>NC_042515.1:24357221-25583054 GCF_900963305.1 Echeneis naucrates
TGTGAATGAACCCACTCACTTTTACAATCATATCCTTGATCTTGTTCTAACTTATGGCATTGAAATTGACAAGCTAACAATTCTTCCCCAAAATTCTCTCCTGTCTGACCATTACCTTATTACATTTGAGGTTACTTTAATGGGCTCCACAGCATTGAGGAATAAATTCAGCTATAGAAGATGTTTATCTGAAGCTGCTGTGGCTAAATTTAAAGAGAACATTTGGTCATCATTCCCAACAATGCCATATCTAAATTTAAATGAGGATTTCTCCCATACGCAGGTTGATGACCTTGTGACTAGCACTATGGCCACACTGCGTTCGAATCTTGATAATGCCGCCCCTCTCAAAAAGAAAGTATTCAATCTGAGGAGGATGGCTCCCTGGTATAGTTACCAAATCCGTACCTTGAAGCAGACATCAAGGAAATTAGAAAGAAACTGGCGTTCCAGTAAGTCAGAAGAGTCTCACAGAGCCTGGAAAGACAGCCTAAAAACGTATAAAAAAGCTCTCCGCAGTGCTAGAAGTTCATATTACTCAGCACTCATAGAAGAAAACAAGAACAACCCCAGGTTTCTCTTCAGCACTGTAGCCAGGCTGACAGAGAGCCATAGCTCAGTTGAACCAGTGATCCCCTTAGCTCTAAGCAGTAATGATTTTATTAGTTTTTTTTCAGACAAAATTCTCACGATCAGAGAAAGAATTTATCAGCTCTTGCCTACGTTAGATAAAAATCCCCTTCTGAAGACGGCAACTGCTGAATCAGCTGTGGCGCCTCTTTTACATCTGGAATCATTCTCACCTCTAAATCTCTCAGAGCTAGCTTCTATAGTTTCATCATCCAGACCGTCAACCTGTCTATTAGACCCAGTACCAACTAGCCTCTTTAAAGAGATCTTTTATGTAATTGAGCCGTTCATTCTAGATTTGGTTAATCTGACTTTATTTCTGGGTTATGTACCTCAGGCACTTAAGACTGCGGTCATCAAACCCCAGCTTAAAAAGCCTAATCTTGATCCAGATGTTTTGGCAAACTATAGACCCATATCGAACCTTCCATTTATTTCTAAAATCATTGAGAAAGCTGTAGCAAAACAACTACACGAGCATCTGGATGGGAACAGTTTGTTTGAAGAGTTTCAGTCAGGATTTAGAGCCCATCATAGCACAGAAACAGCACTGGTTAAAGTCTCCAATGACATTCTAATGGCCTCAGACGATGGATCAGCCTCCATACTTCTCCTTCTAGATCTTAGTGCTGCATTCGACACCATAGATCATGATATTTTACTACAGAGACTGGAACATGAAATTGGAATTAAAGGAACTGCACTAAAGTGGTTCAAATCCTACTTATCAGATAGACATCAGTTTGTTCATGTAAACAACAGCTCCTCCTCATGTACTGTAGTCAGTCATGGAGTCCCGCAGGGTTCGGTACTTGGACCAATCCTCTTTACGCTTTATCTGCTTCCTCTAGGCAACATTATTAGGAAACACAGCATCAATTTCCACTGCTACGCAGACGATACTCAGCTGTACCTATCAATGAAGCCAAATGAAGTCAGTCAGATAGTCAGACTGCAGGCATGTCTTGAAGACATAAAAGTCTGGATGACTGGAAATTTTTTACTTCTCAACTCTGACAAAACAGAAGTTATTGTACTCGGTCCTAAGCACCTCAGAAAAATACTATCTAATCATCTCATCAGTTTGGACGGCATTACTTTGGCCTCCAGCTCCACTGTAAGAAACCTTGGAGTAATTTTTGACCAGGACATGTCCTTTGTCCCTCACATAAAACAAGTTAGTCGGGCAGCTTTCTTCCACCTGAGAAACATTAGGAAAATCAGAAACATCCTTCCTCAGGATGATGCAGAAAAACTAGTCCATGCATTTGTAACTTCTAGGCTGGACTACTGTAACTCATTACTATCTGGATGTCCAAACAAATCTCTAAAAGGCATTCAGTTAATTCAGAACGCTGCTGCACGAATATTAACAGGAACTAGGAAAAGAGATCACATCTCTCCCGTGTTAGCTGCTCTTCATTGGCTGCCAGTAAAATATAGAGTAGAATTCAAAATCCTTCTTTTAACGTATACAGCTCTTAATGGCCAAGCTCCATCGTATCTCAGAGAGCTCATAGTTCCTTACTGTCCTAGCAGGCCACTCCGCTCTCTAGATGGAGGTTTACTTGTGGTTCCTAGAGTCTCCAAGAGTAAATCTGCAGGCAGATCGTTCAGTTATCAGGCTCCTCTTCTATGGAACCAACTCCCAGCATCGGTCCGGGGGGCGGACTCTTTAGTAACTTTCAAGACCAGGCTTAAAACTTTCCTGTATGACAGAGCGTACAGTTAAAAAGTCCTCTACTCTTTAGCTATGCTGCTATAGGCCTAGGCTGCTGGGGGAAGGACTGAGCTTCTCTCTCTCTCTCTCTCTCTCTCTCTCTCTCTCGCTCTCTGTCTCTCCCTGTCACCCTCTCTCCCTCTTTCTCTCTAACTCCTTCCTTGCATGCGCTGATAAAAACCATCCTTCTTAAAAAAAAAAAAAAAAAAAAAAAAAACAGTTTCACCCAGTTCTAAGCATTTATACTGCATTTACTAACCATGTTCTGCCAAAGTCTCTGTCTCTCCCAGTTCCTCTCCTCTCTCTCCCTGTCCTCATCCTGCAGGTGGTGAGTCATCTCCATCCCATGTTCCTGCAACACCTGCTGGTCCCATATAGCATGAATTCTGTATTACAGCTCAACTCCATGAACTTCATGCAACAACATGTTCCTGCCTACACCCCCACCCTCCAATGCCTGCCTGCCTGTCTCTCTCTCTCTCTCTCAACCCAACCGGTCGAGGCAGATGGCCGCCCCCCCTGAGCCTGGTTCTGCTCGAGGTTTCTGCCTCTTAAAGGAAGTTTTTCCTTGCCACTGTTGCCAAGTGCTTGCTCATCGGGGGATCTGTTGGGTCTCTTTAAATAAATTTATAAAGAGTTTGGTCTAGACCTGCTCTATATGTAAAGTGCCTTGATGTAACTTTGTTATGATTTGGCGCTATACAAATAAATCTGATTTGATTTGATTTGAATGTCCCAGGTTAGGGTGGCAAAGACACATGAAAAGGAAGGATGGTGGTCGGCTCCTCAGCAGTGTTGGGATCGCCTCCCACGTACGTTGGAAAGAACAATAGAGAGGCCTACATGTCCCTCCTGAAGCCTGAGTTGTCTGCCTGCCTGAAAATGGCACCACGACCCCGAGGATCCACCCCTAAGTTGTGGTTCCGAGTTTGAACAGGAGGATAATGGTTGGACACCAATACCCTGAGCAGGGGTCCCTGATAATGTCACACAGGTGGTAAAGACTCTCCATGGCCCTCCACCTTCGCTTTTTTCCAGGCTCTAGTTGAAGTAGAGAGCTGTCCCAGCTATTGTCTCGACCGGATCGCTGAAGGGAACAACACCAAACATTTGGATCCTACTACCACAAAAACCTGGGTCACAGTCTTCAACGGGATGAGCATAGACTGCTGTGCTTTTTGTGTGTTTTCTTTTTTTTCCTCAAACTCAGTGCAGACTGCCGCATGATGAGCTGATCCACGTGCTGAGAGGATCAGAGATAATTAGAATATCGTGCATAGCATTTTGTTTTACCGTGTCTTTTGTTTATTTGGTATTCAGTTCTAGCTTGTTTGCTTTGTTTTATTTCCTTAAATCCCTTAAATCTCATAAATTGCAAAATTGATTAGTGCTACAGATCTCGTGTCGGCCGTCACCGTGATCAGTGATTGAGCAATATCACTATTTAATGGACCAATACCCGACGTGTGAACACCGTTCGCCGGCTCAACTATTGTGTAGTGATACTGTAATAATCAACTGTGGTGACGTCATCTGCAATCTTTTCTTTCTTCCCCTCACACACATTCACATGCGGCACCAGTCGCCATCTTGGCTCACCTCACCTTGGTCAGTAAAGACGTCACTCACGTGACTCTCCGGACATCTTTACTGCTCACACACACCCACAAACGCTCACACATTCTTTCTCTTTCCTCCCCTCATGCACACCCACACCCACACACATACACCCTTAAAATCCATAGATAGACTGGTGCATTTGTGGTTGCTGTTGCTGTGCTATTTTGATTGCCATCGCTATCACTATTTATTAGTGTTACTGCATATAATATTACTATTGTTATCACTATAGCTATCACCATCACTAAGGCTATCCATATTGGATTATTTCATGTGTGTTACCCATTGTAGATTAGTAGCTGATGTGTGTCATTGGATAATCAAACTATAACAGCCATTAATCCAGAGTGATGTTATTTTGAATAACTATTGCTGTGTATAAATTCTGTTATATTTTAAACCATCGTTGTTTGTGATTCTTGTGGCAATAATTGTGACAATTGCTGGATACATAACAGTCAGTGCCCGAATTTACCCCATTTGTTAACCCTTTTGAGACTTGATATTGATTTTTGCTAATTTGGACATTGGTCCCTGGTAAAAGGGTGGTGCCCCTAAATATACTACTTATAGTATTTATTCTTAGATATCAATAATCAGTTTCACAATCATTGATATTAATTGCCAATCTCCAAATTACTCCTGCTAGTGCACAACAGCAGGATCCTCGAACTTCTGGAACTGCTGGAACAGGGAATCTGGCTTGGTGTTGCGAGATCCTAGGTAGTAGGTGAAGGTGAAGAACAGGGACCAGTGGGTTTGGCAGGAGTTCAGTCTCTTAGCAGAGCGGAGGAACCTGCGGTTCTTGTGGTCTGTCCAAACTAAGAATGGCTCCTTGGTGCACTCCAACCAGTGCCGGCACTCCTACAAGGCCAATTTTACCGCCTGAATCTGCCAGGATAAGTTGCAGTTGTTCACAGGAATCAGCAACAGATCAGGAGGTGACAGTGAGACTGAAAGGGTCCATCTGGAGTCCGCCCTTTGCCATGGTGTACCCAAGAAACAACACAGACTGGACATGGAACTTGTATTTCTCTCCTTTGACATGCAGGGAGTTCTCAAGGAGGTACTGAAGCACAGAGACATGACAGACATGCTCATCTCAAGTCTTGGAGAAAATGAGGGTATCTTTGGGATAAGCAAAAACATAGATGTTGATGTCCCAGAGTACATCATTGACCATGGCATGGAAAACAGCAGGGTCACTGAACAGTCCAAAAAGCATCACCAGGTATTTGTAGTGACCAGATGATGTATTGAAGGTCGTATTCCATTCGCCCCCCTCTCTAATGCAGACCAGATGGTAGGCACTGCAAAGATCCAGCTTGGTAAAAAGGTGGTCCTCTGGAGCAGGGAGAGGAGCTTCAGCTGAGGAGGCCAGGTGCAGGAGAATGCGTGGTGAGGCACAAGCTGAGTGGGTGTGACGCCTTCTTGAATATAGTGAAGAAATTACCTCAGAAAATATGCAGTCCAAATATAATGTATCATCGCTTCACAAAGCTGATCTGGACTTGGATCTGGATTTGTCTTTGTCAATATATTGTGCTGCTTTCATGCAGATGAATGCAGCAGCATTCAACTGAACTGAATTAGTTAATCTGAGTGAATCTGATGTCCTCAGAATACTGAAAGCTAGTTGGCAGACAGCAACAGCTCCTGGAAGTACAGTAAATGTGAAGTCAAACCTTCAACATCGACTGCTACAAGCAGGTCTGTAGAGATGAAATACTTACACTTCTTTCAACCTTCACTTTTTTAACCATACAGAATGCATAATAACAGAATGCATGGGAGTCCTAATAAGATATATACTTCACTGCATGTATTTCTGTGTTGAAATATGGATGCTGAAATTAAATAAGGTCATAATGCAACCCACACATTTACCCTGCAGCTAATGTGTGGGCTGGAGAAGAAATAACAATGAGCTAAAAAAGGTTAAACCTTGGGTACTTATGTATGCTTAATATATATGCATTCGGAGAACTTGAGCTATTATTCCCTGTGCGATTGGAGCACTAGGGCAGCAACTCACCATGATGCACTACTCCCTTCAGGCCGTGGATTATGGGTTCGACAGCAGGGTTGTCCTTCCCTCCCACCTGAGGTAACATAAAAAGAAATAAATACAGGATTCACCACGTAGCAGTTTTATTCATAGAAAATAGTAATTGAACTATTCATATTTCTTCAGACCATTTAAACATATCCCAGACCACTGAGCGCACAAACCACATCAAAACCAGCTGCCCTTGAGACACCCGTATGGGTGGCCAGGACCAATTCTTCATATTTTAATCAAACTACCTGCTTCATAGACTGCAATACCTTTCTGCATGGACTCAGTCCCCTACGGTTATATTTTATGTGAACTTATATATAGCACACATCTAGCAAAAAAATCCCATTGAGGTTAAATCAAGGGAATGGAGTGGGCGTTTAAAGCGACAAAGGTGGGGGAAAAGAGTGGAAAAGCACAGATGAAAAACTGACAAAACAAGTGCAATGTAATTAAGAGAAACAAGTGGCAATCAAGAAGCTCTCAAAGGCCCTCTCCATATGAACTCAGAGTGTGTGTGATGTCATAGCAACACATTGGTTTTCATTGTCTTCAATTACAGCATCATTGTTGTCATGGTGCCTGGAAATCAATAAAAAACTAAGCCTCTCCAAAGGCACATGTAGTGAGAAGGGCTGAGAAAAACAACCTGTTTGGTTGCTTTGTGTTATTCCAAACCAAGTTGCTGTGATGCGATTTGTTAAAAAGAAAACCACCGGACTCTAAAAGGTATATAAGTTTGATGGACACACATTCTTTCTGTATTTGTGTGAGTGTGGGTTGTGTGTCCTTGTAAGAGGCTGCTGGATTAGATTCATTTGAATGACATGCTGTTGAAATGGCAAAAAAATCATTGTTATTAAGCATGCTGTGGGACGAGGAGCAAGATGGACAATTAAGGGAGACAGCAGAGTATGCTAACACCATCGACTGGCTTTTTACATGTTAAACATTAACAAGAAAAAGAAAAAAGGCAAGGAAAGTCCATTTTTAGAGAAGCATCAGTTCTTTTAAGTCATAATTGGCTTCACTTTGTTAGGCTGTCAACAGGTTTCATAGAGCAACTTTTTTTTTTTTTTAACCTTCAGTGTTGAGGTCTAGATTATTCAAAATAGCCAAGAGTTGTTTTTAGTTTCATTTTTCATTGCTTGCATCTTTGAAACAACCTATGACACCACACCCACAACTGCACAACATGTGCAACAGAGTATGAATATTTTAAGCATTAGTACCCAAAGCCCATCTCTACACTAAACGCTAACCGCTGACTACATTAATTAATTATGACATTAGCATTGTGGGCCCTTGCAATATTATAAGAGGTGTGTATTAATTCAGCTTTGCATGACCAGAAGTGTCAGATATAAGACTGAGATATAAGAAATTATGTTTTAACTGGCTTTTGTAATGAATATAATCACTGCCATACTGCAGGATGCTACACTATATGATACTACAACCTAGTGCAACTATCTACACGACCACAGTGGCTTATAGATTGAAACAACCCCACCTTTAATAAATACAAACACAACTCACATTTCAAGTGATTCAGCATAGTGTTTTTCTTACTTGAAATTGCTATTTCTTCAACAAACTGCTGAGTTACTCTTCTCATGCTCAAGTATAGGATCCGCACTCATTTGCATGTGGACATTAATGTTGGCAAACTGATTTCTGCATAGGTAATGAGCTGATTCAATGGAGCTCACAAGCACACATTTGCCAGAGGCAAATTGGTTAGGTGGTGATGTTGGTGCTTGCACTGCTAGCCCAACATCTCTACAAAGAGAATGTTTCACTTTTTTAATTTTAAATGAATTTCCTGCTTATTTTTCACCGTGCAAGGCATTTAGATTTTTTCTGTCACATATATGAAAGACACACAAAAGCCATAGTGAAAGCTGACAGTTTTGTGTAATAATGTTGATATGAGGACTCTGTGCCACATATTATCTTGCTAATACAACTTCTAGTATGATAGCAGGTTGTAGATCATGCAGCAGATAAAACTACTGCTGTGAATGATGGAACAACTGGGCTCACCAGTCGTTCGGCCCTCGTCAACTGGGTTAGTGCTGCTTCTACTACCATACTCTTATTTTCTGCGCTGAAGTTGCTACTGTTGCAATTGATGTTACACACTGCTACAACAACTCTGGCAACTAGTTACACAATGATTATGATGATTAAGTAAATGATAAATAAAGAATGCAATGATTAATTAGATTTCAGCATATCTATAAAGGGTCATTTTTCTTAAGCCCGTGATTTGTTTTGTTTTTTACTCACAGCCATCATGTGTAACAGCTTCTTTGGGTAAACGACAAATGGACCCAAACAACCACAAACTCACTGCCAGCATCCAAATCCAACAACTAAGAGACTGCCAAGACTGCTGTCATGGCTCCCCTCATTCCATCGCATCCTCCCTCCCCACCGCCTTTTCTCTCCTGGATTTGGTGACACACACTTAACCTAGGGGTTTAACAAACACACACACAATGTTCAGTTGAATTTTGAAACACACACTTGTTGGCTAGTTGGATTTAAATATCAGGTTTGGTGTGAAGGATTACTGGGATTTGTACTCACACTGCCTGCCTGCTTGGACCGTAGCAAAAGCGCATAGAACAAAGCACAGTCTGTTCAATTTCTGTGCTTTCATCAAGCACATGAGCAAATCCTGTTCCACAGCAACCCATTTCTGTGGATGATATGTCGAACAATTTTGTATAATTCCCTTAAGTGAGTGGGAAATACAAATATATTGTTCATTCTTCTTTCTCACATGGTTGCGGTAAGTGATCCTGCACACAAATGTTACCATGATGCATGAAGAGCTGATTATGGAGGTGTTGGGAACTGGCTGGTGGATGGAAGCCTGTCTTCCAATTCTAAACTGTCCCTGCTGCTCACCAACAGTTGCTGTTTGGATGTTTGCCCAGGAGAAGTACACCGTTTCCTTCACAGGGTAACAGTTCTTTACCCAGAGCAATTTAAATAAAGAGCACTATCTCCTTCAGGGCCTCTGTCAAATCTCCCATGTCTTCTTTAAGAATCCTGCTCTACATTAGTGGGACCCATAGACTAAGCTCCTAGGTTGTAAAGTGAAGCCACAGATAAAGTGCCTTAAATCTCATTGCTATCTAATGACCAATATGGGGTAAAAGTTCCCCTTTAATTTCATGCAAAAATGTTTATACTTCTCACATGATTTACTAACTCAGTAGTTTTTTTTTCATCATGAGATTAAAGTTTAAGTCTTTCGTTTCAAGTCTTCAAAACAAATGACATTCATATTTTAAAACAGATTCTTCCATTTACAAAAAAAAAAATGTTCCAAAAGCCTCTCTCCATGGCTACTGTGTGATATATACAGACAACACAACACATTCAGAAATGAGTAAAGAGCAGGTCAAATCCAGCCCTCACCTCTCCTCAGCTCCGCCTTCTATGGTTTCCAAATTACAATGCAGAGGCATCAGAACAGCAGATCTTAAACCAATGGATAACATCATGTAGGACTGCCACCTGGTTCAAGCTGTCAACTCAAGTTGGATGAGGTGACTTTTTCAGTCTCTCTGTTTTCCTCTTGTTTGTCAGGCCACTTTCAGATTCACAAGCGGCAATTTTTGGCATGTCCCAGTCACATTTGTTGAAAGTGCCATGATCATTTTGGTTTTGGCTGATTGCAATCAGTCTTCCAGTTCGTGAAACCACATCTTTGTTTGTATCCACAGAGCTGGGGGCTCTGAAGGAAACACAAGTCCTTTTGGGGAAAAAATTATGAAATTAACTGACCTTTTCAATTGCAATTTCATAAAATTTTGCTATACACACTTGAACTTTCAGTTACACTGTATCATTCACATAAAAGTATGCATGTAAATCAATTGCTTTCAATTGTGATATGTGTCTGGATACTTAATCTGAATAAACTAATCGTGGCCAGTGTATGCTCTGTATTACAAACATCTTGATACTTGATTTTAGCTGAATATACAGAGTTACGCAAACTTGTAAAACATGACAAGAAAGAGATGCGAGTAAAATCAAAAAGCTTAGCAACAATGCACGGTTGGAGGAGTAGTAGGAGGTATCTGTAGGTTACTTTGCAGTAGATTTCTTCACGATACTTGTGTTACGGTTACCCTGATAGCAGGATGAAAAAGGATGCGCTGTCATCATGGTGAATGCAGAATTCAGAATGCTTGCTTTTCATTTTGCTGCCCAGGTGAATGGGTTAGAGTGAGCGTGAGATTTGACATAGTTTTTTTTGTTGTTATTGTTTGTTTGTTTCCCCACATGACAAACAGTACACAGAAAAATAAGGAGGATAAAAACTGTTCATGCAATATGGGGATCACAAATTTTTTTTTTTTTTCAAAAATAAATCAGAAATTAATTTATAATGAAGAAAAATCTAACATTCCAGTCCCCTCTTTCATCCCAGCATACTCATGGATGTCACTGCACCTTTCAAGAATTTCCCTACATCATGCTGATGAGGTGTCACCTTACAATGTATTTTTTTATGTGAAAAGGACCCCTCCTAACCTCCACATGCAACATGTTTTTTTTTTTTTTTTTTTTTTCACCTAACTGAGATAATGTGTCATTTACATTTTAGATTTACTCATCTGGTTGATGATTTATCCAAAGTGCCTTACAAGTGAGGAACAACATTAAAGCAGTACAGAAGGAGATCAGGAAGTAATTACTGATGAAGTTCAATATGGAAAATTGCAAGGAGATCATTTAAAAAAACACACACAGAAAGTGTAAATTAAGTTCAAGTTAGGCCTAAAGTGGCCCTTGAAGAGATGAGTCAGGAGATTCTTGAAGTTAGCGGGGGCTGGGCCAGTCCTGTTCATTCAGTTGCTTGTTCAGCTATCATAAAACCACAGGCAAGAACATTCTGCACTGCAGTTACTTTAAGGTCAAAGATGGCAGCATCAGACTACGTATCTTGGAGGGACCCATTCGTTAAGTGTTAGGATTGACTCCTGCCTTGCCAAATTCTGGACTATCTGTAAGGTTCCCACTGCACCTGAAGGAAGGCCTGTTAGAGGAGTAATGCAGTATTGGAGGTGAGAGGGTGAGAGGTAATAAGGGCCTGAACCAAATATTAGGTAGCCTACCGATTCTGGTAAGGCCTGATTTTTTTCAGCTTGTGCAGGTGTTAAATGGTCAAAGAAGAATAGGTAGCCACCAGTTATGTCTCAAAGGTGTCCTGCAACCTTGGTGATTGTAGATGAAGAGGCATTGTGAATAGGCAGAATGTGCAGATACATATGATTTTAATATCAGGAAGAGATGGAAGCTTTTGTCTGAGGCTGTCTTTTTGGAATGTGAAAAGTTGTATGATAGCATGAAACATTAAAGAGCTAAAATTCCAATGCTAATTCCAATGCTAAAAGCTCCTGGAAGCCATATAACAAATGCAAAGTGAACGCCAAATGCCATGACATGAAAAGCCATTGTCTCATTATGCTGCAGCCCTGAACATATCTAAACATTACCCAGACAGGTGGGAACACAAACATACTGATGAGTTGGAGAGTACACGAAACAGACTTTACCCTGCCAGACATTAGTACTTACAATACCATTGTTTTGTGCTGTTGTGTGAATAGACAATGCGGAATGAATAGACCGTTCAGAGCATTTAGAGCAAGAAAATGGACATGTAGGACAAGCCTGCCAAGACTCCTGTATTCGCTTGATGCAGTTGGCATCTCTCACTTGAACCAAAGTATTTCCAAAAGGGGAGAACATCTGACATGGATAATCTCCAGTTGTGTGCTACATGAGTGAAAGGGTAATATGTGGACCTGGGGCTTCAGAGTTCATATAACAACACAATGTTCAGCTGATCAAGCAGTTGATAGAGCATACAGCAAATAAGAAAGCAACTTTAGGAAAGGAGAAAAAGTTTAAATGTAGTAGTGTACGACTCCCAGCAGTCTTACACTCACTTACTCACTCTCTCTGTTGCTCTCTCTCTCTCTCTCAAACATACACATACACATAGGCACATGCACACGCACACACATGACATGTAATCATTTCAAATAGCAGCAGAAATTGACAGGAACTGCAATAAGGAGCTTGTTTTTAGAACTAGGCAAGAAAGTGGGTGAGGAAAGAAGTGTGCGTGTAAAGGGAAAGAGTTCAAGAGAAATCAAGGCAGCCACGGAGACACAGAAAATGACAGACAGAGAGACAGAGAGGAGGAGAGAAAGAAAGGAGGACGGGGGGAATTAGGGTTTCATTATTAATGTTTGTCTCTGAAAGCCCACAGGCATGTCCCTTGAGATCCTCAGCCACCAGGCCTCACTTCACAATGTCCTACTCTCTTTCTCGCCATCTACCCTGTTCTTTCTCTTCAAATCCTGCATCTTTTGTTCTTTCTCTTCATTCACTCCCACAGCTCTTTTTTTCTCTCTCACTCTCTCCAGGGACAAACCACTGCAGCGACACGTCAGAAAGGAAAAAAAAAAAACAAAAACAAAACTGCACAATGTGACACGTCCTCATATTTCTCTACTCCACCACTTTTCTCTCTTGTCCCCACCGTCCCTTCCTCAGACTGTCATCAGTCCAGTATCCCTCACCATGCATCCTCATTCTCTTGACTTCCTTCACCTCCTGTGTTGTACAGAGGCTAATTTCCTTCTCTTGACGATGGCAGCACTAACTGCTGATGCATCAATGGCGTAATAGATGTGACGGTTGGACTCCTTTCAAACAATTTATCAGTGGGTGGCAGAGAAAGGCACACAAGAAACTCTGACGTTATTTTTCTGCTCTCCACCTCTTTAGAATTCGTAAAAGAAGACTGACTGACTTTCATGTCACTCTCAGACTTGGTAAGAGGATATTGGGATTTTGATCCCTGTTTGAGCAGGACTAAAGAGTAGACATAGACAAAAGGATTCTGGGCTTAATGGCCATTTTCAGATGCAGGCGAAGGAGACAAAGCATAGATTTAAGAAGACCAAGTTAGAAGAGACTGATCCAGGAATAGCTTGATGGAGACTGGGATTTCTTCTTCTGGTCACTATAGATCTATAATGACACTTCTGCGCTGAAAAAACTATGTTGGGTTTCTCAATGCTCTGAGATCCTGACCTGCTGAACTGCTACTAGTTGTCCATTTCTGCCTGCACGTTCATGCAATACATGAGCACTAACGGTGTCTATACAAGAGGTGTTTCAGCTATGTTTCTCAGTCGCACACCTTGTGGATCTGATAATGTGTAATTGTAAAAGAAAGAGCCTTTCCTGGAGTTGATTGGGCTGATAAGTTCAGGCCCTAGACATGAGTCTTAGACTTAGAACTGACACCTTGTTGAAACCTTTTGTTTCACAATACTGCCAGCCATCATATCCTTCTCACAAAAAACAGCAACTGCTGTATCTGGCTCTGACTCACTCATTCTAATAATCTTAAATGGGAAATGTTTGAGCGGCTTGACATCTGAATGAGATGTAAAACAAAGATAGCTGCTTCTGTACACGCATCCTGAAAATATGTGGGTTTATGAACCACATCTCACAGCTTCTGTATTCCTACGGACATTTTTCATGATTCTCAATCTAAGATCTCCATTTTCAGAATTCATATATAGTCAAACTATGGACAACTGCGCAAGTTTGAAATCTGGTGACTAAAACCACATTGAAGGATCATCTATTGTGCTGCAGTCCACTGTTGTAGTCTTATTGAATCTTGGCCCAGTTTCAGATAATAGAATACATATTTAAAGCGTTTAACATTATTTCACGGTAGATTCACTGAACATATCCCCCTACTGCTCCCACTCTGGTTCAGATGGGTTAAAAAGAACACTGCATGGCTTTTTATTCAAGTTCACCTTCTCTTTCTCTGCAGGTCCTGCCACCTATCATTGACCATTGACTTTATTAATCCACCCCTCCCCTCTGTTTTCTTTTCATGAGAAATGTCTCTTTGCCTGGATTTCTGGCATCATACTGGGCCACCAATGGGGGAGGATTTGGGTTTGGCAAAGCCTCCCAGTCTCCCTCTCTCTTAATTAACAACAAACAAAGAAAAACAATAAAATGTCACTCCCCAGTGGACAGCCTTTATCCCACAGAGCCTGGGATGAAACCTGGATTGAGGCAGCACTGTCCTCAAACTGCTCGACACTGCCAAGCAGTGGGCCCGCTTGCCCACTGTATTGTAAGAGATGAAGGCTTTTTACTGCTTACCTAGTTACTTCAACTCCCACCTTGAGGTGTGCAATTACTGTCTCCACTGGGCTGCACTGGCAGTTCAGCTGCTTTTGGCAGCATCTCATCTTGGCAGTGTGTATCAGCAGGATCAATCCAGAGGTGACTGAAGTGTGTTAGGGCCACATATGTTTAACACAACTTCCTTCAGATGGAAACAGTTGAAATGAGGATGTCACATGTATTCCTTGAGGTGTTGCTCTCACTAATGCAGCAAAGATGCATTTCAGTGCCACAGGCAGAGCAATCTAACTGAAGGAGACCCACTGCGTCCACTGTAATGGAGAGGGTGCAGTCATGGCAGCAGCATGTCATTTGCAACAAAGGCTCTTTTCAGAGATACACAAAATAACGGGAACTTTACGAACCACCTGGAATTTCTGGGAAAAAAAATAGAAAATCGTCCAAATAATCACAGTCTTGCTTCCTGTCCATGTGTCATTCCTAGTATGAGAGATTTCATATACTTTACCCCCTGTTCAGCACTGTGTGCACATCTCCATTAGATATCAATACACATGAGGCAAAGTGAACCCTAACCCTAACCGTAACCCTTTAAACAAGAGTGTAGTGTGCACAGCCACTCGTGCCAACTTGTACACACTGTGGATACAAGGCGCAACACAAAAGTCTTATTGTTTTTATATAAGCACATAATAGTGAAAGTGAAAAGTGAAAAAAAGTGTGCACTTTATGACCAGATGGACACAAAAATTGCCACTGTTTTAAAATTTTCATTTTAAACAATTGTTGAACAGTTCTTGGGGCAGCGCGTTGGCATAGTGGTTGTGGCTGCCAATAAGAAGGTTGCGGGTTTGGTTCCCGGTCCTTTCTGTGCAGAGTTTGCATGTTCTCTCCATGTCTGTGTGGGTTTCCTCCCACCGTCCAAAGACATGCATGTATAGGTTAACTGGCAACGTTAAATTGACCATAGGAGTGTGTGTGAGTGGTTGTTTGTCTCTGTTTGTCTTTGTGTGTTGGCCCTGTCCAGGGTGTACTACGCCCCTCGCCCAATGTGTGCTGGGACTGGCTCCAGCAGCCCCACGACCCGAAAACAGTTCTTTTCTTCTATTGTTAGATGGTTCGTCTGTGCAATAATGTGCTAAACTAGCTGTTCACCCATTAATACAGGTAAGTTTGTTCAAATTTGTGTACAAACAGGAAACAAGTGAGCACAGTCTTCTCGCCACGTATGTCTGTTCCAAGTGTTTTTCCCTCATACATTCCAATCAACCTGAAATTGTGGCCTTCAAGCCACTTGATGATTTGAACACATCTCCAAATGCCAGGTTTGCAAATAAAGGGCCAGAATTGTCTTTATTTCTGAGGAGAAATGGCGGAATCGTTTAAGAAACAACTGAAAAATAAGAAGCAGCACAATTTTACCAATCGAGAGAAGGAAACAATAGTTGATCAAACTGAGAAAACAAAATGCATATTATTTGGAAACCTAAGCTCTGGCAGCTCTTTAGCCAGGTATCATCATGGGCCACCCATTCTGAACTGTATTGCCCAACGCCAAAGCACCCACTGTATGATATGGCACAGTGATTATGCACAACTCCAGCATTTATATTGTGGTTTTAACGACCCATAATTCACTAATCACACAGACTATTCATTTATATTGCTGTGAGGTCTGGAAAGTGGGGGGGTGGGGGGGGTGGGGGTGGGGACTTTAAAGACACTGTTGCCTCCACAGAGATTTCACAGATCTCTGCTAAGTGCCATCATGGACCTTTATCAAGCAATAAATTGCCGACCATGCCATAAATCAGCATAAACCTCCCTAACCCCGCAGAGAAGTACCCCTTCTCTGACCCTCCACTCGGATCAGCCTGATAACATTATCAGGCAACGGATGCAAATTGCTGCTCTTGAATGCATACACGCCAACAAGGACACAAAGATATACTAAGAAATTGAATATTCCGATTAAATAAGAGACTGCAAACTGATTCCCCCGCGAGAAGAGGACTTAACAGCTGTTCGAACTATTTTTCTACAAGATAGTTTGCCTGAGATAGAATTGAAACCGGACAATGAACTATTCCCATTATGTAACAACAGCACCACCTGAATGACAAACCACCGGGACCGATGACATATTGCCTGAGCACCGTAATCTATGTACTTGGTTGTTGCCTATTACTGTTCTGTATAAAGAAAAAGAAACCTCATACACAGTCCATAGTCATACATTTCTGATTTTCCACAGCCAGTCAAGACATGCATGAAAATGTTCTTTTTAGTTCATGTGTTGTGTGCTCTGTGATGTTGACATTACCTAATAACCATTTAATTGTGCTTTACAGTGAATCAGATGTCCACCGAAGCAACCACAAGAAGCAGAGAAAACTGTACTTATCAAAACGATACATTTATCTTTGTTTTACATATAACTTCAAGCTTGGGTGAATGAAAGATGTAGTTAAAATCCAAACACCGCCCTTGCTTTGCCCTGAGGTTAGAGGGAAAATTTTGATTGGACCAAATTCGCGCCACCAACCAGACCACACCAGTGGGTCGGCCCCCAAATAAAAGTAGTCAAAATTAAATTTTATGCGGTCTTGAATTTGATGGAGTTCTGGGGAAGTTCTGAAGAGGAGAACTTCCCCAGGAGACCTGACGAAGCAATGACAACCACAAAAGTAAAAGAAACTCAGAAGTCAGAATTCAGCCGCTAAGCTACAGGGACTGAGTTCCAACTTGAAGCCAGGCTGCACTGTACTCAGCCTCCAGCATTTCAAGTTGCTGTGGTAACCAGGGCTGCTTGTGCTGTTCGTGGTTCCAGTCTATTTTCATCAGGAAAGAGAAGAATAATTTGGATATTAACTTAATAACAAAGCCAATCGCACGAAAGACAACACTGCCTCTGAAGAGGGACGAGCCAGACCGACAGCCACTTCAGCTGAGAACCAGTCTAGCTTGGGTGGCCACGATGAAGGACCTTGACGCGGCCGCTCTCGTCGGCCATCTCCTGCTCTGCGTGGCCAGTTGAGTCGTCTACCAAATAAGGTGGCATTTATTTGCTTCCCCAGCGGGTTGTTCTGAGTGGTGCGAGGCATGGCTATTAGAGAACAGTGAATCAAATTTTAGTTTTAGAGCTCTCCTTCCTCAGACGGACTCGCCCTTGTATTTTGATAAACAATCTGTAATTCATTCGCTCAACCCCTCAAGAATCACCACCCGCTTAATTATCATTGTTATATCATGCCATTCCATTTACATGTCCAAGCTCACCTGTATCACCTAGTTTATGCTTTAAATTTGCACCTGTATATAATGAGCATGATTTTATTTAACTCTTTTTAATTAATAAAACCCCCATAAATTAAACCATTATTACACTCCTTCCTTCAGTAATAGTCAAAGTCAATCCACAGTAAAGAACATCCCTTCCAGATTGAGACTTGATAAGAGGCAATACTATAATCATATCAATCAATCCTAGACACAACAATATTCATGACAGCCATGTATGTACTGGTTTATGTGCATAAATACAATCATTATAATTATAACAGTGCAGCATGATAACAATAGAAGAAAATTCATTCCTATCAAAAATAGGTTGTTAACCACTCGGGCATCACTATGTAATAATATGTTCTGTGGGATAAAGGCTGTAATAATATAAATTACATCCAAACACTATGTTTTGAAAGAAAAGGGCCCAAAACCCAAATTCACACATTTTTATCGTTTGTTCCCAAATTGTCTAAATCTACTAAGATCCTAGATAAGGGGTGCTAAAATGCAGGCTCCTGGTAAGATTTCGCGCACTTGGTTTGCATGCATTTTGCCAAACTGACTATAGGTGCAAACAGGAGTGTTTAAATGAGGAGTTTGCGTGCTGCCATCCTTTTCATCATGGCGAGTCTGGAGGAAGTGCGAAAGTGCAAAATTAAATTTTATGCAGTTGAATTTGAAGTGCTTGTGCTTGTTGTTGTAAACACCTGAACCCCAAATGTGCTCTCTACTATGTTCCATTTCCGTATATGGGTCATATTGTATTGATTCTCTCCTGGAGTGGGAGGGTTGAGTATCGGAAGGCACTGTCACCTTTGAAACATATGAAAATGCATGGTTTAATTTTATTCAATGAGAGAAATAATTTATATAGATATATATATAGAGAGAGAGCATATAGAGAACTACTCACGCAACAGCCAGACATCACAATACTCACCATGTCCTAACTTTGAAAATATACAATTTCTCATGATGAATGAGTCATGCACTGACCCAGGATATTTTGCCACAACATTAGTTATGACTCCTCTGGAGTCACAAACGACCTGCACGTTCAATAAGTGGCTGTGTTTGCGGTTCTTGTACACAAGCTCAGTGATATGTCTGAATAATTTTTGTCATCCCAAATATACTGACGCAAATGAGAAAAATCCATTCTCTGTGTCTGCTTTCATTGTTCCTGTTTCTCCTCCTGGCATCAATGACAGCAGCCATTTTGCATAAAGATGGGATGATTTGCACCTGTATTATATTTAGACTCAATCATAATCCCTGCAATTACTTTTAGGTTTGATAAATCATAATGTGTATGCTAACATTTCTTATCTGCATTTTCTCCGCCCAGTATTTTGCTTACCTGGGCTGAAACGCTCTATATTCCATGTTCATTCAGGCCATGGTGCGAAATGGACAGCGCGTGTCGAATTCCTCACTTGAAAGACACAGTCCTCAGTGCGTACCATTAGAAAATCAGCTTGCACATTTTTTTGTGGGTGACATGAGGTTTGCACATGTTTTTATACAAGCAAACCTTTAGTAGATCAGGCCCATGGTGTTCAAGATGTGTACTGGGATGTACATTCTCACCACCCATTGATTTTTATACACTTGTAAATCTACATGGAAAGTAGTGCTGTGAAAGATCTGTACGCGTACATCTATGCATACATCTGTAAATGTACGCAGAAAGCCTGTAAGTCTGTACACTTTTTTTGTGTGAAAATATAGTAGACACATTTGGAGTTCATGGAGGTCTGAAAATTTAAGCTAATGCTGAAAAGGATTAAACCTGCATTCTATCTAATGACCATCAAGGGGCAGCTCCACCAGTCAGAAAACAAATTCTGATTTGAAGTCTATGTGAAAATGTTCCATTTCTCTCTTGTTTTATTAGCTCATGAAACCTGTTTCTGAGTTTATGGTCTCAATCTTTAGTCCCCTTAAATATAGCATGGTTGGCAGTTCAGCAACCAGTGGGTGACATTTCCATCCAAATCTCCACCTTAATAATACCATAAACAGCACAAGAACATGATGTGCGTGCGTCCTACAAGAAAAAACACTTAGCTCAAAGTTTAAAGGGAAAAAAACTACTTTCTTGAACATTTTGGTGTTAACTACTTCACATGCATCATTCTCTTCCTCCTCTGTGGATTGAGGCTGATTTGAGATGTGTGTCAGATTGCTTTCCTTCCTTCCTGTTCCTTGTAATTGTCTAAATTCTTTGTAAGGAAGCAGACGATGTGTGACTTACAATGCGGAGAGTCCAAGAAAAATTTTATTACATTCTCTTTGTTCTCTCTTTAGCCTTCCCTGCATCTCACTCTATAATATTAAAAGAGATACCAGTGTCCCAAAAATCATATGAAATGAGACTCAGTGGGATTCTCATGTTAATTTCAGGAACAAATAGTAAAAAGCAGAGTGGGTGTTCCACGTGATTTGCATTCCAGCTGGGCCTTGGTGTATTGCTTCGAGCTGAAAGTGAAGTGAACAGTAGAAGCATGCAGTGCGGTAAATAAGCAAATAAAAGGGCAATGATAGCTGTTTACAGCTGCTGTCTATTTCAGTCAGAGGCTCCAGGGGCTATGCAGTGTTGGGTCATAAAAGTGTGATACCCAAGCTCAGTCGAGATGATGGGACCAATTTGTCCTGGAACACAAATGTGACAACTGAATTAATACGAGACACAGAGGCAACAGAGATGCTGCTGCAGAAACACAATGCACATAGCACAGAGAGAGACCGCACAATTACATCCATTGCCACTGACCGCAGTACACATTAGATGTGTTGCAAACGTCTGTGTCATATTGTAGAGGTTTCCATTTTTATGCTCACTGAGTGTTCTTGTCTGTGTGAAAACAGACCACTTTCAACATGTGAAGGGCGTCATCACATTTCTAAAATATCTCCCCACTTATTGATGCTACACTATGAACCTTTTCAACACTGACATTGATAATGTAGAATCCTCTCAATTTATTTGGCTGCTTGGGTAAACAAACTAAATTAATTATTAATCATTTGTGTTCATAAAACAAACAATTTTTCCTAATCCTGTTTTACTCAGGTTTGTCAATTTTCAAGTGTAATATATGCATTATATATATATTTGTAGGCCGTATTAAAAAAAACATAAACATTTGATATAAAGCCCAAGGTTGTGTGTGTATGCATTGTACTTATAGTCGGAATGGAGTGTAGGCCTATGTATGCAATGTGTGATATTTTTTAAATGTCCCTGGAAGAGTACTCATATTTTCTCCATTTCTTGCATATAGTGACCATAAAGGCATCTCATCTCATCCATTACCTTTTTTTTTTTCAAAATTTTCAATTTTAAGTTAAACCTGTTGATATAAAAGAAATCAATGTCACTGTCTGTTCTGGTTCATTCATTTCATTTGATTCCTTACAAGTCAAGGTGTAAAAATCCTGTCAATCCAATTTATGAGCAATCACACAGAGTGGATTTAAATGTACCCTGTGGACCTTCTGACCACAAGAAGCACTGTCAGGAAAAGTGAAAATGTCGTGGTGACAGTCACATTCTTCCTTTGACCTATAGAGAGCAGGGAAACACCAAGAAATCCAGTTTGGTTTTAAACCAGTGTTGCTGTCATTGTGTCATGAGTAGCAATATGTTAAAAACTTTCTCAAGAAATAAAAAAAAAAGCTTCAAATATATTTTAAAAAATTGCTTCACAAAAGTGATATCGCCTCACTAACAAGGATAATGATGGATATGGGTGACACTCCATCTGTTCAATAAAAATAAGTGCAGGATTGAAACTTGAGTTCTGTACACCACATTCAAATGTAAAAGCTAAGATAAAAAGCAATGGAGTGAAAAAAATAAACCAAAAGAGAGCTGTTACAGCTGGTATAAAACCATATTAAGAAATATTTAAATGACACGAGCAAAAAAAGGACCATATTAATTAAAGCAGTTTAAGGGACTCATTTGCTTCCTGGAAATAATATTTTTCTTGAGAAATTTACCACTTTATGGATTAAACTCAATCACCTCCAGACATAAACATTACAATTAATTGTAATGCTTAATATAATTGTAATATTGCTTTATAATGATAGATCTATGAACATCATTCATCTATATATTCAATAACATGGGCATCAAATCAAAGGAATGCAATTTTGACTGTATATAAACATTAGCATTGGTTCCAGGTCTGTACAGTGAAGCCAATCCTGAGGAGCCTAAAGCATGATTCTAATGATAGTGGGGTGACCCCACTGGTCAGAATTATAAGAATAGTATTGAGGTCTATGTGAAAATTTCCATACTTGTCAGTTAATGCATAACCTTAGTGAACAATTTCCTAATAGGTTTAAGGTCTAAATCTGGTTTAAAGTGTTCTTCAATGATGTAGGCAGCATATGTATTTGTGCGTGTTCAGCGTGTGACTGACAGACTGTACCACACATGGTGACTAGCCTGACAATTAGGATAGAGTACAGAGATGGTTAGCGCCACCTCAGCTCCATTTTCTCCTAAAGATATGGTTTCAAAATCAAGATGGCAGATGGACAAATTACAAACTCGAGGATTCAAAACAGTTTGGGGTAGAGACTGGACCCAAAATTCAGACAATTAATTGAGTAAGATTAAAAAAAGGGTGTTGAATACTAAACAATAAACAATACACATTTATACAAAGAAGAACCCAAGTAAGCATTAGGAAAATCCAAATGAAGGACTTCAAGAACTCAACAGGCAAACAGAACTGACGAGGCATAGAATTCAGAGAACTAAAAAGACAGGACCAGATAATCATACAGTGTGACATGGGAAGAGTGACAGGACAGTTGGAAAATAATGCAGCAATTAATCCAAAAGCCAAAATTCAGTCATCATGATTCTCATGGCAAACCATAACAATCTGCTTCTTGTCAGTGACTTTAGGTTGTTGACGAGGATTTAGCTGATGCGTTCCTTGTTTTTCTTTGTATTTTAAATGGCACTACTGGTGGGTGTTTAAAGGTTTCTATCGCGGCTGGCTGGTGTTGAAGGCTTCCGCTATGGCTTTGTTCACACAGGATGAAATCAGAGGAATTTCTACCTGCCATTAGAACTGGATAAATCTATTTCAACTTCCATATTAGTGTGTGTGGACAGATGAAAAAAAAAACAACTGACAGCCCACATTCCTGTAGAAATGTGGGCCTTTCCTTTGAGCACACAACTATACACAGCTGCACAGATGAACATACTGTGGCACTCCAAGAAACACAATTACCAGTACTGTCACACATAAACAAGCTCATTAGCACATTAACAATTACACTGAGTTCATTTAGTCCCATCATGTGGCTGTGTATGTGTGTGTGTATGTGTGTTGCTCTGAATCAGAGTGTTTCAGTATCAGTTGGTGGTTAAAGATTAGAACATGAAAAAAAAAAGACAGATGCCAGGACAATGGAGAGATAAAAAGTCACCTAGTCTCCCTGCAGTTGACCATTTCATCATCTTCCATTCAGTAGATTACTGAAATATGATGCAGGCTTTATTACATCAAATCTATGTTAATTAATAGCTATAACATTATGACCTCCTTTCTTATATAACAATGGCATCTATCTGAATGTTAACAGTCCTGACCTGTTGAGGCATGAACTCCACTTGGCTCCTGAGGATGAGCTGTGGTTTATGTCACCAAGACGTTAGCAGCACATCCAAATCCTGGAGTTTGTGAAGTATGCATTCTGTGGATCAGACCTGTTTGCCCAGCACATTGTATTGACAACAGCAGACCAGGAACATCCCACAGTGCTTAGCTGCAGTGATGGAGATGCTCTGACCCAGTCATCATGACATCATAGTTTGGTCCTTCTTAAAGAAGCTTCACTTCCTCACACCAGTTTTTGTGCTTCAACACATCAAATTCAGAGAAATTTTTTCACTTGCTGCCCAGTATATACCATTCAATGATAGGTGCCATGATAACCAGGTCATCAATGTTATTCACTTCAGTTGTCAGCAGTAACCCATGCGCAGACACCTGTCTGAGTCTGAGTCAGCCACAGTCTGAGTCAACCACACGCCGGAAATCAACAGAATCTTGCGGTTTCCCTAAACTTGACAGAAATATTTAATTGGATATAAAAGTTAGTCTACAAAGTAATAAATAGGTTTATAAAGTTTAGTCCAACATAAACACAGCAGCCTTTTACAGATTATTAATCTATTCATCTTCAGCCTAAAATCAATTAAAGACTTATTTTGAAATATTTTGTCTAAAACTGTGCTTTAAAAGAAAAAATCCAAAGATAAAGAAAGAAAAGGTTCAAGTTCACTAAAACCAACTAAAACTAAAAGTAAATGCCTGAATCTGAATAGTTGATTGCAAAATGACCACTAGTCCACTGAGCAGATTTAAACTGCACCTTATAAACTGCCAACTCAGTGGCCCGAGAGACACCTATAAATGTTGCATAAAGTAAAATTCACTCTCTGATAAGGAAATGCTGAATGGAGCCATTGGAATTAAAACGGAAGAAACTGCTGAGCTAAAAAAAAAACAAAACAAAACAAAAAAAAAAAAACACTGAAATCAGGATACATCTCTGCCAACACACACACAAACACATCCACACGCGAAGATTACTAAAGACAAACTGAAGCATGTGAGCAGGGCAGTGAGTGGTTCCTGGGCAAATAAAAGAAAATGCCCAGACTGGATAGTCATGAGTGAAATATAAAGAGAAAATGCTGCAGCATAGCAGCATTGTGGTACAATGATTAGCATTGTTGCATCACAGTAAGAAGGTTCTGGGATCAAACCCTTGACCTGGGGCTTTAAAAGGTGAAATCTAATTTCAAAGGTAAACATTGATGAATGAAACATGAATGTGATTGCAACCTTTCCTGTGTCTATCTGCTCTTGCCCCATTCTTCAATAACACAATCCATGTGTTGGTTGGTAACATAAAAGATTGCAGGAAAGAGAGACCAAGTGTGCCTCAGGGACTATCGGGAGAACAGCATTAGAGGAGCTCACTAAAAGCTACAAGGTCTGAAATATAATATGAGGCCTTGAACCCACCAAAGCCTCATAAGTGATGAGTTCCCCTCTAACGTTAGCTCTGAAACTAACAACAGTGCAGGAGAGAGTAAAAGGTGAGGTCATTTTCCCTAAAATTGGCTACATTTGGGATTTATCATCAAGGAAGAGTACAGTGGGCCTGAAAGGTCACCTCACTGCAAGTAAGAAAACCAAAGCAATTTTGCGTAACATCTGCAAACAAAAAATGCCATCCTCATAAACCACTGTTCAATATTTTTTTTTGTGTGTTCCACGAGAAAACCTGCTGTTTATGACTGTGACTAGTTAGCGTATGTTGTTGTTGTGTTCTGTCTATTGCCATGCGTTTTCTCAAGTTGCAGTGGGTTGACTGCAGGACGCAAGGCCATCTTAGCAGAGAGTCTTTCTGCTGTCATTGGAAAGAGAAAATTGGATTAATACAGCTCTGATGAAAGAAAAGCACAAAGTGAGGGCAAGTGTTGAGCTGAAGAAACTACAGACAAAGGAAAAGATTTAATTTCACTACTGGGCGTACACACAAACACAAAACACACACACACACACACACATATATATATATATATATATATATATATATATATTTTTTTTTTTTTTTTTTTAATATATATATATATATATATATATTTTTTTTTTTTTTTGGATTTAACAGGTGTAAATATAAAGGATTGTTTGTGATCACAATGTGAACAATGTTGACAGATGCCGTTGTTATTTTATGTTATGCCTGCCCACCAACAAAGGCATGGCCATCACAGGATCCACATCGCCATACATTTTAGTTTCTTCCCCTCAAAAATAAATTTGAACACAAATGAACTACATATGGATCACACTATATCGCCGGTAGGATCAAGTATCCTCGTCCCACCTTTGGAAAATTAGGTATATTTATCAAGTATATTTATTTCTGTCATGTCAGTGTTTTTGCTTGTCAATTAGCTCGTCAATGCGAATGCTATAAATACAACAACCATTGTGGCAAAAATAACAAATTTCAGGAACCCCCAAATCATCTCTGCCAAATGAATAAGATATATTTGCAGTCATTTGAGCTTGATAGTTTGAATGTCAAACATATAACAGTAACCTGAACTAAGGAAGGAATGGAAGTTGTGAAAAGCACTTTCACAAACATCAAATCAATAAATATGCCTTTAGGATCATTGTGTTTAACCTTCACTTATGGCATATAAGCCCAAAATATTACCTGACAGCTTTTCAAATATTCCATTCGATTGTTGTTGACATTTATCTGTGTTAAATCTTGGAGACATTGCAAAAACACATTATATTCCTCAGCATATGCAACAGAATGTAGTCTAACAGGACCATGGTGGTATAAACTGTCAGTGGACTACAGTTATGCACAGAGCATATACTCACTCTGAAGACACACGCATGCACACACACACAGATACACAATGATCTGACTTTAAACCTATTCCTCATCCAGCCTCAAACTAAATGAAAGTCTGCCTGAATTAATGCATCTTTGTATAATCAATTTGAGCTGACCTGCTCAGGGGTGGGGTGGGGTTTGGTCCATCGGTTTGAATCAAATGAAACTAATTAAAAGAGCTTCCTTTGTTTTACAATTTTGATTTCAACATGGATTCAATTTTAGCCACAAACCTTTGGCTATTTTTTTCTCAGTTCAGTAAAAACGCAAGCTGAAAGAAAGACAGGGGCAAATCAGTTGTTTTTTTTAATCAATGTCCTGTGTTCAGTCAAGCCTATGAACCATTACAACTTTAAATTATAGAAAGCAGTAATGTCTACATGGAGAATTTGTCATGATGTGTTTGATCAAACACATTTTGGGATCCATGTAATGCAAATCTCCCAATGAAAGACCAGATGAACTCAACCTCTTCCAGACATACACAAAAATGAGAAAAAGGTTTTTACCTGAAAGAACACCGCCATGGCAGCAATGATCCTCTTCTCCCTGAGTGCTGCACTGAGACTGTCAAAGTCATCTGAGTTGTACATGTAGATCTGCATCTGTGAGAGACAGAAATACAGAGTTATACTGGTGGGGGCACATGGAAGAGTGATAATTCCACCAAGTTTAATAAAAACATGAACTTAGATTGAGCCTCTAGAAGGAAGGTGACCTGAAGGAAAGGCAGGAAGCATACTCGGAGAGACTGTCCATTTTCAAGTAGTACTTTATTCACAGCGTCACCATGATTCATTATGCAACCCAGAAATAAGTATAAACAACTAACTCAGCTTAACAGAACAAACTTTAACTCATCGTAAACAAACTTAAATGACCATCACGTGCACACAGCTACACTTTCTGCTGATGTACTCACAACACACTTTTATAGCCTCTTCTATCACTGGAGCCAACCTGGACTGTACCATTTTGAGTAGACCATATTTCCTCACAACAAGTTTTTTTCATATCAGAGAGCCTCTTTTTTTGTCTTGTGGCAGTGGAACCCCGTTTTAGTGTAGTGATTCTTGAACATGTACAGGAGTTTTCTGTTTAGACTCCCACAGCATTCACTGATTCAACGCTTAATTTATCCTGAAAATTTCATGTCCAGCTACACAAACCTACCAACAGTACACCTAACATTGAGACCAGTTTTCTGTTTTAATGTGACTAATCAGCTGATCAGTTTGTTGTAGTAGATTTTTCACTACAACCAGTCATTATAAATGCTCATTCAGTTAACAGTGGTAACAGTCGTTAGCTGTGGTATAATGAGCGTATATCACAGCTACTATTCTAAAGCCTTTTCACAGCATATCACTCCGCGTTAGGGAAGCAACGATGTACCCATGACAACAACCGTTAGAGCAGGTAGCAAAAAGTGGCTGGTGTTTACATTTATTGTTTGACGGTGTTATCAATTAATTAAGCGTGTTCATGATTAACTTTGATCTCCGGGGAGGGCTAGCGATGGATGAATGGACTGAGAAGTTCCTGTCTCCAAAAAAAAAAAAAAAAAGCCGAGCAAAAGACAACATGCAGAGTTGACATCTGTAGAGGTTGACCGACTGGAGAAGGAGAGAAGTGAGGCCTAATAGTAAAAAAATAGTTATCTTACTATTTGTATTGTTACTAAAACTACATTGAAAACTACATTGATTGTGTATTCCTCTTTAGCATTGTAATTATTGTCAGAGAAGCAATTATGTCCCCATGACCATTTTTATTATTAAAATTTTTTTTTTTTTCCACAGTGGGGCTGTGTTTATTGGATAATATGTATTTCTGATTAATTAAAAATTACAGAAAATAGATTGTCTATTCCTCTTTCATATTTCCATTATTGGTAACCGTTTTATAAAAGCAATACATCGTCCACTTTCCATTGGGCCGAAGAATGCCCCTCAGCTGTGATATAATGAGTATATATGACGATGTTGGGATCGCCTCCTAGTGCTCTGAAAAGAACAATAGAGAGGCCTACATGTCCCTCCTGAAGCCTGAGCCAGAGTTGTCTGCCTGTTTGAAAATGGCGACAAGACCCCAGGATCCACCCCTAGTGTGTAGTTCTGAGTTTGAACAGGAGGGCATTGGCTGGACACCAACGCCTTCAGCAGGGGTCCACGGTGACGTCACACAGGTAATAAAGAAGCTCTATGGCTCTCCATCTTCGCTTTTTCCCATGCCCCAGATGCAGTAGAGAGCTGTCCCAGCTTTCGTCTCAACCGGATTGCTGAAGGGAGCAACACCAAACTTGGATCCTGCCACCACAAAATCCTGGTTCACAGTCTTAAACGAGTACAGACTGCTGTTGCTTTTCTCCTTTTTTTTCTCGTCCCTCAAACTCAGTGCGGACCGCTGCACAATCAGCTGATCCACATGCTGAGGAGACCAGGACGCCAACTTTGTTACCAGAAGCTCACAAAGAACAATTGTCTTCCGTGGTCTTCCCCACTGCCGCTGAGGGATTTGTCACGTGATTGGTGATTAAAGGAGCAATACTCATTCGCTGGCTTGGCTTATGTGTAGTGATATTGTAATAATCAACTGTGGTGACATCATCTGTAATCTCTTTCTCCTTCCCTTTTCCCATTCACACGCAGCGATCAGCTACCATCTTGGCTCCGACGGGTGCCAAAATCACTCCGTCGCCATCTTGGCCATTGCAGACGTCACTCACGTGATTTTCTGGCCATCTTTACTGCTCACACACGCACACACACACACACCCTCAAGATCCATAGAGAGACTGGTGAGATTGCTGTTGCTGTGCTATTGTGATGATCATTGCTATTGCTATTTATTAGTGTTGCTGCATATGATGTTACTACTGTTACCGCTATAGCTATCACTATCGCCAAGGCTATCCATATTACTAACCCATTCTTATTACATGTGTGTTACATTTGTAGTTTAGTAGCTGATGTGTGTCATTGAAAAATCAAACTATAACAGCCATTTATCCAGAGTGATGTTATTTTGAATAATTATTACTGTGAATAAATTCTGTTAGATGTTAAACTGTTGTTGTTTGTGATTGTTGTGGCTATAACTGCGACAATTGCTGGATTTATAACAGCCAGTCCTCAGATTTACTCCTCCTTTTAACCTTTTTGATACTTGATATTGATTATTTTGCTAATTTGGACATTGGTCCCTGGTAACAGGGTGGTGCCCTGAAATTTACTACTCACAGTAAATAATGTTTTGATAGCAATCAGTTTCATAATCATTGATATTAGTTACCAATCTCCAAATTACTCCTACTAGTGCACAACAACGACCTGTCATGATGTATTGCTTAAATATATAACAGAAAGGTGATCCTGCAATCTAATTGGTTGTTAACTGTGATATAATAAGCCTTGTCACAGCATATCATTCCACATCAGGGAAATGAAAATGTATACATGACAATAACCGTTACACTAGGTAGCAAAACTTAGCGGCCGTGTTTAGACAAAATTAGACTACAAATAAACAAATAGACTAAATTAGCTGAATTCACATGCTTAAGGTTAATTTCCAGCTTTGGGAAGGGTTGACAAAGGTAGTGGATTGAACGGTTACTTTCTCCTGGGAAAAAAGCAGAGGAAAAGACAGCATGCAGAGCTAGTGTCAGGAAAGGTAGGACTATTTTTTTTTTTTTTTTTTTTTCACAGTGGGGCCATTTTTAGGGGTTAATATGCATTTCCGATTTAATAAAAATTACATGAAATATATTTTTTATCTTCATATTTCCATTATTGGTTTTATAAAAGCAATACATCACTTCAGGCCATGGTATACGTTCATTATACCACAGTGATTTTGATGGAGATGCAACGACTTTGTTCGATATGGGAGGTATCACAAAATTGGTAAGCTAAGGCTATTAGAAATGTTCTTTTGACTCAGATGCTAACAGCTACATACTGACATTACACCAGTCTTTGGCAGCCAAAGTGTTTACTTCTGGAAAGGAGGTCATCATTCAGACCCATATCGAATCTTCCATTCTTTTCTAAAATCATTGAGAAAGCCGTAGCAAGACAATTACATGACCACCTGGATGGGTACGGTTTGTTTGAAGAGTTTAAATCAGGATTTAGAGCCCATCATAGCACAGAAACAGCATACACCATAGATCATTATATTTTACTACAGAGACTGGAACATGAAATTCGGATTGAAAGAACTGCACTAAGGTGGTTCAAATCCTATTTATCAGATAAACATTAGTTTGTTCATGTTAACAACAGCTCCTCTTCATGCACTGTGGTCAGTTATGGAGTCCCACAGAGTTCGGTACTTGGACCAATCCTCTTTATCTGCTTCCTCTAGGCAACATTATCAGGAAACGCAACATCAACTTTCACTGTTACGCAGACGACACGCAGCTGTTCTTATCAATGAAGCCAAATGAAGTCAGTCAGATAGTCAGACTGCAGACATGTCTTGAACACATAGAAGTCTGGATGACCCAAAATTTTTTACTTCTCAACTCTGACAAAACTGAAGTTATTGTACTCGGCCCTAAGCACCTCAGAGAAACGCTATCTAATCACTCTGGATGGCATTACCTTGGCTTCCCGCTCCACTGTAAGAAACCTTGGAATAACCTTTGACCAGGACATGTCCTTTGTCCCACACATACAACAAGTCAGTAGGGCAGCTTTAGGAAAATCAGAAACATCCTCTCTCGAGATGATGCAGAAAAACTAGTCCATGCAATTCTAACTTCTAGGTTGGACTGCTGTAACTCGTTACTATCTGGATGTCCAAACAAATCTCTGAAATGCCTTCAGTTGATTCAAAACGCTGCTAACAGGAACTAGGAAAAGAGATCATATCTCGCCTGTGTTAGCTGCTCTTCATTGGCTGCCAGTAAAATATAGAGTAGAATTCAAAATCCTTCTTTAAACATATAAAGTTCTTAATGGCCAAACTCCATCGTATCTCAGAGAGCTCATAGTTCCTTACTGTCCTAGCAGGCCACTCCGCTCTCTAGATGGAGGTTTACTTGTGGTGCCTAGAGTCTCCAAGAGTAAATCTGGAGGCAGATCTTTCAGGTATCAGGCTCCTCTTCTATGGAACCAACTTCCAGTATCTGTCCGGGGGGGCGGACTCTTTAGAAATTTTCAAGATCAGGCTTAAAACTTTTCTGTATAACATAGCTTATAGTTAAAAAGTTAAAGTTCTGTACTCTTTAGCTATGCTGATATAGGCCTAGGCTACTGGGGGAAGGCCTGAGCATCTCCCTCTCTCCCTCTCTCTCCCTCCCTCCCCTCCCGCATGCGCTGATAAGAACCATGCTTCTTAAAAGTCCTTGTTTCTCCCAGTTCTAAGCATGTGTACTGCATTTACTAACCATGTTTACCAAGTCTCCGTCTCTCCCAGTTCCTCTCCTCTCTCTCCCTTTCCTCATCCTTCAGGTGGTGAATCATCACTACTCCATGTTCCTGCAACGTCTGGAATGTCCCACATCTTCATGAATTCCATACAGCATAATTTCTATGAACTTCATGCAGCATAATATGTTCCTGCCTGCACCTGTATCGAAAACCCCCTCCTCCTGCTGTCACTCCTCCTTCTGAGTTTCTGCCTCTTAAAAGAAGTTTTTCCTTGCCACTGTCACCATGGGAGGATCTTTTGGGTCTCTTTAAATCATTTTATAAAGAGTTTGGTCTAGACCTGCTCTATATGTAAAGTGCCTTGATGTAACTTTGTTATGATTTGGCGCTATACAAATAAACCTGATTTGATATGAGTTGTCAAGGCTTATTCCTTCTATTATGGAACAAATGAATCTGGACTTGGAACTTGAATCTGGTCTTCGCAGCCAATATCTGAGAACAAAGACTTTGTCCCACCTCTCCTATTTTCAGCTATGCATTAGTCCACATTTGGTGCTTTTATAAGTTTCTGGCAGCACATATCTGTGGTGATAACGGAAAGCAGCTCACTGACGTGCTTTTAATAGTTTTTGAAAATAATGGAACGCTATAGTTCAGAGGAAGAAAATATAGACTACACACATATTGGCCACCACCACCTGACAACTGGTCGGACCATCGGGCACTATTGGTTGTCAAGATGATGTGGAGGCATGACGCATTGGGACACATAGTTTATGTGTGCACATACTGTGTGAGTGAATTATTTCTGCTGTATGTATGCACACATACAAGGAAACGGTTTATATGCAGATGTGTTTACATAACAACCTCCTTCTTCATTTGCCAAGATCAACACTGTCAACATTACTTGTGAAGCAGTTGCTCCAGCTTGCTAATCCTCACATAAAGAGCCCTGTGCATCACTTTTTGATCTATTTGTGGAGTAAACAGTTGTCAAGCAGCCTGACATAGAGTCTTTTTGGTGAATTTATTGCAGAGGAGACACATTCTTCCAGACTGGTATTAATTAAAATCTGAGAGGGGAATCGTGCTGGTGAAGGAAGCATAGAGACCACAGCTCAACAGTAAGAACCAATTTAAACAGCACTATTTGTCCTGGAGATGCTTGTGTGTGCTCCTTCACATAGTGACATGTCATAGCACAAAATACACACAGATCACCACTGCTGGTACAAACTTGTGTCACTGCTCATTTAGCGTTTGGCCCGGTACCCTGTTCTCTCCATATTTATACGGGGAGGGAAGCTTCTGTCGTGCAAACCCAACTGCAGGAGCATCTGCCAAGAGGACACACATGGTGCAGTCAGTTGACTCAGACGACCACCAAGAACATCACTGCACACTGCTATTGACTGGTCAATCGATGTTTGATGATGGCTGGCTGTGGAGCCAAATGTGCACAGATGGGACATGTCACTGCTGCAGAAGTCTATGGCTTATTCAGAACCATGTCTAAAGGGATTTAAGAATATAGCAGCATGCAAGGTTTCAGTGACTGTCAACTATAGTAGAGACATGTATTTTCTTTAAATTGGTACAAGCTGTTCATTTATTTACCCTTTTCCCTTGATTTTTTCGTATCAAACAATTAAATTAATTTCCCTACACAACATTACGATACAGTTGGCCCTGCGATGGACTGGCGACCTGTCCAGGGAGACCCCACTCTCGCTCAGTGTGCACTGGGGTTGCCCCAGCACCACCCGTGACCCGGAAGCGGATAAGCGGTTGAAGATGAATGAATGAATGAATGAATGAATGAACATTATGATACATTATAACTAACAAATTTGAAGCCTCCTTTCACAAAATCAAGTTCAATCAACCATGTTCTCTTTCCTCACACATGCCTTTCTTTGCAAACTGCTGATTGGTTAAATAGTGGTTCCCATGTTTGGTGAAGTAGGATGAATGTCGAGCACAGGGCTGACACCGGGAGAAAAACAGCCATTCGTACCCGTGCTCAAGCCTACAGGCAATTTAGACTCACTACTTCGCACTGTGGGAGTAAGTCAGAGTACCCAGAGGAAAACCACATGGTCACAGGGTGAAAAAAAAAAATTGGCATGTTTTTGAATGTATGATATCAGCAGAAGTCTTTCAGTGGCATTTCAACAGACTTAGTACAGAAACCAGGTCACCTGGATCATAAAATACTCTTCATCACACTATTTTCTTTAATTTGTAGTCCTTTTTTTCAACTGTACAAACTAAATGATTCATCACTACAGTAGCTGTGCCTAAAACATTCGAAGAACCAATGCAGAACCCTTTTAGGCCTTGCTTTGTTCAGACTTGACATGATGGAGAGTAAATAGATGTCAAGTTCATGACAGAGAAAGTGATTATCAGCTTCATAATGCAATCACAGATGCAATCAATGAAGGAAGGCTTCATTTACAAGTTGTTCTAGACAGATGTGTCATTAAAATGTAACAGTTAGTGTGCTCATATATCCACAGGCAGACATGGTTATGACGGACATGGTGTCGCAGGTCTGTGAAATGCTCAGTGTTATGCTCATGCTTTTCTTTGAACCCAGTCTCCCTGTCTGTCTGTCCATCTACTCTCACCTCCTGTGATTCCTATGTTCTGTGTGGATATTGACAAAAAAAAAAAGAGGCAGGAGAACCTATCATTTCTCCAATGGAGTAAGAGGAAGAAAGAGCTTGGAGGATGGTGTACTGCGGGGAGGGAAGTGGAGGGGAGGGCAGGAAGTCTGCCTCGCTTTCAGCAATCAGCCTCGGGGGCCTGTAACAGCACCTCTCCCTTCCTGGAGTTCAAATGCCTGAGTGTGCTGAGCGACAGAGATGCCTCTCAGCCTAGAGGCAAGCCATCTCATCACCAAACTACTTATTTATTTTCTTCTCAGAAAAACACTTTGGAGAGACGAGAAACCCCTGCCGCTGCTGGCAGACTGTGTCGACTTTTTTAGATATTCACATCTGAGTAGAAACATCATCACCCCTCCCGATCCAAGGTCCATTGAGGACCAAGGTGCATCTTTTAATCATAGCTAAGAGGAGGAGTGGGCTGATGGCCAGGACTGGTCCCACAGTTAAAATGTGAAATAACGTTTGCAACTCCGTAACATGGGGAGGCGACTAAAACAATGTTTTTTATCATTATAGTTGTGGTACTATCCCCTAACTGTTTGATCACTTGGATGTTGGACAACCATTTATGGTCACACTCCTGTACATGAGCAATTTAGAGTCAGTAACTGACCTAAATGTCCATGTCTCTGGTGTGTGGGACAGTTATTTCATTTTTCATATATATTGTGAAGAGTTAACATCAATGTAAGTAGCATCAAAGCGGAACTTTTGACACTGAAGCAAGTTGTACATTGGGTTTTCTCTGGGAAAGCTTCCAACACACCTCAATTGCAATCCATCTATACCCAAAATGAAACAGGGGCAATGAAAAAGTTGATCTAAGTCTATTTTCCAGATAAGGCTTTATCAAGGAGAACAAACACCCCATAATTGCTAAAAAATATGAGCATAACTCATGATCAGAGCAGAGACCTCTAATCACCTCTCAACCCAATGACCCAAACATAATTTTCTGCATTGAAGTTTTCATTTGTGATCATGACTTTTTAATCAGTATATATATGTAAAAAGAAAAAAAAAAAACAAAACAAAACACGAAGTTCTTGTTTTAAGTGGCAAGTGCCCCCTGTTACAACTGTGGTTGTGCTGAAGCTGAAAATGTGGAGCACAAAAGAGCAAAAACACACACACAAAAAAAACAAAAAAACAAAAAACAAATAAACACATAAATCAAAACACAAAGACAAAAATGTAAACCTCTTAATGTGGGTGTCAGAACACTAATCCATAGGATACAGAAAAGGGAGAAGAATTGTCCCTTTTAATCAATGCATGATTGGTAGCTATACTGATGTTCATTCAACTTGTCAATCAAATAAAACAAAAAATCCAAACTTTAAAAGTAAAGTAAGTGAGCATCTTAAAGTGGACAAATTATACACAGACGTCATTCCTGCATGATATTTTACAGTCTTGAAACAGCACAAAATTTATCATGCTTCTTTGAGATTTCTACAGTTCACGAAGACAAACTCTTAAATCCTGTATCACAGCATTTGTCAAGTAAACTAGATCAGTGTGTGACTCACTATTGGTTGGTTAAGAGAAGAAGGAAAGAAAACACCCTAAAACAAAGGTCTGATGATCCAGCAGAAAGTTACATATTTGCTTCAAAAGTGCCTTTAGCAATTTACTTTGCCTGAGGCTTTTGAGTGTGTGTGTGTGTGTGTGTGTGTGTGTGTGTGTGTGTATGTGGTGGTTGGGTGATCATCATCAGACACAGATGTGATATAGTGTAATGTACTCAATGAAACATTAATATATGGGAAGGTAAGCACAAGAGACAGACTCTCGCCACTAGCAGCCTGCGGTGATGAATCAGGCAGCCTGCACCACTGACACCTTAATGCATCATTATTATAGATGTTGTAAGTGGTTTCTGAGGGAGGGAACAAAGAGCTGATTTAAAGCTAACAATCCACCTGAAAACCAAGTGTACAAGCATTCCTTCTATGATCTTACAAGATCCTATTATCTGTGACTGTCAACACCTTTCCTTCAGGCTGGAGCTCAGAGAACAAAGCCAAAATCAGTCAGGGCTGAAAGCTGGGATACCACCAACCTCCCACCACACACACATTTATACACATTACTAATGTCATCTGAAAGACATTACTTGTCACATTTACATGCAACTGCTCAGTGGAAGTAAAGCAAGTAAGCAGCAGACACTAATGAGCCTCTGCCTTCATCATTGAGAGGTTGAGTTACACTAAATCCACATAATAAAGTTTATACCTGACAGAAGCAAATTTATTCCAGACTGAATGCAACTAGCTGAGACTTGAAACCAGCTGACAGTAGACTGAAACCAGCTTAGACACAAACTAGCTGCAACTAGAATGAAAACATCTGATTGTAGACTGTAACCAGATGAAAGTAGACTAAAACCAGCTGAGACGAAACTAAAATCAGTAAGTAAAGGAAATGTTTATTTCCTACACAGTTTCATATGATTTGTGCTTTGACACTGCCTTGTTTTGAAATGAAATCGTCCAAAGCAAAACACATTTATTATCATAAATAAAACTTCGATGTTTGCCCTGTTTTCAAGTGTCTGTGTAAAATATAATTTATTCTGTCAACAACAAAGGCAAAAGTATCATTACGATTAATGGTGGCTTAAATTTTGTAGAGAAGTGGTTGGGGTGAATGCATGATGGAAGTTAGGTCGTGAATTTGGCATCTTAATTTCCTGCTTCCTGCCCAGTGGGAATGACCACTGTCTCCCAAATACAAAGTAGTTTCTGTGCCTAGAGTTGCTAAGAAACAAATGTAGTAGCAATTCATTTGCAGTATTGCAATTTGCAGTATCAAAAAGTAACATTTCCTGACTATCAACTTGTTAATTAATAGAATATTGATCAAATTCTGCGTCAATATGTATCAATATGCTGCCTGCTAAAAACGTAGTTAAGTACATGAAATACATTCAAATACATTAATGGCTGGAGCAAAGGTATGGAACCAACGCTTTGGATAACATTATGATAACCCCTCAAAGAAATCACAATCTTGCAATTGAAATAACAAGCGCAAATTCAAGTAAACTCTGGGATATTTGGGGCAGCTTGTAATTTAGAAAGTTCCCACAATTTGCTGCATAAAACTGCATAAAACCAGTTGAACTGTGACTGTCCATAGTTTGTTTGGGCTTTTGTGTTTTTCATATAAATTAATTCCTCCAGCACACAAATTTCTCAAATGCACAAGAGGAACAGTGAAGGTGGCACAGTGGCCGGACTTCATTTCACACTGCGACACAAGTCTTCACTTCAACGATATAAGCCTTCAGGTTATAGATGGCTAGACTGAAGGTGATGAAGAAGATTAGTCACTTAAGCAACACCTTATGCCCCTCACAATTCAGACTTTACAAACTGCCTTCCTGAACCTAAATAGCAGCTAGGTCATGGGAAAGAGTGAGATATGTATGGTGCATCGTTGAACTAAATGAAAGGAAAAGGCAATAGACATTTTATCTGATCCCATTTTGGAACTTGGATTTATGTTTAGGCTACTACTTAGTAACATTTTTACTATTTTTTACATTTTTAGTAGAGACAATTTAAAGCACAGAGCATGAAAGCCAGGGCAGCATGGCAGTGTGCTGGCGCCTTCAAGCTTGCCTTTCCGCGCAGGGTTTTAATGGGAAGGTGGGAAAGTGTAAGACTGGTGACTTGTAAGTATGGCTAATGGAATGAAAATTAAATGGAAAAAAGTCTGGAAGGAGCTAAGGTCAGGTCCAACTATATACTATACATTAATCTTGTCCACGACACAAACACAACTTAACATCCACTTTTTCTCATGTTTATGGACAACATGAAAAAAAAAGAACAGTTTTTCACAGTAATATTAAAATGTCCATCCAAAGTTCACAAACTGCATTTATCAACGAAAAGAAAGGGTTGCTTGACAGCAAAGTACGCAAAGAAAATATTCAAAATGAAGCAAACACATCAAATAACTTTCATTTTCTTTCTAGGATAAGTGGTTAAAATACATTTTTCTGCTGAACCTATCCACATCACCCTCTGTGCTCCTGCTGCTTCTCTAAACTGTGCATGAGTGTGCTCATCTGAATCTACTGCAGGTTACACACTGAGTATAGATAAGGACCTTACACAACCCCACATCAAATAACCTCATCCGTCCATTATCTACAATGCTTATCCATGTGGGGTTGCAAGGGGCATGGAAGCAATCCCAGCTGACATTGGAACAGGCCACTTGCCTATCACAGGGTCAATGGAAAGAGACAAATGAAGATGCATTCTAAAACTCACGCCTAAGGGTGGCTCAGAATCACCAGTCAACCTAATCTGCATGTCTAGGGCCGGAACCTCCTTGCTGTGAAGTGGCAATGACGCAAAATGAAAAAATATCCCTTTAAAATAACTAAAATAAAATAACGCTCTAAATGAAAGAACACTCTAAACATACTGTTGTCTTCCATGTCAAGTCGACAGCAGTCCTCACATGGTTCCTATTGTCTATCCAGCATACATGGTCCGGAAAGTCTAGCAGCACCATTCCACATTCATTCATTCATCTACTACTGCTTCTCCGTTCCCAGTTTACAGTGGGCGAGGCTAGGGTGCATCCTGGACAGGTTGCTAGTTTATCACAAGGGCCAACATACAGAGAAAGACAGAGACAATCAACCAATCACACCCACACTCATGGGGAGAACATGCAAGAAAGGTCACTGGTCTGGTAATCGAACCCAGAACCTTCTTGCTGTGAAGCGACAGCACTCTGCCGCTGTGCTGCCTACTCATCCACATATTATATCATATATTACTCAACCCCAACCCCAACCCCCAACCCCTGCCAAATAATTCAACACAAGACACACATATGCTTGTTGCTTGGCAAACAGCAAATAAATATCACAATCTATCAATCTGGTAATCACTTAATTGACAAATGATTTCAGCACCCTACAGATGCACAAATCCTTAAATCAAACGATCCACTGAGATTTACATTTTAATCACAAGACGTCAATATCCTAACTAACTTTAATTAAAAATGGGAGCCAACATCATGATTGTGATTACAATATGATAAACAGCGCAACTCTCACTTACAGTGCTGTGTTTCTTTTTATCAGCTCCCACATCGGACATGCATGGAATTTATATGCCAATAACTGGGGTGAGTAAAAAGTATTAAGTGGCAGCAGCGCAGCAGGTATGGTAATGAAATATGTTGCGGGTTTTTTAACAGCACATGAAGAATTAACATGAAGTGGATTCCTGAACATTTCTGAGAAACTGACCACAGGAGACGTAATTTCTGTTCTGTTGCCAAAACATGTGTACTATGCAAACCTCAGAGAACTCCTGTCACTCTTTTCATCAACCACCAAGCCTCTTGGGACAACTCTGTTGCCTCAGGATAGAAATGGAAAGCAGGCGGTACCGGGGGCCGGTTTTGCCACGACCCTGCTGAGAGTGCTATGAGACCGGGAATGGCAGCCTATGAACCCCCCTGAGGGACTGACAGATCTGAGGCGACATAACTAAGGCTTTGTATGAAAACAGAAAACAGAATGCACTGCATGGAGTGCACGTCCTTGCTGAGAGCAGAGAGTGAGGACATCAAGAGGAAGGTTTGATGCAGTCTCTCTCTCGATCTGATCCACGCTATGGGGGTTTTGAATTTCCTGGCCCCTCTTGGAGTTGGAGAAAGGGCATCCATCAAAGAAGGTCACTCGATGTAGCATTGCCGGTCACTCATGCAACACTCTCACTGCATTTCATTTCCCTCAGCGCCATGGCTTTACAAAACAGATTGCAGACGTGGGGACAGGGCTGCACAATCTGGGTTATGAGATATGTTTAGAGCATGCTGCGACCTCGTGCAATTTATCTTAAAAACCCAATTGAAATGCATTATGTGAGAAATGGCTCTGAGAGTCAGCTGTGGCTTGTTCAATTTCAACTGTGTTACTTTTTCATAAAAGCAAAGGGGGTTGGGGAGGAGTGTGTGTGTGTGTGTGGGGGGGGGGATATTGCTTTTGCCCAAAACCAAAAAAAGGAAACCACATAAACACAAAAAATTGTTGACGACTGCCCCTATCAGTCGGTCAGATTATTAAAAAATAGTATGGAGCAAGCTTGGCAACTGGGACAGCCTGTTTTTGCCCTCCAGGTAGCATTGGGCTTTTAAAGAATGGCTGTGTTTTAGTGCCATTGAGGACTGGCACCAGGAAATTTGACATTATGTTAGGAATGGCATGTGCTCCCTATCTAGAAGGAAGGTCAATCATAAATAAAACAGAAATAAATATAAAAAACAAAGGAGTGCAGCTTGGCAGTCATCAGTTATCTTTGAAGGTTTAATGGAATGTAGCTGGCTGAGGGAGAGGATGAATAAAAAATGGAGGAGGATGAAGAAGAATATGTGGAGGGTGACAAAGAACAGAAAGGCAGTAAATGAGGAGTGCACAAACAGCATAACGGCAGAAAGGCTGAATGTAAAAATAACAATAGAAAACTCCAAGGATACCATTACTAATCAGATCAACAGCGCAGAAAAACAACTCCCATCATCCTAATGTAGTTATGTACAGTACACCTCTACGTGTTAGCCTGCAACATCCATTTACTCTGATTTACTTACTCCTGTTGTTGTTGTGCTAGCAGAGAGGAGAACAAACACTGCTTTGTATCAGCTCTGCCTGTCTGTCAGTGTAACAGCACAGTCCCTCTGCGTCCATCTATTCAATATTCCATCTTGCCTGACACCAACGTGTTAGTCACAGCAAAATCCATGAATTTTAGTCTCTTTTGATATTTGTCCCATGGAACCTCAGAAACTGCCAACAGAACATTATCAGGGATGAAAGACCAAGTAGAAAGCTGTACACAAAGTATCAGTACAGTTTAATTTCACTCTATTAAATGTAAAGTATAATAATCACAACTCCACAGCAGAATTAATGCTAACCCTAACCAAATAATAAGTTACCAATATAAAATAGCAGCTGCTCTGTATGGAATTAAAATTATGATTATGCCAGAATATAAGCAATAATATAATGTGTAAACAACTGCTTTCTCTGTAAACTGAGTGTGAGTTTCTCCATTTGACATTGAAGCTTTTAAATTTTGACCAAAACAAATTTAAAAAATAAATAAATAAACTCAGTTACTTTTTTTTTATTGAAAATGCTAAAAAAATGTATTAGTGAGGAAGGTATGTCATGGATATTAATAAAATGTAACTGGTACTGAGATTCAGTCAGTGCGATTAGAATTGATAAAACTTGAATAAACCCTCTTGTGGCTTGTGGCGTGTGCCTTACACCAATTCTACCTGCATAACTGCCACCTGAAGCAATTAGTGGCACTGCATCTCAGTCAGTATTGGCAGTCGAATAAGGTAATAAATTGGTGATTGACTGATTAAATGATACACGCACTTGAATTTTGCAATCACGTTATACTGTTATGAACTGGAGTGTCTGAATAGTGCACAGTACCACATGGAACACAAGTCACAGATAAATACAGAAATGTGCTGCGCTTTGGCAGTGGTTTTGGGGAAGAAGGAGATTACCAACTATGTGTATTAAAGCAAAAAAAAAAAAAAAAAGTGAACTGAACTAGTTTTGAATACAAGAAACACATGGAACCCATAACAGGAGGAGAGTGTTTGCGGCACACAGTTTCTGATCGATTCCTGCTCTGCTAATGAACAGCACCGTGTCCACAAACCATTTAACAAAAGCCAAAAAGCTGTGTGCTAGTGTTAGTGCAGAGTTCATGAGGGCAATGGGGAACAGACAAGGTACAGTATTGAAGGAGCAAAAAGAGCAGTTCCGATGTTTCTGCACGTGGAGAGGGAATGGATTGAAATGACAGCAACTATATGCATGTACAACTGGACTGAATGAGTGGAAAGCTAACTGTGCAGACTGAGTTTCAAAACCTTGACCAAGCCCCTACTCTCAAGGAAAAGCTACTGACCTCCCATCATGAGCCAATGGAACTTTGACTGTGAAACATTTTACTCCATAAGCATGATGTTCATAAACAATCAGATTTGTTGAGGTGTTTATGAGCTGTGTGGGCAAAGTGGTAGCTGTCAAAAGCACTGACCTGAAAGAAAGGGTTCCTGGGATTGTGTGGAATGTTGAATGGACCTGTCAACTGGGAATCAATTTACTTGTTTGCTGCAGTGCCTGCAGCAATTCTCCATGCAACTTTGATGGCAATCATCCAGGAAGAGATGGGTCCTTACCAGCTGCATGGCTTCTCAGTCTTTGCAGTTCTCTTTGTCTCCGTCAAATACAATTATCAATATGTAGTTGCTTTAACAGGAGAAAATAGCTGACTTTCCAACCAAAGTGAGTTGGGGTGAATACATTTAAGCCAACAGCTCAGTTGGCACAACTCAGGCACAACTAAAGAGACAAAATTCTTTCCTCGGAAATGAAAAATAAAGAAAGTAGAAAAGTTGGGCTGAGGTAAAATCCAAAAAATGCCCACTAGGACTAAAACATTAGGTTGAAAGAGAGAACATGTATGCTCAAACTGGACAGAAGGAGCAGACTGAAAATCACGACACACTCCAGCAATGAAGTTGAGAGGATGTGGATCACATCCCATTTGATCATGAGAGAGTATCCTTCAGTGAGAATTCCAATTAGCATCCAGTGCCAAAGGTTATGCCCTTCATTTCTATTGGTAAGACAGAGGAAAGGGTGGTGGATATGTGTGTTAGACATGACATTAGATTTTTTTTTTTTTCCAGTTAAGCTAATAATAACATCAGTGATGTGGTATTAATTGTCTAAAGTGTTCAACCTTTGACTGCTCAGCCAGAAAAAAAGAGGCCACTGCATATTTTACTTTGAGGTCCTTCCATATCTGCTCACCTGTTTTTATATCCTCATGCACCACCCCACATCACTGTACACACCTTTGAGCCGACGTAACGAGTTGCAATGTGTTGCGCAGTCACGACATCGTAAAGACTTCAGACAGCAACAGCTCGCTGATGTGTTTCTGGCTGTTCAACAAACATATGCGAAATAAAAGTTTATGGTGTCAGTTTACAAGTCAAAATGAATGATGGGGTTCGTGCTGAGCACATTGATCCAATGTTGCGTACTTTACAATTCACGGTTAGGAAGTGACTGCCGGAAATTATAATGGAAACAAATGGTACCAAATATAGAGGAGCTATATTATTATTATGCATTAGACAGGTATTGTATTTGTCATGTTGTGACTGAAATAAAATTATGTGCTATTGAATGTCCTTCCTTTGAATTTTTCCTCTGTGTTAGTGATGGCTGAATTACTGGCTCTTTGCCCTCAGGTGTGATTAAACTAGGTCCAAACAAGAGGCCAAGCCATCAGTGTCTTCTGGGGAATGTATTTTGACCAGCCCCGAATATTTCTATCAGAAAAATTATGTAAAATTCCTTACCATCCTCATCCCTTCCTGCTGAGTGTGAATGGCTGTAAAGAGAGAAGGGAGTGAGAGGCTTGGTATCATCCTCTTGGATATGAGTTCAGTCTGATTGCAGCCCTTTTTCAGTCTGGAATGGCGAGCTTACTAGAACAACATGCAATCAGTGCTACTTATGCTCTCACACATTAGCAGGAACAACAAAAGTCACAACTATAAAGTCACAAAGGGCAGTGCCGGAGCCAATCCCAGCTCACACTGGTCGCGGGTGGGGTACACCCTGGACAGGTCACAAGTCCATCACAGGGCAACACACAGAGACAGACAGAGACCAACAACCACTCACACCTCACCAATCAATCTAAATATTCAATGTTTGGACAGTGGGAAGAAACTAGAGCTACTGGAGGAAACCCACACAAGCATGGGGAGAACATGCAAACTCTGCACAGAAAGGCCCCAGGCCGGGAATCCAACCAACAACCTTCTTATTGTGGGGAAACAGAGCTAACCACTACACTGCCATGCTGCCCTTGAACATGATCTTCTTTTAACTCAAACTACCTGCGCTACCACTGCACACTGAACCTCTGACTGATTGAGTCTCTTCGTGGCAGCAGAGCCATCCTCTTTCCTCTTTCTGGTGTGGCAGTTCTGAAAGCAAACCAAAACTAAGTAACAAGTGACTAAAACTAAAAAACAGAATATAAGATATTGGCAAAGGATACTTCTCCAAGCCATCTGTCCAAAATATCAAAGAGAACACCTGCTGTCTCCAAACATGATATGTTGGAGTGCATTCAAAGCCTATAATAGTACTCAATGACAGTTTAGGACGGACTGACCTCGGTGCAGATGACTGTATAAAGAAATCAGAGTGTTTTAAAATAAATTCCTCGGAAACGGTGAGATGCCTGAGTGTTTGTCCCTCAAGGACTTTTACCTTTATTTATGAGACTTATATTATGTACTTATATATCTATATCTATATTACAGCTTCTGTTTAAAGTATTCTCAGTCTATTCTACAGTTAGTAAGTCCAGACACAGATTATATTAATGACCTTAACCCTAAAAATGTTGTCTTCAAACTGCTTCTCTGGTTCCAGGTTGCAGGAGTAGCAGTCTCAGGGGAGAGGCCCACATAATCTCCTCAGCCACTTCCACCAGGAGGAAGGTCCTGGGGCGTTCCCACACCCGCCGATAGATGTGATCTCTCCAGATTGCTCTATAGGTCCCCTCCCAGAATTGCATTCATGGAACAGAAGAGGGAGGCAACCTGACCAGATCCTCAAAGCACCTCAGCTGGCTCCTTTTGATGCTCCTCAACCTGTCTCTAAGACTGAGTCTGGCCAAACTGCAGAGGATGCCACTTCAACCACTTCTATTTGTGATCTTATTCTTTTTGACACCACCCACAGCTCGTGACCACATGTGAGGCTTAATATGTCGCTAGACTGGTCTTTACTGCAACGAATAAGGATAGCATCACTGCAGAAGCCACCCCTTATAAATGTCCCTCTTTCAATAACTCTCCCATGGAGGATGAGGAATATGATTGCCCTACAGTTTGAACACACTCTCTGGTCCCCTTTCTTTAACATGGGAACTACCATCCCTGTTTGCCACTGCAGAGGCTCTGTCCCCACTGTCCACACATTGTTGCAGAGGCATGTTAGGCCAGACAGCCCAAGAACATGTGGAGCCTTGACAAACTTGGACCAGATCTCTCTCACCCCAAGGAACCTTCTACTGTGGTCCTGTTTTTCAGTGCTGAATGCAACTGCATCCAAGGCACACAGCTCAGTATCATCATCTGAATACATGTTAGAATAGAGGAGGTCCTCAAATTATTCTTTCCACCGCCCAGAGCTCCCCATCCAACCTGTTGATGGTGTGGACACAGTCCCAGTTTGGCCTCCTGTGCCAGAATTTCTTCAAAGCTGAACAAAAAAGTCTTGCTGCATGGCCTCACTAAATTCCTCCCAAGTCTGCCTGCAAAGTCATCGACCTGCCACTTGGTCCTGTTTCTAAGTGCCCTGCTGGACAACCTTATGTACGAATATGGTGTATGCTACGGAGAGACTGCCAGTGACACATCTGGTTTAGATGTGCGGGCCATTCCTCCTCATTACGTCTCCCCAAGGTCATTGTCATTGTCCCTCCTGAGGGCACCTCCTTATACACTCAAAAGATGATTTCTTTTTCAGTTCATTTCTGTTAATAGGGTCTCCACAATTTCCACACAGCAACTTAATTTCAACCATGGTACAACACAGCTGGAAGTTTGACCTTACCTACATTTAGGTTCTTTCAGAGGCACCAAAGTAGAAACAAAAAGTGCTGCAGATCGATAAGTAGTGATATTACAGAGGTTGGCCATGAAGCGTTGTTATGTTGTTCCTGAAAATGTAAAGATAGAACAGACCACAACAGGTTTATCTGGTGCTCAGGAGGCAGGCCAGGAGCTGTTTCCTCTCACATCCAATGCAGCAAACAATAAATTTCTGCCCAGCTTACACTTAATAATGGTGAAATTAAACCAGTCTGTGCAGGGAATTAAACATTAGTACTGGAACTGGACTCTCAAAACCTTTGGCAGCTTATAACACACATGTGGCTAAAGGACAATGATTGTGACAAATTCAAACAGCAGCACACAAGAGCCGATTCCTCAATCCTTGACCAAAGCCCCACATGGTCTGAACTGAGTCAAACCACGTTGACTCTCAGGAAGGTCTCTTGATTAAAAATCCACACCATAGATTGTGGAGGCTCTACCTTCGTTCTAGCTTCAGTGTAGGGTAAAACACATACATACACATCCACACACAAATTATAGGTGCTGATATAAACAAACAGTTTGCATAAGGAGCTCTGCAGAAAAGTAGTGCAAGAAATGAAAACTGGTGCGCAGTGTTATCATTATTCATCTGATGATTTAGGGAGCAGGATGTGCTTTCCATTTTCCACGCAGCAAAAGGTTGATGGGAAATAAAATCCCATTCATCAATGACACAGCTTTATCTGTGATACCTACAGGAAAGCAAGAAGAGGAAGTGCAGGTGTGTGTGTGTATGTACGTGAAAGAGTGCAACCCCCACCCCTCCACAATCAACACACACACACACACACACACACACACACACACACACACACACACACACACACACACACACACACACACACAGAGCCTGTGCTCTCAGCCCCCCTATCGCGTGTTAATTTACAGTGCCTTCCTTATCTAGGCAGGTGGGTAAAAGCTGGCAGAGCAACTTCTGGAGCCACACACACTCAGCTCTTCCCCCTCCATCTCTTCAACCTCTGCTCCTCTCGTTTATCACGTCTGGGAGACTCAGGAGGGGGTCGAGATAAAAATGAGCCTTGGCATGAGGCAGTCAGACAGAATGGATAGCCTAGCTCCTCGCCCAGCTAACCCTGATAGTGCACTTACCTGCTCAAGGCAAGGGAAGGGGGACAGGTGAGGCACTATAGTGTAACCAACCACAAACAGATGAACTGGGTTGAATGGAACCAGGGTTGTATGGAATCATACTGGTTACCGTCTCAAAAATTTTTAAATGAACCCTTCTCTAAAGCGATTTCAGCTATTTTGATGAGATTCCTGCTGATGCACCTGAGATCTATTTTCCCATACGAGGATTTCAGTAGCCCAGTGGTCGGGTACTCAAGTAGAATGCCATGATGGGACAATATATCCTCATCTTAATTTCTCTACCTCTGACTTCTAAAGCACACAATTGTATTGCTCTATGTGATAAAGCTGAATGACTTTCCTCTCAGGTCCCTAGACCAGAGAAGCAGCTTGTCAACAGGTAGCGCAGGCTTGTGGCCCTGGGCCCCTGGGCTGTTTGGGGGCCCCAAGGGCTGACAAACCGGACTCAACTGCAGGCTTCCCAACAAACAATACATTTTGTAGTGTAATTCCTAGGAGAAATTCTGTTGCAGCTTGTCTTTCAGACTGCTTCATCACATATTTTTAGAATTGCTGCCCATCACCCACATCAGTATTAGAATATTCAATCCCAAATAATTGTATTAAATGACCAGTTATTATGCCACACCTTAGTAACATTGGTGACCTTATAATGCTGTCTACAGTCACCATCATTATATTCATGGCCATTCATATAACTACACACTAATAGATATTGGATAACAGTATTGTAGATTTTAAAAGTGGGAAGCTATCCATTACTGGGTCGCGTGGGTGCTGGAGCCAATCCCAGCTCACACTGGGTGAGGGCAGGGTCACCCTGAACAGGTCGCCAGTCCATCACAGGGCCAACACACAGAGACTAACAACCACTCACACTCATACTCAGACCTATGGACAATTTTGAGTTACCAGTTAACCCAAGCATGCAGATAATTGGACGGTGGGAGGAAACCCACACAGGCACGGGGAGAAAATAAAAATTCCACACAGAAAGGTCCCAGGCCAGGAACTAAACCCGCGATCTTCTTGTTGGAGGGCAACAGCACTAACCACGATGCCACAATGCTGCTTATATCAGCATTTATAAAATTAATCTATGAAAACTGTTTTAACTTGCTGATGATTTTTTACTTTTTTACTTATTTTACTTTATACATTTTGTGAATATATTTAAACAATAGACTGAAGTGAATTCACAAATCTCTCTTGGCCTGTGGGAACCCAATGAGAATGTTCAGGGCGTAGGATGCAATAAACCAGTCAAAATGGCATTTCTTAATCCCTGTGAATCATTATGGAGCTATGACCATTCAGTGTGATGAATCTACAAGAATGCGTAGACTGGTGTCAGTTTTAGTTGATTTAATGAAGCTAAATATAATGATCATTTGTAATGACACTGCAATCACTGCACATTGCAAAAGGTTGTCAACTATACATCAGCTTTCTGCTGCCCCTGACACCGGTGTGAACTGGCCTGGGTCCCCAGAAGTTCAGAGGCCCCGGGCAGACGGTGGACTCTAATATCATCCCTGATTTGTCCAAACCTTTCCAAGCCTGGAGCTGTTGTGTAGAACTAGCATCAAGGCAACAGTCACACATCAGCCTTTTCTGTGTGTGTTGTTATCATTACACACACAAAGGGAGCACTGACCAAACACCTTGCAATGTGCATGTTTGTGTGTGTGCACATTTGTGACCTGACTTGGTGAACCTCACAAACTCCTGCATCTTAAATCACATGCTTGACTTTTGGTGTAAAGCAAACAATAGTGCAATGGGACCTTGCACACAGACAAACACACACATTAGACGACAACACACTAGCTGAAGACTTGTTTTGCTCCCCGGCAGGGCTGTGCATGGCATATTAACCACAGCATTACTGTTTCTGGCTGCAGGTGGGGGAGCAATATGCTCACACCCCTACCTCTGTGTCATTCAAGCACCTTATAAGGCTACCATTACTAAATGTAAGGCTTGTAAGTCATACATCATTCATGAGAAGAGGTCTCCTAATTCTTACCAGCAGTGCACATAACAAAGCAAAGAAAAGGAAAAAGCTAGAGGCTGAAGGAAAAGCTGTGAGGGAACCAAAACATTAAGAAAAATGTGACATATTCTGATCTCAAAATATCATGATATTTCCTTTGGCCCTATCCATGACCAGTATTTACGCAATAAATACAGTCTAGTTTCTTGTTTCATACTCTCAATCTAGTCTGTAATGCTTTGGAGTTATGTGATCTGCTGATCTGCTCCTGTGTTTTAATTACAACGTCAGTGCAACTTCTACCAGGACACTTTAGAAGATCTTATGCTTTTTCTCCTCACAAACTTTTTATTGGAGTCATTTATTTCTGAGCCAAAAATGGCAATAACTGGATTACCAGCTATAATAATACGGCTCTTGGTTGTCCAGCCAAATGGACTGACCCGAATCCCTTGGAGAATCTATTTGGGTATTGTCAAGAGAAAACTGAGCACCTGACCTAGGTAGAAACGAAAGGTGCAGTGATACCAACTATAGAGACACCTCTCTCTCTCTCTGTCTCTCTCTCTCTCACACACACACACACATTAATATTCCTGTTGATTTTGAGTAACAAAAAAGAAAAAAGTAGCAACCTGCCCAGCAACCTAAAATGTTACCCTGCTGGTGGCATGTAAGAATGACTTCAAGATACATCATCTGGCCTGGACTAATAAGTGTTGAACCCAGTGAAAAAACATGTTAAACATGTTAAAACATATCTAACATAATCCATTCAGTCACCATAGGGATGAAACCAGATATATGTTTTCTCCCTGTGCCCTGTAAATGTGCAATTAAAAGCAATGGTTTGTATGAAATCACTGAAATCGTTCACTCCTCCCTACTCCCTATCCAGAAGGTAAGTAATTTATAAGTTCCCCGTGACCTTGAGCTGTGACCACAAAAATGAAATCAGTTCATCGTTGAGTCCAAGTGAGCAGCTGTGTCAAATTTAGAGAAAGTCCCTCCAGGTGTTCTGTATTTCATTCAGGAGAAATGGTTGTAAACATATTGCCTCTGGTGAGTAGGTATCATTAAAACCATTGCTAGAAAAATTAAATAAGCGAAAAAGGAATTGTGAACATCTGTGAATAAGTTTTCTATCTGCAGAATGTACACAGGTGTGTATGAATGCATGCATGTGTGCCCACATATTAGTTTTCCATCTAAAAGAGATAACATTGCTTAATACGATTACTGCAACAGGAGTGTAAGAGATCACTTGATTTGTTGGAATTGCAGTTTAATATCAGCGCAGACCTCTAAATTTTACATTGTCTGTATAAGAAATATTTTCAGGACAGGTGAGTTATCCATTTGTTTTCTTAAACTCTTATTCAAAATACACGATAGAACCAACACCAAAATAAGATTTATGCAATTTCTCTAAATAAGGATTCTGTGTTATTGCTTGCTTAATAGCTGCTGCTCATTCCGCTAATTAGTTTCATCATAACGCCCTGATGCTTGCAATAGTATAATAGGCAGGCTTACATGAACCACTCAAAGTTTATTTTTGAATGAATTAAGCACTATAGTTAATAACAATTCCATGACACCATAGACCACATGTGTAGCTCACATGTACAGTCCCATCGGCCTTTGGGTCAGGTGGGGGTTTAGGTTAGCAATCTGTGTGAGGATTTTCTTTATTCCACAGGATCAGGATTCTTCCCTAACCAGAACTTGGAGAAGTGAGTGTACAAATACAACCATAAACCAGTTTAATAATCATCACATGTTCACAAATCATCACCTTAAATCTGTCTTTTAAGCTCTTGTGACACTGGTTTATTAATTGCAACACATTCATTTGAATTTGCCGAGTGTTATAAAAAAGGTATATTTATGTCCGTGTACCCACAATCAATAGATTCAATTTTATCAGTTTTTCACACTCAACTGCTTTGCAACTGGGTTACGGTTAGGGTATATTATATATATTATAGTATATTTTAGCCAAGTAACAGAAAGGTAATGACGTTATTCTTAATTTTATCAGTACTGCAATTTCAATGCAACTTTCTCCGAAAGCATCACAAACACAGTTTCACCCATTTCTAAGCAATTATATTGCATTTACTAACCATGTTTTGCCAAAGTCTCTGTCTCTCCCAGTTCCTCTCCTCTCTCTCCCTGTCCTCATCCTGCAGGTGGTGACTCATCGCCATCCCATGTTCCTGCAACACCTGCTGGTCCCATATTTCATGAATTCTGTATTACAGCTCAACTCCATGAACTTCATGCAGCAACATGTTCCTGCCTACACCCCCCCCCCACCCTCCAATGCCTGTCTCACTCTCTCTCTCTCTCTCTCTCTCTCCCACTCTCAACCTCACCGGTCGAGGCAGATGGCCGCCCCCCGAGCCTGGTTCTGCTCGAGGTTTCTGCCTCTTAAAGGAAGTTTTTCCTTGCCACTGTTGCCAAGTGCTTGCTCATCGGGGGATCTGTTGGGTCTCTTTAAATAAATTTATAAAGAGTTTGGTCTAGACCTGCTCTATATGTAAAGTGCTTTGATGTAACTTTGTTATGATTTGGCGCTATACAAATAAATCTGATTTGATTTGATTTGGTCATCTAGTTTGATGGTGATGCCAATATGGGAATTATATGGGGAAACAGGAGGCAACAAATGTAGGTACTGTAGGCAGTATAATGTTGTCAAATCAATGGTGATGCAGTGGTTAGCACTGCATCACACCTCACATTAACAAGGTCCTAGTCCTTCTAGGTATTCTGGCTTCCTCCCTCAGTCACGAAACACGCCCATTTAGGCTCATTGGTAACTCTAAATTGCCCATTGAAGCAAATAGTTGTTTGTCTCTATATGATGGCCTTGCGATATACTGGCATCAAGGGTGCACCCTGCCCTTGAGAAATTGGCTCCAGCCCCCTGTGACAATCATAAGCAATATAGATAATGGACTGATGAAATATAATTAAACTGTCTGTTGTATCAGCTGACAATGTCACGGACCTCAGCATCAGGAAGAAGCAGATGTTTTAGTCTACATAAGATAATTCTAACAGCTGGTCGGTTTTGCACTGAGACAAAATCGTATATTTTGCATTGGCAGGTATTTGGAGTGAATAAATGTCATTCTACACAGTATTATAAGATTGCACTTTTTATTTTATAAATGATTATAATGAATGAAACTATTATTATTATTGTAGATGTATAATAAAATATAAAGAGAGTAAGTGCAGCTGTTAAATGATTTTTATTCTCTGATGCATTTTGAAATTCAGAAAGTCAAACTTTGAATGCAGTTTCATCATGGACATAACTTACCAAATATGCTGAGGTCAGAACCTAAATCTCTCATTCTTTGGGTAGTAACTGTGACATGTAGTCGAGCTGTTAAAGGTGTCCACATTTACAGCAGATATTCAGCACAGACAGAATGGGATCAACTGTGGTGGCAAAATACATCACAATACAGAGGTATTCAATCAATCCGAAGTATTTAATCCAAGTATTTATGCTAAATACCTACCTACTGCCTATCTAACACATTAGCTGTAGAGTGCATTCATTGTCATTTCGCTACAAGACAAATGTGCGATTGTGTGCATAGCCTTTTTTTTTTTCTTTCTTTTTCAGCTTTTTCCCTATTCGAGGTCACCACAGCAAGTGGGGAATCAAACCCCAGTCTCCTGCATACCAAGCAAGTATACTCACCACAAAACTATGAAGCAGGTTCTGCGTGTAGTCTACTAGTGCAAAACTGATCCTGATCAAATTGAAGTATATGAAAAATTGTTATACTTTTCACTTTATTTATTTACTCATCTTTAAAGTTTATGGTCTCAGTCCCCAGCTTCGAGTCAGTCTGCTTCAATCTCTGTATGTGTGTGTGTGTGTGTGTGAGTGTGTGTGTTGAAATAGTACAGTTGACTAAGTCAGTATAGAAAAACTGCCTTGAATTTCACTGGAACTTCATAAAACTGCTTTATGGAAACTTTTCCTTGCTGTTGCCTGACAGTTGAATCATTGTGATGGCGGATTATACATTTGGCAATTTAAACACTCAGCTCAAGAGAGCTCCGTCATGCATTCATATGGAAAGTTTTGTGTTTCAGCAGAATCTTGGAATTCCTCACCTGTGGACAGGTAATATTTCTAAACAGGTTAGAGAGGATAAATGCATCAGCCTCTGACACTAAACCACATTTATGCAACTTTGTGGAAAGGTTTGAGAGGGAATAAAACTGAGTTTGGGGTGGAAGGGGGGAGATTGCACTATCAAGCTGATCTGTCAGCGTGCTGACCTGCCAAATGTCAAACAATACATATTCATCTGTTTGGCAAGCTATCACATAGAGGCATGGCTTGAGGAGCAGTCCAGACAGAGAGATGGCTGACATTTCAGTATTCAAGAGACTGACAGCTGCACATTCACAACATGCAAACACACAGAGTAATCTCTGCACTTCTAGATCTACACTTACTCCATACACTTGGCATATTGCAAAGAATTTATTTGGAGGCCACAAGAGTGTCTCCTCATGCCAAAAAAACAAGTCGGAGAGGTAAATCCTGCTCATCACAAACAAAATCATCACTGGCTGCTGGATGCTTTCACCTTTTTGTTTCTATTGAACTTAGCTACAGGACATCAGTATTACAATTGTTTGTCACCAGCTTAATCACTTGGTTTATTGCCCATGCACAAAAACTAAAATGAAGACTCTCTGTCATTGAAAGTAACTGCTATTGAGGTTGGATGAACTCAGCGACAAATACAGTTGAGACCACTTTCTAGTCATCATTTACTGGCTACCCTTTCTTAAAAAAGCTTGCATTAGCTGGATCATGTTTGGGAGCCCCAGTTAATAAGCTACAAATGTTACCTGCTACACTTTGTCGTATCCTGGACATGACTCTTTATTGACTTACATGAAAAGTGGTAGAGTGACTTTAGCAACCTGTTGTGTAAATGGATCTGTTCAGACATAGTAGATGTCTTTCTGTCTGATTCTTTCTACATGTCCATTGGTTTTAAAATAGAGTTTCAGTAAAGAGAAGAGTGTTAGGTTTAGTTAAGCCAGATAATACAAATATATCCTGGGTCTTTTTAACTTTATGGTACAGGACTCACGTTTGGACTGATGTACTGATGTCACATGTTAATTCAGGTATAAACAGGTCCTCTGTGTTAAAATCATGCTATGAAACACTTGCATACACCTGCAACATCTTGCTTAACCAACTCATTTAATATATGTGGACATAACTCCTCCAACTTTGTGATATAGACACCACAAAATGTAATTGTGGACCTGTTGAATGTTCGATTCAGTTCCTCTATTGACAACTGGCTACTGTGTCTGGTTCACATTTAAGTGCTTGCAAAGTGCTTTTCAAGCTCAAGATTCATGTCCATATCAAAGATATGTGTTGACTGTCAGATATGGTTAGTTCCTGGATAGGTCAAGGCTTAGTAGACGGAACTAACCTCCACGGGGTAACGTCGGCTGTTGATGCTGTGTTCTGAGCCCTCAGATCCATTGTTTGGCCCCCAGTGAAATTCCACTTTTTCTGCCTTAAATCTCCCTGGTAGGCCTGCACCCCGGACAAAGTAATCATCCTTCAACATAATGGCCACTGGAAGAAAGACAGAAGAACAGGGAAAACAGTGACAGGACAAGAAAGAGTGAATGGTTGTGTATCACTGAAACTCTTTCTCTACATACAGCAGTAATCATTCCTCTCAAAGAAACAGATGACAGAAAATTGCTGGCTGTCAATGTGAAGGCAAGTTTCAAATACTGCCAGAGAGGCAATCAAAGCTTGTGTGTGAGGACACGTGTACAATGTAGCACCTCTTTTAGGTCTAAGGAGACACCATGCAGACCAAAGGTTGTATTCTGAGAACATTTATCTTTTATATTTTCTCAGCGGACAAAATGGTTGCACAAGTCATTTTCTGTCATCTTCCATCAGCCTCAGAGGCAAGTTCTAAAATGACTGGCTAATTTGCCGAGCAAAATTGGCTATGGCAAATCGCCCTTGAAAGATCCTTTGTTATTCCATCACATCTTGCTAAAATATTGTGAAATTAAGAATGGGGTTGGAAATTAAGAAGGGGGGCTGTTATTTTCACAACCATAAATGGCTCAGAAAAGATTCCTGTTTGTTAATCAGTGCAACTGCCTCAATTCCACACTTCACCAGACGGTGGTCATCAGTTTGTAGAGGACAAGAGACTAACCTGGTTCATTTGTTGATCAAGACAGCTCTGTACACTCACAGAATTTTATCTTTTATCTCAACCAGAAATTGTTCAGAGTTTATAGCTTGTATGACGACCGCATTTCCAATGTTATCATAAAATCATTTTCATAAATTCTGATGATGGTCCAATTTAATCTGCATCTGCATCTAAACTAAATACCAATAATGCAAATTGAAAAGGAATTCAGATTTATTCCAAATATAGTCATATACAAGACAAATCATCAGTCAGAATGTTGCTTGGTTTGTAAGCAGTAGAAAAAGAATGAATTAATAATCTCAACACTAATGATGATGAAGATGGTAGAAGAGACTCCAGGAAAGGTTCTATACATATTGAAAAGGAGCATAGTAGGAAAAATCTTTCAGAAAACTGGTCTTCAAAATAATGGCTGTGACTAAAAAATTTTTTGATGGGTTTAGACCAAAGTACACGCAATTTATCTGCATACTGATATTAGGGGCAGATATGAGCTGTTGATTAATCAAAATCAGTATTAGAATGGCTGATTAAATTACAAAAAAGATGTTATTAATATTGTTGTGTAGTTTTTCCTCTGGAGGGCACACTGCAACTTCATTTTTGGCAACCCAAGCAAATGACAATTGGCTGAGCCGATCAATGTGGTCCACAACAGATATCATCTGTGTTCACGACTCAGCTCAGTCGGTGTTAACTCTGGATTTTGAACTCTCACAACAGTGGTTTACTACAGAGAATGCCTAACCTGCCCTGGAGCAGGTTAAGTTCAGAATAAGAGCTCAGTGGATATATATATGAGACTGCCTACTGACCGATCAAATTTCTTCGAAAATGGCCTGCCCATTCCCAGATCAGCCCGTTAAAGTAGGCAATAAAATCATGAGGGGAGAGAAGTTTGTCACCGAGTTAACCCGTTTGATTTCTTTGGAGCAAAGCAGATTTGCTCCAACTGGCGTAGAAACTGAAATAATGAGGATAATATCTTCAAAAAAGTTATTAAAAAAATTCAGGAACATAAATTTATGGGACACATACGGTAGATCTTGCTGATGTGGTGGGGATTTAGTATTATAATCCCAGTAAATGACACATTAACAGAGTCTGTGATTTTTTTTTTCCACCAGCATGCTTTGCTTCTGGCAGCTGCAACTGGATTATTTTTTCCTTGAATTACTGATATATATTCTTTATAGTTTCTTAATTTTACAGTGGTGTAATTTTATTGTGAAATCTGGGTAGCTAATAGTTCAAGCCAGGCACAATGAAGACATTTTTCAAAAGACGGAGAGGTTATGTGATTTAATAAAAAAATGTTAATACTTTGTCCAGGCACAGGGATAATGACATATTGGATTGAATTAAATGGGAGTTGGACTGTAGCAAAGGAACTGCTCTCTACAGTGGGTGTACAGTTTCACATCCATGCCAGCATAAAGGATGCATGGAAGTGTGGGCAGTGACGGTACAAAAAGTGTTTTGTTGTTTTTTAGTGCCACGGGCTATAAGCACAGGGGCCACTACTTCTACACAGTAGAAGTAAGTGGCCTCTGTGCATAGCACGAGGCACTACTTAATATTGTCCATACTTATTATTATTATTCCGTCACATTTTCGGCAGCTAATGCGGGTCGTACCACTGGACGGAGCCCAACAATATATATATCAAAACGTGCGGCTCGATCGGGACAAGTGTGCTAAGTTCTGGGTAGTCGATATTCCCATTTTTCCCAAAGTTATTCCCAAAAAACCAGCCGAAATTTTCCATAGAGAATGCATGGGAGCCGACGAAAAATTGCCTCAAAATTTCACCTACTTTCTCAGTCGCGTAGCTCAGTCATACGTGCACCTAGAAATGTCATTCTAACTTTAAAACGGAGGAAATCTTATGCTCTTTCCAGAATATCAAACCTTTGTCTCCTAAATGGTACGGTTTTCGAACTACGACCTCTCAAAGGAGCAGTCCGAATCACTTTTTCCTCAAAGTTAGAGTGGAGCCGCTCGTTAAGTAGAGTGAGAGCACTGTGAAAAAGTAACCGACATTTTCATGTTTAACTCGAGCTCACGGCCAAACCGTGAAAGGGAGACAAATGATTTTTTGGCAAAACGTAGACACAGGTTTTGGGATTCAGAAAATCTAAGTTTGAGAGCTCTACTCCTCACCAAATTTACACAGGAGCGCTCAGAGCGCCAGCAACACCTGCTTTTGCCCCAATTGACTGCAATGCAAATCAAGGTTTCACTAAAAACAATTTCACTCTGACTTCGCACTGTCCCTACACGCTCATTTTAAGGACTTTTCAAATCAAATAAAGACTACTGGAATCCCCAGACTCTTCTGTCTCTCACGGTGTTTTCGATTTTCGGACCGGAGCTACGGTTTGCTCGCAATTCGAAGTAGTTCGGGAGGTGGTCAAAAGCCAATTTTGGGAGAGTTTTGGAGGGAGTCTGAGCTCTGACCAGACTGAATTCTCAAATCACCGTGGCAACCGCAGGTCCCTCAGCTCAGGTCTGTGTGCAGCTGTTGCTGTAGATTAAACCCACCTCACTTTGGAGCCTCGCTGCTTCGTCACACTTTGTCACAGAAACGCCGTTCAAAGTTTAAACGGCTCAGAAGACCTTGACCTCTGACCTTGAGCACTCACACATATAAACAGACACACACAGAGACACGCACTCACACATATACAGAGACACAATCACACATATACACAGACAGAAATACACTCACCGGCCACTTTATTAGGTACACCATGCTAGTAACGGGTTGGACCCCTTTTTGCCTTCAGAACTGCCTCAATTCTTCGTGGCATAGATTCAACAAGGTGCTGGAAGCATTCCTCAGAGAGTTTGGTCCATATTGAAATGATGGCATCACACAGTTGCTGCAGATTTGTCGGCTGCACATCCATGATGCGAATCTCCCGTTCCACCACATCCCAAAGATGCTCTATTGGATTGAGATCTGGTGACTGTGGAGGCCATTTGAGTACAGTGAACTCATTGTCATGTTCAAGAAACCAGTCTGAGATGATTCCAGCTTTATGACATGGCACATTATCCTGCTGAAAGTAGCCATCAGAAGTTGGGTATTGTGGTCATAAAGGGATGGACATGGTCAGCAACAATACTCAGGTAGGCTGTGGCGTTGCAACGATGCTCAACTGGTGCCAAGAAAATATTCCCCACACCATTACACTACCACCACCAGCCTGAACCGTTGATACAAGGCAGGATGGATCCATGCTTTCATGTTGTTGACGCCAAATTCTGACCCTACCATCCGAACGTCGCACAAGAAATCGAGACTCATCAGACCAGGCAACGTTTTTCCAATCTTCTATTGTCCAATTTCCATGAGCTTGTGCAAATTGTAGCCTCAGTTTCCTGTTCTTAGCTGAAAGGAGTGGCACCCGGTGTGGTCTTCTGCTGCTGTAGCCCATCTGCCTCAAAGTTCGACGTACTGTGCGTTCAGAGATGCTCTTCTGCCTACCTTGGTTGTAACGGGTGGTTATTTGAGTCACTGTTGCCTTTCTATCAGCTCGAACCAGTCTGGCCATTCTCCTCTGACCTCTGGCATCAACAAGGCATTTCCGCCCACAGAACTGCCGCTCACTGGATATTTTTTCTTTTTCGGACCATTCTCTGTAAACCCTAGAGATGGTTGTGCGTGAAAATCCCAGTAGATCAGCAGTTTCTGAAATACTCAGACCAGCCCTTCTGGCACCAACAACCATGCCACGTTCAAAGTCACTCAAATCACCCTTCTTCCCCATACTGATGCTCGGTTTGAACTGCAGGAGATTGTCTTGACCATATCTACATGCCTAAATGCACTGAGTTGCCGCCATGTGATTGGCTGATTAGAAATTAAGTGTTAACAAGCAGTTGGACAGGTGTACCTAATAAAGTGGCCGGTGAGTGTAGAGAGATATAGACACACGCTCACACATATACACAGACATACACACAGAGACAGATGTACAGACGCAGTCACACATACACAGACACACAACGAGACACGCACTCACACATATACACAGACACAATCACACATATACACAGACAGAAATAGAGAGATATAGACACACGCTCACACATGTACACAGACATACACAGAGACAGATATACAGACGCACTCACACATATACACAGACACACAACGAGACACGCACTAACACATATACACAGACACAATCACACATATACACAGACAGAAATAGAGAGATATAGACACACGCTCACACATATACACAGACAGAAATAGAGAGATATAGACACACGCTCACACATGTACACAGACATACACAGAGAAAGATATACAGACGCAGTCACACATATACACAGACACAATCACACACATACACAGACAGAAATAGAGAGATATAGACACACGCTCACACATATACACAGACATACACACAGAGACAGATGTACAGACGCAGTCACACATATACACAGACACACACACACCGACAGATTTACAGATGCACTCACACATATACACAGACGCAATCAGGGACAAATATACAGATGCACTCACACATATACACAGACGCAATCAGGGACAAATATACAGATGCACTCACACATATACACAAACACACAAAGAGACAGATATACAGACACGCTCATTGAATCAATCTCAATCGGTTCTCCGAACGGAAATTTCAGCAGGAAGGCTTTCGACGGCATGACGGTACGTGGGTTGCTCGTCCGGGCGAGGGGACGACGGGCGAGGGGACGCCGACCCGTGGCACTTCAAAATTTCTTGGAATTTTCTAGTTTCTGTTTAATACTGTGTCTGATGGCAGATGCTGGATGACGTAAAATATTGAGGTAGTTTACCAGACATCCATCAGGTGCAGTGATATGTAACACCTGTACAACCTCCATGAGCAAGAGATGTGGTACCAGATCTACCTTTGTTCAATGTACCATTCATTCATCTTCAACCGCTTATCCATTTCTGTAGCCAATCCCAGCCAATGGTCCAGGCGAGGGGTGGGGTACACCCTGAACAGGTTGCCAGTCCATCACAGGGCCAACACATAGAGACGAACAACCACTCCCACTCAGAACTAAAGACAATTTAGAGTCACCAGTTAATCCAAACATGGATGATGGAAGGAAACCGTAGAACCCGGAGGAAACCCACGCAGGCACAGGGAGAACATGCAAATTCTGGTAACTGGGAACCAAACCCGCAACCTTCTTATTGTGGGGCACTAAGCACTACGCCACTGTGCTGTCCTGTTTACTGTACAATTTATGGCAATTTAACATTTAAACTACATTATATCTTATTGTTTTGTTGAAGACTGAAAAACTGCATACTACTACATAACAATATTAAAGAAAATTCCTTAGTCTTGTTGATTCTATTGATTTCGATCATTATGGTGTGTTTAAATCCTCAAAATCGGTATTTGTCCAGCTATTGTTCAGATTTTGGCTTTCTTGTGACAAAATTATGTTTTATTTTTGTTTTGATTATTTACAGTTTCTTCCCACCATCCACCATCTACCATTGGGTTAACTGGTGACTCTAAATTGTCCGTAGGTCTGAGTGTGAGTGGTTGTTTGTTTCTGTGTGTCTCTTTGTGTTGGCCCTGCAATGACCCACCCACACCCAGTGTGAGCTGCGATTGGCTCCAGCAACCCCATGACCTGGAAATTAAAAAAGTGGTAGAAGATGGATGGGTGGATGAATATATATATATATATATATATATATATATACATATACACATATATATATACACACACATATATACATACACACACACACACACACACACACATATATATATATATATATATATATATATACACAGTATATATTATTCATAGCTCACATTGTGCTGGATCTGAATAGATGTGGTGACACAAGAAAAAGTGTGGGAAAACAGTAAGACCATAATGTGCCTTGAAAATGAATTTGAGGTTAGACAATTATCAATAGAAAAGCTTCCCAAACCTTGTCATGTCCTGAAACTCAGTGTTGTCTCTTCATTATCTGCTTTATTTTGAAATTCCTACTCTCCTTGTGTTTCAGTTTGCCTGCCCTTCCTCTTGTGCCAGTCTTTCCCCGCCCTGTGTTCACCTGTTCCCCATTACCTTGTGTGTGTGTTTATGTAGTCTGCATCTCTCTTTGTCCTGTGCCAGTTTTTTGTATCTTGTGCTGTAAAACTAAGCCATCTTACATTTAAGCCCATGTCCTTTGCATTTTCTAGTTTCCTGAGTTATGTTGATACTTTGATCTTTTGTGTCAAGCTTAGTCTTGTGATTTGTGTTGATACCTTGTCTAGTCTTTTTCCAAGCACTGTCTTGGCCCTCTTGTTTTTAACTCTATAGATATATCCAAGCAAATAGGCGTCTTTTGTTGCTGCGTTTGCTATTCATTTGCACATTCATACTTTGTCTCATAAGTCATGCATTTGGGTTCAGATTCGTACCGTTCTGTCATAGTCAGTGATAACAGAATTTAGCCAATGTGAGACAATGTGTAGGATGTTAGTGTGGTCCTTAAACAATGCACAAGTAATTAGATTTGGATTTATTTTTTTTAAGTAAAATTATAAATATTTCTTAATTGGAAGCAAAAAGTTATATACTGATTCTGGATTTTGAAACTTTTTCTTTCCAGCCACATGTTGTTGATTCATACAAGGTCAGTAAGTTAAAGCTGTGCAGAAACACTGTCATGTGTCTGAATGGAGTTTGTTGTGCGGGGGGGTTGCCTGATTTCACAGCTCCATCACAGCATTCAGTTGCAACTACACCAGGTGATCCCTCCACAGATAATACGCTCATCTGTTGTTTAGAAACAGTGCAGGACCCATGCATAATTCATGGGAAAAAAAACGCAGGGACATTTGTCTTGTTAGCCATGCATTATGTAGCGGAGTGAGAGCAGAAGCTGTGCGCCATTTTGTATCACAGCTGTTGTTTGTGTTAGCATTTTTTGCATGGCTCTCTACATGCTGTGGCATCCCGAATCCATTTATATTATGCTCTGCTGTGTTTTTCACTTTGCAGGTGGCCATCATCAGTTCACTTTCTGTTCGGTGAGCAGCCTCTGTGGAATTGGGGTAAAGGTTTGAGGTGCTGAATGCCTGGGGACTGGGGACACTATGCATCAAACGTGTCAGAGTATTTTTCATCCTGACTGCAGTGAGATCTTTCTCGTTCTGTCTCTCACTCTCATCATGTCTTTTCTGCTACCAGGCATCCAGTGGTGATGATCCTCTACCTTAAAGCTGGCCTTCTCCCATAGGGTATGACAGCACGCTATGTGTCCGCCTCGCCTGACTGAGCTACCTGCACTTAGAGAGATGGCTAGCTCACATATCAGGGACTTACTGCTGCCCACTCATGATGCAGTGACTGGGAGGTCGACAAGACATTTATACGCTCTCTGTGCCCTTGATCAGTCACTGAAAGTTGGAAATTAAACTGGGAAGAGCAACAGGGCTTCAGAGGGAGTCACTTGTCCAGGGTCATAGCTCAAATGGTCATACATCCATTTTGAACAATATCATATTATACAAATTTTAATTTTTATATTTAGCCTAAATACGGTGCTTTCCCTCAATTTAGAGAACAATGTCTAAACAGGAACAGACTATCACCATGCCTCCAATAGCTCTACAAAGCCACAGTGCGAACACATCATCACTCCACGATGACACAGGAACACAGGTACATTGATGTGTATAAGATAGGAAACAAGTGCATTTTTGAAACTATTCACTTTTCAGTAATACTCCACCAAGGACAAGTTCCTTTACAATGTCTACAGTGCTGATCTGTGGTGGCAAAGATGTCCTTGATCTGAAAAAGTTTGATAAACACTGGACAAGAATATGACAGATGATTTTGAAGTTTTCAGTTGGTTCCTTTTTGACTCTAGAAATTGTTTTTCATGACAATGGTACAAAAGAATAAAAATATTTTTTTGTGTCACATTTCCAGTGTGGTTGTCAGGTTTAGAACGGTAATATTTCTGGACATATTTCTGGACTTAAATTATTTCTTCCCAGATATAGTTTCCACTGCATATGTTGTGTTTACATATTCTGGAGCACCACTGTTTGACCTTGTCAGAACACAGGAACACGCTCTGTGACCTTCTCAAAATGGCAGAAGCTGTGTTTTGATAACAAATATGACTAGCGTGGAAAGGAGTGACCTTTTTGTGTTGTGTTTTTTTCTTTCTTTGTTTTTGTATTACTAGATTTAAGTGCACAAAACAAAGCTTGAGAGGCTTGAAACCTTACCCTCGAGTGGCACCTGTGGCTTATCAGTGTAACCCTCAAAACCAGAAATGATGTTGTGTTGTCAGTATCTTCCTGATAGTTTCATCTTCTACTGCTTATCCGTTTCCCTGTCACGGGGGTTGCTGGAGCGAATTCCAGTTCACATTGGGTGAGGGCGAGGTCCCCCTGGACAGGCCGACAGTCACAGGGCCAACATACAGAGACAAACAACCACTCACACTCAGACCTACATGCAATTTAGAGTCACCAATCAACTTGAATATTAGTGTTGGGAGTAACATAACAGTAATTAATTACTGTCATGCATTACTTTTTGCTGTAACGCAGTAATGTAAGACATTACGAGATCAGCGAGATCAGCAGAGGAGAAAAGTTCACACACAATGCTTCCCTTTCCTTCTAATCTTTTATACAGAACAGAAGAGGTGAGTGCAGCAGTAGCAGATACAACGTTGGACAGTACATTCACGAGATGGACATATGCCCATCAATTTCAGCTTGTCAGAAATAAGGGCATGAGGGATATCGTAGTGAAATGCACTTTGTGTGCGAAACCTAAAGATCTGTCCACTTCCCAAAATAGCAACACTACTTTTAAATTTGTGGCTATTATTTTGTTATCAAATTATACAATCAGATCAATCAGATATCACACCACCTTCCACTGGATGTGTAATGAGCTAACTGAACATAATGAGCTGCATTTAGAGTGGCAAATCCATATTTCCAGTTATTTAGGTGAGCGTTACTTAAAATTAATGCAAAAGTAGTGCAATGCCTTACATTTCAAATACAGTAATATTATAATGTAGTGAATTACTTTGAAATGACAGTAACTACATGCATTGCAGTTTTGAAGTAACTTGCCCAACACTGTTGAACATGCATGTCCCACGCAAGCCTGGGAAAAGCATTCAAACTCCACACAGAAAGGCTCCAGGCTGGGATCCACCCACAGCCTTCTTCTTGTGGGGCAAAAGCATTAACCACTATGCCACCATGCTGCCCACATCTTCTTCATAGGTTAAGTATGAAAATTGTGTTTTTTTAACACATCTGTTCATTCAAGTTTGTAACGTGGAAAAGTATCAACATCATATGAAATAATCAGCTGATACACTCTTAAAAAGTAACTCTGTGTCTTATCGCCACTTTTTAACACATTGGTTGACATAAAAAAAAAACAAAAACATGAGACTGCGACATGTTTTTTAAGAAGTGCAATTGCAGTACTAATTTACGGAACATTTGTCTCCCACAAAAGCTGAAAGCGTGCTCCTCACTCACTTCAAGACTTTAAAGAAGACCTGCTAAAGAGGTATGCACCTTCTTCAAATGCAGATGACTCCAGTAATATTGGTGTTCGAGATGTGGAATTTTCTAAGACTGACGATGGTTATAATGATGAATATGTGGGAGGGCTACTAAACCTCATTGAAAAAAAAGGATAGAGTAGAGGTCATATTTAATGTATCAAACAGGTGTACTGATGAAGCTATTGAAGAGTGACACTTCATTTCCTGTTCGGCAGCAGGTCCAATCATCAAAGACATTTCACAGTCCTGTTTGAGGAAGCACAATTGTGAGATTGATGAGGCTGTTGTGTCAGACATTTTGACAGAGCGTCAATGAGTACATGAGTAGGGGATATTTTTAAGGAAATGTTTGGTGTGGTTGAACCAGTGGAGCGTTCTCTGTAAGGAGGAAAACAGAACCTTCCAGTAGGTCCCTATTCTCAAGTCATTGCTTCAGGCTTGGACCTGGAAAGACATCCAGGATTTTATCTTCCATGATAGTGAAACTCAAAGCAACAATGACACTCAGTACAGGGCATTGTCTGATGGCATGTATTATAAAACAAATGAGATGTTTTTCTGGAGAATATCGTTCAATTGCTATTGCTATTCTCTATCTTGATGATTTTTAGATGTGCAATTCTCTGGGCACATCAATGAAAAAACCCAAAGTTAGTGCTGTGTACTGGGTGTTTGCTGTTGTCGCAAAGATCTCCAGTAACATCCATCTTCTTAGCAATTCTTTGCAAAGCTGACGATGTGAAACAATTTTGTTATAGTACTGTACTGGAGCAACTGGCGTTGTGAACTTGGAAGATGAGGGTCTGTATGTCCAAGCAATCAGCAGATAAGTCAAAGGAACAGTGTTTTAGTGTGGCCTAATTAAAATGAGGCTGTAGTAAATTACCTACCTCCATCCACAAGGTGAAACAAATGAAAGTATGGAGAAGGAGAGAGTGGAGCTCTTGTGTGAAGTGACAAAAAGGGATAGTTGCCAGGTGGTCAAGACATTCTCTCTTCGGAGACAAGAAATCATTTATGAGGCACCAGCAATCAGGGGCATCATGCAGCATTGGCCTGCATTATTTGATGAAACACAAATTCAGCTACTACTGAACATGAACCAAAAAAAGGAACTAAACAAACCTAAAATCTAATGGGGCCAACATAATTTTAAAAATGGTTGCTACTTGAAAAGTTGTGTCCATTATGGTATGATTATAGTAATCAGTAATAGTAATAGTAACTACACAACATTTAAAATCGCTACATATTACTATGGTAAAGCTGGTTGGAAAAACTTTTTTTCAGTTATCAACTTAAAAATTTGCCTTTGGGCTAACAATTATTAATTAAGGCTTAACTAAAATAATTTTTGACTGTGAAGGACAAGCTACTTCGCCTAACATAGTTTGCTGGGTCAATGTAATTTCAGACAAAGTGGTCAGAACCCAAAAGACTAATGGGAACTGTTGCATTTTTTCTTTTTAGAGTGTACTTTACTGATTTCAAAATGAAACTAGCTCCGTGATTCCATATTATCCATGATCCATTCCATTCCAGGCCCAGGAACCAAACCTGCGACCTTCTTATTGTGGGGTGGCGGCACTAACCATGACACCGCCATACCTTTTTGTGTGGAGTTGCCTTAGGGCTTCTATCCCCGGTCATCCACTTAAACCTGCTGGCATTCTCCATCCCTCACTGTTAGTGTCCTGCAATTACGTTTACTAAAGAGTGAGAATTACAAAGGATTTCATAGTTTTGAATACTTTTTGGATACCGTTGAGCTCTGCAATGGTGGAAAACAATGATCAGAGCAATACCTCTAGTGGCACAGGAGCAGACTCAGAGAGAAAATGAAGCCCTTCAATGACTTGTGGAAGGAGAACGACGTTTCCAGCAGCTGGAAAACGGTTAATATCGAGACTCTTGAGGAAGAGTTGCAAGCTTCCAAATCACTAAAAAGGAGCTGAATGAAAGATTCCATCTCAGTCAAAAAAAAAGAAAAAGAAACTTGCCTTGGACTTAGCTGACCTGAGAGATTAAAAAAAGCATTAGGAACAAGAAAAAATTTTCTTGTAAAATGTAAAAATTCAGACAGAGCCAGAGGTTAGTTATCTGACTCTGAAATGTCTCTGAGCAAATCTTGGGCACAACTCATAGAGTAGCTAAAAAATGTCAAGTCAAATATGCTTGCAGAATTTGAAAAGACGCTGGCAGTGCAAAAACAGGATGCTGGACAACTGAAAGCATTGAAAGAAAGACTGCAAGATAACCGGACTGTGGGACTTTAAAGGGCTCAAAGCTTTAGGAGCAGATCTCTCAGATCAAGCTAAAGCATAGAGATTTAGTGAGAGACCTAAAATTGAAACTGGTAAAAAAACAAGTCAGGGGAGGACAAGGGATAGGGAAGAATTCTCCACTTCTAAACCCGAGAAGGAAACCATAGGAAAATGTGAGCTAAAACTAAAAACAAGAGAAGTAAAAAAAAAAAAAAAAGATGCAGATCAGGGTGACCCTATCAAAACTATCAAAACTCTCATGTATGAAGCAAAGGCTCATAAGCTGATGACTTTTACAAGCTGAGAATAAGGTTTCTTATCTGCAGACATCTCTGCTTGATATAAAGGAGGATATTAAGGCATGCATGACCGATATCAAAAATCCCTACAAACTAAAGATCAGAATTTGTGTGCTGAGTTTAAGCACAAGAAAGGAAGCTGAAAGAGGTGACCTTCAAGATTCTAAGTGAAACAAGGCCAACTCCAAAGAGGCTGATATCCAGAGTCCCTGTGTCGTTCATGTGAACCAGTGTACAGACAAAGAACTACCAGCCAACTTTCCCCAAAACTGCAAATCAGTCCCCTCCAGAAAATCAACATTCTTCCTTATAGTATGAACAGTTTGACCATGTTGAAAAGATGACATGGCATAATATAGCTGAACTTATTATTAAAATCGTGAAAATGTAGCTATGCAACAGGCTGGGTTATGGAATTGTAGCCAAGGCAACAGACTAGGCTAAGGTAGCTTTCAATTTGGAGCAGCTCTAACAAGCTGTCATTTTATGGATTATCTTAAGGAAGAGTAAAGATGAGGATTTACTTCTTCAACCTTGCCCTGTTATAAAGAGCAGCTTTGTGAGAACATGACACAGCCTCTGAATAAGCAAGGCAGCAACTGTTGTGTCCCCATGATATATTAGGGGCCAAGTTGTGGCTCAGTCCTGATTAAACAGCCAGTGGAGGATTTAGAATAACATCTCTAAAAATTGTTTCAACTCTATTTCTCCACCGATGGGTAGGGTCATCCATCTTACTGACAACCTAGAATTGTGAAAAATGTCTGTGGCTGATGTGGAAGGTCCTTGAGATGCCAGGAGAGCTGAATGCAGATGGCCATGGCACCAACACCTGCCATGGCGCTGCTAACGCAGATTGTGTAGTGTATCTGAATGAAAGTGGGACATGTCATCTTCATCATAAGTGACTTGCCGCATATTACACTTGTCTTGTTTGATCATCATGAACAGGAAAGTTTTCAACAGATATTTGACATGAAGACACCTGCCAGTTTGAGGTGGGATTATTCGAGTCAACATTCTAGTTTTGCTTCCTCTTTGAACTGTGGGTGTGAGAAACATTACTACAAAGCAACTGCCAACGCGTGATTGACAAGCAGCACTCTGTCATTTTGAAGTATTTGGCTAATATAATGTATTCTAATTTTTTACAAATTTAAGGTTCTTCAAAAGATACATTGTTACATGTTGGGTCGTCACACGTATGATTACAATATAATAAGGGAAAAAAGAGTATCACATGATATGGCGTCATGGTGTGATAAAAACCACTGAGAGATAAAAAAGGTTGTGAGAACATCCAGGTATTAACCATAAGAAAATTGAGTATACAGTTCAGTGTGAACACAGCCATGTTGTAAGATCTCAAGCAGACAACCCTGTCACACTGCACTATGCTTTGGGAAGATGTCATTGTCACTGCTGCCTGGATTATATTTGGATGGTGAGACATTCAGGTCTGAGCCAACGCTTAATACTCTATGTTGTCACATACTGATGGGGTAATATATGTGTTTACATTTGAGTGGGAGGTGGAAAAAGGTCAGTGGGATTCATGCATAAATCTACTGTCCGGGCCATCAAATTGATTTAATATTTTTTAATATCATTAAACTCATTGACCATCATCATTGAGTGTAAACCTCCTCTGCCAAAATATGCAGGCAACACTGATGTGCTAAAAATGTTGTTTTGCTAATGAACATGAGGGTCTGAAAAGCGTTGCCAATGATGAAGAGCTGTCAGTCTGCCTCGAATAACCATAGGGGGGCGACTACATCATGAAAGTGAAAATGGACCAGTTTGGGCTCCACACATGTCTCACTTCTGTGCCAATTTTTGGGATATCTGGGAGTTGGAGGCAGAGTCAGTCGCAGCCAAAATGGAAATAGTGGAACATTTCGATCTGACCCTCAAAACTAATTTCCAGAAACTTATGTGTGACATCAAAAAGGCCATGTTTATATTTATTTACAGTCTATGGTCCAGATGTGAGCTGCTCTGAGTTATGAAAATCATTTACAGTTTTATCGGGGAACACTTAAACTTCTCAGGATCCTCAAATTTTATATCCCCTCTTGTCCAGTCACATGTGGATGTCAAGATATGTTACTCAGGGTGAAAGTTTTAGACAAACTAACAACACAACACTTGCTACTACTGGTGCAACATTAGTGTAAAGTAATTGTGAAATACTGGAAGTACTGGTGACATCAAATTTGTTCTAAATTCTCAGCCCCTGTTTATCTTTGTGTTTGTCTTCCCTAAAAAGGCAAGATGCTTCCTTTTGAATGTTAACCTCACCGAAACATTTCACTCAGTGTAAGAGAAATAACCTTGTCCTGCATATAGCCAAATGCTATTGGCCAGAAAAGATTCTATCTGCCACCGGAGCTAATGTAGTCTTTACCTGTTTTTCCTGTGTTCTTCATAGATGTCTTATTAGAGGATTCAGAATCAAAGCCCTCCAATGTCAGCTCCTGATACTCTGTGGATACTTTGGTGTCTTGGTCCACAATGTTGATTGGTGACTGGTTTCTCTCTCCACATTCTGGATAGACAGACACCCAGCCCTCATCTGGCCCATATACACCTGAAAAGGACAAGTAAGGGTTAGAAAACAAGGGTTTGGCATTAGACTGGGTGATGAGAAAAATTTGATTTCAGAATCATCTTATGTTCTCTAAGACCAAGTGAGCCAAGTCATCTGAATATATATTAAGTGTTTCTGACAGTGCAAACATCAGTCCAAAACAGTTGCGTCAGCTGAAAAAGCAGAACATTTTTATTCATGCGGTAAATAGAACATTTGAAAATGTCATTATTGTGAAGTTGTGATATGTCCTAAGCATCATACATATAAAGTCTATATTTCTCCTCAGATAGCTGCCTTCAGCTGAGAAGTGTGGATGTGACACTAAGTGTGTATGTCTGCGTGCAAAAGAGACACCCTGTGACAATAAATCAAAAAAAAGAAAAAGAAAAGGAAAGAAAATGCCTCTGGCCTGAAGAGTCATTTTTTTGCAAAGGCTATGAGAGAAAGGGGAAACGGATCAGAGGGAAGACTTGGGATCTAACCAAAACCTCATCCTGAGTGTGTCCTCCAAGAGCAGGGATGGTGCCATTCAGGAAGTAAATCAACTTCTTCACCTAATTGACTATGATATTCATCGCACTGCTTAACCTGTCCAGAGTTGTGATGCCATAGGCTCATGATATGTTCCATCCTACCACCTCCTACCAAGTCATTCTACCAGTGATTCTAGGGTAATGTGCTGAGCACCAAATGAGCTCTCAAAAACGAAAACAAAACAGAGCTCAGGATTCAGGACAATAGCTAAAATTTAGAACTGTCCTGGATTTTTCATGGCCATCTGGTCAAACTACTGTGGGCAGTAAATTTACATCATTTTGACCTTACTTTCTCACCTGAACCTTGTACTTTTTTCTTAAAAAAGAAGACTGATCGGCTATGGTTGTGATAGTTCTTTCATCTTGTCAAACCTGTTTTTTTTTTTTTTTTTTAAAGGTTTTTGGGCTAAAAAAGGAGGAAAAAAACTACATTTTCCTTGGAACCAAACCCATGACCTTTCTGATCTTTCTGATCTTTCTGTGAGGCAATAGTGCTAGTCACTATGACACTGTGTGTGGTGTATTTATAACAGGTTAACCATGCAAAACTGGCAGGAAAGTGAATGGAAACCACGAGCACACAAAAGGTACAAACGTATTAAAAAATGAATCACAATGGAAAGGAAGCAGGAATGAATGACAAAGGATTTAAAACTTTAGGGATTCTGGGTTCTTGGAAGGAACCCACGCAGACACAAAGAGAACACCCATGGTTATGACTGTTTCCCTGTGTGCCAGTAATGTTTACCACCACAAATCAAAGTGACTGCAGTTCCAATGGAGGAAAAAAAAAAGGTTGTTTATCAAGTCTATAAGATCAGAAAATTATTAGTCTAATGATTATCCAGAAATTGAATATATAAATGATCTCATTATACAATGCAATAAAACAACTTTAAAATAAAATGAGTAATTGAGCAAAGTTGTGAAATCAATAGTTGCATGAAAATGTCATGAAATGACCAAGCTGACTTTTTTAATGGGATTCAATAAACAAGTCATCTGAGTCTGATGCTGAGAGAAGCGATAAAGAGAAAAATGGATACAGTGACCAGCCCAGCAGCAGATGTTAGTGTGGATGTCAGATATCCTCCTTTGCGGCCTACAAAAGGGCCTGTTTTCATAGCATGAAAACATATGTAAGTTCATAAAAAAAAAAAGAATGTGATCTGTGTGTGTGACTACCTCTCAGTCCTTTTATACAGGGAAGTGTGAAAATATGGGAACATGGTCATGTTTGTAGAGGAGAATAGAGGAGCAGGGAAAGCATGGAAAGCATCACATCACATAACAAGCAGCACTGATTCTGATAGAGAAAAATATTGATTTGGAAAGAGTATTTACTGGCAACCATGAATCCTCTTAAAAAAATGTGCAAGTGAAAAAGGCAAGTGATAGAAACATGGATATAGTTACAGTGGAGGAAGAGTCAGACACTGTCACGATGGCAACAGCAGAGTAGCTCATCCTGAGCCTCTCTAAAAAAACTGGGTGATGTCACAGAGGCTATATCCATCTTTACTTAAACTCCACAAGTAAGAGGTCAGAGTTACCTCAAAGCATCAGATGCTATTCATGAGTGATGTGATTGGTTCTTATAGAGCGCTGTTACCTCACAGCAAGAAGGTCGTAGGTTTGATTCCTGGGCCTTTCTGTATGGCTTACATGTTCTCCCTGTGCTTGCATAGATTACACTCAGGTACTCCGGTTTCCTCCCACCATCTAAAAACATGCATGTTTGCGTTAACTGGTGACTCTAAATTGCCTGTACATATGAGACTGAGTGTGTGTGGATGTTCATCTCTGTCTGTCTCTGTGTGTTGGCCCTGTGATTGACTGGTGACCTGTCCAGGGTGTACCCCGCCCTCCCTTGGAGCATTGGCTTGGATTGGCTCCAGTCCCCTCTCTGTAATAAAAAAAAAAAAAAAAAAAAAAAAGATACACGGTAGTGAATAAGTAAGAGTTTAGATTCAGGTGTGGTGTTAAATCAGAAACACACTGCCTGTGCCGTGTGTACATGTTGGCTGTGTAGCTGAACTGCTGTGGTTCACTCTGTGTGTATTCTCAAACTGGCTGTATGTCTGCTGGCTCACTGCTACTGCCAACTTGATCCTTTCCATAGAATTTGCTGGCTACTCCAGCGTTAGATTTCTTGTCAACGTATATTGGCTTTTTGATTTATTTTTGAAAGATGTCAGAGCTGTGACTCAGGAGATAGATTGAGTCAACCACCAACCTTTATGATTGGAAGTCAAACTTGTCAGCAGTTGGGAAGCAGTCAGTTGACCTTTAAATCCACATTGAAAGATCAGTTTGCACCAACACCAACTGGTGGAAAAAGGGTTTGAGTGTCCTTTTTTTGAATGCCAAAAATGTTGATGATATCATCAGTGTGTCAGTGGTAATAGTTATCGACATGCAGAAAAATAATTTGATTGTGTGTTAATGTGTAAATGTTGTTTGTACTGTCAAGCAATTTTGATGATAGATCACAAAGATAAGGAAAACACTACATGTGTAGTCTGTGTCATGTGGGCAGTGTTTTCCTGGCCTGAGGCTGATGCATTGAGTCAAAGACAGCAGGTTGTGCTACAGAAAGTGTCTCTCTTCACACTTTTCCTCCTCTTCCTCTACAAGCATGTGTCCGGGTGGGCAGAGACAAGTGATGGCAACTGTCAGGAAGACTGTGCCCATTAGAGGAAACCAGGTGGTGGGTAAAGGGGCAGGCTCTGTCACTGGTTGCTGGAGGTTTTGGTAATTCCACGCTTGCCTTGTTTGTTGACCTGCCACTGACCCTGGCCTCAGCTGAGTGTGAAGCAAGAATTGAGGATCAAAGCAAAGGGAACACTGAAGCCCTTCAGAAGTCTCAGATTCACTGTGCAAACCTGAATACACATTTCTGAACATTTGGCTGGAATTATTAACTAATAGAGAGAGAGAACACTCACTCTGGATTCCCCTACTATGGTCAAAGCAAAGAGAAGTCACTCCCATTATACCATCTACTCCACAATATTGCCACAAGATCACAGAGGATGCAGACTGTGATTTACATTCATTCATTCATGTTCTACGGCTTATCTGTTTCTGCATTGTGGTAAATGCTGTAGCCAACCTTAGCTCACGTTCAGTGAGGACGGTGTACACCCTGGACAGGTCGCCAATCCATCGCAAGGCCAACACACAGAGACAGACAGAGACCAACAATCATTCACATTCAGACATACAGACAATTTAGACCAATTAACCTAAACATGATATTTTTGGACAGCGGTAGGAAACCCACACAAGCACAGGGGGAACGTGCGAACCCTGCACAGAAAGGCCGCATTGAGGCAACAGCGCTAACCACTGTGCCACCATGTTGCCTGTGTGTTTCAATCAGTTAATTAGAGTGAGAAAGAAAACCTCTGCCGAGAATTCATGCAGCCTCTAATCACACCAGTATAAACATTACAAGAAATAAATCTATATGAATTTTTGTCAGCGGCAGCGCACAGACCCCAAGTCCACCTCCCTAAATGAACTTAGACTCCTGTGTATTTTCTTTGAGGTAATGAGGTCGACAGATTTTCAGATGACATTTGAAGAAGTTGTCCATCTGTCATTTTGTTTTACAAAAAACTGGTGCACTATTGATTTTGTGACTGCATACTCTTGGCTATCACAAACTAACATAATGTGATGGAGCTAATTAATTGTTTTATGTTTAAGCCAACATTCAGATATTCTCCTTTGTGTCAGAATCAGAGCTGCTCCGCTCAGATGTCATGTCCCATTGAAGCTGCGTAGAGAGCAGCACAGACCTATAATTCTCCTGTTTGCGGAAACTAGTTGAACTCTGCAGCATGGGGGACAAGATGTGGGCTGTTAAAGGCAGTTTTTGCTTAGTTCTGACTGAAAATTAGGCAAGGTATATTCCTTTGGCATTTACTGGAATGCATGTAAAATTAGCTGAAGTTTTATGTGTTGGTACATCTCTTGAAAATAGCCATCATCCCTTCCTGAGATACCTTTGCAGTGTATTTTCAACTGTGTAAAAGCCAATGAATAACCACCCTGTCACAGGTTTATTTTTTGTCTTTTATTTTCAAAGGTGGAAAACTGCAACTTAATTTCTGAATTTGATGGTTTGGTTGTGGTATTTGTGCCTGACTTTGATGTTTAAAAGTGAACTGGGACAGGCAGTCAAGTCCAAGAATCTTCAATTGCTGTGCATAAAAATATGCTGTTGGATGAATCACGGGAAAAGCCAAATTCAATTTTAATTTAAATCACTTTTCCTGTTTAAACACAGCTTTAGAGTGTTGTTATAGCCCTGATGTAGCGCTCCTCACCACATATGAATTCAACATGAACTTGTCCAATATTGGAAGATTTCCACTGTTGCCTAAGAGTTTGCAGAGGTTGAAGGTTGGAGGCCTCCATCATTATGCAGGTCTATTTCATATAACTGGCGAATTTATGGGGTTTAAAAAGTACAGTTTTTCTTATCTCTATACCACTGACACTGACATGAATCTATTTTAAAGAGCCATAAAACAAGTGTCAAAGTTCTAACCCCAGTGATGTGCTCCATTACCCTTTGCATTTGACAGGACTTTTGAAAAAAGAAAGGGTCAACCCTCAATTAATCAGTGACACTGAGTGGATGCACTATAGAGGTAGATTCCTGGATTTTCTGTAGGTGTGTTCTGTTTGACTGATGTCATGCACCATCTTTCCAAATAACAACATAATCTTACTTGTAAGCAACTGCACGAGGGATCAACAAAAAACGGGTCAAGTTTGTGGAGCAGTAGTCCACTGTTTAAGGGTAGGTTATCAAGAAATGGGTGGCATGGTGATGTTGTGTTTGGAACTGTTGCCTAAGGTCTGCATGCATTCCTTTTGAGTTGATTGGTAACTCTCACCATGTGAGAGCTTTAATGCTTGTATGTCTCTTTATTTTACCCACGTGATTAGGCTGACTACCTGTCCAAGCTCTAACCCAGTGTGAGCGAAGATTGGGATTGACAGCCGTGCATAGATAAGTGGTATAGATAATTGATGGAGGGTAAATCAATAGAGTATTATGTGCTCTTCATAGCTGGACACACATATTCATCAGCTAAACAACATTTTCTTATTGAACTGAAGTTGAATTCATATTTTATAACACAAATATGTCTGAAGTTGTGAGTTGTGCCATGCACATTAAATCATTAAGGTGTCTCAACACACAGAGCTACTGTGTGTTAGTCAGAACAAGTGACCAATTTACCACAAATAGAGCAAAATTAAGATTACAGTCCTGGGTGCCTGACTATTTTATTGAATATTGAAGGTTAAAAATACTCAATAATGATTAATGAAGAGACTTATTAAAACCCTTCTGAGCCAGATTTCTCTGCCATTAAAATCATTTAAGTGATATGGGCAGACCCTAAAATAATTTGCATCATTCTAGACTCTTGCAATACAGCCCTAATTGTGACCTTAATTTGGATTAATACTCATTCTAGTCACCTGTGGAACAGTAGTAGACACTACACTGACATGCAGCCCACCTGATCAATATGAGACTAATATTCGCCCTTTGTTCTCCGGTTTTAGTCTCCACCAGCAAAATGTCTCTTTTGCTCTTAATGTGTAGATTCACAAAGTACTAGCCATATTTATCTACCACTTGGCCCTGGATAGAGAGTCAACATTGACCATGACGGCTCTGTAAACAATATTTTAAACTGATAGTCTGTTTACTATGAACAGACAGTGGAGTAACTGTGCAACTGTGTGAACAGATAAAAAAATGAAAAGCCCTATGTCTGTAGTTTGAGTTTGTTACCTCCTTATTTTTGTATCTCCCAACATATATGAAGATATAGGGATGGCTCACAGATGCGATTGCCCAATGCAAAACCAAGCGTTGAAGAAAAGGCAGCCCTCCAGAATCTCTGACTCGTCAAACATCTATGAAGTATTTAAGCCATTCCCTCAGAGCCAATCATTTCACTGGTCTCAATGAATTAGTTCAAACCTGCATTTCTTTCCCAGTTCACTGGCAGACACAGTACTAGTCTGGCTTTATTCCTACTCCAGCTCCATTTTGAGTCAGAACAGTTTTTTCTTCTCCTCCATGTGTCAGTAACTGGATGCTAAATAATGTCACATGTCTGTTTTCATTGTAGACATCAACAGTCGCATGATCACAGTGGCTAAGCTACTGTTACCATAATAATGCATGTGTTCTGTAAAAGTTGCTATCACCAGTTGACATACGCTCAGCATTGCTGTGGACCATCTTCGCACAAATGCTAGCATGTGTTAATTGTTGTGGTTGGATGGTTTTTTGCCAGCCTCTATTCAGTGGAACCTCTGTGTATTTTGCAGCCATTCTCAATGCGCACTGCACAATGGCAACCATTTACACAACCTTTAAAACAGTTACTGCCTGATTAGTACAAGTGAACAGATAACAGGTTGATAGCTTTCTAAAGGATTTTGAGTCCTAATGCAGACACGGCAAAGCCAAATCTCATACAGCGCCGTATCCTCTTTGTTAATTCATCTTCTGTCACCTATCTATTTCCAGGTCGCGGGGAGTGCTGGAGCCAACCCCAGCTCACAATGAGTGAGGGCGGGGTCAACCTGGACAGCTTGCCTGTCCATCACAGGGCCACCACACAGAGACAGACAGAGATCAACAACCATTCACACGCAGACCTACACCAGTTAACCCAAACATGCATATCTTTGGACGGTGGGAGGAAACCCAGACAAGCGCAGGGAGAACATACAAACTCCACACAGAAAGATCCCAAGTCGGTGAACAAAACCTGTAAACTTTTCATTATGGGGCAACAGTGCGAACCACTATGCCGCCTCGCTGCCAGCATATTATTCACTACATTTAATATACACAGCGTATCTGGGATTTCTCAGGCTTACAAATACTTTCTTTTCACAAATAATAAAGTTGGACTGAGGTTAAAAAAGGCTCAGTTGATGAGATTCCAGTGATCTGTAAATATGCCAGCATGTGGCTACAGTGGCTCCAAAACTACTATCCAGAGATAGTGGAAGAGTCTTGTATTTCAGCCCAAAATGCTGCCTTCTCGAATGTAGAGGATGTGACATGAAAATTCTAACTGCTGATGAATGTGATAACCTGACTGGAAGAAAGCACACAGAATGCATAAAAGCTTCACATTGAACATTTCTACCCTTGAGTACATAGAATGGACAAAAACTGCAGAATTCAACTTCCACTTCTTGTCATGCACACTCGAAACCTGAGTCTGCACTGGACCCAGGTTGACCAAAAATGGACAGATGAAGACCATGTCTGATGGATCTGGAATTGTGTTAAGGGAGCAGATGGCAGGATTAGAGCCTGAATCCATGGACTCAAAAGTTGTGTCAACCTGCAAATAACAGTGACCAGTCTAGATTGGTGGTAATGATTTTCTTGTATCTTAGGCACTTATTACCACTCAGTCTTGGTCTGCATACCAAAGTCTGAAATTTGTTGCTGACCATGTCCATCCCTTCATGGTGAGTATTTTCTCATAAAAAACAGACAAAAAAACACCTTGAGTTGAATGACAAGCAAAACTTAAATGTGCAGCTGTTAAATCTGTAAAAATTATGCAACGCAATGAGCTGTCCTTACATCTAAACATCATGAATCAGACATGTCATGATTCCATTAATCAGGTGAACTTTATTTAAATTGTGTCTATGTAAAATATTGATATATACATGGAAACACACTAAAAAACTAAATCAATGCCTAGTACCATAGCATATTCAGCATTATCCATATAAATCCGAACCACCCTTACAGAATTTGGTTTTTCAGCATGGTTACTTGAAATGTGTTATAATTTTGTTGGCTCGCTCCAAAAACACCCCACACTGAGATTTCCATGTTTTTTAATACCAATAATTTTAATTCAATGCAAGGCAGTCTTGTTGAGCTTGTGGATTCATACACTATATTCGTAGTGGATGAATCAACAAGATTCATACACTATTGTAGTAGTATACAAAGTAGCGCAACTTAACTTCTTTACATTTTAGCTTATTCTTTAGGAGTCCACAGAGCAGCTCATGTAAGTAAGTGTAGCTGAAGAATAAAGTAAGTGTACAGTAAAATACTGAATCAGTGTTAATATTTATTTCCTTTTGTATTAATATTACTAATTTCTTGTCTTGTTCTTCTTTGTTTTAATTTAGACAGTTCAAGGTTTCTCGTGACAATAAGCTCATTGTGGAAGAAAACACTTCCACACAGATTCAAAACGTCTGATGCATCAACAAGCAATCATGATGACTTTTACACTGCAGGAGCTGAAAACTGTCTGCAAATCTTTCACTGCTATTAGATCTTTCATTTGCAGCACAGACTTCTCTCAGTTTGTTTTTTAAACATGATGCAGCTCATAATAACAGCTTTCATAACCTCTCAGATAGAAAATGCTCTGAAGTCAATTTTCATTAACTCTCAGTGTTATAGTAATTTCACAGACATTCAGGAAGAATATGAAGCTCTTGTTAGCTAAACAGTCATCACAACCTTTTTCCTCAGGAAATGCTTTCCTCCTTCTGTTTGAAGAACACCAGCATTTCTCAGTAAATACTGGGTGTTAGAGGCATTTCTCTGGAAATGTGGACTAGATTAGATTTATCAGCCTACGATGCCCATTATGAGATTGGTAAAAGCTATATGGCTGCAAACTTGGACCCTTTACAGTGCATACAAAACCAATCACTCCACAGAGGATGCCATCTCCACCACACTACACCTCAATGTGTCACATTTGGAGAGGAAGAACACCTACGGCTGGTTCCTCATCATCAACTTTAGCTCAGCGTTTAACATGATCATGCCAATAAAACTCGTGGCAAAGCTGAAGATGCTGGGAGTGGACGCAAACATCTGTAAATGGATCTATAACTTTCTCTCCCAGCAGCAGGAGACAGTCAAAGAGGGCAACCAGACTTCAAAAACTATTCAAGTCAGCATGGGCTGTATGGTGAGCCTCCTGCTGTTCTGTCTGCTCACCCATGACCATTGATAGAGCAGCTGTGGAAAGGGTCAGAACCATTAAATATCTGGGAGTTCACCTGTCTGATGGTCTTACATCCACCACAAATACATCAGTTAAGAAGCCACAGCAGAGGCCTCCACCCTCCGCAGGAAACTCAGGAGTGCAAGTCACTGTATTCCACACTTCAAAGCTTTCTACAAGGACACCATCCTCACCTACAAAATACATCTTCTCCTGGTTTGGAAACTGTTCAGCCTACAAACAACAGTAGCTGAACGGATGAGTGTAGATTGCAAGTAAAAGATGCCCCTGACAGACATTTACCACCAGCACTGTATCTGTAGAGCCTCCAACATCATTATAGACTTCCACCGCCCCGCTCATGGACAGTTCTCACACTTGCCCTCAGGGAAGAGGTACAGGAGTATCTGCTGCAGGTCCAGCAGGGTGCTCAACAGCTTCTTTCCAAAAGCTGTGAGACTGTTGAACAATCTCAATCCTCTTCCCCTTCCGCTTCACATTACATTGCATTACAACTAATACAGACAAATTAAACCTGCTGCTAACAGTGTTTTACAAATATATAAAAGCATAGCACATGTACTTTTAATGTGGGTTTTCATCTCAAATGAAACACTCATAATTGAGTGTTTTCAAGTGTTTGAGTTACGTCAAATCAGATTTATTTATATAGCACCAAATCATAATAAAGTTACATCAAGGCCCTTTACATAAAGAGCAAGTCTAGACCAAACTCTTTATAAAAATATTTAAAGAAAACCAACAGATCTCTCATGAGCAAAAACTTGGCAACAGTGGCAAGGAAAAAATTCCTTCCCTTCAGTATTCAATCATCTTTGCACTGATGAGAAACACCGGTTTTTCATTTTTTTCAATGTGTGACACGAAAAATTACAATAAAAAAAACCTTGACACCTTGAGACAAAATGTCCAAATTTCTGGAATGTTACATATCATCTATGGTAAATCAGTTCACCTGGTTTGTGTCTTCTTTCTACTTCAGTTTTCAGCTGCTGTGTTAGTGCTTAAATTCCTTCCTTTTTATTCTATTCTCCCATTTGTTTTGCAGCCAGTGCTCCGTCAGCAGTATCCTATAACATGCATATTTTCCGTTAGATGGAAAACAACATCCAGCATCCTGCAGATGGATGAGCTGGTCAGTCAACCATTGCACCCGCCTGAAGAAGACTTCACCTACAAATTGGCGATGTAAACAGAAACTGATCTGAGCTCTTTCTGAACCTCTTCTTCTCTGCTTCTCCCACCCACTTTCAGTTGCTCCCACTATATGCACCTGACTCGCTCTAAACTGTGCCCTTAATTGAAAGCAATACTGGGCTCCAGGGCTCTAAAATGAATTTGTCTATGATTACTCATGCCCTGGCGCGTTGCAAGCACCGGGTAATATCCCTTTCATTGAATTAGGCAGGATCCTGTTCTCCTTCCTATCTCCGTCCTTGCCTGGGGGCAACTATTGATTGAGGTGGTCTGGCTTTCGTAAGGCTAGCATTACCTATGGATCCAGACAGCCGTGGCCAAAATGGCAAGCACAGTGGAAGGGAAAACGTGAAGTGATTAGTCATTGCTTTAATACAAGTAATTTCTGCTGAAAGCAGCAGTATGGGAAGTGCAAAGGTAAAGGAGGAATGGAAAGAGGAGACTAACATGACTTCTAAAGCACTAAACTCAATCACACACCTGGATAATGGCTAAGAATCTGTATGCTGAGTGGGCAAACTCACAACAGTGGGCTGAAACTAAAAATGTACTCACCCCTTCAAGTTTTTATTTCACTGCAGGACTGGCTGCACGTGACTGAAAGGAGTATAAGCCGACCAAGCATGGTGCAAAAGAGCCAGTAATATACATTTTAACCAGGTTCTACAAATGATTGATCTCTTTTTTCAGTGATACGGTATAGTGTCTTTACAGGAGTCAAACCCACAACAGGTTTTAAATAATTAATCTATGTCCAAAGTTTATCTTTGGCACTGATGAGCAAATCCTCTTCAAGACAAAAAGTTCTCATTGGACTTGAGAGAGATAATTTACATTGTATACAATCCAGTTACTGCTGGGCTTTCAGTTTCATTGGGTGTTTTCCATTCCATTCCACAGAAACTGCTCTCTTAGCTTTGTCAGGAACAAACATATACTTCACATGGCTTTTCACATATGCTGAAAATTCAAAAGTTCATCAAGAATTTTTTTACATATCTTGCTAAGGTTGTTGAAGAACACCGAATCCCATGAGAGCATGCATCCTCTTATGAATACTGAGAGACAGGGACACAGACAGCTGGATTTCCTGGATGTTTCCACTGGTCTTTTTATTCCACAGCTCTGATGGTCAGTGCAGAGTGGTGGGCATTTCACGAAGTCGCAGTTAAAATACACCTCCTGTATCAGCCAACCTTCAGACTGATTAATCCAGGTCCAGACTGATGGAGTATGAAAAAAAAAAAAAATAGTAATAATTTTATTGCAAAGTCAGGTTGTTTCACACCACCTTACATGATGATGACAACTTGCTGTGACATTAACATAAACTAACATAAAACTTCTCAGCTGACCACTGAGAATCTGTAGACAATATCAGGCTATGTAACATTTACCACATTAGCTAGGCTCCAGACTCTAGCTAATGCTGCTTGACAGCACGACAACTGCTCAAGGACTGGTGTAATCATAATCTAAAACATTATGATTTTAGCTCTCACACATCAAGCACATTATCTGGACTGAACTTCAGTGCAGACCAAGTCCCAGGGCTAGAACTCTCCTCTGATTGTTGAGAGGGTTTAAATCAACCCAAGTCTCCTGTCGTCTGAGCTTGTTTTAGGCAGAATCTGGTAGTGACTGCTGTCAGAGATTAGTACTAATACTCCCACCTCACTGGAATGGTTCCCCTCCTCCAAATCCAGGCATCCTCAACATACAGGCCAGCTCCTCAGTGCATTGATTTCATCTACTTCCCTGCTAATCCGGATGGAATCAGTTCTTGGAGAAAAAAGCTCTAAGTGCCTGCTTTGGAAGCTTCTTGGCAAATGGAGAAAAGAAACAAACCACAAAAAGATCTCTATCTTTCCCCTTGTTTCCCGGCTTGTGGAGACATTTTCAAAATGACTGGTTAATTGAAGGCGATGGACATATGAAGAGTGTGTTTCATTTTTCTTGGACAGAATGTGAATCAGCATGAGAGACTGCTCTTTGTTTTCTCCCCCCAGCCTCCCTCTTGTCTTTTGTCTCAGAGGAAAACTTTCATTTCATTATTATTCTCAGGTTTGTCAGACTTCTTTTGACAGCACATTTCTCGCAAATGTGTTTTTGGGTTTTTTTGACAGCGCATAAAAATTTGCTCATGTCTTCGGAGGCTTCCAGTCCATAACTGTGGTCATTAGGTAGCTTTTTTCTCACACAGTCTCAGGTTGTTTTGTGCAGCAAATTGGAATCACGGCAGGTTTTTCAGTGAGAAGAGAGCAAGGTCGTTGGCACAGCATCTGCTTCAAAAATGGTTCTTAATTGACAGAAATCCCTCAAACTCTCTGAAAGGTCAAAAGAGGCAGCCAGGTGTATTTACAGAGTAAATAATTGATGGAGACAAAGACTGGGATGCTGACAATCGCAGGTGGAAGTTGCACTAAAGCAGCAGGAATCTCAGATGAGAGAAAATTGTCTTCCCCTCCTCTCCCCTCTTGTTCTTTGTTTACCTGAATGACAGTTAATCTTGGCCAATGTTACTTTCCATTCTTCCATTATCGTGTCTCTCATTACGTTCAGCCTGACTACAGTCTCTCCATTTGAAGTGGTCAGTAGAGAGAAATCTGTCCTGTCATGAGTGAATTTAATCTAAAACATGGTTTTAGGTGTTTTTTGTAGAGTTATGATGATAAAGATTGTCCCAAAGACCAGATATAGCCTCACCTGAGGTCCTGTCCCTATTTACAGAATTCATCCAAAATGAATTCTGCCATGTGCTGCCATGACACATTTTAACAGTGAGCCATCATCAGGACTCCGACCAAGTTTTGGGCAAATTTGACATTCTGTAATAAACGTAAGCATTTTAAGAAGCAGTGGGAAGTCTCATTCATGGTGCTCACTAATTATTTTACTCATCATACATCTCGATTTCAGGAGGATGTCTTCTAAACTCATTTAGGGTATATTCTCATAAAGGTACACTGCCAGTCGAAGGTTTGGACACACTTTCCTATTCATTTGAATGAGAAAGTGTGTCCAGGCTTTTGACTGGTAGTGTATATCTTGGACACTTGTTCCTGACTGAATCACTTAGCTCCTGAATTTGTGTGACATAGGACAATCAATATCTGATCACTGGTGTTATTAGACTTATTACCAACTTTCAGGAAAGAGTTCTGACATTTTCAATAATTTGAAAGTTCCCATTGAAGTCTCTGACCAATCACATGAGTTATTCAGTCTGTTCAGGTTAGTTTCTGACATCTTTGGTGGGACTCAGCAGCTTTTAACCAACTACCATGATCATATACCTGTAGAGTGGAAGTGTGCAGGTTGTAAGACAATGAGCTTGCTGACAGGGCGCCACAGCAACAGACAGATTGGCTTTTAGAACTTGGATATTGTTGTTTTAATGTAGTGTGTTCCTCCTCTGCGGCTTCTTTGTTGAATGTCATGAATATTTGGAAACTGTTCCAGCTACAAACGTATCTGTCTGTCTTCTTGCAAAAAATATTCTGGGAAAAAAAAAAAAAAAAAACTTTAATCGAAAACTTTTCTCTTTCGTGCAGTAGAGAATGACAGATGCATCAACTCTTTGATGTCATCATGATCATCATCGTCCTCACACTATTGCTGTTGTGAAAAAACACTTAATATGTAATTACTTCTAATCTATTCACTTTTATTATGGCTGTATTGATCTGGATTGCAGCTTTTTTATGTTTACAACCCGAGATGGAATAGTATCTATTGATTGTATAATGATGTTTGACACCAATGTGCTCTGACCCCTTCAAGGGAGGGATGAAGATTTGCTCAGGGGGAGATGTCATCAGGTGTTATGTTAAAAACTGACCCCATTGTGATTGCTTAATGTAAGGAGCTATAATCACTCTAGTCCACCATATTAGTCTTATGAGACAGAAGATGTTACAAAGTGGAAGCTACAGTATTCACCATGGATAATCCTGTAGCTTTATTGAGTGGAATATTTCTCAATGTGAATGTGACCTTCACTATATTCTGTATTTAATTATTATTTACTGTAGTGAGTGTCACACAGGGAGGTTGAGAGTTTAAACTTGCAACCACCAAGGGGCTTTCTAAGCTTATACTAGGGCAGGTCAGCATCCTCACACAGACCACACAGGTGAGTGGGTGAGGCCAGCTGGCGATTCCAGCTTGCTTGTAGGTATGAATGCCCGATTGAATGATTGTCAGTCTTTGTGTGCTAGCCCTCATGATTGACTCACAACCTGTCAAGTGTGTCACCTGACCTCCTGTCAAAATTTCAGCATAAATGGACTTCAGTCCCATGTTACACGTTCCCTTTAACAGGTCAATACACCAATCAATATTTAATGACCCCCTCCATTGAAAAACTGGTTTTCAAACTTGTTCAGAACTGACACATGATGTTTAATATACTTTAATCAATACAATGAGTGAGGTATTTATGGCTTAAAAACATTTATGAATTAAGTCCTAGGGTTTCCTACTGTACATCATATCACATCAGGAACCAATCCCCTCAACTCATGGGGATGAAGGGAGGGGCTGAGCCAAATGATCCTGAAACCTTGCCAGCAAAGAGCCAGAGTTAGGGAGTGTAGGGAGTCTAATTTGTCATTAGTTATATTAGGGTAGTAATAACAACTTTAAACCAAGGCAAGTAGCAAGTGGATGTAATTTACTTCCCATGTCAACACTAATGAAAGTCACTGTTCTGTCAGAGGTACTTTTACTTCAGTTTGTTTTGATGTAATTTTCTTATTCCATTTTGTCTGGGATTTAATTAGTTGGTGTTGCTATGATTGACATGATCAATTATCACATGCTTTCATTTGACTATTTTGCATTATTACAGTTACCATATACACTATTCAAAGAGATTGTGCAACTGGACTAGGTTATGTGTGAAGCTTTTGCTTCTCATCTAAAAAGCTTCATGTCTTTCGGGCACCAATAGGGGCTGATATCAATTACTGAGCTATAACTCACCACTAAAACTCCTCGTCTTAGACTAAGGACTGAATACAGACACAACACAGGAAGTCTTACACTTCAGGTGCATTGAGCTCCCTCAACAAGGTTACCCAGGCTCCTCCCATTACCTCACATCATTACACACGTCTGAACACTTTGTTTCAAAAACCATTAGAGCCCAACATCATCTAATTAAACGCCTTCTGATATGATTAAAACGTGTTTTGTCTTTTTCTCTGTGAAGTCTGTGAAGTCTTAGGCTCAGATAAACCAGACACGTGAGGATCAAAAATCCACTGAAATTCACTCATGTTATTCATTTTCAATCAGCAATCAGCCGATGATCAATATTCATGAATGTGTAATCTGGATCAGCCTGGTAATAAATTTACCTAGTGATCTGCGCCGTGCAGCAGTTAACTGTGTTAACCGCTCAAACTGCCTGCCAGCACCACGCAAAATGGCTGCCTCATTATCTACTCTGAGTCATAGTTTGTCAGTCAGCGTGGCCAATTACCACACTTCCATCATCAACACATGAAAGGAGGGGGACGCTGGGAATATGCCCCCAACAGCCATAATAAGGGAGGATCAGTGCTGCAGTAATGTCAGAAAACTAACAACACCTCCCCCTACCCCCAGCGGACAAAACATCACAAGGCTCTGAGCATCAGTGACACATTTGACACAGGATCAGAAAAAGAAGTTAATGGCCTTTTCATTTTCTTCTTCTTTTTTTTGTCTTCCAACATATAAGTAAAAGAAAGTTAAAGAAAGGACATTATGGAATAATAAAAGTAAAATTTATAAATAAAGGAGAAAATCTGAAAATCTGCACAGTCTAACCTAGATGTGGGTGCTGCTTACAGAGTCCCATGGGTGCTGATTCCAATCACCTTGAACACAAGAGCCATCCATTTTGCTTTTTGACCAATGGGAAGGAACCAGCCAGAGTGAGTGCACAAGTGGTTGGAAAAATGAATCCTGTAGAAGCTAAAATGGCTTTCAGCCTTAATTAAATAAAGTAAAACAGTACATGTGTCAGTTGTGTGTACTTGCATTTGTGTGTGATGGAAGAGAGACAACATGACAGAGACAGATAGGGAAGGAGAGAGCGTGTGTTGACAAAGGGCCACTGGGGCTCCTGCCTTTCCATGGGCAGTCAGTAAATCTGGTTGACCACTGTCACAGTCCATTTTGCAGCTGTCCAAAGTAACACAGACACATGCACTCACAAAGACACACAATATGCATAAGCCCAAATTGTCCTCCTCTCCATTCACTATTTATCTGAGACCCGCTCTGAGGCTGACTCTAACAAAAACAGTTAACAGATCCAGACTATCATCTATAATAAAATTAATAGAATAATAGGAAGAATTTTTTTTTTTTTTTAAAGAGCTTAGTCAGGTTCATATTAAACCACTTTTTATGTGATCATGGTGCATTCTAATTGTCTTAAGAGTTGGCTGTCAGGTGATTGCGCTCTCCTGTGCCAGTTTGATTTTTTATGTTTTAGGCTCAGACAATTAAATGCAGATCATTGGCACAGTAAGGCCCTGATACGAGTCCCTCCAGGATTTAGCGGAACTTTTTAGTTAGTGTTGTCTTCCATAATGCTCGATTTTGTGGGTGTTCTTCCAAACATTTGTGCTAGAATTTCTAAAGTTTTTAGGTCACTTTGTGCCGAAAAATTGTCGGAAACTAGCGAAAATTAAAAATATGAGACACCCACCCCTCTCTCTTTCAAAAAAGGAGGAAAAAAAAACAAGGAAAGAAATTGGGAGGAATTAGATGTGCATGAAGTAGGCTACAGAGGAGATGAGAGTGTGAGATCATGACTTTGATTTGCAACATATTGGCCTTAACAGATCACATTTCAGAATAAATAAACATAATCCAAGAAATTATTTGAATCTGTCAGAAATATGAAGAAAGAAAGCAAATGATAGAGAAATAAAAGTTAGGGTTCATCTGGATACTCGGCTGAAACGAGTATCTGGCTCTGGCTGAAGGAAAATCCTCCTCAGGGTGTCTGTGATAGAGACAGAGCCCACCGTGTCATATTCCAAAAGCCATACCCACTGGAGTAGAAAACAATCAGCAATACAATTTAAAATGCACTGTCCGGTAGTTTGCTTAAAACATTATTTCAACATGTCACAGGGTTATTCTAACACATTAGCGTTACTGGAGAAAAAACGGTACAATGAAAAACTCACATGTGTGGGTCTTTCTCATTGTCCCTTCTGTTTGCCTTCATTTTCATTGTTATGACTGGGGTTATTATGTTTGTTAAGGTGGGTGGTAGTGTGGGTTGAACTTGCTGTGTGTGTGTGCCCTGTGTCTGTGTTGTATTCAATATGTAAATAGGGGTGTGCCACAGCCGTGAGCCGATTGGTGGACGAGTTCCAGCCTTGTCTGTGATAGGCTGACAACGAGACCCCTGAGATAAAAGGAGGCAAGGTGGCGGACGAAACAAACAACAACAACAACAACGAAATAGCTTTAATTTTCAGGCTGTATATGTTTTTGGGTTTCTGTTTTTTCTGGAAAATAACACCAAATCAAAACAAAGTAACATAAAGGCATTTGCTTGAAGTTGCTTTAATTTCCAGGAGTGACTGGAATACCCTTAGAGGAGCGGGTCTTCTAAATATTGATAATGTATCACTCTTGGCTTTACAGAGTCCTATAGTCTGACACTAAATCTCTGAAACCGATGACACTATATTTATGTAAGAAGCTGTCTTTCAACTGTCCTTCAACATCCTCTTCTTCTCACTGTCACAATGCTTCCGGTTTTTAATGAGTCACTTCAGCACTATGGTCATTAAAGAAAAGAAAGACCATCCCTGGCAAGAACCACAGAGGCTTAGTTATAGCACCAGCTGATTTGCTGCTTCTGGCCCCAAGATCCATGAATCCACACAGGGCACAATGAAATCAGGAGGTTATCTGGGTAGTATGCCTACTAACATACTGTAGAACTCTGTCTCAGCTTGAGGTCATCCCTCTGCCAGCAGGACGTCTGAAAGTAGCCAAAAGTAGAGGGGAGGGGGAACAGCTGAGGGTTCTGAAGTGGTCCACTAGAAATCTTAAGTCAGACAGAATGAAGATCTGGGAAAAGCAAGCGATTACATCTGAGAGAGCAAGTGGATGTAGAGATCTCATGAAGAGCCCGTTGGTGCAACAGAATATTAAATTACTTTAGATAAATCAAAATATATGATATAATATAAAATATATGTATATGTCTGTTCTATTTAGGTTTATAGCCAACTGCTATTTTGAAGCATCCAGAATTCATCTGTTGGCTATTTTAAAAACATACTTTGAGGAGAAAGTGCAACTCAAGAGGAGTAATGGGTGGATTTGACCTGGTGCTTTATCAGCCACTTCAGCATTATCTTCACTTGATAACTCTGGAACCTAAATCTCTCTCTCTCTCTCTCTCTATATATATATATATATATATATATATATATATATATAGGACAGCAACAGAGGAAAAAACAAATAAGATAAAAGTTTGTATTAGCCTAAACATTTGAGCTACCGTAAGCTCAGATCACAAATAAGTGAAAAATGAAGAAACTAGTAAAAACTATTAATAAGCATGATCAAAATGATAAATAACTGGAGTTGGGTTGGTAATGTAGACAGAAGACAGCCTTCTCAGTTCTTTGTCACTGGTCCATGGAGAAGTGATTTCACACCTCGTCCCATGTCCCACTGACCCCGTCACTCTGCTCACCACCAACCATTAATCCCATCTGACTGTCCAACCGAGCGTGAAGAGATTGAAAAACAAAGTGTCCCCCACCACACATGACTACAGCTTTCACTTCCCAACCACCAACACACACACACACACACCCATGCACAGGCAATAACAAGTAAAGGGAGAAAAAAACTCACACTTCCTCCCAGATAATGTCATTTCCACCACACCAGCAGCACCTCACACCTCTATCATTTTGCCACATAATGTGTTATGAAGGACAGAGAGGACACTGATCCAAGCATGAATAACAATCACTTCATCTTTTTTTACTCTTTTCTTCACTTTGACTTTGCCTGAAGTAGCAAAAATAAATCAGAGTCACTGTGAACATTGCGTTTAATAATAAAACTGCTCTGAGCTCAATGTAGATCTGACTCCATCATAAAAACTGCAACATTCCAAGGAAGGTGATGGTTAATAGATCACCACTAATGTCTGTAATAAACTACTGCTCTCTTGAGAATGATACCAAATGGTGGAAAGTTAGTTTAACACAGTTAAAAAGAAAGAAAGTTTTTTGTTTGTTTTTTTTTTTTTTTTTCTCATCAAAAATGTGTTTCCATACAATGAAAAAGCATTTATGTTTTGGATGGTTTGAGTTACTCTGGGGCATTTTATTTCCACCAAGCTATCAATTCTAGCATTAGAATTACCACTTGGGTTAGTTACAGATTTATTTAAATATATCTTAGAATCTTAGGGCACCTGGTTTAGTTTGGGTAAAGATCATGATTTGGTTCAATACAAAATTGTCTCAGAACGAATTCTAGAAAGCTAGAGATTAAATTTCCTCCAAAATCGTTGATTGCTGGCACAAGATTTACATGTGCAACGTTTGCGGCCACAGAACACTCAAAAGTTGTTTCTACTTCTATCATTCTTATTCTTCTACTGAAACCTGTCTTGTTACTGTAGCATCCAGGCTGCACTGACGGCGCTGATTCTTGTCTTGTAAATACAATGACTGGAAGCAAGACTGGCCAGATAAAAGCTTTTAATGGTGAGACTGGCTCTGTAGTCATAGAAAATGCATGAGGTTTCAAGTTTCAACCAATAGGTCCAAGCTGGGGAAAGGACAATATATAGAGAGAGTGGACAAATATAATGTGTAAAAAAGTAATAGGGAAGCAGAAGCTACACAGTCTGGACTGTTTAACAGTCAGTAAATCTGATAAAAGATTTATCTAAAGGTGCATCTCGAAAGCAACAGACTTTGCAAGTCAGAATATTCGCTCGATTACGTTAATTATGTCTTATATTAGATATGTATTGTTTTTTTCTTTTTTTGCCAGATATCTAGTTTTAGGTTTGTTTACCTGACATGTTTCGACATACGTAACTGCCGTCTTCCTCAGAGTGTCACCAGATGTTGTTGGTGACGCATCTTATCAGCTGATGTTTGCGAAGTCATGACCTTCCTGTCTGGGTTGACAGGTCGGTCACGCCTTCTGCTGTCTGTTCACCCCCTGCAAGATGGCACTCCAGTTATGGGAGAGCATGTATGCTCCCTCATCCCAGTTGATGGTCCTCGGGCTTCGCTTTCGGATCTCCATGGCCTCCCTGATCCAGCGCTGATGTTTATTATCTTCTGTGTGGATGACTCTGGCATTCCCCCATAATGTGATTTTCTCTTTTGCAGTGGTCTGTTATGGCTGACTTCTCATTTTCCTGTTGTGCCTTTTATTGTTTGGGTTTTTCTTCTAGCTGTCTCCTTTTCGCACTCTTTCTTATGTAATTTTTTTTTTGTGTTGAAACTCCTCCCTGTCTCCCCGATGTACGTTTTATTGCGTGATTGGCATGGAATCTCACATATGATGTTGCGTTTGTTTTCCGGATGTATTCTGTCTTTGGGATGAACCAGGATCTGATGGAGTGTTGTGTGTGGTTTGACACACAGACAACAGACAACAGACCACTGTTATATATATATATATCATATATTAGGAGTTTAGCGATATGTGTACACGCATGCGCCGAAAGTACCGAAAGTAACAAAAATAAGTCCTCGCCAGTTCTTGTCTCCAAATTTTCTCCAGATTTACCACAAGCTGCTGCTTCCGTCCAGGACAGGACTGTTTCTAGGGGGTTGGACTTGGAGCCTAACATTTAGTGCTAGTATTAGTCTGAAGTTCTGATAACATGCTGGCCGAGACAATAAATTATTTTTTAAAGACAAAGATTCAGTCTGGTGATTATTAATTTTAAAATCTGTTAAGAGTTTAAAGTGATGTGAACCTTTAAACTTAATTATTTAATTTTGATTTTTATTTTTCAGTCCAGTTTCGGATATATTTCCTTTCCATGAGATGTATACTATAATTTGGGCTGTCAAAGTATTTGTCTTTTATTTCTATTCAGTTTTTTTAGATCATATCATTAGTGTAAAGCAGTTCTGACCAATCTAACAAGTTGATAATCGAATGCATGCAAAAAGAAAACTTACTTTATAACCTTGATTTTTTGTTTTATTTTTTGTTTTATTTCTTTTTTTTTTTACATATATATATATATATATATATATATACAGAAGCGTATTGTAGCCACTCACCTCCATGATCTATGCAACAGGAAACAGCTGATGACTAGATGACATTGTTGGGTGTTGAAGGGACAGAATAGAAGCATGCAATTTTTTTTTTTTTTTTTTATTCATCTTCTACCATTTATCTGTTTTCAGGTCACAGGGGTGCTGGAGCCTCCCAGCTCACACTGGGTGAGGGCAGCGTACACCCTGGACAGCTGGCCAGTCCATGACACGGCCAACATACAGAGACAGACAGAGCAACAACCAATCAACCACCAATCAGCCTAAACATAATGTCTTTGGATGGTGGGAGGAAACCAGAGTACATGGAGACCCACACAGACTTGTGGAGAACATGCAAATGCCAGACAGAAAGGCCGCAGGCCAGGAACCAAAACAATGACCTACTTATTGTGGGGCAACAGCACTAACCACTATGTGACTGTGCTGCCCAGCATTTAATTTATATAAATAAATTCCCTGTGCCTGTGTGGGTGTGCAGGTAACATGTAACAGCATGTAACCCTCGTGAATCTTCTTGCTGGAAGCTGGTAGTGGTAATCACTGTATCTTACCCTCTCCATTTCCCTCTCTGTTTAAACTGGCATCTTCACACACATCTACACACAAACAGGCCTACCAATCTATTCCACACATATTGTTTTGCTTTGACATCGGGGTGCTGCTGCCCTCCAAGTCAAGCCTGACCTTGCCACCCACTACAATGTCTAAAATTAAGTTATTGAATGATTCAAATTCAAATTATTTTATTTGTATCACAGTGGGGACATTTTCATTGTTGCTGTAGTACAAAGAAAGAAAAGATGTCCAATAGCTAATAAAGGGAGTCGATATGTATGTATTTGTGTGGTTGACTGGGAACAGTGCTAGTTGTACAATCGTACAGCTACAGGAAGGAATAATCTGTGATAAACCTTCTTGATGGGCAGCATGGCAGCACTGTTGCCCCACAATAAGAAGGTTGCAAATTCGGTTCCCAGGCCTAAGGCCTTTTTTGGGGAGTTTGCATGTTCTCCCCGTGCTTGTGTGGGTTTCCTAACACTTTCCAAGACATGCATGTTTAGGTTAGTTGTCCGTAGGTGTGAGTGTGAGTGGTTGTTGGACTCTGCCCTCATACAGTGTGAGCTGCCCCCCCGACCCCCTCATGACCTGGAAAGGGGTGAGCTTACTGAGCTTTCTAACTTTTTGATCAACTTGCATTGGTCTTTAGTAAAGGAATCAAACTGAAGTGAAGAAGAAACAAGAAAATTTACCTTCTGGAAAGTGAGGGAAACATATCTGCTCATCTCAAGTGGAGCTAATGGTCTTGTTTCTGATTCTCATCAGAGACCTGCTTCCTGCAGCTGTGAAGACCTGGTTTCTCCACAGAGATGAATAAAAGGTAGAATAGGTTCACATTAGCTGTGTTTTATTTGAAATGTTTCTGCAGGAAAGGAAGAACTGAAAGAAATACTCCCACTCTTTTAGACGTGCATGGCCCACACTGAGTGAGTCTGGTGAGTGAGTGAATAGTTTTTGAGGCAATTGAGTAGTCATCATGAGAAGAAACAGACTGAGAGAGAGGGAAACCAACACAGTGAGTAATATGGAGCAGCTGGACTAGAACATGTTCAAAAGAGAGAACAGAAATTCATGTGATTGAAAGTTTCCATCCTGTTGTGTCTGTTGCTGGAGACCAGTGTCGTGGTGACATCCTGAGACACATTCCCACACCTCAGATGAAAATATCGCAGAGTTTTTACACGGTTAGGTGGGTTTAATTTGTGCGTTTCAGGTCCCACATTAACAAGGTGATTAAAAGATAATTTTCCTGCTTTGAACCAGCTGAAGTGCAGCCATTTATGAATCAGAGATTAGAAAGAAATTGGAAAAGAGATTCTTCATTTCAACTTTGAGAGAAGTGCACAGATACCTCAGCTCATTGAAACTCTACGGCTCAGCTATGAACCAACGAGTAACACAAGTCTAGTTCTTGTCCATGTATTTGGAGCAGCAACTCGTAAAGGTGATGAACAAGTCCTAAGTGGATTTGATCCATAGATTGTATAAAGTTGGACGTAACTATTGGAGTATGCTTTACATCTGCATACTCTAAGACCATCAAGGGGTAATGCTCCTGGTTGTAAAAAGAAGTCTGTGAAGTTTGCCCTACTTCTCACTTGATTTATTGGTCGCATGATGTTATTTTTTTAGATTAAGATGCCACTCAGAGGAACATAGACCATAGGGCAGAAGAGAGATTTAGGTGAGTACACACAATCAGAGCACAGAGCATGTAAAGTCCGGTCCACACTCTTCCTCAGCTCCTCATTCTCCTCAAAATATAATTCTTCTGGTTTCACAAAAAAATAGGTCGGAGGCTACTTAGCTCACAAATAAATAGGTGAAGTCATGTAACACTTCATGGAGGAGGATCACACTACACTGTCAAGTCAAAAATAGACCTATAGATCTCCAAGAACATGGACATTACTTCTTGTTTATTGAAGATTCCCAATAACAGCCAGAGCCCAACTGGGGGTCCAGCCTTTCCCTGCAAATGATAAAGAGGCCAGATTATTGAGTGTTTTTTTTTTTTTTTTTTTTTTTTTTTTTTTTCAAAAAGAAGCTCAGTACTTATCTCCTCAATCTTCAACCCCAGTGACACTGAAGAGAGTAATAATTCTGTGGATACTAAAGGTTGTGCTTGGCACATATGAAACCTACAGTCAGAGTGCACCTGATGGAAATGTTGTGGTGCAGATGAGACAGGTTAACCTCATATAATCACAACCTGTGCCCATTAAATTAAGCTTTTTTCCTTTGGGTGTTTGATGCAAGTGGGAATAAAGATAAGTTCTCTGAGAAGGAAAAAAGTTCCTCTTTTGACTTTATGTACTACATCTATCATTCTGCATTTATGTTTTCAAACATCTTCATGTTTATTTTCCTTATTTCAGGTAATTTCTTTGATGTAAAGCACACTGTGTTGCTTTTCTTGGATGAAAGGTGCTGCACAAATACTGTTTTTTATTATTATTGTTATTATTACTATTATTCTTGTTTCTGTGGCACCATTGCTGAGAATCACTTATTTAATCTGACATAAAATCCACCCACAGTAATTAAAAAAAACCATCAGCTCCCAGCGTAATGAAAAGATTCACCACTCAAAGCCACAAACACATGCTCAACTGTCAGACTGACACGACAACCGATCTCTACTCCACGGTGTTTCTGCAACTTCCCGACTGTGGAATTAATCAAACATTTTTATTCATCATTATCATGAAGTACAGTGCGCGTTCCATCTCAACCCACTCTCCTCTCATCTATAAAATAAAACACAATGAACAAAAGACAAACTGCAGTACAGATGTCTCCAGCCCCAGCAGACGCATGCTGGCTACAGAGGCATGGTGGCCACTTTCACACAGATAAATTCATATGTGCCGAGGAGCTGAGATTAGCTGCACCCACGCTGTCGTACACTTCCCTCTCGCTGCCTCTCACCTCGACACTGCAAATGAGTGTAGGATGAGTTTTGTTGGAAAAGTTTGTGATGAACGCCTGTGTGTGGGCAGAGTTAGAGGCACATTAAGTTGAACAATCATCCTTGGAGAAGATATGCTGCTCTGACTGACAGAGGCCAGTGTTCCTGGCTCAAGGCTCCACTTCACTCCACTCTGTTTGTCCACAGTTCATTATTAAGGTGAAAAAGCAAAGATGGGATAAAATAAGAGTTTTGTGATGTGATGTTAGGGTTAGGGTCACACTGAGGCAGATACAAAGCTGGTTGTTCTATTTCTCTTGAAAAATTCTTCTAATTATTTTATGTAGTATTCACTGTTGACAAAGATGATAGAAAGGTCCGGAATAGGATTTCACGATCACATGTCCTCCTTTCTAATTCAAACCTAAACCTCTCCAACAGTAGAACTGACTCTATGCTCAGGAACCATTAGAATCAAATTCAGTCTGATTGTACTCTACTTCACTGTTGAATCCATAGCTGATTGTCGATGACAGGTATAGGCTTCCTACCATGATGCTAAAGATGTGAAAAATGTAGTGGAATTCAGTAACATTGTCAGTTGTGACTCATCCCTGAAAGCTCAGTATACCTCTATTTATAGAATTGACTATTGGGTGTCCAAGGTGGGGTGCAGGAATGAGTCTAAAAAGCAGTTGCATATTAGAACTTCCTGTTTCCTGGGGTCTGAAGTCTCTGTTTTCTGAAGGTGTTTTTGCACTTCTTTTTGATGACAGCACAGAGCTGGTTGCCAAGCCAGCACAACAGAGGATGCACCTATGGAAGAATTCCTGATGTTGTATAGATCATGACTGATGGTCAGAAGGGACAACTGGATGTAAAAAATGACATCCAGGTTTCTTTGGTGGCAAAACTGAAAATATTGGTTATTCTGATGTAACATTTTCATCAATCATCAAGTTTTTATTGTCATATATTCATTTATTTTTTTATATTTGCATTGTGATGTAGTTTCACAATTACACTTTTATCTTTCAAACTTTTCCTGTTACACCTCACTTCTACCCAAGAGTGGCACCTTGTGTCATAATCAAAAGGGACCTTCTACAAATAGGATTTCAATAAAATTAGATTTTTAATGAGATTTCAATTGAATGCCCCTGTGTTAGGTGCTGGTAACGTGAATTTCTCCATTGTGGGACAATGAAGGAAATAAAGGAAAATCTAATCTAACCATAATCCATATTTTTTTTCATGATTCAACAAGTAAGACCCCGTTTTTTAGACAAATATACATTTAGATGCAGACTTGATGGGTTCAATGACTTCTCCACACTTGCTTTGAATAGGTTTCCAGGGTTGTTCAAAGCATAGTAAACATAGTACAACACGCTATGCATAACAACAGTTATACAAAGGAAGAAGGAAAGTAACATGAACCATATGTGTGATTAAACAGATAAATTTGTGACTTGATCGACATAACTGGCTGCTAATGGTTTAACTTTCAGTCACACATAAATAACTTCAGCACTTCTTTGTCCCTCCCTGAACCTATAAAACATCACCATAAAACAAGTTTTTATCTGGATGCTGGGCCTGTTTATTCATCATGTGCCTAAAGGCACCATGTGCATGTCTCTGTGTGCGTGTGTGTGTGTGTGTGTGTGTGTGTGTAAGAGAAAGGGTCTGTACAAGCTGAGACAAACAGCACTGATCCAGACTGTGGAAATAGAAGCATTTCATTTTCACAGCCTTAAATCCCGTTGACCTTCCTTTGTTAAAATCCTTCTCACCTGCTGTGGTCCTGGATTGTTTCACATTGATTGCTGTTGTTGTTTTTAGCCTTTTCTTTTGCTGCTTATAAATAAAAGATAATAAAAGTCCCCTGGGCAAAACAGGGCTGGATTTAATTCCAACTGAGTTTTAACTGATATTAACTTTGTGTGGACTTTTCATTTGTCTCTAACTATGCTGGAATTTGGAGAACCTGCTCCCCCCTCAAAAAAAAAAAAAAAAAAAAAAAAAAAAAAATCCATGTTTTTGATCTAATGATGAAAATCAATGATCAAACAATGTTGTTTCTCTAAAACTGAGGTGATGTAGAGTAAATCATCTGTCATCTGATCAAGCTCTGGAAACCTGGCTGGTATGTGAAAGGCCAAATATTACTGCTTTATCTTAACAGAACCACACAGAATGGCCTTAATTAGGTTTCACAGTCAATATGGTGAAAATGGCCTGAAGGCTGATATCACCAGGCAGCTGATATTTGAAGGTCCATATTTTAACTTCTCTCGCTTTTTATTTTAAGTTGTAATATCTATAAGAGGATATATTTATGGTTTAAAAAGCAAGACTTTACATTTCATCTTCAGGGACTGAAGGGACACTTTATTTTATTTATTTATTTATTTATTTATTGGCTGACTGTTTACTGAGTGATTTGCCAACAACAACACAAAAAAGAGCAGATTATAGTTAAACACTTGGGGGGCGTGGTTGAGGGTGTTGGATGCTTTCTTCTGAAATCATAATGTGCTAGATGTTCCAGAAGTTCTGGTTTTATGGGTGTGACCATTTCTCTGTGGACTGAGAGCTTTAGTAGTTTAACTGGATTAATATAGAGCCAAGTGTAGACCCCCTAAGATGTCACCCATGGGCTTGTAAAATCCAGTATTGAAACCTCAAGAGCCTTATTTGGATGGCACCATCTTGGTTTATTCAAAACCAGAAAGAAACACATTTGGAGCAGAAGGTAGACATGAAGAGGTGACTCTGATCTGATCTGTGCTATATTCTGATAGTTAGCTTAGCTGATAGGCAGTTTGCAGTTGATAGTACTGTCTGTCAGCCACTGAGTAGCTACAGCTTATTCCACGCTATGGTCTATTTTCCTCTAATTGGGGCCATTATTTAAAAGGAAACGAATGAAGTCATGTTGTTCAATCATACTGAAGAAGACCTGAAACAAAAGACTCAGGTCAAATATTTTTTAGGAAAATTTCTGTCAAATCATTCATTCATTCATTCATCTTCAACTGGGTACATCCTGGACAGGGCCAACACACAGAGACAAACAACCATTCACACTCAGACCTCGGACAATTTATTGTCACAGATTAACCAAAACATGATGTCTTTGGATGGTAGAAGGAAACCCATGTAAGCACAGGGAGAGCATGCAAACTCTGCACACAAAGGCCCCAGGCCAGGAAACCAACCCACGGCTGCCATGCCGCCGTGTTGTCAAATCAAATCCACTCAAATCAAAATGTATTTGCATGGCATTTTTCACTCAAGTGACCAATACATAGTGCTTCTCAGGTTTACAGAAAACTTATACAAAACAAAAAAAATTTACAGATACAACAACCCTGTAGGTTGACCAGACAAGACTCCTGGTGTGAACGTTCCCAGGAATAAAATCACGGGCTGGTTTACTGACTTAATAGAGTGAGGATTATTTTCCCATGGACTTCAACACTGCCTGACCTCTTTAAGGCTCCAGGTGTCAACATGCACTGAAATAGACAGTCTTTTATAGAACCTAGAACTGCTCCATAAACACAATAAATAAATTTTTACCTTTAGACTGTATGGCCCATGAACCCTATACTGTGTGCTCCCTTTCTCATTGACTGTCGTCAATGGCTTTATGAACCCCAACGAACGGGTCACTTATGGTCCCCCATAACCACAAACTGAACTGACTCCTGCTGCAAAGTTTAACCTATCTCCCACTCTTCAATCTCTCAACTATCAACTATTTACAGTGCAGATGCTTCATCTTTCCCCACCACTTCCAGCATAACCTGAAATTTAATCTGCTATCATCTTGCTCTTCAGAAGACAGTTCAGCTGCCGTCATCATTTACACATCAGCCCACAATTCAGTTACTTTCATGCTGTGAAGATGACAGACATTTCAGGTCCTCGCACTTTATACTCCATAATGCTCCAAAAGCTGCTCAGATACAAAAGAATGCTCCACTGTCTGCAGGGCTTAAACTTGAAACTGAACTTTCATGTTTTCAGCTCTGACACTTCAACTGATTTCAGCTGATTTCAAGATCGTACACTTCACTGAACACCCAGTCAGTACTTGGCTCTCACTACAACTCCTTCAAGAGCTACAACTTTACCTACCTACCTATATATGTATATATATATATATATATATATATATATATATATATATATATATATATATATATATATATCATATTCCACTGCAATGTAGCATAGTTAATTTTTCTTTCTTTCATTTCGTTGACTATCAATGAGAGAACCAAGAGTTTTATTGACAGAAATTGGGTTCAGCATAAAAAAACAAAACATTAGAGTGAGTCAGAGAAAGAGGGGGAGACATGGGAGATAGATGTTGTGCTCAGCCCAGTGGAGCAGGCTGCAGAGCTCACTGTGGTTCTGTGTGGCTGTCACCCGCCCAGCAAACTATGCTGGGCTCTGTGTACCTGCTCACTGTTCACATATTTTTATCCATGACGTGCTTACATTAGCAAAAAAAAATCAAGTAATGGAATAAATAAATAAAACTGGGTCTAATATCCTTAGAGAAAATATGTTAATGCACTTTCAAGAGGAGCATACGGGAGGTGCAAAGCAGCAGGACCACAGCTCCCAGAACATTCCCAGCACAGCTTCCAGTACAGTTCCCGGAACATTCCCAGTACAGCTCCCAGCAGAGCTCCCAGTGCCTCCAGCTTTATATCCTAAGCAGTGGGCTGAAGACAACAGGAATCTTCCTTTTTTTTCCCTTGAGCATAATAATATATATCGCTTTTTCATCAGAAAATTTAATTGATCAACTCAGACATGGAGAATTTTTCTGTTTAAAGATTATAAAGGTAGATAGATAGATAGATAAATATAACGTTATTGATCCCCAAGGGGAAATTCACCATTGGTAGGAGAACTTGTAGCTATAGACAGCAAGAATGAAAACAGAGGAGGGAGCTTTTATATTTGTGTGTCTTGTAGAGAAAAATGTTTTATAAAATACTGATATGATGTGATATGTTTCTGATGTAGACAATTCCAAAATGATATACAGTAGATATGATTCATGTGCATGTTTACAATGAAATAATTATTTTAAGTCCTTTGCTCACACCTGTTTTATTTCAAGCTTTGTTTTGAAAATGTCACCAAGTACTTCGAATATTCAGAAGAGTTTTCTCTGTGGATGGGAGAGGAAAAGTAGAAAAGAGACATTGATTTAAAATTAAAATGCAGTAATTTGAACACAGCCTGATGTCCTCAGGCTATGGCAACCTGAATTTAAGAATAAGTCTTAAAGTATTCATATTTACCATAACAAGCCAGACACCTCCCTATAATCAGCTCTTCATTTACTTCCTCGCAGGTTTGGTCTGAAACTAAACAAGAACATCTGCAGTGCCTGATTTATAGTTTCTCGTCCATAGATAGATGAAAGTGCCTTGCAACATTCTTGCACAAATAAACCAAGAAATACATTATTGATAAAAAAATCAGTACAGTGACAATAATCCCAGATGTGTTAACGAACAACTCCTTATGTGTAGTGAAGTGCAGAGCAGCTGTATATTTAGCAACTCTGACACATGGTTGCAGCCAGGTGTATGTGAATGCCTGTCAGGCTGTGCCATGTCATCATTGACATCATATGAGCAAGCACATTAAAAATAGGAGAGGAAGCCATGCAGTAGAATCTATCCGAGGGACATTCTGAAGAAGCTGCCAATATGAGCTTTATATAGTGTTCAAGCTTGCATTTATTAAAGGATTGTGCTGAATTACACATCACTGCCTTCACTCAACACAGATGGAGGCACATTTTTTATTCATTTTTCAAAATGCCTTTAAATCCATTCTGAAATGTATGGCTGAACATTTACCTGCAGATTTCATGCAGTTTGTATTTAATGCATATCTTATGAGGCTGAATTCTGTCCCATCATGCACTGTGAAATAAGGGAATGAAACAACAGCAGCAGATTTCTGCTCAGTGTCATGGCTATCAACACGCTTATTGTTGTCTGCAAATACATTACACTGGCCTTTTTTATACATTTGAATGTCCTTAAGCACACAGTAGCTTTGGCCTCTGGAGGTTTCACCATCAGAACCACAACAAAAGATGATGTTGTGAATGTTAAAGTGCATGCTATCTACCATCTCCACCATAACTGCAGCTGGATTCTCCACAGAGGTCTTCTCCTCTCCACGACAAACAGAGCAGCTGATTCTAACCAGTAAAAGAACACTGAAGAAAACAGTGAAACATTTTAAGTGAGTGACTGAGCGGTGTTCTTCAGTGACACAGGACATCTCTGAGCAGCTTGAGCTGTCCAACGTTTACTCAGCTTGTTACCCTGAGAACTGAGGCTCCAGATGTCCAGAGACTAAAATCCTTCATCTGTATCAGATACAGAGCTGAAAACTATCCATCCATCCATTCATCCATTATCTACACCCCTTCTACATCCATACAGGGTCATTGGCTGGAGGCAATTTCAGTTGGCATAGGGTGATGTTGGGGTGGACCCTGGACAGACTGTCAGTCTTTCACATGGCTGACAGGTAGAAACACAACCAGCAGCTGTTAGAAACCCATACAGGCATAGCGAGAGCAAGCAAATGCCACTGAGAAAGGCACGAGGCCTCAAACCGTATGAGCCAGACTGTTACGTTGATGAAAAAACATAGAACACAACACAGCAACCAAACAACTGAACAACGTGTTTCAATGTGTAAAAGTCAGAAATTCTGACTATTCAAAAGCAGCGATTTAAACATCAGGGGATAGTGATGTGACTTTGTCTCAATTCAACATAATTTGTTTTTTGAAAAACCACTTATGCAACATATATTATTAATTGAGCCAATTATCTCTGTGATTACTGCATACCACCGGTGTCATGCTAAGAAGTCTTAATGTAATAAAAAAAGTCTTAAATCTAATCTTTATCTTTAAGATTTTATCTGTATCTCAAAGCAATAAAAACTTGGAGTCATTTAATTAATTTACAGATTTATGCTGCAAGGTGATCTCAAACCTAATAATCTAGAACCTATGAAGCAATGTAAAGATTCTATCATAAATTACCATACACATGCATATACATACATAATGATCACATCATACCATGTTAATGTTTTGAGGCATCGTAAAAACACAGTGTGTCATGAGTCATTAAGACACTTCTCTATTTTCTTTTCTTTGGCTTCAGCATGTACCTACGGTGTAATGTATTAATGTGTTATAGAAACCCGCACATTGTCATTGTCATAATCTGTCAGACGCATATGGTAGCGGTCATCAGCTAACAAGGACTGCGTCATTCTGGAAATGCTGCAGTCTAAATATTATAAATGGCTTTTATACCTGGTGTTCCTCTGTTCGCTATCAGCATTGGTTTACAAGTAGAGCTGGACGCAAGTTGTTTCTATTGCGACACAGCTCAATGTGAAGACATGCAATGTTTAAACTGATCCCTGATCAACTAAACTAACAACTGAAATATAAAATATTTTGTTGTAATTGTGACCGATTTTATCTGTCTCGGTTTATCTTATTTATGAGATGGTGGTCTTGTGAATCACAGATATTGGTTTCATTATAAGGAACTGAATCATAATTATAAGACTGTTGTCTTGTAATTACAGGAAGCAGAAGAATGCGCACTGTTGTTTTTTGGGTAGAAACAGAGTCTAACAGGGAGACATTTACATTTCTCCTTTAAAATTATTAAAATATTACTAATCACTTCATTTGTTTTGTTTCTTGGAAAAGTTCTATTGGCTGAAGAGCTTGTAGAGTTGACAGTTAACCTCAGTTAACTACCATTAAACATATACAATACATTCATTAATTCATTCATCTTCAACCACTTATCCTTTTTTCCGAGTCGCAGGGTTGCTGGAGCCAATCCCAGCTCACTGCGGGTGAGGTCGGGGTACAGCCTGGACAGGTTGCCTGTCTATTGCAGGGCCAACACATAGAGACAGACAGAGACCAACAACCACTCACCACTCACCATTCAGACCTATGGACAATTTATAAGCTACACTTAACCCAAACATGCATGTCTTTGGATGGTGGGAGGAAACCGGAGTACCTGGAGGAAACAAATTTAGGGACGGGGAGAACATTCAAACTCTGCACAGAAAGGTCCCAGGCCCGGAAACCAAACACGTGACCTTCTTGTTGGTCTTGCAACAGCGCGAATCACTATACTGCCATGCTGTCTATGTGTTTCTGATGTTGGCAGGTGATATCCTGGTCACTGCTGTTTAACGTGACTGAATGTTATTTTGTGTCAGCAGGAAAAGTCACTCTGTGCAACAATTTGTTGGTATGGTATTGCACTGTTTCCTGAAGTCACACCATCCTCCATCCAGACCCATGTGTGCGTGTGCGTTTATGTGTGCTTGGCTGAATCACATTGATGATCTTGAGAGAGAATTTTTAGTTTGAAGATATTCTGCCTCTTATTTTCCCTTCATTTCCAATCACCTCTTTCTCTTCTAAATGCCAGCCACCCCTTCTCTAGAACTACTCTTTCTTCCCTCTCAGCCCCTACAGCCTTCTTGGGCTGCTGCATCAGTGTCAGAGTCTTTATGGCCTCTACGTAGTCCATGTTCACACATCATTTTATTCCCTCTGTTTTTCATTTTTATCTGTGCTGCTGTAATCATGATACCCCAAAGTAACCAAGCATGCAAAGCCCCAACTGCACAGCACTCACTCTCTCTCTCACACACACGCACAGCCTACTCTAGCCTGAGCTCAGCAGCATATCAGCAGCTGAAGTAGATCCACTGACCCCCTGCTTGTACCCTGTGTGACTGCTTAGGTCCAGGATAAGAGAAGCATAAGCCTTCCTGCCTCATTTCCAGCCTCCATTCTGAGCCAACCATATCCCCTTTGACAAGTTTTTGAGCTTTCTTAAGTATTACCATCAACCCTTGTTGTTGCTGGGTTTTTGGGTTTTGTTTTTTTTTTTTTTTTTTCAAACTGAATGATTTCAGAGCCAAGCTTTCTGAAGATTGTCTTGTCACTCGACTGAGAAATGATGAGAGTGCAGAATACACAACATCAAATGTCTGACATTATAACCTTTGTCCATTCTGCAAATGCCACTATAACTGAGGATTACAGAGAAAGGTAAACCATCTGCCTATCTGAGAAACAAGCTCACATAGGAAAATTTAGCTCCAAACCAAAGCTGAAAGTTCTTTTCTCTGAGGTAGGTGCTCTTCTCAAGCTGCTGGAACAGGCTGCATGAAAAGAAATCCAATAGTTCATCCTTTTTCATCTATGGTTCAGTGAAAAAACACTGTAGTTAAGGTAAATAGAGAAAGATGGCTGGTTTTAATAAATGTAAATAAACAGTTTGTGTATGAAGACACTGTGAAGAGTTTTGGGATTAAACCAACCCCAAATCTTTGACCATCTTTGCCCAAGCTGTGACAGCAATACATTTGCAACAATACAACAACACATTTTCCTGAAAATGTAAATGTACTAAAAATCAATTGGTTATTTGTACCGATATGAAACCAGGTATGTACAGGGTAATTGGGGAAAGGGTGAGGTCCACCCTGAACAGTGCTCCCCTCTTTCAACCGAAATCCGTGCCGCTTGGTAATGCACAATGACACAAATTAGCACCAATTGCGCATGCACAGGTGGAAATCTGATGGAAAACCTTCTTGCTTTGAGGTGACAATGCCAACCACTTTCCAGGGGCACCAGTGGACCAGTAGCTAACGATGTTGCCTCAGAGCAAGAAGGTTGTGGGTTCGCTTGTGGCCTGTCTGTGGAGAGTTTGCATGTTCTCTCCATGCTTCTGTGGGTTTTCTTGGGTTTCCTCCCACCATCCAAAGACATGCATGTGAAGGTTGATTGGTGACTCTAAACTGTCCATAGGTCTAAATGTGAGAGTGAGTGGTTGTTTGTCTCTGTCTGTCTCTGTGTGTTGGCCCTGTGATGGACTGGTGACCTAGCCAGGGTGACCCAACCCGTCACGACCCAGAAACAGTGAAGCAGTAGAGGATGGCAGTGACGTGCGGTGAGGTTTGTGGTTGGGGAGGCACTGACTCGCAAGTCAGATTTACAAACATATAATGCTAATAGTATAGCTTAAATTCACAATTCAGTTGGCAGATTTTACACTGACTGCTCGTTATGTTTCATATCAGAAATGCTTACACACAAATAGGGCTACATTTGGCAGTTACATTTATAGCAACTCACCTGCAGCCCCTGACCACACGTCCATGGAGGATGGGTAGGATTTTCTTTATCTTTTTAGTTAAATTTAGCTTTTATCGTCTTTCATTCCATTCACACTCACATCTATGGGTAAGTCCCCAATTAATCTAAAAGTACACATGGTCTAAAGGAGGAAGCTGAGGAACATGGAGAGAATGCCCACACAAATTAAAACTGGCTGAGTCAACATTGCTAACCACTGCATCACTGTAAAAACCACATAGGTCACAGTTTCTTATTACAGGAACCTCCCCAAGACGGAAGTTTTGTTTTATCATTCTTTTGAGCTTTACTTGACTTTGATCAGTCTTCATTTACAGTAGGCCTAGCAGAATGAGAGTGTTTGCTACTAAGACAGTTTACTATGATGTTTTGTGTTCTCTATATTTCAGGTCTTTGCAAAAACATTTGGAATGCCTATTTGTAGAATCGTTTATTATAAACTTAAAATTCAATTTCAATACCTGCATTTGGACAGAACTGACAGAGGTTGATGTTTGTAGGAACAGGAATGTGAATGCCATTAGAACTGTATAGATAAATAAAAGATGGTCAGGCCAACTCCACGAATAAAGAACCTGAGGTTTATGAGGTTTATTATTAGATAGAGAATTTACGCCTGAAGAATTAATGTATAAAATGACAACAGCTTAAACCTTGTCCATGTTCCTGCAAACAACCAGTCTCACTTCACCAAGTTGAGTGATGGTGAGTGTCTGTGTGAGAGAGAAGTATTCTGCATGACAGATTTCACTTTCCCACACAGACTGACAGACTAAGAGGAGTTGGGAGTTATGGAGTACTGAGATCGACCAATAAAACCCACATATCTCTCCCACACACACAGTCACAGACGATGCAGCGACTGCGCTGATAGGTCCCGCTGAGGATTTGTTCTTGAGTAAGGTGGCAGATTGTTTGGTGATGAATGAGAGCAGGGAGTCAGGCCCCTCAAATGGCCCGTAAGCTGCTTGCATTGATTTTTAGTTCCTCATGAACAGTCTACAGGGAAAACACAGCCATTGCCTACAGCGCATGATATACCTTCGTCCACTACGTACGGCTTCAGAAACACACTCACACACACACATACACACTGGGGTACATGTGTGAGCTGCCAGAGCTCTGTTGGTAGTGTAACAGTCGACCTCTTGTGCAGGAACGAAACACTTAAAAGAGTCCCTGTTTCGAGAGAAGAAGAACTTTGTCTAAACTGAGACACGCGAGGCTACACATTGTTGTCTGCCACTTATTGAGGCTAAAAACCCTCTGTATAACATCCATCGTTGTCATAACCAGAATTAGAATAAACAGTACCATGTAGAATAATGGTAAAATCATCCACTTGCAAACAGTTCATGGGAGTTTTGGACTGACTAATGGTGACTATTGAGGGGAAACGGATCTCTCCTGTCACAGCCAAATGGTTACAAGTGGCAAACTTGGAAGGCAAGTTTCAATATATTGTGTAGATTAACTATGTGACTGAGGGAAATGTCAAAAGTATCTATTTGGAGTGGTGATGAAAATCAGAAGCAGTGCCTTTTATCATTTGGTGGGATCCATCACATCTGGGTGATGATCCTTGGTTCATCATATCATAAGGATATTGCATTGCATGTTTATTAAACAGATGGTCTTGCAGAATTTGATAAAATTTGACAGTGATTCATTGCATGTTAAAATATTCTTGTAACATTCCCATGATGAAGCGCGGCAAATGGCTTTTCTTAATGTTACTTGTTTACTATTTTTATTTCAATCAAATCAGGTGTCAAGCTCAGACAACATGTAGAATGTAGCCAATACTGTCTCCAATTAGTGATTGGCCAAATCTATAGAGCACAGTTTAAGTCCAATTTCAGGCTTAGCAAAGGTGTCAAGGTCTAGTAGCTTGTTAATGATAAAGGTGATCGAGCATTTTGAAACGAACATTTTGTTCCCTTACTTTAAACAAGTGTTTAAACAATATAGTACACTAAATTGCTTGACATTATACACAGCAATAATGCCAGGTGTTTTTTGTGCTATAGTATTATTGCAGGACTCAGAAAACACTTCAGGAGCTAATCAAAATAGTTGCAGATTAACCTGATGTTATTGGAGGTCCATGGAAAGGCCTGAGAGAAACTTTAAACTGCACACAATATTCTTTTATGGATATCAACACTTCAGATAAAACACTGGATAATAGCCTACTATGGGACAACTGAAAATAAAAAGCTCCTCCGTGGACTGAGGGAGGTTTGCTCATCCATGTAATTTCGATCTCCTTGGGATTTATTAGAGTTTTGTGTGTTTCCTGTTAAAACTGATGGATATCACAGATTGGAAGCCGAAGAAGACCTGAAATAATATGTAATGTGAGCTAAATTGGAATTAAATACCTGAGGAAATTTGATATGCTGGTCTTAAAACCAAATCTAATGAAGTCAGAATTCATGGGGAGAACCAACAGCAAGTGTCTGAGGAGGGAATACCAGTTTCAGTTCTTGAGACAGGTGCTCCTGGTTTGATGATCCTGCTGGGAAGACACTCAATCCCAAAGCCTAAATTACAAAAGTTGACACATCTGTGTATAGATGCTAAACTCCTTTTCTCCCTGGGAGTTTGTGTTCATATATATATATATATAAATGTTCCAGATGAGACAAACTGGCTAACTCCATCCCAAGACAACTCCCCTCTGCAGACTGAATGTTTTATCACGGGCAGATGGCGGCTCCTCCGGGACGAAATGACTTACACCATGGCTAACCTGAGCTGGGTTAAGATGCAAAGTCAATAGGATCCACCAGCTGGTTAACACACCAGAGACTCCAATAACAAAGTTTGTGTGCCATCAGAGTTTTCTAATTGATTTGTTGCTCCCCCAGCACACCAGCTGCCAGTGCCAGATTAGTTCACCTGAGTGTCAGTCTCCATCTGAAAAAGACTCTCAAGATAACAGGGTGAGCTGCTCTCGGCACAAGAAGTCAGCCTGAGGCACCTAGTCAAATCTGTCCTGTAGCTGTTGCCTAACAAAGCCTATGATGATGTCACAAGAAGAACAGTTTTCACTTGTTTCCTCAGTGGAACTACATTTGACCTGAGTCTGAACTCGCCTAACTTCCAACTGCTTCCCGTTCCTTACAAATGAATAAGCAGCTAATATGTTCTTGAACTTCCTCTCTTCTTTCCTCTGTGCTGTACTTAAAACACCATCAACACACAGCACAGCTTCTTCCCCCAACGTACCCACCTTTGGCCCTCTACACTATAGGTACCATAAATCAACACTGGCAACAAATAACATTACAATCATTCAGTAATGGATTGCACCTTTCACTGGGGGGATGCGCGATCCATTAAAATTCAATTTAGCCCCCACACTTATTTCTACAAACAAGTAAAAGTGCCAGTCATCATTTTGCTATGCAGGGAGAGAATTGGGCACTTCTGGGCTGGAGAGATTGATGAGAAGAGAGATTAACACTTCATTTTCAACACCACTGGAGATAGCCAGAACATAATGAGATAAATGGACTGAAAAGAGAGTTTGAAGGAAAGAGGAAGAGCAGAGCGACCTGAGATAAAGTGAGAAAATATAAAAAATACAGACGAAGAGCAAAGGCAGAGCAGCAGGCATGTTTGGCAGCATTTCAGGCCCAGGCCAGGAGGTGCTGGTAGAGGCCAGATGGGGGAGATATGAAGCAAAACAGGGACGCTACATCCATAACATGACAAGCAGGCTGACGTGCTGGCCACTTTTAAGGCCAGCAATCACCTGTTTTATCTTCTGACCTCGCAAAATCACCCAAAATCTGTTGCACAATTTCCCCCACCTCTGCTGTCTCTTTATACAGTATCTTCACCATTCTGCATTCTTTTCTGGGTGAAGGAACTTAAGGGTTATTTCAATCAACTGGCAGTAAACACACAGAGTGTGGGAAAGTATGGGGAAAATCCTATATCTATGGTAATCTTCAAAGATTTATCAACAGCTAACACTGATAGATGGACAGCTGAAAGCAGAATCATGTATCTTCCATCCTCATACTTTTCAACTTTTACAAACTTTTTGTAGAGAAACATACTCCTTAATTAATAATATTAATCAACCTTATGTTTTTGACATAACAAAATGTTGCCTGTAGTTGCCCCTGATAGAAAGCACTACCAAAACACACACGCACACACAAAAAAACAAAAAACAAAAACAAAAAACAAAACCTGATATATACATACATGCAATTTTAATTGGTTAATAGATTTATATTACCCCTCTGGTCTTTTTTTACTGTGGGAAGAAGTTGACATCGCCATGAGGGAACTCCCACAGCCATGAGGAGATCATGCAAACCCTTTATTTTGCTAGTATTACTATAAGGCAGCAAAGCAAACCACTGCAAAGAGCCATCCCAGAAAGAGTGCCTCTCTAATTGTTGTGTGTGTTGTTGTAATTGTTGTGTCAAACCTGATTACCTGTGATGCAGAACTCAACACAGGTGAGCTGAGTGACAGTTGCATGTTTTTTTTCAGTGCTGGGAGGTGATGAATGCTCTCAGCCCACAAAACGTTGTGTCTGTGCTGTCAACAGATATAACAGTTGATCCATCAACCACAAGTGTCACAGAATAATTCATTATTCATTTATATTCCACCTATCTGTTTCACAGTCGTGGGGTAGCTGGATCAAATCCAACTCAGACTGGGCCAGGGCCCGGTCACCCTGGACAGGTCACCAGAGCCAACACACAGAGACAGACAGACACCATCAACCACTCTGACTCATACTCAGACCTACAGACAATTTAGAGTCAACAATCAACCTGAACATGATGTCTTTAGACTGTGGGAGGAAACTGGAGAAAACCCACATAAGTACGTGGATAACATGCAAATTGCACACAAAAAGACCACCGGCCTAGGAATCAAACCCACAACCTTCTGCTGTGAGGCAACAGCGCTAAGCACTATACCACCATGCTGCCATCAACTAAATTTAAAAGCTTGCAACGTGATTGACACAATAATGATGCACTTCTCTCTCCCTGTACCTACAAGCTGTCAATTCAAGTCTTACAACCAGTGCTATACCATAGGGGCACATCATAATAATGTCCCTCATAATCTGCCATTATTTATACTGTTTGTGTTAATTCAAGTCCTTCCCACATATATTGTTTTTGCGCTAATGTTCCAGTTTTTACTTGCTGATGATGATGCCTCACTCACCCACTCACTTTGTTAGAAGTCCTCCGCTACTGAACTCTGGTTTTCTTACATCTGTCTGCATTAGCTGCATCTCTTACTCGGATATACAGCAAACAGAAAATGAGTCACACTCTCTGACCTTGGAACACTTAAGCCGGGAGTGTGCATTTAACGCATTTTAGCATCACTCAGAAGGTTTACATGGCTGAAATCATCAATCTGCTGTTTGCATTTAATTCTTGCGCTCCTACAGCAGCGGGTTTTAAAGCGCATTCGTTGTTGTTTCGATGATGCACACCCACAGCCACGTGCTCAGCTCACATCTCAAGTTGCAAAGCTATTAGCACAGAGTGCCTGATGTTTATAGCCTCAGCTCATTAGGGCTCTGGCTCCCTTATGCTCCTTTATGCATTTATACAGCTTTTATCGTTTTAAATTATCAATGTGCGTGTGTTGTTTTTACTGTTTAATGTGTAACCTTTTGTATGCTGTCATCACGGCCTGAGAGAAAAGAGATGTTCATCTCAGTGCAGTTTAAGTAAAGGTCAGAAGAAAGCTAAATATAAATATAAATACAGCCAGCAGGTCAAATTAAGCCTTTGAAAGGGCTCTGTTTTAGAAAGCTCGGGGTAGGTGGAGGTAGCAGGGGGTATCAGCGCTTGGCAGGGGGTTAAGTGGGAGTGCCACCTCTCACACACCCCTCTTTCATCTATCTGCAGCAGTGCATTAAAGTGGGTCTTTCTTTCAGCTATGCCTCTCCCCAGTTAATGAGGCTGCATGTTGTTCCTTCACTGCTGGCTGACAAACAGAATAACCTGAACCTCATCCAGTCTAATTAAAATCTATTCTATACTCTGGAAGAGACTAAAAGGTATGGATTTACCCACCCCCCCAAAAAAAAACACCACCATCACCAGGTGGTGTGTGAAGCAAGTTAAATAAGAGGAAAAACTAAATGAGCAATCATTATATTTGAAAAAATATAATAAATGTGCATAATGTATGACTTTTTGGGGTCACATCTCCTTTAATTTCATTGTTTAATTTCATGTCCGAAAACCTGCCTCGTACCTCACTTCACGTCATGTAGAGATTCTGCATCTTATTAATTGTTCTCATACAATGAGCAGCTTCCAGCAAAATCAGACAGAGGAAAGTACTTAGATGTCATAATGACCAAACCAGCAACATCACATCAAATTCACACTGTTTACCAGAGTTAGAAATCTGAAAGTTTTGGGGTGCAATGTCATGCCTTAATTTGATATGGACAGAGCAGAAAGATCAAGTGAGACATCACCATGCAGTAAGTGGTCTTACTGGCCAGTAATGGACTGAATGTGCCTGTACGGTTTGTACTGGAGCTGCTCGTGCAGAGTTACCAGCAGCGACCCTGTTGCCGCAGACAAGCAACAGAACCCAGGGCCTCTGTATGTAAAATGTGCAGCTTTACCACTGAGCTATGTTTCCGGGCAAACTCCAGATCCAGATCAGGACCCTCCAAGTTCAGAGAAGCAGCAGGAGCCTGGGCTCAAACATCAAGTAATTGAGCTGCTCAATTTTTTTGCTTAATTCTGAATCTTCCCACAACTTTATCTGCTGTCAGACAGCTTTTTACTTTGGAACAACATTTTCTCATCAGAGGAACTTGCACATGCACCTGGCCAATGTGTTGTAGAGTTTGCAACAAACTTTTCCTGAAGAAACCATCTAAAACAACAATTAAACAAGAAAACAGTGCAAGGGAAGGATAACTCACATGAAAACATCTCAATCGCACACATAATGTGTACATTATGTATACATACATGAGCATAAGGAAGATCTTAGTTCTGATCTAAATGTTAAAATTAATACCAGCTAATAAAAAGCACCCTTCAGTGTTCATTCCACACCAATTGCAACAAAAGACAATCTGCTTCACTTCAAAAACTATATGGGCATTTAGACATATACCACTGACCTTGAACCTTTCCATGCAAACACAGATCAAGATGTTGACTTGATTCCAAATTCCTCAGACCTCAGTCCAATTCAGCATATGTGCAATATGCTCGATAAACAAGTTTGATCTGTGAAGGCCCCATCTCAGAAGTTCCAGGACACATGATCTGCTCCTAATATCTTGGTCCAGATCGCACAACTCACCTTCAGAACTCTAGTGTCCTCATTGGTCCTGCTTTGTTGACAAAAGACCAACAAACAGAATATTCAGGAGGTGGTCATAATGTTATGACTGGTATAGGTGTTAGCTACACCTAAAAATACTGGAAACATTCATCCCATTCATCCACCAGACCAGCATCACCTGACCTCCTTCTTTTAACCCTAACCCTAACCCATTGTGGTTACTACAGCCCCTGCAGGTTGCCAAACAACAGAGAATGAATTGAATAAGCTGCTTGCAGACTCACGTTTGGCTTTGTTTTATTCTGTTTTGCGACAAAATCTAACTGAATGGAGAAATTGAAACACTCTATGAAGTGTTTTCTGTACTTCACCAGTGGTTTCACCAGTTCATCTGTGGAATATCTCCTGCCATTAAACCTTTAGCACAGCCTTTTTGACCCTGAACAAAAGGTACATGTTCCACTCTGCAGTCCATAACCTCGCTCCTCTGGAGTCAGAGCAGTGTTAAATGGACTGCTCACTGTGACTGGACGGCCCTGACTGCAGATCCCATGGAAAGAGTCCGACTCAGCTAACTGAACAGCAGACACCTTCATTATGCTGCTGTCAGGAGCACACAGACTAGGGCCAGCCACACACACACACAGAAAAAAACAAGCATTCCCATTTAATGCAGCTGTACTTTTCTCCCCTGGCAACAGCCTTGACCTTAATTATTGTTGTTTATGGTATATCCTGAATAATAATGGTGCGATTCTATTATAAATACACAAACACTTTTTCACTTGCAAAAAGTAACTGAGGCGTTAGCACTTAAATTGAAAAAAATAACGTTCAAAATGGATCACACGTTCCTACTTCAATAATAACGGTAGTCAACTACCACTGCAGATACTCTAGCTCTAGCTAGCTCTTCATCATTGTGAAGTGGAAAACAGTCAGGTCCTCTTCCTTGTTGATGTAAACACTCATGTTGCCACACATCTCAGAATATAGCTGTGCAGATTTTCAGAGACCCTAACCCTGAACCTACTCCACAGAATATCCTGTAGTTTTACAGCTGAAGACATTATGTTCCTGAAATATTGCATTACCATGACAACCACAGAATAAGTGATGAAAGTGAAGTGAAGAGACTTAGAGCATGATTACTGATTTTCAGTCTACTGGCAACCCCTCACATATAGCCATTTCTCTGAATCATTCACAAGAAAAAAACAAAAAAAGAGAGCATAACTTGAACTATGTGTTGCAGATTTGACCTCTGACCTGTGAATTTTGAGTTGGGAACTCCTTCAAGTTACTAAAAAAACATGTTGTAAAGGTGAAAAGCTTTAGACAGTTATATATAAAAATAATTAAAAAAAATAACAGTTTTGCATTTTGAAATCATAGACTTTATGCAAAATTGAAGTAAGTTCTGGGTTGGTAGGGTGATGTAAAAGCTGAAGTGTCTTTAACCTGGGTACTATGTAATGACTGTCAAGCGGTGACTCAACTTCTATAATGGAATCAGGATCTCGTTGGAGGAAAAGAGACATTAAAGTAGGGTATTTTTTAGGGCGTGGCTACCCTGTGATTGACAGACTATACCACACACAGTGACATGCCTGTAAAATTAGGATAGAGTAGTAAGCAGATTTTAAATGGATCGTTCCAAAAACCAATGAGTGACTTCAAGATTGCAATTGTATAATATACTACTACATATTATAAAAAAAACTTACATTTTGTCTGTATCCATATACATCGTTTTATATATAAATACATATACAGTGAATGACCAATGTCTCAGAACACTGGATTTCACACATTTTAAATGAATGGGAGCTTGATAAGTAACACATTTATTGCAAACAAAATATTTGCTGTAAGGAGAATTAAAGCAAAGGTAGAATATCTGGTTTATGACTCCTGTGCCTCACACTAGGTGTACAGTTTATAAATGAAACACTGCACCTTCAGGCAGTTCATTAAGTGTACAACTCATGATGTAGCATGCAATATCCATTAAGGGACTAAGAGCTACCCAAGACACTGCAGAATTATTATAAAGAACAGTGAGACTAGTCACCATGCACCGATAATATACTGTACATGTAACACAATCTACCTATGTATAAAAGTGTTAACTCGGAATAGGCTGGGTAAGGGTTCCACCCAAACATATATCAGTACATAGAATACTAAATGACAACCACAACCAGTTACACCATCCTAAGACTGAAGATATAGATATTGGAAATGTGTTTAAATCTTCAAATAAATACTAATATATTATGATTGTATTTCATCAACTTAACAGTATATATCCATGTAGTAATTCGAATTAATCCCTGTTATCGTTTATATCCTATTTTAAAACATCACATTTAACAGGGATGTATAAAATTTCTATTTGGGAGAAGATGTTTATACAAGGCTGAGAGACTGGTTTCATGTGGATGAATTTAAACCAGTTTCTTTTAATCCACTAAGCTTTTAACTGAGAGCAGGTTGTTTATCTGGTTGATTACATGTATTTACCTCTTCAGCTTACATGACACTGTCGATGTCAGCTCACTGCAGCCAAAATACAAAACAGTCCCACACTTCACACAAAAATTTTCTATCACAAAGTGTTGCAAAATTAATGGGCTGAATTTTAGGTGAGACACCCACGCATAATGAAACACATAAATGCAAGGTGCATTTCAGAGCTGCAACCATGTTAGCTATTAAAACGAGTGTTCAACTCATCCATTTCATAAATTCATGTTTTTTCTGATAAAATTTCGCACATTTCACAGGAGGGGGCAGAACATGCAAGAAAGATGAAATTGGCATATGAAAGGATACCTTTGTTCTGGTTGCCTTCACCTGGAAAGGCCCAGAAAGTGACAAGAACATTTGAGGTTTTTAATTCCTTGGAACAGTGACAGCACAAGCTTGTCTCGTCAACGTCATGCTGGCAGAGAGAGTTGTTAGCGTCTGTCATTGTGTGTGTGTGTAGGTGTGTGCACGTGTATGTTGGTTATGTGGGAATTAAAGTGGGGAAGGAGCTGTAGTGGCAGCATAGGTGAATCTGATGATAATCGGCAGTCAGATTACGGATGTGGCATTTGAGGTCTCGGCACGAACAGAGGGCGGCTCATCTACCCCTGAAGCTGCTGGTCTGGACACTCTTTGATGCTCAGGTGTTGTCATAATGCTCCATATATGGCGAGTAACATCAGCAAAGACAGAAAAAAAAAACTTTTTGAGAACGATTCTTTTTCACCTTCATGCCAAAAGCCAAGTCTGATCAACTTTTGGTATAAATTGAAATCTATTGTGCCCTAAGAAAAGTTGAACAAGTGGAACCCTACAAAACCAAATCATTTTGAACCCTGAAGTAAAACGATAAAAGTACAATGTGGCTATTTCTTCATGTTGATTCAACTGCAAATCTAGTTGTGATCAGTTTTTTATTTAAAAATACCTGAAGATAAAATGTGTTTAAAACTTAAAGAGCTTGGCCTCTGGTGCTATAGTACAAAGCTACTTGTATGAACCCATTTTCAGAGACAAGCAAAATTACAAGTTAACTTCAGTTCTAAAGCAGTGGCAGTTAGTGTGTGCCCATCATGACAAAATGTTGTAATGTGGGATGAACACTTTGGCAGATGTTTGTATGCATGTCCACCTTGACCAAGCTTAAATCCTGTGGGACATCCAGGAACAAAATGACAAGCTGATGATGATTAAACAACTGGACGTAGTAATGGGCAAACAAAAGAAGAAACCCATGTTAGCTGTAGCAGTTCCAATAAACACCATATTAGTAAGAAGGTGCATGAGAAGTCCAGGAAAAAACACAGACTTTGGGAAAAAAATTAAGGCAACAGTGGCTCTCAGTTCTACTCACGCAATCACTCACTCATCTTCTGTGATTTATCTGTTTCTGGGTCGTGGGACATACTGGAGCTAATCCAAGCTCACACTGTACCCCTCGCCTACACATTGGGTGAGGGGTACACACTTGACAGGTTGCCAGTGCATCACAGAGTCAACGGATAGAGACGGACAGACGATCAACAACTTCCTCTCATAGCTACAGGCAATTCAAAGTCACCAAACATCACAGGAAGAACATGCAAACTCCATACAGAAAGGCCCCAGGGACACGAATTGTACCCACCAATGTCCTGCTGTCCACTATGTGCTTCTATTTCCCTCTTAACGCATCAAAATATAAAGTGAACACTAAACTGAGCAAAAAAATAAAAAAATAAATAAAAATGTATAATTCCATAATGATGGAAAAGAACTTGTAGTTCTTTTTGGTTTTTACTTTTTTTTTTACAGTTGAAGTTACATGAAGATCATTGCGCTAAAGGCCAAGTGTCACACATGGCACCAAACACAGGTGCAAGCTAAGGTACAAAGAAGCTTTAATGTCAGTAATGGAAGATGCTGGATGTATTTAATTTGACCTATTCTTTGGTTTCACCCCACACTGCTGCTACAGCCAGAACCATTGTTCCATTACAGTATGAGGGTACTTTCATCTGCAGCATTTCCTGCTTGAGCTCCGATCCTTTCTTTTTTCCCCTGCTCTCCTCTCTTCCTGTGCATTTACTTCGGAGACATCTAACCTCATTTTGGCAGCTAACCCAGTTTAGAGGTCTTGAATCTGAGTAGTACCCACATGAGAAGTGGTGAATTTATCCCTTTTTCATATTATACAAGTAGAAGTATGGTGTAAAGCATTTTCTACAGTGCCAAAATGATTTGTGTCTCTTCATGCTACTGGTCTTTCCCCCACTCCCCTAACTGCCAGTGAAATAAATAATAAATAAGTGTGAGTGTGAGTGGTTGTTGGCTCCAGAACCCCTCCATGACCCGGAAACGGATAAGCAGTTGAAGATGAATGAATAAATAAATAAATAAAGAAATAAATAAATAAAGAAATAAAACACATTGCTTGTATCCCCAGAGGGATGATTACACAAAAAAGTAGTGCAAGGACATTTCTGTGCAACAAGAACATAAACAGAGGCTCTACTGATAATAACAGATGCACTGTGCTGCTGTCTTTGTAACACAGTCAGCTTCATTTCTCAAAGGCCTTACGCTAGTGCCTCTGTAAAATGTAGCCTGCTCTGGCATGCCAGATCAAAGGGCAAGCAGGAATTGATTTCAATGCGTCTTTGCTGTCTGAAAATAAAAGACTGTAATGAAGCGTGTTTACTGCAAGAGCCTTGGGCAAACGTCCCTGGGGAGCCATGTAATGTATAGAGAAGGAAGGGGGTGAGCGGGGCTGTTTATTGTGACACACTGCCCACCCACAACAGCTACTTGAATATGACAATGTAGCCTATTCAACTCAAATAACAGGAGCCAACCGAGGAAGACAGATTTGCCAGGAACATCCTTGAGCAAATGCAGTAGACCCCCCTGAATATCTGCACAGACATCCTCTTGGAAAAGACTTGAGGGACAGTCATGTTTCCTTCAATCTACTTTTATGCACATTTCGGTTTGTTGCCTGAGAAAAGGTTGCTAGAAACAAGTAAAATCGGAATGAATATAATCTTTAGTTATGCTTGAGGTGGTTTTCGCCCCTTTTCAAAGAAGAAGCTCACTTGAAAATTTGCAGCAAGTGCTTCCCAATTGGAATCATATGATTGCTCTGTCTTCACCACCTAGCCCCCCTTTTCCTGTCATATATATATATATATATACTTGCCAAACAACGTTACTTCTTAGTTTAATACAGCCACGCATAACATATTTTAAAATGCTGCCTTGTGATGAAACTATAGAGTCTATAATTTTCTTATTTGTTATATTTCAAGTAAGTGCTCCAAATTTGCTGGAAAATTATATAGCAAAACTGCTAATTATATGATGCCCAACAAATGGACACTAATCCATTTCACGACTCTTTGTCTTATTCAGAACCTTGAGCCTGACCAGGACAAGGTATTTGAAATTGCCAGATTTCCATGGAATTAATTTTAAATATTCATTCTCTTTTTATCGTGGGGACATAGCTCAGTGGTACAGCTGCAATCTCTGCATTCTGAGGCCCCAGGTTCAAACACCAACCACAAGGAAAACCAGAGTTAGGGTTGTGCTGGTCCCACAGTGGCACAGTGGTTAGTGCTGTTTCCACACAATAAGAAGGTTGTATGTTCAGTTCCCACACCTGGGGCCTTTCTGTGCGAAGTGTGCATGTTTTCCCTGTGCCCTTATGGATTTCCTCTAGGTACTCTGGTGTCTGTCTGTCTCTGTATTCCGATGCATTCAGATTTGCACACAAATGATTAATGGTCCAATTGCTGTGACATTTACTGAACATATACATGGTTCAGACTCTTTTGATTTGGTGATCCTTTGACATTGCCTTGAGCATGAACATTCAGATACAGTAGCCTTTAGAAGTGAAGAAGAAGATGTTTTATTATCCCCGTAGGGAAATTCAGTTGTCAGTGCCTTCATACTGGGCAACATATAAAGTAAGGGGTGGCAGTTGCAGTGGTGGAATGGTCATTAATATGGAAAGTCAAGACATCTGAATCAAGCAATATTTACTTTTTCTTTGAAATAAGCTTTCCATTGCAATAACATCTGAATTATCCTGCACAAATTTTGGAGAGAGGAAATATGTTTTCAGGCACAGATAAGCATTTTGCAACGTGAGTGAAAAGAGTTAGACTGAAGGAGTTGTAGTCTAACTACCTCCAATCAGATTCTCCAGCCATATGTGATTGTATCACAGAATCACCTTCCCAGAAGGAAAACGTTAAAGTTTTTCAGAGATTTTTTATAAATTCAACATAAACAATATGACAATACAGTCATAGTCCTTAGTTCCACTGTGGTAGTTTGACAATATAGCAAAGTATTCAGAGGAACTAATCTTGTATGAAATTGTAGCCCAGTGGCCACCACAGATCCATTTCTGTACATCTAGATTAAATATATGTTGTAGCAAAAGAATTTCAGTGGCAAAAACAATATTCTGTATGGCAACTGCAGTCTTGTGCAATGACTTCTCTGAGAAAAACTACAAACTTGAGACTTTCCCCCAGAGGGCAAACCATCCCTCGGCCCTGACAGTATCATGGCCAATTAGGCCAGTTGATAATGTGATTTAATTAGCCATGCCTTGGTGTTTTAAAGACTTCTGCTGGAGCAGGGTAGGAGCAGAGCAGGACAGATGAAAGGAATGATTCACTATCAATACCTAAAAAAAAAACTGCTCCACATACACACTTATGTCCATCAAATAGGTCATAAACAGTGATGTTTGAGCCTACCCTTGGTCACAATAGAGAAGAAATTATTTGTTTTTTTGTTTTTGTTTTTTTTTTAATCAAAACTGTTTACACATCACTTACACTCACCCATTACACGTTGAAATGTATTGAGACAATGGAAAATGATTAATTGTTTAGAGTTCAAAGCTTTTTTCGAAGGACGCTGGCAATCCAACAGCTTTTTGCCCTTGTAGAGGCCTCATACCAAATGCCCTATTAACCTCTGACTCAAGCGCTACCCTGGGGGTCAAAAGCTCTACTGCCCTACTACACTCTGTCTCAAACTCTGCCCTGGGGGCCCAAAAACTCTACTGCCCAACTACACTGTGTCTCAAACTCTGCCCTGGGGGCAAAAAACTCTACTGCCCAAATACACTGTGTCTCAAACTCTGCCCTGGGGGCCCAAAAACTCTACTGCCCAACTACACTGTGTCTCAAACTCTGCCCTGGGGGCCAAAAACTCTACTGCCCTACTACACTCTGTCTCAATATTTACCTTGGGGTAGCTGTATCACCATACTACTCTCTGTCTCAAGCCTTACCCTTGGGGCTGAGAGCAAAAGGTGCTCTGCAGATCTTAGAGTACCACCTTCAGGGCAAAAGTTAAAGTATTTGGTGACTTTAAAATGGCCACTGTGAGTTGCTGTTCATCTCTGTCTGTCTGTGTGGTAGAAGTGGTAGAAGATGAATGAATTTGTAGCCTTCCAGGATCAATTGTCTCCAGAAGAGGGTGCAAGTGAGGTAACTGATAATTCAATGGTCGTATGCACATTGGTATCAGTAAAGTAAAGACCCACTTATGTAAGATTTAAACTATTTTAGAGTTGTCCATACAGTTTCAGAGTGGATCAATTTATATTCTATAATAAAACCCAGCAGAGACAAAAATATGGCCTGAATTCACTGGAATTTTGAAAGCCAAACCAAATTGTGTAGCCTAATAAAATTTGAACAGCTGCTCTGGTGTGGACTCAGATCTGGAACACATCCAGAGCCACGGGAACAGCCACTTGAAGAGGTTGATTGGCTTAACCAAAATTTTTGGGGCTACATGTTGATGGCTATTGACTCATTGTAGTTAAAACATTTTACTATGTTGAAAAATGATAACTTTCAATGTAAGACAAGTCAGGTAGCTTCAGATGACTGAAGGTACCTTGCTCATGGCCAATAGTGGGGATTTGTCCAGAGACATGTGTAGCACTTCTTGATAGCGGGAACTTAAACTGGACTTGGAATGTCATTCATTGCCACATGGACTGTTAAACAATACTTCTTTGGATGGGCTTGCATAGCAATGACAACTGTCCTGAAATGAGATGGTAAGGGAGTGATGCTGAAAGGGAGGACAACAGGGTCTGGTTGGAGAAGAACAGTGCAGTACAGAACAAGTTAGACTAACTTGGACCCCGGACTTTTTTCATGGAGACTTAGTAATTGCCCATGGACAGCAAGCTTCCTCTGGGCTAATCCAGCTGCTTGCCCTGTGGCATCTATAGATGATGGAGAGCAGGTCATTCTGCTAGTTGAAGAAAACCCTTTTACTCAAGGGTGTTAAATCTGTTCACCAGCTGGAGCTCATAGAAAGTCAATATAGAGGCTCTTCTGACTGTAGAGTTTTCCAGATCTCCATTTGTTGAAGCGTAAAGCTAACCAGAACCTTCAGTTTGCTCTGAGAATCTACAGTCTTGGAGAGAACGAGTTCTAAGATTTCCAATTAATGTTAATTGAAAGGAAACAGTGCAAACACGTACTGTATATAGACAGAGCTACAGCCAAGATATAGAGCAGCTTGGTAAGTGTAATAGGCCATAGCCACTAGTCACTTGGTTTCATCTCAAAGGTAACCCTCAACTGGGAATCAGCATTAACTCCCTAAATAGCTAAATGCAAGTCAAACTAAGACTGGCATTATCTGAGAGCCCACATGCTGCATTTATTCAAGCTGTTAGTCCTGGTCCCCTGGAGCCTGCTTTCGATCGGTAGATGCACATCCTCACTAAGAATAGGATATTGAGTGAAATCAATTTTAGGCCCATTAACTTAATGAGCTTGGTCAACATCTGCGTTGGCGTGGCCATTGTGCGCCACGCTTGATTTGCCAGCTTCTGACGTTGACTGAGACCAGATAGTGGTTATGGGACACAGAAACCTCTGAGCTGACATCTAAATTTGCTCTGCTTAAATGAGAAACCCTGTTCACAGTTTTCTCTTTACTAAGACTTAGGACACAGCAGGCAGTTTAATAGAGTAAGATCTGGAATCTTACTATCAGGTCGAGACGTGGAGGCAAAGAAAGCATGTTGAAGGCATGGAGACCATATTCAGTGCTATGGCCAGAATATACAGGGACCCTACACTGGCACAGTGTGTGGTCCTGTTGAGAGGGACTTCAGCAATCATAGAGTCACAAGATCCCACTTCTGACTTTCAAATCATAACCAAGGTGAGGATACAAATCGTACCAGTCTTCAGCCAAATACAATGTGAAGTGTTTTAGTTCTTTTACTGGTTTTCTATTGGACACAGCAATCTTAAAGTGTATGTGTAGTCAAAGACTTTGTTGTAACAATTACTTTCAATGGACTCTAGACAATGGATCAATATTTTTTATCTATAGAGTGGATACTGTAGTTTGTAGTATTGTGATAATTTGCTCTTTACATAACCATCATTTAATAAAGAACCTGGTGCTGCAGTCAAATCTCCAGATTTATATCAGGTCATTCTTTTTCTTCTTCTTCACCTGTGCCCAGTGGCAACACATCTTCCTCTGAACATAACACTTTATATTATTTCACTGTGTTACTGCTGGTGTGAAACATCCCTTGGGTATTTACTCAAAAGCAGAAAATAGTTCCAAGCACAGTTTAGAAGAATAGCAATGCCACCACAGGCTTCTCTCCACAGGCACTGGCAGGTATGACTGGAAAAGATTTGTGAAGTAATGAAATGGTCTCTGAAATCTATTGACAGCAAGAACAAGAACAAGGTGAAGATGAAAAGAGATTTGTATAATTCTGTGTTACGTAAATTCACTGTTTTAAATAACTTCCAGGAGTGCCAAAATGAAGACTGAGAACAAGTATGAAAGTGAGATAAAAATAAAGAGCATGGTGAGCAAAAGGTGAAAAAGAGACATAAAGAAAGAGACGAAAAGAGTGAGAGACAGAATGGGGGACTGGATAAGTGCTAAATGGTGTGAATAATTGAGTTGGAGGTGGGAACTTAATGAGGTGAGCAAGAGAGTGATCATGAAGAAGGCCAAGTCTCCCAATGTGGCCCTCCCAGCAGGACCGGGTAACACTGCCCAGCACATGCTAATAATGAGAGAGTTCACACATGCAAAAGCATGGAACAAGTGTTACAAACACTGGAAAGAAACACTTTCCTAAGTTGGTAAAAAGAGCTGATGCGAAACTGGTCATGCCTCAGGTGCAGCCTTCACGTTCACATGTGCAAAGGTTCATTCTAATGTGTGTATTCTAATGTTTGTAATCCTGTGTGTATGGACTGAGCTGAACACTACCTGGAGGGCAAGCAGGAGAAACTTGAGGAGATTCTTTTTGGAGGAACTTGGAAAGGCCCATGTTACTCCTTGCATTGAAAAGCGACAGCACCTTTCTTGCACAGCAGCTTCAGCAGCACTGGTAAGGGCTGTGCAGCAATCTGAGCCTAGCCTTGATCAAGTTCCACAAGAAGCCAACACAAGGGGACAGAAAAGAAAGCGATGCAACTTCTGCCCTGCAAAAAAGGACTGCAAAAGGGACAACCTGCTGCAGATGTGGGGAACATATGTGCAAGTTTCCTACCACTGCTCTGAATGCAGAGACTAGTTTGAAAAATGTAAAGTCTTGATAGACTTTTTTCTTTCCTTCTGTCTTTTTTGATGTTGTGTTGAGTGTTAATTAATGTTGACGTTTATGACGTAGCAGTGAGGGCAGCATTTAATGGTTGCAATGGTTACAAATAGTTATTTTGCGAATTCCAACTGTTCCAGAACATTCATTAAATTTTAATTTACAATGAAACATATTTCAGTCCTTATGGCTTTTATGTTTTCATTTCTGATATAAAACAAGATGTGATTTTGTGTAATAGATGTTTGACTCCAAAAACAAATTTAGCAAAACCTAGCAATACACTCTCCCTGCTCTCTGGAACATATTTTAAAGATTAATACTGCATTTATGGATGTCAGATAGGCTATTTAATCCTTGTAAATAGATCTGTGGTTCAAAATTTTGTATAGACACTTAATATGAGGGAATTCTTGGGTTAGGTCAAAATTGACCCACTCCTTACCCAAAAGGTTTCTGATATGTCTGATTTGTAAGGGTTAAAGAACTAACTTATAAAACTGACAACTGCAGTGGTGAGTAAAACAAAACTGCAACCTTTAGAAGATTTAGGCTGCAGACATGGCAACCATACACTTTTGTCAATCCAAGTGTATTTGAGTGTTTTTATCACGCCAGCTATGGCCCACTGACTTTGATTGCCAAGACATATTAGCATTCATGTTGTGTTCTATAATGTAGTCTCACCAGTGTAGCATCATATGTAGGTGATTGGCTTTAATGTGGTGGTATAATGACCGAAGTGGCACCTATGCAGAAGTAGCCTGTGTTGAGCAACTTCAGCATACCGAATGCCTACATATAACAGAAAATATAATATTCATTGGAAACTGTGGCTCTCCTATTGACAGCACTTGTACATATTTTACACTCTGCACCAATTTTTATCCAAATTTATCACAAAAGTGCAAATACTTGGATTTTAATTAAACTGGCAGGTACAGAGAGTGGAGGTTATTATGTATGGTATTAGGGAGATAATTTTTTGCAATTGTATAGATCTGCACCTCAGCCCTAATAGTAAAGCATTTCAGCCCAGGCACACAATTTCAAAGAGAATCTTAGCTTTAATGAAGATTAATGTTGTGTTTTACGCATCCCATTTTCTCACATATGAGATATTACATCTTATTGACCTTTACATGTGTCTTGCACATTTGGCGTGAGTCATGGGTCAGGTAATGACTATGCTCAGGATTTGTGGTGATGTGCTCTGCAGATAAACAGACCATGCCTGGGTTCGTAGTCAACAGAAATGAGAGCACACCCTTATCACTAAAATAATAAATAACTGCTAATTCTTTCGCTAAGCAAAATAATTAATTCCAATGAATTTGAAAAAGAAGGATGGAGACTCTAAAAGGTTAAAATAAAACCTAATTAAAAAACTGCAGCAAAAAGCAGTTCACCCTTCATTGGTTTATTTCTTTTTATGCCCATCTTTATTTCGTGGATGATATCAGTTGCACAAATCTGTGGATCACAAAGGATTCTTTTAAGCTGTTCTTTGCTGTAAGAAATTTGTTTCTCCACCTTATCCCTTAAATTTGATTCAAGTCGAGGGGGAAACTGAGGCAGAGCATCTTTTTTTTTTTTTTGTTTGTTTGTTTGTTTTTTCTTGTAAACTCTTGTTTCAGTCTTTGGGATCTTGTGTTGTCACATGTTTAAACTTCCTCTCTTACTAAGAATCCTGAGATCTTTTTTATTCAGTACTTGGGAATACAAAACTTGCATTAATTGTAAAAGCTCTCCAACATCCTATGCTTTCATGCAGTCTCATATCAGCAAACTCCCACCTCCGTGTTTGACACTCAACAATAGACTGTCTGTAAAAATAGACATAGACTGGGGGGCTGTATCTAATGACCATCAGGGGGCAACTCCACTGGTTGTAAAACAACGTTAGATTACATTGAAATCTATGAAGAAATGGTCCTGCCTCTCATTTAATTTATCAACTCATCAAACATTTTCTTATTTAGAAAATGGTCTTAGTCTCTAATTTCCAAACCAGGTCTGTCTGACCAAAGATTTGTCAGTATTCATCAGGATGCCTTTCTGGACTATGGAAAAAAATATCTGGTATAAAGTAAGCACTGACAGCGGGGGGGGCTAGGATGGGCTTAAGACCCCAGTCAAAAAGGCTTAGCCCTCGTTAAGCCCCCCCAAGCAAAAATAAAAATACTGTAAGCAGCATCCACAATCAACTGCTGCGTTGCTATGCCATTGCTGGGAGAGCTGTCAAAGATGCAACATATGTATCAAACCAATCAAATCACATATTATGAAAGAATTTCTTACAAGGCAATCTGAACTGATTTGATTGGCTAGCTGACCTGACCTCGACATTGTGTGCACAGTGCAATAGACTGTGTTTTGCAGGTGATCTACTAAGAATAAGTGTAAAGGAAAAAAGGTGCAACAGGTGGAAACAGCAGTATTTAAATACTTAAATGAGGGATTTGTGTCTTAGTGGAGAGTTGGACAAACAGAAAGTAGCAACCAGAATGCTCTGCATAGACATCCCAACCCTCCTGCAAAAGCGCAGAGTGGCTGTGTAGGTGTGATTGATCATGTGCGCATTTGATAGAGCTAGTGTGCATGTTTTATGCGTGACCAACAGACAGTTAAAATGTGTAAGCCCCCCAATGAAAAATCCAGCCCCCCCCAGCTCTCCCAATTTAGAATTTCTGGTGCCATTACTGAAAGTAAGACAACACATAAACAATCTGACAGAATTAACACTGACTGACTCACTCATTTTTTAACACTCATCCATTTTCAGATCACAGGGGGGCTGGAGCCGATGATCTGGGCAAGGGTGGATTCCACCCTTGTACAGGTTGCCATCAAATAGAGTCAGACAAAGACAAATCTACTCACTCCTATACTCATAGCTAATGGAAATTTAGAGTGACCAATTAACCTAAAGATGCACGTCTTTGGATTGCGGGAGAAAACCACAGTAGTTGGAGAAAATCCACGCAAGCACGGGGAGAACATTATAAAAAATATTTTCAAATCTCCAAGACATGAAATACAAGACAAGCACAAGCATTGGAAACAAAATTTAAAAATCACTTCCCCACAAAAGCAAACGGACCTTTAACAAACATTGAAAACAAGTTGTTCTGACAGCATTAGAAACACGATTTTCATAACAGACGTTATGGACAACATAACAGAAGTGACTTTAAACAAATGCAAGTCATGAAGGCAGAATCATAATTATTTAAAAGTCAAGAAGAAAGAAAAAATACAACAACTCCACCCTGGTAAATGTCAAATCCTTGGCATCCCTAATTTCACTTTTTAGTCGTTTGCTGGAATTGGTAAATTCGCGATGCTAATTGCTAGATGGAGCTAAACCATCTAATAATATTCCTGTGATCATTTTATGTTCTTTACCAAAGAACAAGTTACTTCACCAAAGAAGACCTGGAGAAAAGGAAACAGTGTGTGTGTGTGTGTGTGTTGGGGGGGGGGTTGTTTGTTTCAGTGTAAGCCAGAGTGAATTATCACCCAGGCTGACAACGATACTTAGTTGACATTAAAAGCGTAATTGGCATAAAAGGCCAAGTCTGGAAATGGTGAAGTCCAAAGAGGAAAACCAAAACTGAGAGAGAAGATAATGAGGCGCGGAAATGGAAACATATTCTTTTTAATTAACACATACACGCTATGTTGGCATCTGCTAATTATTGTTTTGCTGTGTGTGTGTGTGTGTGTGTGTGTGTGTGTGTGTCTTGTGTGTAAAATAAGTCAAGTGCTTCATTGAAATTTACTGAGGAAAAAACAATAGCAAAGAGCATCAAGGACTGTGCATCTGTGTGTGGGTGTCTGCATGTGTGACACAGCCAGAACATCACTGGAAAAAGCACATGCAAACATTTTGGAAAGAAAAAATAGAAGGAAATAGAGATTTAACCTTGGAAAACTGATGAGAGGAAAAAAGTCAAAGTTATTACATTAGGGTCCTTTGAAAGAGAAGCTGAAACTCTTATCAGGTTCTGTCTGCCTTGTCATCGTCAATTTGCTTGTGAGCAACACTGAGCAAAGGTGGCATCTGAGGCTATGGCAGACTTTTTTTTGACAAATCACTGCATGAGAATCAAAAAGCTGTTTCTTGATAGAAACTGTTGCTGTCCAGATGCCAAGCACTTGTTCATCAGGCTGGCTGACACCGACACCAATTCGAATTCGTAATTGTCTTGCATTTGTACAAAAACTTACAAAGGACAGGATTATTTCAGTCTGGAGCCAATCCCAGCTCACACTGGGCGAGGGCGGGGTCACCCTGGACAGGTGGCCAGTCCATCACAGGGCCAACACACAGAGACCTACAGACAATTTAGAGTCACTAACTAACCTTAAACATGGATTTAATTTGGACAAAAGGAGGAAACCCATGCAGGCACAGGGAGAACATGCAAACTATGCACAGAAAGGCCCCAGGCCAGGAATCGAACCCGCGACCTTCTTATTGCGGGGTGGCAGAGCTAACCATAAGTAGTGGTTAGCAATTATAACAACAATAATATAGTATAATTGTCACATGGATGTGGGGCTTTGCCTTTAGACATTCTTGCTCAGCCAATGGATTGCACTGGAATTGAGAATGTATTATTTTAGACTTTAGGAAACACTGACACATCTGCTAAGTATTTCAAATATATTACAGTCAAGAAAGATTGTAATTATATGGACTGTATGTCTTCGAAACATATTTTACCACAAAACTTTGATTATGTTCCAGCACCCCCATGACCTGGAAATGGGTAAGTGGTTGAAGATGAATGAACGAATGAATGAATAAACTTTGATTAGTTATATCCTATTTATTAAAGAAATTGGCTGGCACATATTTAACAAAATATTCAGGTCACTCAAACTTTAAAAGGTAAGTGGTCGTGTGAGCCTGAATAATACACTTAAATTATACATAATATACACAATTACATGGATTCTACTTTCTGCTATTTATAGTATCTGCTCATTTTATCGCTTATCTAGTTTTAAACCTCAAATTCAGGGAGATAGAAGAAAACGTTCAACTCCAGCCAGTATCATTAGAAAGATGCACGAGATTCCTATGATGGCAGAATGTGGCCCTGGAGACACCTACCGCTGTAGGAATATCATAGGGTCAACTAACACAACATCACTGTGATAGTGTGAGTGCTCACGTAATAGTGGGCTGATTTATAGTTCACTGATTCATGGGAGCCGACCTGTGGGGGACGTTTCCCTGCACTGACTACAAGCGCACAGCTAACCACCTGAATAACTGAAATAAATGTGCTTAGGAAGTGCATTTTTAACAGACCTCACACGTAAATTTGAAGACCAAGACAATGGAAACAAGAGTGATTCAGACCCTAATCCCTGTACCCACCAGGAAATGTACGTATTTTGTTCATAATTCATGTGTGAATCTGTGCTTTGGATAAAATGCTCTGGAACTTTGTTATTCAATAAGCTTAGGGAACAGTTGTGGGCCAAACAGCAAAGAAATTGTCGCAGCACATGGAAGACAAAAGAACAGAGTTCTGAGTTAGAAGAAAGTTAGTTAGAAGGAAGAGTTAGAAGCTCATACATAGGAATGATGCAAATATTTTGTAAGGCTGAATGACATCTTAGTTTTTCATACACAAAAGAGAGTCAACATGTCTGGCACACAAACATGAAGTGTGTTTCAGAAAGGGCTGGGAATGCTGACAAAGCAATGACTTTATGAAATAGAAGAAAGTTGTTCAAAGTGCTGCTGAGACTGACATTGAACATTTCATTGTGCTGACATCAGTGTTTCTGATGTTTTTGGTGACGTCAGGCAACCGACATTAGGTGAATTTATGCATTTTCAGGGAAAACTATGTACAAACGTTAATATTTCTCAAAGGACCAATTCTAATGAGATCAGTGGTCTCCCGGCTTTTCTTTTAAAGACATAATTTGATCAAAGTTCTAGTCAGTCCAAATACTTTTGTTAATGACCCTCCCTTTGTAAAACTAATGACATTCCCAAAAGCCTCTGCATCAGTTGTGTTACAGACACCTTGTATTTTCAGATGAAATCAATGGGTCTGACCTGCCCTCTATCCAGGACCTACACAGGTCCAAGACCAGGAAACAAGGAGGCAACATTGCTGCAGACTGTTTAAACGCCTGTCCTCTGGTAGGTGTTACAAAGTTCTGTACGACAAAACAACCTGTCACAAATACAATTTCTTTCTGCCGGCTGTCATTCTGATGAACTCCTCGCAGTCAAAGAATATGAGATCGCATATATCGCAATATCCGCTCACCACCACCATGCATCTTTCTCTCTCTCCCCGTTTCCTGTTAGCTTTTATGACAGTTCATGACTAAAATAAAGGCATAAAAGCCCAAAAAAAATCTTGAATTAAAAAAAAAAAAAACAAAGCAAGCATCTGGAGTCAAATTCCTTGTTTGAGGACATATACATTAAAGCTAATTTTGACTCAAAAATGTCCACTATGGTGCACTATGCTGGTTAATTTAATTTTTAAATTTATATAGGTTAACATATTCTATCAAAGTCTCCCAAGTCTCCCAAATGCAACTGAAACATGTTGAAAGGTAGGACCAGTTTTGCCCCAGATATGTTTCAGCCTTCTAATACAGTTGGGCTCAAACATAGAGCTGAGGCAAAGGTGATCTGTTTAGGTGCATCATCAGCCCATGCCTCCCTCTATGTTTCCATATTTATTTAAACAATATTTAGGAGGGTTGGAAAAACGAGATCTGTCTTGTAAAACAAGCCTAAACAGTCCAGTATCAGATAGAGGAAAACAATGTTAATTTCAAATCAAAATATACTATCTTGGATGTATTGAACAACATGAAGAATTTGCTTTGTCATCCTTAAAATGATTTCCCTCTGGCCCCTTTGACTAAAATTAAGTTCAATGAGCCAATGAAATTACACAGTCCATCCTTTTGACACAATGAATATGCTGGGAAAATGTCAGCGTAATTTGCCCATTCGATAAGAATATGTGGTCCAGTATCTTGTGTGCACAGTTAGCATTCAGTCTTCAGAATGGCACTTGTGAAAAGTTCAACGAACACAAAAATTAAATGGGTTTATCCTTTTAGCCAAATAGCATAGAAAGCCATCATTGTCACTGGATTTAAAATTCAATAAAATTAGACATGCACTTCATGATGGGTGAATATGTGATATGGGATGATTTATGTTTTGCATACATTCTGTTGCATTTTATTTTGATGTTGGCACTGATGGGTCAATTTTTGTATTTAGAATATCCTTATGAATATGTCTAAATCATATTAATCTGCGTATTACCAGAGAGCTCTCAAGAGCTCTTGTTTGGATTGTCAGGACACTTTTTGTTTCATTGTTGTTTTTAAAACAACCCCTTGTTATGATCTGAATAGTAAAAAGTGGAATTCAAAAGAGGTAGTAAAACCACACCAATTTTTTGCACTACCATAAAAATTTGAGGATCAGTAATGGGTAAATTCTCAGGTCGGAGTCATTGTGAAGGGCTGCAACAAACTCATTCCTCTTTGCTACACTACTGAATAATGGTTGAACTGACGGTATGATCCTGCAACTAGAGCTGGTTGTTTCCTCAATCACTCAGGTTAATGATTCAATTATTCATACTGAATGAAGAATCACAAGTCCGAGGTCTTCATTAACCCGGATCGTTTGAGTCCTCTGGTTGGTTGCTGCTAAGTACACAAGGCAAGTTGGCGGACTCATCGGACTCAACGGTTCTAAATCATCGGAAACACTTCAGAATCAAATGATTCGGGTGCAACGGTTCCCTGACTAACTGAGACACAGCTAACTTCTGAGGTTCACGGACCTCAGTGAATCTAGGTAATAAGTAAATGAGTAAAATAAGTTAAATGAATATTGCATAAAGAAGAGGTTGAACCCACTGGTGTTCGTTAAGTGGCTAATATATTTTATGCACAGGCTATGATGACGATGATTATAATTTCTTTTTTGTACTACAATTATTATTGTGTTGTTGGTTGCCAACAATACTGACTCAAGTGAATCACATCACTTTGGTGAGTGACTCAGACTAACCCAAGGCCATAAAATTAACCAACTTTACCATCACTACCCACAACATGGGTGTTTTTCATTATTATCTTCATCGTCTATGATTTGTCTAATATTCAGTATCAACCAGTATCAACGTAAGATGCAGTTCACACCGAAGTAGAAAGTTTAGTGTCTCATTATTAGGAGACCAGGTATTGTGTCCTGTCACATAGCTCGTCCTTTAATTTGTTTTCACTTATTATTATTTATTATTATTATTTAAATAATATAAAGGTTCTTTTTTTGGCTTTTGAAAAAGTATTGCTTTCCATAGTGTTTCCGCTTAGCAACCAAACTCAACCAAAGCTAACAAATGTAGACGCAGGTAAGAAAATGATCATTAAAAATTTTTCATTAAAAAGGGTTTTAAAAGGCACTAACATCAACATGTTTAGTGATTCAGATGTAAAAGACTTGTTGATTATCATACCGACTCACCAGCTGACCATCACGTCTGTCCTTAGGCTCATCTGATAGCTGATTAAAAATCCAAACAAATTACTGGAGTGGAACATTCTCTATTATCAGTAAGAATCCAAAGCCTCATTGAATCAAATGAGCCTAGATAAGTGTAGGGTAGGGGAAGGACGGCGCGATAGTGGTGGTGGTGAGGGGGAGTTCGGAAAAAAAAAATCACTTCTATTCAGAATGGGGCAGAGAGGCCTCCACAGAGAGACGGAGAGAGAGCTGAGGCAGGCACAGGGAACAGGTAATTAATGGTATTCAGGCCAGACTAGGTGGGAGATAAGCCGACTCTCTCTTATTGCACACTTTCCCCAGGCCTCCCCATTACCCGGACCTACATAATGACTTTCTGAGCACCTTAACACACAGCTTAGACTTGACTATAGACACTTACTGAGGTAAGGGAAATGGATGAGAAGTATGAAAAACAAAATGGCCACCGTCACCACGGTGGTGTTGAGATTTTCCACATCATTTTCACTACTCCTTTTTTAGGTAAAACAAAAACTTGATTAATTGTTAACTGAGTCTGACATGTTACAACAACTGATGTTGTCTCTGGAGACACATTTGATCAGTCTGGGGAGGGTGGGGAGAAGTGCCCCTGTGTAGACATTCTTTTTCCCAAAAATGCTGAAGGTATTCTGGCTTTTATTCTTTCTGTTATTACATGGCACATACTTCATGCTGTGGTAGTATGATAAATGGTTGCCTGTGAGTGCTGTAACATAGAATTATGGTTTTGATTGTTTTTCTTTGTCTAAATATATTAAAGCTCAAAATGATTAAGTTGTTGTGTGATTCATTAGTACGATATTAAACACGAGGTAGCCACTATCTGACTTTTTTTTTGACTTTTTTGACTTTTTTCTGTTTACCTCCAGGCTGCAGATAAATAATGTTTATCAATCTCTCAAACTCTGGAATAGTGTTTGCACATTTTGTGTAAATGTGCAGTTACACATTAACAAATTTAGCAAAAACAAACTGGACTCCTTCTAACCACCGGCCTTGCAAATACAGGGATTGCTTAATTTTTTAATTACTTGAACCTCAGGTGCACATCTCCAAAATGAGAACAACAGTATCCTGTGATCCTTAATCAATCACTCTCCCACGTTAAATACAGTAGGAATTAAAACAAACAAATATGTGGCCTTGTGCTGAAGCTATTATACAAACACTTCAGTCAGTTCCGTGGCCGTCAATTGAGTTGCATCAAATAACACTATTATCAGTTATATGCAGTCTGTGGAGTTTGTTGCTTTCCTAATTTGGAGTAATAATTGAGTGTAGTTTAATGTCAGTTTAACATTATCATATCCCTACAGGAAACAGGACAACTGCCACTTTTACAACCTGTTTAAACTCTTTTAATGGTTTTGTTTTGCCGTTTCAGTTCAGTATGTTTGACACAGTGAGAGGAAAGACACCAAGTGAAACTATGGAGTATGCAATGGAGACATGTTAAGAAATACATTATCCAAATTGGATGATTTGCTGCCTAGTAGAAATCATAGTGATTTTAACGACTACGCGGCATGAGCAGATCCCAGGCTATTAATTGTTTTCGTACCTGGTGAATTAATCCAAGCAGTCTTTTTTGTAATTTTGGATTTGATCTGTAAATAGTGTTGCACAGATTAAGTAGGGAATTACGGTAAAGGACATGGAATTACTCAGGGATACAAGCAGTGCTGATCTACAAGAGTGTCTTCAGAAATGATGTCCTTATTGGCAAGGTGTGACGGAGCTAGATTTTTATAGTAACAACAATAAACTTGGACTGAACTGACTGCACAGGGTACCTACTTTAATTGTCAAGGCTACTAAAACGACATTCATGACTTGATTAGGTTTAGGAAAAGATTGTGAGTTGGGTTCACAAGCAATCTTAATGTAGGCATTTGTTGTAATGATTACAATAACAACAATAAATAATTGTATAAATATCCTAAAGTGCTGCTATGACAAGGAAATCAAACACTGCTTTCCTTTGTCATGTTCCCATCAAATGTTTTGTTGACCCGTCAGCCCACTCTGACCTCCTTTTGATGTGGACTACCTCATTCTATAAACTCCGCATTGCACTTTCCCTTTGCGCCTGTCATCATTATTTTGATCACAAATTGTTGTTTATCAAAACTACTTAATTATGGCTCATAATAAACTGCTGATGGAAAAACTAACATTGTTTCATAGAGAAGCAGTTTGAGTCAAGTGAAACAGGAAGCAGAAATACATGGACGACCCTGTGCGGTTGAATGTGTTACGTGTTACGTGTTATGTGACCCATAAACAGATAAACAACAGAAGATGAATCAATGAATGAAAGCTCTAAATGTAAGTAATAGGTAAACTCTGTGATGAAATGTGCAGTCTTTAATTCTGTAATTCTGTGCTTCTCTCCTAGACTTATTTTCATTTATTTCTAGGTCCATACTTGAACTACTATCACAGTCCATGCATTAACTACAATAAAACAATAAAAACTTGCTCTTAGCACTATCGAAGTTATCCCCAGAGCACAGGAGCACTGTGTCTGACTGTATCCAGTGCAGTAATGGAGGACTAATGTTGCTGCTGGTACACTGCTCTCACTGCAGTGTCTGCAGGCACAGACACTGCATGTTGAAATAGGGTTGTTTACACCAATATTAATTGCAACTGCAGGGGTTAAACTGGCTAATAGTTTCAGTTATGGTCTAATGGGAAACACAAATCATATATATTTCATGTCAAAATGTTCACTTGAACATGTGGATATATAAATATGAATGTCCATAAATGAACAATTCAAACTCTTAAATTTTATGTATCTCACCTTTTATATATGGTTGTGTATTAATGTCGAAACTCATAGCAAACTACCAAAAGAAAAGTAAACAAAGAAGTAATCAGAGCATGGAAATTGGCTAAAACATCTACCCAACCAATCAAGGAATGTTAAAAAACCAGTAAGAGCTTTTTCTTTTTTTTTTTTTTACTATGTCCAGTTGAATTTGCACGTTAGACAAGATTTGTCTAACCCTTGGCTGAGGATCCCTGGAAATAATCTGTCCATTATCTTGAACACATGAAGGGCTATACCTAACCCCAACTGATGCTGTGTGAGGGCAGGGTACACCAGTGTACCATAGGGCTCACATATAGAAACCTACACCATCTGCTGTCACATGCATGCCTGCAAGCTGCAGGCTGGAGGTTCAAATCCAGAACCTTCTTACCATGAGGCAGCTATGCCACTCGTGTTGTACATTCAATGCCTTGGATGTTAAGGCTTTGGACTTTCAAGACATTAGTGCCAACTTGCCTAAACTGTGAGCAATTTTAGACTGTGCCATTGTTTCTGTGGAGCAAAGAGGGTTAGGCCCTTTTCAGAAGAGCAGGTGGAAAATTCACCTTAGAACTGTTAGGTCTTAAATTGGTTCCCAGAGCCAGCTTGGGCTTACCTTTTGTGAAAATATAAACTCAATTGCCAGTGTTGCCAATTTAGCGACAAAGTTGCTAGATATAGTGACTTTTCAGACCCCTTTAGAAACATTTTTTTTCAAAATAGCAACGTGAAAAATATAGCAAATTTTTCTGCTCTTAGTCTTAGTCTGACTTTTCTGGTGGAGACTGACATGAAAGCAGTTCTCAAGGAACAGCAGCAGCAGGTGCTACCATGAGCCCCGTTCCAAAGCCCTCACAGCGGCCTCTTCCCGAAGGCAGTCAGAGCAGAGAGATCCTCACTCCTCCCTTAGCATCCAGACAGCAAATTAATCAAAATCGCCACTGATTCCACCTTGGATGTAAATGCAAAGTATCCCCTGAAAAGCCATTTGGTTACCCTATATTCCAACATTAAATAATGCAGGACTAAATTGATTTTGCCTGCGTAATGTGGATCTCAACAAAGCATTGCAGTCATGAAGTTATTTACTGAAGCAATGGATTACTTCAGTGGCAAAAAGAAGAAAGTTCATTTATAGCTCTAAACACATTTAAGTTGATTTTTACTCCCTTTTTGTCTCTCCCACGATGTTAGAGTCTCTCCTACAGAGTCCATTACAATAACACACCCATGGTCGTACAAAATTAGTGAACTGGTGGTGCATGTAGATGACATAACTTACAATGGTGTCTTGTCTGAATTTGTGTCACTGCACCACTGCTAAGATTTTCAATGTCTTTGAAGCCCTCTTCACTCGTCAAGCTAACTGAGACTCTCATAACTCAGGTAAACCGAAAGGAAGTTTACCTGTGATGAACCAGATGCAGAGTAGCACGGCTTAGGAAAGTCAATCAAAAATGAAACAGACTCAGAAACATCTAGTTTTTAAATCATTCCCTTTATTTACTTTCCACTTTGTCTCCTCTTTTGATTTATTCTCCCTCCTTAATTTCACTGCAGTTCGGCTGTAGCTTGTTCGTTTCACATCCTCCTTCACATAAAAGCAGGAGTGTTCCTGTTCCTGTTGACACTTATTTATTGTACAAAACACTTCAATAAAAAGGGTCTAAAAAAAGATAGTGTTTTTGTCCCCTGTTGTGTTTACATGTCACACATTCCTGCTTGTGTGCGAGTGGGTGTGCTAGCATATGACTGCAGCTCTGGGTTTTTGGTCTCACTATGAAAGTGCTCCCATCCCCTGTGATGTGTGTATTTCTGAGATTTATTTTTTTCTGTGTGGTGTGTGTATGTAGGTGTATGCGGGGGTGGCTGGCTGAGAGAAAATGGGTCATGGGTGGAACAATAACAATTTAGAGAAGAAAACAATGAATGTTACTGTGACAGTTGTGGAAAATACATGGCTTTGCTTTTAACAAACTGCACTAAAAAATGGACCAAGAAAAATAGAAAACAAACAAACAAACAAAAGGAACAAGCCCTGTCACAGAGGTGAGATGGATGATGATGACATGCAACCGATGGTGGCTGGGAGGTGCAAACCAACATTACAAAATCTGAAACACTTTTACAAATGCTGAGACAAATTTACAAGTTCCGAAACAAATTGGAAAGGGAATGTCTCAACTTCAGGCTTGACCCAGAAGTGATAACAGGAGTGGCCAGTTGAGGTTTGTGATGTTTTTCCCATTTTGCGGCAAACACATGAGCGGCTTCACATAGTTTTGTTTTTCATGTGGTTGGCCTTTAGAGTTTTTAAATGGCGCAGACCAGATTTGGTTGGTTTGCACCTCCCGGCCACCGTAGTACCAGCAACTTCAAAAGTGTAAAGGTTGCGATGGAATTATCATGATGAAGATGAAGCTGGGGTAAAATATTTTGTGCTTTGTGACTGGGAGTAAATATGTGATGATCAAGTTCAACTCCAAAATTCAACATTCCTGCACTTAACCCAAGATGCCAGCTGGTGTTTTGCGAGCTGCTGTTTGAAGCCCCTTGTGTGTCATTTGGCTTTTTTTTTTTTTTGTTTGTTTGTTTGTTTGTTTAGAAGAAACCATATTTTGAGGAGAAATTGGAGCTGGATGCTCATTAGATATAATGCAGGTTTATTGCTCATCGGAATTGCCTTCTCTTTTCAGATTCAGAGTAATGATACTAGTGGCACAGAACAACTTTCTGTGTTGGCTTTTTATTTTATTTTTTACAAGAGAGTGAAGAAGAATTTATTTCAGGGAGAGCTGTAAATTTACATAATAAATCAGTACAAAGAGTTACCAGTACACAATCTAGCATCTCAGGCAACATCAGAGCCATTTCCAATACTAATATATGACATCAGAACAGCACTGGTTCCAAACTTTCACTGTCCTCCTGGGAACACTTACAACTTCAGAAATGATTCTAAGCCTTCATTTTGAGCCAAGTCTTGTCACATCACAGTGGCGGTCTACAGTGAGATCTTCTAATTCTTGGCGCAGTTTTTGTCCGGATATGCACTGTGTATTGTGGATTCTATTGGACTTGTGTGTATCTTTCACACCTGATTATTCAATTTGCTACAGGTGGACACAAATTAAGAAAACACAAAGCACCAGATGGCGGTTTGGTGCCAGTGTCTAATTTGATTTTTAATACATTATGAAAAATTATTTTATAAAAATGTTGTGTCCTTGTCATTATGCATTACTTACTGTTGATCACTGGGCAAAAAAAAATAAAATCACCTCTCCTAGAAAATACAGTGCACCCATAGTGAAGGCTTTTGAATACTTTCACTGTCAGTGGTTGCTCCACTTGGCATTGGAAGCTTGTAGCTGTACCTTGTAACACTGAAGCTGTCCTTGACATTTCATTATACCTGTGTTGTCTGACAACTGCACCTGTATGAAAAATCAGCTGTATTTACATCAGTGACAGACTTAATGGCAACAGAAGCTTTCTCCACACTTAAGTGCTCAACTGTGTCTTTTAAAGGTTTACAATCACCCACATGGCATTTTCCAAAATCCTGCCTCTGTGAGTGTTTTCAGATGTATTCACTTTGGAGATAAGAATTGGAAAAAAATACTGAACAGTTAAAAAAGGCAATTAAAATAATGAAAAAAAGACAGAGCAGGACCGTTAAAGCTCAAATTAGTGATAAATCGCTGTAGTCAGTCATTCCTTCTGTCATCATTAGGACCTGATACGTACGGCCTGGTAACTGACACGAATAATCAAGAACCAGAGTGTGAAGGCTCATTAGAGCCCACCTCCACAATGAGCCACAGAGTCATGGATGGACAGCCTTTGGTTTGCTGTCCTCTCAGCATAAAGAGCAGATGGTGATTCACTAAGCAGCAGCTGCATGTTATTCACTGTCAACACACATCAGCCAGGAAAATAAAATAATTGATTTTAAAACTTTTCCGAATCAGTATCTCATAACTCTCCCTTCCCTTCCATGTGTAAGACAGGATATAGTTTATTAAATCAAATGCTTTTTTGTTTTTTTTACCATTTTTATTAGCATCTCAGCTTTCACTGCTGCATCATTGGGCTGTTTATGGGTGCACGTGAGAACATGCGCCGTCTTTTAAAGCTTGTGATTCATAGCTCTCTGTAAATGACATGTAACATCAAAATAATCTATCATTATGAGTGGAGAAGACGGTTCATCCATTCGAGCACCACATCGAAGATACATTTCACCGTAACCAGACTACTCATTAGTAGGAAACAGGCCATTGTGTATTAGTATTTTATGTTGCAGACAGGCTTCTTTGCAACACTTTAGTGAACATCTAATCTCAGGAGACTGACATGCTTTAAACTGTAACCTTAATTATCGAATGGAGCATTTGAATGAGAAAGTGTGTCCAAACTTTTAATGGGTAGTGTATGTCGTCAAACAGTAGCGAGGTTAGCCCTTTTTTTTGGAGGGAGAAGGGGCAGGGGGTTCCTCAAATAGTATATCATTTTTATATAAAGATATAAATGTCACAGTGTGAAGTTGTCTTAGGCCAAGTTAGGATTAGGGTTAACTGGTAACTGTACCGTTATTGGCGAAACACAGGTATTTTTTTGTTTTTATGCGAAAGAAGAGGTGGAAGAAAATTAAATGTTTTTTTAATGATTGTTATTAACATCGCTATGTGACTGTGCTTTTCAATGTGTTCTATAGTTAGGCCATATTGTGTCAGGTTTAATATTTAGACATTTTGCAAAAATGGCACATATAAAATGTTTTTGGATATTTTATCGTTTTGTGCGGACTCTGGCTGACTGCTTACCTGCAGTGCTTTCAATCTCCATGGCAATGGGAGAGTAGAGATGACGCATGGCAACATAATGAAATTTCTGACACTGTCATTAATCTAGTATTTTGCTAGCTGTATTATATTCAATGTTATTTTCTACACACAAATGTCACAATGTTTGTTTTGTGAGCAGGCTTTGAAAGCAGATTTAACTGAGGTTTAGGTTTGTCCTGCACAAATTCTTCTTATTGGTGGATTGATAAAACCTTCGCCCAAAAATTCTCCTTGGTCTGACTTTGTTCAGACTGAGGGGCAAGTTGTTTGAAATGATCCTGTGTATTCAGCTCACAATTAAGCAGAATGCAATCGATTGTTGAAGGCTTGCGGCCATGGTAATTGATCAACAGCAGTGTAAATGTAACATCTTCTTCCCCAGTGCATGAACCATCCCTCCGCCAATTTCACTTTTCATAAAATCCTGCTGATTTAGCATATGCTGAAATAACCAAATACAAGTCTGCTACCAAAACAGCAGGGTCTCTGCTCTGCCATGTTATAAGGGGGCAATACTCTAGTTAATGGCAGCTGATTATCTGCTTTTTGTTGCTCTTCCTAACTAAAGAAAGCCTGCTTATTTAGGAATGATCATTTGCGTATTCTGTGGAGCGTAAATTAAGTTAATACTATTGTGCTACAGCTATGCCAGTTCAGGATTTTCCCCTGACCACACCCTGGCTGGCTGCCCCCACGTTTTCTAAACTCAAACTCCTTCTGTCTTCCCTCATGAGTCAGAGAGCAGTCTGAAAGCACAGTTCTGTCTCAATCGTCTTATTGGCTCCAAGAAGTGCAACAGCGACTGCACCTCATTGATTCCTTTATTATTGCTCTTCTCACGATGACATTTTTCATTTTGTCAGTTCAGCTTTTTTCCTCTGTCTGATTTCAATTGCTGATTATTCCGCATCACTCGTTGCTGATTTGATGAGAGAACCAATGGAGTTATTGCTTCCCTCATCTCCAGTTATTGCTCTCTGCTCCACCACCTCACTCCATCGCAACAAACCCCAACCGTCCCCAGCCAGCCTGGCTCAGGACGCATGCAGAGGAGAATAACATCAACAAAGGAGGCAGCCGGCTTTTTGACACATCAGCACACAGAGGATCATGCAACCACACATGAATCTATCACAATATGTGACAGAGGCAGTCACTATGTTGGTCTAATACACTAGAGCATGCAATGTTTCAATAAAGTATATATTTTCATGAATTTAACAAAAATTCATTAAATGTTTAACAGCTTTAAACATTGGTGTCTAGTTTAAAGTAGTTCTTGTGGGGTCTGTACTGTATGTACCCCAGTGAGTGTTAAATCTTGTTGTGTTTTGTTTTTTGTTTTCGTTAGTTGTGGGAATTAGAAATAATTCCAGAAAATGTAAACCTGCAAAATGTACCTGCAGATTTTGAATGTTTTAAAGAAAGCTAGATGAGCACAATGTTACTTGCATAACATTGTATTGGTTGACAAAAAGATGATGCCCTTAAAGTGCAGGTATGAGCATCTGTGCCAGTGTGCCATGCTGATAGTGTTAACTATGAATCAATATTAAATGTGTATGTTTAGCTGTAAATATTTTGAGCTATCGGAAACAGACAACAACATTGCTATTTGCAATTCTTGTAAACCAGCAGTGATGCAAGCCCTGACAGGATGATGAGCCTGACTGTCCAGTGGACTGACACAGACTTCAACGTCAAAAAGACCGTTTTGCATTTGCCGAACTGCTGTATTTCTCACACAGCAGCAGTATTTGCATTCACTTCTCATAGCATGTTTGGGAAATGGGAAACAGCAAAAGAAAATGCGGTGATTGTGTTCGCATTGATATGTGACAATGTAAGCAACGTAGCAAAAGCAATGATGGCGTTTGGTGTGCCAATTCTACCATGCAAGGTACACCAAATACAGTTGGCTGTGTGTGACAGTGTGCTGTCTCAGTGCATCTACACAGATGTCGACGGTGGGAAGCAGAAAAGCGGCAACCACTTACATCTTGCATACATTCACCTACAAGCTGCACAGAAAGAGCATATTGACTAGCACTACCACTACCATCAGAAACGTCACTCTGAACCACCGTAGCATTCAGCTGTTTGTAAGCCTTGTTATCTGGACTCAAAAGGGCATGAGTGAAGTTCAATTTATGGATTAAATTTTATGCACTATGAAGCTCAAAGTTTATCACTAGTGATGCATAGTGATGCAAGTGGCTGGCAGAAAGAAGAGCTGGGTTTCAACTTCGAGAATGAGAATGATAATAAGAAAATGTTTACTACTTAAAAAAATTAAACATAGCCTCTCCTTTATTATGAACATTGCATAGTTCCCCATCTGTCACAAGGCTGCCATGGTGTTGCTTGTGACTCACAGAAGCCATATGATGACTTTTCATGTTAGCCTCTTATGTCCAAAACAAATGTTTTGGACATAAGAGGTTTTTCATATTCAGATATGAGTGAATTCACAATTTCATTTCTATATTTCCCAAAAAATTGATTTAGGATTAGAAAAAATAGCTTGAAAAAAAAAAACAAAAACATTTTGGCCTATACAGTAATCTGTATAGTCCAAAATATTCCAAATCCACACAGGATTGGTATAAGTGATTCATCAGGGTGTTGTAATGTACAGTGGATATAAAAAGTCTACACACCCCTATTCAAATGCCAAGTTTTTGTGATATAAAAAATGACACCAAGATAAATAACGTTACAACTTTTTCCACCTTTAATGTGACCTATAACCTGTACAATGCAATTGAAAAACAAACTGAAATCTTTCAGGGAGGTGAAGTAAAAATAAACAACTGAGATGACACACAAGTGTGCACACCCTCTTATAACTGGGGTATAACTGGGCTGTGTTCAGATTTAACCAATTACATTCAAACTCGTGTTAAATTGGAGTCAGCACACACCTGTCACCATTTAAAGTGCCTCTGATTAACCCCAAATATAGTTCAGCTGTTCTCGTAGGCTTTTCCTGACATTTTTGTAGCCACATCTTCCAGCACAAGCCATGGTCTGCAGAGAGCTTCTAAAGCATCAGAGAGATCTCATTGTTCAAAGATACCAGTCAGGTGAAGGGTACAAGAATTTCCAAGGAATTAAATATACCATGGAAAACAGTGAAGACAGTCATCATCAAGTGGAGAAAGTATGGCACAACAGTGACATTACCAAGAACAGGACATCTGTCCAAAATTGATGATAAGACAAGAAGAAAACTGGTCAGGGGGGCTGCCAAGAGGCCGACAGCAACATTGAAGAAGCTGCAGGAATTTCTGGCGAGTACTGGCTGTGTAGTACATATGGCAACAATCTCCCATCTTCTTGATATGTTTGGGCTATGGGGTAGGGCAGCAAGTCGGAAGCCTTATTTTATGAAGAAAAATATCCAAGCCTGGCCTAATTTTGCAACGAGACATTTGACATCTCCCAAACGCATGTGGGAAAATTTGTTATGGTCCGATGAAACAAAGGTTGAACTTTTTGGCCATAATTCCAAAAGGTATATTTGGCGCAAAAACAACACTGCTCATCACCAAAAAAACAGTGAAGCATGGTGGTGGCAGCATCATGCTTTGGGGCTGTTTTTCTTCACCTGGAACTGGAGCCTGAGTCAGGGTGGAGGGAATTATGAACAGTTCCAAATGCCAGTCAGTGTTGGCGCAAAACCTTTGAGATTCTGTTAGAAAGCTGAAGATGAAGAGAAACTTTATCTTTCAGCATGACAATGACCCAAAGCACACATTCAAATCAACAAAAGAGTGGCTTCACCAGAATAAGATTTGGATATGGTTTGGAATGGCCCAGCCAGAGTCCAGACCTGAATCCGATCGCACATCTGTGGGGTGATCTGAAGAGGGCTGTGCACAGGAGATGACCCCGTCAGATTTGGAGTGGTTTTGCAAAGAAGAGTGAGCAAATATTGCCAGATCAAGATGTGCCACGCTGATAGTACCCAAGAAGACTGAGTGCTGTAATAAAAGTCAAAGGTGTTGCATCAAATTATTAATTTAAGGGTGTCCATATTTATGCAATCAGGTTATTTTAAGTTTTTTTATTTTTTATTTTTCTACTTTAAAGATTGCAGTTTGTTTTTCAATTGCATTATACAGGTTATTAAAGCTTTTGATGCTGTAATGGCAGCCAACAGCTGCATAGTCTCTCCCTTCCTTCAGCACCTTTTCCACTATAGTAAGCATCTTCCTCTGGCGCTTGGACTCACTGGCAGAAGGCTTAGAAGGTGCAGAACGTTTGGGAGACATTGTAGGGCTTAAAATAAAGTCACAATTTAACACAAAAAAGCCAAAATAACACTACACAACAAAAATAAAGGTGCTGAGCAATGCTGTGCGTAGGAAGCAAACTGGGTGGCGTGGGATGATGAAAGCTAGGATGCTGGGAACTGAGGCTGCAGTCACTAATCTAATCAGCGCCCAGGATACTGAACAGCATGCTGTCATTGGTCGTGTCTCCTACGAAATCATCTGGGAAGACTAAGCCAAATTTCAATTGGCCACAGAAATCCATGATGTACAGAAGGAACTGCGATATTAATTTAAAGTGAATATTTTTAATAATTGGAGATGCACTGAGACCGCGAAAGATGAACCGCAATATAACGAGAGATTCCTATACTATACCATACTATTTGCTATCATCTAATAATTTGCATCATTTAGTATCACAAAGCGTTTTTACTTCTTAGGCAATGGAATGCTAAAACTTGTAAAAATTGTATTTATGTACTTACAGAGGTCATTCTGAGCTAAAGTACCAAACTGACTCAAAGTTAACACATATTTAAATGACCTCAATCAGCTTCATATTGATACCTTTTAATTTGAACTGCTACCTCAGCTATACACAGTACATGAAACAAAGAATCAGTGGCAAAATAATGTTGCGTCATCAGTTACTGTCAGGGTTAGGGTTATGCAAGTTTTTTTTTATGCAAGAATTATAACTCCCATCCAAGTCTTACTTAATCACAAAAAATGACAAAGACAAATAATTGAAAATTAGTTTATCTGTGTTGTTTCAAATAAATAGAGACAATTTCTTTTGAGAATATGCATAATTCGAAGGCTCACCTGCTATAGGCACCTGATTTTACTGTCATAAATACTGCAAGCATAATTTCAAAAAGACAGTCTAAATATTTATATTAAATAGAAATATGCTCTCAAGTTACTGTGTATAATTCACTTAAATGGTCTTTGTGTGCTTAAGTTTTTCTGACTTTATGAGTTCGTCTGGATGCTCAGTCATTTGCTGTAGGGCCTGAAAAGCGTGTTATCAGCTGCCTGGCCTCTCATCAGCCCAGATGATAAACGATGCAGCTCCACGCCTCATTTCACATTAGGCTCAGCAGATCGTCAACAGGACAGATTAACGGGACGGGGGAAGCCGGCACCCAGGGTGTAAACACAGTATTAATCACAACAGGCCTTTATGTTGGGCCCCGTCACCTCTGTCTCCTCCTGTCCCTTCACCTCTGTACACACAATGCCAGTATACTAACACAGACATACATGCAGTGTAATGGTCTATCAGCCCCTTCCTGTTATTTCACGCTGTGTGCACCTGCCAATTGAAGGCCTTTGCTTTGGGGACAGGTCTGAGGATGTGTTTTTGTGTGTGTGTGTGTTTGTGCTCAGGGAAAGTAGGGCAGCAACCAGGCCTGAGGGCATGAAGGTTGGCCTGAGGAAATCACAGCTCTGACAGCAGGGTGTCTGAGCAGGAACAAAAAGTGTGTTAAAAACCCTTTGTGCACGTGTTTGTGCAACCCCTGTACTTTAATATCTGTTCATGTGTCACTTAGTGTATTAGAGATGAGAAACCAGAACATGTGCTGTCATATTGCAGGTGCAACTATAGCATAGGACTGATTATGAAAGTCTCCTAAGCTGTAAAACCTTCATGTCATTCTTTGTAATTACTAATTAATTATGCTCTATTAAGAGTTGAAATAAATACCTAGTACAAGAATATAAGGATTTAAAAAAATGAGCCACAGCCATTAAATTATCTACAGGTTTCTATAGTGATGTCAAACTTTATTTATTGTTAATTGCTATTGATGTAAATGCTCCTTTGAGTTCTGCAATCTAATCATTCCCTTTTGAAAGATAGAGATATTTACTTTACTTCAGATAAGAGCACTACACAGTAATCATTCTAACAGGTTAACAATAAAGATATGACGTGTTTTTCCTGATTTGATACTGACAATTTTTTTCTTAAACTCACATGTATCCTATCTCAAATTATGCAGCTAAAAGTACTGCACTGACGACACTAATTTCAGTTGGGGGTTAGTTTAACTTCAAGGGTCAACCTCCCCTGATGTTGCCCATTGGTTTATAAACTGCCATTTTGAAGCCAGTTTGTGATTTGGCTGTAGGCCATTCTAGTTTTTTGAGACCAGATGAAAACAGCTACTCTACCTCTGTCCTGGATTGTCCAGCCCTATAATAGATAGATAGATAGATAGATAGATAGATAGATAGATAGATAGATAGATAGATAGATAGATACTTTATTTATCCCAGACTGGGAAATTGCAGTGTAACAGCAGCATTACACATAGGGAATAAAATATATAACATGAATGCATCTGGGTGTTCAGTCAGTAGTTTGGCAGCGGTGATGCTGATGACTTCACAGGCTACCGCTGCATCAGCTGACGGGGGGATGTAAACAGTGATAACAATGGCGTACGTGAACTCCCTTGGTAAACAACACGGGCGCATTCCTACAGCCAGCAGTTCGATGTCTGGGTTATAGAGACGTTCCTTCATGACATTTGGAAAAGTGTCTGTCTCCCCGTACCAAACTGTAACCTGGGACCTCAACGCTGCTGTCCGGGATGTGCCAGTGCAGCCATGTTTCACTGAAGCAAAATATGCTACAGTCACGGTATTTCCTCTGGGTCTTCACAAGCGCTGCCAGTTCGTCCGTCTTGTTCCCCAAGACCTCACGTTCCCTGTTATGATCGCTGCGACCGCTGGTTGTGTCTTCTCCTTTTTTCCCTCCGTTTCGCTCCGGACCTGCAGCCCCGGCGTCTCCTCCGTAGCTCCTGCGGGACCACAGGCCTGTCTCCAGGCAACAGCGCGGGTTTACACAGCGCAATCAACTGCCACAACTGCCGGCGGCGATCTTCCAACTTACAAAAAGTAGGAAAGTAGGAGAAAAAACAAACCAACCAAACCAACTAAAGCCATTTCGTTTACAGTTTACACGAAACACGACGAGGAGCTGCGGCTACAGGCTGCCAAAAAAAAAAAAAAAAAAAAGGGATCATCATTTATGTAATGAACACAATGTAGTACTGAAGAAACTTTGAAACTAGAGCCTTAGACTCTTAATTCATTGGGAAAATATTAATTCATTCATCTTCAACTGTTTTTCTGTTTTCATGTCGCAGGGGTACTGGAGCCAATCCCAGCTTACATTGGGCGAGGGCGGGCTACACCCTAGACAGGTGGCAACTCCACTGCAGGGCCAAACAAACGGAGATGAAAAATCACTCACACTCACCATCAGACCTACGGACAATTTAGAGACACCACTGTCTTTGGACAGTGGGAGGAAACTGGAGTACCCAGAGGAAACCCACGCAAGCACGGGAAGAACGCGCAAACTCCACACTGAAAGGTCCCAGACCAGGGAGCTGAACCCACAACCTTTTATTGTGGGCACCAGCGCTAACCATTATGCTGCCTCCTGGGAAACTACCTCAACTAAAACACAAGCAACTTGTTTCAACACCAGATACAACTTGTAACTCCACTGCCTTGACAGGTTGGTTGTCATAAATAAATAAAATGATTCATTCATTCATCTTCTACCGCTTGGGTACCTGCAAATCCATTGCCCGTTTCTGGGCCAAAGGGAGTGCTGGAGCCAATCCCAGCTCACATGTGATGAGGGCGGGGTCACCTTCGACAGGTTGCCACTCCACCACAGGGCCAACACACAGAGACAGACAGACCCAACAAGCTTTGCCAAGCAACAAAACCTTATTAAGGTTTATTATTACCTGCTGATAGATGACCTGTGGGCTGCTTTCTTACTGGAGGACAATCTGAGTTCTGAATGTTTTCCCAATTTTTTTTAGATAATAGGGTATTTATGTTATGGCTTTCCACTTTATGTAATTCCACATTATTTGAGAAAACAAAATCAGGAATCTTGTCATCTTGTTGTGGCAGATGGCTCCAGATAGAATACCCAGAAGTCTCAGCTGGCCCAGAAGCCAGAAGGTGTGAGTCAGAGATTTAGCTTTGTCAGTGCAATTGTGAACAGAACACAGTTAGCAGTTATCTAAACTTCGCTCAGATACGAATGGTCATATTTAACTTCTGCTTACTTTTATGTTAGATTTAGATCATTTGAGAGGAGAGAGATTTCCATGTGAACTGCTTTTGACGCCTCATGACTCACTGTGGATACACACTGAGTTGGTTGCCGTTCATGGACAGTCCGTTAAATATCTATTAAATCTGTGTTCAGCTGCCATAACAGATCCATGTTTGGTGAGTTTGCCTGTGATGTTGGATTAGTCAGAATCAGGTTACTTTTACCAAACCTCCTGAAAGTCTTCTAGTCATAAATTACAACCTTGGTGACAGGATTTATTAATTAATATTTGTGCACTTATTTTTTCTTGTATCTTTGATATATTATCAGCAAAACCATAATATACCTACACAGCTGCTGATCTTTTAAGAGGACTGATCTAATCAATCCTTGGCTTCTTACTGACTTTAAAAATTGATTAATGCAAATTTGACTCCCTGAACTTTGGTTGCACAGTGGTCAGCGCTGTTGCACCACAATAAGAAGTTTGCAGGTTTGGTTCCTAAGCCTGGGGTCTTTCTGTGTGGAGTTTGCATGTTGTCCACATGTCTGTTAGGGTTTCTTCTGGGTACTACGGTTTCCTCCCACCATCCAAAGACATCATGTTTGGGTGAATAGGTGACTGTAAATTGCCCGCAGATTTGAATGTGACTGGTTGTTCATCTCTGTCTCTGTATGTTGGCCTTGTGATGGACTGGCAACCTGTCAAGGGTGTGCCCTGCCCTCACCCAATGTGAGCTTCGATTGGCTTTCCACAACCCAGATAGATGGTGGAAGATGAATGAATAAATGATCATTAGGTACCTGAAACAACTTTGCATCTTTAATGAATTGCCAGTGAAGACCCCAACATTTCTAAAAGAAGATATGCAAACAGAGCTGTGGACATTCCAGGTTTTCCATGGTTTCAATCAAGGCACTATGACTCGAGGCAGTTTTTCCTGCATTTTGTTGAAAGAAAAAAATTCTTGATCAAATGAAAGCACTTCCATTCACTTCCTGATCTAAATGATCACTGATCATTATCATGGGTTGAAATCTTTCTTTATCGTTCCCCAGAGAGAAATCTAATCAGTCAAATGAAATGGGCATCTGTGGCATGAAAATGTGTGAAAACCCCTAATGCAGACAGCAGTCATTTCTAAAAGGGCAGATGTTGCCTGTAGTGCTGCTCATTATACCATCTGATGCAGTTGATGCTCGAAGGACAGGATGTATGATTCTAAATCATGTTAATGGTGGTGTGAATGTTGTCTGGGTGAGGGGAGAAAAATTTATCCAGCACTTAAGAGTCCATTACTGCTCAGAACATTTGGTGTTGTAGGATTTCTTATCTTATTGTATGATATTGTGTCTCATGTCAATCTCAGCCACTCCAAATATAGTTGCTGTTTGAAATACTTCATTCGCTTTGTAAAGTTTCTTTCCTGCTGAAGATGGTGGTTGTTGCTTGACAAGAGCTCATGGATCGTGGATGAGAAGAGATGAGAGAAACCAGAAATTTGATGCTGAAGTCACAACATTTCTTTTAGACTCAACAACTCTTTGTGCTAATGTTTGCTATGTAGCAACAACAAACCTTACAATCAGCATCAAATTTCTGACAGGGCTATAAGATAGCTGGCTCTCACTGCTTTCACTTTTTGTTGTAAGCTATGTCAGCTACATGCCAGACCATCAGCATGCATCCAACAGTCTGGAAGCACATCTATCCATCCATCCCTCTGACTATCCATTATGTATACTTCTAAAAGCACTTTCACAAACACCAAGCATGCACACACCCAGAGTGAGCGAGTGAGCGAATACTGTACCTATTATTATTAATCAATTCTTTCTGCTTGACTCAAACACACAAATCCTACACACACAGGATATAAACAACAATTTGTTACCCCTCCTACACTGTGAGTTACAGCGTTACATAAGGTGCTTGGATGTCGTGTGTAGGTGTGTTTAAGTTGAGCTGGAGCTGAAAAAAAAAAAAAAAACAACTAACAAACAAACAAACAATAAAAGCAATGCAAACACATTAGTTTGTCTTCCTCTTCCGGAAAAGATTTGAACAGTCCAACTTTACATGGACAGCCGTGCCCTAAGAGGTTAACTTTTTCTCCATTTCTGGACCTTCGTGGCAGGAGCCTGCTTGTGTGTGTGTGTGTGTGTGTGTGTCAAGAGGGAACTGATGATTGCTCAGCTGTAAAATTCATGCAGTCCCCTTCAAATGGGGAAGGAGAGGCTGTAACTTATTCTCTGAAGCACTACAAATGAAAATGCCATCACATGCACACTTACTCACACATACAGATCTGGCTTTAATTCCACTATGGTAGAGAGGAGACAGCATTTGTGTTACCATGCACTTTATTAATTAGCTGCACAAGGTTTCCTGCCACTCATCTCCAGGGACTTTGGGATTCTATCCGAACAACCCTTAACCCCTTCCTACTGCTGCCACCCACAATACATCTGTCCAAAGATTCATCAGCACCTTGCAAATCCCTGCACCAAAACCAAGATGTTCATTGTGACTGTTGTATTTTTAGAAAACTCTTCCTCCGTCTTCTACACACACACACACTTACGAGTTATCAAAAGAGGTGAACCAAAAAAAAATAAATAAAATTGCAATATCTAAATACACAGGGGTATCCACATTCCACCTTTAAGTTTATTCTCCTCTGCAACAACAGCAAAACATGGGGTTTTAAGGTGGTCAGTGAAGGGGTACAAGATCATATATGAACTGATTTAAGAAGGGTGTCCTTCCTCTTGCTAAGTCGAGGAAACAGCTTTCAGAGGAGAACAAAGAGTTCTGAGAAAGATATTAATAATACAAGAAGGCACAGCATGCAAGTAATAAGCACTGTTAATTAAATTAGAGGTGACTGTGATCAAATTTTAAGTGAGCATAATAAAAAAAAAAGGTTAATTTAACCAAATCATGGCTCCAGTCCATTGAGTTGTTTATCAATAGGAGATTAAGTCGACACGTCTTTTGCCACCTAATGGGAAATTCACACCTTAGAGAGTCAAGGTCTCACTCAGATGAAGATTTCATATAACATTATGACCACCTGCTTATGTTGTGTTGATCCATCTTTTTGCTGCCTTAACTGGAAGATGTGCTGTGGGATCTGCACCAAGACATTCCTTTAAGTCCTGGAAGTATTAGATTCACTAATCTTTTCAGATTAGATTGACCAGTACATTTTACGGATGCTTGACCGGGTTGAGAGCAGGGGAATTAGGAACCAATTCAAAAACTGGCTCTTATTTATCAAAACATCTTGAAATGGTGTTGTAGCGAGGCAGGGAGCATTTTCCTGCTGAAAGACGATATTGCCATTAGAAAATGTTGTTTCTATGAAGGGGTTGACTTGCTAATGAAAATTTCAAGGTGGGTGGTGCACACAACACAATAAACTGTTAAATTTGTGTATTCTTTTCCATTCATTTCCAGCTGTTTGAGCTACAGTAGCTCTTCTGTTGGCTCAGAACGCATGAGTTAGCCCATGACTCTCTCTCTTTGTCACTGCTTTGCCTTCTTTGGGCCTCTTTTGGTGCGTCCTTCAACAGGTTAACCTCAGGGCCTGCTGCCGAATTCACCCAATGACAGGTTTCATGGTAATCAAATAGTCACTGTTAGTCACTTCACTTATCAGTGGTTGTAATGTCATGGTTATCTGTGTAGACAAGTATTGTTTGCTACAAAAATAAAGTGGAATAATAGTTTCCTGAGCAGAAAACAATTATCCCCCTTTTATGTGTTTTGCAAAATGAGTCGTAAGGTCATTGTTTGGGTTAGGGTTAGTGTAGGCCAGTCTGGTGAAAATGACCTTCAGGAGTTTCTGCTGAAGATACAAACCAAAAGACTAAAGAGGACTCAGGCAGAGAGGGAACCAGAGCCAACTTTATCTATTGAAGACCTCCTCCTGTCTTTGAGTGCTGCACTCTCTTTGGTGCTGTTTTCTGCATAAGCTGCTGTAACTGCAGAGTGCTCATTTAGCTCAGTGTTTAAAAACTCTGGGCAGAACCAGTGAGAGCACGGAGGCTGAAGTGTTTAGCATTAAGTGGGGAACAAGCAGGGAACCTGAACCTAGAGCAGACTCTGGAGGACCTCCTTCACAATGTACCTTTTTGTGTGGGCATTAAACTGTGTGAGAAACAAGATCCTTTTCTGAAATGTGTTTTCCAGCTGTTGTGGTCTATACTAGTTATTTATTCCAGTTTTTGCAGTTTTATTCTGCTGGTGGTGGAGACAGTCTGTTTGGTTGTATATTATGCTTAATAAGTCAAGGGGCAGCTTTTCATATTATTTTTGTTTTATTCATTATTTTTATCTGTCTGGTGGCAACTTCCACCTGCTTTTTCTCAATAAATGTGGTGTAAATGTTTAAATGGGTACTCTTTTGTCTCTAAAGGAGAATGAACCAAAGCAGTAGAACCGTGGGCTCACAAGTGACACTTTAAACATTATACCCAGTGATTTCATCCATTATGACCATGACAGTATTGAGTGATGGAGTATAAATATTGAGTGTCTCAGTTCTCTGTCTGTGTCCTACAATATTTCTATTGTGTCCTATGGTATTGTGTACAATGTACATGAAATTGAGTGTCAGAGTGCATTTGTCACCACAGAGATTTTTGAAAAGAATGTACACACTCAGTTTGAAATAAGTAATGGAATTCAAAGGCAGTTTTTATTTTTAATTAATAATTTACAAAATTATTTCATCATCATCAGCTTATGTTGTAGAAAGGGTTGACCCATAAGTTGGACTGACAGAGTCATAAGAGAGAGACATAAGTCTGACAGCTGACCCTGTTGTGTGAATTTTTTTATCAGTTTCTTTTAACTTTGGAGGAGTATGGAAAATTACAAAAATTGTGTCAGCGACTTTCTAAATACAGTGCTGTGTGTAATATTTGCATGCTTATAACAGTTTCATTTTCAAAAGTATAATGTGATTTTCTTTGTTACTGTTACAGATTAAGTTAAGGCATTCTTGTTCTTTTTCTCATTCTTACCATCTTTCCGTCAAGTTCTCTGGTGAGCACCTTTTTCTCCCAATTGACAGTGTTAAAATTCACCCAATATGTTAATTAACATTTAACAGATGTAAGGTGTGCTTTTTATCTATGTGTGTGCTACTGCAGCAATCCGCAGCTCTACTAAAAGCTTTAGTATTTAGTTATTTTTAAGTATTTAACTTAATTAAGTGATACATTTTCAGTTAAGAAAACACAGGTATCCTTTTTATCTCAGATATAAAAATGTCTACAGTAGAAGCATGATTATTAACCTATGTACAGTTTGTATTCAGAGAAATATATTTTGGAACTGAAGTTCTCCTTTGCACTGCTTGTTGCCGTTATAGATTGGTTATTGCTTACAGTTTGGTGTCAGTGCTTACACAGAAGGCTCAGGTTTTCATGGTGAGTTTTTCCCTTAAATTCTAAATACAGTATAATATATAAATAACATTCATATGATGAAAAACTTATATCTGTACAACCTGCAAGTGACAACACCAGAGAAAGTGATAATTTTTAAAATATATTAAGTTTTTACTATCACTATTGACACCTTCCATGCACTTCTGAAAGTTTTGGCCTTGTTTATAGACTCATTAGACTTGTATCTTTGTTTCTATTTCTCTTTTGCAGCAAATCTGGCTGCCAGCAGTGTCGGAATGTGGCCTTGTAAGGTGTGCCCCTCAATTCTATCAAGTAAGTCCCAAATACTTTTAGATTACATTTTAGATTAAAACATCGCTTTATATGAGTGATTGCGGGAAAATCACTTTTCTCGCAATCACTGCTGAATAAAACCAGCCAAAATCATTCAGAAAATGATCTATTCAAGTGCCAATTGTTTCCTTCTAAAGATCCTGTCACTGAGAGAGACGACTGGGCTCGTATTAGTGCTCATCAGACACCCCCATGATGAGTGATTTGCTCGAGAGATGGCCAGCACTCTTCAATGTGGTGGAGGTCAGTTAAAACAAAAACAGAGAGAAAAAAAGGTGACTTTTGGTGGTTGATGCACAGATTTTTTTGTTTTACACCATTTAAATGAGGTAATGCTGTAATTGTTAAAGTAACTATCTTAATGGCCAATTGCATTATGAATAATGATGCACAGTGAACTAACTTTGGTTTTGTTTTGTTTTTTTTTTTTTACAGCTATATGAGTTTAAGCACATTCTATACGTTTGCAGTCAGGGTTTTTGTCACAGCTTGGCTTGCACTCAGCCAGTCTGTTGAAAGTATTTGAGAAGCGATCAGGGCAACAGGTCAAAAAACTGAAGGAAATGGCTGCCATGATGATGGTAAGAAAAATAAAAGGTTACTATTTTCCTTTATTTGGTCTCTTAAATAATCCTTCACCTAGGGTACGTTTATTTAATACTGCACATTTTGTTTGTTTCCTCCAGCGCAATGCTGTCAGAGAGGCCATTATAAAAGACTCAGCATCTATGTTAACAAGGATCCTGGGGATTTGGTGCAAAAATCTAAGGTAAATATGAGCAAAAAAAATTACCTAACAACAGTATAGTCTTTAAAAAAAAATGAGAGATGTCTTTTATATCAGTCGTTTGGTCATACTTTTGTATCATTGTAATTCAGTGAATATAAGCATGGCACACTCATTTAGCTGGGGAAGAAGAAAAACAGGCTCACAAAAGAGCTGCTGTTCTATTATAGCAAATGATAGTTCTAAAAATTGTCAAAGGTTTGATAAAGTTTTATAAATGGACGTTCTGAGATTGAAAAATGCCATGTTTGATTATTTTTTTCAACATTAACCCTAACCCTCAGCACCATCAAGGCCACAATTGTGGGAATTTACGTAACAAGAGAGACTCATCCGGGTCTGGTGGTGCCACATGACCTGGAGAACGTGCCCCTTGAAACAGTGATGTTGTTTGGCCTCTTTCATGCTTTAAACATGAGGTACCCATCAAAGCTAAACTACACCCTAGACTTGATTCTAATGCTACTGACAGAACTGGATGGAGCTGGACTGTCAACAAAGCCTGAAAACTAAAATGTTTCAGCAAGGAGAATTGGAATTAAAAGAAAAACATGTCCAACATCAGTCAGTTCTGAAAACATGAACTGAAAACATTGTAATATCCAGTGGAGTGTTCTCAGCATTTGATGTCACTATTGTATTTTTTTGACTTTTTTTTTAACATTGCTTGCATTACTTAACACTTTATTGGGCAAGTGACTAGTATAGCAGCCTCCACTGAAGTTGCCATATATATTCACTTGTCCGATAAAGGATAATGTGCACTTGGTCAGTGCATTTTTGTCTTTGTGTTCTTAAAACCTTGTAGAAAATATGTAGAACATATGACTCAGGCACTTAAGACTGGGGGGCAGTCATCAAACCCCAGCTTAAAAAGCCTAATCTTGATCCAGATGTTTTGGCAAACTATAGATCCATATCAAATCTTCCATTCATTTCTAAAATCATTGAGAAAGCTGTAGCAAAACAACTACACGACCATCTGGACGGGAACAGTTTGTTTGAACAGTTTCAATCAGGATTTAGAGCCCATCATAGCACAGAAACAGCACTGGTTAAAGTCTCCAATGACATTTTAATGGCTTCAGACAATGGATCAGCCTCCGTACTTCTCCTTGTAGATCTTAGTGCTGCATTCGACACCATAGATCATAATATTTTACTACAGAGACTGGAACATGAAATTGGAATTAAAGGAACTGCACTAAGGTTGTACCACCTTAGTAATCCTACTTATCAGATAGACATCAGTTTGTTCATTTTAACAACAGCTCCTCCTCATGTACTGTAGTCAGTCATGGAGTCCCGCAGGGTTCGGTACTTGCTTCTTGCATCTGCTTCCTCTAGGCAACATTATCAGGAAACACAGCATCAACTTCCACTGCTATGCAGACGATACTCAGCTGTACCTATCAATGAAGCCAAATGAAGTCACTCAGATAGTCAGACTACAGACATGTCTTGAAGACATAAAAGTCTGGATGACTGAAAATGTCTTCCTGTTCTCATCCTACAGGTGGTGACTCATCGCCATCCCATGTTCCTGCAACACCTGCTGGTCCCATACTTCATGAATTCTGTACTACAGCTCAGCTCCATGAACTTCATGCAGCAACATGTTCCTGCCTATATCCCCCCCCCCAATACCTATCTCACTCTCTCTCGATTTCTCTCTCTCTCCCACTCTCAACCCAACCGGTCGAAGCAGATACCCCCCCCTGAGCCTAGTACTGCCCAAGGTTTCAGCCTCTTAAAGGAAGTTTTTCCTTGCCTCTGTCGCCAAGTGCTTGCTCATTGGGGAATCTGTTGGGTCTCTTTAAATTATTTTATAAAGAGTTTGGTGTAGACCTGCTCTATATGTAAAGTGCCTTGATGTAACTTTGTTATGATCTGCCGCTATACAAATAAATCTGATTTGATTTGATTTGATTTAAATATTTGCTTGTTCAAACCGCTGTCAATTTTTTTAATAAATGCTTTAAAACTGTCATCGTTGTTGATTCTTTGTAATTGTATTTAATTTTGTTTAGAATGAAACATTTTTTATCTTAGTTTTTTTTACATACTATAACATTATAGTTTTAAAATATGATTTTTAGTGAACAATCAATAATAGTCTTCAAGTAAAATGATCAAATTGGGTCAAAATAAAATATTTGAATTTTGTTATGTGATTAAAGAGTTTATTTGACTTAATTTCAACATAATGCAATCATTTTGTATACACATGGCGTGTTTATGTTACTTACAAAGTAATCATTTGATTTGCTCTACTACAAGGCAATTACTTTCTGCCAAAGTAAACAAGTCGTGTGCGACCAATGTGCGCAATTGAATTGTGTTATTCGAATCCATTTGTTTGTTTGTTTGTTTGTTTGTTTTTTGTGTGTGTTTGTGGATATTCCTACAGAGTTAGAATATAAATAGTAAGTTGTTTCATTTCCTTATCATCTGATTTGACGTGTGCAGGTCTTGAATGGCTTGCTATGACTGCTTAGATGTAGAGCAGAGCCAGACCATGCAGTAGATGAAAATAATAAATAGAATCTTAAATTGAATTCTATAATTATGGGGAGATAAAAAGAAGGTCAGCAAAGACTGGACTAATGTGCTCTATGTGTCAAATGTTTGAGAGAAGTCTTGCTGCTGTGTTCTGACCTAAATGTGCGCTACAACCTCTCCATCTTTCAGGCAAGTGAAGTGAGTGTGAGAGAAAAATAAGGAAATAAGCTTTGATTCTGGGCAGTATTCTTTTGACTTTGGTAATGTTTTTCATTTATGAATCTCAGGAATGAATAAGACTAATATGCATCTGTATTAATACGTAGGTTGAAGTTAAGAGAGTGAAAGAGTAAGGGGCTTAAAATTTCCAGCTTCTGTGAAAATAATTTCTGCATTGCTGAATTTACAAGGTGACAGGAGCCACATTTATGGACAGGTCCAGCAGAGCAGGTGATTCAAGGAATAAAAACTTCCATAGGCCAGACCACAGAGCTCATATGTTAAGATAGGTTGGATGTCATTCATCAGATTTATTATATGTCTTGGATGATCTAGTCCAGATATGATCTGTAGGTCAACATTTTATTCTGTTCACTGGAAACACTACATTAAGACACGTATGTATCCCTCTGCATCAATTCCACACAACTTCTGAAACCTTGTGGCCACACAGTGTGTGGTGATATACAGAAATTGAGAATTAAGGACTGTAAAAGCTTTGACAAAGAAGAAAAACATCTGATGTGGGTTATCAGATTACCAGTCCTATACAAATTCTTGGTTGCTTTCTGATATGAGTTTTCTGTTTGATAAAGACACCAAGCAGATTTGTAGTAATGCGATCGCTTCTCACATAAAGATCCAGATTAAAAGGACAAAGTTCACATGACTCTGGTGCATGAGTTCAATGGCATGCAGTAAAATCTTCTCTTAACTAAAGCCACTTGTCAGGTAGTATCTGTAGATAAAGTTAAAGAAGAAGTGTACCAAACACACACCACTTAGCATCTGAAGTACTGATGAGAGAGTAAAATGTCAACTTGTTCTTTGGCTAGGTGAAGCTGAGGAGAAAACTGCATGTCAACCATAGACTTGCTAAAAGAGTGGACAAATGTTCCAGATATGTAAACTGAAGCTTATGCTGTAGAGCCTTTCACCTGAATTCTGTCTACAGTAATGACCATCAGGGGGTGACTTCACAGGTTTCAAGAAGAATTCAGATTGTAAAAATTGACCTCATTCTCACTTTATTTACAGGCTCAGCAAATTTCTCCTGAATGAGTTTATGGTCTCAATCACAACAGTGATCTGCAAGAGAAAGAAAATCAACTATTCACTTCTCCTCAGCTCCATCTTCTCTTAAACAGTTTTTTTTAGTTTAAAAAATAGAGATGGAGACAGACAAAAAGCAATGGGTGATGGAACTCCAGAGAAAAACATAGCTTGACATAACAGGCCTGCTCTGATTAGGCCCCATGATTACAAATTGCAAATGTCTGCACTAGTAGTTATGTGTAGTATTTTCATACATTTAATTATTAAATAGATGAACATGATCAGCCATGCTAATTTATCATTTATTCACTTAATTATTGTTCACTGTGAAAGTAAGAGGGCAGTAAGAAATTTATCAACCAAATGTTCAAATAATATCAAGAGTAGAATTTAGTTGAGTTGAGCTTTACTCAGTGACATAATGCTGGTTAAGTGAAGCGAAAATAGAAGCTGTCGGTATGTCAGCCTGACTAATTATCTTAGTTTGATACACAGTTTTACAACTGGGCAAGCAGATTGTTGTAAACAGAGCACCTGGCTGAGACAAAGCAGCCCAAGCGAGTCCCATTATAAATTATAATATATTTTATTTTCATCATTTTAGAATAAAAAGATAAACATTCTTTAGTAATAATATTAAAAAAGTGCTAGTCTGGCTTCAATCAATAGGTTAATAGGACAATATACAGCTGGTTAGTGGATTTTCTGATGAGCGAATCACTGTTCAAAGCTTTTTTTTACTCAACTTGCTTACTCTTCAACAGCTGTTGTCCTGATAGCTGGTATCTACTGCTTAGAGAGATATGAGATTAAGTTGTTTGCTGCTGTTGCTGAACACACATCGACTAAGCCTTTGAGACAATGTTTAGGCCAGAATCTGGACTCATTTGATTTTCTGGAGACAAACTAGATTAGATTAATCCACTCATCAGTAACTTAGTCATTAGTGACTAACCCTAACCCATAACACCCCATCACAGTGTAGATAAATATTTCAATACCATTTGTTACAGCCTGTGAATAATTGGCCATTACAGATTAGTGATCCGATATTCTTTGTATTCCCTATATCCTTTTAAATATTGGTAAATTTTCGCAGTTTGTGTGATGCGTAAAAGGTAAAATAGACCCGATAATGGCTGCTAACATCAGGCTTTTGTTTGCTATGGAAAAGAATATATTCAGCATTCACACCTGGGTCAGGGAACTTTTTTATGTTTATTGGTTATGGCTCTTATCAGCATTGTAGTCACAACAGCCTGTTGAACATATTGTACTCATTTTCGCTTCTTTACTGTTGTAACATCTCTCAAAGACAGCTACACAGCTACAAACCACAAACAGCACCGACACCTTCCAGTAAGAGTGAGCTAAATCTCTGACATAACTTTAAAAACTGCACACTCACTGATTAAATATTTGAACAAGAATGTGAGAGATGCTGCAATGTGAAAGCAGATACAGAGGCTCTCTTCCTCTCATGCATTAGTATGAGCTCTCTAAATGCTGCTTGTGAAACTGCTCCATACAGCTCATTTTCAGAAAGGCAGGTGGGAAGGAGGCAACCATCTTTTATTATCTGGTTTAACTGTGCTCTTTTCAGTGCAGTTAAACCAGGTAAACGTATGAGTATACCAGCAAAAAAAGTGAATAATTCATGCAGTTTTGACCATCAACATGGATCCCACTGAGAGCAGATCCTGTAGTTTAGGCAAAATCAGAGGCCTTTCAGTTACTATTAGAATCACATAAACTAAATTAAAATCCGAAGTGGCTTGAATGAGTAAAGCTTTTTCATACAGAAATTCATTACAACAGCAGAATTGGACGGTGGGAGGAAACCGGAGTACCCGGAGGATATCCAGGCAAGCACTGGAATGACATGCAAACTCCGCACAGAAAGGCCAGGGAACTGAACCACCAACTTTCTTGGTGTGATGCAACAGCAGTAACCACTATTCCAACACCTTGCTCTGCTAACCTAAAAATTTTAGAATTTAACACCACAGCATTTTTGTTTTCCTCTGAGTGAGCAGAAGTTCCAGTATGCTGGACTAAAATCATCTGTCTACAGGTCTTCATTTGTTGTCACTGCACTTTGCTTTACATTCTCTGCATTTTTCTGCATCATTTTATTGCAGCCCATGTTTTAATTGGAGTCTGTTCTTAAATAAATATGCTCAATTGTAAGGTTTTTTTTTTCTTTGCAAACTCATTGGCCAAAGAGCCAAGGAGCCAATGAGTTTAGGAGCTGGAGCCAAACCTTCAGAAGATAATTCATTTTTATTAGTTAGGTCTTAAAATTTGCTCTGTCCATTTATTTTTTTGTTTTAACAGTTGTAATATAACTTGAATCACCAAAAGCATTTATCACATCTGGCACTGCTACAACAAAGTCAGACCAAATATACAAGCAGGCAGACGAGGCGAGCTATTAATGAATAAATATTTTATCCAGATTATCAAAAACGTTTCAGGCTGTGGTGAAACTGAAAAGGAACACAGTCAAAATGCTCATTATAATGACTTTCTGCACAGGAAAACAGCACAACATAAAGGTTATTTTCCAATTTGTGATTGGTCTTACCCCACACAAGCATCTTTCTTATGTCTGGAGAATGTGACCTGGAGTCAGAAGTGACCCTATCACTCAACAATACCTATATTACCAATAATGCACATAAATGCTGTGATACTTTTTATCCTGATCAAAAATAGTATCTCTTGTGTTTTAGGCATAATTTGATTTGATCATATTTGGATTAATTTTGCGGCTCTAATTTTGATTCTAAAAAAATGTTTGGAATGGCTGTTTCGCTGTGCCATGTTTCTGACTGACACTAAACAAATCTATGCTGTGTCAGGGACACGGTTGCAGTTCGATGTTACACAACGTAATATCACATGACATTAATAAGGGCAATTAGTCTTGGCCACAGTTAAAGCAATTATTGAAATAGTAATAGCCATTTGTCATGTGATTCAGCATGAAAGTATTTAATCTCTACAGTTAACCTGCTCATATTCTGCCTAGATGTCAGTGAAGTTGCTCTTCCCAGCGACATCAGCCATCGAAGTGACCAACCCATGAATTGACTGGCATCACTGCTGCCAAATTCAAACTACTTGTGTGGCAAATAAATACTTGACTAAGGTTACTGGAGGGATGATATCATCCATGTGTTTTTGGCCTTATGTCTTACCACTGATAACTTACATTTCTATTTTGATCAAAACCTGTTCATACAGGATACAAAGAGGCACCCGATTTAAGTGCATAACACTGGACCTGAATCTCATTCTTACTTCAAGATTTCTTCTTTTCTTTAGCCATCATATATACAGTTATTATGGATCAGAGCACAAAAACATGGGTGACCTACAGTCAGTCCTGCGCCTGACTGCATCATGTGAAGACAGATAGAAGAGAGAAGCTGCTGCTGCTGCTCTGCTAACGTGCTGCTTTTGCTAAGTGGGCTGTGTAGAAACAGGGTGTTCACACAAAGACCAAGTTAGTCTGAGGAACATCAGCTTCCTCTCTTGGAGCTTCTGCTTTTTTCCCCCTGACAGGTAAATGTAAACAAAGGTCAGTGTAAGCATGGGTCATTTGAAGTGTTTGAACAAACGGAAAATGCTGTCAATTTTATTGGTCTCCTAGAATATGTTTGGTTTTTTACATGTCAGAGGTGAGCCCCTGCATGCTTCTGAGAGGTGTTCACTTTCTGCCTCCTCTCCTCCTTCCATTCTAAGTCTTCCGGAAAGGTCAGTGGGATAATTAGGACCGTCTGAAGCTGCCTCATCCCTCCTCCTGTCTGTCTAGGAGATCAGCTGTATTTTCCAGCCGGCCCTGTTCTGTCCTTCAGCTACTGCCCATCACTCAGGTTGGCTTATTGTGGATCAAGCCTGACTGGACTCAAAGGAGGGTTGGGGAAATGACAGGTAGTGGTGGGGGCTGTTGTTGGGTTGGAAATACTGCAAATATTGTCAGCATTAAGACATTTCATTTTAACGGGGCGCTAACCTAATTAGCCCTGATATGCTGCCACATACATCTGCAATCTAATAAGTAATTAGCATCGAACTTTGCTTCTGCCCACCATGTGGAAAGCGAAAAAGAGAGGGAGAGATGGAGAGAATAAGAGAGAAAAGAGAAAGGGAAAGAGAAGTAGAGCCCCTGGCTATTTCTCCTGCCTTTTTTACTATCATTCCCCTCTCATTTCTCTCCCTGCTTCTCCTTCTGTGTCCCTTGCTCTGTCTCCTTAATCTATACCCCCCCCACCGCTCCCCACCCCCTCTTTCCACATATCTCTCTCTATCTCTCTCTCTTTGTCTCAGAAGTAGTGCAAAGAAAGCCAGGAGGAGAAGGTGTACGAAGAGGGGGGTGGGGGATGTCTTTTATTTCATTTTTCTTTCATGCACCAGAGGTTTCTGGGAGGACAAAAAGCAACCAGAAGTTCCAAGAAATCAGGAGAAAAAGAGCTAGTTGTGAGACAGAGAAAGAGAGTGTAATTCTTCTTGTATCCTTTTGAGACACCCTCAATTTTGGACCTTTATGTGAGCAGCATTGTACTCTCTTTTGAGAACACCTGGTTTCACATTGTGACTGCGATTTGGGACTAAAATCAGTACAAAGACTACGATTTGAAGTTTCTCTAAGCAACTGTGACTAACACTAGATGTTCAAAATGAACGCTTAGTTGGCCCTAACCCCCTTCCTCTCCTCCCTCCAGCTGGTTTTTACTAACAGCAAGACCGGAAGCACAACTGCATAAAATGACCCTCAACTATTAGCCGAAGCTAGCATTTTTGTGATCTGCTCAGTGCTGACACTTGCCCAGCTAACAAAAGTTTCCTCTCATCTCATCATCTATCCCGCTTATTCGTCAAACCTAATCCCAGATGACATCGGTGGGGTTCGCCCTGTACATATTGAGACATACAACCATTCACACTCATATTCAAGCCTACAGGCAATTTAGAGCCACCAATTGGCCTTTGGACTGTAGGAAGAAGCTTGAGAAAAGTGAGAACATGCAAACCCCACAAAGAAACAACCCAGTGAATTGAACAAGCGTTTTATCTGTCAGACACATAGAGAAGAGAAAATACAATTCTGAGAATATTATCATGGAAAGAAGATTGTATTTTTTGTTTCAGGTTAAAATTGAATATTTTTTAGGTATTATGTCTAGTATTTAATATAGTGAAAAATATTGTGTTGGTCAATAATCTTCAATATTGATCCAAGTCTGAATTCCACCACAGGAAAAGGTCCACACACTGTACTGCAGCCCAACTTGTCACAAAGAGAGTGGAGGAATCGGAGAGTTGCTTGCCTCAATAAACCTTTGGAACAATTTGTGTTCTTGTAAATCTGCACACTTGTAGCTATGATGCAAAAATGATCTGCTATGTTAGCCATGCTTTTCATACCAAACTCTCCATCCACACAATCTCCTCCACAGACTGAACGTATATTTCATATGGATGTTGGTGGGAACTGTTGGCCGCTTTGATTGTGCACTGATAATTGTAATGCGCTTTCCTGACCACAAGATGACAAACACAAGTGTCCACAAATGAGGGTCAAGGGTCTAAGTTTAGCGAAATTACGTATAATGTCAAAGAGAACACAAAACGTAATCTCCTCATATGATGATACATGCTTTAAAAATGGACCTGTGTTGGAGCCAACAGCTTTGACTCCATGGCAATCATATATGTTTCATGGGAATGCAAAACAAGATAGTATCTCATAATTCCACTAAATCTTGATCATCTAGGGAATAAAGTGTAGTCCTGGTCTGTGTCAAGCTTTTGTGGCCCACTGCACGTGTGCATTAGTGTCTCACTTAAGTCAGACACCTCACTTTGAGAATATTATTGGACCTTGTTTGCAGTTTGACATGTTGATACTGTTCTTGTGATCTATGGGTAAGATGTTACTGTTTAAATCATTCACAGCATGGGCTGTCTGCCCAAATAACACGAATTTCATTCTCCAGTTCACTGATAGATGATCTGACATGTTCTGAGAGAACTCTTTTTACTCTCTGCAACTCTGCAAAGGGAAGGAGAAAATGATAGAAAAGTATTTACTTTGTATAGCTTGAAAGTGTCTAGGGAGCTCAGACTTTACTAAATATGTAAGGGAAAGGATGATCTAAGTTTGATTCCAATCTGGCCAGATGCGAACCACAGCGAGCCTTTCTCCCTGCCCCCACTCTAACGTCTTGGGATATATGCTGATTCACTTTCTTACCAAAAATAAGAGTAGATTGATATCGAGTTGATGTCTTTTCACCCGCACCGAATTACCTTATTTTAGTACAAAAATTGGCAACAGAGAAAAAGCTTGCTTGGCTCTGTGCTAGCAAGATTGTCCAGGTAAAGTTATTTTATTGTCATTCTTGCCAACAGCCAATATAATTATGATCGTGCGGTTGCATTATTAAACTCAACATTCAACATACAATAAGCAACACTTACAATACAGCCACATCAAAGTAAAACAAATAGCTTGTTTTTTCTCTTTACATTGGAAATAGCATCAGCTATCACAGATCCCACATCACACATGGGCACAACCCGGATCCACAATTCAATTCTGTAGAAGCACTTCTGGTTCCTAAACATTTTTGTACTGGATAACTTCTTGTCATCATAAAAAAAAAAAAAAAAAAAAAATAGACATACAGGCCAACAAATTAGTTGAGCTAGATTATATTTTACTTGGTGACAGAATGAAACATACCTAGTAGTCACAACAACTCCTCAGGAAGAACTGTGCATGCACAACTGCAACTTGGAATAATACTGACCAACCTCAGATTTTTTATTTTTTCCTTTATCTCTGTTTGACTTGGGTTGTTCACAATATTTCCAGGAAAATATGTACAAAACAACATCCATGGTCATTATTATGAAACAGACAACAGAGAAAACTATGCTGATGATGTCAACAGCAATAAGTGCTGTGTGGAGAGTGACATCAGCTTGATGTGCACTGACACACAAAAGTTATGAAATTGTTCTATCTCCTGGACTCATCAATGCTACGGACAAGTAGTAATTTTATTGCATCTGCTGTCTGGATTGGCAGATCACAGTTCCTGCACCATCTCTGCTTCCTCTGTCTCCATGATGTGCTCGTTGTTTGCAACAAATATCCACACAGCAACCAATGTATACTGCCCGGGAGCCATCCAAACTCTAAATCGTGACCAAAATGCAGTGACTTATCTATTCCTGTTAAATCCAGGCCAACAGCCTTGCAGAATCAGATATGACAGGTGGGACATTTTGTCAACTGAAAAGACACAAGAATGGTAGAACTGCACTTGATGCATGCATGCATACAATGGTGCTTAACAAGTACACGAAGAGCATTCATGTAACAAGAAAATGGAAAAAGGCTGCAAGGGGGTTTACAAGAAAGTGTCACAAAGTGAAGTGGGAGCAGTTTGATGAAGGACAGGAAAGAGGACAAAGCACATTGAGTGATGGAGTTCCACTGGGAGGAAGGGGGAAGAAACTGCCGTCCTACTATCACAAAAGTAACTTGTAAATGGAGCTTTCTAATGACTTGGCCCAGATGTACCTTACACTCTTTGCACCCCGGTTACATAAGAAACGCCCAGGCCTGATTAGAGTTTTCCACTTCTGAATGCTTACACAATATGGTTTGTAGAGCCTTAAGAACCAAATATCCTCTCTGCACACACATACAAAAAATCCTTTAATTCAACCTCTTGTCTTCACAGCACGATCTCATAAATCAACCATCACCCATGTGGCCCCCTCGCATTTCATAGCATTTAAATCAATTCTTCAGTGCCTCTGTTTCCTTGCCACTGTCTGTGATGTGAAATCAGTTGACAAAGTGCTTCACTCATATTGAGCAGTGTCTGAAGAGACAGAGTTGTGTGATCAGAGTTTCAGGCCTCCTGTCTATCTGCCATGGCCCTGAGCTCCCTGTCCCCATGAATTCACTTCCCTGTCAGCCTCTGCTGCTCACCAGTGCCTTTGATTGTCGAACTTGGGGAAGATCTGAGGTTTTTTCAACCATCGCTGCTACAATAGGCTTCAAAGGCGTACACCATAGCCATTGTTTCTGCTGACTTGCGTTGCTCTGATCAAATAGATGCCAAAATGAATGGGCTCTGGGTTGAATTGTGTAGAAGAGAGGAAAAAGAGGTATGCAAACTTGGCTGGCAGTGAGAAACTTGACAGGACTCTTAGAGGCTGATGTTTAGAGGACATGAAAAGCATTCAGCTGAAGTATCAGGGAATAGAAACGTGATAAAAGCAGTCTACCATTCAGGTTCCGAAAAAAAGAAAAGAAAAAGGAAAACGATTTTCTCTCACAGTGTACATGACATCACGTTCAAGTCAACAAGTCAAATATTTCTATGCAACTGCATTTAATGCTCCCATTTGTACAAAAACAAGATAATAAGAGGAAGTTTTTTTTTTTTTTTTTTTTTTTTTTTTTTTTGTTTTGTATTAGATGATTACAAATGCAGTTGCACAGTTGCCCCTGAAAAAGCACGTCACCCAGCATCAGAGCTTTGCAGTACAGTGATACCAACTCAATTTATGTTCTGAAAGCAATGTTGTCAACCAGGACTATCTCTTACATTCAGCTGTGACAACCCATCATCTGTGATGCACAAACAGCATCTTATTTTTCAGGTTGGGAAGGACATCAAGGCAATCCTGATCTAGCCAGGACAGTAGGGTGGGGGTCCACAGCAGCACAACCTGCTGAGGGGAGATTAGTTGGAGAACAGGACAGACATCCTGCTTCATAGAATGAAGTGCTATTTCCGGGGTCACATAACTAGCTTAACTATCAGCAATTATCGCATCAGTCTCCTCATCATGGGACCTTAACGCCTGCTCTGCATGGGTCCATGTTGACATGTTGATAAGATGACATGACATCATACATTAATGAAAACAATTAATTCATATAAAAAAGATGAACAAAAGACAGAACAGAACAGAACAAGAGACAGAATAACTGTTCTTGAGTTCGCATGCTCTCCCATGCCTGCGTGGGTTTCCTCCAGGTACTCCCCCAGTCCAAAGACATACACCCTCAAATAATGGCATATATCAGTGTAATGAATAATATCATCAAGGAACTACTTGGTTCCAGACTCTCCCACCATGTCCTGTTTGATGGCCTTGTTTGGCCCATGTATTTTAAACACGAGAATTTACAAAAAGCAAAGATTGTATTTTTACTTCTTTTATAGATAAAAAGGTCTAGATATGAATAGATATCTGTTTGCGTTGTTTAAGAGCTGACTGGAATGTTCTAAATTTATCCTATAAGGCGTTCTGCTCATTCTTTGAAGCAGTGAAGGAAAATCCACCTCCAAAAAAAATACAGGATTAATCCCAGAGACTTTTGGATGTACAAGCAGCTACGCCCCTGAATGAGAAGTTCTGATTGACAGTGACATGGACATTAACATTGACACCCAATGGAGTCAATAGGAATGTCAGTTGCAGAGACATGGCACTAGACCAGGGGTTGGCAACACACATGCAAATAATGGGAGTTAATAATGACCATATAATTTAAATTAGCTATAAAAACGTCTTTTACAATGGAATTGCAGTCCATAGATAAACAGTGGACATCATATTTATTATTGTTTGCAGCATGCCGGTCTCTAGGTTAATTGGTGACTCTAAATTGGCTGTAGGTATGAGAGTGAGTGGTTGCTGGCCCTGCGATGGACTGGCGAACTGTCCAGGGTGTACCCTGCCCTTGCCCAGAGTGATCTGGGATTGGCTCCAGCACCCTCCGCGAAACCCTCCCAGAAATTGATAAGCAGTAGAAAGTGAATAAATGAATGAAAATATTATTGTGGGAATCGTTTGTTTCAATGTACTATTATTAACATCACTACCAAGTGCATGCAGGAATCCAATACACAACGTGATCTTTTGGACCCCACTGTATGAGAGTTTAAGTCATCAAGAACTTCTCCAAGGTGTCCAAATCCTTTAGAGACCTGAGAGACTGAATGATCAAGTAAGTGCCCTCCCATGTGCCCATGTGCACAGTGCTGTATACGATTGGGTTTCATTTATACGAGAGCTGAACTGTTTTTATCTGGTGAATCATTCAAGACAGCAGGACAACATTAAGCAGCAGTGTCTTGCAGTGAATAATTCAGTGCATTACAGGAGGCTCAGCATGCAGGGTAAGCTGTCATAGTAAACACACAAACACCTCACAATGATAGAATATCAAAAGATGTCCCTTTTTTCCCCAATATATAGCAACTGTATCAGTTTTGAGGTGATTTGCAGTATTTCCTGGATTTGCAGCTGGTTCCCAGCACCTTGGTCCATGCATACAATAGCACGCAGTCCACACTGTGTGTTCACGTGAGGGGACACGTTGGAAATGTATGTAATGTTTCTGGTGTAATGGGATCCCTCAATCCATCAGTGTGCAGAACTACTAAAAGAAATAAAGCCAAAAGGGAGATAGGGATCAGGAATTATATATATATAACAGATACACACATCTATGTATTTCTAGGCTTGCAAGGACTCTGACTCACTAAATGTATTCACTCCTGTTCCTGGGTTTGTCAACTTAAAGCTGAAATGTAAGACTTTTACATATAAATGAACATCTGTTACATTGAATCCTATGAGCAGCAGGTAAATCTCTGGATTCCTCCGTATGCCGGAGTTTTAAATCTGGTGTCTGTGGGGGCTACATCTTCAAACTGCTACACCAGTAGGAATGCATTTTATGTGAAGCAGCAATGATTGGTGAGAGCAACAGTAGTGTGATAGACAGACGTGCCTAGAGCAATTTGGGAGTATCGGGGAAAACGCTGAGGCATCAAAGAAATGTTTCTGATTCTCCAGATTAAAGGAAAAAAAAATACTACAAACCCTGAACACAATACTTGTTTCATTTGCAGATCGTGTCTGAGACTGATTGCTGCTTCCTTGTTGTTATTGTGTGACAATGATAAATAAAATTCACATTAGTCATCATTTCTTTAGATTCTATTATGATTAATCTAGTTTCTTCTCCCAGAGGTCTCTCAATCAAAACCAGTACAATGATTGGTGACAGGGATGGTGCGGAGAGTACATTAAGATGTGGAACATAATTTAACAATATGTGGGGCATAACTTCACTTGTCTGGTTGCTTTTAGACCCTGTAATGAGGATAAGTTAAATATTGTTCTGTGTACAGTTCTTAGGTAAAAGTATTTCAACACAAAAGGAACCACCATGAAAATATTGAATTTGCAGTGACTTTAGACTTCAAATTCACATCAAAACTCTTTCCTTCTGGGCTTAAATTTAAGATAGTGATCTTGGGCAACAAAATGTTCAATAACACTAACCATCTGCATTAATCAAAAGTTTTAAACCCAGCACTGCTTGAAAAGTCTCTTCACTCTCAAGCTTTAAACATTGGTACTCACAAAGACAGACAAATGGGAGCACCATCATTACCCCTCTGTAATCTGTGAGGTTAGACACCCATTATCTCAGAGAGAAAAGTGGGCTGAGAACTGCGAATGTAGTGACTCTCTAGCTCCTGCTGGGGTTGAAAAATGCTGTATTGTGACTTTCAATTGAAGTGTTGAGCTGTCAGTTGGGTGAATGTGCGCAAGTGTTTCCATCTCTATTCGTTGTCTGTTGGATCGGTGAAAGTGGTGGCTATGGTGATGGTCGCTGTGGTAGAAGGACGAAAAGCCATCAAGTAAAATCCAATCTAGTTTATTTCAACTGTTTTACAGAAATGTTTTTGTCCAACTGCAAGAGACAATGCCTTATGGAGGAAATGTAACTGGTAGCAGATTACACATAATGAAGAATTGTTATTATGGTGGCTGCAATATTTCAGTCAAGCCTATTAATCAACCCCAGACCAAAATCTGGCTGCAGGTCTTTTGGAAGCCTCACTCTTAGTCTCTCCCACTCGGACTGGAAAGGTGAAAAACCAGTTCTGTTAGTTACAGTATACCGTCCACCTGGTCCGTACTCAGAATTCCTATCAGATTTTTCTGAGTTTATATCAGAGTTAGTACTTAGTACAGATAAAATCATTATTCTGGGAGATTTCAATATACATGTTGATGTAGAAAGCGACAGCCTTAGTTCTGGGTTTCTTTCCCTACTAGACTCAATTGGCTTTTCCCAGCACGTGAATGAACCCACTCACTTTTACAATCATATCCTTGATCTTGTTCTAACTTATGGCATTGAAATTGACAAGCTAACAATTCTTCCCCAAAATTCTCTCCTGTCTGACCATTACCTTATTACATTTGAGTTTACTTTAATGGGCTCCACAGCATTGAGGAATAAATTCAGCTATAGAAGATGTTTATCTGAAGCTGCTGTGGCTAAATTTAAAGAGAACATTTGGTCATCATTCCCAACAATGCCATATCTAAATCTAAATTTAAATGAGGATTTCTCCCATACGCAGGTTGATGACCTTGTGACTAGCACTATGGCCACACTGCGTTCGAATCTTGATAATGCTGCCCCTCTCAAAAAGAAAATATTCAATCTGAGGAGGATGGCTCCCTGGTATAGTTACCAAATCCGTACCTTGAAGCAGACATCAAGGAAATTAGAAAGAAACTGGCGTTCCAGTAAGTCAGAAGAGTCTCACAGAGCCTGGAAAGACAGCCTAAAAATGTATAAAAAAGCTCTCCGCAGTGCTAGAAGTTCATATTACTCAGCACTCATAGAAGAAAACAAGAACAACCCCAGGTTTCTCTTCAGCACTGTAGCCAGGCTGACAGAGAGCCATAGCTCAGTTGAACCAGTGATCCCCTTAGCTCTAAGCAGTAATGATTTTATTAGTTTTTTTTCAGACAAAATTCTCACGATCAGAGAAAGAATTTATCAGCTCTTGCCTACGTTAGATAAAAATCCCCTTCTGAAGACGGCAACTGCTGAATCAGCTGCGGCGCCTCTTTTACATCTGGAATCATTCTCACCTCTAAATCTCTCAGAGCTAGCTTCTATAGTTTCATCATCCAGACCGTCAACCTGTCTATTAGACCCAGTACCAACTAGCCTCTTTAAAGAGATCTTTTATGTAATTGAGCCGTTTATTCTAGATTTGGTTAATCTGACTTTATTTCTGGGTTATGTACCTCAGGCACTTAAGACTGCGGTCATCAAACCCCAGCTTAAAAAGCCTAATCTTGATCCAGATGTTTTGGCAAACTATAGACCCATATCGAACCTTCCATTTATTTCTAAAATCATTGAGAAAGCTGTAGCAAAACAACTACACGAGCATCTGGATGGGAACAGTTTGTTTGAAGAGTTTCAGTCAGGATTTAGAGCCCATCATAGCACAGAAACAGCGCTGGTTAAAGTCTCCAATGACATTCTAATGGCCTCAGACAATGGATCAGCCTCCATACTTCTCCTTCTAGATCTTAGTGCTGCATTCGACACCATAGATCATAATATTTTACTACAGAGACTGGAACATGAAATTGGAATTAAAGGAACTGCACTAAAGTGGTTCAAATCCTACTTATCAGATAGACATCAGTTTGTTCATGTAAACAACAGCTCCTCCTCATGTACTGTAGTCAGTCATGGAGTCCCGCAGGGTTCGGTACTTGGACCAATCCTCTTTACGCTTTATCTGCTTCCTCTAGGCAACATTATCAGGAAACACAGCATCAATTTCCACTGCTACGCAGACGATACTCAGCTGTACCTATCAATGAAGCCAAATGAAGTCAGTCAGATAGTCAGACTGCAGGCATGTCTTGAAGACATAAAAGTCTGGATGACTGGAAATTTTTTACTTCTCAACTCTGACAAAACAGAAGTTATTGTACTCGGTCCTAAGCACCTCAGAAAAATACTATCTAATCATCTCATCAGTTTGGACGGCATTACTTTGGCCTCCAGCTCCACTGTAAGAAACCTTGGAGTAATTTTTGACCAGGACATGTCCTTTGTCCCTCACATAAAACAAGTTAGTCGGGCAGCTTTCTTCCACCTGAGAAACATTAGGAAAATCAGAAACATCCTCTCTCAGGATGATGCAGAAAAACTAGTCCATGCATTTGTAACTTCGAGGCTGGACTACTGTAACTCATTACTATCTGCATGTCCAAACAAATCTCTAAAAGGCCTTCAGTTAATTCAGAACGCTGCTGCACGAATATTAACAGGAACTAGGAAAAGAGATCACATCTCTCCCGTGTTAGCTGCTCTTCATTGGCTGCCAGTAAAATATAGAGTAGAATTCAAAATCCTTCTTTTAACGTATAAAGCTCTTAATGGCCAAGCTCCATCGTATCTCAGAGAGCTCATAGTTCCTTACTGTCCTAGCAGGCCACTCCGCTCTCTAGATGGAGGTTTACTTGTGGTTCCTAGAGTCTCCAAGAGTAAATCTGGAGGCAGATCGTTCAGTTATCAGGCTCCTCTTCTATGGAACCAACTCCCAGCATCGGTCCGGGGGTAACTTTCAAGACCAGGCTTAAAACTTTCCTGTATGACAGAGCGTACAGTTAAAAAGTCCTCTACTCTTTAGGTATGCTGCTATAGGCCTAGGCTGCTGGGGGAAGGACTGAGCTTCTCTCTCTCTCTCTCTCTCTCTCGCTCTCTGTCTCTCCCTGTCACCCTCTCTCCCTCTTTCTCTCTAACTCCCTCCTTGCATGCGCAGATAAAAACCATCCTTCTTAAAAAAAAAAAAAAAAAACAGTTTCACCCAGTTCTAAGCATTTATACTGCATTTACTAACCATGTTCTGCCAAAGTCTCTGTCTCTCCCAGTTCCTCTCCTCTCTCTCCCTGTCCTCATCCTGCAGGTGGTGACTCATCTCCATCCCATGTTCCTGCAACACCTGCTGGCCCCATATAGCATGAATTCTGTATTACAGCTCAACTCCATGAACTTCATGCAACAACATGTTCCTGCCTACACCCCCCCCCCTCCAATGCCTGCCTGCCTGTCTCTCTCTCTCTCTCTCTCTCTCTCTCTCTCTCTCTCTCTCTCTCAACCCAACCGGTCGAGGCAGATGGCCGCCCCCCCTGAGCCTGGTTCTGCTCGAGGTTTCTGCCTCTTAAAGGAAGTTTTTCCTTGCCACTGTTGCCAAGTGCTTGCTCATCGGGGGATCTGTTGGGTCTCTTTAAATAAATTTATAAAGAGTTTGGTCTAGACCTGCTCTATATGTAAAGTGCCTTGATGTAACTTTGTTATGCTTTGGCGCTATACAAATAAATCTGATTTGATTTGATTTGATTTGATTTATTAATTTATATATTTTGCAAGTCAGAAATATGTTACTACTGAGAAAATCAGCATTATTGTCAAACAAATATCTGGTCTTACATCAGAGTGACAGTGAGTGCTATTCAACTTTTTAATCTTGTGTTATCTTTAGGAACCCAAAGCACAAATCAAGGTGCCATATAGCCTAAGAGTAGACAGTGTCATTAAACTGCCTGTCTAGGCTCTATTATTCTGTGCACAGTCCAAAAGGAAATGCCGGTTACCTGTATTTGTAAACCACTTTGAATTATCCTGTGTACGAATTGTGCTCTATAAATAAACTTCCCTTGCCTTGCCTATTCAGAAAATAAGCTTTAAATTTAACCATCAGGACTTTAATGACTTTGTGATGCACTCTCAACCAAAGTCAAGCCTCACCTATGTGGTACAGGTGAGGTTTCTGTATTTACCCGCAATCTTCTATATTTTTATTGGATTAATCAGAAAACACTCAAAACACACACCTAATCAAAAAACTTGGGAGAAACCTAGTGTAAGTACAAAACAAAAGGAGGCAAACAAAAGTAACTTTCTTAATGAGAAAAAAAGAACTTATTGAGTCTTGCAATTAAAGACAAATTTTAACTGACAGAACATTAAAAGCACCATTTTACTGTAGTTGTTAGTGCTGCACCCAATTGGTAACTGGTCAGTGAAGTGACATAGAGAGTGCAGTAAGTGTAAGATTTTAAATATTACTTGTGATTATGATTATGAAATATCATCTCGATTTAGTCTGACACGATCAGTTTTGACCATGCATCCATTGAGACCATTAAAAGCACTAAAAGACCATGAACATGAATCTACACCATCAAAATTCAGCAGTCATGTCAGGAAACAAAACTAAATCATATTTTATACCTGTTCTTGCAAGGCTTCAGTAACAAGCTGATCTGGGAAGAAATTGGCTGCCACCTGTGAAAGATTTTAAGCACTTTAAGAAATGCAACGAGTGCAGCCTGAAGTGTGCCTCACCTTAAGCTTGGCCCAACTATTTGACTGGCATTACAATAATCCCAGAATTTCACTATTCCAAGCAACCCATATGCCTGCAGGCTTCAGATTAGCGAAGTGCTACTGTATTTTTAATGCCGTGGAAACTCCACATTGTGCAGTTTGGATCACAGCCCAGATGAGGGATGCATAGCCATGACCCGCATGCCAAGTATGGTGTGGTTACAGCAGTTCACAATAATAATTTACAGAAAACAAACAACAACAAAACCTCTCTGGTAGTAATGATAATGAAAATAAACACCCTGATGAGGTGGACTTTGTTTATGACTTGTGTGAATTTTAGAGGCTATGACATTTACGACTAAACCCGAGCGTCGGCACATTGGTCAATTAAACTTTCACACATTTGGCCTTTCAACACAACGTTCTCTGGTCCTTGGCCACTTAGCAGATGTTCGTCTCCCCCTTAGTTTATTCATGCACATAAGTACATATACAAACATACTGAAGGGTTTATGAAAGATACATTAATGCACAAGGGAAGGGGAAGGTGTGGAGGGATGCTGTAATTTGTCCTACTGCATATAAAGCTCAGAGGTTGGAGGGAGGAAAAACAAATAGAACTGCATCACATAAAAAGCAAGTGTATATTGTTCCCATTCGGTGTGTGCTGAGACACATGTGACCTTTTTCCTGTCTTGGGGTGGAGCAGCTAGCATGTCTTCCTTATTTCTTGATTGTATTAAGCAGCACGCTGCTGTTCCTGAGTGGGAAAGTTTATTACCAGTGACTGGATGTGGGTATTTCAGAATACAATTTTCAAGGTTAAAAACTGCCAGGATTCTTTTCCTCTATGCACAGAATGAATCGTTAGAGGCGAAGCTCACCAAGGACATCCATCATGTTCTGTTTAAGGGCCCATTCTCACCTCCTTGTGTCCTCAAGATGACAAATTTACATTCTGTATTTACTTACACAAATGTCAAATATATGCATCTTGGGAAAGAGATGTTAAGGTACTTCCAAGTACTTTTGTATTTCCTTCAGTTTCCTGTTCTGTGTGTGATTGTTATCTTGTTGCATTGAATCCACAAATCTTAAAAGAATTTATAGGAAACTTTATGTTGCTTTAATTTCAGGTTGCTGAGCCTTGTTCATTGAATCCAAGAAGCAATTACTGTAATTGTGCAGCAGACAAAGAGAGAGCGGCTGTGTTGATATATTAATATTTCTGTAGTTTACAGGATGTAACAATAAAGCCTTTTAGCTCAATTTTCAGGTCAGTCAGACTAATTAGCCTCTCAGGGAGACCAATGAAAGCAATTTCTACACTGCTTTTTTAACTTTTTCTGCATTGACTGCTACTCAAGTGCAACAACAATTTCTCACTTCTCAGACATAAATGTCAGTCTTCAGGCTGTAAGGGTTAGTCACAAATGTGGACCAATACATTGTGCTTTCGCTTATTTTAGACAATTACAGTATTTGTGTCTACAGTGCCCACAGTTTTAAAGAAAGACATTTGTGGACCATGGAATTTAACAGGTTGAACTTCCTTTAGTACCAATACTGCTGCTGGAATGAGTGGCTGTTTCTGGGTTGGTCCACAGCGTCTCCACCAGAAGACTATAATCAGTAGTTTCCCCCAAGCTTCAGCAGGTGCAGCAAACTTGACATTATCCTAGAAGAGACTTTGATAAACCTGGGGGCAAACTGCTCTCTGGCAATTTTTTTAATGCCATGACCTTATGCCTCATAATCTGGGTGAATGCCTTGATAACCTGGGAATCTAATAACTATTTTTCCTTCAATGATGATGCTGCCTAGAACCAGAGGCAGGAAAGGTCCAGATCTATGATGCTCTTTCCTTTGTACTTTGTCCTTTAATGTGTTCACAGTCCTCTTCAGAGCTCCTTTTGTAGTGCAGACAACTTGATCTTTCTTCCAATCATTTCCAGCATAGCTTCATCAATATGAATATAATATAAATTGTAAATTGCAAAAAGAAAATGGATAAAAATTGTTGTTTTTTGCAGGCGCCAGTCTAACCCTAACCCTAACCCTTTTTGCATTGCCGTATGCTGTATGTGCCTGTGTTACTTTTAAAAGCATTTTTGCTTTTAATGTGGTAAAAGTGAGGGCAGGAAATGAAGGTGAGCGCTAGCTGAATTCAATACAGGTTGTACACATGAATGTGAGATTTCTGTTTCAGCCATGTGTCTGCAGTAAGTGGAGTGGCTCAATTGAGGTTTGAAGTCTAGCTACAAAGGCTAATTTCTCTCTGCTAATGGTCAATGCACCAGTCAAAACCAGTGACTTCTCTCAAAACAGACAAAAATTTATTTCAGTGTGTAATGAGTCAATATCAGCTGATTGCTACTCCTGACTGGTGAACAGAGGAGAGAAGGCAGCAGTGACATGCTGCCTTGTCCCTGAACAAAGGAGTTGGGTGGGGGATGAGCGTTGGGGGGCCAAAAGGAAATAGTGGACTTGTGAAATAGAGAAATGGAAATCCAGTCAAGCTTGGCTCCCCTAGGTCTCCAGTTACTATTCAAAGTGATAGCTTTCCTGTTACACTTCACACTCAAGCCCATGAATATTGCAACAGCCAGCAGTTTACCGTAATGCAGAAGACATCACTTTCTGCCAGGTATTTACAGGGATTAGTATGGTGCTTTAATGGGGTGAAGGGAAAATGCAGCGAATGCTTGGTTGTTTCCTGGGTGACTGCTATCATGCCATGAGATGTCGTTTTCAAAGGTAAGGTAAAGGAAACACGACAGGACAGAGAGAAATGTCTGGCAGAAAGAGATGGGAAATGTCAGGTAGAAAGAGATGGAAAATGTCTGGTAGAAAGAGATGAGGTTGATTCACAACACAGTCACCAGCCTGGGAAATCAGCTCCACAGCTGCTGGGTAATACCCAAACATTTCAGTATCTCTTTGGATGTCAGGCCTCCACATCCAGACACCAGAGGAGACAGAGAAGGACCTGATCAAGGCCTTCAGATCAGGAGTCATTGTACAGGGCTCAAAATGCTCCCAGATAAGAATTCCTGTTTAGGATCTAGACAAGTCCAACTGTAGGTGAGAAATGTACAAATATGCACACAAATATGCAACTACACAATAACTAACACAGTCCTTGTGGTGAAAACATCCAATATGTATAACACTGCTGAGGCATCACTGATGACAGCCTGACTGCTTAGTGAAAAATATCACTGGCAGGTCAAGAAGTTTGTTTCAGTGTGAATAAATGAGCAGGTGATGAATATGCGAGTTAAGTTTCACATTTCTCCTCTGTGGCCATTTTTTTGCTGAGATAAAAGTCAGGACAGTTCTGACACTGCACCTCATAAATGCATATGCTAAGCTAACCGTAATTAAAATCAATATAATTACAAGGGGTGGGATGGGGCGGCAGGAATTGGTTTGTGGTGTGTTGTGACTTGAATGTTCAACATGACTTTTCCTGTAAAGCTTGAGAGCCTGCTGACTGGGCAAAAGAACTATGGCAAAAGAAAGTTCCAACACTCCACAATACCATATACAGCTGTCCGAATTAGTCATTAATATCACAAAGCTCTATCCAAAAAAGAAGAAAGACGTTTCTAAAATATATAAGTTACTCTCAAGCACCAATTCTATTGATCTACCGATATCAAAATGGGAAGCAGGTCTGTCTCTGTCTGCTGACTTTGACTTTGGGACCCAGAGCTGCCAAAATACATTTAAAATGACAAAAAAAATGTAATTTACAACCGATCCACCTCAGAGTACACATAGGGTCCTCTGGTTCCTTGGCACTTTGTGCTGATTGGTCCATGGCGACTGTGGGTCCAACACTGGCTAGTTGTGTGTGCCATCTGCCTCTGCAGCCCTTCCCCCTATGGGTGTTTCGCCAGTGTCTCCCATGGGGGCATTGCTTAGACCCCCAGGTGGGGGGTCTCCAGCTTGTCTGCTGGGTGGAGGTTGGGGTTTGGGGTGTGTGGATATGGTGGTAGCGGCCTGGGGAGCCGGGGCCCCTGACCTGACTCTGGGTCCTGGTAATGGTCTCACTCATATTTAGGGAATGCCCACATGAATGTGTGGTTTCACTCGCCATCTTGAATTAGCACATCATGAAGAATTGATGATGTGGGCTGACCTGTTCTTTCATTCCATCACTAAGGGCACCTTCACATACCTGGACTGTCATCTCTCCACAGATCTGCACAGAAACCCTCTGCACTCTCTTAATCACGAGTGAGGTAACAGGAAAAGCACAGGATCCTTCGCTCCACCAGTTCGTACCAGCACCACCTGCTTCCCTTCCCCCATCCATCCTTCCACATCTTCTCTGTTTTTTATTCCACCTTATATTCACTGAGGAGTAGCACTGCCTTTCTTGCTTCACAAGGTCATTTCAGTCAATAAAGATCAACAAACTAGCTACCAGGGAGGGCTGGTGATGGCCACACACATGCACTGAAATAATAAAATATTATGCTGCAAGAATAAAAGTGCATTAGTCTCATAAAAGGTTGACACACATTGTGGTGTTAAACTTTGAGCACAAATGCAGACAAATTAACAAGCCTTAAAACCTGTCCAAATAACTTCCATAAAAAGTAAACATATCTGAGCTAAATGTCTTTCCTTTATATTTTTTTCAGACATTTATGTTGTTCAGTGCCAGTTTGTGGTTTGATCTCATAGTGAATGAAGTGACCAGTGGGCAACTTGTTCCAGCAGTGTATGGCACTGCTGCCCAGTGTTTTCTCTAGAACGTCAGACTCCATCTGTGGCATTAAGACATGACACACCTGTTGACATTTAAGGATAGGCTACTGTTGTTTTTCCCAATGCAAATGTTCCACATTGAAATGTCTCAAAACAACTAGGCTGTGTTCACTATGTTGTTTAGTTGTCTTCTTCCTGTTGTTCAGTTGTGTCCTTTATGTTGTCGATCCTCCCTGTAAGTATTGTGTTTATCTGAGGAAGGGTAGTTTGAGACATTTTTTCTGAGTAGCTTCCACAACTACAACACTAAATGAATCAAACCCAAGGACTCAACTCCTGTGATTGAATGGTATTTCACAGGGTCACCAAATAACATCTTTTAGATACACAATGTTTGTTTTATGTTTCTCAGATGTGGAAAAGACCATCATAAAGAGTTGGGATGACTTAACTGCTTAACGAAAGCAATGAACTGTGCTAAAATGAATCTGGGTTGATGCTTCCTGGGTAAAACCGTTTGGCACATCTCAGAAATGTATGATGTTAGTGTTTGGGATTTTCTGTCAGGTTCTGCTTTTTCGAACAGAGAAAAAGAGAACAGAAACTCAAATTCATTCAAGATTGTTCTTGATTTAAGATTCCAGTTTTTCGGGCTATTTAAGGGCAAGCATTTAAATTGAACTATATTTGGTTCTCTATGTATACTAATTTCACTGCAAAATGCCCAAAAATGCAAACAAGAGTATTCTGTAGCTGGGTGGATGTCATGTCCTACGTTGCTGTTTGTAAAAGGCTATGATAATCTGCTGATATTATCGAGATATAAACCTTTGTGTTTATACCTTTTTTGTTCATAATAGTACCACGTAGAGAGCAAACTGGGATATGGAGATGCAGGATAAATATAAAATGAGACCTTAACCAGGACAATACACTACACTACACCAGGCATAAATTAATTCAGTACGTGGCAGGTTAAGCTTCTGATTTTGGAGTGATACATAATGTACTGCTGTTGTTGATTTGTTAAGGGAGTACATCATAAATTATTATATATTTTACAGTGTGGCTACCGTGTGATTAAAAAGGGTGTATCAACCAACAACCTGCCTGGAAATCAGTATAGAGGGCAGAGCAGGTCAAATCAAACCTTCACGCACCCTCAGCTCTTCCTTTTCCACCAAGTATTTTCTTCTATTTTCCGCAAACCAAGATTGCAGTTACCAAATCACAAACTGGAGGATAGGTTGCAACAATGTCCCATGTTAAAGGTTGTGTAACACTTGTGGATGCCTATTGGTTAATATCAGAAAACCAACTCCAGTATCCTGTATAAACGTTTTGTGGTTCTCTAACCACCCTATTCCCATCAACCCACCTTGTAATATTAATTATAACTTAACATAGATTCCTCCCATACAAACATAATTCTTAGAGCCACTAGAAGTCACCTAGTAATAATACTGTACATTTCTATGGGCCACAATATTCTCCAAGAAGAGATATTATATGGAGTTAGGGTTAATTAATTCATTTACTTTTAAAGCTCAAAGTTTAATTAGTGAGCTTTGACCTAAAGAAGGCAGTGAGGACTGGAAATCAACAACATCCATGAGAGCTATTCTGGTAGGTGAAACAATTTTCACCCAATGTTGAGTTGAAGTTGGTTTGGTGGACTTTATTGGACCATAAATCATTGGAAATTAAGGGCAAAATTATGGGTCAGCTAAATCTGTATTTATTTTTGCCAAAATTCCTACAAAAAATTCAGTTGTGACAATTGAATAGCTAGAGGATGATTGCATTTTCAGCACAGCTCAGAGCTCAGAGGCACTGGAAGTACCCGTGGGAACTATCCTCAGGTGATTAGGATGCATTGGCTATTAACTCAGGTTATGTGATGTTTGAGCAGTTAGGCTAAAGTTAACATGGAATAAGTCTGAAGGTTAATGGTTTCAGGCCAGCCCCTGACGTGCCTGACATATGGTGACATGGGTTCCTCAGCTAGGCTGGAGCAAGTGAATGGTGAAAAATAGCAGGTGGTGACATGGCCCTCAGCAGTGAGAGGGAATATGGCGTGACACCCCAGCCTTCCATCATATAACAGGAAAGAGGGGAAGCCCTAACTGCCCATAAATCATATTCCTGAAAGGTTTGCCCCATCACCTTCAGTGGGCTGAGGGTGATACAGCACTTCTTTTTCTTTCTATGAGAAAACCAGCCAACATGATTTTGTTCATAATATAATTATTGAATTATTAGTTTTTAGATTGGTTTTACATTTGGCTGTGTATGCTGACATTCATCTTTTTGGATAATAAAAAGTATAATACAACCCAAATCATCTATCTGTTATCTATAACTACTCTACGTACTTTCCAGGGTCATGGTTGGCTAGAGCAGCGGTCCCCAATCCCCGGGCCGCGGACCGGTACCGGTCCATGGGTCATTTTAACCGGGCCGCACAGAAAGAATAAATAACTTACATCATTTATGTTTTATTTATTATCTGAATCTGAACTATGTTTTATTTTGAAAAATGACCGGATTCTCTCCGTTACATCCGTCTATGACTCACTCTTGACGCATGCAAAGACGCTTGTCTCGGTCACGTGATACGTTACCGCTAAAATTAAACCCACAAGCTAGCGAAATGATTAAAAAAAGAGTTTCTTTGTGAAGGGGAAAAGGCCCAGTGAGGAGAAGAGCATGTTACGAGGGCGCTGCTAATAAAGTTGCATACGAGTGCACAGTGGATTCATGTTTATTATGAAATTTAGAAAATAGCACAGTGTTTATGCCGATCGTATCATTTTATTTGTTGCATTTATCCGACACACCTTAAAGGCCGGTCCGTGGAAATAATTTCTGACATTAAGCCGGCGCAAAAAGGGTTGGGCTAGAGTATATCCTTGTTAACAGTGGGCATTAATCATGGCAAGCCTTTGACAAGTTGACAGTTTATCACAGGGCTGACATGTATATAGAGAGACAACTATTCACATTCGCACTGAAGGCAATTTTAAGTCACAAATTCTCCTAATCTACACTGGACAATGGGAAGAAAACAAACAACTTGAAGGAAATCGAATGCCGACAGGAAGAGAACAAGACTATGGTAACTTCTGAAGACTTGGTATTATGAGTGAGTAATTTGACCCACCACATTACGGGGATCATAATCTTTAAATTGTGATATACTGAAAGGGCAGTGTGCAGAATTACCTTTCTTTAAGTGTACATATAGCAAGCTGTGTATCATATTGAGTGAATTGGACTTTCAAGCAAAAATTATACTATGAGAAGATTTCTCATGTCTTTCCATTAGAAGACTGACTGTTGCACCACTCATGAGGGAGGGAAAAGAGCAGAGTCATAATGATTAAACAGTGATGAATATTTGAGTTTTCGTGTTATTTTTTGCACTACCATAAATATATGCATGTAAGACAGTGTTAATTGAGCTGGTATGAGAACAATGTCTATTTCAAGACATGTATTGTGCTGTACATAGGGGATGAATGGATACACCAAGTCGGTGTAATTGCTGATACTGCCAGCTCTGTTGAGTTGCTTATTGTCTGTTTCATTCTATTTAGCTGTCTGTGCACTTCCTATTACATTTTAGCAGTCTGTCTTCGTCATTGCCCACATCCTGACAAGTTTCTCTCCGTTATGGTTACCCTCACGTGTTTCACCTGTGCGTGTTGGTGTGTATCAGTCATTCCCTCTTTCCTTTCTGTGCCAGATCATCTTGTCTGTTTTCAGTGAGCTTTCAGCATTCATTTATGAGTTTCCCTCATGTTCTGATCCTTTGCTGTATTGTTTTTGGATTCCCTGAGCAAATTTAGCAATTCTGTACCTCTACCTGTGTTTTGTGGATTTATGGCTTTGAACCTGGACTTTATTAAATGGATTTGCCTTTAACTCCAGTTTGTCTCTGACTCCACACTTTGAGTCCTCTGTTTCCTAGTCAGCTCATTACATTACAATCTGGAGCAAACATGGACACCATGGAGTCAGATCTAGTACATGCTGCTGTAACAACCCAAGGATGGTGGCTTCGTCACCAGGAAGAGCAACTGGTGCGCCGGGGGTGATTGAAGCTGCACAGTGAATTGAGACCACTCGTACAACTCTGTTGGCCCAGCTGGACTCTATCATCAACCAGCTCCAAGGTTTAGAGCAGACCATGGCTACGCCTGTTCATTGTCTTGCTGTACAGACTACAGCTCCTGTTGTAGCAGGTGAGCCAGCCTCGTCTTTTCATCCTCCTTCGTCCCAATGCATGCTAGGGGTGGGACTCTTTTACAATCTCACAATTTGATTCAGATTTCTGGGGCTACGATTCGATTCTAAATAGATTTTTGATTCATAATAATTTCTGATTCAATCTATAGGTGTGCAAAGGATCCTCATGATCTACTCTAGTCTGCTTTGCAAGAGAGAATGACAAATGGAGGCATTAAACTGTCTTTTTAACATTTATTAAGTTTCAAATATTTACCTATGCTTAGATGGAATTGTTGCAACTGTTGCATAAAAGCAATATCGCATATTGCTTAAGTGACAAAAATAAGTATCTCTTTATAAAGTTTCTTTATAAAAAAAATGTGCAGGTAAAAATGCGGCCTTTTAAAGTCAAAGGAAAGTGCCTTATCCAATTTGTGTGCACCACAATTGCTAGTCTAAGGAGCTAGTTTTAAAGTAATACCAATCTTGAGTTACCAGCTACTGTAGCTAAACACCTTTAGCTGGGAATCGACCCAGCCAGTTTTTGTTTCGGCACTGGATGTTCGCCTTATGTGTTATGTAACTCATCAAACCACTCCAGTGACTGCAGTTTCAAGGATGGACACTTAGAGCAAATAACTTCCCACTTGTACCATTTGATTCACCATCCTCTCATTCTAGGCCACCCTTGGCTGAAGCTACAAAAACTTCACATTGACTGGTCCTTGGGATGGGTGCTGAGCTGGGGAAAAGACTATCTGGGGCTCCTTCAGTGTTGTTCTCCTGCTCTTGAGGACCCTGTTCCTCAAGACAGCACCATTCATGAGGCCCCTGATTTGACTGCTATTGATCTGCTTTCAGGGGCTCCCATTCTGAAGGGAAGACTATACTCCCTGTCTGCGCTTGAGCAGCAGACCAGGGAGAAGTATATCAACACCTTACTCCAGGCTATCCAGCTGTCTTCTTTTTACTTTAATCAAAAAGACAGGAGTCTCGTCCCATGCATTGATTAAACCGGGCTAAATTCCATTACTGTAAAAACAAATAAATACCCTTTCCCTTGAATTTCTTCTGCATTTCTAAAAGCTTAAGTTTATTCATAGTTGAGAGGAAGAGAGGAAGGGAGAGAGGAAGACTGCTTTCAAAACTCGCATTGGCCACTACGAATACAGAGTGATGCCTTTTGCTTTGATTAATGCACTAAGACATGTTGAATTTAAATGTTTTCATGTATTTAGATGAATTTTATAATTTTTTTTTCCCACCTGACCTCGACTCCCATTTGAAAGCTATTAGGAAAGTGCTTAAGCTACTTCTGGAACACAAACTATTTGTAAAAGCCAAAATTCATCCATTTCATCGTCCCTCTGTGTCCTCTCTAGACTACATAATTTGTGACAGGCAGGTACAGATGGATCTGGCCAAAGTTCAGGCTGTGGTGGACTGCCCACTCCTTGCTCACAGGAGGAGTTACAGTGGGTCCTGGGCTTTGCCAATTTCTACAGACTTTATCAGGAATTTCACTGCTATTGCTGCCCCCCTGCATGCTCACACCTCCTCAGCTAACATTCTTGTGAACCCCTTCAGCAGATTCTGTTTTCCAGCTCCTTGGAAAGCTTCAGCCCCTGTCCTCACCTTGTCAGACTGCTCCCAGCAGTTTCTGGTGGAGGTGAATGCCTCCAACACAGATTGTTGCAGTCCTCAACACTGCTACAAATAACAGAATTCATCCATGTGCATTCCTTTCCAAGAAGCTCTCAGAAGAGAAGAAGTCTCAGGCTGAGATAAACTATGAGAGGTATGAGAGATCAGGAGTTGCTGGCTGTGAAGACAGCTCTAGAGGAATGGAGACATGGGCTGGAGGGAGCAGAACTTCCATTTGTGGTAGGGACTGACCACAAGAATTTAGAATACATGAAAACAGTTACGACTGAACCCTCGTCAAGCCTGCTGGGCATTGTCCTTTTCCATGTTCAGTTTCACTTTGTCTTGCCGCTATGGGTCTAACTACTGGACTTCTCCCTTGGATGCACTACCATATTGACTATAGCAAACTGATTTAGTAAGACGGTAAAAATGTATTGCTTTGCCCAAGTTACCCTTCTTCTAAAGAGACAGCAGGCATGATTCTGAATCGTGTTCCAAGTGCATGGTTTCCCTGTGTTGTCTGAATGGGGGCCCCAGTTCGTGGCATGCTTCTGAAAAGCTTTTCTGAGAGCTGCAGGGAGCACTGGTTAGTCTGTCTCGATATCACCCTCAAACCAAAAGCCAAGGGGAGAGGCTTTACTTGGAGCTGGAAACAGGGCTGCAGCACCTCTCCTCCCAGAACCCTTTTTCTTGATCCAAGAAATTCATCTGGGTGGAGTAAGTGCCCAACACTCTACTTTCGTTCTCCACAGTCCTCCTTTCCAGTGCACCTACGGCTCTCAGCCCTGTTAGTTCCTAGGCCTAAAGCACAAAGTGAATGTTCTGACACCAGCTGCCATGGTTCAGCGATGTCGCCAAATGTTGTCCTGAGCTAGGGAGACTCTTCTCCACTTGTCTGCTGCCTATTAAAAGGCAGCAGATTGAAGACGTAGAATGGCTTGTGTTTATAGCCAATACCAGAAATTCTGGCTTTTGACGTAGGATCTTCCCAAACCCATGGGATCTTGCATTTTGGCACCCAGATTCATTGGACCTTTTCCTGTATCAAAGTTTATTTTTCGCTCTGAGACTTAGGCTTCCCAACTTTTCCTGAATCCACCCAACCTTCCACATCAGCTGGGTGAAACCAGTCAAGGAGAACACCTTGGTCCCTCCCTCCAAGACCCTCCACCTCCTCAGTTCATTAACCGTGGGCCGATCTACATGGTTAAGCGGCTTCTGGCGGTCCGGCAGTGTGGCAACCATGACACAGTATTTGCTGGACTGGGAGGGATATGGTTCAGAGAAGTGCTCTTTTCCAGAGACATTTTAGATCCTCAACTAATAAAGAAGTCCTCCATGACCATCCTGAAGATGCTGGGCTGTCAGGTATTGCCTGGGGTTAGGGTTAGGGTACTGTCAGGCCCTGTCAAATAGCTTATTGTCTTTTTTGTTTTGTTTAGTTGTCCATTCAGTCTCTTATTTTGGCAGTCTGTCTTTTGTCATTCACCACTTGCTGTCAAGTTTCCCTGTGATTGCCCTCATGTGTTTCACTTTAGTGTTAATCAGTCGTGCCCCCTGTCACTACTGTGCCAGATCGTCTTGTCTGTTTTCAGTGAGCATTCCAGCATTCTTGTGAGTTTCCCTCATTTTCTAACCCTTTGTTGTGTTTTTTTGGATTCCCGGAGCAAGTCTATCAATTCTTTACCTCTCCCTGTGTTTTTTTTTTTTTTTTTTTTTTTTTTTTTTTCTGCTTTTGACCCTGGACTGTATTAAACAGATTTGCCTTTAGCTCCAGCATGTCTTTTGACTCTGCACTTTGAGTCCTCTGTTTCCTAGTCAGCTCGTTGCACATATGTATGGAGCCCTAAAAAAGCCACAACATGGATTCTGCGGTCAACCATGTGAATGAAAGCAGGAATACCTTGTGTTGGTGCGATCAGCCATGAAGCACTCCCAGTTCCTGATATTCACACACTCACAATGGCAATAATAGAGGTGGCAATGAGCACCCACATTAACAAATATGGGTCAGCAACGCTCCAATATTATGATTTATTTTGCTTTTGTCAGCCTGGGGTCCTAATTTATCTGCCGCTGGCAGTTCCACAGGGAATACTATGCTGGCTAACTCAAATCTCCCCCGACACAATGTGCCTTTGAATATGTTCTTGCAAACACAGACATAACCGCATGCTGAGCCATAATTGGTCTGTGTCATTTGCATTTGAATGGGGAGAAGCCATGCATGAGAGGCCACGGTGAGAGAAATATCTACATGTGGCAAAACACATGAGCTAAGAAAATGTACTGGGGGAAAAGGGAAGAAATGAAAGAAGGGGAAGAAGCAAAGTGAACACAGAGGAATAAAAAGATGGACTCAGGAAAATGGATAATCGGTCAAAATGGGAAATTAAAAATGGGGAGTAGAAAATTAAGATCTGAGAAAACACAAAATTAGTAAAACAAGCAAATTATCTTAAAAAAAAGCACACAAAAATTGTCTGAAGCAGCTCCAAAAAAGCACCTTTGAGTGGGTAGGCTTGGTGTGTGCCTGTTGACTGTTGAGTTGGCGCTAACAGACAACACAACGACATCTTCTCTCTCATCTTCTCAGTCATAGATAGCATGTTGTTAGCACCTGTATGGAACAGTATGTTGGGCAACACCACTGAAATGTGTTATAAATGTGTTGATATTTTTCTAAGCCCTTCAACGTACTATAGCTGAGAAGCTAATTAACTTCACAGTTTAGGCCAGGAACATATATTGTAAATTCCCAGGCCTTGGGCTTTTCTGTTCGGGATTTGTATGTTCCTTCCGTGCTTACGTGAGTTTCCTTTGAGTTCTCCGGTTTCTGTCCACCATCCAAAGACATGTATGTTTAGGTTGACTGGTGACTCTAAATTGTCCATAGGTCTGACTGTGAGTGGTTGTTGGTCTCTGTCTGTCTCTGTGTGTCAGCCCTGTGATGGTCTGGAGACCTGTCCAGGGTTACCCCACCCTCACCCAGAGTCAGTTGGGATTGGCTCCAGCACCCCCCAGGTCGCAGAAACTATAAGTGATAGAAGATGAGTGAGTGAGAGGCAATTCCCAAATGCTCTCTCTTGCTGAATGTTTCTTGGTCTGGAGCAGGTGTTAAAGATTGTTGTTTGAGTGAGTCACTATCAGAAGAAAACAAGATTTTAACTTAAGAAAATAAAAAAATAATCAATATTGTTTTTTCCATCTCCAGATACAGCTGGAGCACATTGTTCAATATTGAACTCACGGCTTGTCTTTCAGAACTGTTAAGTCTAATAACATCTAGAATAATTGCAATTAAGGAATCAGACTTTGGCCATTGGGAGCATCATGTCTGCTCATAGCAAATTTACAAATAGCTCCTTTCATAACATAAAAGTGTATCAAAACCTGTAACATCCCTTAAGTTATGTATTGCCACCCCTTTCTAAAAGGGTGTATAAAAAAAATTTAATTAAATATACAAAAGTAAAATCTTAAATTCTCTCTTTTGGGTACTAATTTTCCAAACGACCGGACATGCTTACAAAATAGATCTGTACCCCATAAGAAAATGAAAGAAATAAGTAAATAAAAATAAAATACAATAGCTAAAAAGGACGGAATAGGTAAAGGCTAAATAAATGTGGAAAATTTCCTACTGATTTCAGTCATTAGTTATCTGGGATCTTCTGTCTTGACACATTTTCAATTCAGGAATTGCACTGCCAAGAAAGGCTCTTGCAATAAAGATAGTGAGACAGCCAGGGGCTGGGGCAGGAAAGGAGGCCAGTGATGGCAGGGAAGAGAAAATAATGTCATAAGACAGAAAAAAAAAAGACATAACTGCACTCAATGCAACTCAGCACAATTACTCACTCACACTGACAAACACATCCGAGTAACTCCCTGGATGCCGTTGGCCAGCTGTTTAAAAGGTGTCCTCAGAGAGTGCGTCCTAATCCCCACCACCCTGCTGTACCTTCCAGTGTCACCTGGCCCTGTCACAGCCAATCAGAATAGCCATTAATCATGCCTCATACAAACTCTGTCACCCTGCTGCAGCTCCAGCTTCATCTCTCTCTTCTCCCACCCTGCTCTCTCACTTGCCTTTCCCTCCCTTGATTCACCAAGCCTACCCTGAAATCGGGAAACGTCTCTTCCTCTCCTTTTGCTGCTGACAGTACATTCCTTGCTAATGGCCCCCCACCTACAGCATGGAGATGAAAATGCTTCCCCTGCTTCACCAAAGAGCTTCACTCAATCTGAGTCTTACATAAGCTTTCAAAGATTTTTCAAAGGAGCAAACCCACAACTAGCTGATGAGAACTGGTGCAACAGCCCATATTTCTGGCATGTCAGTGAATGTGACATGACACCAACCATGTGGACAGGGGATTATTCCATACATGTGTAATTTACCATGCAAGGACAAAAACCCATGCAATAAGTATTCATATGGAAAATTCAGCTTTCCCTATATAAGGGGAAATACTAAAATTAATTTATAAACCTTTGAGTTCCAGGTCCTCTAATTTGTCAAATCACCATCACTACTTGAATGAATACAGTATGCCCTATTTAGCAACCCCACTGAGTGCATCATGACTGATGACCACCCATACAAGTTAAAACAACATGGTGTCAAAATAAGCATATGGGTGGATTTATAGGTGCAAGCATCAAGTAGACATCCTTCAAATACCTGGTGTTTTGTTAAATTGACAAAAAAAAAAGGCTCAACAGTGTACTGTATGGTTTCATTGTTTTTGCTTCCAGCATCTTTGAGCATTGCTAAACGTGCACATTTATAAAATGTGTCATTATTGATATTATTACCCTTGGTCGCTGCATGCACTCAACACAACTGTCCATAACCAGTAAAATTCACTCCAGTATTACTCCCATGCTGGCTATGAGTTAACATCATGTCATGCTAGATAATATGCTGCTATCATTTGAAATATGCTGTTTGACCAACAACCAACAGCCAATTAGTCACCCTCAGCTACCTCATCTTCACAAATTACAAAGGGATCCACACATATTTGCCTTACTGTCCTGCTAAGCCAATTATCATGTACATTTGAATCCTGGCAGCATTCAGTACACCATAAGGATTCACTCCATCTTGTGAAACAAACCAGCCAAGCTTTCAGCTCATCATATTATCATGAAATATATCATAAGCTATTATTAATGGCATAAATAGGTTCACATGTTGTGAACTTACCTTCATCCTACCTCCTCACCTTTCATATCACACATAACGATCCAACCACAACCTCCTCTGCCTGTGTTGACAACTCCACATTTCAGCTTTTTTCAGCCCTCACAGCCTATTTCCATTAAGTCCTCCCTTGGTGTTGTCAGCTCCAAAAATTACGCAGCCCACTGTGTTTCTGGCCATGAAACAAGACCCAGTCTTAGATTAGAAGTAGTCTTGGAGGGACTGATTTTTTTATTATTTTATTTTTACTAAATTTAGGCACAATTTCATCCAACCCATCCCTCCCATACACTTTCCCTACTCATTCTAACTCAAACTCATTAAGAACATTCCAAAACAATTAGCTTTTACCTGGGGGCAGGTAATAAAGCCGTCAGAAAGAGTCAGCACTGCCTTGCTTATTGCAGTCTTTGAATAATGGATCAACCTCCACCATAGTATAAATAATGTGTTTCTCTGCTTCAAATGGATATTCAAAAATAAATAAACTATTTCAGTTTTCCAACCTTACACAAGAAATACATATTGGGTATATTGTTTTAATGTAAGCAAATAAGGGTTGACAAAAAAGCAAGAAGGGAGACAAAATATCTGAAAATTTTGTAAAACGCTATTGATTGATTCATTCATCTTCTAGCATTTATCCGTTTCCAGGTAGAGCGGGCTGCTGGAGCCAATCCCAGCTCACACTGGGTGAGGATGGGGTACACCCTGGACAGGCTCTTCTGTACTTTGCAGAATATCATGTTTGTGTGTACCAAGAATGATGAGGACTGTTTATCCCACAGTCCCCGAATGCAGCTCCATGCTTGGCCCCTCCCTTCAGACATAACCTAATCAAGGCTTGAATTAAGGAACCTTTCTCCCTTTCTCCTGTCCCTTCCTGCCATGTGCCCTGGATAGAGTATGGTGGTCCTCTCTCTCTTAACCTAAATGAAGAACTTGTGAGACCTAACTGTTATTCTTTATTTAGCCTTGTTGTTGGTGTGTTTTGTTTTGTTTGTTTTTTTTTTTTTTGTTTTTCCCTCCTGTGTGTGTGTGTGTGTGTGTGTGTTATAGTGGTCTGGACAGATTTCTTAGGGTTAGGGTTTGTACAGGTGGTTAGGGTTAGGGTTAGGGTTTTTTTGTTTTTTTTTTTTGTTACAGGCTACTACCCCACCGGCTGGCTCTAGCCCACTTATGTTCTTTTGGTTTACTTTTGGATATGGTACTGTTAAGATTTTAATTCTTAACTTACTGGGGTTCTCTCTTTCTCTGTCATACAATTTACCCCTCTTCACTCTAACAGTAAGTAGACCCGTCCTCCAACAGACTCTTACGCGAGTAAACACAATTAAAGACCCATTCTATCCTTCGCCAAGACTTGATACATCATGCTATCTTATGAAGCTGCCTCAAAAATGTCAACACATTTAGATCTGTACACTGTAAATTCTACAGGGCACGCTACTAGGCTTGGGGTCTAATGTTGACCTTGCTCATCTAACTAGCATACAGAATACAATCTATTCCCACTGGATGGCATAACATAAATCTAATTGGCTGTCAGTTCTATCATTTCTGTTACGTAGTAGCTTGGTAAGCTGTGGGCAAATGGTTCGTAAACTTAAAAGGTTTCTTGAAAACCATTTAAAAACAGTCGCTTCCCTCTCACCTGCTTTGTCAGCCCTTTGCAGAGCCAAATGAACCTGTATTTTTGCTAGAAAGTGACATTTATGCTGGTGTTCCCAGGCAGCATTGTTCAGGACTTCTAAAAGCTTTCTCATCAGTGACCACTGATTCTATGAACTAACTCGATTACTGGTAAGTAAGGCTTGGTTGGAAATCACATTCATTGGACCACAAGTGTATATTTGCAGTGTGCTTCACTGAAGTGCCCCCTACTTGTATATTCAGCTCTTAAGTCAATAGCCAGAGGTCCCACTTGTACATCTTTAGCCCTTGCTCTCAATGACTTGTGAATTCTGCTCTTTTGCTTTCTTGTTCAGTGGAGAAGTCAGTCCATGTTAGACTCGGTGATGTCTATTTTTCCCTGTCATGTCTTTTCAGGCTGCCATTCAGTTTTTCTTTGGTTGGAAGCAAACTCTATGTGAATTGTCAGTTCTAGCCGCCACTCTTGCAGATACATTCAAGCTGGCTCTTAAAAATATCATTCCATCCTGTAGGACAACCCTTCTAAGTGTGCTCCTTCTGCACCCGGGGGGGGGGGGGGGGGGGTATGACTGACCTCAGGTAGTCTGTGAATAAATGGATTAAAATATGACATTTAATATCTCAAACTGCCCCATAATAACATCAGAGCCTATTAACAAATAGTGCAGGAGTTTGATTTGTTTCAATATTAGTCTTATGTAAATTCTGAAAGGGTACATTATATGGCAGTATTTCCTTAATTATGACGTTAGGATTATTTATTGGTGTTTTAGGACTCATATTAGTCCAAAGCAAGCCTTGCTCTTGGGTCTTGAGTGCACAAACTATCTTTTTTTGGTTCATGTATGTATAAAGTGCAAATTTCTGAGTGCAGGTAAATATCAATGGGAGGCTGCAACGAATATTGAATAAACTCTCAGCCAGTCACATCCCTGGTGTCATTGCTATGAGTGAGTTGTGTCAATCACACAAAAACATCCTAACTATAGCTCAACAAATTGAAAGTTAATTCCTCAGGAAGTCATACCTTTGTCTGGATGGTGCAGAGCAGCATAACGTGAATGAACTACCAGAAGCTAGTGGTGTGGGTTTGTGTTTACTCACAAAATAGTGAGTGATTCACGGATACTGACACAAATACCAAGTTGTGGCACATGCGTTTGTTTTGAAGCAGCCATGTGTCATTTGCACTTGATTTGAGGTAAACCAAGTGGACAACTGTGCGCAATGACCCTGCATTCTGGCACAGTCCATCTCAATAAATTGGAGTAACACATCTGTCCCACTGCCTTCAGATGGCTGCAGAATTCTAAACAGTAAATAGCAACATTGCTTTGGGGAATGGATAAGGATCAATCAAATCAAATCAAATCAAAAATCCCCCTGACAACTGTGTCAAACACATTGCACATTAATTTCAATGGGAAGTTAACTACATCCACTGGTACAGGAGTGGCAAATTCTTTTGCTTATTTGGAACTTAAAAAATTATTCCATCATTGTCGCATATTTGTGCAAATGAATTTAAATTAATTTAATTTGGTGTCATTAATAAAAATAAGTGTCCTTAAGATGATGTTAGATGTCTATTTTCTAAGCAGTCCCAGAGTATTTTCTTGTATGTGTTGGGCTTTTGATTTTGATTTCCTAAGGATTGGTTGAGTTTATAAGGAGTAGCTTTGTTACCAATCTAAAGGCTAATTTTTCCTAGCATAGTACTGCTTTAATACTGACTTGAAGTCATTGTTTTTCATTTGTTTCATGATGGTATGAAAATCTGCTTTTAACACCTTGAAATCTGCTTCAGTGAGGTAATCCATCACAGTCAACATCACGTCACGTTTTATTTTTGTCAATGCTAAATTATTTTGGCATGGTAATGTTGCTGAAAGTGCTGATTGGTTTGAGAAGTGTGCACTTTATAAGCACACCACACTAACTTTAATGAAAATAAAAGCAGACCCAGAGTTCACTTTGATGGATTACTGGAGTTTTCAGTACAAATTTCAGTCAGTAGTTTCAGGTGCTGATTTTTACAGTCTGATGAAATGAGAGGAAACCTCTCTCTCCTTTGGAGGTTGGAACAATAGCACATCCACTTTCTTTGGCACATGAGCTTCATCACCAAGGTACGTTCAGCACAATGATCTGGCACTCATGTAAAATGTGTTAGTCAACAGTCAGTCTGATGGGTTTACTCAGTAGCCGATCTATCAATGGAAACAGCCAATTACAGCGCTCAAATCTGATGAATACAGGAAACTTCTGAAAATCAAAAACAACATTGTATCCCCATCAAAACAGTTACATCATAATTTATTGGTCTGATTGCAGATTCTGTGAAAGTGAAAAATATGTCCAACCACAAATCTGATAAGTCTAATGATGGTGGCTGCTCATCAGATTGTAATCTGATTGTATCTCACCTTTCATCCCTTGCTTGTCATGTATTTCCTACTTTTTATATTCCTTTCATGTAGTTCATTCAAGAAATTGCAGCCTGATGCTAATATACAAGGAATGTTTATTCCATTGTCAATTCTAGGCATTTTTGAATGCAGGGAAACATGAAATGATTCAGACACTTAAAAATAATTTCTTCATATCCCTGTATTATGTCTGAGATGTTTCTATACCTGAACTGGAGTCAGACTGTGGCGAATTCAGCTGGTTAGACCTGATGTGGACATAGACAGTTGTCTTTATTATTGAAAATCGTAAAAAAAGAGAGAGGAGAATAAATAATACTTTAAAGCAAACTCAATGGCTTTTTTTCCCATCATTCACAAGGCAGCATACGGAATGATGTACATGAATAACAAACAATTAACATTTCAATGTAGAGTTTGATACACTACTTGAATGTAAGTACTAGAGTACCTTTAAAAATGACAAAGTATTCAAAAATACATTCCTCAGCCTTGTTGGTATAGTGGTGAGTATACCTGCTTGGTATGCAAGAGACCGGGGTATGAGTCCATGGCGAGGAACCTCAGCCACAAGGCACCCACTAGTGGTGCTCTTGTGCCAAGTCCGATTAAATGCGGGGGGTTGGGATGTTGGGAAAGGCAACTTGCATAAAACTGCAGCCAAATCACTCACGAAAGTCAAAGTAAGATGATTTGCTGCGGTGATCCTGAATAAGAAAAAAAAAAAGACCTACAGAACCTCACTCTAAAATGTCATCCTTAATGACCTCAACCTGTTAAACAAGTTGGAGAAAATAATACATGCCTCATATCTTGTTATGAGCAAGAAGTGCCCAGTGGCACAGTTGCTGCAACAGGCATGAAACCCTGCAGTTGACCTGAAGCCAAACTTAACTTCTTGATGTGTAAGGAAGTGTTTGAACGTGTTCACACAACCAGAAGGAGCAGAGAGCTCAGTGAGAGACCTGGAAGGTCAGCGCTATGCTGCTTCACCCTGCTGGTGCTCCCTTTTGGTATGAGATACTGAGGCCTTCAGTAATAGCAACTAGTCCTGAATCAGCATGAATCATGTTTAATTATTTTGGTTATTTAGTATTCTTGCACCCCCTGCTATAAAATACAGGGTATTCCCTTGTACTACCAAAAACTGAATAAAGATCAAACAGCAAACCTCTATTGGTCAGATTTAATTAAAATAATATCTAAAATAATTCGATCAGGCGTCAATAGACATCCTCAGCGAAAGACATGTTGTGACCTTTGTCATAGCCATGAACAACAAATTTGCCCTTTCTTGATGTAGTATCAGGGTATCAAGCAACACAGGTTCTTAGCTTAGATTTTTTTTTTTTTTTTTGTGCAAAAATGCACCCAGTTGTATGGAAAATCAAAGAGAAAGAATGAAATATATAAATTAAATAATTACTTAAATGTGCCATTAATTTATTAAAATACCAGTTAATTTAATGTAAATATATACATAATTATTCCACAATTTAAATTATTTATTTTATAGTCCTGTAGCAGTGCCCATCAAAATCAGTGGGTGGGGCCGGTGAACTGATGTTTTAATTAATGACTCTTAAGTTATTATTTTAAGATTTTGTTATATATTTAATTCTGTCCTCATTGATCCTCCATAAAGGGGTTGACCTCTTCAGTTATTATCTCCCAAACATAAGCACTACACACAAACACACACGCACAAGCAAATTCTATGGGATATACGCCTCAAAGACATTGTCCAGCAACTAATGCTGAAGCTGACATCACAAATTCTCCACTGTGGATAGATCTACAGTTAGTTTTTATTGTATCGTTCACACACACACACACACACACACCCTTAATGAGGATAGCACGATATTAACTGGACACGGGACACCACAGGGCATGGTAGTAGTGAGGACAGTGTATATGAATGAATAATGAGGTTTCCTACCTGAATGTGAGGTTTCCAGGAGGATCAGATCAGATTCCAAAGAAACCAAGAGAAAAGTGGGAAAACAAAACAAAGAGACGGTTAGTGTGAGTCAAAATATTTGTAGAAAGAGACACAACAACAAATAATCAACAGCGCGTATTTGTGTCCTCCTGTGCTTATGTACCATTATTGTAATTTATCCACACCTATGACAGACACACACTTTGGTGAGGTTTTGAAAGGGTTTCATCAGCGTCAAACATACCACTAGAATGTAAACCTGTAGCACAGAAACCAGGCTTTTTGTTTATTGGTTAAAAACCTTGTGCAAATGTAACAGCCTTGTTTCACACAGAAACGCAACAACAAAAATCAGACTGACCAGGTAAAAATTCTGTTGTGCTGTTAGTTAACAAAGATCCCTGTTATTAAATATTTCATTTCAAAATCATTTCACACACAGTTTGACGGCAACTTTTGATGCTTCCTCTTAAATGAAATATGCTTTTGTGGCCTAGCAGCAGCTTCTGGGCTAAACATGATCTCAGCTGATAAAAAGTATATTCTTCTAAATATCAGGTCATCTTTGGAGCGTTATTACTGTGCAATGGTTTGAGCCAAGACAACCTGTTGATTTTTTATTTTTTTTCCCCCCAACTAGAGAACAAAGTATGACTCTTGCAGGTAATATTTGGATGATATCCCCCTTTGAATACAAATTTATAGCTTACTATTGTGTGTTTAGCCATCGATCCTCTGTCTTTATTACTGACAATCATTGTTTTAATTTTTTGCCTCTTTTATGAGCGACCATCCTGTAACAGAGTCTTTATTGAGTGACATCCATAATTGGCTGAGATTGTGCTTATTATCTATAGACAGATTATTAAGTGAAACTTTTAATGAAACACACAGGCATGAAAAACAGAAAAGCCCTAATGTGGATCTAAAAGTTAATAGTCTTCTGCTGAGAAAAGGCATGTATTTAATCAAATAAATTATAAGGGAACTCCACTGATTTCAAAGGTCAGTTCATTAGTCATTAGAAAATAACCTTGATGAAGAATAAACCCTAATGACTAATGTGCTCAGGTTTCACATTGTCACAGAAACCATGCGATTAAAAAATCAGATCCTAATGTTTAAAAGATTCAGTGGTGTGTAGCAACTAGATCTAGACCTTCCTTCATTAAGGCTGGATTAACTATGGCGTGGCGGCATAGTGGTTAGTGCTGGTGCCCCACAATAAGAAGGTTGTGGGTTTGGTTCCCGGGCCTGGGGCCTTTCTGTGCCCTCTGCACCTGTGTGGGTTTCCTCAGGTTACTCCAGTTTCCTCCCACCGTCCAAAGTTAATCTGTGACTGTAAATTGTCCGTAGGACTGAGTGTGAGTGGTTGTTGGTCTCTGTCTGTCTCTGTGTGTTGGCTCTGTGATGGAATGGTGACCTGTCCAGGGTGTGTCCCACCCTAGCCCAGTGTGAGCTGGCTCCAAACCCAGGAACAGATAAGTGGCTGAAGATGAATGATTGCATAACTATTAGGGCACCTAAGACCCTTAGAAGGCCCAAGCAACATATCTGGGTTGGATCGCAGTCTCTCTCTCCATGACCCTGAAAAATCTATATATATGGCTGGTGAACCTGTCCCCTCATTATTATATACTAATTATAGTAGTAATTGTTAATTTTATAAGATTATACAAGCATTTTGTTGTGCCGCTGTATCTGTTCTGTGCTGGCTCACATGACAGTGACAGATTACTTTCTGTGTAAAAAAAGGCTCATGATCAAAGTCTCACTTGATTTAGCTTGTGTTTCCTGTCTCTGGACTTCTTGAATCTCAGTTCCATATAAAAATCTCTCTCTCATTATTTTGGAGTTCTTTACTTTGTAATAGCATTTCTTATTAGTCTTATCTCTAGATTGGTTGTGGTTGCTCCATAGAAATTTGTGAAGTTCTTTTTCATTATCATGGGGCTGTTGAATGTTGGTGCATGACTGTGTGTGATTGTGTGGCATTGCTCTTCATATTCCACTTTCTACTTCTACTCCAGTCCACTTGCTGCATCACATTTATCTGACAGCCACAACTCATCTGTGTCTGCATCACTGTCTGCTTTGGAAATATCACAAGAGCCTGCAATGGATGTTGAGCTCAGAAGATAATCAGGGGGCTCACTCTCGTCCATCACAGACCTCTCAAATATCACATCACCCAGGGCAACTCTCATAGTTGAATTTTTCTGTTTGTCCTGCTGAGTGCGACTTGATCCCAAAAAGGAAAAGACTTTCCTTTATATCAGTTGGGAAGCACACAGAGAGGATGGGAAAACGCAGAGATTGCACATCAGGGACAAAACCAGTTGTGCCCAAGTTTTTCTATTTCTTGCTGTTTTGTTCAATCAGCAGGAATAACTGTTTTACAGTAACACATCAGAAAGTTCATTAGGTTTAATAAACAGTCACAATGATAGATCACTATACAAACTGCAAAACACTCTGCAATCTCCTTTATTCTTTGTGATTTTGACACAATGCAATATGTCCAGCTTTAAGACTGTGTGTTTAAACTGTCGTATTTCTTTTGAGAACATAAGACAAGACTTTGTCTCTCAGTGGGACACGTCCAACACAAACCTGAGATATAAACATAGAGCACAGTGGCAACTAAAAAAAAAAAAAAAACTCTAAACCATCAGTCATGAACCCCTGAATTTGATGGCTTGAATTTCTCTTTGGAGGTAAAAACAACTTTTCTCCTTTGCAGTCTGCATCAGAGTCTTAGGGGATCAACATGTGAGGAACTAGAATAACTGGTATAATGAGGTGTCCTTTCAGCACTGAAGCACCAGACAAAAGTCTTCAGGCTTACAGAAATGCTAGATTGAATTGTTGTATACGGTATCTACTAGCAATGGGGCTCACAATGTAAAATCATAAATGAAAGATTGAAGAATGAAAATCCGGCAGGACACATGAATTTACTCGCAAAAATATATTTTTTCTGCCTGGATATAAAATCATCGGAAGTCCTACTGATATGATAATGTAATTTTTTCAGTATCTTTTAATACAAGAATCGACAGGAAAAATAAATTCAAAATTTGAAGAAAATTCTTTTAACAGTATTCTGTCAAAGACAAAGTTGAGTAACTAAACAAAAGAAAGACTGTGTGAATTAATTTTAGAGACTACATGCAGGGCTCTGATGCTATCAAAATGTGACATGTTACCAAGACAAAGAAATCTGACATTATCTGACATCAAGTTGACTTAAAATCAAAGTGTTCTCTTAATTCTAAAGTGCTTAGAAAGTCTGGAATTATATTATTATTAAGCGCATTCAATTTCAACATGATTTTATGCCTGGGCATAAAATCATTGGCAGCCCTGCATATTCCAAACTTTGTCCAGTTTCAGAATTGCTGCAGCTGCATGCCCCTGGGATCACGCATAATTTTAGAAATGGTTTCATGTTTCTTGAACTTCGTGCTCTGTTATTTTGTCCTCACATGCAGGGTGAATTGTGGGACCTTTTACACAAGTTTGTGTCTTTCTGAACTAAATTAACAGTGGATGCAAATATAAAAAGATATAAAAATATAAAAAGAACAAAGCAAAGCCTTTCCAAAAACTGTGATAACTATTGTACCGTTGGAGAGGCTGAATGCAAAAAAAGAAAAATGGAGAATCAAAGAAAATGATTGATGCACAGTATTTAGATTTACTTTTACATACTGTCCTTTTTTTTTGTGGTTAATAAAACATACCATGTGTGCAAAAACAATGACAGGAAGAAGAGGTGCTATTAGTTTATTTTCATTTCGTTTATATTTCTTGGATAATATACAATTTTTAATGGCACCGCATATAAATCATTCTTTTATACCGCTTTTACATGTAACTTTAAAGTTCTCATTAAATATTTTATGTTAAGAATCTAAATTAATTATTCAACCTGTAAAATTGCTGGATTCATAACAATGTCCGGACACTGTTATTAAACAAACACTAAAGATTGCACTAATTAACTTTTAACAATGAATCATACATTATCTACATCATATCGAAATATAATACAGTACATCCCTGCATCGATTGCCACATATACACATCCTCTGGTGATATGACATTTGAAATACATATAGCGAAAGTATCGATATATCAGACATGTCTTGCAGCTGAGCACCTAAAGACTGAGCAAAATCTCAGAAAATAACTAGCCATAGAAATACAATCCATAATTTCCATAGTTAAAATACAATTTTTGCATGAGCCAATGTGTAATTTGGCGCTGATATTGCTATTAATAGGATCAAATATGGGTATAATAATGTTAACACACAGCTGTCTACAAAATACAAATTTACAAATAACCAGCTCTGTTATTTTGAATTTGTTGTCTATTCTTTGATCAATGTTCATATAATATCACCATTATTATATTATAATCTCGGCTCAATATGAGATTAATATAATTTATTATGATGTAATATATATAATACCAATCAGAAGTTTGGACACAATGGAAAAATGTGGTGGTAGTATATTTTTTTTATGCGTTGGTTATGTTCGATTTAACATAAGTGTGTGCGAATATACCTAAGAAGGATAAAGGATGAGCAGTATTAAGTGCCATAAAATTAAAGATTATATTTACAATATGTGTTTTACATAACATTGTGAAGAATAATTAATGCAAAGAGGAACCATCAGCCAAAAGTATTAAATACCAATGAAAAATTATCTAAATAATTTAGCAATTAATAATTGGCTTTCTGTGTTTTGCATCTATTTCTTCGTTCACATATTTATGCATTTACAGTCTCGTGGTGAAATCTCCAAAGGCAGAGGCAACATGGCCCATGCATCCACAAATCATGTTGTGTTTGGAGTAAAGGCCGCTTGCTCTGTTGTGCTCACACTGCTGTTCTGTCCACCCATACATATCATCCTTCCCAGAGGTGCAAACATGTCAAAGGTACTTGTTGAAAATGTATGTAAAAAACACTGAGCAAAAGAAACATGGCTACACTACAAAGTAACCGAGCATAAAAGGTGGACTGTGCTGTCGGGCCAATGCACAAATCTTTCCTTTCCCTTTCAGAGCTGATTTGCCTTGAAGAAAAGGGTGCCCAGGGGACAGCTGCAGGTTGGCATTTTGTGCCCCATTACCAATAAATGGTTATGCTGGGTGCCATCAGAGCAGCTCTGGCAATTACTGCAATTAGTGGCCTTACCTCAGGCACCATCTCAGAGGAGTCCATTTGTACTAAAAAGGTACTATGTTGTTAGGGAATCAGTTCCAACTACATAAAGGCTCTCGATCAAGCCCTTTGGCCATCAGGACATCTTTGGCGCATTGTATTATGGACAAAAAGAGCACCGGCTGCAGGTTAAAGAGTTCAGAATGTACAAAAAAAAAAAAAAAAATGTTAGGAAAAACAGGTTGTTATTGCGTCAGCTGCTTATTCATTCAATTATCAAATTTTCAGAATTAACAAAGAAAGTCTACCCTTTCTTGTCAGTAACATTAAGCTATTATTAATGTGTTGGGATCTGCCTGTGTGTGTGTGTTTTTTCAGTAGTGCAAAAGGTTGCCAAGAGAACAGTGAAGAACAGGTTTGTTAGCTTCCAGACACAAAGTCCAATTAAGTCCACAGACAGAGGTAGTCGGCCTTCAGCAGATCCTCCTGAATGGTCATGGCCAGCATTTGTACATACCGTATTGTTGTTCCATATTTTCCAAGATGGTTGCCTAAAACATTAAAAAAATTATTTTTTTTCAGAATCATCTAATAAAAGAATAGACAGGAAAAATAAATTCAAAATTTGAAGAAAATTCTTTTAACAGTATTCTGCTCTGATGCTTCCAAAATGTGATATGTTACCGAGACATCTGATATCAAGTTGATTTAAAATCAAAGTGATCTCCTAATTCTGACGTGCTTGAAAAGCCTGGAATTGTTAGTATTTCCAAACTCCACAGGGCAGCACAGTGGCTTCACAATAAGAAGGTAGTGTGTTTGGTTCCCAGGCCTGGGGCCTTTCTGTTTGCATGTTCTCCCCGTGCCTGCGTATGTTTCCTGCAGGTAATCCAGTTTCTCAGTGTGAGTGTGTGTTTTTTCTTGTCTCTGTGTGTTGGCCCTGTCCAGGATGTACCCCACCCTCATCCAGTGTGAGCTGGGATTGGCTCCAGCACCCCCGTGACCTGGAAATGGAAAAGCAGTAGAAGATGGATGGATGGATGCTGTCTTCATACATTGTGCATGTATGATATCTTATTCAATAATTATATAAAAATGTTTATTATTTTTTATTCAGTGTACATTTTGAAATGTACACTGAATAAATAATCATTACTTTGATAATTCATTAATTCAAACACCAACATTTACATTCACAGGTTTCTGTTGGTTCCAGTAAATAGAAATATCTGTTTTCCTCATTAGCATTACATAACTAATTAACAAAGCTATGTAATAACTATGTTTAAATTGTACCATAGTGAGAGAACTGATTTCTTTTGTAACACACTATCATTAGAAATCTGGGACCTTTTTCACATAGGATATTTGTAGCACAGTGACGGGATAATTTTGTTCATTCAGGTAAAGACAAAACTGGAGTTGGAATCCATTTGACCCCCCTCTTCACCTCCAGAAGCAAAAACTACTGTTTTCTAAATGCTCCCCTCTCCAAACACCATGCCCCTATAACACTGTTCACACAACGCATGAAAGAGTGACTTCTTCTTACTTGAATAAAACAAGTAAATATAGGCTACACAACAATTACACAAGTCCTCATTAACCACTGTGATTCATCATAGTCGTGATGATATTTTGTGGTTGACCAGTGAGCCTTGTGCAAGTACACACATAAAGCAGCTGACAGACGCACGATGGAGCACTATTTGACAGATTTTATGGATTGCTGCTATGGAGGGGGCATTCCCCCTGTGCTCCCCACGGTCCATCCCACTATGACAGTTTGTCACCTCTGGGTAGTTGTTGCCTGACATGAGGACCAACAGTGAGTGACAGATTGTCTTTATGCAGAAACAAATTTGCTGACTCTTCCCAAGAGAAATGGCCGCATTTGGACAGATTCCCTTTCAATCTATAGGTTTTTATTTATTTATTATATCACACTAAAAAGGTGTGTATACGTAAGGAAGGGGTCTGACGTGTGAATGCACCTGTGTGATGTATGATTACACACATGATCACAAATCAAACAACAAATTATTTTAATTAAATGCTGTGTTGGTCAGCCTGAAAGCTTTTTCCTTTTTTTGACTACATGGACACACAAAAGCGTTATTAAGTCTTATTAAGTCCTGAAGTATGATGAAACAGCAACCTTATCCTGTGAGACTTCTGAAATTCAAGCTGTCACTGATCTATTTCACTTACATTTATTTTATGTTCCTTCCTCCCTTTACTGCACCACTTGATGTTTCGATGTTTGAGTGTTCAATCTGCTATTGGAAAGAAGTCATTTTGTGTCAATCAAAATGCTACGAAAGCGTCTGGTTGTCAGATGATGGAACAATAGAATGCCAGAGTGTCCACTCACTGACTTCGCCCATTGGTTCACCAACTGCTATTTTGATGTGCCCAGTTTGAAGTTTGGAGGTGACCCATTTATTTATTTATTTATTTTTATTTATTTATTTTTTGTTTGTTCTGATCTGATCTTGATCTGACCTGCTCTCTGTCAATCACGCAGTAGACTAAAGATGTGACATCTATTTATTTGGTTTTGCGATACAGGTGTCCAGCAGCTCTAATGTGTCACTCTAATTTCAACCACAAGCATCATTTTCAGAAATATATTCAGCAAACTTTAATTTATTTTTATTTTATTTTCTGTGATATTTAAATATAATAGTTCATTTTATCAACTGAGTTCAGGATTTCTCCTGGAGCTGTATAATTACAGTAAGAGCTAAATCCTGTAATATCATGATGATCTATTTTTTCTACATCTAACTACAATACAGTATGTGTAATACTTCTCAGTCACTGAATTCTAAATGTTTTTTTTTCTTCATTTTTAATTTCACTTTTTGACTTGTTTTTCCACCACCTATAGATGTTCATTTACGTAGGGATTTGACATGCAGCTAATGATAAAATCTATATGTGTAAGATGTGTGTGTGCTGTATGTACACATGTACATTAGTGTGTCTCCTGTGCATTGTTTACATTTATATTTATAGACCAACAGTTTGGAAGTGCATAAAGCTGGAGATGTTTTCAACACAAACACCAAGTAAATACAGGAGTTGCGGTATTTCAGTTTTGAAGAAAAAATATGTATATATATATATATTCTGAAGTGTGGTGCAGATTTATTTTCTGTGCTACCTCTGTCAGACTGTGCCACAGAGTAGTTTCATCCCTGTTGGATGAAAAGTGTCCCATTTTGCCCGCTTGAGGAAAAGCAGTGTGCACTCGCAGAGAGAGAAAGCTGACAGTGTGACTTTCTGCAGAGGTCCTTCCTGCCCAGGGGCACAAACCAGAGTAAATGTCACTGTTTTCATCTCCCCCTGCATTGATCTCACACTCTGCTGTTCAAACGGTTACCGGACCCCTTCATGCCCTTTATGAAATCAATGCATTCCTCTGCCCACCTCATAAAATACCTACAAATGGTAAGAAGGCTGGACTCACACATGCACGGGGTCTTGGTTGACTTTTATTTCATATGGATCATTATCTTAATTAATTTGTCTGGCTATTTGCTGACCCAGAACTGAAGCTGAAATGGACTTCCCTTCCTTCGTCTCCTTACCTGACCTTTCTCTTTGGCTCTTCCCTTTTTTCCCTTACTCTCTCCTCTCTCTTTCTTAACTTGTAAAATAATAACACAAAATAAAGAAAGAAATCTGCCAACAGTGCCCCAAGAAAATGGGCAAAGCCACTGAGAGAAACTATAAATAGGTGGAGTGAGTGGAACTATTGCATTTCTAAATATTTAGTGTTTAGAAATGCAGGCAGAATGTTTTCCATGGCTCTCTCTTTCATCTAACAGTTACATTTTATGCCATTAATACATATTTTTAGTTTTTTTATGCAGCTCTCCTACCTTCTTTCAAATCCTCCTGCTCATTTCTGATCTCTTCCTCTTCCAACTCCTTCCTCCTTATTACAGTACCTCAACATTCCTCTTTCCTCCCTCTTTCTCACCTGACTCCTCTTGTAATAAGCTCTCTGAGGTTTGCCTGAGATTACTTGGGCCTCCCATCAACACTTTACACCGTCTTTTACACACTGGCGCACACAGAAAAAAAACACCCTCCAGACCTATACTATGTATCCTGTATCCAGCGAGAGTAGCACTGTAAGAAAGCTTCACTGGTGTTCTGCGTTCATAACGTGGCATCAAAATAAAAGTAAAGCAAACTTTAAGGTGGGTCTTTCATATGTTTTGCAGCAGTCTGCCAAGTTACAGAAAATGCTGGATTGGGATATTGTGCATGCACTTCATTGGATGCTAAAAACACCATTTGCTGGAAAGAAATATGTTACTTATGAACTATCAAATCTTCAAGTAAGGGTAGGATGTCACAACTGATTCGACCTGATTTCTATTTCACATCTCCATTTGCAGCTGTCAAAGGTAAAGCTAAATAGGTGCCTGCAGTGTTTCACAAAATCTCGATTTTAGTGAGCGGTTTGGAAATGGTGATTTATTTGAAAAGTAAAATGTGCTGATGTAACCTTTGTAACTTCGGATTGTGTGCGTAAGAGCACAGTCCTGTGGCCTCTGCTGTGTGGCTCCTGCTACAATATGACACAATATGGCTGTGTATGTTCGCGTGTGTTTAGTGTTTGAGAATGTGTGCGACTCCAGGGTCATCTCTAGGTCACGGCAAGGAGGAGAATTGCTGTTGTGGTGATTTATAGCTCTGGGAGCACTATCAGACAGGCACTATTTTCCCAGAGGTCTTTGCAACAGGAGTCAGAATAACACACCTTTGCCAACATCGTCTCCAGCCCTAAACCTGTCTCTCTCTGCAGCTCCTTATTATTTTCTTCCAGTAACTCATTTCAGCTTTACATTCAGTGATGTAGTGGAATGGAGTGCCCCATGCTCCACTCACATACCTTTTGATCTGTGTGAAAAATCTTTATGACCGTAATTCTCCAGCATGTCGAAACATGTGAAAGTGGAGAAATTCATTTGTGGATTTGACCATTTCAGGTCTGCCCTGCTGTTGATGTTAAAAAAAAAATAAATAAATAAAAATCTTCCATCCTGACTGAATTTCTATTAGGTTTACTATGAAAACTTTGAACACCAAAGGACAGGTCAGGATTTATCCTTGACCAAGACTGGGACTTTTGCAAAGAGCAAATCTTTGAAGAAGCTGTGTCTGGAAAACCAAGAAAAATGTATTTTAATGTTAAGTTGACAGAGGTAGTGTTTGAGCACAAAAATCATATTTTGAATCATGGATATGCAGGAGTTGTTTAGGCTTAATTAGCTTAGCAATGCAAGCTAGCTATCTGGCCAGTAGCAATAGGTGTTTTGCTTTCATCTAGCTAGCAAAACTACACTTCCAACTTATGAAGCTTTTGAAATGTGCAATTTATTTACAAGTATCCAAGTAGGCTTTAGGTAGGATATTATGTGGAGTCTGACATTAGCAATTCCAATTTGCAATGTCACACAGTATTGCGATTTCACTTGCTAAGCCTTCAATATAATATTTATGCACAGACGAAAATAGTCATTTTGCAAAGCAGTGATTGCAATCTTTTTAGAGGAAACATCCAAAGATTTTGTTGGTGCAGGACATATGAAGTCCATCTGATGAGAGGAGAAATGATTGCTGTCATTTTAGATGGAGATGTTTTATGATTTTTCTTTAACTTAAAACCGAGCTACAGTGTTCACAGATTCTAAATGTGTCTGAATGACTACAGAATGATCTAACCGTAAAAAGAGGTACTGGGGTTATTATATAGTCTTTGTGTTGTGTTTAGTACTGCTGAAAGAGTCAGCACTTGCTGCATCTGAAGGTCAGGTCTAAAAATGTTAAGAGCTGATAACTTTGATTCAAATGAGGAAGTGGGAAGTAAGTATGGAGTAATCAAATGTAATTAGTAGCATTGATAAAGTAAATAGTTACATTTGTAAAGCAAGCTTCCCAACACTGAAAACAGATATTGATGGCTTTATTATATTATTATTATTATTATTATTATTATTATTATTATTATTATTATTATTTCAACACTTTGTCACCTTCCATCTGTTTCCTTCTGCCCATGGTTTAATGATCCATCTGTGATCACATGTTTACCAGACCCACAATACTAGTTCACAGGTGATCACAGACATGTTGCGCTCTCTCAGCCAATTTGGAAATTATAGTGGGGTTCACACTCACAAAACTCAAATATGAATGATCTAAGCGCTTGAAGCAAGACCATTTAGGGTGTGTCCAAAGCCACTTTTGTTAGTTCGACAACTGGAAATGGCCGCACAAAGTTCTCAAAGGAAGCACCTACTCTCCTAATTAGTCATTGGAGTGTCTTAAAATGTCATGAACCACTTAGTGCTGTCTCCCATTCTTTTCAAAACCCTGGTGAACTTGTACCTTGGAGGACCATTATAAGTGTAGCTTTGCCAGATAGTACTGAAAAACGTCTCTCTCGTTGAAGACTTGTTCATGTCTCTCTCGTTTTCATTGACTGACTTAAATTAGAGCCAAAATATTTATTTACAGCCATGAAAAGCAAGAATGGTTAAAAAAAAAAAAAATAAAATAAAAAATAGCATTTGCCGTCATTCAATGGACGCTTTGTTTGTTGTGTAGGTACTCCACCAATGAGACAGACTGTGTGTGAGTGTGTGCATGTGCATAGGCTGATAATTTCACCTTAAAATGAACTTCATTATTCACTTCAGAGCAGTCGGTCAATTGCTTTTCACTTTCTCAAGAAAACAGTGAGCAAGCAACCCAACCAGCACAGTAATAGTGCTGCTGACCACACCTCACTTTAAGTCCAACATGGAACTGGAACAAGTATCTCGTGCTCAAACAGGTGTAAATGTTTTTGTTTGTTTGCTTGTTGATTGATGTGTGCATTGAACTTGAAAACTGAACTTTTGAGGTCTAACACTAGCAAGTGTTTCACTTGGTGCTGGATATACAACAGGCGCTTTGGTTTTGAGAAAAGATTTTTATTCCAATAAGGAAAACAATAATTAATCTGTTTGTGTCCTCATGTTATTGTGAAAGCAGTTTTGTGAAAATGGCTATTTGTGTTAATAATTATCATTTCGAAGGTGTAGGTTTGTGTTCCTCATTATAAATCTACACAACAGTTCCAGTTAAATGGTCAAACTCTTGCTCATGTCTTTTTCTGCCTCTCTTCCTTTTTACCATCTCCTTCTCCATCTGTCTCTTGTTTCTGAGAGTGTGTCACTCACCCAGTCACCATTGCACTTCAAGGACCTTCATATTTGGAAACTATTAAAAAGCCCTTGACCCACACCTCAGCATTACCTGTTGCAATCTTCTCATTTAGTTTCAGTGGCAGATTCAGCTCAGACAAATCAATATGAGGGGTGGTCTGCAGGCTGCAGGGGGAGAATGAGTGGCAATCACGATCCACCATCTGAGGATGGATTTTGAATATATAAAAAAACGGAGATAAATTATCCAAGAAAGCCATTTCACAGGACCATCACCTAAACAAACAAAGTAATTTCTGTTTTGTCTCCCTTGTCTGATGTGTTGCATTGGGCGCCGGTTCAGTAGCCTTGTTCCACACCACTTGGCTAACGCCGGTCTTATTAATTACCTCATTATCAAATGAGAGGAAGGATACTGGAAGTATGCATTTGCTGATGACACTGGCCAATTGAGGCAGGCAGAGAGCATGTTGGTAAGCACCTGGCTTGTCAGAAGAAGGAGGATTGGACAGCCATATATCAGTGAGTATCAATGGTCATGCTTAATGAGATGTTATCAGGAAATGCTTTCCCTCCAGATATGTAGCATTTCGATGAAACTCCATTAATTTACTTGTCTGTTCCTCGACTAATTATAACAGTGTAATTACCCACTGGATTAAAACAATTTTGCCTTATTCACATGCTGAGAACTGACTGAATTATTTATAAATGCAATTGTCAATGGAGTGAATATGTAATCAGTTTTCACAGAGGCACAGCAAATTTGATTATTGTGTGGCAAAAAATCAACAGCAAGCAAAAAACATTAAGCTCAACTTCAGTTCAACATCAGTTTTACTTTTTTACTGTGATGACTGCATCATGTTTGACAATTGACAGATACCAGCAAGCATTACATATCCAAACCACATATTTTATTTCTTTTCCCAATTGACAGCAAGCTTATTTCTTTCTTGACAGGAAGAGAGAGAGGAAAAATATATTTTGAAAGAATTTTTAAAAAGAATCCTCTCTGGCAAATGTCAGTGGAGCCCTACTCACCTTTTAATGGTCGGATGGACTCATTCACAAGGCAGAGCTCATGCCATATTCCAAATGTGATGGGACCTGAGAAACTGATGTACCTCCATAAATGAGGCTCTTGGAATTCTGTTCAATGTGGGGTTTACTTCCACAATTTACAGTATATTGGCAACTGCAGCCCCATATTAAAGTGCCTACCCTATATTCTCTTCCACTGGCTTAAAAAAAATGTAGCCATTTTCAAACTTACTGCCATTTCCAGTTCAGACCAAAATGTCTGAATATTCTTTAGTTAATTGTTTCCTGGGCAAAAATTGTCTTTGTCACAAATGGTGTGTGGATGCTACCGTTTTATCAACACATTCAAGTGCAGTGCTGTCTGCTTGAAATTACATTTCCACACAGCAGCAAGCACTTAATTGCTGGCTGCCTTATGTTCAGCTGTTACAGCATATATTTTTTTAATGGAAGCATTAAGTTTAACTAATGACAACAGAGGTGGTGGTGGTTTGGGTGGATTGCATGTGTCAAAAGGGAACACATATCCATAGCCTTTTCTGTGGTTTAGGCAACTAGTATTTTATTACAGGAGTTGATATTCATAAGAAGATAGAAGTGTTGTGTTGTGGTTTTGAGAAACCATGTAAAATCACCTTTACATTTATGAAATCAAGCTTCTCGCTGAAAGCAAAGGGCATTCAGCAAATCAGAGGAAAGGATTCTCTTCTTTGTTTCGTGTAAAATACATATAAAGATTCAGATTTCAATTAAAATATAGCAGATTTCAGGTAAACACAGAAAAACCTAAATTTCCAAGTTTGGGTGGTGGGTCAAAGTGGGTGGGGCTTCAGGTATGTCACCATAAAGTTTCAGAAGTCCTGACAGCTGGTTTAAAGGCTTTTTTCTAAATATTGACTGTGCTGATTTCTCATTTCACTAAGCACTTTGATATTTTCACAATATTAATATATATATAAATATATATAATATAATATATTAGAACTTAATCCAATTGGACATGATTGTCTATCTCAAAACATACTGAACTTTTAAATATAAATAAACAACATGTATCTGTTCCTGCAAACCTTTTTCCTTTGTTAAACTGAACCAGGTCCCTAACCTTGACCAAGAACCGTGATTCTTAGCAGTACCGTTAAACAAATATGCTGTCTGTGAATATTTCAGTCGTGTCTTCAGTATCAACCTTTGTGACCAAAAGGTTACAAACATATCATTATGATTTCAATAGAAAGCCTGATCTGTAAGTAATGGCATTCATTCTAAAGAGGTGTCTCTTTCTTAAGATAAAGGTTGTGAGGTTCTGTGTGCATGCCGGCCAACAACATGAGGCAAAATTATGCTACAGTCCTGCACAATGGCATTATAACCCTCTTATAAGAAAGCACAAAAGTAATGGCCAATTAGCATAATTTGAATTCGAGCTAGAGTAATGGTTCCTCAACTAACTATACAGAAATGCTGATATACTGTACAGCTGAAAATTCAATTCCAGCAGTGATTTCATGACTCGCGCTAGTACAAGCTTCACTGAGTATTAAAATATAGTCATTACACAAACATAAGCATGAACATGATTTCCATCTTTCAAGTTTAGCAGCTTATTATTCCTATCATGGGAAATAAAACACAATATAAGCTGTCAAAAGCATTAAAAGATGCTGTTAGAGCAGTGGTTTCCTAGATTTTAGGTATCTAGTTGATCTAAACTTACCTGCCTTCAAATCAATCAAACAACATTTCAAGCAGTAAAAAAGGTCAATAAAATTTTCATTTAAACAGAACAATTACCATTTTCATTTGCACATGACTGAGATGGTACCGTGGAGGCATAGAAAATGACTGCTGAAACTCACAGTTCTCTAAAAGCCATTAGATAATTGAGGCTGGCTGTTGAGGATTTTCAGTGACACAGCTGTTTCAGATGTGATGAAATTCATTGAGGTGCTCAGGTAATAATTACAATCACTCCACCTTGCAGAGATGGCTCCATTTTGGAGGAGTGACCTGAGAGTTTCAACAGCATTAAAATGTTGCCCTCCAATACTTATGTCACCTAGGAGGATTCCTCAAAGATGGAAGACACCTTGTGGAGAGGATTTAATTTTTTTTGGCTCAGGTGATATTGTATGTCATATACTATTTATAAAATGTTTTTCACACTTCCATTAGTGGTGCAGTACTCTGGCAAGGCTGTGTAGGAATTAGTAGGCTACATGGTTGTTTTCTTCTTGCTAATAATGTGGTCAGTCCTGCAGCCCAAATGCAGCATAATTGCCAGATACACTTCCACATCTGGACCAATTCTGGCGCACCCACAGAAAATCTTCCGGCTGTCAGCCATTTCCAGAAGATAACAGCCGGAATCTGCCCAGATGTTTTAGAGTGTGTTCCAGGTTTGGGCCAAGAACCCAGGCATATGTTTGGCCAGAAGTTTTATTTTGCACTCTGGGGTTTACCTGCACTATTGGAACCAATTTCCTAATCAGTATTATTCTAGGAAATTTATATGATCTTTTGAGAGGTTGGATTTTTTATCAATTTGATTTTGCTTTATTCTTTTTTACCTTGCACTGTAATCACATACCTTTGTATAATGGCAGTAGACTTGTGACTTAACAAACTAGAAAAAAAAAAAAAAAAGCATTCTCCCTTGTAGTGTATGTAGATACGCACATAATACGTAAGGAGTCATTTATAAATATACATATACAAACAGAAGGGTTTCAGTAAATCCTAAAAAAAAACTGATGTGCACGTTAAATTTAAATTTAAAATTAAGGTTCTTTGCTGTAAAGAGGCAGTCAAGCCCCAGCAGACCAGCTTCTAAGCTCACAGGTGAACAAAGGAGCAGCTGTTGGGTGAAATTCAATTTAACAGGGACTGCTATGGGATCATGACAAGTTGCTTGTCTCCACTTACAGCCATCTAGGTGAGGCTTTAATCGTCCGTACTGATGGACCTCAAAAGGTAAAGCAGCAACCCAAGAACAACGTGGGGCTAATTTCACTGCCAGGAGAAGTGATGAGTTGCCTCAATGGACAGTCAGGGAACTTATTACCGCAACACCCATCAGTAATGAAGCATGAACTTCATTCAGTGCACACACACATACACACACCTACCTGATAGAGAGCAGTAATTACACCCCCCCCCCCCTTTCCCCAGCTATTTGAATGCATTAGCAGTCACCAAAAACATTCAGCAGATGCAGATGAGACACAAGGTGTATTCGTGGGGCCACGGCCTTGGCATTACACTTTAATGGACACACTTAAGTGTCAGTCCAATAATGAGCATATCGCTTCTTTCTCTTCATCCTTTCCTGTGTCATTTTTTTTTATCTCTCTTGTTGTCTGTCTGATTTTTCTTTCTTCCTGTAGACATGAAGCTGCTGAGCTCAGACAAGCAAGGTGATCTTGACTGAGGCCAATTAGCACCCCCTCCTCCTCCTTTGCTTGGACTGAGGTTCGCAATGGAAACACTTGGGGAGAAAAGCAATAGGTTTACTCTCTAAACATGTCTGGCATAATGACAGAAATCAATTGGCAGTCGTGTAATTCACTTTGCAGCAGATAAAGAGGTGGGGGTGGGGGGGGTGTTAGGGTTGATAAGTTTTTGATGAGGAGACCAGACCCTTGCAGAATGTCAGCTTCATCCAGGCTCAGTGCTCCATATCGAAGGTTAAGAGGGTCAAAGCATCCTGGACTGGACTGAGTTGAATCCAATTTGCATATGGCCGTTGACTGGATTTTGAATTCCATAGTAGTTTGGTCGCCATCTGATAATGTAGCTAGTTGGTATACCGGGTGTGAAAATGTTTACCCTTACCAGAATTGTATTTCTACTTTGTGTATACAATATTTTTTTCTAAACTTTTAGAAGTTTTTCTTGTTTTATTTATGTGTAACATTCCAAATTTCTGTGTGAGTCACAATTCAAGAGGCCATGTTTGCATATCTTACGTCAAAATAAGGGTCAGATGTTTTCACTGTCCTTTGGCTGGTTTTGCACCACCACACAACCAAACCATTATTGTAATTGCCATTACAATAGAAGCACACACGGTCAAAGAAAAACACTTCCAACCTACTCAGTCCATGGATAAACACAAACTTGAGAGTTTTAGATTTAACCTTTCTTTTGGTATTTCAAAGGGAAACAATGTCCTTCCACTTAGAGCCAAGCTGAGGAGCCAAACTGAATCAGTTACTGTATATCCTCAGCAATTCTTTTGGATCTTCAGAGGAAGCAGCTCAACGCGCATCTTCACAGAGGGAGCAAGTGTTATTCTTCTCTTCTGCTTTCTTCTTCCATTTTCCGCTGCTACTGTTCTGAGACACTCAATGTGCCTGGACAGTTAATTTTTACCTGCATGCTCTTCAATCACCTCAGTATTCCACTGACCAATGAGCTGAAAATGAGCCAGAACCCAACCAGCCCCCCACCTCCAACCTCATTTTCACACACATGCCTCATTTTCAATTACACACTGCTGAACACATGCTACAGCAAAGAAGCGCCAAGCAGCAGCATCCATCACAGGCAACCATGAGGATAAGGCTGATAACACAGCAGTAGCTGATAGCCCACCAGCTGACACCCAACACACACACACACACACATAGGTAAATAGCCTAGATATCCAGATTCTACTTCTTCTGCTCACATCCCTGCATGAGAAGGTAACGATACAGACTCTCTCTCACTGTCTCTCCATCTCTCAGCTCCATCTTACATCATTGACCTTTTTTTTTTTTTTTTTTTTTTTTTAATTAATGTATGAGCCAGGAGTGAGAATTCGGTCACCTCCAGCCTCCACCTCCAGCCTCACTACTGTTTCCCACCCATGTCAATTTATGCTTCCTGTCGTATTCTCCATTGCAAAGAAAACAAATGCAAATGCAAATGCAAATATAAAATCAAAACCAAGTAATCGTTTGGACCAACAGGAGTCTAATCCTATTCTTAGAACCAATATGTCATCTGACAACATCTGCAAATAAAGTTAAAGACAGCAGCTGTCAGATAGATTGACTGTAAAATACCTGTCATACATCTGTTGATCAAAGAAGGTTGCAGGTTTGGCTCCTGGCCTGGGTCCTTTCTGTGCAGAGTTTGCATCTTCTCCCCGCCTGCGTGGGTTTCCTCCCACCGTCCACAGATATCATGTTTGGATTAACTGGTGACTCTAAATTGACCGTAGGTCTGAATGTGAGCATGAGTTGTTGTCTGTCTCTGTGTGTTGGCCCCGTGATGGACTGGTGCCCTGTCCAGGGTGTACCTCGCCCCTCGCCCGAAACGTTGCCTGGGACCGGCTTCAGCATCGCCCACGTCTCGGAAACGGAGAAGTGGTAGAAGATGGATGGATGGATGGGCATCTGTCGATCCACAACCATGTAGTATTCATTTCCGTCATTTCCACTCCAGAGGGTAACAGGGTTCTATTGGACGCAGATCTTCCTGTCTAACTCCCTCTGAGTCATATGCAGAACTGGTCACAGTGTGTTATAGTTACTGGAGTATATGTTGAAATCAACTAAACATTTCCTTTCAAATAAAAAGTCTTTTGGTGGACAAAAATGCTATTTTTTTTTGCAGCAGTAAAATTATTGTGGCTGGTGTTTTTGCTGTTTATGTATTTATGGATCACCTCTCTAACCCTCCCTCTCTCTTCTCTCTCTCTCTGTGCGGTCTATCTGATGTTTAGTTATTCATTTTCTTCCTCTTTTAATGAGTATTTGATAAAAGTAGTTAGTTTAATGTACTAGAGGTGAGTCCCGGTCTACTGAGGTCAGACATGAAGCATTAAGATTCCAGCGAATAGGTCTTTTGTGCAGACTTTTGTGGTCCAGCAGAAGAGGAGCAAACCACAAAGATCCTAACAATAAAAGACCAGATTCATGTTTGAGACTTTTTACGGCCCTGACGTCCTCTTCATCCCCTGAGCTTCATTTTGTTCCTACAATCATCACTCTTTTTCTCAGTGCCCTCCATCTGTCATTTTCCCTCTCTTGCTAGCATCATGATCCACCAGGTTCATTCACTGTGTAAACACACATCACTTCAGTCTCTCTTTTACTTCCAGCCACGTTCTAACGTACTCTGCTTCTACCGTGTGTACCCTCAGGCACAGTTTGTCCATGTCAGTGCTAAGCCGCTAGTCTCAGGGTATACACTTCTATGCCATTATGCGGACACTGTGTCAGGCATATTAAACAGTCAATGTGCATTTGCCAGTGTGCATTTGTGACAGATTAACTGTGTGTTGGAGCTTTTCGGCCTTTATGTACTCATGTCTATGTTTGTTCTATCCTATGAAACTGATACTGTGGAGTCTCTGGTGTGAACCTGTCATTTTATATATAATGTATCCTTTCTTTCTGAGATGAGATGGCTCTGGGGGGCAGCAATTTACTTCAAAGCTCTAGCAGGCAAAATTTTTAAAAACTCTAGCCAACTTTTGAAACTAATTCACTTGTGAAGTGCATGAAATTCAACCTGGGCTTCACCTGGCTTTACATTTAATAATCCCATTCCTACAATCCTCAGCTCAGGATGCACAACACAAAGATGTTCAATGTGTCCTCACCTCAGTGTCTGGCACTTGAGGGTAGCTGCGGTCATGCACAATCAGTGTTGTGCCAGTACACGCTACAGAAAAGTAACTGGAGAGACAGCTAAGGCATTCAAGGGGAGAGGGATGCTATGCTGCCATAGGTCTAGACTGCTGGGGGAAGCTGAGCACCGCACCCTCTCTCTCTCTCTCTCCCCCCCTTTGCATGCGCCGAAATACCAACAACCATGCTTTTCCCGAAGTCTCTGTCTCTCCCAGTTCCTCTCCTCTCTCTCCATGTCCTCATCCTGCAGGTGGTGAATCATCACTACTCCATGTTCCTGCAATGCCTGCTCTCACATCTTCATGAATTCCATACAGCATAATTTCTATGAACTTCATGCAGCATTCTATGTTCCTGCCTGCACCTGTATCAAATACCCCCTCCTCCTCCTGTCACCCCCCCCCCCGCCGCCGAGTTTCTGCCTTTTAATAAAGGAAATTTTTTCCTTGCCACTGTCACCAAGTGTTTGCTCACGGGGTGGTCTGTTGGGTCTCTTTAAATCACTTTATAAAGAGTTTGGTCTAGACCTGCTCTACATGTACAGTGCCTCAATGTAAATTTGTTATGATGTGGCGCTATGTAAATAAATCTGATTTGATTTGAGGCATGGAGCATAGCATGCAGCAAACACCCGAGGCTGGATTCTAACACTGCAGTAACACTGCCATAGCCGTGCGCGATGTTCTGAACAGCTCACCTTCATCAATATAGCACATAGCATGTCAGATGTGTCCTTAATACGACCGCCTAGGTGTGAAGAAATACACGTCTTTCAGTAAATCCTCCTCATTCTCATCCGTCCCAGCCTCCAATCACTGCCTTTTTTTGTTAGTTATTACCAGCTTTTTTCAGTTGTTGACCTACACTTAAATCTCAAAACAATAGGAATGATCCAAGGCCGTGATATGTGACCCTTATGTGACACCCATATCAATGCAATAGCACACGATTCCCTATCTGTCTCTTGACTCTCTGACCTCTTATGCCTCTTGTTCATTAACCAATTTTCTCAAATTCAAGGGGAGCCAGACTTCCTATCTTTTTTCATATTGTAACTGTCATGAGTAATCCTTCTGTGTTGTCACTAGTCCTCATTTCTCTCTAATTATTGAGCATATTCTAATGTGTTTAACGGTGCCACTCTATGTGGCGAATGAAAACCAAATGTTACATACTGTTGTCTGTGTGCCAAGGGAACCCAGCCACCCTTTAGCATCAGACCAATTAAAATCATAGTATTGTTATCATAAATAGCACTGATCAGTTGATCATTGATTCAGTTATGGAGCGTGGAGATTTGTAATATTGAATAAAAAAAATAACTTTACTCAAGTTTCTCTACAGTAAAAAATTACAATTGCATTAGAGGTGAAACCAACGATGAAATTACAGCTCCTTATTGAAGTGATGAAAGGCTTTCAACTTTCAGTGATGAGAATTATGTCCACTTTACATAGCTAGCTGGTACTGCCAAAAGTCAGCAGTTATTTTGCTGGGAAGCTTCAAGCAAAGCCACAAGTACAGGCTAGACTTTTACCGGCAATTATGATGACACATTCCAGGCAGTCGGAGAACTGAGGAGAACCTGTGCCCTGATGTTTACGATGGGGCACAGGGCGTAGCCGGCTGGAAGGATCTGCAGGGAGTTAAATGCTACCTATCTCATCTTTCCAACATTTTGACATTATTGACAGTGTAGTATTGCACATGGTCCAGAGATTTCCAAATATCGAACACCTGAGTGTTTTTTATTTATTTATTTATTTATTTTTTTTTTTTTTTTTTGGGGGGGGGGAGTTGGATCGCATACTGTTTTCAACTTTCTGCAAACCCACTAAATTTCCCAGGAGAGAATTTGCTCATCAGTACATAGCCATTCTTTGACAAGCAGAGATTAAGAAATGAGCTCTACATCCTGTAAAACAACAGACTGTTGTTCATGAGCCACCAGCAGAGCTGCAACAGCTTCTCATTAAGGATGACCTACAGGGAACACTTCCTGAGGTCTACAAACTGCTACAGCTTATGTTCGTGATATCAGACAGCATCACATCAGCGGCCCGCTCATTTTCCTGTCTGAAAAAGATGAAAACTTATGTCAAGAATACCTGTGGACAGTACAGATTTGTCAATTTAGCAATGCTCTCTATTCACTGCAAATATTGTTATGGAGCACCTAAAGGCTAGTAGGAAGTTTTACGATATGATTCGTCTCCATTCACCACCATGAAAGACAGGAGAATGGCCTTCCTCTTCAAACAGGGCGAGTAAAATGTTCTTTTTCTGTCATGCTTTAATGGTTACTGAATTGTCTATTTAGCTATGTGTTATTTTTGATGGTTAAATGGTGGTGGTTAAATTGCCCTTAGTGCCTTGATTGAGAAGCACTGAAGTTGTTTGCTTTATGTGGTTGTTTTTGGACAGCGGCCATGTAGGGCCAAGCTACCTGATTAGATAATCTGTCAGCTTTGCTGTCTGTTATACTCAAGTATTTAGTATTTGTGTATTACAAATGTGGATGTAAAATTTAATGTCTCCTGACTGACTTTCTGTGTTTCTTTTAATCACTATCAAATTTGTACTGTACATTAACATCTGGTAGGGCATTTCGGTGGATAGATAGTAATAGTAAGATAATAGTAACTCCTGGGTAAAATAATACTGAGCCCTCTGATTTATTTGGTGACATGGAATATACAACATGCCAGCTGCAGCATCCTCTTTTTCATCCAGTAGGCTCTGGGAGGTCATTCAAGAGCCTATGAGCCCTGATTGCAAAGGCCCTGTCACCTTTTGTTGCAGGGCCTTACCAGCAGATCTCAGATCGTGAGCTGGTTTTTGTGACAGTAAAAGGTTTGAGATACAGGCTGGGGCTAGGCCAAGTCTGGCCTTAAAAACAAATAAAATAATTTTAAAATCTATCCTGAAATGAACAGGCGTCCAGTGCAGGGATGCTAAAACTGGGGTAATGTGGTTGTGGTTTTTAGGCTAGTCAAAAGGCAAGCTGCTGCATTTTGAAATAACTGAAAATGTTGAAGTGATTTCTGTCTCAGACAGGTATATAATTTGTTACAGTAGTCCAGACATGAAGAAATAAAAGCATGGATGAGTTTATCAAAATCTGTGGCTCAGATAAAAGACCTGAATTTGGCTATGTTTGTAAAGTGATAAAGACATGTCTGAACCATTTTCTTTACATGAGGTTCAAAGCTCAAATCCTGTTCAAAAATAACTTTCTGACTGAGTGTTTAACAAGAGTCACAAAGGCTTTCCAAAGTTAATTTTCTTTTTGTGGATAAATCTACAGAAATCGGATTTTGACTAATTGAGTTGGACAAAATTGTCTGATCAATCAAATTTGATTTCTGTGATGCAGTTGTGGAGGGCTACTATATCAGATTGATCACTAGGCTTGATTGGGATATATAACTCTTTGTCATCTGCATATCAATGAAAATGGACATTATAAGTATGAATTATGCCACCAAGAGGGATGCATGTAAATGCAAAAGAGCACTGGGGGACACCACGTCAGTGGGGGAAGAAATTCATCTAGCTAGAGATACAGAAAAGTATCTGTTGAAAAGGTAAAACCTGAACCACTTCCAAGGCCACCTCAGTAATTCCTGCCCACTTCTTTAACTTGTCAATTAAAATATCATGGTTCACTGTGTCGAATGCAACACTAGGGTCCAAGAGAACTAAGACGGAGCACTTGCCGACATCTTCAGCCAAGAGGAGATCATTGCAAACTTTAAGGAGAGCTGATTCAGTGCTATGAAGTGGTCAAAACCCAGATTGGAACTTTTTTGAGTAAGTTATTGACTGATAGATGAGTTATTAATTGTTTGAATACAGTTTAATTCTAGGATCTCTGATAAAAAAGGGAGCTTTGAGACAGGCCTGCAGTTGTTCAGAATGGATCGGTCTAGCTTGAGATTTTTGAGAAGACGTTCAATTAGAGCTGATTTAAAATAAGCACACCTATTTGCCTGCAGTAGCTTCATGGTGACCAATCAGTCATTGTCCACAGGTTAGGAACAACTGTTGTATACTATATACTGAAATATATGTTACTTTTAAAAGAGAAGAAAAACTAATCTGAGCATATATTGAATGTGTATATGCAGCGAGTTTGACTTGGTGGAAGGGTAGTGAATGAGCTGAGAACATATTATATTGCTGCGGGACTATGAAATCAAGTTAAGCTTAAAAGTAAAGTTATATTTTAGATATTCTGAAATATTTGGACAGTAGCCTTTCTCTGTCCATTTATCAATAGGGTTTCAGTCTGCAAACTGCTCTTCCATCATGTGAAGTAACAGTTTGGTTCTTGCCTTCTCGTGTTTTGGCACGTTATCCTGTTGTAAAAAGAGCAGCGATGTTTTTTATTGTCATCCTCATACTCTGCAGCAGCTCATACCTCCTCATGATTTCTGCTCTGATCTGCATCATCAGCTGTGAGACCTGACATATGAACTGTGTGTCTGACCGCATCTAGTTTGATCAGCTTCCCCATAGAAGGACTCCAGTCTGGTGTAGAGACCTAAGTGAATATCCAGAAAGGTGGATGATCCCAGTTGAATTTTATCCATAGTCAAGTGTCTTATATCCAAACTTGTTTTATATCAAAATAATCTCTTCTACAACAAACTTGTTGTAGCAGCAAGGAAAGCTATCAAAGAGAAAAAAACTGAGCGTGCGATCAAGATGCAACATGAATGATTACCCATGCTGACCCAGGAATGTCAATGACTGAGGTTACTACTACTGAGATGAAACCCTCATTCAAAGCGTTTAAGACATGCTCTGACATGGTGTGTCCTCATCAAATGTTGAGTCTGGACCTCTTAATGAGGAAATGTCAGGCTGAGTGGTGATGATACTTAGTTATAGCTCTTGATCAAAGACCTAAAAGAAGGAGTCAAGTTTGCCTAGTAATTGTTGCATTGCCTTGTAAGAAACACCTTTTCACTGCATGTGGTGGTAAGTGATTAGTTAATGCAAAACATGATAGTTAACTAACACCAATAACAATCTCTTTGGAATGGGAAAGAAGTAGTATTGAGGTGACACCTATCCACTGTACCACAATGCTACCCATGCAGCGGTTTATTTCCCCGCAAAAAAAAAAAAAAATGTTGAATCTAAAATTTACATTGTATCACTTTGGCCTAGTTTGTTGTAGCACAGTAATTTGACTATTTTAAGCTTTGTGTGAATACAACTTTTTTTTCGTACCGATGCAGAGGCACCTGCTTTCTCCTGAAACAATTATTTGGAGTAAATCACCATCAAGAAATGTTTCTAACTTTCTCTCACAGGATCAAAACATCAAAAATGTTCCCTGTTTGTATCACATCTTGACTGTGAAAATCATCATTAGCTCTTTCAGTCCACCCTCTGAAGTCATTCACTCTGCAACCTTCCCAGTCTTTTCCTCAACTTTTACTCTACAGTGGGTACAGCTTGGTCTTCACTGAATTCCTTGTTAGTGCAAGCAAGAATAATATTGAATATGTCCCATGGTGTGATTGCACCTTGTAGTTTCTAACTTAGTCGGAAAATCAAAAGCAAAATTCTATCTCCTTGGTCTCTGCTAAGACTGCTCACTAAGACGCTGTCTACTGACTTGAAATACAATCTGACTCTAATCAACACTGAGCCCAATTCTCAACAAATGAAAACAGCTTAGTGGTGCATCCGCTCCATGAGCAGCAGCAGCAGCAGAACCCTGCATGATCTTTTTATGATGTTTCAATTAACTGACCCCATTGTGGCAGACAGGTTCAACTCAAGACAGACACCGCAGAAAGAGCTCTAGATAGACTTTGATCATGAGAAACTCTGAGCAAAGTCAATCCACTCCATCTGCTGTCGCAATCAAGTCAAATGCACTGGAGTGGAATAGTCATATTGGGTTATCTGCTCTGAGTGAGGCCACATGCATACCAGGTATGACCAAAGTCTAGGTTGAGCGGACAGGCATTAAAACTCATGATTCATTATCTACAAATTGCTTGGCTGAGTGACACCCCCGTGTATTACTTCCTACCTTCACCATTGACTTTGGTCAAGTATTTAGCATCATGCTAATACAGTATATGCTAATTTTAACAACTGCTTTGTTTGTTTTTATAGGCTATAGCAAGGATCAAGGAATCGATAATATTCATCCAAGTTTGTGTTCCTTTTATGTTGTTATCTTGCAGCTATATGTTTATTACATCATTGGGCATCTTGCGTGTAGAGCTGGTATTTAATCATGGTCAAAGAGTTAGCAAAAGGCTGACTCTTTGGGATTTGGGGGATTTTTGCTGGGACAATGATTTAATGCTGATTTTTTATGTGGAATGTCTTTTTTGAGATGGCCATTGAGCAGTCATGGAGGGTGGCAGAAAATTATTAGTACCACATTTAGACTCATGAAATCATAAAGTGTACCATCTTATTTACTGTAGCTGTGTATTAACCATATAAATTCTGCCAGCAATCAGGTACATCAAAAGAAGTAATATATGGAAAAGTCAGTTTTGGGTTAATTATGAGTTAATTATGGACCCTTAAGTGACTAACAGACTGTGTGACACTATTATCACTAGAAACCGGACCCCATGAGCGATTTATACAACAGAACATGCATGCAGTGCAGCCTGGTGTCAGCCAATAGCAGCACCACAGGGACGCCCTTTTACCATTTCCGTGGAGACGAGAAGGCTAAAATCCTAATTCCATGCTGGATTAGCTATTTGGGATGAATTTAATTTGCTCTGCATGCAGAGGAGCTTGTGTGAGCTCAGAGGATGATCCATGATACCATTCACTCTCCTGCTGAAACATATGGCGGCCGTGTCTAGGTCAACTGTAGGAGTCAATGGACTAGATCGAGGAGGGACAAAAAAGACACACATGCTGACACACATCTACCCCCCAAGGTGTGTTTGAAGTAAAGGATGTATATGACAGAGGCCTCAAACTGTCCTTGCATTGCTCCTAAATGTAATTACAGCACTTAAAGACTCTGTGTTAATCAATCAATCGACACATCACAAGAAAAGTGAAGATAAACGATAAACGACAGCTGTTGGTACATTTCCAGGTAGGGGGCTAGAAAATAATGATGCTGTTCATCTCCCTCAAATATGAGGACTAAAGGTGGAATCATAATCAATCAACCATTTGTGACCTTTTGTCCTGCCAAAAGATGTGTGTATTGTTCACAGTGGAAGTGTTTGACCAGTTCAACATGGTGTGGATATATTTGTTTTAATTACATTTATTAAAATTGTTAAAGTAACTCTCTGTGATGTGGTCAAAACTATCTGGCCCAAATGATGCAATGCAGGTTTAATCAGTTTCAAGATGTGCTCCAGACCTGGCCAAGACTGGGACCAAGACTTCATATAGTTGTTTTTTTTCCAGTGAGCTAGTGCTCACTAGAGTGGTAAATAATCGGTTTCTACAGATTCAGACTGCAACTCTGTGCCTCCCCCTGTTGCACCTTATTCCCCATCACTCCATTCCTGTTCTGCTTTTCTCTCTTGTTTTTCACCTCTTGGCCAAATATCACAGTCATGGAATTAATTAACCCAGTAACCCTGATTTTAAGTGACAGTGTGTGTACCTGTAAAAGCTGCTGATCCCTTCTTGAAAGATCATATCAGAGGTCTGGGTGTCAGTAAAACTAAAATCTGATAAACCTTGAATACTGGTGATTGGTTCATAGACCACTTTATGACAATACTTCACAATGGTGTGATTTGTCAAAGTTTGACCACAAAGAACCTTGACATTAGGTTTGACCCCGCCCTCTCTTTCGATGAACATAGCAGCTTTTCCTATGGTACCTCTGCCCTCTGGAAAAATCCCCTCCTGCTGACATCAGCTTGTCTGGATCTGTTTAGGGTTGAAATCTACACCTGAAACTCACATTTGGGCTAACGTTGCTAACAGTTAGCATCTTATTGTTATATTTTACTTCAGCCTTGGCACTTACCAGGCCATTCTCCTGTTGGCAGATTGATAAGGGCCTTAGTGAATCTAAATCTTGGGTGTACGATACAATCCATGCCAAAATCCAGAGCCAAAGGTGCAGGATACACGCTGAACAACACCGTCATATAGGGATTTGTAATCATTCACAGCTGCAGCACGTCCCTACTTGCCTTGCATGAGCTGGGATTATGTTTGGAAATAATGCTCTACAATAAACGGACAGTAGGTAGGAACCCACAACCCAGAACCTTTGTCCTCCACCACTATGCTATATTATAATCTTATTGTGTTATAATCTTACTGTCTGCTGACGCCTTTCTGTTTAAAGTTATGTGTCTGAATGATGGTTGATCAGTTGTTAGAAGCCAGATACACACTGGAAAGCATCACCTACACTAGTCAACAGCAGCACATTTGATAGAAAATAATTTGTGAACCTGTTGAAACTTAACATGCTGCCAAATAAACGAAGTGGAGTGGAAATATTTTCTCCTGGCAGTGTCTTTAATTTATTTTTGTATGTTTTAACACTCGCAATTTCCCTAAACAGATGGCCACTGTAGTTTTCACACAAACATGAGTAAATAGAGCATTTACTATATATTATACATGTCAATATCAATATGCATTTAGTCCATTAAGTACATAGTAGCCAAATTAGTCATTTGGAACTCACTGTTCCTATTCCATACCTATTATTTATTGATTTATTTTTTGGCTGTTATGACTTAGACATGTTTTTCCTCCCATTTTCCACCAGCTGTCCTCGGACAGGTCTCTTGGTACCACCTCACATACCTCGACTCATCTGCCAGCCCCACCCACCATCTGCCTAAATCCAGTATTCTGTGCACCCTTCTCATACATTGCCCACAGGATGGAATTGGAAAGAGGACCGTCAGACTGTGTAGCATGCACTCAAACAGACGAGCCTCTGAGCACCTACGAACCAGCTAGTAAAAATGCCACAAGAAATGTAATTCTGATAGTGTGGTTGCCCTTCCTTAAAACAATCAATTGTTCCTGTACCTGCAAGCCCTTTATTATTCAAACTGCTGAACTGTTCATTCTTGGTCTTTCTTGGGGTACTTCCTCCTTACGCCATGTGCAACCTGTGACAGACTACAGTTTCTGTTCTAGTGATGTGATATTTGAGTGGCGGCACAGTGAAGCTGACCTTTGACTATTTTTAAACTTAAACAATACATATATTGTAGTTAAATTAAATCAAATCAAATAGAATCAAATCAAATCAGATTTATTTGTATAGCGCCAAATCATAACAAAGTTACATCAAGGCACTTTACATATAGAGCAGGTCTAGACCAAACTCTTTATAAATTTATTTAAAGAGACCCAACAGATCCCCCGATGAGCAAGCACTTGGCAACAGTGGCAAGGAAAAACTTCCTTTAAGAGGCAGAAACCTCGAGCAGAACCAGGCTCAGGGGGGGCGGCCATCTGCCTCGACCGGTTGGGTTGAGAGAGAGAGAGAGAGAGAGAGACAGGCAGGCAGGCATTAATTAAGTCACCATTATACCATGACAAGTGGGTTTTGGTCTCTGCTATCTTTAAACCTAAATTGCTAAATTCCAATCAGTTAATCTTTAAGTTTAAGAATATATTTGTGATATTCCATTAAGGCATTATAGAGACACACTGACTCTGGCTGTGACCAGTGCAGAGGCATAGCAAGGGGAAAGTGTGAAATGTCGGGTCATATTAAAAGCTTTTACTTCCTTTACAATGTTGTCAAGACTTCCTTGGTTGCACTGTACTATAATGCAGGGTTTTCTACAACATTTATCCTTTCACTTTACTTTTTTAGGGGGCTGAATGTCTTTTTCACAAATCTGCAAAAACACATGTAAAGGAGCCTCTCAAGAGTTCTATGCTTAAATTAATTTGAAATAAATAAAAAGAAATACAGAACCAAAGCCACTATTACGTGTCAGAGCTGAGGGATTTTCAAGCTTGGGCTGCTTTCTTTGATTCAAGGCGGATCGCTCACATGAACACACAGACCATGTGTCATGACTCAGGGTACATTAATAGTCCTTCAGACATGATCATTAGATACTCAATTAGCACCAATGCTTTTGATCCATAGTATGATGTAGCAAAATAATGTGACATCCATGAACATTTTCATGCACACCAGCTATGGGGAGAAATGTCCCGCAAGGTTCATTACCAAAAAAAGTGAGAGTGCAAAGGTACCATATTTTTTGCACTTAAAATTCTTGCTGCTTACTGACCTTGAACCAATTTTATGTAGTAAACTGTGCTCAAAAATCTGTCAAGTGATGAAGCTGCTCCACTTGATGGATTGTCGGAGAAGTTGTATTAACATTGGTCCTTGGTTGGATATGGGTTGCAGACAACGTTAGATAACTAATGTAGTGCTGGCAAGCAACCGTCGTCCAACATTTCGTCAGTGTTACCTTGCTATAACTAGACATCAAGCCAACATTGGGTTTTTAATGTAAACCCAATTTTCAAATCCATATTATAATCCAATTATAATCGAATGTTGGAATGCAAAATTGTTCCAACGTCACAATAACTTCAGGTGTTTGCCATCTCTGGCAACGATAAACCAATCAGAGAACAGTACGTAGTACGCTTACCTCCCCAGTTTTTGTAATACGTACGTTTGTTGTACGTACTGTGCTTCACTTTATACATGTTCTATAATGTGCCTTATAACCTGGTGCACCTTATATATGAAAATAGACCTGTTCATTGATATTGTGCTGTTGTGAGGTCCGAAGAAGGGGGGTGGGAGGAGATTCCAATCCCCCACACCCCTCAAACTTCAAAGAGACTATTGCCTCCAACAGAGATTTCTCAGATCTCTGCTAAGTGCCATCCTAGACCCTTATCTGAATCTGGCATCTAAAGACCCTGCTTTCTCAAAATAACAGATTGCAGTCAGTGCCACAGCATAAACCAGCCTAACCCCGCAGAGAGGTACCCCTTCTCTGACCCTCCACTCAGGTTGACCTGATAACATTATCAGGCAATGGACATAAGAAGTGGAGGAAAGGACTTCACAGCTGTTCGAACCATTTTTCTACGTGATAGTTTGGCTGAGATAGAATTTAAAACAGACAATGAACGTGGCCGCTCTCGTCGGACATCTCCTGCTCTTTGCGTGGTCAGTTAAGTCGTCTACCAAGTAAGGTGGCTTTTATCTACTTCCCCAGCGGATTGTTCTGAGTGGTGCGAGGCATGGCTATTAGAGAACAGTGAATCAAATTTTAGTTTTAGAGCTCTCCTTCCTCAGACAGACTCCCCCTTGTATTTTGATAAACGATCTGCCATTCATTCGCCTAAATACTCTAGAATCACCAGTCGCTTAATTATCATTGTTATATCATGCCATTCCATTTACATATCCAAGCTCACCTGTTTCACCTAGTTTATGCTTTGATTTGCACCTGTATATAATTAGCATGTTTTTATTTACCCATTTTTAATTGATAAAACCCCCATAAATTAAGACGTTATTACACTCCTCCCTTCAGTAATTGTTCTTAAGTCAATCAACAGTAAAGAACATCCCTTAAAGATTGAGAGTTGATAAGAAGCTGGTAAGAGTGATAAGAGGGGATTTAATGCTATACACAATCCTAGGCAGAACAGTGCCTTATAATGCGCTATATGGTCCACAAAATACGGTAATTCACACTAAGAAGTAAATCCGGAAATTGATATTGGATATTGAGTGAGGACAGACTTGTGAGAGCAGAATGGGTTTAGAGAGTGGTGAGGATGGTGGCTGGATGAGTGTGATCGATCTTTTCAGTCTTCAGAGGAACAGGGTCTCCAAGTTTGTGCCAGGAGAAGGACTTTACTTGCTCTCTACCCCTCAGCTCAGTTATAGCTCAAATGCAAAACAATCCTGTTGGACTGTGCAGCTTTTACACTTCCAGTGAGGCTAGCTTTGTCTTTCGCTGAGTAACATGTAACATAATTTTGAGTATAATGGTATCTATATCTGTATCTCTTTTTTCCACACATTTCTCAACATACGGCATCTGTTAAGCAGTCACAAAAACTGCTCCCTAAATAATGTGGAGTCAAATGACATGAAGTCATTGAGGGGATGAATCACACAGCAATGTGCAAAGCATCAGCTGTAGAAAAAGCATTTGTGTAACACAATAAGGTAATAGTGGTAGTTCAGTGATGTGAAGTATTTTGTAGATGATGAGAGATGAGATTAGATGATGGTACAGTAACAGCAATGTGAGAAAAATATGGATGATGAAAACATCCACCTGGTGTATTTATGCAATCCTCAACATTGTCACGAGAGCAGAAAAGCTCAATTTGATAAGAGCTCAGTGTTGATGTTGAGACAAATTCATGGCAGGATTGTAACTACATCGTCAAGATAGCACATTGGCTGTGAAATAGCTAAGCATGAGAAAGTCAGAGACTTCAAGGATGAAAAATTGCACAACATCAGCGAGCTAATGAGAGAAGTCCGACTCAACAGCATCAAGATGTGTGTGAAATCCATTCCTTTTCTGCTTGACGGACATATTTAAGTTTGACAGAGACATTTGATCAGTATTGTTTCATCCGTGTTTGTGACAGCTGTTAGCAACTAATTAGTTAGGATGGTGTTGTGAGCATAACAATCCAAGAGTATAATATTTGCTAAAATAGACTCTTAAAGATAGAGAAAATGAAAAGGTCCTAATATGGAGGTTTGCAGTATTCCACAGGTGGTGGGTAATGAATAAAAGGACACATTATTAGTTCTATCAGATAATGATGGGTATTGGAAGTAGGAGGCAAACCACTTAAATAACTGTCCCTGAACGCCAAAAAGGTACTTAGCTCAATCAGAGAGGCTGGAATGATTGTAGCGCAGGCTGTGAGGAGAAATTAAATAATTAAAATAGCGATAGGCTCAGTAGGAAAGCAAAGACCTTATACAAGAACATGAATCCGAAAAGTTCCAAAAGCCAGGAAATCAGACAGGCCTTATATCTGACATATCCTGTGTTCTTCAATATTGCCAAACTGCCATTGTCATCAGGGTATGTATTACATCCTTTTCCACACGTGTTTATGTGCGACAAGTGCCATGTCCAAGTACTTTGTTTTTCATTTCAATAAAAATTTGCGAGTGCTGTAGTTTTGAAAGCTGATGATTTCACGTTATTCAGACAGACTTATAAATATGGCTTTAATGACAACTTCAAAGGTATGATATCAGCCTTTGATAACAAAACAGTATGATGGGAAATTGAACACGACAGGAAAAAAAGAAAGGCTGTGGCTGAATTGAAATACACAAAGCTCAATCTTGCACGCTAGGTCTCTGTCCCATTAAGGATGCAAGGCTGAATGCTGTAGAATCAGGCATCACAATGTAAAAACCTAATATTTCAAGCAGAAACAAATAGTCTAAAATAGCATTTAATTTTTTTCAACACCAAAAGCCTTACAATCTGCAGGATTGAAGACGCAGAAATGGTCTCTGGTGTCCAAATCCAGAGTTTCATATTGCCACTATCACCCACCTCGAGACATCGACTGTGGGGTGAAAAAAATTGGTGTTGCCAAGGAAAATAGGGAACATTAACGAGGCATCTTTTACCTTTTGCCTTCTATGCTGCCAAAGCAAATTGATTTTATTTGAACATGATTTCTCAGAAACACAGCTACGGTGGATTTCACAAGAATAAGTGATTTTGCCAACGCAAGGAACAAGTCTGTACATTTGGATTTTAGCCCACTTTCTAACTTATTTAGCTAACTGTATTATTAACTTGAAACATATGAGATAAACGTCATTGCACTTCACAAATGTATTTCAAATTGTCATATTCTCAAGGTTGTAAGAGCTTTTCTCAAGGATGTTTAAAAACCCTGCTGTACTCCGAACCCATCTAAAAATCAGTCACACAAGGTGAAATACACTAACCCCCATAAAAAAATAGCTTGAAGAAAAAATGCTTAATGTTTTGGCAGCAACACAGCTGTCATCCATCAGTTCTAAAACAAATCCTTCAATTCCTGTCAATGCAATATTTATTCCAGCCATCACAGCATATACTAATTTATTTACATTCCTGATGCATTGATGTGTTTGGCTTTTGTTTGGTTTAGCTGCAGCAGGTTGATAGATGGCTGGACGGGTGAAAGGAGGTGATTTGGTGATTTAAGGCCCAATTTTAGGTGCTAAAATTGGTTCCTGCCAGAGTAATACATCAAAGGGAATTAAAAGGTGATTGTGGCGTGTGTGTGTTTGTGGTTTGAACCCAAAGCACAGACATAAACCACACATAAAAATACCCATTTCTCCCTCAAACACACAGTGTGTTGAGGGGGAATAGGTAGGTTTGGTAACACACAAACACACACACAGAGCAGATGGATTAGGTTGTAGACAGAAAAAAGGAATTGGAAGAAAATAATAGTGAAGAGAGAGAGAACGGCTTCAAACTCTCATTGACCTTACCCTGATTCAGGTTGTGCCACACACACACACACACACATACATGCATCCTATGTGTGTGTCTACATCGTACTAAACAGTGAGCGATGGAGCAATTGTCTCATCATCATGGCTGCCATGTCAGACACAGAGGATAAATGATATCCAGGAGAGTCAGATCAGTGTATGAAGCGTGATATTCTCCTTAAGCAATGAGGAAAAAAAACTGACATTCTTCTCCAAGATTCTCTTAATGCTCTGAAAACCTAAAAGAATGGATGTGTAAAACATTACACAACACAATTCGCGCTGACAATTTTCATTTATTTCAACCTTTCTCTGAGCAAATAGGCCATTGATGGACATTACAGGCAGCAGGAGGGCAGGGAGACGAAAAACAGCAACCTATGGATTTCAGTAAAACACCAAGGAGGAAATGAATAGGAACCCTATAGGAACCGTACAAGAACCCTATCAGCTTTGAGTAGCCTAAATACATTTTAAATTTTTGACCTTTATTTCTGACAAACACAGAAATCTTGGTGAAAACTACAAATTCATTCTCTAGGCAACTCATTGATACCGTGGTTAGCACTGTTGCATTCTCTCCCTCTCCTCATACGGGTTCCCACAGTCCAAAACCATGTTAAATGTTGATTCCAAAATTGCCTCAAGGGCTGATTTGTTGTTGTCTCTGTCTTCCTTGTCATAGACTGGCGACCTATGCATCGTGTTGCCCAATGTGATTTTTTTTTTTTTTTTAAACCTTGTGTAATGATCCAATCTTCTAATTAGTTGGCATGAAGCAAAATTATTACTGCCACATTATTACTAACACACCCTATCTCTCCTTCACTTGGCTCTGCAGGTTATTGCACACAAAGACTGAAGTGATACCTGCTCTCAAATGTATCTTAAGAACAGAGATTTATTGATCTTTCGTGGGAATTAATTAATTTCACCTTATCGCCGTGTTTCACAACAGATTCAGTTGTAGCGCTGATACAAAGTGAGGGATTTTCACTGCAGATCACACCAGGATCTTTCTGTGGGCATTAGGGAATTTTAATCTTGCCTTCCACTGAAAGATGGATGTGTTATATCAAAGTGGTGCACACAACATTTTTGAGCCTTGAAGGGGGCATGGCAGGAAACATGATTTCCACGTTCCTGTTAAAACCCTTGACAGTTAGGTCGGATCAGTAAAACCATGCAGGGATCAGGAGCTTCACACAGGCTAAAACTCCTGATCCTAGTATCTGTCGGGCTTCTGACCCACAATGACAAAATTATTCCAATTTATTCTGACCAAGACGCAGACTCCTGCAGACACGATAAATCACAGACTGAAGTTGAATTTAAAACACAGGATTGAATCTGTTCACATCAGTTGAGGACTTATTTTATCAGATGCCATTCAATCTGCATTTAGATTAGTGCAGAAAATAATGTTCATTAGCGAGTCGTCGAAGATGAGCGCAAATGAAATGTAAAGTAAACTTGTAATCTTGTCCATGTATTCATTTATTTTTTGTTTTTGACCAAAGCCTGAAAACAAAGAAGCCGGCTCCTTTGAAAAAACAGACATGAGTGACAAATCAAACTATATTCTTTGTTTATATAATATATTTTGTCTGTTTTTATTTCTCTCGCCTTCTGGGAGTGACACCGTCCTTCTAGATGAATCCATCCAGCAGTACTTTGCAAGAGTTTTACTGCTCCACTTTTCATTTTAAAATACATCGTTTTTTTTAACTGCGCACACTAAAAATGAGAATATACATCCTGCAACCGCATACTCATACTTATTTAATCTATTATTTTAACCCAAATTAAGTACTTTTAGTTGGTCAAGATATCATTTAATGTTTTCCTCTTGTCTTATAATTAATGTAATTAAATATTTTATATGCAGTTTCAGCGCTTTTTGTGTTTTCATTTTGTGCCTTTTTTTAATAAAAAAAGGCATGCAGTGCATACAAATGTATAATTGATAGTTTAAGAATTGTTTAAAAAAAAATCACATTTTAAATGCATAACAGAATAGGTGAAATAGCATTGCTATGTAAAAATGCTGGTAAAACAATAGCTTATAAAGGAATATCTATAGTAAAATGAAATGTAATAAAAGAACCTCAAAGAACAGAAATGTGGCAGCCTGATGTGCATAACTTTTCCAAGATACAAAGATAAAATATTAATATCTGGACAGTAATGCACTGGATAAGTCATAAGTCGGCACTCATATTTTTTAAGCATCTTGTAAAACTTTCTGGAACAGTTTTTTGCCAAATGGAAAAAGCCGCTCCATAATTCAGCTGGCATTCCTAATCTTTCTTAGAATTAATCTTTGTGAGTGAAAAATATCACAGCAAGAGAAGATGAATTTCAATGGTCCTGAGAGTTTTCAAATATTTGTGAATGCTCACATTTGAACATAACTTAGTATGTACACTACCAGTCAAATTTGAATGAGACAGTGTGTCCAAACCTTTGACTGGTAGTGTAGCTTGGAAAGCAGATAAGCTGATGAAAAAGAATAGATGACTCACCCAAATTGTTATAATATGACAGTTGGGGATAAATTACACAAAAATAAAATAATTAGCAAGGATTTTTTTATATAATAGAAAATTAGCAAAATAAAAATGTATTTTCCTGCTAGCATAATCACTTTATCTTTCAGTTGGAAACTTTAAATTTTTCTTAGAATTGTTAAGATAAGTTTCGTCTCATTTTATAATGGAAATGCTCTTGATGAGTGTCTACTAGGGATGCAACATTATTGAATATTTTATGGAACTGTTCATTATGTCCTGCTCTGTTCAATACACAAAGGCAAACAATGGCGTTTCAGTACATTTCAGCCCGTCATAAAAATGTACCAAAACCTTTTTGAGTGAATGCTGTGCAAATAGATACACTCAGAGCAGACACAGGGCTGCTCTGTTCATGCGGCCTTCAGAGCGAATCAGAAGTCCCTGAATTTCCCAGGAGCCAATCAACGCATGGCATGCAACTGCTGGAAGAGAGTGGAGAGTAAACCTTGAGCAAACATGGCGAGTGAATGGAACTCAGAGAAACGAAAATTTGGAGAGGCGCCGTCCTCTTTCAACACTGCAGTCAACAAACGGCACGGCATGCAGGTTGTAATAAGGTTTGTTGTTTAACTATTTTGAATTGATGCTGCACTTAATGTCATGTTCACATTTGTTGATTGCATTTGTAGTAGTTAAGTAGTTTCTATGAGTGGGTTAAAATCTAGCTTATTTTTATTAGATAACACACTTTCTATTTGATATTGCCTATTTTTGATCAAAAGCAATGCTCTCTTTTTATGATACAATTTGTGGTTTAACTACATCTGTGCTATTCTCAGATATTTTATTTTTAAAGGGTTAAGTAGATTGTAATTATAGTGGCTACAATAATATTTACTATTTATTTTTTATTGGATACTGCTCTGCTTTTTATGGAAGGTGTTAGATTTTTATAATAAAATGGTTTGGCTATATCTGTGTTTGCTTTCCATTGCATGGAATTATTTTTCCATGCAATGGTTTGTCTTTTCTAGTGAGCAGTTTCATATTTAGATATTGAAACCATACCGTTACCATAGTCCAAAAATCGTGATGCATACAGAACCATGGGAAAACTGTACTGTTGCATCCATAGTGTCTACACTGAGGACGTTAGGAGGGTTCTTGGATCTGATGTGACCAAAAACTGGGCGTCTGCTTCAACTCTGTGAGTGCTACAACACTGGGTTTTATCCATTTTATGTGTAGAGAGTAACATTTTCCATTTCCATCCATACACTACAACCTGTCCTCTGTCATCAAGGCCTTGTAGAGCTGGAGTAGTTGTGACTAAGTGGCTCTGCTACAGCACAATTCATCCTCCGGGAGGGAAATGTAGTTTCAGCTCTACTTGTGTCCCAGCTAATAACCATACACAGAGAATGCTCTGCAGAGCTGTCTGCAAACACATTAAAGTGTGCACACATAGACACTACTCATCATTACTGCTTTGTACTGCACAACATATATTAGTAAAGTTATGACAATTATTCAAGGTGATGTACACAATCAATTATTTACAGACCGGAATATCTCAGAGGGACACAGCCATATTTGACAGTAGTGTAAGTAGTAGTGAAAGAGCAATACAGTATGTTGTGCTTATATATTTATGCATTTTGATTAATGGAATCAATAAATGATACAATCTAAACTTTACCGATAATACTTCAGGAAAGCCTTAAGAGAGCATTAGCTCACATATGTCAGTCATAAAGACAGCATACCTTAAATCCAGGTCTGGTTTAGGAAGCTATACTTGACTGAGCATGCCAAACAGAAAGATGAAGATGTACATATAATCTTGTCTAAAAAATACCCTTTGAAAAGTTAATGGATTTTTGTCCAAAAAGTAACAGTTTTGAGCTAAGCCTCTAAACACCGTGTCATATGACGTAGGCAGAGGGAACTATATGTTTGGCTCTGCCATCACTCAGTGTCAGAGTAGGTAGTTATCAGTAAGAGAGTCAGTGTCTTTTCAGTAGTGTTGTATTGCATTCATTTATCATTATCATGGTAAATTATTGTGTTTGTGGAGAAACTCCAGCCTGTCAGGACATGGAGGACATAAGTTTCCTAACAGGAAAAAAGCCCCGCTATCCTCCGTGCCTGGGTGCATTTTGTGCAGCTAAAGAGACGGGACTTCGTGGCTGCATCAGCTATGACTAACGACCCTTTAGACTGGGGGATTATCAGTCAAGCTTATCACTTTTTTGTATGACAGAGCTTATAGTTAAAAGGTTAAAGTCCTCTACTCTATAGCTATGCTGCTATAGGCCTAGGCTAATGGGGGAAGGACTGAGAATCTCTTTCTTTCTCTCTCTCTCTCTCTCTCTCTCTCTCTCTCTCTCTCTCTCTCTCTCTCTCTCCCCCACTCTCAACCCAATCGGTCGAGGCAGATGGCCGCCCCCCACCCCAAGCCAGGTTCTGCCTGAGATTTCTGCCTCTTAAAGGAAGTTTTTCCTTGCCACTGTCGCCAAGTGCTTGCTCATCAGGGGATCTGTTGGGTCTCTTTATTTTATAAAGAGTTTGGTCTAGACCTGTTCATCAAGTGCCTTGATGTAACTTTGTTATGATTTGGCGCTATACAGATAAATCTGATTTGATTTGATTTGATTCAAGTGATCTGATGGAATTCAATGTGGGATGCCGAAGCAAAACCCAGGTGCGACTGACACTGGGTGCAGTGCCTTTGGTGCTCACAGCCTCCTCAGCTCTGTTGTCCGAAGCAGGCTTTGGTTGTGTAGGAGAAAGTTTTACAAACCTGCTGAACATTCAGCATTATTATGTGCTTTGTTATCCTACTTCAAATGTAGAAAGTAGAACATGTAAGTAATAAAGACAGCAAAATAATTAAAATGAAGAATTAATTATTTCTGCCCTAAACATAACATACTTATGTCTGCTGGTTTGGAGAGGCCCTCTCCTGCCTGTAGTGCATGTAGGCTATCTGGAGCACGGAGGGATTCAGACAGCAAGCATCAAATTCCGGGTGCTGTGTGAAGCACTGCACTTGGAGCCTGGGGATGACATTCTCCACTAAGGCGCAGTAGGCATCTACCGCCCTACAGCACATGCTCTTCTCGGCTGTGGCCATGGCCTCACATTTCCCACACAAGCACCTATCAAACAAAACTTGGATCATCAAAGTGTTTCTCCTGTGGACGTGACGTGACGTGAACACAATATTACATAAGCTAACACCACCTGCCCTGCTTTCCACTGTCGACTGGACTGTCTCTCTCCGACCTTTTATTCTGTTGCTGCTCTCTGGGGCACATTAACTGTCTCGTAGTTATCGGGCTGCGGTCCATCATATGTGTCATGGTACACATTTAATATTTCTTCTGTGTCAGAACTGAGATTGGGATCCATTGTTTTCCTATTTCCCAGGTTCACTGCTCTCCCTCTGCCTATGTCACTTCTGCTTTAGCTTTTTTGGATGTGGAAGTAAAATGTTGTCACAAAAACAAATCTAGAAGCCTAATTAATGCATTTACCAATATATTTTTGAAGAAAAAACTGTTCTTATCTTATTTTTTAAGCGTTGATTCAAAGTGGTCTTTAACCTGCAATATGCCTTTTACGTTCTCCTATTAAACAAGCTGCCACTGATGATAAGCAAAAAGCAGGATAAGTAGTGATTTCCATTGTGACACTGAATGACCTCGCAAATCTCCCACTGGCCCTGATGACCCATTTCAGATTTATACAGACAAAGGGATATCACAGAATAATTTAGTAGATATTTATCCAGCTCTGTGGATAAATATCCAATTTTATTCTGTCTTATTTCATGCCATTATGTTCAATGGTATTTGACAACGGACATGGTCAAAAGTTAATCAGATTCAGCTCTCTGCAATACAGATTGAGCAGCTGCTCATTTGTGACAGCAAGGAAATACCCCTCACATCAAATCTGAATGCTGTTTATTTTAGTGCTTCCATTTTCATCATCGAAAACTATAACTCTGAGTATTTGTTTTTATGACTGAGATGGGTTTGACCATTTTGTATCTTATCACTTAAGACTCTGGAGCTTTTTTTGTTTTTTCAGTAAATGTGTTTGCCCTGCACACACCATGTCAGGACACACCAGCCAGTGGCACAGAACACAGCATGTATAGACTAATCTACACTGTCATAGCTCCAGTTTTGTCTGGCTGAAGACTAAAACACCAAGAAAAAGGCAGGAGAGCAAAATATTATGAAAACCAATGCAGGACTCAGACTAAATAAAAACATGGACGCTAGTTATCAACCACACCAGTGGCATGTCAAACCTTGTCAGATGAAGGCCACATTAGACATTAACATTTACTTTGTTGACCACCCAACTCCCCAGCATCCCCAAAACCAACAGGGGTTTTTCTTAGGATAGGTCAGTGACAAAGTAAGAAATGCTAAGCTTAAAAAAAAAAGTGTGAGGGATTTGACTTATTCACTCTGCTTTCTCTTTAATGCTTTGACATGCAGGGATTGAGCCTCAACATCTACAGGAAAGAGTGAACTTTATGTGATATCACAGTCATCACACAAGTTTCTCACGACTGGCCAGCTGTCACAGATCATACCACAAGTCTCAGTCATGGTTAGTTATTACAGGAAAACTACAACAGTTGAGTTCAGGGGTATTCATATCGAGTGCACCCACAACAGCTGAGACATAGTGATTGTGCAGCACTATGTGTGTGTGTACGGTGTAATGTAGTTCTCTGTCCTGGCACTCAGATGTCTTCTACTTACTGTTTTGACTTGTTAGGCGGCAGAGCAGGTCCTGATGACCTGACTCTCATATTGATGCATGAACAGAGACAAGTTCTCTGGACCCTGTCTTTTCCCTACCATATAACTGTTTAAACCTTGAGTCACAGACTCCTTCAGAATGGGATAAGTTAAGTGGAAGAGACCTGAATTTATGTATTCTGTGGTCTGCCAAGGAAGACCGAGGAACATGATGTGGAGGTTGTGGTGAGCTGCAGTGCGACTGTTTCCATACACATATACAACCGTGTGATTGATTGCATGCTAGTAGCTAGTGTTTTATGTTCCTTGTCAATTTATTTTATATATTTTTTGTTTTCCCATGGTCCTATCACATGTCATTATTAATAAATAATCATTCCAACGGGCCTCATCCAACCTTTGTGTGCTCTTATTTTTCAATTTTAACCAGACGGTGTTGACAAAGCCAGTGTATCAGCTTTCTCTTGCTTCCATGCTTTTGTGCTAAGATAGGCAAAATGCGTCTTGACCTATCTCTTCACTGAACTCACAGAGAAGTACATCAATAATCTAATTTTCGGTAAAAAGAGGATATAATATCACATTTCAAGTAGTTCTTTTAAGACCTTGGAATCAGAAAGTGTTCCAGGAATTAAATGATGGATCCTCAGATAGCTCTAAGGTGACAGTTTTTTAGATGTATTACCAAGGTCAGTCAGACAAATTTGCAAATTAAAATACAGCTGGAATGAATGAAGGGGCGGTATTACACACAGGGATACAACTTCTCTCTTTCTCTCACAAACACACACACACACACACACACACTGTGTTTACAGAAAGGGAAAATGCTGCCCCTCACCTCTGCTGTGTTGTCACAGCCTCATCAGATGATGAATGAAAAGTCTTGGAAATCTTTAGCTGTGATGATCCTGGCCAAATGAATTAATAATTTATGTTTGATGGAGTCATTTTAATATTTCAGGCATAATTGATAAGCAGGGCCATCGTTTCCCCTCAACAGAGGAAATCACACCCAACGTCAAGAGTAGATAAATGAGACAGAGCGCCCTGCCCTGGTTCACTATCTTTCTCTCCTTTTCTCACACACACATGGATGGATGGATGAGACAGGAGGCCTAGGGCGTAGCCAGGCTTACTATTAGTCAAAGAGCAAGGAATGAGCACACACAGTCTTTCGCACACGAACGAACAAGTTTGTGACTGATGTGCAGCATTATGGATGTGGAATAGAAAGAGACGAGGAGGAGGAGTGTACATCTAAGTCGCTATTAAGTTGAAATCCAACTCTGAGCTCATAGAAAATTAATTCACAAACGAAAGAGACACAGCAGCACTGGCTCTTCAGCGTGCATGCACACAGCGCTGCGGGGGGAGGCATTAGATAAAGAATAACACACGCACACAGTCCCTTGAGTGAATCGCTGTGTGTGGTGGCTGGATATTATCAGCTCATAGTGATGAAGAATGGTCCCGGAGTACATGCCGGTTGCTCTAAATAAACCATAATCAGAGATGCCAGCCTTTCCAGCTAATCCATTCTTCTTCGCCTGCAGCAGGGAGGTGCTGCTGCTGCTGAGAGGGAGGGGGGAGTTGGCAGCAGAGGGGTGCATGATCATTGAGTATCTGACTGGCTTGATAGTTTCCTCCTCTGCAGCCACAAGGATGTAGAAGTGGCAATGAGTCCTGCAATCCAAAATTAAAACTAAAGTTACAATCAGTAATAAGCTTCAATTTCAGGGTCTTAGTTGAAGATGCATAAGTACCAAACTTATGGCTTTCTATGCTCCTGGTTTTTTGTTTTGAGGTGAGTAAAAGAATATGCATATTTTATTGATAAAATATGAAAATTACAAATGAATTTGCCCTGGCTTAGCATCTATGCAAAACACCCAACTGTGCTAGCTTGGCAGGCAGTCTGACATGCATTGACATCTCAGCTCCACCCACACCCCACCTCTTAGCTGATGTGTGGTTTAGCTGGGAGCTTGGCAAAGTCAATATCTGCCAAAATGGCGACAGTGGGGTAGTTCACTCTGAGCTTCACAGCTGGTGTCAGAAAACTATAGATGATGTCAGAAATCCACCGAAAGGCCAGTTTCATTCTATGCTGAATGCCACAATGACACGATTCTTTTATGGAAAAGGATCAACATTTGCAGTGTTGATATAATCCATTAGTGCCTGTAACCACAGTGGCTTTCCATTGGCTGGACACTAACAGTCCCTAGATTGGAGCCAGTATAAGTCACAGCATTATAGAGAACTGACAGTCTCCACATTAATGGCGTCATTTCTTCACACTAATTATCCTAATGTGTGAAAATTACTGTGATAATGATTTATTGATGCTAAAATCCTTGCACCTTCAGCTATGTGGATCGAATTGGCAACCAGCATTTACACAAAGTCACATTTCATGTTCACATAGAGTCTGACTGCAGCTGACCTTTTAATTGGCCAGAAACAATGAGAAGGAAGTGTAGCCACTACACACACACACACAGACTCACACTTGTTTTTCACTGATGACCATTTCAACACAATTTCTTGGTACAGTACAACCATTCATAAACCAGTGGGCCACAGTGCAGGATGGTATAATGAGTTTATACAACATAACTATAATCACAAAATCGCAAATGGAACAACATGATTTCCAGTCATTGATTTTACTGATCATTATTAACTGTATGTAACAGCGTGAGTGTGGAGTATATGCCAACATAATCAACAAGTAAAGACGTTTGATACAGGACAAGAGGCTGTCAAAAAATAAAATGTACTTTTCCTTGTGCGCAAGAGGTCAATAAAAAATGTAAAGTCTACAATTAAGACCTCGCGGTTGCATGCGCCCACCACTCAGGCTAGTTTCAGGCTAAATTGACCATTGTGTGAATTTTCTAATTTTTACTGTGTGTTGCGTTAAGACTAAAAGTCCTGTCTTTGGCAACTGACTTTGACATTTGCCAAATATAAAAATCTAATCAATTCATCCTTGTGAACACTGTGCCAAACCAAATACATTCTCCCTAGGCCTTAGTGAGCTACACCATCCATGAGAATCTGATGCATGACGGTATGTACACTGGTACATGTGCAAGGATGTGTGGTAGAAGAGGCTAGTATAAAAGAATAGCAACTCAGTATTAAGGATGAGAGTCAAAAGTTGGTGATGAGGAAAACAGAGCTAAAAGTTAAGTGAAGATGTGACGATATGGCAAGACATATTATATTTATACTATGGTGTCTGATGGATATGCTATACAAACTATTAGCATTATATGCCAGTTGTACTTTTTGTGAAATGGAGATTGGTTTGTACAATTGTTTTTATTCAAGTTTCATTAAAATGATCCAATATCAAGTTTTTGGTAGGGATGTACCTACCTCATGGTTCATAAAGCAGAGAGATCAGTACCTTATCGAGAGAGCACAGGTGGGACAAATACATAGTCTGTTGCAATGGAGAGACAATAACCTTCCATTGTCACAAAGAGGAATGCATTGTTTTTTGTTGTTTTTTTCACTTTACTTTGTAAGATACAAATCTGAATGAACCATATTCATTTTCAGGTAATGAATATATATTTATATATATATATATATATATATATAATGTTGCCTTTAATTATTAGTGGTACATGTGTTGACTGTAGATGATGTGGAATTAACATTTCGCAGGTTAGTCTGTACAAGAGGACCTCTTGGATCTGTACTGTAAAGTAAAACTCTTGAGTGGTTTATATTGTTTGGATTTGTGTCACACTATTTTTATTTTATTTTTTTTCAACAATGAACTGTATTTATAACTGTTTTTTTTAACTTTATTAAACTTGTGCCATGAACCCTCTTTACTCTCAGACACTGCATCAAACAATTCAGAACCAAGCAAAACTCAGAATCACCGTCTGCACAAAAACCCACGTATTTCAGGTCAAAGCACACAAAAGAAAATGCTTTTTTAGACAAGTTCAACTAATAATCAACAAAATACAGGGATCCATCAATAGTAAACAAAAATGCAATTTGTTCTCTTTGGTTTCTGAAATTTGCAGCCAAGTGTTACCTCGTCCCAAACAACATGGGAGGGAATCTGTGATCAGAACAGTTCGTTCAGTTGAAATCCGATTCGCTTTATTTCCTAGAGTAACTTTTCTTCTTCTCCTCAGAATAAGTCACATGGGTCTTTGGCAATGTGTATCGCTTTGTTTCCTAATAACTCATCATCCTCCTGCAGACAAAAAGAGGATATTTAGGCCAAGATGGGGTGGATTACTTGTCAGAAGCTATGGACAGAATGTAGGAGGTTATTATTTCGAATCACCACAACTTGATGCAACAGAGCACTGTAGGGATTATGTGTCAATAGACATGTTATCCTGGTTCCCTCCACAAACAGCCAATAGGATTCCTCTGTTGCCTTTTGAATGATTTCATAATATAAAGCCCAATTTCTCACCCTGATCTAGGTTTAGCCCAGCAGGATCATCTTCACTAATGTACTCCACCAGTATGATGTTTGAAGCAGATAGCGAAACCGTCTGCCTTTGTTTTACAACCAGTAGAGTTGCCTCTGATGGCCATTAAGTAAAATGAGGATGTAATACACTGCAACATTGGCTTCACTTTCAGCCCCTGAATCCACATTCACTTTCAATATCTTTAATATCTTATTTCATTCAAAATACCCACAAACATCAGGACCAGGAAACAGGAAGTGATAAAACATTATACATTTTTAGGTTTTCTAACTAACTGCAAATTTCCCCATTGTGGGACAAATAAAGGAAAATCTTATCTTAGTTTATCTTAATCCCTGAAGAACTTGATGGAGATATTTTTAATGACAATTTCTCTCTCTCTGTCTCTCTGCCCCTCTCTCTCTCCCTTTCACGAAATGATGTCAACACCAAAGATCTCAATGCCAGAAGCCCGGCAACTCAATGTGACCTACATGCTTTATCTACACAAGATGCCTTTTACTCACCTCTCACTCTCACCTCTTTCTCCCTGCCTCGCTCTCTCTCTCTCCACAATGAGGGGTCACAGCATGAAGCAAAGAGATTACTCAAACTGGACAAAGTCATATTCAATTACAGCACAGGGATATTGGCTGTACAGTAAATTGAACAATTATGTGGCAGGGCTACAGTGGCAGATGTGCACAGGGCCCCATTTTAGTGGACTGTGCTGTCAGCAGTGCCGGGTCATTCCATTACAGCTGCAGACTGGGAGGGAGGCCGTCACAGCATACTCAACCACACGCACACACACACACAAATAAGAAGAGGAAGACAGTGAAAGGGAAAGGACAAACAGCCCAGCTATTTATCCAACCATCTCTACAAAGCACACGTTCCCCTTAATTAATGTAAATCCCCATTAAAGTGACTGAAAGTAGCCATTTATCAAGGAGGAGAATAGAATGATTACATTGACAACATTAGTTCAGCACCAGACTTCAGGCTCCTTATTAAACAGAATGTATGTAAAAACCCTTAAATTCTCATTTTTTCATGCAACGAATTTACCTTTTATATGTTTTTCTTGTATTTTTAATATCTACACTACAATACAAATATGGTAAATTAATATTTTCTCCATGACATTTTTTTTAAGTCAAAATATTATTGATCTCTTGTTATTCCTCCAAGTTCCTCCAATGTCACTCTAAGGTTGAAATTTTGAATTTCAAGGTATTTCAATGAGTGCCCTGTAAAGATAAAAGCCCATCAGCTTGTAATTGCTATTAGAATGACACATTTTTTGCTGACTTGTGAATAGATATCTCTTCCCACTTAAAATGCATATGAGCATAGATGTGTGATGTTTTTAGTCAATCAGACAGACAGGCCCATTAACAGGTGTGAGCAGGTCTGCAATGGGCCATGAATATCCGCTTTAGCTTCCTGGCGGTGGTTTTACTACAGCGCAGCAGCACATGCTGTGGTTTCAAGGAATTTTAAAAAGAAGGAAATACAAAAACAAGCTTTGATATTAGACACAATCTGATTAATTAAAATTTAACACTCTCAGAGGAAAACCTCAGGGATAGACATGCTGGCATAAACACAGGTGAAGCTAAAAGTTAACAATCTTGTCAGAATAATTTCTATGAGCTGCAGTTTCTTTTTTTTTTTTTTTAAGGAGAATGAAAAGAATCCGAACAACTGCAAATTAAGTAAACTAAGTATTTTTTCACCTTTCTAGATTGGAGAACTCTTGACTGTGGCTTTTCAGAAAACAAAGAAAATAAGAAAATCTATTTTTTTGGCAGAATAATGTAGGTCAGAGCCAGGAGCCAGTCAGAACTAAACACCATAATCAATTAAAGGATCCTCTCTTATCACAAACGTGTCTTCACTCCTCTCATTCTTATTTTCACATTGTCTCATTGGTGTTCACCTCCTGTCAGCCTTCCTTCCTCATGTTCTCACCTAATGCTTCAATGTGGCACTCTGCCAATGAATTTATTAGCACAGATGGGGGAAACAAATAAGATGAAAAGAATAGAAAGAAGAATAAGAAGAATAAACGTAGGTTGGGACAGAAAGTGAAGGTACATTAAATCTATACTTTCAAAGTAAAATGCATCAAGGGTTTAGGGATAAATTACACAACAGTGCTTTTAAAGGGAACAAACACAATGTAGACAATGAGAATTCACTTCAATTACTGGAAATGAATTTGTAGCTGGTGTTTGGATTGTAGCAGTGTGGCAGACTGTGGAAATGACATGAAATCCAAAATATTTGGTGAAGAGTGCTTCACCTGAGGTTTTCATAGAATCTGAGACTGGAGATGTGTTCAACCTCATCATCCCTGAAAATATCTCCACTGCATTTACACATTTTGCATTTACAAAATTCATTTCAGGTATAGGGCAGATCCTGCCATGTCTCAGAAAGTTTCAAAGTAACTCCTTTATAGTGAAGTAGTAACATTTTAAAATTTTTCCATATAGAGCTTTCATGTAAAAAAAATGTCAATAAGTGCTTCACATTCACTCAGCTAATTGCATGCTTCTCAATGATGAATCTGTTCACTGTAATAGGATAAAAGTAGCTCAGGAAACAATATATATATATATTTATATTATTTAATAGATAAAAATTCTAAAGTATAATAACCAAAGAAAACATGTTCTGGAGGTAATTTTAATCATCCTATTATCCTCAAATATAATGACATATTGGATCCTTGGGGTCCTTTCGGTCAATTTGGGTTCAAAAATTATCATCATGACAATTTTTTGCGTAATTAGCCGTGCCCCTAAAATTAGGAAAAGTCATGAAATATGAGGCCAAAAAACTACAATCAGCTCCAATTTTTGGAATGATAACCATTGAATGGGGTCAAATTGACCCCAAGGACGATATGAGGGTTAAGTTTCTGTCTATATCTGATCATGAGTTTTGCTCATCTTCTGAGAAGTAATGATGAAAAATCTGCCCTTAGTCAGTGTTCACCATGTACTTTTAGAAGTGACGAACAAACACTAAGACGTAAAGCAGAGATGATCCAGTCAATGGCCAAGATTGATGCAAACTTGCTTAACACTCAGTCCCCCTAGTGGCTGGAACGCCGGCGTCCCAAACTATTTAACATATGAAAGACGTTCTTTATACAACGAAAGTAGGTATGGTTTAATGAAAATTTCAACGCAGACATTTTTAACACACCTTCAGCTACATGCACAAAAGTTTTGACGTTTCTAAGTGCTACGGTTTTATCATAGTTACTGAAAAAAAAACAATAGCAGACGACGGCAAGCCCACAAGTGACATCACGTCAAAAACAAAGGGAGTGTAAACATATATGTATAATCTTTACACTGTTTCTTTCACCTCCAAAAAATCTAGCACTGTCATAGAAACAACAACTAAGAACAAAAAAGAGTTTATTTCCCAATAAAGTTTTCAACAAGCCTGCTCACAAAAAAGAAAAAAAGTTGTATGTGTGTAATCTGTGGTTCAATTTTATCCATCGCGTCCATCTTATCGGATGTTTTGTCATCTTTCCCCTGCTAATGTGAATTTAAAGGTCTGTCAGACTGCGCATCTACTATCTACAGGCAGTGTCTCCTGTCGATCAAAGTCACATTGAAGACAAGTTTTCGCACACAGTCAATGCTGTCGGCCTGGAGTTCCTTTTAATTCGGTTTTTAATTATTTTTTCCCTCGTTTTTGTTAAATGTCGTGGGGAAGTTTGCCACTTTCTTACACCAACATGGCAAATAGGGTGTTTACACCGACGGAGGTGCTGCAAATGTTGTAAAGTGAGGACGAATAGCAGGACAACGTCCACGACAGCCACCTGCAGCCATCTGGTCCCTTTGTTGCCTCCCCTCTCAGTGTCAACAAGTAAACAATACATATCACGACAAAAAGTATGTTTTTACTGCCCCAAGTTTTAATGTGATTATGAAATTATTAATAAGCTAATACATGAAATTTCATAAATTCATATTTCAAAGGTCTTTGTTAATTTAAGCCATCACTGATAGTTGTGGGTTTACTTCTGGAGTTATAAAGCTTCAAAATAACAACATAAAAAGGGAAAAATAGTTAATTATATTATAAAAAATTTTGGACACCATATAGTCATCCCTATAAATGCAATTTTCAAATGGAATTTTACTTATGTAACTAGTGTTCCTAAAATGAATCATGTTTGTGATTGGCCCCAAAATGCTATATATATATATATATATATATATATATATATATATATATTTTTTTTTTTTTTTTTTTAACATGTAACATATATATATATATATCACTGAAATCTTGCAGTGCGTATCTTAGCCAAATTGGACCATTTTGGATAGGTTTGGCATACTGGAGATCGCCAAGGGACACTGGTAAAAACTCTATAGTGCCTCAGTAGTTTTAGCTATCAACCTAAAATTTGGTACACATGTGGACAGGGAGTGTGTGAATATATGTAAAATTCAACCTGTTTCATAACTAAAATTTTGAGATATCACAGTTTTCACACAAAATTTCAAACTTGTTTTTTATTTTTATTTTTTATTATAAAAATATCTTTTTTTCAAAGGCCCTATTTTCTAGGCAATTACTCAATTCAATATTTTAATATATATTTTCATATTTCATTTCAGCCAACAGCCATAGTTCTGGGATTAGTACTTCTGTAGGTATTTTCAGCATATATCCTTTCTTGTATTTCCCCTTGCTCCTTCCCTCCAAACCAAAAAAGATCTCTGCTCTTAATTTCCCTTTCTGTTGCTGCTTCTCACCGTCTCTGCTAAAGTTATGTTGCGTATCAAAGAAAAAACCTGTGTCAAAACACTTCATATGGGCTGAAAAATCAGCTGCCTCTGCTGCTGCATCAGATGCCATCCTGGGGGATGCCTGGAGGCACACAACTAGACAGCACTGAGGGTTGCATTATGGGACATTCGTGTTAAAATTGGATGCCTACGTCTATATAAAAAGTATATTTATCTCTCAATAAAACTTAAAAGACTTTATTTCAGCAGCTAATGAGCGTCCATGTGGCATCAATAGAATTACAGCTTTCCCAAGTCCCCAAACTCAAAAAACAAAGCTGCTATTCCCTCAGTGCTTCCCATTTCCTTTGATTTTATGAGGTGGTACATTGTCCTTTCAAGTAGAAAGCCCACCGTAATGAATTCTTTCTTGTTTATTAATTAAATTATTCTATTTTTTCCTGTTTTTAAATGAGTTTGATACTGAATTTAAGTATCTGCCAACTTGCTTACAAACAGGCTTCTGTTTCATAGATAAATGTCTGTTTATTTCAACCTGTACCAGTAGGTCACTTCGCTCTCTGGATGTAGGTTTGCTTGTGGTTCCTAGAGTTGCACTGAGCAACCCCCACCCCCCGCCATCTCTCTCTCTCCCTCCCTTTGGCTCTGTGTCTCCATGGCTCTCTCTCGCTCCCCCATTCATATACCATAATTTCCGGACTATGGAGCACACCTATAAGCTGCACCCGCTAAATTTAAAGAGAAAAACTGTTTTGTACATATATAGGCCACACTTGTTTATAAGCCGCAGGTGTCTGAAATATGGCAGGAAATTTGTTACACAGAAAAATTTTGCCTTTTTGCCAGATCGACCGACTTTAACCTGAAAGCTGCATCATATGCATTGCCTCATGTGTTTTCCATGATAAGGGTGTGTGCATGAAACGCAAAATAAATGACTGATCTGAAGAATTTAGTGTGGGTGTGTTTAATTTAATTTGAACAATTTCATTGGTCCACTGTGATCCGTTCGATAATTTCATTGGTCTGATGTGAGCTAAATGTAATGGTGGCATGAAGCTCGTTACCCGTAAATATCCATAAATTTGCTGTATTGTTGTTGCTGTATAAAAGTAGCGGCTTAGTCCAGAATTTACGGTACATAACAACACAATCTCACTAATTTTGTTTCTTCCTGTAGTGTCTGTTTTGTTCCTCCTATCCTCTCTCTTCCTGGCCCCTTCCTACAGGTGCTGAATCATATCTCCTCCATACCTGTCGCTGTGGTAGTTACCATTAGTTATCATTACACACTACCACTCGTTTCCCATTGTTATTTCTTCTGTTAAAAAACACATTTCCCCTACTGCTAATATTTACTAGTGCACATTCAGTGGAACCAGGTTACAATCATTGTATGTTTTCTGTATGTTTTGCTATTACCATTTGCTTGCTCTTGGAGGGATGTTTTGGGTCTCTTTAACAATTCCATAAAGAGCTTGACCTAGACCTGCTCTGTGTAAAGCGCATTGATTTAACTTTGTTATGATTTGGCTCTATGCATATAAATTTGATTTGATTTGATCTGAACTGATCTATACTGAGGTCCCAGCAGTCCTGGGCCTGATCGTCTTTCCAATGGCAGGAACAAGCAATGAGACAAAATAAGGTTTTAATCAGATACCAAGTGAGCTGAATCACCAGATGTACACTGCAGGCGCATGTCGGCCATGTTGCATCTATGTCAGCCTGTTACCGTTTTCAGAATCAGCTTGACTTCAAGAAACCACAACAACCTCTAAACTACATGCTAGAATTGGTAGATCATGAGATTACTCATTCACCATAGATCTATTTGATAAATTAGCATGTAAATGACAGTGTTTCCTGCCCATGTACAAATGGTCCATCTAAATAATTTCTACATATTTTTAATGGGCACCGTCACTCCAACCCAGCGTTATCACAACACCCAAGATGACTGCTGTTGGTTTAAATAAATGCAAATAATAGTGTGGAGTTTTTTGGTTTTGTTATTTATTATTATTTATTTATTTATTTTTATTTTTTTTTTTTTTTCAGTGTCGTTCTCAAGATCGTTCTCTGGCTCTGACACTACTCTCTGGAGAGACAGCTAGATATCAAAGTCAAGGTCAAAGGTGACTTTATTAGTACCCGTAAGTTGATTTGTTTGCAGTAACAGGAGAGGAGAGGGCATCTCAACATACACACATAGATTAGGGACAACATACAATTAAAACAGCATAGAACAGACATGGGCAGGTACTCACAAGGTTCTCTGATCAGGTTTGGAAGCGAAATCAAACAAATAAATACATAAACAAAATACAACTAAGATGCCAGTGTAAAAACCTACTGAGAGCATGATTCAGGAAAAATGAATGAATGTGTAAGTAAAAAACGACTTGTTTAAGTTGGAAAACACTAGCAGGAACAAAGCTGTTCCTATAGCAATTGGCAGTCAATCTTGGGACTTTGTGTCTCCATCCAGCCAGCAGGAGCTAGAGTAGAACTCACTGGATAGGGGGTGGGAGTCATCATTTGAAAGCTGGCTAGCCGCTGCAAATGTTTAGTGTACAGGGACTCATCTGTGGTTTCTCAATCAGCCGACTTGACCATTTCATTATTTGGTTCAGTGAGTTCATTTCTTTTAGGGGCAGGTTTCCAAACCATGACACAAGACAGAAGGCTAACTGACTCAGTAAAAGCACAATAAAAAAAAGTGTCATCATGATCTTATCAATGTGGAAATGGGATATCTTTCTGAGACAAAACAGACACTGGTGTCCCTTGTTCTTAATTTTTTTCTTTAATATTCAGTGTGGAGTCAATAATAGACCTGAGGTATTTGTTGGGTTGCAATAGTCCATCCCTTAATAATGGTGGATTCAGGTGTGTCGGCAATTTTTCCTGAAATCCATGGCCATGTCTTTAGTCTTGGATAAGTTTAGCTTCTGATGATTCTGATGTCAGAGACAAAGTAGCATGTGGCTTTAGTGTTAGAACGGTTCGTTGGAAGATGTGCAGATGATATTAGGTGGAGATCTGGGCAGCCAAGACCACTGCCAGGGATGAAACAGACCATTTCATCATCAGCATAGAAAAGATGAGGGGAAAACAAACCTCTATGCTGTGAATGGATCAGCAATAAATTTGACATTTCTTAATTTGAAGTTTTTTATTTATATTTATTTATTTATTTATTTATATTTATTTGTTTTATTTGTGAATATCTTCTACAGGCTCTATATGCGAGTGATGAAATGATTGCAAGCGCACACCAGGCACCTGATACACTCTGATAACAGTTTGCCATTTGATTTCAGTTTTCTAGGTGTGGGTTCAGTGCTCAGGATGAAATTGGGGATACAGAAAATATTACATTATACTGCTTATGTACTAGTAGTCTGGGAGACACCAACTGTACAAAGCTGCAGAAGCTGACTGTGGACAGATTTGGTGGTCATGATTGCATCACCACATGCAAGATCCAGACATTTTCAGTTAAGATCAAAGTGAAGCATGAAGATGGGTGTGTTCTGAATGACTGCCAGACTTAAGCCGCGTATGGTTTATGAATAGCTGTTTTGAAGGCCCCAGTTCTTAACTGGGCCATCACCATCTTAATGATTTGAAACCAGAAGAAAACAAAAAATGGAAAAGGTGAAGCTGGGAAGGAGTGGGGGGGGGTCTGATCTGCTTTGTTCTCTTTCCTGCCAATGGTTCTGAAGAAGACTGAACAATTTATCAAAGTAAAATCAAAATGGTAACACTGAGCTGTTATTTTCACGATAAAAGTAAATTGTATCATAAAGAGAGGCACTGTGGTACTACAGAGGCATCCAGGACTACAAATAATTTCCTCCCAGAAAAAAATCTATTCATTATTGCAATATCTGCCAAAATAACAACCTTAGTACTACTTACTCTTATAATGGAGAAACAAAGATTTCTGAGGTCTTACAAGTTGGAGCGTCAACATTTAGACATGTGTCATGGCATTGTGACGAGGTCTCTAGTTTTTGTGAATGACCTATTATGAAAGCAAAAAGCACCACATTTATTAATACACTATGTACAATGACACAGCTGAATCTCTAATTTACATACTATGTTACATCACCACTGCTTTTTCTACCTCCTGCTCTACAAGGTCTGACAGGAGACCTTTGTGTATCAAATTGTGGCTAAAAGCATTGTCACGCTGTACGGGACCTATGAGCGTCTGTTGGCGATGACAGGTTCAAATGGAGCTTGTCAAAGTGTCTCTGAGATTCAGCTGAATGACAGACCTATTTTTAGGGGTTTCTTGACTGCAGAGCCAACTCACCTGATATATACACTTGATGGATATTATCCTCCTGAGTCCTCAATAGATGCCAAGGCTACTCAAGGACTACTTGAGAGGAGTAGAAATATTATGATGGCTGTGAAGGCATCAAATCGATGCATTTTTCCCAGAGAGTGAGTTGGTTTGATCCTACATTAGACACACAGCAACTGACGCAATCACGGAGAGTACTTCTCTAATGCATCACCCCTTACACCTTGCACAGACAGCTCAATTGGTTACTGCCCTTCATTTAATCACTGCATGCACACAAACACAGGAGTGTGTGCACATATACACATCTTCAAGCATTTATGTGATGACAATGGCAGCAGAGCGACAATGCTTACTGAGAGTACCTTTCTTTGTCCTCTGTGTCCTCTGCATGCTTTCATCACCAGGACCTGGCTGAACTGGCACTTTTGCATTTAATAGTTGTATTAGTTTAACTGGTGAATTGATTGACCATAGAAACTGACATGCAGCATGCAGGGAAAATAAATGGCAAAAGTATGTGGATATGCAGACATTACACATACCCTTTAGGTTTTGTGACCACGATGCGGCCACAAAAGCTTGAGAAAAAGGGTGTGTCTTCAGTGGTCTGTTTTGTTTTAACAAGAACACGTGATGTAATTTTGGACATGAACCGTTCATTTCCTCCATATACATCAACATTCTATGAAAACAAAGTACATTCTAAGAAACATATTTTATTTGATCTATCACTGACTCTTGAAATCCATGGTTGACAGCCTAATGTAAATTCTGATTGATTCCACACTTAGGTGAGTTTATCTGGTTTGCAAGTGTGTGTTGTGAGCAAGTTCTGTCAGAAAATGTGGCAATCTAAGATCCTGCCACCTAAGTACAGGGAGTGAACATCAAAGCCCAATGTTTTATGGGTGATTTTCAGTTGCAAATGAATCAAGGTGAGGGCGGGGACGCCCTGGACAGGTTACCAGTCCATGGCAGGGCCAACACACAGAGACAGACACACACACTCAGACCTATGGGCAATTTAGAGTCATCAATCAACCTACATATGCATGTCTTTGGACTGTGGGAGGAAACCGGAGTACCCGGAGGAAACCCAGGCAGGCACAGCAAGAACACGCAACCTTCTTGCTGTGAGCACTAACCACTATACTGCCCTGCTGTATACACATCCACACATAAATAAATAAATATATACATACATACATACATACATACATAAATAAGTTAAACAAAAGAAGATAAAAAGGGAGCCAAGATGCCGCTACACAATGGGAGGTATTACTGAAAAGTTATTTGAGCTGGCTGGCTAACCAGCTACAAACAAAACATGGTTGTATAAATGTAGTTCTCTGACCATTTTTGAATAATGTCATGTAATAGAGGTCAAAATGACTTCAGGGTCCTTCTAGGTAAATCACTCCTTTTAGCTCTCTCTTTTACTCCAGGACCACCATAATTTATGGATTACATGAAAAATAAAACATTTATAGGAAAAGTAACTGATTGGGAGACATAGGATGTTTATTCAAGCAGAATTATGAGAATTTTGATAGGTGAGAGAGGTCAAAATGACCTCAAGGCCTTTCAACTGTTAAATGTTCTGCTACACCAAATTGTTACCTCCTCAGATCACTGTGACCAGGGGGTCAAACCGAAACAATCAAAACAGTGTCAGACTAAACTACTGAATCTTAAAATGCTTTCATGATGCATGTTTATCTTAGCTTGGCATCACATGAACTGTTCTGCATGATTTCAGATTTTGACTAGGGCTATATGTTCGTGTTTTAGTTGTTACTGCAAATTTAATTGTATTTGGAAGACATGACAGATAATTTGAAAGCACTGTGTCGCTTAATTTCTTGAGATGCTATATAAACACCATCCAATGTGGAGCCACCCCTACACATATTGCAACTAGAGGTCAGGGGTCATGTGCTGAACGGAGCCCTGGAGCTGACAGGGATTTGGTGGCACTTGTGCTGAATGAGCTGAGTCATCTAGGTGTAGGGTAAAAATGTATTTTACTCCTTAGACTTTTGCCTGGATACAGGTCACAGTAAAAAGAAGTGCTCTGAGTTACCTGTATTTCACTGTGTCCCTGCAAAGTTTAGTGTGTAGTCAGAAAACCCACAGAGCATTTCACAGAGCATTTGGAGCACATCACTGTTTTCTGTTATGCCTCATACTGATATAATTTTGATTCACATCCTCTGCATCAAGCTACATTCAAAGCGCCACAGTGGCAGAGGGAAAACTTTTTTCTAACCATTTACAATATAAAGAGAAAACTGGGATAGAAGCAGGGGCTCAGTAAATGTGGATTAATCTGCAGTTTTGTATTGCTGATTAATTCACATTTGGTCTTGTGAGTGTTCAAATATGTATGTAAATGTATTTTTATTAATTACAAACACTTCCACAAAGAAGCAACGTGTTTCAAACAAACGGGCTTTGACAATTTGTGAGTGTAATGCTTGGTTGCATAGGGATTTCAAAGAAAAAAACAACAACACACTTACTGTCAGGCTAATAAAATAGTTTTCCCTTGTAAGTAAAATGACTGTACAACATATCATCAGCTTCCATCTTCATTCACCCACTTTAGAGCTGCAGAGTCCTGAGAGCTCTCTGATGGCAGCTGGTGTTGAATGGTAAAACAGATCGACAAGGGGCATGCAAATTAGCTTTGTCTCACACGTCAATAGTGAGCCTTGACATTGTGCAGGTTTGAAAATTAATTTCCAATCGAGTGCATGTTTGTGTGTGATGAGGGGGAAGGGATTATTTTATCGACATCATATGGGTCATAGCATGAATAGGAAAATTAAGATTTTTTAAAGCGTCTCTCTCGCACAGAATTTTTCAGCAGCCAATGAAGAGTGTGACCTCAGTGACACAGAGTGACAAAGGAATCCCATTGCAAAGGATGGCGACCATACATCAAAGCTCTCACAATTATACGGAATGGGAAACATATATCACAGTAACGGTGGTTTATTGTATTATATGGTTTATACAGCAAAGCTTTGGCCAGTGGAGTTCCAATGAGGTTAATGACTCAGCCTCATAATGACTCACAGTTCATATATTTAAAGTTAAACTCACATGATAACCATTTTGATTCCTCAGATTACAATGTCACTTGATGGCACCATCACTTGAAATCAATAATTACCGAATGACAGTATGGATAATGCACCCATAAATCTTGATTAGCGGTGTAATTACTCTGTAGGAAAACTGCGCATACTAGGATATGAATTTCTAATTTGTATAATGAGCTTTAGATATTAAGTGCTGTTCATCACATGTTGACATGTACAGCATTGGTTCTCAAATATTTCAAAACCACAAGCCACATGAAAATCTCAAAAGAGTGGTCAACTGTAAGGATGTGAGTGACTTTGACAAGGATTCTTCCTACAAATGATACTTGAACATCAGGACTGGACCATAGAGCAATGGAAGAAGGTAGTTAGTGTTGATGAATCAAGCTTCCTTTTTAATTATGTGGATGGCTAGGTGTGTGTACATGGCAGGATGCATTATTTGAAGGAGAATGTGAGAGGAAGTGTAATGTGTAATATTCAGCCAGAAAACTTTCATGTGGATGCTATCTATCACTTTCCTTAACATTGGTGCTGAATAGGTCCAACTTTTCATGAAAACATAATCCCATAATGACAGTAGCCTCTTTCAGCAGGATGTTGCTCCCTCCCACACTGCAAAGATGGTTCAGTAAATGTTTATGAAGTACAACTTCCAGCAGCTAACATCTTGGTGCCAGATACCACAAACTCACCTTCAGAGGCAGAAAAAAGGCGACCTACAGAGATGAACTGCAAATAATCTGCTTGTATGATTTAATGTTCTTCGCTGCTGGAGAACTGGTATATATACTGTATATATATATATATATATATATATATATATATATATATATAGGCTGAAATTGGAGTTTTGCAAACGATTTACCAGCCCACCAGTAATACCTTCCTGTTACCCCCTCAGACCACAAACTGGGACCTATCGCTATCAAGGACATCTTTATTTTCAACTGCTGTTTTATCAGTTACACACTGAAATTTGTATTAATAAATTTTGGAAAGTGTTGAGTTATATTCTCAACACACTTAATCAACAGTCTGTCATTTAGCTGTAGCACTCAACAGAGATGACCTTGAATAAAATTACTGTATTACTCATCATGAATTTCCATTCTGGATCATATGCTGCTATTAGAGAAATTATTCCCGGTTTATATTTTATGTATGGGTTTTTAATGATTTGCTTCTTGGAGTAAGGCACACACCAACTACCCTCCACGTGAAAAGATTCAGTCTTTGTGTTCCTTTGTCTCTTTTTCTCTGCAGGGTCACTCCCAGATAACACTTGATTTGGCAGCAGTGTGTTAATCTTCCATTCTGATCAGGCAGAGGGCAGAACAGCAATCGCCTGCTGAGGTCTTGATTGGAGTTTGTCAGACCTCAGGAGGACACAATTCAAACAAGCTAATTAGCACAGATGGAAGTTTGGGGAACTTTGGAGTGGAGAACCAGAAGCGAGCGATGAACCAGAAGGAAAAAGAATGTGTACATCTCTCTGTCTGTGTTTGTGTGTGTGTCAGAAGCCCACTGTACTTCTGATGTCCAGCAGCTCAGTTCTTTCAGCAACAGGAGAAATGAACTGAGCTGGAATTCATTTTCTGTTACTTCGCCCTCTAAACCAAAGAAGATGCTAAAACACAGATGACGAAGGTCATCCTTCCCAATCACACAGTCAGAAAAACAAAAATCATTCATCTCATTCACCTCCTCATGTTCAAGCATGGCTGAACGATTGAGGAAAGTGACTGATGCCCAGAAGCCTCATATTTCATTTATTTCTTTTTTTGGTATAATGTCTCTTTATGTGTATAATTAAGGTCGGCTATGTGAAATTTGCATTTTCCCTATATTTAAAACTTACATTAGCTTTGTCAATCACTTAAAAATCCATATATGGTTGAGCTCATCATCAAACTACCAACCCACATTTGAGAAAATGACATTCTTTTTACTGCTACCATGCAGGAGGGTCTACTGATGGACAATGATGCATTCACCCTGTGTCTTTGTATACATTTTCCCATGAATGTATCAAGTCATTGTCATTATTTGCTCTATTTATGTTACATATAATTTGCCCTGCCGTAGTTTAAGATATATAAATGCGTACAATTAATGCTTGCAACACTGACATCTGCATACACTCTCACTCTGAGCAGCTGGCTGTCAGAAGTGTGTTGGAGTTGCATAGTGATTAAACAAAGGAGATTGACCCATTGGTAGAACACAACGCTCAGTTTGGTTTAGCTGCTGCTTTTCATTGTCATAAATAGAAAATCATCCAAGTAGAAACATACGCATCAGTCAGGGTATACAGGAAAGTGTGAGACATAGAGAAAGGGTGGTAAGGAGAATGGGCCATGCTCTTCGGTCAATGCCACATCCTACATAAACCCCTCAGAGCTGTTAAAACAAAGACTCAATTAAAAAAAAAAAAATGGTTCTCGTGACATTGCTTGTAGCCTGATGTCAGTAAATTTGTATCCAGTGACTTTCACAGTAAAATCTGAGTGGAAACAGGAGCAGTTCGAATTTTTGATCATCATGTGATCTTTTGGCTGGATCATCCACCCTGATGGTCTTTAAAACAAACAAACAGAAAAAAAAAACACTTTGCATTAAATTTTATCCTCTGTTTCTACATTGACAGAAAAATCCACCATTCCATTGTTTTCCTCTCTTGCCTGGATTCTGCCCACTGTTGCATCAGCATCTTATGTAAGAGCTGCTGAGACCAGACATGAGTGTGGGGACAGCAGGAGAGCATCGGTAGATTTTATCATCAGCGGCTGCAACACGAAGTGAAACTGTCACTGGCTCTGTTTTTACCCACATGCTTCCACACTCTCGCAAGCACGATGGGTGACCAATTAGGGTTAGACAAGCGAGCGGAAATATTGAAATAAATAAACTAAAAGAGCATTTGTGGCCTGAGGCCTGCGTCACTTGCATGGTGAAAGATTAATGCTGCCGCTCAGAAAAACTAAAGGCTCCAAAGGGACAGCGGAAGTGGCTTTTTTTCTTTTCTGAAGCACTGGTACAATAAAAAAATAGGCCTGGAGATGCCTCCAGGCCAAAGGAGTAGAGAGCTTAGGAGTAGAGTGGCTGAGGAAGGATGTAGAAATTTTAAAAAGAGAGAGAAAAAAAGAGGAAGACAAACATATTGCATTAACAGTGGCACATAATTGCTTTCACTCTTAAAACACACACCCACACTCTGCATGCTCTAAATCACACTGCTTCCCCCCACACTGTGCCCATTAAGACCGGCCAATTACTAAGATCTCTAATATCGAACCATGAACCTGCATGAACCTGCTTTTACTGCACTATTACAGTAAAACTACACTTTGTGTTGATGTTTCGCATTAAAGCCTCCACAATCCTCACGATTGTGCACTTTGTGTAAGTCTCAGTGGCATAAAAAAAACAAACAAAAAAACATTTAACCTCTCGAAAGAAACGAAACAAGATATGGTGAACATCATCAACACAGCAATACATCTGCTTAATTTATCCCATTTGAAAAACTATCACTACCCCTGATGTGTTTTCCAAATTATCTTTATGCTTTGTTCTGTTTTTGAGTTTTGTTTGGCCATTTACATTTGTCTTCCAAAGTAAGAGACTTTCTAATGTGAAGCAGGAAGGGTTTTGCAATAGTTTTCTTGGCAGTAGCTATACAGTTCGTCAATAGTTCTGATAGAAAGAGAAACTCAGTGCAACAGATTGATGATGATGAAATACAAGCAACTGTCAAACTGCACTAAGAGAGAATTACAGCTGACATGTATGGCACGTAACTGAGAGAACGAGGCTGATAACAGACTTGACAAGAATGAATAGGATGAAGTTTAGGCCTCATATGAAAAAAGGGGGGTGGCATGGTAAAACAACATCGACGTGTAGAGGGGGAAGCAGGGTATGTAAAGCAAAGTAATTAAGATGTGTGTGCAGTGTCTGTGGTCAGACATCAGCCATTAGACATCAGAGTTTGCTCTGTAATCTGGCATTTTTAGTAAAACTATTTGAGTGCACCATACTTGGTGCCTTGGGCTTAATATATTACCTTATTCTGGGACAGATGTTGAGTGTTAGCAAGAATGATAGTTTTGTAAGTTATATTTAAATGTTTCAGATATTTCTAAAGATCTGCTATCTTCTTTGAAGAATTTCTGTAACAGTGTTAAGCCCCAAGAAGCGTATAATACTTCCAAAGGGTAATAGAGCTTTAGAGCATTATTGCACCAAGGTTGAGAATGATTGTAGAATTGAGAATTTATCTAACAAACATGTGGAAGTGACTTCTTTGTATACACTTACACTGGACGTATACACTGTATACACAAAAAAAATTGGGTGAGACTTGGATCAGTCTTACTCTTTGACTACCTCATTGCTGATTCTTTGTATTTTTCCTGCATCTATAGCTAGTGACATCCAGAGTGACGTCTCTAAATACTCCTACATACTAACACTTTACTTGGCTCCAGTAGGTAGAAGCACTAAAAAAACAAACAAACAAACACAAAGTCATTAGGACAAAAAGTATAATGTGTAATGTGTATCTCAAAGGCTTCAAGCTAAGGATATTATTGGTTTGGAATGACACAAAGTAAATAACTGCATAAGTTCTCGTTCAGTGGGTACAACATGCTATCCATTGACTATCTGATCACAGCCACTACAGCTGCCAACTGTTTCAGCATGTTGGCAGAATTCAAATCTGAAAATGGAGGAACGTTATCTCCAGATACATAGCGCTACTCATCACTCTGCAGATCTTTGACAGTCCTGAAATTTTACAGCCCTTCCAAGTTTAACACAAACCAAGAAATGCTCAAGCACACATAAACACACCTGAGTAAGCCCAGTAGGTCTCCTCGGTGGCAGCTCTACGGGCTCGTGTAGCATCGGCCATAGCTTCGTGAGGAAGGTCTTGAAAAGGGACGTGGGACTCGGCCTGGCTTCCTGTCAGTGCTGTGGGGGAGAAGAAGATGGGGACAGGCGGGTCAGCATGAACAGCAGCATAGTTTCAGCAGCACTTCGTAGCCCTGGCTGGATATTTGTTGGGCAGGATGACAGCCAACTGTGTCCTCAGCTGCCTTATCAAGCCAGCTGCCTCATAATAACATGCACAGAAGGAATAAAAGGTTAACAGCGCAACCCAAGACCAGAAGCCTTAAACAGTTTTTATTCAGTTTTTGTTTTTGCTTCAACTTTTTTTGCTCTGATCATTTATGAAAATGGGGTCTTTTATTCACTTACACTGAGAGGCAATATTTTACTTATGCGTACATATTAAAGTGTACAATGCCTAATACTGTTAACTTCCTCCTACTATATGAATGGTCTAGATAAGACAAGCTAAATGCATGCACATACTTTGCAGTTAAATATTACACGACTGTTAACCTGTGTGATGATCAACAAGGCACCAAGACCACAGACCTCTAGAGGCTTAAACTCTCTGTTATGTTGTTAATGACTATGTTAAATGGGATTCTGTTCCACATATGTTAGAGTTGAGGCCAGTATTTGAGATTCTGTTTGGACCCCTTCTAAAAGAGGGATAATCCTAAAAACCATTGTTACCAAGGGCAGCAGATATATACCCTCAAGCAGTGAAAGGTTTGACAATGCTCTCAGATAAGTTATTAAGTAGAGATGTTTTCTTCATTGATACAATGCATACTGTTGAAATATTCAGTGTTTTCAGTCCATTGACCACCATGACAGGTGAAGGGAATAGCATTTATGATCTGGTTACCATGGCAACGGTCAGTAGGTGGGATATATGAGGCAGCAGGTGAACATTTTGTGCTGAAGCTGATGTGATGGAAATCGTCAAGAGTGAAGATACGAGAACAAGAACAAGCAAACCATGGCTTCTCCGCACAATAGAAATGGTTCAGTAATTTGAGTTCAAGGCGTTGCCTTAGTCTCCAAATTCACCAGTTCCCAATCCAGCACAGCATCTGCCATATGTTTCATGAATGGAGGCCCCACTTCCAGGACTTAAACGATTTATGCTAACAGCTTCAGAGGAATAGAGAAGTCCAAAGATCCAAGTTCAGGCCTTTTTTATCAGACCCGTGTTTCTGACCCGTGGAGATTGATCAATCAGTGATTTGTTAAACAAGTTGATGCACTAAAAGTAAAACATAAAAAACATAAAAACAACATAAAAAAAATGCTAATGGCAAGCCCTCAGCTTCCATAAGTCTGCAAAAATCATTTGCAACGGTATCAAATAGAAAGATTTTGGGTGCATGGAGCAGCCGGATTCTGGTAAATATCTTGATGTTTATACCAGTCGGATGCATTACAGCAGAGCAACATTTCTCATGCATTTCATTTGGGAATGAAATGTGTGAAACTTTAAATCGCCTCCTCTTGGGCTCAGAGACTGTCGTTATCCTCACCAAAGAAAAGCCAGAGATGGAGCGTTTGGCCTCTTTAAAGAGGAGGACAATATTTCTGACAGATTCTCTCCCACTGGCTTCACTGTGCTCTTTTGGCCTTTGACAGCTCTTTCACAGAGCAAAAACAAAACAAAACATGGTGAGAGAAATATATATGTGTTTCCTTTAAACCTGATGAAGGCCACCTCGACCAGAATACAGGAAAAAATCAAGAGGAATAAAAGTGTGTGTATGAGTATTTTATTGATTACTTTTTACATGCATTTCCCTGCTGATTATATTGATAGTATACATAAAAATGGGATGTGTTCTTGTGATAAAAAGGTTATCACAAGGATTGCATTGCACATATGCTATTCATGAGATTATTTTCATTCATGTCATAGACCTGCTTCCCAGCAGGCATTTCAACTTGAAATAGAAAGGTCTTAATCATGAAGGATAGATGTGCGCCTCGAGCATCAAATATCACTGTATTTAGGTTTTCCTGAGTCAACAGTCATTCTCAGATCTTCAGGTTCTGCCCTTTGTGACTTTATAGTTGTGACTTTTGTTGTTCCTGCTAATGTGTGAGCATGAGTAGCACTGATTGCATGCTGTTCTACTAGACTCGCCATTCCAGACTTAAGTAGGGCTGCAATCTGACTGAGCTCATATCCAAGAGGATGATAAGCCTTTCACTCCCTCCTCTCTTTACAACCATGCACACTCAGCAGGAAGGAATGGGGGTGTCCAGGCTTTATTTAAATTACATGCTGATGAGCTGTAGATGTTCGAAGCGTGATACTGCCCACAGCTGTGAAAAACTTTGACAAAACCCAAGAAACCCTCCCCCCGACGAAAAAAAAAACAAAACAAAACAAAACAATAAAAACCTAATTTAATAATATTCCATCTCAAAGAAATATGAAACATATGAGCATCTCCATCCATCACGTGTGCAACTGTGACCATACATAAACAAAAATCTAAAGCGCTCTCTTTTGAGTTTCCCTTGTTTATAATCTTGTCATACGTGCTGTTCCTTGGGAACTCAAAATCAGTTATGGCAGCATCAGGAAGTTGCAACTTGCCATTTCACATCTGACCTCACAACGACCAGCTGTAATTATGTGAACACAAGGTGTGTGTGTGTGTGTGTGTATGGCCATCTCCATGTGAAAGCTAGCTAAACCTGAAAGCAGGCATCAATCACCTCGTAGCGGAAGCTCAAAGCACCCAGCTTTTTGAAAGGCATTGTGGGAAAGACTTAATGGCTCAGGATGAACAAAGGATAAGTCTTCATTTCAATGACACACACTGCTCCCCCCCGCCTTCTTGTCTTAATTCATTGGGATGTAGCCATGGCTCATGCTTGCAAATGCCAATGGGAGACAGTTCTATGGCTTTTCTATGAATTATATTATTGATTCCCAATACTGCTCAGAACAGAAAATGTAATTATGCACAGCCCCCGCCCTAACCCCTTCATCCTCCCTGTACACGTGTTCTTCTCTCCCTCCCCCATTTTCCTTTCTTGTGTTTCTTTCAGTGGCTTTTCATCAATTTGTCTTTTGCGCTTTCCTTTAGCCGCCCACCATACACACACACACACCTGACCTCTCTGACCATCAAAAACCTCTTAGTATCGCTGTCCTTCACTCAAGTCCTGACAACAAAGGCTTTCCCAGATGTCTCTATAGCATCATAGCCCGATTCCCCTCAACATTAATGCCTTACTAAGCCTGAGTCTGTTTTATGGTCTGAGACATCAGATTTTCATCAAATACTTCTCTGTTAAAACAAAAATCTGTTGCATAACATTTAATTGTTTTAAGATTCTGAATCTAGTAAAAGTTGAAATCATATTTATGTTTTAGTCTAAGGGGGGGGATGGCTTTGCTCGTGGGACTATGAATTAAAAGATGGGCCTATAGGCCTATCAATGTGCAATACTCAGGTTTCCTGAGAAGTTCATTCATTCATCTTCTGCCGCTACTCCCTAACCCACCCTAACCCTTGTAACTGTATATTACATTTTGAAAATTATAAATGATACAAAATAGAAAAATCTGCAGTTTTTCTATCATTGGAAAATAAAAGCCGCATTTCATTTATTTTTCAAAAAACTTAAAAATATGAGCCCGGAAGGACTCAGTTAGTTTTGTTTCAATTTAATATTTTTTGGTTACTTCACACACTTAAAAAACTGGTTAAATCAAAGGTAGAAAAGAAAATAATGATTTCAATGGGATTTCAGAAACTATTCACGGCACAGTTGGTGTTCCGAGTAACTTGCACAGTGACTGAGTCTTAAATTCAGGATTGGCATGATGATAATCAAGTTATATATTATCATTCTTTATGTTTACTTTTATTTTTATCCGTCTGTCTCCTTTTACTTCCTTCAGTTCCTCCCTGAACTCCTCTTCCCTTTTACCCCAATCACATCTGGCCATTCAGATGTGTCCAGCTATTTAGGCTACTTTATTTATCTTCAGTTGATGCCCCATTGCAGAGAGTGGACGGATCCCGATTGAATCTATTTCAGTCTCCTACCAAGAGGACAACAATGTTTAAATCAGCGACAGGGTAAAGAGGTGTTGGGTGGATTTAAACCAGAGGTGAAGGACACTGAAGGAGATGAGGAAGAGAAGGAATGACAGATGTGGGGGGGGGGTACCAGACAAGTATAAGATGGGGAACTAAAAGCAGAGAGACAGGCTTAAGGAGACCTGGAGAGAATGTGGGGTGGGTGAGTAGGAGAGGAATTAAACATGAGCGACAAAATTACACTCCTCTCCTAGCAACTGTTACCGGGTCACTGATGGTGACAGCATGCCGCATGGCAACCAGTCAGCAGAAGAGGATGGAAGATGAACAGAGGCCCACTGTCAGGCTGTGAGGAAAGAGGAGTCGAAGAGGAGAAAAGCAAGACATAGAGGCTGTGATGTTGTCAAGGGGAAATATTTTATTAGACACAATAATCTGCACGATGCTGTTTGTGTGTAAATATTAACATTAAAAGCATTTAGCTGTTGTTCTTCTTCACAGAGACCAAATAAACTGTGGTAAAACAAAGAGAATGAGCGCTGTGGAGACTGTTAGAAGTTTGATTTCTTGGATATTCATACTGTTGCACAAATTTCTTAGCTCCAAAGAGGCAAGAATTAGAGGAAGGCAGAGCTGCTGCTATCAGCACAAAATGATATCAATATGATGGGTTTGCTGTCTGCAGAAAGGACACAATTTTGTCAATACTTCACAAGCATTGGTCACTTTAGATGAAAGAGAACCCATTGCTTTGTGAACTGCCATTTTAAAGCCTCCAGGTTGTAATTTGGACATCACTATCCTATCTGGACCAGAGCCAAAAACAACTATCGACAATTATTAAATTTTGACAAAGATCATCTTATTTTTTTTCTTGTAAACGAGAAGAGAGCATGTTTCGGATGAGAAGGTGGAGTTGAGGAGGAGTGAAGAGTGTATCTGACCTGCTCCATGTCTAATATATACTTTGCTTTATTATCTATTTACTTCTAAATGAGACCATAATTCATGCTGTATTGAAGAAGACTTGAAAGTAGAGAGTGGGATCATAAAGTCTTTAGGAAATGTTCAATGAGGTAATAAATTAAGTGAGAAGTGGAGTTGTTTTCACATAGACTACTAGAAAATAACCTACTTTTCACAACCAGTGGAGTTGCCCCCGGGTGGTACCCGTTCATATTTGTGCCAAAGGGTATTAGTTCATTTATACTCAAGAAATATATCATAGTTTGTCTGTGTCAAAGCTATTTAGAGACATTTTGTTGCTGTCCTCAATTAAAGAATCAGCATAAAACTCTTAAGGTATCTGCTTAGTCGCAGCTAAAGAAGCAAACAGAACAGAAAATAAAGAGACTGATGAGTCCGAGGACAGAGAGAACAGAGGACAGAGGTGAGGGCATGGCTTCTATAGTGAAATCCCTTGGAAAGACACTTTTATTAAAGACCAGATTGTTCTTTTCTTTAGTATGATGCCGCCATACAATACCATCAAACCGTGGGGCACTGGCCAGCCTCAGGAGATGCTGGTGATGCTAGCATTAGCAAGCTAGATAAGAGGAAATGGCAGTGGGTATGAGCAAGATTTATCCCTCTGCATGGGCAGTAAACACAACGCCCAGCCCCACTGATACGGACCCTAACAAGATATTTAGAGCTGACAAACAGTAATGTAACACAATAAACAGCAGGGCTATAGCTCCATGCTGACACTCCACCACAGAGCCTCTGTTAGCAGAGCTGCTAGCTCAGTTCCATCAGATATCCAATTAAAGCTCTGCTGGACTTGCTCTGTTTTAGAAAAAAAAAAAAAAGTGGCCCAACCGTAACTCAGCTCTGACTTTTGTTTCGGTCACCCCCATGTTCTTCATTAGCTCACAGCTCCTCTTTCCCATCTGTCGTAGACACCCTGACTCACTTTTCCACTGCTTCCTGCTGTTGTTTGCATGACATCTGGGAATCCTTATACACTGAGGAAGACTCAGTGTAATCAATGTAATCAAACGCTCCAGACCAGTAGTGTTACCTTACAATGAAGTGATGGTGGTGACGTGGCAGAAACGGGCAGTGACATTCCAATGGCCATCAGTTCATTTTTTATTGAGCCCCGATTATTATTCATAAGAGTAACTAGTCAACATGACACCTATGGCTATTACATACTGTTTCCTAGCACAACTTCGATAAAATGTTTTCTATTTCAATTACAAAAAGTAATAACAAAGGCATAGGACATCTACAAACTACAGCACTATGGGAGCAGCATTGTTTTACTGTTAAACATCACTGCAGGTGATGATATAATCCCTTTAGAAAATAATATCAACTATTGTATATGTTTTACAGTTATTAGTTCTTATTGTCCCGCGATTGCCTCTGCCCTTCTACCCTCTCAATTTGAACCCCCCCCCAGTTGGAGCTTATATGCATCAGCAAAAAGCAGGGACAGAAAAGAAGGTATAGAGCATTCAAGTCATATATATGGAAATGTATGAAGTGTCCTCTTGCTAAAACGCCAGACTGGTAAAGGTTTGCAGAAATTTGTGCTTCAAACTGTTACTGTGTTTTTCTGTACACAAAGAGCTGAGAGTCTTTGAAATGATTTTCACTCATAATAATATATATTCAGGTTCAATATCCAGCTCAAGTATCCACACCACACACACAAACAGAGCCACACTCCGCACCCACATTTAATTTTCCTTCATCAGACATATTAAAATGGTCTCTTTCTGTAACACCAATATGTTTCTTGTTTCAACAAGCAACATCCCAGAGCAGAACGCAGGCTGTTGGGGTTATTGCTACCACCACAATTCCCCTGTGAAATCAAGGAGAGACCGGTCGGATTCAGCTGCAGCGCAGCAGTTTACAACTCTGTAGAGTGTTTTCATTTCATTGTAGCCACTTTAAAGGAAAATACCCTTATCAAGGCAGAGAGAAAAAGTTTTCCCCTCCAGCGATCTGCTCATGGAAAAAAGAAATCAATGATCTTTTACAAGGGAAATGCTTCATGATCCCAGTCCCGGACACTTCAGAGAGATGCTTGACTTTTTACTCTACAGTATTTGAAGGTTACTTTCAGATGTAGGTTTTACAAACACGGCATATTTTAGCCTTTTTGAAACATGATTCACTATAATGTATTTGTAAATGTGTTTTTGAAACAAAAAAGAAAATGACTGTGAGCACAACTACACATAACTAGAAATATGAAAATTCCCTTTACATAAAATGTATAAAATAAACCAGGAATAAAAATCCATTCAACATATGGGCAAAAAAAAAAAAAAACATGTATAATTAGTTCTTAGTTCTTAGTATATTCCACCATCACCAAGCTCAGGCAGGCAGTAATTTAACATCAGGTGTTTCTTGATGGATTTCTTTTCTTATCATTGTTGTTATTTTATGTTTTACTTTACTATTCTTTACTTTGGATCTGTTGGGGTTTCTTTACATCTTGTTTTTGTCTAGTTTTGTTATGTGCTTGTGTGCCCCACCTGGATGTATGTCACCTTCTCCCCTTGTATTTTTGAGTTTATGGACTCTCTTCACTTGCTGCCATTTTGCCTGTTTTGGTTACTCTACATTGTGTTGGTCAACAACACACAGAACAGCCATTTTACAGACTGCATTAACTATCTGGTCACAATGGCAATGAAGGCAAATTATTGCATCTTCATCAAGATAACCATAAAAACAAAGCTGTGGACTAGTATGGCTATAAATCATGTCCATGTAGAATCTAACACGACACTGATTTAGTTGATTAAAAGGGTAACACAAACTTAATTTAAGGAGATATCCATGTTCAAATACTCTTGTCTCTTGGAACCTAGAAGTGTCACTGGTGGCACAAAAAAATGTCTTCCCAGCAAACAAAAGAAGTCCATTTAATTGTCAAAATCCAGTCACGCAACACACATGACATGACACATCAACACATCTGTGGAATTTGAAAGATTTTTAACACAAAGTGTGAGAAGCAGAAACAGCTATTTGGCTCCAGCAGAGTGTATAGCGAGTGAAAACTTGGCCTTTTTAGATGTCCGGTGGTTGTTTTGTGGGGCACATAAATGTGTGCATGCTCACACACAGAAAAAGTGCATAGTGGATGCAACAGAAATCTGTACCAAGGTAACACACTTTTACCACTCACTAATCATGTACAGATTCAGTCAATAAACTCCAGGAGCAGGGACTTTGGCTTGTCAGGCCTTTTGTGTCTGCACACTGCTGCTGCACGAAAGTTCCTCTTGAGGAGAAAAATAGACAACACTGGTTCCTGTCATCCATCACAGGGGGCCATTTAGGGGAATTGCAGAGTGTTTGCTCAAGCCTTAATTAAAATGCACAGCCCATCACTGTGTTCCTGTACTTAACCTTGGCTCGCCCACTTCTCACTTGTGCTCTCTTCGCTTGACTTCGAAGAGAGAGAGAGAGAAAGAGCAAATGCACAGGAAAAGCACATACTCAAACATGAACATACACAGAAAACTGAGTCTATGCATGCCAGCGCTCTCCCAATCAGCCCTTGCTCTGGTGATTCACTTCATTAGCATTCTTTATATTGTCCTTCAATGCTCTTAGTCCTGAAGGACACACACACACACACACACACACATCTTGATGCAAAGCTAGCCTTAACTCCTACAGCGTGGATGAGCGGCACAGCTTTATCGCAGCAGCTGTTGTGCTACCGCATGCTGGCAGGAGACAGGCTGGGGGTAATGGTCATCCTGCAGCCTGCTGGTAGCTAACCAGACACCTTGGCACTGAAAAGTGTGAGGTGGTGCAGGGAGGGGGAGGGGTTTCCATGTGTGATAGTGTTGGGGTGATGGGGTGAGAGTTAACGAAATGGGATAGAATCTAAAGCTCCACCAGCAGCTCCCTAGCGAGAAAGCTGCAAGTTTTTGATTCTCACTTGCTTGGAGTCATGAGTTGAACAATAGACTCTTTGTAAAACAATAAAACAACATCTCTTCATTTTTGTATTTATTGATGATTTGTTTGTTTTTGATTGCAGCCCCTACTCCATTTCAGCAGCAATATGTAAATGTACAAATATTGAGTTTTGAGTGAGCATGTTGTGCCAACTGTGTGTAGAAATCAAAGCCAGCATTATAAAAAACAAACATCACACTTCTGTTAAAGGTGGAGTGAACATGAGAGTAGTAGCAGGGCATGGTTTCACAGGTAAGATCTTAAGTAGGACTTTCCAAAAAGGAACTTGTTCATTTGGAAAAGTAGGAACCTCACTAGCAGCACAGCTACTAGGCCAGCACTAGTATTCAATTTTTTTTAATCAGGCTAAAGCTGCACTAATGATTATTACTAATGATGATTTTAAATCCTGCTCTTTCTCTGCATTTTGTCCTCTTCTCAAACTACGGCAGAATTTTATGTTCCTGGAACAGACACTTTTAGGCTTTTTTGGATGTTTTATGTTGAAAACTCCAGGGTTTTATCATAGTCAGGATGGACTAAGGTTAAGTTACATTCACTGTTTATGGATAACTGTCTTCTTCTATAACTTCTTCTATAACATAACCTCTTTTGTTGTAATTTCTTTTACTAATACACTACGAGACATTCTACCTCCTGTGATTTTTAATGAAATCTAATAATCACCTTGTATTTTTATAATTGATGCCAACATAATTTTAATGGAATGGATTTAAAACTGTGCAAAGCATGATTCGATTCTAATGGATTTCAGTACAGTGCAGTAAAAAGTAGCAAACACTCAGGTAATGTATATAATAGTATATATTTGAGTACAGTAAATGTAATATGAGCTCATAAATAAAAAAAATCAACCCCTACTTGTATGGAAGATTTTTCCATTACCTTGTAATGTCGGCCGATGTACAGTTTTTCTACATTGTGAAGGTCATGGCATAATTAAGATCAAAAATATGTACAGGAAATGTCATTGCAACTTGATTTAAAAAGTTTTTCTTACACAATGGAGGAATTGGGGCAAAGGTCAGAGGTTACAGAAAAATTTTCCTCGGTGGATCATTAACATCCAAGTGTAATTTTATTTAAATTAAAGGACTTTGATGATTTTTTTTCATCTTGTTCAGGATTAAAGTCTTTGATGGAAAGAGAAGCATGGCTGCCATTTTTGCTGTGCTGACAGAACAAGATCTGGCCCAAGAGAAGAGGAAGAAAGACTGAGATTATGAAGGTGGGTTCAGGATTAGGATGCAGGAGAATGGAAGGTGAACGCATAAGTGTTTTGAGCATCGGCAGCTTGAGAGGGAGTGAAAAAGGAGGCACTGGTGAAGAGAAAAAGGGAGGGTGCCGGGTAAGAGAGGAGTAGGAGGAGTGATTTGAGGGACTGCAGAAAGGGATGGCAGCTTTTTGTGGCTGGCTGGACGTCGATCAGAGCAAAGCAAAGAGAAATCACTCGTTCACAAAGTCCGCTCAGCATGACTTCATGTTTTCTGGTGTCGTGGCCAAGGGCACAGAAAGACAGCAGCACACTCACAACACACACATGCAGACAGAGACAGAGAGGATCTATGAAATCCAGCAAGGTGCGTCATCATCTGTGAAGCAGAAACACTGGGAGGCACTGCTGTGTGAGGAGGATAGGGGAGACACAGGAAGCTTGGCCACAACATATAGCCCAAAGACCTCTTTAATGTTGTCAAAAATGCCCTTGCAAACATATCTTGCCTCCAAAGCACCTCGTTCTCCTCCCACCCTTCCTCTTCATCCACATCCTTGCTACCAGCAGCAACACAAACACACAAACACATGCTTGACTAATTAATAGGCACTGTTCAGTGAGACAAGGTCATGCTGCCAGGGGGCCAAACACAATGCCACAAAGCGGACACCTCAAATGCAGTCCCCTACTCCACCATCAGTCACCCAAGCTTTCTTTTCGAGCTTATGTTGAAAGTCATATCAGTCCTACATCAGATTCAAATAGGTATAACTATCTGCTGGCTACTTGTTTTGCTCAAAATGTGTTTACTATTAATGAACAGTGTCTGCAGGCTCAGCTCATCAGGACCTTTTAATCTACAGTATCTCTTCAACATCCCCCCATATATCATTATCAATATATCTGCTAATGTGGCATCATAGGTTTTTTTATACATTAGTAGCTTAGTAGCCAGAAGACACACAAATACATTTAAGATTATTTGGCATAACACAATTCCTGGGAGATGACAAACGGACACAACGGATGATAGATTATTTTAATAAAACATAAAAATTAACAAAATATAATATGGAGTGTGGCTGTCAGTAATATCAGTAATAGTGCATGTGCAAGCATAATGAATTGTGGAGTGCTGTGAAGTGAACAAACAACAAAAAAAAAAAAATAAAAATAAAAAACAGAAACTGTGCAGACGCTGGCAAGAATGACTCCAGAAGAGAGAAAATAGGAAGAGCGATGTGGGCCTATGGCTTTCAGCATACAGAAAATGGAGGACAATGTAAAAGAAGCAACAACTGCTCACTGCAGACATCTACAGTATTTTCTGGTTTCATCATCACAAGGTAGCAGCCACCACTGAATTGAATCTACGCCAGTTGCAGATCACAAGAGAGAGGCACATGAAACCTCCTGTGATGATGTCATCACTGTGTGACCTGACAGAGGAATGACGCAACAAGGTGGTAAAATTCTCTAAATCATGCCAAGGTAACCTATACTGTGGCACAGAACAACTGTAGACTGACACAACCATGCTCACTCTAAAAGCTCACTCATTTGTTTTTTTCTGGCTATAAATTTTGCAGTTAAATGCTAAATGCAAAGACTAGCTGCAATGAACTGTCACAGAAGACAGGTGTTTTATGGTGATTATATAATTTAGATGTGGATTACTATTAGAAAGTTCATCACATATAAAAGATACATTACCAAAAAGTATTTCTAAAAAAATTACCAAACCCTAGAATTAAAGTAGTAATCTTCTTAGATTTAAAAAGACCTGTGTTGTTATCTGTGGCCATAATAGAAATTCAACTTTTTAAACCACACCTTTTGTTAATGTTAGTGTTCCTTGTGATTTTTTTCGTTAAGTGACAGGGACTTTGAATTTGGGTTTATATGATGCAGTCAACAATCAAGTCACAGGTGCAACAATTTTTATAATAAAGATAAATTGTGTGAATGTAGAATTAGTTATTCTAATTGGTGACTCTGAATTAGCTGTGAAAAGTTGTTTGGACATGTTTGTTATGGAACAGACTGGTGTCACATGGGATTACTTCAGACTACGCCCAACAACCCTGCATGGATAAGGGGTAAAAGTCGTGGATGAATAGATGTAAAATACAAAACTGACCATTCCAGCTGTAATTGCAATCACTATACAGTATCTGCCAACATAATAGCAATACAATATTTTTTGCATATGGTGCAGCCAGGAGCCATCCAGTTCATAAAACCTGAGCATGCCAGAAATTCATCAGTGTGTCAAAGGCTCAATACCCATTTTGTTAGCATATTCGGTTACACTTACTAATTTTAAAAGACAACATTGTTAAAAAAAAAAATGAGCATGAGCATGAACAATGACAGTGGCTAAGTTTAGATGATAGACAATAGGGATGACGTAAACATAAGAACAAGGTTCTCTATCAATATAAAACTCTAGAATTTGACCAAGACAAAATCACATATTTACTCTGGCAGATTTTGCTCTCCCACAGTAGTTTCCTCCAGAGTTTTTTCCACAGACATACAAAGCTCAACTGCGGTCATTCAGATAAGAATCTCTGTCCTTAGCACTGGATCCATGGTTCCACTATTCACTCTAAACTAATACTGGATACTATAATCTAACCATTTTATGTTGCAATAGGTTTTAAACCTTTTTTTATTTTTTTTTTTATGTGTCTTTCTCAGAGATTCTCATCATGTTGAGTTTAAGCACTACTACACTACTACACTCATACACTACTCAGCCACTGCATCATACAACGGTCTATAGAGAAGCACAAGGTAATGAGTCTCAATAAACGTAGAAGTAAAAGTCCAAGCTTGGACCTTCCCACGCTGCACTCTTGAAGAAATGATACAAGTAGTGAATGATGTAGTGTGCACTCAGTGCAATGTTTTCCACCCATCTCTGCTTTCTGTACATGATGTTCTACTGAGCACTGCTGAAAAGAAATCCAGGTTTTGCTGTGACTTAAATGATAGGCTGATGGAGTAGAGTGCGGGCCTGTTGAACTTTACCCAGAAGAAACCAGCACTCTGTATTCAGAGCAGGAAACTGTGGATGATCTTTAGTAATGTTCTGGTTGATTGGTGTAGAATGGCAGGGGTGATTTGTTGGCATCACTTTCCCATGAAAAAGGGAGAGGAAAAATCTCCCAGCCCATCTTGTGCATTTGCCAAAGATGAGGGGTGAGGAAGGAGAAATGAGACATACTCTCTCTCATCTATTTCATTCTCTTTTCTAAGTAGGCTTGAAGGTCACTGCATATAAAATAATCCATAACAGATGTCGTTTTGCAGAATATGGGTGGAGACAAAAAGCATCTACAACTCTGGTGTGCTCTCATTGAAATGGCCCCTTTCTCTTAATAACGCACCATTTTCTCATATGACACCTTAATATCACAGATACATGCTCATCCTGCAGGCTTTACATTGTCTGGCCGAGAGGCTGAGCAAAATGTCAATGTATTTGACATTTTCCCTCGAACTCATGTGTCCCATAGCATTGTGTTGCCCCTGTTTCTCATTTAGAGTATCAAAACATTGCAGCTAAGATTCGTTCATTCATTCATTCATCTTCAACCGCTTAAAAGTTTCCAGGTTGCAGGGGTGCTGGAGCCAATCCCAAGTCACACTGGGTGAGGGTAGGGTACACCTTGGACAACACTCACACTCAGACCGATGGACAATTTAGAGTCACCAGTTAACCCAAACATGGACGTCTTTGGAAGGTGGGAGAAACCAAAGGAAAGCCACACAGGCACAAGGAGAACATGCTAACTGCGCAGAGAAAGACCCACAACTTTCTTATTGTGGGGCGACAGCACTAGCAACTATTCCGCCATGTGCAGCTAAGATATTCACCTTTTTTTCCACACTATTTCTATTTTATTTTCTTACTTGTACACTTATCCTTCAAAATATATTTGTCTATTTATCTCTAAAGTGAAAATGACATTTATGTTTCTTTTCCAGAACTTGGGCTGCACCAAAGACAAACTGACATTACTGGATGATGTTACAATGTATTTAAAAAATTACTTTACGATATCTGATCAAAGCACAGTAAAATATTTGGGAATTCTGGAAGTTAAAGCATGTTTAAGCATATTTCTAATAGTGATATTGAGTGAATAAGGCTCAACAATTGTGTTGCCTTTATGGCATAGGTTTGAACACGCTTTTATTTTGAAATGTGTTTTCTCTACTGATGGAGTTACATGTTCATACTTCACTTCCTGCTAGTTTGAAGAAGCTAGCTGGATCAGCTCCCCTCTGTTTCTGTGTAAAAGTAATCCACACTGTAAAACGCCGCAGAGGCAATGTCATAAGTAAGTGGAGTTTAGCTAGTTGTATAGCTGTAGTTGCTACACTGTAGTGAGGACAACATAATAATCATTATGTTCTTATTCTGTGTCAGATGGTCCAGTTGAGATATGCTTTTCAACCGAATTTCAGTAATTTTTGCTGAATTGTAATGATGTAAATATCATATGATTTATTGACAAAGGGCTCCTCTTTTTCACTGCAATGCTTGGTCTGTTGTGATACATTTTACATTTGTCAAAAAAAAAGCTAACTCTGGAATTTTGATGTGGCGCTTTGATTAATTGGTTAGCCATTTTGGTGGACTCATCTTTGATATATCACACTGCTGTACCCAGATGTTAGAAATAAAATTAAAACACTTTTAGTTTTATTTGGATTCTTCAGGATAGACTTTTATCTGTAAAATTACATTCCTATGATAAGGTCTGACCCCTATCAGGTCAGTAAATCTCACAAATTTCCAGACTAAATCAAACAGACATGACCTCTGGGTCCTCAGTGGTAGTTGTGACCCAGAGTAGCTGACATTTAAACTGAAGGATAAAGCCAAATGTGTATTATGTTTTGGTCATGTGGTTGCAGGGGGGGTCTGGCCCCAGGTACAAAAATGCTCAGGAACAGCCCTGGCACCATGTGTTCATTGTCTGGTGTCTCCTGTGCTCTGTAGCCTTGGACAGATGTCTCCACTGAAGAGAAATGTCTCAATGGAGCAATTTACATATAAAAGATGCTTCAGCTAATGCACGCTGGGCTGAAAGTGACAATATGGTGAATGTTACACAAAGCTGGGCTTTTCAGACCAGTGAATGGGTCCCATTAGTTGTAGCTGTGTTTTGTTTTGTTTTGGGGTTTTTTTACTTATATTTTTTTAGTTCCTGTGGTTAAGTCGCTGCTTTAATTAGGCAAACATTATTGTGCAGTCAGTCAGTAGACACTGTTAAGTCACACAACTCAGTTAAGCCTTACACTCAGAGCAAACGTGGCTTAATTAGGAGTTAAAAGTCTAACTGTTGGGTGTTCAAATCTAATCAGTTTGCCTTTGAAAGGGCAATCTGTGGGGAGCAGCCGATACTCGTGTTTGCAATGTCTCTCCTTGACATACACTCGATCTACGATGCTCCTTTTGGTTGTTTGAGCTGGGCAACAGCACTGAAGCGGACTGTATGGGGAAGCGCTATTATATTTGGTGCTGCTGTGGTTATGATTTTCTTTGACTACACAGAAAGACTTTTGGTAAAGTAATAATGGGAAAACTGAAATAAATTGAAATGGCTAATGCATTAGATAAACAGTGGCAGGAGCAACCATACATCTTCTAAAAACAAGTTTAATTTGTTTGAAAAGTTGGTGTTCAAGGTTGTAATATAATCGAATACAATCTGACGAAAACAGGCTCTGCTATGATATGCAACAGAACGACCAACAGCGCAATTAGCACAAAAGTATGTGAGAACATTTGTCTGATTTGAGTGTCATTAAACTGTCACATAAGACAAAGACGGAATGCCTGGAAACACAGAAAATACACAAGTATTCACACATGCATGTCGAGGCCAGTGTCAAACAGGAAATAGACTGTCTTTTCACAGTCGCACTTAGATGATTAGCAGCAGAAAATACTACCAACATGAGGGAGTGAAGACAGTTTTGTCGCATTAAAAATACAAAATGTAAGTGAACAGCTGCTTCAAAGACATCAAGGTCAGTAACACAAGCTCATTCTCCAAGCTGTTTCATTGCTGGCCAACCAGGCTGATCAGCCCAAACCAGGAGGTGACCATGGGAGTCGATCCAGACTGCAACATATTCCTTGAGTTTTAAGACTAAACCAAGTCGAACATTCCAACAGAGGAGGAAATTTTGCTAAATTTATATATTTTAAAATTGAAGCTCTGTTTTGGTCAGAGGAAAATATCTGACTCTTTTGGTACTTCTCCTTGGCTGATTATTCCCAGTTTCTGGTCAAATTCAGTGGAGAGTTCAAGGTGTCACAAGATAGCTCTCACTGCTCTATTCATTTGAAAAACTAAAGCAAAGACAAATCTTACATTCTTGTGTGGATTGTGGGCAATGAAGTATTGAACAAAGTGATGTAGATCAACCCACCCCCATCACCACCACCACACACAGACACACACATTTCTTTTTCTTTGCATCATCTGGATGGTGAATGGATTAACATATATTGCATCAAGGCACGATAACTTCCGCCCGGCAATTATCGCGTCCAACTGAAGGGTTGGACTGAATATGAAATTAGATGCCTTACTTTTTTCCAGATGAACAAAAATGAACTGTCAGAAGAGATGAATGAACACTGAATGTGCACTACCCAATATTATTAAGTGGTATTATAATAAAGTAGGATGCAGAATAGAATTTATTTATCCGAGTTTTATTAACTGCCTAGGAAACAAGGCAACGCCACAGAAAACTGAGTGGAGATTGAACACATCGCTGTCCTCTTTGTTGCCACAGAGTCAACCTTTGCTTTGAATACACCTCCCCAACCATTATGTCTTTGACCCCATAAGCACACAAACCATTCATTAACAGTCCATCATTTAAGAAAACTTGCTTCAGGTCTTCACAAATGAAATTTACTGCATAAAAAGAACGATGCCAATCCCAAACCAACACAAAAATATCTGCACAACACATCAGTTTGATTAATATTCAATCCACTGTCTCCTCTCCTCCAGTGAAACTGACATTGTGAGCCTATAATTTGTGTCTTTAAATATAATTTATAGGCTCACAGTCTACTAGTCTCTGAGTCCTCATCTAAGTCTGGGTCTGACTTGAATACCAAAATTTCTCTGATGTTTGTCAGGTAAGAATTTCAAGTTATGGCCCTTAAACTTGAGTAGTACTGTCAAATTTGACTATTGTAATTATGTCTGTAATGAAGGTAGGTAGGTTCAACCAGTGTTAAACATCATTATGTATTGCTAAGCACAGCTTTATTAATGCTGAGAAAAGTTGTGTTGTACACAAAGGTAGGGTGTGTAATTGTTAGTTGATTTGGACTGATTGATAGAATAATTTGCAAAAAAAAAAAAATAAATTGTGTTTTGTCACAACAGGAAATTGAAAAGGAATTTGAATTCCTTTGATATTTAGATTTTGGCCAAATGGTGCCAGATATTCAATGAAAATGAGAGGTGAGAGTCAGCCCGGTACACTTATTTGAAATGAAGCTTTTTTATGTTAATGGAAGTGCAGTTTGGTGCAGTGTTTGGAATTGTAACACAAAAAGCTGAAATTATTTAATCATGTCAGGCTAAAAAAAATTCCAAAGCGTCCAGGGAACCTTTTTTAACCCTGATAAAGTTGTTTTTAGTCTGAGATTGATTTCAACTGTTTGTGACTGTCATTCTTTGATGAATCTAATTAAGCAAGCAAGTGACTGGATGTAAGAATAGGATCTCTTTTGTATTCCAAGAAGAATGTAATATGTTAAGATCAAGAATCTTGAAGTTCATTTCATCCCTGAGAAGTTTCACAATGTTCTGAGATGTTTGCTGTATCAGTGTTGGTTGGTCAGAAGTCCTGGTACATGAATAATTAAGTCTCATAGATTCAAATTCACTGGGAATGGTCAAATGGCATATGGGTCAGTTGGTACTGGTTTGGGGCCAGTTTATAATGGAATGGGAATCTTCTCATTCAGAGCCTGTTTTTATCATCACTTCCAGGATTCCTCAGACCTAATTTTTAAAAACATTCAATATAACATGTAACCTCGAAAGTATTTCCTTTTTTTAACAAAATATATCATCTCCAGTGTTTATCAGGCAGAGTACATCTCAATTTTAATGGGTTACATTTCAATAAAGGTTTGCTCCAACATCGGCAGGGAAGCTGTGCAGTGGTTCCTTCGTTGTTTTGCAAGTATATAAGATCAATACGTGACAAGTTCATTCTCCACCTAGATAGATAGATAATTTCCAATGGATTTAAGTTTGGTACAGAAGCTTTTTAAAACAGGACTCATTTCTTCTGGGGATTGAGCTGACCTTCTTGCTTAAATCCTTGATAAGTAAAACTGACTCAAAGAGGAAATGATGATGATGAGGTCAGTGTTCCTTATTTAATGTCTTCCTGTCCTATCTATCTATCTATCTTTCTTTAGTTTTTTTGTTTGTTTGTTTGTCTGAGTTATGTTGCCTTGTATTTGGCAATGTGTTTTTGTAGCCCCCCCACCCCCGACCCCAAAAAAATAAGAAAAAATACCTACAGCAAAATGTTGAAGAAAACCAGAATATTTGCCTTTGCAGGTTTGAGGTTTCACAGGGAGAGTGGTTGTAAACATCAGTTCATCCTGTCAGAGGTAGGTGACAGTGAATACGCAATATCCAATCCTTAATAAAAGATCCCAGTTGTATTGACAAAGCCATACATGAGTCAAACCCACACACTATTCACTTTTCCCTCTCATTGTCCTGCTTTTGGGTTTGGCAGATTGTTGGGTATAATGCTGCATCAATAAACAAGACCACCCTCCTTTTGTAAAGCCTCCACCTGGTTTACCTTTGCCTCTGGTATCCTTGTTCTCTCCATCTTTGTTTCCCACCTCCATTTCCACCTTCTCACAATGACATTTGTTACTGTAGAAGAAGGAGGTCAAAAAAACAGAGATTTGACTGATTTGGGGTGCACACATTCTGACAAGATTAAGACAACTGAATGGACAAGATGCATCACAGTTTGCTGTGGGGGCTTCTGGGGCTTTTGAAGGTGGACTTGAAATTGCCTTGGTGAGCTGATAAACTGAATTTTTGGCAGGCAATGAGAGTTTGTGGGGGCATAATCACTTAGCAGTGGGGATGCACTTGAGTGCTGGACAGTGAACAATTCGATTAACGCCTCCCCTGGGGTCCTCCTCTCCCAATCCTGCCACTTCTTCACCTCTAAGACCCCATCCCCAGAGATGCGAATGTAGATCTGGGTATGGCTCCTGTCACATGCAACTAGCTAATGACAACAATGCTTTTCCCCTTGCTGGAAAACCACCTGCTTCCAATAAGACATCAAATACTTTGCTGGCAAAGACTAATGAAAAGCTGGCAGGCTGCCCACTGTGGGTATATAGGTTTGCCTGTGTTCATCTGTTCACAAATGGGTGCTTTTGACCCTCTTTACACCTGACAATAAAAGACATCCTGGACAATTGGATTGTAGTGAGTGAGTAGAAAATAAAAACACATTAATTTAAGGTGTAAATGCGGATGAGTCCCATGAAAGGATAGATCCAAATAATTTTTTGGAGGTGAGCAAATACACACTTTACCTCCAGAGTGTGAATGCAACATGAATTCAGAGCTGATCACTGAGATACACAAACACACATTCACTTTATCACATGCAACCAGTCAGGGATTGTTCAAACAGCAGGCAGCTTAGACACTAACTTCACACCTATCTGAGTGAGCTCCTCTATGTTTGCTATTTACTCTATTCACTGCCAGGTCCATCATTACACACAAGTTGTACGACTTAGTTGAAAGCTCCAGAACTAGTTTTTAGTTTTACAGGAAAAATATTTTCAATGGTGCTAACTATCTGAAAGTCTTTTAAGGGAAGCTCAAGATTGCTAGACTATTTCACTTTGATTGTATATGGTAGACAAGTAATATATCTCAGCTTTGAATGATTTACATTTTGTAAGTCCCTATTTTGGGATTGTCCGGCTGCTGTTGGCTGTGGCTACATCTGCTGGCAGTAAAAATATTACAAAGGACACTGCTGCAGCTTCACATTTGGCAAAACAGGATTATGTAAAATTACAACTCTGTCTGCTCTGTCAACTCTGTCATTCTGAATGATCAAGATCACTGCCAATCAGACCCTACGCTCAACTATGGCTCAAATATGGTTGTTATCAGAGACATGCCTTTACTTCCAATTCCCATGTGAAACTGTTCATATTTTGTTTGAAAGCTTTGGTCTGATTTCTTTCCACTTTCCTTTAAAAAGGTTCTGTTTATATGCTTTTGAATAGAAATGCTTAAATTTCAAACAGAGCTTTTATCATGAAACATAAAGTAAAGTAAAGTATATAAACATGTATATACTACATGTATATATGTATAAATGGATGTGGTATGATCACCTATGTTTTTTTCTCCATCTGTATTTAGGAATGGGTCATTATTTGTTTGAGTCAAGCCACATCCCCATTGATTATTAGAGATCTATAATTTCAATAATTCAAAATGAAATAAATTCGGATGTATTTTAGGAAAACAAGGATTTGCTGCAGTGTTGTGGCATTGAACTAAAAGAGGTGGAAATTGTATTCATCCATTCTCTACATTGTCTCCACTTGTCTGTTCACAGTGTCATCATGGGGGCTGGAGCCAATCCCAAATGACATTTGGTGAGGGTGGGTACACCAGGCAACCTTTACATTCACCTAAGGTAACCTAACCTGCAAGTCTTTAGACAGTGGGAGCTGAGTACAATGGGAAATCAAAGCAGGAGAACACATAGACTCCAAACTGTTTTAATCCAGAACGGTCATGTCCAGACATGACAATACCAACATCCACTCCAAAGCTTTTTCACTATTTCACCAAAACAACAACCTTCCTGCAGCCTTAATCAATAACAAGAAGGAGTTGAGTACCGTATGTGACAACGCCTATATCCATTCATTCATTTTCCACCGGTTATCCATTTACGAGTTACGGGGGATGCTGGAGCCAATCCCAGCTCACATTGGGCGGTGGTGTTTTACACCCGGGATAGGTCAGCAGTCAATCACAGGGAGACAGACAGAGAGGAACAACCACTCACACTCACAGTCAGACCTACGGACAATTTTGAGTCACTATTTAACCCAAACATGCATATCTTTGGGTGGTGGGAGGAAACTCGGGAGGAAACCCAAAAAACAGTGCTGACCACTATGCTACCCAACTACAACCACAATAAATGAAGGGAAATATAAGATGGCATTTGTCAAATGAAGCTATTAATTTCAAGGATAAATCCAACTCTACATACACCAAACCAAATCCTTCAAACAGCAGAAACCAGGAGGCTTAAATATATTTATAAAAAAACAAAACCAATATGGTCTGACTGACTCTCCAAACAACTTTAAATGGTGCTTTACCCCCCCACACCCAAAAAAAAAAAAAAAAAACAACAAATGTGCCAGCTCAGCAAAATTCATCACTGTATGAACACAGTTGCACTTGCTTGTCCTAGAAACATTACAAGGGTCTTAATGTTGGTTGATCTTCTTCTGCGCAGATGCCCTAATACACACACGCACATACTCGCAGTAATTACTAAGGGATCATTAATCATCAATTACAGGCTGCAAGTTACCCCACTACACACAGAAACCACTTATTTCGTGGAACTCTTGGAGGAAATAAATATTTATAACAAGTTTTAAAATGCTCTGTAATGAATGTTGGGTGCTTCTCTGGCCCAAGCTAATAATCATTAATATACAAGTAATAACCCTGGTGATTAGGCAGACCATACTGCTTCAGTCTTAATGTTGCCTCCAGCTGAGGAGCCAGACTTAGCATCTGTCTCTGAAAAACAGCTAAAGATGTTTGATACATAAAAATAAATAAAACAAAAATAAAAACATCCTTACACCTGAGGTAAGACAGCATAGCATGAAAGAACAAATTTGTCTTTTTTTCCCAAGCAGAACATCTTATGATGACACGGCTCTTGGACAAGTCAGCAGCACCTTGCAGCCTGATCGACTGGTGGAAACGCATAAATATTGTGTCAATTAGATGTTTAGTGTTAACCCGCTCCCAGCAATTTCTGATAAGGTGTGGGAGTGGTGAGGTGAATCCAGCTAATAAATGACTAGAGCTAGTGAAGCCAGTCCTTGGAACGATAGATTAAAAAAAAAGTTAGCTGGCAAGTGTATTTCTCTTGGGAGCAGCCCAAAATAATTAAGGAAAGAGATGAAGGGTAGAGGTGGTCAGGTAGGCTTGGGTGGTGGGACGATGTATATGTGTGACTGCACAGCAATCTTGTGCTACCAAATGTGATTCATAGGCTCAATATGTAATAATGTGTCTCTTCCTGAGAAGTTGCATGATAGAATTATAAAGTTATTTAGAGAACAGTAAGGCATCGCCACAAGCCATGCTGGAGGCCTCTGCAGGCTACAACCTGTACTATAACCTTTAATATGAGACTGTCTCCCTGTAAAAAACAGACATCCGTGCAGTACTATATTACGACCCACAGTTACATTTTAATGTTAGACAATCTCTAGTGCATTATGATGAGACTGAAAGGAAGAATGATCACATGGCTTATTATAACAAGATCTGGTCCATATTAGAGGAGGTTGAGGTTAAATAGATGTAGGATGCAGTTCTTAAACCAAGGTTTCCTATGACTCTGATAGACTCTGGCGTATGCCAGTATGCCACTGTTACTATTGGGGGCAAAAAGAAATGGGTGTTTGACTTGGAGGAGTTGTTGAAAAGGATTGGATTACCAAAAAAATATATATATTCTTAATTCCAAGTCTAATTGGCTCGACATAGTCTGTGCTGAAGGACCAACCACCAACCGTTTGTGGATTTTAAAAGAGTTCATCCTCTCTGAAATATGAACATACTTAGCAGAGATCATAGTGTCAGGTTTTGAGTTCACTCTGGTGTTTAGTGTTCTGTCTTTGTCACTTCCTGTTTTATTTTGAAGTGCTGGTCCTGTCCTGTTCCCCGTTACTTTACTTCCTGGTTGTTTCACATGTTGATTGCCTTCCCTGCCCTAATGCGGATCACCTGTGTCTTGTCTAGCACTGTGTATTTAAGTCCTGTTTTCAGTTTAGTACTTGTCAGATCCTTGTTCATGCGCGCTCGTCCACTGTTATGCTGTTTGTTGCCACTTTGTCCATTGTTATTCTGATCCATGTCCGTTGTTCCATGTTCTGCTGTTACTCTGCTCATGCCTCTGCCTGTGTCTCTGCTTGTGTTTGTCTTCTCGTGTCTCTGCCCATGTCTCTCAGCCTGTCCAGTTTATGTTGTAATTGTGGTTCTGATTAAAGTTTCTTACTGTCACCTACCTGGTTCCTGGCTCCTGCATCTGGGTCCTCATCCTGCAACATTACACCTCGTTTTCCTGTGACACATAGTAGACAATTTGTCTGCTAATAAGTATAATAAACCTTTTTGCCTGCAGGTAGCAGATGAGGTTTTCATCCTCCAGGGAACAAGAACTGATCACATTATTTGAATTTTTCTTCTCTGAAGTAACTTCTACCAGTTTTTTTTTTTTTTTTTTCGTGGTGTTTTTGGGATGCCTGAGGCACAATTTCAGATCCAAAAGTTTGCTATCCAGTCTATAAGAAATTAAATTATTCCCATGAATACAAACAAAACAGAGGTCAGAAGCCAAACAAGGTTAGGCTGTCATGTAGAGCGAGGGAAGCCACTGTGCTTAAGTGAGCAAATGAAGGACTGGGGCTGGATTTCACTAAATTTTGAATGTGGCTCTTCAGAAACAATTCTGCCTTAGAGGCATCATTACTCAGTAAAGTCTAGACAGGTAGCTTGGCAGAATGACAAAGAGTGGCTTTACTGAATCCAGGTAATGGATAAAACTGTCGTTTAAAGAAGGAACAGAGATCAAAGCTGCCTCGCTTGTCATGATGTGAGCAACTGGAGTTTGGAGTTTTCAGTTTGATGATAGAACTGTTTTGTGAGTGATGAAATCCCACCTATCAGTCAGCCCACCAAGTGAGCCGCTCCTCTGCAGGAGTGTGAGTGTGTGTTCTGTCTCCCAGAATAAAACACCTCACATGTCACACTCAGTTATAGAGCAGTGAAGGGCCTGATTAAAAGCAAATATTGCACACACACACACACACACACACACACACCTACAGCACATCTGTCGGAAGTGAAGGAGGCTTTCAGTCCATACTCCATCTTACCAAAAGCAACAAAAGCAAGCTGAGAACACTGAGGCACTGAGATAGGACTGAAACAAGTCAACAATTAGGCTTATTTCAACATTCATCGAATCCAGCTGCAGTTATTTGAATTAAAATGCGTTCATTCAAAGTTTCTTTAATCCTGGTTTAAAGGTGCATTTCAAATGAAACAGAATAAAATGTTATATCATGATTACTAAGATCCAACTCATCACAGTGATCTGTTTCATCAAAGTGTTATTAACATATGATGAAAATATACAAAAAACACAATCAAGTAACAGCTCTATGTTTACCTGCTGCACACCCTGTCACAATCATACATCAACAGCACAGATAGGATGTCAGAGTGAAAATGACAGAGTGAGGTTTAAAGTAGCTTACTTGAGTGTGAGATAGCTGAAAATTTTCTGGAGTCGCTGTTCTGACTGAGACTAAATAAACACACTTTGTTTGCCACACATGCATTAAGAGCCTGTCTTCTGATTGGCTGACTGACCTGTTGTGTGAGAAGCCCACACTGAGGTGGTTTTTGGCTTTTTCAAACATAAATAAACCATATATATTTTATAGACTCAACACTTCAAAAAGAAAACTGGAGAAGTTAAAATATAGACCCTTAAAACATTATGTTCCAAGTCAATAAAACTGCTCTGTATAAAAGGAACCTGAAAATGACTTGAAAAGTGATATGAAGGCAGTTCTGTTTCCTTCTGTAAGAGAAAATAAACCATCAAACATCCAATTTTTGATTGTAGGAGATAACTAAGAACTACCGTAGCTAATCTTTATGTTGCCTTGAGGCCGTTAGACTGCAAGTTCCTGTTCTTTTCCTATTTAAAGCACAAATGGGATAGAGGAAACTTTGACTGTAGAACTTTTATAGGTCAGATTTTTGTTAAGGGTTAAAAACCAGACAAGTAACATATTATTTGGTATAATTTTATTCAGGAGATCACTGACACAAAGTAAAGTAGAAGAATATTGTAGGTTAGGTTTTATAAAAGTTGAGAAAAAGAATGTAGTGATTTAACAGATTTCTTCTTAAGTGAATTTCAAAATGAAATCTGGGCTGGTCTTTTTCTTGGCTTTCCATGAATGTGCCTGCACACTGGTAACATGTTCAAGGAGGTGAAATCTTTTAATCACATGAAAACCCTGAGAGAAAAGATTCAGTAACATAAAGAACCATGACGTTTGGGGAAAAAGTGTCAGAAAAAGTTGCTGTTGAGTTTTCTACTTGTGTCTGCTGTAGGTCACACTGACTGTCAGTGGCAGACTAGCTCTCATCTCTAAATGTTATAGTCTCTGTAACCTCTACTGTCCCCGATTTGAGCTTTTGGCAGCAGAGACCAAATAAAAGAATTTAACATATGGACTGACTTAATGAGGCTATTTGTCTTGAACTCTTACTGTGTGGGCTGCTTTGCTCCTAATCTGTAGTCTATTTTCAGATGATGCACCCAAGGTAAACTTGTCTAACCATCCTACACTTTGGTGAGACATGTCATTAGTATGGTATGTTTGGGTGACCGACCTGACCCTTTCTCTACAAGAAAATATTGTTAGACTTGAATAATGCTACCTGCTAATGCCGAACCCAGTGGGAGAATGTTTTCCATGCTTTTACTGTCACATGCATCAAACTGCAGGAAATATGGTCACAATCTTACCCTCCTGGGATACAGTACTGAGTAGTAGCCAGAGGATTTTTGCAGAATATTATATTATATTATAACGCTGACCATTGACCTTTGGAGCATAAAATGCTATCATTACAGCCTCTGAGACATTTGTGTTAAACTGTTCCATAATTGGAAACTGAATTACACCGTCTAGCCGACACTGTGTTTTGTGAAATCACATTGACCTGTGACCTTTGACCAGTGAAGTTCATGTATAAATCCAAGTGAATGTCTTTGCCGAATTTTAGTTGAGATGTTGTTGAGATAACAAGGAAAAGTCTCCACACTCTTCCAATAGTCCTTTTCTTTACACTGTTTCTTCCCCTTGCTGCAGATCTGTATACAGTGTTTTAGTGGGGTCTAAAAGGAGACAAAATAGGATAAGTCATTAAAAAAAATTGCTAACAGCTAGACATCGAAAAACCCAAAAGTGTCTCTGGAGTTAGTTGTGAATTACAGCCTCACTAACATGACGAACAGAGCTATAATGCACCACCCATATTTGGTGCTGCCCAGTGCAGTGAGTTGGTGTAACCCTTCGGCAAAGTAATTGAGCTGCTCTGACAAATGGTGGCCACAAAATGTTTCTGTGGACTAGGTCCATGTCACATAAAGGAGGTTAGATTGACTGATGAGAAAGCATGACAAATCATCAGTAAATGCTTATTTAAACAAATAGAGCTTCAAGCCTTGATCACTGAAAAGGTTAATGTGCAGGTGCATATTATATATAATGATTTGCCTGTCTGAAACGGACAAAGAGACCAAGAAACTACCTATTCAGTAGCATCGTGTGAGAGCATGAATAGCAGAAACAGACTGAATTATTTTAGTGTAAACACTATAGTTTTATGACAACAACCATGTCTGTTAACAACCTAAATCATGCCATTAATCCTCATTATTACTTTGGCCTGTTTGGTCAACACACATCTGCTAAAATTAAATGGTTGTGGGTGTTCTGGTGGCTGTGTGGGTACCATATGGACAAACTGAGCCATGAGCAGGAGGTTGCCAGTTTCACTTTTGACTAGATGAACTATGTATTCCCCATTTCCTAAGAGGAATATATATTTCCTCAACACCGTCAAAAATAGCTATAAAAAATAGATCTGTTCAACTCCCTTCATTTTTGGGAGAACGAACAGATCAGGTCAACTTCAAATATGAAGAGAAATGACTGACAAATCTGCAATGCCCCAGTGCTGTGCTGTAGTGACTTGGGTTCAAATCTTGCTGTGTGTTTTTCATTCTTTCTTATCTCAGTGACTTTCCTGCAACTTTCTTATTGTATTACAATAAAAGCAAAAAAAGAAATAAATAAATATAAATAAAAAATTAAATAATGTATATTTATAAAATGCTCAGGGATGCTGCTATAAGCTGCGAAAACTTTTGGGTATGGCTTGGCTTACTATCTGCATTCAGGGAGGAAACATCTGGCCAGATGTTGCCAAAGCATGTCAATGTTAATGCAGTTATAAGGTCACCATTACATTTCTGATCACACGCCGATGAGCCCTCTCTGTGTTTGTTTTTAATCGATTTTAAATGTTTATGTTGTGTGTATTTGTCATTAAATAAAATTTTACAATATATCATTCTGTCATTGAATGTCAAGTCTCACATTAGAAATATCAGTGCTAGTTTGATTTTGAGTTCAGATTTTATAGATTTATCAAGCACTGACTTCTTTCATTTAAGATAAATTTTAAAATTCTAATGAAGATCGAAATTTTCAATAAAGATGTGGAGAGGGCTTTGTTTCCTCACAGCAATGACTTAAGGATTCAGTCAGGCCTGTCCCAGCTGGCTTGAAATGCAATTATCTGCAGCAGCCTGATCAGAAATGATTTGTTTTGGAAGAAACTGATAAATAACATAACAGTTAATTTATAAAAACTGACACTTAACAGCTCACACTAACATATTTGGAGAAACAACAACAACAACAACAACAATTAGGTTTAAAATCTAAGAAGTGATGAGATTCATATTCTATTCAATCAATCAATGGCCACTTCCAGGTGATTTTTTTTTTTTTTTTTCATGTGACAGAGACCGCAGACCAATCTGACTAAAATAACAATTACTGAAGAGAAGACCACCATTTGCATAAAGTCCAATATGTCCCCAGACTGTGAAGGAGGGAACCAAGTGTTTCATGAAGGGCTCACTTTGACTTTATTTGAATAATTCAACTCTATTTTCTATCTTCATTTGCCTCCTTGCACACACCCCTCAGCTCTATACATATATAAATGGCTCTTGCCCAAACACCTATCAGTCATCCTTGCATCCTTGTCATCCCACTGTTGGTGGAGCGTGGGGAAGGTGAATGGCACCTTTTTTCTGATTGGGTCAAATTAACAGGAAGGCCGTATTTCACAGTAGGTATCCTGCACACACACACATACATGCACAGAATGTGTGCATGTGTCTGGCCCTTCTCCTCCTTCAAACCCAGTGTTAAAGGAGAGATAAAAATGAGATGATGATAAATTTACTAGAGAAGTGCTTTGTCCCCTATTCTGCTCCCATCACTGTTGACTGAACATGGGACAGAATGATAGATGTGCAACCCCTCCTTAAATGCCCCCCCACCCCCACCCCTGATCCCACATCCTTGCTAGCCCTTAATGGTGCCTTCCAATAAACCTACATTCAATCTACACATTACTGGTACAGCTCCCACTTATTGACCCAGTCAGTTATTACTTTCTAATGGAGTTGGTGCCAATCTGAGAGTTAAATTTGAGATGGAATCAATAAGTGCAGGAGTAAATTATATACTTAACCTTGACCACTCATCCCTTTGACACTTAAAGAAAAGATGGGGAACAAAAGAAGAGATTTGAGATAGAAATATAATTCTAGTGAGGGGCATTAGATGCAGATTAGTCGCATAGCAAGATGAGATTAGAAGACTTTATCTTTGTGTTGTGACAACATAAATTGAGGGTAATTCTTCTCCCATCCAAACATGTAATCAAACTCTGTTTAGTCAGACTACCATTGAAGTAAATGCAAATAACCATTAGCATTAGAAAGAAGAGAGAAAAGGTCGCTACTGACCAAAAAAGAAAAGACTGGTGTTGGAGAGAAAGAGATCTACAAAACAAGCTCCACTCTAATCATCAAGGCATGGTCTCTAAAATGCATAATCACAGTGTGACACATGTGATACATGAACAAACAGTGATCCTTTTTTAATGCCGTTGCCTTTTAACTGGTAGGTGTTTTTTAATGTAAAATTGCACAAGTAGGATGCTGTAGCCACTTGGGTTAATGTTACACGTGACTGAGCTTAAATAAGAAAGTCACAACAAAAGCAGTGGCAGGTGAACAACAGGAGAATTTGAAACATTTCAAGGGAAAAAGTGAGAGCAATAAGAGGAGGAAGTAAACAAAATGTGTCTGGGTGGGGTGGAGGAGGTTGTAGTGAAACTACCAAATAGGTAAAACCCAGCTTCCATCTTCAAATCTGCTAAATGCAAATAAACAAAGACCAGTTACAGCATGATTGATGTGCACATCAGGCTGCTGTCTTGAATCCTTATTCTTATGCTCAAATGCGCATATACATACTACACAAACACATAAACACCCACGTACACATGTGGACAACACAAAGTTAACTCGAATTTATGTTAGTGAATCTGACATTGTGCTCAGATTTTGCTCATTGTGTTCTGCTGTTCTGATGTTTTTGCATGTTCTCCCTGCACTTGCATGGGTTTCCTCCCACCATCCAAAGAAATGCATGTTTAGGTTAACTGGTGACTCTAAATTGCCTGTAGGTGTGAGTGGTTCTTTTACTCTGGCATCTCTGTCTGTCTCTCTATGTTGGCCCTGTGATAGACTGGCAACATGTCCACAGTGTACACTGCCCAATGTGATCTGGGATTGCCTCCAGTACCCCCCGCAACGTGGAAATGGCTGAGATGCAGATGATGAATGAAAGGCAGTTGGGCAACTGACACACAAAAGATCAAGCAAAGTGAACAAGGACAACTTGTGTGCTGCTGCCATGACTATTGAAATTGATACAAAATAGACTGCTATGGAAGCAATGATCATGTTCACTGCTTCAGCAGTAGTGGCAGGGATTGTGATAGTAATTAGCTTTTTCAGTTATTTGAAGCTTTTTATTAGCTTCTTCATTATAGTACCTTTTATCCAACCAATCCAACAGCCAATGAAGTATCTGAACCAGTCAGAGATGGGGAGAGCATGCATTGTCGCCACCTCTAAAATATTGAAGTCAATTTGTGAAGCAAGCATGGATTTAAACAAAGTTTAGTAGAGAAGGTTTAGCACTTTTCATTGGTTAGTCCGAATTGCTCTCTCTGCTGTGATAACGTGTGCTCACGGCTATTGTGGTGTGAGCCGACAGTGCAGACATGCTCCCTCACCAGCAGAGTTTCCTCGCCTATGTGAAAAAGCACAATTTTTTTTTTTTTTTCGTGATTCTGTTGGTAATACTGATAATAATAATGAAACTGGGTATGGGATGTGACACCTCTTTTATTATGACTTTGTTACAGCATTCAGGATAAAAAACCTTTTTTAATCCCAGGAATGTGACCTTGGCTCCTTTTAGGAAAATGTCTCATCACACCCTCAGTGTCCCATTGTGTTTTTGACCTAATCTAATTCATCCAGTCCCCTGCAGGCATGTATTTATCAAAAAAAAAAAAAAAAAAAAAAAATCAAGCAGAAATAAAGACATCACTGTGTTCCAACTTCTGACATTTTCACTGCAGCAATTGCAGTGATTCTGACAAAAAATAAATGATAATAAATATATATATATATATATTTATGTTTGTGTTACTGTTCCAAAGAGAACAAAATCACGTATAGGTAGGTGTTACGAACTAGTTTTTTACTGATGAACAAATGCTGGTAATTTACTAACAAAAACAACATGTTTATGTCAATGAATAAATAAGATGAAAATAAATTTGAATACTTTTTTTTTTTCCAAACTGACTACTGGTCTGGTAGCATGCCAGGAAAGCACTGTTGGTGGGTCTCTTTGTTGTGGTTGTGCGTTTTACTTTGTGTATTTTACTTTAAAGTCACTAGGGAACATTTGAACAGTTTGGGTCCTCAACATGTACTTTTACTTGTGTCCTGACACCAGCATGCATAAACAGACACACACACAGACAGTGTGAACACAAGTAGCTGGATACAGTTGTATGCAAATATGCACACTCTGCACCAATCCCAACATGAAGACAAAGTGTTCTGTCAATGCTCTTTTGATTTATGAACTGGAAAACCAAAAAAAAAAGTACAACCCTTTGAACAAAACTGTGGGCACATGACTAGGTCATTACTTAGACACCCTCCCTATGTCAGATATCACAGCTGAAGCCTTTTTTTAAGCAGCTACAACTCTTTCCATTCTTCATTTATTATTGAATTCTTGCTTTTTTTATCAAAGTCTGAATAAAGTGGACGATGAATTTAAAATTCAACCTTGGACTCAATTTGGATGCTAACAAACCTACCAGATCATTCTCTGAGCTATAACTGTAAAATAGCTTTTACAGAACTTTGTGATGTATCTTATACCCAATGGGGTATTGTTTATGTGTGTCACAATTTGTTTGTGAGTTATTGTGTTTTGGTCATGTGGTCATTTGGTCATTCTCTTGATTGTTGACAAACAAATCCTTATTAGTCCATCTTTCATTCCAAATGGACATTTCTGCCAAATTTCAAGAAATGTCATAAAAACTGGAAAAGGAGTTGCAGCAGAAAATGTATAACAAGCATGATGCAAATATCTCTAATAAGTGATTCAATCTCATTTTACAAGATTTCTGTGTGAATGTTAGAAACAGTAATGGTGAACTCTATGGCCTGAGCAGTTACATTGGACTACATGCTGGAATCAACCATGATATCAATGACCTGCGGCTCAGCCAGTCTTGGTTCCTCCTCAGGGACAGACTTCACAACAAGCAACATGTTTACTGGTGTTTTCAAAACGCTAAAATACAAGAAGCTTGACAAAACAGCAAATACTGAGACAGACAAATACTTTAACTCTAAAAATCCTTGATCTGAGCATTCCAGAGGGACTGGTTAATGAAGTTTGGTTTCATTTTCAACCACTTTGGATACAGAAAGACGTTTCCCAGCTGCCCCTGGACGCATCAGCCTTTTCTCTTCACCCAAGAAGAAAAGATATCTGCTATGATGATAACAGGATCAGAACAGCCACTAAAATGCACGATATGTTAAAGGCACATTGGAGAACCAGCGGCAGCCATCTTTCCACAGCATGGCCAAAATTATGCAAGCAAGCAGGGTTGGTACAGAGTTAAGCGAACCACTGCTCCTATAGTACAAAAGTACAGTACAGCAACTACAAGACAAGAGACATTAAGGCCATAAGTCTCCACAAGTACAAAACTCTCTCCAGATTAATGGACCCTTTTCACACTTGCACATTCCACTGACTGGAAGTCGTCATAGCAGGGATAAACAATTTGAAAACATGATGGCAGGCATGAATTCATCGGTAACAAACAACTTCTCAGACTCACAGCAGTTGTAGTGTGCCTTTTGGTAGCAATTCCAAGAAAAAACAAGCTTTTCACCAGTTTCTTAATGATTTGGATCTCAGGAAACAGTGGCTGTGTGCTATAAAATGAAACGAAGGGCCAACGTTAGCAAACTGTTACTGCGAAAGAGAGGCTCCCCATTAACTCGAGGTTTAAGTTCATGTCATAAGATCCAAAGATTGTTCCTTAAACATTTGTTTTTAATTTCAGTGTTTTATGTAAGGGATAATGTATCGTGAGCCGTAAATACTGAAAAAATACCTCCTGACAGGTGACCCCAGGAGTTATATTTCCAGTAATCAACGCTCACGATACATTATCACACTTATTACACAGATAATTATCAGTGAAAAAAAAAAAAAAAAAACAGACAGAATATAATTATAAGATGTTTAAATTTAATTTTACAGACTTTTTTTTATTAAATCAAGATCTAAATTAAATAATTCCATTTAAAGCGAGATGGTATGACATCACTTTTCAGGCATTTCAGGATTCCTCCTGTCAGACTGTTGACAATCCTCGGGCTGAAAATGCTGTTCACAGACAAACTTGCTGCCTCTTTTTAAGCCAAACATCTGCCCTTCATTTCATTTGATAGCCCACACCCAACGTTTCCTGAGATCCAAATCATTAAGAAACTGGTGAAAAGCTGGTGAAAAGTGAAAAGGCACACTAATGTGTTGTGCTAATGTGTCTTTTTAAGAGTAACCACCAAAAGGACCGATTTTTTTTCGTATACAGCTACTTCATAGGTATTTATTAAAGCAGTCACTCACGTCAGGCAGTGGAATGGACTTCATTATATCCCGACAAGATTTACTTTTCTACTGTTGGTAAAACTGTAGCTGAGGATTCTTACACCAGCTGTGGGTTACTGTTTAAGGAGAAGGGATGGCTGGAGTTGTTGAAGTAGTTTAGGTGGTTTATTTACAAAATGAGTAAAAAACAAGAAACTCAGACATCCAAAAAGCAACCCCCATACTGAACTACCCATTGATGGCCATAGACTTCTAAATGCCAAGCCCCTCCCTCTGGACCAACCCATAGTTAACTGGTAATCAAATAAAGGTAACATGCTATTGGCATTACTGTTCAAGGAGAAGGGATGGCTGGAGTCACTGATGCAATTTGACGTGTTTTATTCACAAAAAAAAAGGGTAAACAAGACCCTTGGACAGCCAACAAACCAAACTTGGGGGGGGGGCACCCAGCACCAACCCGGAGACTCCCCTGAGCCTTGATGGCCAGGGGCTTTTAATTACTAAGCCCCTCCCTCTAGAATTGAATAATTATCCAGCCACACATGGTATGCCCCACTATCAGCACACCTGCTTTCTGGTTACAATATTAGAAACCACTTGCGAACAGGTCTGGTGACTGTGGAGGAGAGAGACAGCAGTTCGACTACCTCAAACAATTGAAAGACAAGTATGAAAAATAACCTGACTTAACTAAACTGTAACTGTTTTCTTGGAATATATATATATATGAGTGATATGATGTTCAATTGTTTTATTTTGATGCATGCACTCACACCAATGACAGGGGGGAATAATGAATATGAGGGACCAGTTTTAGTGTGTGTTTTGCTAAGTGCCATGTGTTGTCTATCCTCAGTGGCAGGCCTCCGTCACACAGACAAACAATAGAGGCTCCCTACAATGGCCCATAAACAACACAGAAGTATATATGATTTTACTATTGCCTCATATCAAATAATCCCAAAACCATACCACAAAGCAACTTAATTTAATAATTACTCAGCCATACATGGTATGCCCCACTATCCCCACACCTGTGTGGATGGCTGCTTTCTGTTTGCTATAATTGTGGAGGAGAGAGATTAAAGGATGCATATGAATAAAAAACCTGACTTGACTAAACTGTGACTGTGTGTTTTCTTGGAATATATATGACTGCAGGTGATGGTTTAAATGTTAAGTTCTTTTATTGTGGCGCGTGCACTAACCACAATGAGAGATGTGCTTTCTGTCCTCAGTGACGGGCATTCGTCACAAGGATGAATGTCTAAACTTCCTTGCTGTAGAAATGAAACTTCTAAACTAGGATGCCCCAGTACTGTTGGTTGTGTTGTGTGCGAGTGGATTGAAAATTCCATAAAGGCAGTCTTGGAACTCTGCCCAAACTCTACTCAACATTTTTTGGCACATTCAGGCCCATAAAACAATTCAAATAACGTAACAAGTTGCCTGAAACTGCTTAACAAAGCAGGTGAAAATATACTATGATGTGTTTCTCATCATTTAGATTACATTCTGTGATATAACTATATCACAGCTGTAACTGTGATTGTTAAGGAGCCTCAATGCCCTGTCTGCTTGGAAAAACTGAGCAACTTGGCACAGATTTCCACTATGGAAAAGGCCTTGGATATTAAAACAACATTCTGCAAGGATCTCTACACATCTCCCACGTCAGGTGGGATGCTAACCAACTGCTGTGTGTGAGATTGAGTAAACGTCCTCTCAACCGACCACCAGCGAGTCACCAAGCCAGGATGGGAGAGTTCAATACAGGTGTTGACAGCCTCAGACCTGGTGCAAGCTGGCCCTTGCAATGGGACTTTGTCCACTCCCTGGGGCAAGGTAGAGGTGTCAAGCTTAGGTGAGAGGGCCGTGACGTAGGTGCGTCTGAGGTTGCAGCAACAAATCTCAAGATACTGGGTGCTGAATGGTATAGTGGGGTGGCTGCATTTGTGGTAGTCAAGGAAGGCTGCCATTTAAAGCAATATTGAATGGGAAATAATCATATGGAACATAGATCCCTCCTGACTCCACCCACAGAGAAAGCGAGGGGCATTTTTGGAACTGATCCAGGAGGTAACCAAGCTAGACTCTCAAATTTTTGGACCTGTGATGAGATTGATCCTGCTCAGAGATTTTAAAGGTTTCAGCTTCTTTAAAATCAATACAGTGTAACAAAATGGATTAAATGTATAACCCTAAGCTATATAAAGCAAAATGTATAAATAGAAAAAAATATGTGTGTGTGTGTATTTGAGGCATCCAGCGCCATTATGTGGTATGTCCTTAAAAGTTGTCATAGAATTTGCACAGCTTACCTGTCCGGCAGTGCCTGATGCATTCCTATGGACAAGCTTGAGATGTGGACTACATTACTGGAGCTGACATTACACATGATAACGTTTTAACGTTTTAACGTTTTTTAAATGCTTATACACCTTATACACCTTATGATTGTTACAGAAATGAGGATGAATATCTTATCCAACATTTAGTCCACCTCAGTGAAGATAAGGTTGTTCTCCTCTGTAAATTGCTCTCACCACATGTAAGCGTGACATACAATATCCTGACTGACAGAGCGGTATGAATTTGAACCCAAATGCATGGCTCATGAGACAAAGTAGCAAATAATAATAATAAATGCTTATTTACATCGTTCAACTCTAAATCACTGTTTGAGGAAACAAGATTGTACGAAATCAATAGCAAACTTAGCAGCAAAAGATGCAAGGATGTTTGAAGACTAAACTTGACACAAAAGATCAAAGTATCAACACAAATCAGAAACTAGACAACAACATGGACTGATCTGTGAGATGGCTTAGTTCCACAGCAAAAGACATGATGAACGAGCACAGGACAAACAGAGACGCAGACTATATAAACACAAGGTGATGAGGAACAGGTGAACACAATCACGGCAGGGGAAGACAATCAGACTGGCACAAGAGGAAGGGCAAGCAAACTGAAACTGAAAGTGAAATTCTATTAGATTTAGTAAAAACAGATCATGTACCAGTTTTCATACTTTCAATTTTAAAAAATCCCCTGAGCCAACCAGTAATGAAAAGTATGAAAAGACAGAGAAGCTACATTGAAGCTACATTGGTCCTGGTGAGCTCAGGTATCATCGTCTCCAAAAATACATTGTAAAAAACGACCATCAATTTGGTTTTAAGAATAAACACGGTACAGGTATGAGTACATATGCACTTAAATAAATTGTTAGCAACTACAGACAGAAAAACTCTGCAATATTCATGCGTATCCCATATGCATCCAAGGCATTTTACCCCAAAAAATCATGAGATTGAGAAAGAAACTGCAAAAAATGGGGGGTTCCCCTTTTATTTAATATGAATACTCCATTTCTGGTATTTTCAAATTGTGCAAGCACAATAGCGCAGGAATTTATCAAGCGCTTTCTCAGTGACAAATGGGATCAGACCAGGAGCAGTTTTGTCACCTCTCCTCTTTAACTTGTATATGGATGATTTAGCTAACCAGTTACAGGGCTGTAAGACTGGATGTTGGTCATCCTGCATCAATGGTTAACAGTAACTGCTTTGAATTTTCTCCACATAGTGTACAGCAGATCAGGAGCAACATTTTCCTTCTTTATTTCCGTGATCAAGTGCTCAGTGTGGTAAATAAAGTCAAATATGTGCGGCACTTGTTAAAGAATGACTTACAGTAAGTGATGATGAAAAAATTATGCACAAGCTGACATTTTGGTAAGTAAGTTTCAAATGTGCACAAATAATGTTCAGCCAGAGCTTTCTAGAGTTTACTGTACTCCACTTTACACTGTGCACTCATGGTGCAGTTACTATAAAGGTAAAGTGAAAAGGCTGCAGGTTGCACAAAATGACGCTTTCGGAATTTCTCATATTACCAAAATGGATGAGTGCCAGCAGTGCTTTTTTTTCTGATAACAGGCCTACATTGCAGGCTGTCCTGTGTCACTTAATAAAAAAAAAAAAATCATTACGGCATTCACTCATCCCACATTAATAGATAAAAGGCATTTCTATGCCTTTGCAAACATTAAAACAAATGTCTGTCGAACTATCTGTCTATCTATTGTTATTATTATTGTCATTATTGTTTATTCCTCTTTATGCTGGTATGGGCCTACAAGGCTGAAATAAAGTATATCTTATTATTATTTGAATTATAGAACTAAATTTACTGATAAATTCAGAGCCAGAGAAGGAGCCACACCACCATTAAATGAGCTCACTCTTTACATGATAGACTGCAGAATAATGTCATCAATGCTAAAACTTGTGCTATACCTTACCTGAAGATTTTCTTCAAAATGCAATATCAGCTCATCTTCAAAACCTAAATACAGACTCCCGCTGATACCTATTGGAAAATGAACGCTATCTATTACCTAACAATAATAGGGGTAATGAAGAAAGGTGTACATTGAAACCTAACAACAATTAACACTGTCTTTCTCTCAGAGAAACAAACATATAACCCACAGGTGTAAAGAGGAAACCGAACAGCACAGTTATTACCGACTTCTGGGAAATATTTTATGGTGGATTTTAAATTCTGTTGTGGATCAGTGAACTATTGTAGATGCTGGTCTCTTCTCATTTTGACTTTCTTTACTGTCTGAATGATATTTGCATTCATAATTTGCTGTGGAATAACGGGAAACATCATGCCCATGCAGTGTTTTCTTCATGTGTTTTCTGTTCCTCTGGCTGCCACACAACTCCTAAGCAGAACATTTTCACCCTCATGTTTAACAGCTGGTAAAACATCACCGGTTTCCAAAAGGGTTGCTGTTTAGCCAAATGCTTAGACACTGGTGAGGCCACAGATAAAGTTTCCTTCTGGTGACTATTCCTTGTATGACCCTGTTTGCCTAGAGCAGCTTGTGACTATCCAGCTGCTTTGCCGATGAACTTCCTTTTTTCCTCTTACAGGAGAAGCCAAACTGACATAAAGGACACTTTCTGTTCCAACGTCAACAGTCTTCTGATCCTGGACTATCTTTCCAACCCTGATGAACTGGTCGCACACTTCAACAATGGCTTACAAAGCATTCTCAACTGTCTTGCCCCAGTGAAAAAATTTTTCCTTGCCTGTTTCCTTCTCCTCAACTACCCCCTGGTATACCCCTGAGCTCCGCACAATGAAAACCAAAGGTTGACAACTTGAGCGACTCTACAAAAAGACTGGTCTCACTGTTCATAAAGATATGCACAAAAGCCATATTCTACACTACAAGGGCTCTATTGCTCATACCAAATCACATTACTACTCTGGTTTAATCATTTCCAATGAAGGAAACACCAAGACACTGTTTTCACTCCTCATCAAAATCCTCCAGCCATCTAACTATCTATCTATCTACCCCCCGGCTTGTATTCAGCTAACTCCTATCTCTAATGCTGTTTCTGCACTCATGTTTAAATCCACTGCTTCTCTCTCCATTGGAATCTCTCCTGCATTGCCAGCCATTTTCCAGTTTTCAACTCTCTGATTCCTCTAAAGTCTCTGACCTCATTCTCCACGTGTCATCTTGACCCCTCCCTCCCCCACCCCGCCTCCACACACACAGACACACACACACACACACACACACACACACACACCCACACCCAGAACCTAGGTCAAATCTTGCTCTCCTCTCTGCTTTGCCTCATATCCGCCATAATTCATGCTTCATCCTGCACTGGCACTCTTGCATCACTATTTAAAACTCTCTAGCAGTCACTCCAGCACTGAAAGAACCTGGTTCAGATCCCAACAACTACAATAATCTCAGCTCCATCTCTATTTTACCATTTACCTCAACATTTCCACTATGTTGTACACACATTTAACTCAAAACTGCCTCTATGATCATCTCCAGACTGGTTTTTGCTCCTGGCACAGCACTAAAACTGTCTCTCCTCCTTGCGGCTGACTCTAAGTCACTCTCCATCCTCATCCTCCATGACCTGAGTGCAGCCTTTGACACCATCTCGCATCCCATCCTCCTCAGCCAACTCTTCTCTCTTGGCATTAATCATACCCCCTGGATTGGTTTCGCTCCTGTCTCTCAGGCCACACTCAGTTCATAGAGCTTAAATCTTTCAAATCCAACCATTCTCCTGTCACTTCAGCTGTGCCCCAGAATGCCCTCTTGTCCACAGCCTTCTGACCTCCCGGTTTGATAGTACCTCCATCAACTCTATTTGGTTCAAATATTGGCTGCCAGCATCATCACCAAAACCCCCTCATTCCACATTACCTCCATCATCTGGCAACTCCACTGGCTCCTGGTCAAGCAACGTGTAGAATTCAAACTCCTCCTGTACACCTTCAAGGCCAGCAACAACTCATCCCTCAGTATCCGTCTGATTATCTAAATATCACCACTCCAGCCTGTGCCTTTGATCCTCATCTTCCATCCACCTCACTGTCCCCTCTGCCTGCCTCAGCACCATGAGGAGCAGAGCTTTAAGTCCCTCTGCTCCTCACCTCTGGAACTCTGCCTCCTCACATTCACAACTCTGACTCTCTGCCCATCTTCAAGTCCAAACTCAAAAACTCACCTGTTTTCAGATTGCTCACTCATCGACCTTCTATTAAAGGCCCAATTGTTTCTTTTATGTATGTTGATTTTATTTATTGTTGTTTTTATTCATTGTACAATATCCTTGAGTGTCTTCAAAGGCAGTTATGAATAAAATGTATTATTATTGTTATTATTATTATAACTCTTGATCAGACAATTATAGAAACTCTAAATCAGCTCGAGAACAAAAAAAAAAAAACATGCAGAATTTTATGAAGTAACGTCTTCTGTGTAGTAATGTCTTTGGTTTTTATAGTTTGCAAAAAAAATAATTATGCCCATTCTTTTGCTTTTTCTTGTTTTACTAGGCACTACACTGCAGCACATATTGAGTTTACTATGTAATTAGCTGAGGTTCTTTGTTTCTGAATATGTAGAGACTTGGTGTCAACCACCAAAACGCAAAGGCTTGGAAATAACAGTAAAGGTTTATGTGGGTCCAAAAGAATAAAATTTTTGGTTTGTATTTTGTGTGAAAGTATAGGTAGTACAAATCACATGCAACTACAGCTTACATCTACAGCAGCTTCGTTTAACCTTGTCTTCCACATATTTACATGTTTAATGACAACAAATTTCTAAAAGAAACCTAATAATGTCTTTTCTATGATTGTTTGTGTTCATGTCGAACACAGCAGTAAAATATTTGAATGATGACTTAAAAATGAAATGTGATCCACCATATATGGAGGCTACTTGTAGTTACAATAACATTAAACAGTTTGTATGGTTGTGTTCAGACTATTAAGACCAGGAGAAGAGTTTACCACCAAAATGTCATTGGTGGTTAACCGTATGGAGGGAATATGCTGGAAATACAGTTGGATGTTTTGATCATGAACTGTACAACAGGAATAGGGAGACTTGCTAAATGGTTATGTTAATTCGGGGAAGGTGTCCCTGGTCCGAATCCCAGAAGTAGTTCTTAAGTCACTGCCCATTTCCTGTCTTTTAACCCCCCACCACCCCCCAAAAAAAGACACAAAAACTTTTCAATAAACCCACAAAATTTGAAAACTGTGTGATATTCCATCCATGTGACATCTTTTAATCTGCACCAACACAGTCTGCATTCATTATGCCCTGTCTACTGGTGGTTCACTGTAGTGTGTGATGCCAAATATTCTCTGTGGGTTAGAATCTATTTGTAGCATGGTGGAGGTGGTCTCCACAGACTAATTACTCCATTTAGTATTAAGGTGAAGCACAGTTTAGGTAGAGCCAAGGTGGAGTAATTAAGTCGACCAAAACAAGGGCCATGCTGGCTACAGTTAGACCAAGTTAAGAAACAATAATAGCTTTTTAAAGTTTCCCCCGTTGACATTAAAGTGAGAAACCTCTGGGAAATTATCAAGCAAATATCAAGAAAATAGCCTCAAACCAAAAAATCTACCAATTTTATTTAATTTGAAGAAAAATACAACATGCAGATTCGATATGATTTGAAACTGTTTAGCACCATGCTTGGTGCCTCCTCTTGATGATCAAAATCTGGTCTGTGCAGCCACTTCACTTAAGTAAGCCTGTTTTGTTTTTTTGCTTGTTTGCTTGTTTGCTTTTTTTTCACAGCTTAATATCTGCAAATGGAGGAATGTGGAGTGGCGGGAGCAGGAGTTAAGAGTTGATCCAGGCTCCACTGGTCCAGGTATACAGAGGCTATTCTGTGTCAGGTAATTCCCAGGGTTTTGATACTCAAAGGTTTTCTGGAAATTGATAGTGTTGAACTGCAATATAAAGCCAGTGACCGAAGTGGGTTTGGAGAGGGAAGATGTATGGCAACAGAAATGTGGCAAATTTGTAATTTGTAATTAAAGCAGAGAAACTGAAAGAAATGAAAGGAGATGTAATACATAAAGTAGACTGCTGGAGTCAGCAGAACTACATTAGGTCTCAGTGGAGGGCAGATTTCCAAAAAACATATTGGAATGTCACCTGTTTCACAGTTTTCTGGCCCAACATGTCCTGTAGCCCATCTACTACATCTGGGTAGATTCCAGCTGTTACCCTGCAGATTTGACTGAAAGCTGCAAGATTTTTTTTGTTGAAGTGCCAGAACTGACCCAGATGTGAATGTTGTGTCTGCCTGTTGTGCCTTTCACTGGCCAAATCTGGCCAGTCAAACCAAGCATATGAAATAAGGACATGGCAGATGCATTTGGTTATCTGGAAGGACATGTTTTGCTTTGAGCCATGGCATGATGGGACTCTTGGTAACAAATTAAAAGCAGAGAGACAAATCAGCAGCCGAATCTGGAAATCTTTGAACTTGTCAAGAGACGGAAACAGAAGAGGATTAATTTCTTCTGTGTCATCGACCAAATGTCAAATTAAAGGGGTTGATATTCTGATAGCATAGCTGCTCTGACAGGGCAGCAGTTACAGTCCGCAAACTTATTTCCTGATTCCCACGGCTTAAGATAAACTCCTTCGAATCACAAATGCTGGTAGTTACTGGGCATGCTGGGGTTAATTGAATGTGCTAAATAAAAAAGATGCTCACTCATTTTATCCTGCAAATATAAACACACACATAAAGTCATGTCTACATGAATTCAGGGGTCTTTTAATATTATAATTTTTGGGGTAAAATTTTCAAGGTTACCAACTTTTTGTTCCAAGACAGTAGGAAAGAAACTTATTTGTAATGTGGCAAATTCTCCAACCAAAAGGAACCAAGAAAAAACACTGCTTATGTCTAACATCACATCAGCCTCATAGAGTTTTGCCCCCATCTGGTCACATAAAAACACATAACTATGCAGCTGCAGCTGAGGCTTCACCTGTGAGTAGTCAGCTGCTAGTATGTCTCCTCCGTGTGGGTCCTCAACATCTTCAACATGAACCACCAGTTTCAGGATCCATTGAAGTGCACACACAGAAGCTCCATGACCAGTCAGCATTTGGGCAGATTTAGCAGCACGCAGGTATAAATACTTATAACAGCAGAAGCCATGTGTTTTATAGGCTGCAGCAGTATAAACCAGGCTTCTGGAACCTCACACGTGTTTGTATGAATGAGTTGACAAGTCGGGCAGAGACACGCATATCATATCATCAAAAAAATAATCACATACTACGTCTGCACACACACAGACATCAAACATAGCACACACACTTCTCCACATCATTTTAGGTTCACCAACTTCACCTAAGTGATTTCTTACTGCAGGAAGGCGGGTCAGCCCTCAGTGTGATGTGAGGCATTAATTCCATGGTTCTCTTCTGCCAATAACAAATCGAGTCTGAATAAAGACAGTGGGGAGTGGAAAAGACAGAGAGGGAGAATGGCAGGTGCAAAATAGTCCCATTCCTTCTACAGTCTGACGAAGATCAAGCTCCGTTCATCTCTGGAATTGTTTCTCAGTTTTAGATTTACTTAGTTTTAACTCCCTGTGTGGGTTTACAAGCTCTAAAGCATTCAGTTGCACCCAAGTTTAAGACAAACAACCAACAACACAATTTATTATCAATGTGCGCACCAACTCAGTCAAACGCTAAACCTCAATAAGGTAACAGACCTTTGCAAAGATTCAACAAGCTTTGTAATCAAACTTTAATTTGGCTTTCATGTCAGCTGAGAAAGTAATCATCACAGCCCATTTCTGTCTAGTCAGTGATAGCCATACATAAATGCATGAATATATGTTTTTGATCTAAAGCAAAGGCTTCTATTTACTGATACATATTATGCAAATAAAAAAATGCAAATGGTCATTAAAAACAGCAGAGCGAGCCCATGCTCTGCTGTGCCACATTGTGCCAATGGCGCTTTCATGTGTAATCAAAGACGAAAAGCCAAGTTACTATCAACAACATCAAAGGCCTCCTCTAAAACACAATATAATATTATATCTATCCCAATTATGGGAGTATTTTTCTTCTTCACTAAAAACAACTGGGACCTTGCTTCAAAGAAAAACAAGGAATTGTACTTGCTTTTAGTTGGAGCGTGTGACACAGAGGAACAGCAAACACACATAGGTCATAGCTGTGTATTATTTATCAACTCAAGAACCTTGCTCAGTGGCACTTTGGGACGAATGTGACAGCGGCTGATGCGACACAATGCAATGAGCACACACTGACATAAACTGCTCTCTTGTATAAACAATACTTTGGATAGAACAAAAGACAAGAGATGGCGTTTTCAAATGTCAAAGCAGGAACAACAGTAAAAAGAGCTCTGCCTGAATAACAATAATAATAAAAAAAAATCTCAAATTGGCAGTGGCTTTTTGATTTACATCAAGAAGTATAAGTAAACTTTGCCGATGCAACAGTGACATTTCTAAAAGCACAGAAGTGCAGCACTGAGCCCAGGTGACGTCATACCAAGACAGTTTCTACCAAGATTATAAGACAAAGAGAAGCTTAAAGCTTTTATGTAACTGTCTGAGCTATTTCTAGACAGAGCTGTCTGAGGCAAAAATTAAATCAGAAATATGAAAGACACAGGCTATGATTCAAAAAGCTAATGCTTTTAATGAGTCCCCAATTCTCTAGGAAATCAACTGAGCCAAAAGACAAAATGCATCAGGGTCAGATTGACAAAAAGTTATCACAAAAGTGGAGGGTGCTAAAGGAATTCATCATGGAAACGTGGAGGCGAGACAATCTGGACAGTTAACAAGAAGAAGAAGGAAACAAAATAGGCAAGATTCATGGCCTTATTTTCTGCCACATTAGTACACTTCCAATTGCTCCCACAGTCTTCTTCTCTGCCAACTCCCTGTGCTGGCCCGAGGAGAATGGGTGAGAACCGTCATGTGTGTCCGCAAAAACACATGGAGCCACCAGCTGCTTCTCTTCCAGTGACAGCCTGGACAACTCAGTCAGTGAAAGTTTCAGGACAGAAGGTCGCCTGGCTCATGGAGGCTGGCTGAAGAGCCTGTGGTGGTGGGCGGCAAGTGTTTTGGCCTCTGAATGTTACACAAAACTTTCAGTGATGCTATTTGCATAGAACTATGTTCTTCACCTCCAGCCAGGCATTGACTGAACTGGGATTTGGATCTCCAGTAAGATCACAGAGAATAGTTAAACATATAGTCCAGCCATGTTATTCTCTATTTCCTGTACAGACTTGCTATGCAAACTTTCCTTTTGGACAGACTTAAGACTGTAAGAACCTGTAAGGGTTACCAGGGGACTTAAATGTGTATTTAGTTATGAGCATCATTGAGACTGTGATTAGAAACATGCATGAAGTACTTGCAGTTACTAAAGGTAGGATTCCCTTTATTGCATCTAATATAATGTTGATAATAAGCTTTATTCATTTATTAAGGCTAAAACCCATGTTGGACATTTTGAAAAGTAGCTAAAGATGTACTGCATTTGCAGCTTGCTATTGTGGGGTGCTCTGATGGTGAAAACGTATACCTTTTTTGTCACAAGCCAATCTGGGAGTAACCAATAGGTGTTCGAGTGGGCACACACCAGGTCAATAAATCAGAGGGGTATTGAGGAACGAGACCGAATAAGGACTTAAAAGTAAGTAATACAATTTTTGAATCAATTTTAAATCTAACAGAACCATCTTAGGTAGGAAGGCACAGAGGTCATGTGATCTTCCTCTGTGTCTCTAATGAGTGTGAATATCCTGACTTCACTGGACTGTGCCATAATAAGATGTAAACAAGTGGGTTATATGACAACTCCGGTTTGCAATTTATAACTTGCATTTATGGGAACAAAAGAAACCATATTTGGATGAGAAGATGGAGCTGAGAGGGCAGTAGATCTGACCTGCTTTGGACTCTATCCTGATTGTCAGGCAAGTCGTGTATGCTACACTGAAATCACGTCACTATCAATCACACTGTACCCACACTGCAATAGTGTTTCATGTTCTGTTTTATCTCAAATGGAAAGATTACCGGTTCCATTTAGACTAAAATAATGCGTATCATGTATTGAAAATTTCAAACAAAAAGACTGACATCAAAAATTTGAAAACGTTTGCTGAGAGAAGTCTGAACATTTGCACATAGATTTTTTTTCATTCTTTTTTTCAACTGGTGCAGTCACCCCCTAATGGTCATTGCATGGAATATTCAAAGCACTTGAGCATTGGTTTTACTTTAAAGCCCCAGAACCTACATCTACTTTAATATGCAATCTCTCAGCATGATGGCGTAGAGAACATATGTCAAACTCAAGGCCTGTGGGCCACATCCGGCCTGGGATACAATGGTACCTGGCCTGCAAGATCAATTCAATTCAATTGACAAATATTTAATGGTCTCACTCATACCACAAATCACATAATGCAGGCTACCTGAACTCAAATTCCTGTTTCCCTGAGGTCACATCACTCACATTTGTGGATGTTTACAATTAATACTGCACGTTAAAGCTATCCTCTAAAAAGACAAAAAGACAGTAATGGCACCAGAACTTCTTAATTGGGGGAGCTAAGGGGGGGCTGGATTTTTCATTGGTGGGGTTTACAAATTTTAACTGTCTGTCAGTCACACATAGAAACACGAACGCTAGTTCTTTTGTATCCGCACGTGATCAATCACACACACACACAGCCACTCTGCACTCTTGCGGGAGGGTTGGGATGTCTGCAGATGAGCTGTCAGAGCATTCTGGTTGCAGCTTTCTGCTCATCCAACTCTCCTCGAAGACACTAAACCCTCATTTAAATATTTATATACTGCTGTCTCAAAATGTTGCACCTGTTTTCCTTTACACTTATTCTTAGTAGATCACCCACAAAACACAGTCTATTGGACTATGCACACAATTTAGTACCCTTTATGTGGGATCTTAATAAATCAGGCCCTAAGTGTATGATTATGCTGTATTATTCCACTTTATAAAAACGTATTTCAGTGGGATTATGCATGCAGTAGAACCAGAATAGCCGTGTCTGTGTTATCCATGCGCAATTACGTATCCATGTCAAAGAGCAGGGCCTTGCACCCACACACAGCATGAGCGGAGTGAAGTAAAATTCCAAAGCCTACTCTCATAGAGACAAAAACCTGAATATAGCGAAACAACTTATGTCAGAGTGAATGAACCACAGTACAACACAAGACAATAGCGGGCACACTGCAACATGAACAACTTTCACTCACTGAAGAATAGGCCTACTGCAGTTATAAAATATAGGCTAGTAGAATATATCCACCTATTCCAAAACACTGAGCTCTCTCCCACATTCACACACAGGCTAAATGTTGATCGCTAGAAAAACATCAACAACAATATACCTACATCTCATGTCAATAAAAACTCATAGCCTACTCACCACGTCACTGCAGAATGATGCTACAGAAAAGACACGCTTAATAGCATTAAGGAAACAAAATATCTGGGATCTTTGTGGAAAAGAAAACACACACTTTTACTGTATGTAACTATTGTCAGATAATACAAATGCTCTGAGTAAATGACCCATGGCAGTTGTGGCTCAGTAAGTAATCAGAAGGTCAGTAGTTTGCTCCCCAACTCTTCTTGTCCACATGTTAACTGTGGCTGGATAGATACTGAACCCCAAATTAGCCCTGATAGCTGCTCCATTAGTATGTGTATTAATGTTTCTTTGAATGGATGAACATGAACCGTTCAAAGCAGTGGTGGAAATGTCTTCTTCTTTTCTTCCCAATAACAAAAGCAAAAGGATCCATCATACCTGTTTTTCAGTTCAATTAGCCTAATTTGCGCACTCTAGCTGATCTGTTCGCTACTAGTTCCTGCAGAAAAGGTCAGGTCAGCCAGCCAGTCAAATCAGTTCAGATTGCCTCATAAGAAACCTTTTCGTAATGTGTGATTAGATTGGTTTGCATACATATGCATACATATGTTGCAGCTTTGACAGCTCTCCCAGCAATGGCATAGCAATGCAGCAGTTGATTGTGGATGCTGGTTACAGTATTTTTATTTTTGCTTGGGGGGGCTTAAGCTCCCCCTAGCCACCCCCTCCTGCTGTCAGTGCCAAAAGAGGATGGCAGTGTATGTATAAGAATTTAGCAATTACAATTTTTATTTACATTTTCAAGTTTGCACTAGCTATTTTTATGGACTTTATTTTTTTTATTTATAGACTATAGTATTCTGTCTGTTTTCAATACATATTTATGTTCAAAAGATGGTTAGTTTTAGTCTGTTCAATAAATGTCCTTCCTGTTTGGCCTGTGACCGAAAGTGTGCTTTGAGTTTTGGCAGTTCCCTGTCCCTCTTGGGAGGGAACAGGAATGACATGCAGGAAAGAATCTGGATTTACTTAAAAAATATATTTTTTGGGTTGCCCCTAACTGATAAAATTCTTAGGTTCTCTGGGCTACAAAGTTATAAATTAGGTTTGTAAATTTCGTAATCTCGCCATTCACAAATTGTTACCTTCATACTTCTTAAAGTTATACAAAATGATTTGTAGCTGACGTGGGGCCATGCATCTAGAGGGAAAAGAGACATTCAGTCCTCCTATACATTGTTGGTAACTTTTTATATTTATTAAATGTCACTGCCAGTGAATACAGCAGTTTCCAAAGTTCTGTCTGTCATTTATAAGTGAGGTAAGGGACAGCTCCCTGTTAAAAGGTAGTGGTTTGCTGATACACACTCTCAGTCTGACTGGAGACTCTCTTCATCCTGTGATGTGATTTGTCAAAGGGATGAGTGTGTTCACCAATCTCTACATTTTTGCTGATCTTTGTGCAGCTATATACAGCTCCATGAAAACCCAGCAGTGTGGAGGACCTATTTGTCACATTTTTACAGCTGACATAGCACCTGCAGATACACATTTATAGTTTACATCCCAGCATATAGCCCATGGCTCCATGATCATCGCCTTCTTTAAGTACTACAAGGCTGCTGCTACAGACGCACAACACCCTGAAAGGTTGATGCTAGCTTCTCATTCTGTCATACTTACATTCTAAAGCTCAAATGTAAGAATGGAGCAATGGTTCCCGCAGCTGCAGGCTGTTTTACTGTCGTCTCCTTCCCTTTTATAATTTAAATTGTGTTGTGTGTTGTGTTGTGCTGTGACACAATTTGAACAGTTAGCGTAGGGATGGGCTTCTTTGTATGCGTGCCTCTTTGTTCATTGTCATCTGTGCAAAGGCAAACAAGAACTCAAAGCCTTTGAGGCCCACGGATCTCCCTGACTCCCTGCTGGTCAGCAGTGAAGAATATGGTTTGAGCTATAGACAGTTAGTTCCCAAGGATTCTGGGAAAGAAATACTGTATGAATTGTTTGTAAAATAACTATTAAGTAAAAACATTTATGTGGAAACTTATACTATATATTGGGGTGCTTTTCTGTTGATTCTGCTTTCAGGTAATTTTCTTTTCATGATGGTAAACTGTGTACAGACTTACCCCTGAGCTAAATTTTTGGATTCTAAGTGTGACCTAAAAAAACTTGCTATTTTTAAATTTTCACCAGTGTAGGCTAAACATCTGTGGTGATATCTGTATTTTAATTATTCAATCTCTTGTCTTTTTTTTTGCATGTAGCAATTTTTTTTTCCATAAACAGTAAGCCTCAGTAACAATGAAATGTTGCTTCATAAATACTTGTGATTTGTTACTGGTCCATTGATTTGAGAAAAAATAACAAAAAAGTTCAAGTCTAAGGAAGTCAAAGCATTTGTATAAGAAGGGATAGAGGTTAATGCTGTTTCCCCACAACAGGAAGGTTTGGTTCCCCAGTCAGGGGCCTTTCTGTGCCAAGTTTGCATGTTCTCCCCGTGCTTGCGTGGGTTTTCCACCCAAAGTCCAAAGACATGCATGTTTAGGTTAATTGGTGACTCTAAATTCTCCGTAGCTGTGAGTGTGAGTGGTTGTTCGTCTCTGTCTGTCCCTGTATGTTGGCCCACACTCACCCAATTTGAGCTGGGATTGGCTCCAGCAGCCCCATGATCCAGAAAAGGGTAAGTGGTAAAAGATGAATAAATTAACTTGTCTGTACAAATACTATAAATGACAAATAAATACCAAGGTTGTACTGATCAAATTGACTTATCAATCAAGATAATCTTCTGTACGTTTTGGGATGAGACGCCCTTTAACAAGATTTTACATTTGGTTTCATAACGACAAAAGTCACAATCTATTATGATTTGATTGCCATCTAAATAATCTGCTTACTTAAGCATACTTGTTGTGCAGCTAATATCTATATAATCAAACAAACAACATGTTCTGATGTTTTACCTCTTTTACACAACTTCTATTGTTCAGTAGGTGATGAATCGAAGCCAAGAACCTGCTTTAAAACAAATAAAAGTCAAAAGAATAAGAAAAAAAATAAAGTCATCACTGTATAAGCTTTTAGCTGAGCTATCAGTCACATTTAACCAGCACTGCACCTTTCCAAGCCACTGATTTCCATAATGGCCCCATAGCTCCCGAGTATTGATTACAGCTTCCAGCAAACCTTCACCCACCAGCACTACCAGCAGCACCAAAATTCAATTTCAACAGATGAGTTAACTTGCAGAGATTATGCATATGAAACATCAGGAAGAATTGGGAAGCTAGAGACAAATGAGACCATGGAACACAGAGGAAGAGAAGCAGCTGCCTTGCTGCGAGTAACAAAGGAGAATAAGTCGACTCTGATTGGAGTGGAGCGGGGAGTACATAGTATGAATGAGAAAGGCCATCCTTTCCCTACTGATTTCAGTGTGTGCCCTTACAGCTGGGAAACCTCTGCTATAACTAGTTAAAACTCAGATTTCAGATTTGAACCACGACAACCGATATTGTAAAACAGCTACTGGCTGGTTGCTAACACATAGAATAATAATTATTGGTTGGCATTTGTGATGGCAGTTTGTGGTGTGCGTTTCCATGAATGTGAAGTTGTTAGAAGACACACACTCGGTACATCTCCCTTGGACTAGAATGAAGCTGCACTTGTTTCCCTGGTGTTGTGAAATGAGCTCACAGATCCTCTTTGATCTTGCACAGGGAGTAGGAGGAATGAGACGGGGCAGAAGACAGAGGGCAGAGGGAGGGATGAAGGGGGCACAAAAGTCAGCAAAGAAGAACAGATGGCAAGGCCGACTACAGAAAAGGCAGAAGATGGCGCAATGAGGAGAGGAGGGTGGAAGTGGGCTGGTGGTGGCCAGAACTGTAATCTATAAGATGCCACATTAGGGAAGAAAGTGGGCCAGTCACGGAGCTGACGTTTCAACCTAATTTGTTCGAATATTCTCCAATTTAAGGTCACTCATCCTACTTTTATTTGCCTCCATGCTGAGGAAAATGATTCAGTGGTCTAAAAAGCTGTGAAACAGCATTTAGATCAGAAGTGGCATCTATGTGTGAGATGCAGCCTTGTGTCACATCAGCTGATTTTCCTAATTACACCCAAACCATCGAGGAGGTGAAATAAATCAGAGGAGTAAGCCTTGAAAATTTTAGCTTGAAATGGAAATCTGCAGAACGAAGAAGAAAAATAGAAGTACTGAAATATTTAATGCAACAGAATCTTGGTAATGCACAAACCTGGTCTGAAAGTTAACCAATCACTTTGTTGTTGTGTGTTTGCTGTACTGGAACACATCATTATTCAGTGAAGCACATTTAAGAAAACAGATTTGAACCTTAAGCCATCTGCACAGACTGGCTGCCACTGAGCTGACATAAATATTCTGGTATATTTAGGCTCCTTACATACATACTCAGAGAGGCAGCATGGCAACTTAATAATTAGGCCCACAACAAGAAGGTCTTTGGTTCGGTTCCCGGCCGGGGACCTTTCTGTGTGAAGTTTGCATGTTCTCCCCATGCCTGCTTTGGGTTTCCTCCAGTTTCCTCCCACCATTGCCCCGTGTGAGCTGGGATTGGCTCCAGCAACCCGGAATCAGATGAGCAGTAGAAGATGAAGGAATTAATGAATATAATGAGAGAAGTGCAATTATTCAAATCAGTCCAAGAACTACAGTAGCATTATTGAAAAGAAGCTGCACTGTCGACACATCCAATATACAGTATTTCAAGTACTCCATGCGTTCCTCAGTGTTTGATGTGGGATGTGTCAAATCTGTGTACTGATGCCTCAAAGCCCACTACCTCAACACCACCACTTCTAGGAAGACAATCTCATTACCAACTACGACAGTGTGTGGCTGCTACTAAGTCCTCATATAATAATGTAGTAATGACTACTGAGTACCCATAGGTCGGGATGTCAGCATCTTGAGCCTGTTTCTATTTTAACCTTTACTTTCTGTAAGTCTCCACCCACTGGCCTCCTGCTTGTGTGTGTGTACGATAAATAAAGACTAAATGGACTGTACTGTAAAACACTTTTCTGGTCTTATTGAGCACTCAGCCACTCCATTCATCCATTCAAAGAAACATTAATACACATACTAATGGAGCAGCTATCAGGGCTAATTTGGGGTTCAGTATCTATCCAGCCACAGTTAACGTGGACAAGAAGAGTTGGGGAGCAAACTACTGACCTTCTGATTACCTACTGAGCCACACCTGCCATGGGTCATTTACTCAGAGCATTTGTATTATCTGACAATAGTTACATACAGTAAAAGCGTGTGTTTTCTTTTCCACAAAGATACAAGATATTTTGTTTCCTTAACGCTATTAAGCGTGTCTTTTCTGTACACTGTACATGCTGACAGCAAAGTGGTGAGCAGAGGAAATGAGGGCTCCTGATACTTGAGTAAGGGTCTGGACTGCAAATATGCTATCCTCACCAAAAGGAATAAATTGGAAATCACTTCATTTTTTTCTTTTTCTTTTTTTTTTTTTTTTTATCAGAGGGAACTTCTTGAATAGCAGAAAATGAAATGGCAAAGGTGGGGAAAAAGACCCTAACAAGCATCTGGTTTGTAGGCTTACACTTTAACATGCAAGTGCACACAAGGTGTAGAGACAATCAGGTAGTTTGCTACAGTGCGTTATTTGTTTGAAGAAATCAGAAATCCTGCTGGATGACTGTCCATTTCTTTTTTCAATGTGTGAAAAACATGTTCAAATTACACATTTAAAAAGAATGTCAACATTATGCAGGCTAAGGGTGTTTTCTGGGTACACTACTCGAATCTGGACCTGTTTCTCATAGACCAAGGCCGCTTAGCCACAAAACTAAACAACGAGATCCCCAAAATCCAACATGGATACTGAATCAGTCGTTCTGTGGTCAGCTTAAATTGAAATATATTTGGATTTTTAGACTGTTGAAAATGCAAAATAACAAACAGTCCAGTAGAAGTAGACTCTGCTTGAAGAGTGTAGACTGCAAACCTGCATTCTATCAGAGAACCATCGGGCGCACTCCACTAGCTGTAAAATTAAGTCAGGTGAAGTCTATCGGAAAATTGCTCTACTTCTCACCAGTTTTATTAGCTCAGTAAATGTCGTATAACGTGTTTATAGCCGCTGTCTCTATTTTCAAGTCTCCTAAAGTATAACTTTATGTTGATTTTTCAAATGATGGTCCCATTCAGCGGAAACACATCTGATGTGTAGGAAGGCCTATTCATTTCAAATCATAACTCATCTTTTTCTTTCTGAAATTTAGCCATAAGTCCTTGACAACAGAGCTTTCAAAAAGTATGAATCTTAAACCTTCAGTATCTCATTTATACAAAATAAAGGGTGCCCTTCCATTTTTTTCTTTTCTTCATTTTTTGTTAATTCTACTTAACAGACTCAACACATCTTGAGAGTTGAGGAGCCTTAACACCTTTCTTTCATATTTTACCTCTATTAGGGCTCACATGTGTGTGTTAGAGCTCACTGACTGGACTCGCAATGATTAGTGGAGAAGTGTCATATGACTAGTGCATAACTTATAGCTAGTGTTATAAGTTTATAGATCTGGGTCTAAATCAACCGTGGTCCAAGCTTTTCAAGCTGTTTATTTTGTATTTAAGAGTTTGCATTCTGTCTCCTGCCAAAATAAACCTTTTTCATCACAGGTCATAGAGAGAGCCAGGATTTGAATAAGATAAACTTTATTAATCCAGGGCGAGATTTACATAGTTGCAGATGAAGAACTGAAGATTCAAATTCTACTCCAAACTTTAAGGTTAATACATTTTGCAGTCCATGTCTTATACATCATTGTAACTGCTATTCTTTCCTGTGCTTTAAAATGGATACTTCACTCTGTACAAACATGTAGTACACTGTGTACACACTATACAGTGAAATCACTGCAGCTATGCATGAACATGATGGATGAACCTGTTAACATCCTGCTAAAATTTTGCTCACTTGACTTCAAAAACAAAGGTTTAGTGGCAAGGTTGATGTTGCTCATCATGGAGCCTGTAACAGAGGTCACCTGTGGGGTTGATGATGTGCCCTCTACCAGGAGGTGGTCTGTTCTGAGGCAAAGAAAGTGACTGTTGAGCGTGAGAAGTGTCCTTCAATTGCTCAATTTTTGGACTATTTTGAGTGAGCCATCTGGGTACTTACAATTCAATGCATGTTGTTCTTCAATGTGAAGAACTGAATTTAGTAAGTTTTATTATGGTGAATTGTATCTTTCATGAGTGAGCAAAGAAAAGAAATGAAATTGCAACAGCAGAAATTCGTTGAAAGGAAATAAAAATAAAGTTGGTGGTCTGACTTTTGATTGACAAATGATTTCAGTGAGGTGTGGAGCAAAAACACCAAAGCAATTAGTGCTTAACTCTACAGACAAGGGACTACATATACATCACTTTAAATTCTGGTCCAAGAGCTGTCGGAGCTTTGCATACCAAATGTTTGCCACGCTCAACAAATGAGGTCCAGCAAGTTTAGTGAAAATGTGAAGTGAATCTTGCTGAATAATGACTGACAGCCTCATGCAGCAGGGAAAGTCTCCTGGATCTAGACCCTGAGAATGACGTGATTAATTCCGGAGATGTGCCAGTAATTCGACACAAAAATGCAAACCTGTACATACAGACATAACAAGAGTTTACTACTGGGTTGAACTCTAGGGTAAGCATCACAAGCAGAAAATGGAGATAAAGTGTGGAGCAGATTGTTTTAATTGACTCTCCAACCTCCTCATGCAGGAAGTTTTTCCTATCTCATGAGCACACACCACACACCTACTCTTCATAGGACCCACAGATAATTCCACTACTATCTATTTCCCTGTGTTTAAGCCTTTGAGGGTTAAGTACCTTTGGCTGAGGGCAACTTGGTGACTTCCCATGTGGGAGGAGATTTGAGGTGATGGCTGTGACAGTTCTGCACAGATGAAATGAGAGCAATGTTTCCTTGGGGACATTTCCCTCTCCTGTTTCTCCGTGGCACCAGGCAGACGTAGGTGGGAGGGAGTCAATAGCAGGAACCCATGGGACTCTAATTAAAATGGCACCACACATCCCTGCTGCAAGCAGAGTGTTTCATTAAAATACAATTTAGCATTAAAACACCTGACTTCATAAACCTTAAGAGATGACAGGTACGTGAATCCTACATGAACCAGTTGCCATGAAGAACCAATCCCAGCTGACAGTGGGCAAAGAAGGAGAAGCAAACAACCATTCATGCTCACACTCATTCCTATGCACAAATTAGATTCAACAATTAAACTAAATGTGTGTGTCATTGGATTATTGAAAGACAGTGGTAAGTAGTCAGTGCTATAACACAATGGAAAAAAAAAGAAAGAAAAAAAAAACGTTAACAAAAACAAGCAAGAAGACAATCCTACCAGGCCTGCTGTTATATTGTGAAAGATTGACTCCAGTCAGGATACGTATCTGTATTCACAGGTTTATTTTCTATACTGCAGTTCACCCCATAGCTGACTAAACCTCAAGAATCAGAGTGGTAGCTGCATTACTGACAGACCTTCACTGTATGCAGCATATACTGGAATAACTCACCTCAGCTGCTAGTGTATGTGGATGATAGCGAAAACTAGCTGGCCATGTTTAATGATGCGAAGCTGCCGTGTCCACTGTGAGTCTTGTGCTGAGTAGGACTGTCACAGTGTCCGAAGAACAAAGTCAGTTGCAGTTTGCTCAAAATGCAGTGATTGTGTGTCATATCTGTAGATTCATTAGATTAGATTTTACTATTAGATCGATTAGATTTTACCCATAGTAAAGCTTGGCAAAAGTGCAGTCGGTCTCCTAAGTCAGAAGTACTGTTTCCCAATGTCTATGAAGTATGCATGCTTTCATTCAATCACAACCTGACACTAAACTGCCCATCTCCCACAGCATGCTGTCATGCTGTCATTTTGTCAACACCATGCTCATTTTGTGACCCACCTCAACTATGGAGAACAGATCCCACTCATGAAGATGTTCTCCCTGTCCAACTAAACCCATCTCCAACTAACCAAATCGTTATCACCACTACACTACAACCACTTTCAAGGCTCCAGGCCAAGAGTCCTCTTTCCCAGTGTTTCATACCTTTGATATGATTCATGATTGAAATGTCATTGTCACAATTTACTTGTGAGTTTCCTGCTGCAGATGAGCAGGCAGTCAGATGTGGTTCTTCTGCTGCCTTATTTTGGTGGAAAATGAGGCACATTTGTTTAGACAGCTGAGCAGAACTCAAATGTGTTCCTCTTGTCTTTGAAGATAGTTACATTTAGGCTCATACTGCTGCTGCATACTTTGGAAAGGTATTGCATGATGGATAAGAATCTTAAGTGCCTAAAACTTTTACACAGTCCTTTATACATAGAGGGACTAAAAGAAGTCACACTCTACATGTGAGCATGTATAACTGAATCAGCAGAATTCACCAGGATTTGTATCCAGCCTTGAGTAAACTGATCTGAGCAGCCTAAGGGAGCAGGAACATGTGGAGCTACTGTGGAGAATTGCAGGAAGAAATGCAGAGGCATAAATACTCTGAAAATTTTATTTTCAGTCATGAAATAGTCAAAAAGACACTTATGTCTCCCTTTTCCATTGTAAAATTGTAATTTCTGCCCTAAAGGCTGTGATTGAAAAGTCATCTATTCGAGCTTTCTGCCAGGAAAGACAAATTCTGTGCCATTGAGCAAGGTATCTCAGTCTGCTGAAAATGTCAGCTTCACTTCATCAAAGATCAAATGAAATGTCACATAAATGTGCAAGCGTTTGTGGCTCTTTTTTTTTTCTAATAAGAAGTCAAATTATAATTTTCTTGAATTTTGGAGGCTTAAAGTTATGGTTCGGTCAAAATTAATCAATACACCTGGGAGCAACATATGTTACGTTCTTCATCCCATACTTTTAAAAATCAACAAAATATAGAACTGGCCCAACCACTTCATACCACTGTGTAAGAATTAGTTCTGAGGAGAAGGAACCAGATGGACTTTCACTGTATTATTCCTGGAAAAAAGAATTTGGAGAGACAGGGTTCATGTGGAAACCCTGATTAACATGCATCAATTTAGTAGAGCAAATTGTTGAAGAAGGGGAAAGTTCACTCGCATTTAGCTGCAGTGTAAAAACATGTTTTAAAACAGCAAAGGGGTCTGAGGATTGTATGAATGATCCTGGAGAGCTCTGGACAGTATAAAATCAAACTGGGATACAGTTTACACACATACACTCTTCTACAACACGCTGTACAATATGACTGCTTTCCTCAGTTTTATGAGGGAGCAGAGGAGCAATAAAACCCTGTGTTTTCTCTTGGTCACTCTCAGTCATCAAACTGCTTCTTGACTCACTCTCCACACAGCTCTTCTGACTCTCATGTGAAGGTCCAGAGAAACACTGGGAGACTAGAAGAGCCTCCACAGGTTCCAAGTGATGCAAAAATCACAACAGTTGATCAGTGTAAAGGAGGAGTGGGGAGTTGATCACTGTATATATATACTGTTGCTGCTATCACCATCACTATAATGTTTAAGGGATTCCTCCCTATCTGTCTTGCTTTTCACACCAGACTAGTCTCAGTTATTTTACATTTTAACCACTTATGTGAAATTCTATCATTATTTTTGCGTATTGAGTTGTGGCAAAATTGCACAATAATCTTCACCTTTTAGGACAAATATTTAAATAAGTCATCCCCAAGTCTCATTGCAACATTTGGAATGAGTGAAAGAGTTCCTTCCTTATTAAGTCAACTGACCTCGACCCTAAGATGAGTCCAATTTTGAGTAAATTCTTTCAAGGCTTTACCAAAACATCATGAGAATGGACAGTTGGACATACAGTGTGATATCACAGCAAGCAATAGTGGTCATGGTCCCACAACACTTAACTCTAACTCAAAACAGCCTTACATCCTCCAGGACATGCATCAGTCTGAAGCACAAATATGTCCTTCAAAAATTCCAAACATTTTCACAAGCAAACAGAATTCATCATGTTGCTGGGGTCCATGACCATCAGAACGACCAATGTACACTAATTGGCCTATTAGTTTTGGCATTAGCCATGGGGGAGGGTGCTACATCCATTACTTCTGCAGCTGCCTCTGACCACGGCTCTGATTGACTAGTTGGCTGGCTGGCTCACCAGGCATGGGGAATATGAAGTGAGAGGATGGCTAAAAGTGGAGAGACGACACCATTAGCCAACTAAAACAACCGCCCATACACTTTTCCTCTAATGACACACCCCCCTCTCAGACCAATTACTCATAACCTTGTATCGAAAGGCCAGCCGTCTGCGTTAGGCATGCTATCTTTGATTAGCTCTTGCTGCTGCCTTCCTGCTAAAATGTCCTGTCAAATACAAACTGCCTGCATAGCAATCAGGACCATTTGTCAAAGAGCGTTAAGGCCTTTATTTACAACTCTATGTCCTGTGCCAGCAAGTGAAATTGTGTGGAGCTCCATAGAGCATGCATTTAATGACTGTATCAGTGATTTATATTTTTTAGGAAATGTAAGAAATGTGTGGAAGAAAAGTGGGGTGCTGCCCCCAACACAGGCCCTCTACAGGCCATTAAACAGAGTTATGGTATGAACACCACTCTCAGTCTCCATTATTGATTCTAGATTTTTTTTGGAGTGTATTTCATGAATGGGATTGAGATGAGGCTGCGTAAACGCAGGCAAACAAGATAAGAACAAGACAGGAGCAGACAGAAGCAGGAAGCAGAGCTAGGGAAGAGGAGGAAGTGAAATTTAAAGCATTTCTGGGTCCGGACACAATTAAAACACAAAGTATGCTGCCCATGCCCATGATGCTGAATGCAAATATACAGCAAATAAGTCCTTCATTCATCTTCTTGAAAAGGAGACACAAGGCATTTGTGGCATTTCTAAGAGCTTTATCTTACTTTCTCATCAACACAATTAAATCCAACCCTAACCCCCCCCCAACTGAACATCAAAATCAGAGTGAAGTTGGTGAAGATGGTTTTAAGTAGTATGCCATCACTGCTCTGGACATGGATACTGTGATGTGCACCATCTATGCATGGTTGGAGAGAGCAGTGAAGTTTGAGAGGTCACAAGGCACATATAATAATGAGATAGAAAACTGACCAAAAGGAGGAGGAGACTGACATCCTAACTGTGGGGAGCTATGATCATTTGTTTCCATCCTCTATGAAGAATGTAGCTGCTATATTTGAAAGACTTGATCTTTGGGTTATGTCTGCTCAAATTCATGACTGTCACATGTATGGCATGTCTATAAGCAATGTCCTAGTAATAGCTTAGAGCTGGAGTTTTGAGAAAGGACCAAGGGTCAATCAATCAAAAAATTCAGGGTCATGCAATATTTTCTGCACAAATTCATTCTGATAAAGGCTCCCCCCTACTCCAGAGAGTAAAGTGGTCATCCTCTGGGCATAAATGTTATGGATTTCTAATTACTTGGTTTTGACATTTTTCAACTAAAATCTTTCCCTCTTAACATGGCCATAGCACTGGAAAAAGATGAGGGAGTCCAAATAATCATGAGGGATGATCCTCTGGTCACCGTTAATATACACAATAAATTTCATGATAATCTTAGCCAAAGCTTTGAACAGATGGACTTAACAGTACGTCACTTGTCTTTGCACAGGTGGGGTTAAAACTGTTTTACTCCTGTTTGTGATTTGGATGGACAAACTCATGAACCAACCACATTGTAGCACATCAGTAGCTCATGAGTGGTGAGTCGGTGACACTGGCAAATTACATAAATGAAAATTCAATAGATTTATGTGACAAATTTGCAAAACATATTGCCCTGGCACAAAAACAAATGTTTTCCCACTGGTGGGTGACCCTCAGTTCTTCTTTTGTTTCGATCCCCTCCCCTCCTCCTGTGTAAACTGTGACACCCATCTTCTACCTCTTGCTTTTTGGATCAATATACCCCCTAAGTGCTGTCTGACTAAAGACATATCCCACATTTAAGTTCACTTCACACAGCCGTGGCTGTAACTCAATCTCCACATTACACCACTCTTTGATGATGCACTGTGCCATATCTTGCAATTCCTCTAATGTAGGCTAATGTCCATGTCTGTGTGCTGCAGTCTAATAGCGAGGCAGAAACTCATTGCGTCATATACATGAAAATCAATAGATTTTATCTCTATTATCTTCACATTCCATTTAGATTTTCAGCATCGCATGAAAAAACACCCATGTGGTAAAAGGCCACAACTTTTCTTACCACCACCAAATCAGAGCACTGCTGTGCGCACACTCATTATTGTTCTATTTTTCAATGTTTTGTTATTTTTAATTTAGAAATCACACAGAGTTACGGGACAATTTTCATTATTTTATTGATTCAAGAATTGCAATTCCAAGAATCCAAAATTAGATTTTTTTGTTTGTTTGTTTGTTTGTAGTAATGATAGTTTTGATGAGGATACAAAGAGTTTGAAGATAATTTCAGGATTAAATCAGTAACTCACACAGATGTGGATTGAAGATACTCAGACTCCAGTGCAAAAACACCACAAGTCAGTGTTTGATTCTGGTCCCATTGATCATTTGGCAAAGTTGATGGGTGGGAAACCAGTGCAGTATGAGTGATTTCAACTAGTTCATCTATTTTAGATGTATAATGGCATGTACCACCACCACTCAGCAACATAGAAGAGTGTTAATCCGTATCATAAGTATTTATATCCTCTCACTGAAATACTGCAATATGAAACGCTTCCATTACAAGGACTGAGTATCAAAAGGAAACTAGGCCACCTCAACACTTCTGTGTTTCATGTTTGGTTAAATTCTATGAAATACTTGCCACCACAGTGGATTTATTTGCCTTGAGGCCCAATTGAAAATATTAAGATAAGTAATGTAAGCGTTCTTGTTAGCTTAGCTCCAAATCTTTTTTTTTTTTTTTTTTATATACCTTTTTATGGATTTTTTTGTACATGTTGTGTGATCATGTTAAAGCAACATATAAGATACTGTGGACTCCACCATCGTGAATTTTGAACTCTGGGATAAATTCTAATATCAACAGATCTCTTTTGAGCATTGCATAGTTCACCTTTAATGGCTCAGGCCACATCCGAGAAGAACATTAAAAAAGTAAATATAAATGATAACTAAAGAGATATAGTCATGAATAATCAATCTCTAAAATGTAACAGTGCTGAATGGTCAAAAAGAACTAGAAGAACTCTCTACCTTTTGCCCCCCTTTCAATGTCAAAATGTAAACATCCCAAATCTCTTAACAATGAAATCCAAAACATTGACAAAAAAGGTACAAGGTCCGGCTCATTGTTGCTGTCCAGGTACAATCCTCCCTCAAGCTGGATCTGGATTCCTCCTCCACTTCCTACTCCCGCCGCCCTCGCCTTCCCCTCCTAGCACATCTCAAGTCTGTCAGCCAGCCTCTTTGATGTTATTTTGGGATCAATATGTTGTGGAAGCCAGTGAGCCACTCTCAGCACAGGAAAGATGGGAGGGAGGGAGGCATGAACCAGATTTCATCAAATAACAACATGTGAGGAAGCGTCTCTACATCTCTGATTCCCTCAGGCCACTTGAAGCTCTTTTATTCTTTCTCACCATTTCTCAGTGTCTGCACTAAATATGAAAGGTACATCCAGTGTTACTCAGATAGATGCTGGGGTTTTGGGTGTTTGCACACTGCAGGTCTATGGACTGGTTACACCTACAGGAGCGTAGCAGGAAATTGGCATATGGTCTGTGCAAAGAAACCTCACACCAACATGACATGTCATTGTATTATATAGAGTGAATTTATTACTGAATCTGACATTTGCTTCTATCTGTATCTCTCTCTCCCACTCTCTCTCTCTCTCTAGGGATTATTAATGGTATAAAAGATCGTTAATACATAAAAAAAGCTATTCATTCTTTATATCTGCAATTTTACAATGCAGAAGCATTTTAACCATAGTAGATGAACTCAAATCTGTGAGAGTTTTTCCGACAGACAGCTGGGTTTTTGTATCATATGTAAGCAATGCTTGAACAGTGGCAGCTAAATTCGGTTTGGTTCATAAAGCCATGGATGCATTGGATGTGTGACGTGTGTGCAGCGGCTGTGGAATGTCTTTCATTCCGCTTTTATCAGACACACTTCTTGCCTATAGCATGTCTTGAAGCTGTGTTCCCTGCTGTACAAATTCAGCATCTCATCAATTGTGACGCTCAGCTACCAGTAAAAACAGAACAGGAAAAGATCAGATGTCAACCTGTCAATTTGCTTTCAAATTAACATTGTACTAGCAATATCACATCAAATTGACACCTTCTACGCTAGTCTGTGTGTACTGGCTGGATCTGAATTTGACACCAACAGGAAAAAAAAATATTTTTATTTATTTTTTATTTTTAGCTGCTGTATATGGAGATAGAGAAATTTGAGACTTTTTTTGTACTTATTTTTTGAAGACTAAGCAACTCTTCCTTGAACTACATGACTTGAACTGGAGTCATATATTACGGCATATTGCGTTGAGTGAAACGTCCAATGTCAGTTAACTGTTTTTTTAGTTTAATCTGAGTTACTATCCCCCATTACAGTGCTCAGAAGGTTTTTATTGAGTGGCACCATTTTGAACATGTGGAGCACTTGGCAACATTTTCAAAAATGTATGACGTCTAACACAACAATATGAACCAAAACACAAAAAACTGTCTTATTCTAGCACTAAAAGGACTAAGAAAAAAATTTGGATTTTTAAAAAATGTTATATATATATATTTACAATTTTTTTCGAAAGCACATCAGTGGCAGTAGTAGCCTTTAAAATCTCACATTAGTTGAAGCTCAACATATGCACTACTTAAAAGAACACTAATGCACACACACACCCACACAGAAAATAAACACACTCCTTTATGTTATTACCTCAAGCCAAAGTCCCTCGGCCACATTTCAGTCTGCATTCACATTAGTGTCAAAGCAGCCGAGCTGCTTCCCGCCCCAATGAATAGCCATTACCAATCCATTTGGACTGGGTTATCATCAGCTGGCACTGGCCCCAAATCCCATTTCACCCCTTCAACAAGCCCTAACTCTGTCCCTCACTCTGTCCCAAATAAAATCACCTCATCATATTGACACGTCCAGCAGGTAAGACCTACACCCTGTCAATTTCTATAGTTGCATTAGTTCAAATTCATTAATGTCTCAAAACTCCCCCTCCAAGTCCGAAATTAAAATTCATATAAAAATGTGTTTTAATATTTTATTGACATTATCTTGATGGCAGTGTTGACTGTTTCTTTATATGCTGTGACAGATTGAACTTATCACATGTTCACAATAACTCATCATCATTTCATCTGCAATATTCATTCAAACATGATTCAGAATCTGAATCTTTACTGTGACAATGAAACAATGTTAGCTTAAACTCCATGGAATAGGAGTGATAAATGACTATAAGATGTTCTGATAAAGAACAAAATTTCTGCTGGCTATAGCAATGTTAATACCATCTTTTACACACACATTAGATGACACTCAGTGGTTTGAGGTCATCTAAACATCCAGAACACACGTGCTATATTGCCTGTATACAAAGTCACAAACATGGGAATCTCTTCCAAATCATTTAGAATTATGTGATTACCTAGATTCTCAAATTTGATTAGGTGCCATACCAAAGGTGCCATACCAAAGACACCTGGAGTGTCTTTGAGCACTCCAGGTGTCTGTATAGCACCCAGCATCTGTATAGCACCCGAGCACTTCATTCATGGTTGTAAAACATTTTTTCCTTTGCCCAAAATATTGCAGCTTCTGTGGTTTAGATATTGCTCTTGGCCATACTGTGATTTTGATCCAAAATTTGTGCGGCCACAACCACTTCATCAACGCACTTAGCAACCCCCATGTCCTGTATGGCTGCATCTGTGTTAATTTTGTATTTCATACAAACTTATACAAATCTACAGTTTTTCTTAACATATTGTAGCTCTGACTATTATTCAAATGCCAGCTTGCAGATGCATAAAGTTCCAGAGGGGTGGAGCAGGTTCGGTGTTGATCACTGAATTGACTCCCAGTAACATAGGATGCATCAGAAAGCTGTTAAATCTCTTCAAAATAGAATAAGGGATCTATTTGATATGTTTAATTTTTTCACCAAAAAAAAAAACAAAAACCAAAACCGCATTTAAAAAACTAATATTTATAGTTTTAGTCTGAATACACCGCAGCAAAACATCTTCCTCGCTCCTCATCCATTTGTCCTTCCATTGCTCTTTCTGCCTGTCCATCTCTCCTGCTCTGTAAGCAGAGCTTAGACTTGCTGCTTGCCAGTTGCATAATAAATACTGCCTGCTTTGGTCACATGGGATCACAAGCCTCTGCATTAGCATTCCTCACACACGTACACAAACACACACATACACTAGTATGGCTGACAGCAGTGACATCACCATACTTGTCAAACTAAACACACTCGCAACCTTTATGCACAGACACTTTGATGCATTTGCTTTCCTCTCTTCCCCACTGACTTTTCTTCCATATACAGGATGTAGACATACATTATAAACGTTGTTGCACACTCACTGTGGAGTCAGAATTTCAAAACGTATTCTATAAATATTCATGCAGGAAACGCATAATGTAACATAACAAATTTAAGGTATTAAAAGCCTCTAACTATAACTCTAATCAGCATCCAATTGTGTTAATTTTCTCTTCGCTGTAAATGGCTCAGTGATATCCTGTGAACGGTTAATGCTAGTCCTCCTTTCCAAACAGCAGTAGTGTTGATAATTTATTGATTTCCAAGATGAGGTCTATTAAACTGCATCTGGTCCAAAAAAACATCAAGCAAAACTCAGTATTTTAGTTGACGCTCAATTTAATTACCTTCCAATTTCGTAAACTGTCATTGATTCCTGCAGCTATTTTTTAACAAAAAGTGGCCAAATACAAGCACAGTAAAAAAAGTTTTGAAATTTTTGAAAGTGAACAATAAATTACGTCTCCACCAGTTAAAGTAATAATGCTCTGTCAAAATACAATAATTGTCCATAATTTGTGTTTCATTTTCAAAATAAGATGGAATTTGGAATTCGAAACTGGTGGTTTCAAACTGGCAGCACACACTCTCACTGGTGATATCATCGAACGGTTGATGCTTGCTCAGGAATGAGGTGCCAGGCTGGGCTAGAATGAGTAACGTATGCTTAAAGTCTGAATTATGTCTGCCATACAGACATATCAATCTGATTCACATGATAAAGAACCATGATAAAGTCATAGTCTAATGGTGATAATGAGATATATTGGCTTTTTTATGCACCCCTTACTGAGAATTAAAGTTCTATAATCAGCCCTAATGTACAACACGCATAAAGTCTGCACACCTCGGAGCTGTCTCTTCCTGCCTGGGTCTGTGATGGGTGTTGGGAGAGGGGAGAGGGAGGGGAGGGAGGATGGCTATGAGGCCTAATTAGAGAGATTAGAAGAAAAGGGAGTGACTCACAGTACAATAGCAGCTCTGACCTAACTGCTAACCCAGCCCATTTAATCCAGTTCACATCCATTATATTCAGCCGCTTTGTGCATGCTCACCCTCCATCCCAGCATTGCTGAATGTCATTCTTTGTTGTTGTTGTTGTTGTTTTTTTTTTTTTTTGGAGGGGGGGTTCTTTTGTTGCTGTTTTCCTTTACATCCTTGGACCGGGAAAAGTAGATGTGATGGTAAAGAAGCTGTCCTTTAAATTTTTTTCAGCCATCATCTAATTCCTCCTTTCAACAGGGGAAAACTAAATTGAAGAGATTTAATGACAGAAGTAGACAGAAATATTGCCCCTGATAAGTGGTCACATTTAGCTGGCAGCTGATTTTGCATAAATCTAGTGATACTTTAAACAATCCCAAGAGAGCCATGCAATGCAGCTGACTCCTAAAATTGTAAGATGTGGTAAACATAACCACATTCTTTAGTTAGCAGTTAACATAAATTAATCCTCTCTCAATTTATCAAATCTGCCTCCAACAAAGAAAGAACCTCTTGGCAAATGAACTCAATTCAAAATTTAAAATTAGCTGTTATCAATACAACTTTCACTTCATCAAAATCTCTCCTCAGTGTCTTCACCATGACAGCAATATCACCTCCTAAGGTGCAAGAAACCTGGGTGTGAAGTTCATGACAAATTTCATATCCATGTCTCAGCCAGGAAAAGGAACATCAGGAAAATCAGATATTGGCTGACTTAATACACCAATCAGCTCTTGGTCCAAGCTTTGGTTATCTCTGAGGTCCACTACTGCAGTTTTCTTCTGTTTGTTTGGTGCCCTCTCTTACATGATCTCCTGCATTTATATTTTTCCACGACACTGAAGCTGTGCTGATGTCAATCCTTATGAGATTCTGGCCTACAAATGCTTGTAGCTTGTTTTCATGTATACATTTTGGTCCTTGTATAAATTACAGAATGAGTATTTAGAGAAATACACAATATAAATATAATAAATAAATATTGTATTTTATAAATAAAATCATCTATCACTGTTAATATTCTTAGAAGCAACATTATCTCAGACTAGTCTTCAAGATAGGTCATTTTAGGGAAGGTAATTTTATGATAACTACAATGGTGTGCTTTGTTCTTCTAGGAGTCTGAAGACAAGTTACATCAGATATGATGGGGCACTGTCTCTCTCGACAGCATAGGGATTTTGTAAAACTTAAGGTGGAATGATTCCTGGGGGCGTGATCTGGTGATTGTGATATTTTATATTTTGCATGTCAACCACTGAGAGTGCAAGTAAGTAAAGGAAAGCAAAATACCATTGCTTACAGAGAGACAGAGGCGAACAACTCACACTCACACTCATACCGGGTAATTCAGTGTTACCAATCCACCTAGACGTCACATGCATGTCTTTGGACAGTGGGAGGAAACCAGAGTACCCGGAGAAAACCCACGCAAGTACAGGGAGAAGATGCATAATCCACACAGAAAGGCCCAGGAATTGAACCCATGACTTCGCTGTGAGGCAACAGCACTAACCAGTATGTCTCCGTGCTGCCTTGTTGGACATACAATTGCTAATTGCTAATCAGCCCTACTATACTGTGTCAGAGTATAAACTAAACTATAATCAAATGTTTTACAGGTTGAACTACCTTCCAGGGTAAAGTTTCTTTTATGCAAGAGAAAGCATCAGCAGTCACCAGTGAACTCAGTTCAGACCAGCCTCAGTCCTACATGAGAAGGACCCTTTCAAAGCATCTCCAATGGCTCAGTAGCACCAGGAGACTCAAGCAGGCAGCTGTGACAGGCCTGGCTCGGGTCAACCTGATAAGGTGTTCAGACTGGCTCCCCAGCTGAGCTGGAACTCTGCCTGGAATGGCAGGAGCGTTATGCCTTTGATTTTCTGCAATGGCCCAAGTCCTGTGTGCGATAAGGGCTCAAATCCCGCTTGTCGACGATCAAATAGATAATTTCATGGATGCACATGTGACCACAAAGTAGTACAAAGTAGAAGGACTCTAAGGTGCACATAAATCCAAACACATCATTTCAGAAGATGTCTGATAATGAGGCCAGCCCTGTGTGTTGCACTTTTTAAGCCTACAGCCATCAAACTGGATGAGTGGCTCACCAGAGTCTAACGTAAATAAAGATTAAAACATAATCAGGCTTAAAGATGATGTAACATTGGTGCGTTTCGGTTGATAAGGATGACGACTGCTTACTACAGAGACAAAAAAAAAAAAAAGAAAAGAAAGGCAGTGTGTCTATCAGTGCCTCAAATCTGGGTTCTTGGAATTACTCCTGTAGTTAATGTGCATATGCATGGGAGCAAATTCCAGGGATTGTTATCTTTTAAATAAAACAACTTAAATAAAGTGCATAAAATGCATGAAAACAAATATTACTGCATGACTAGACTTCAAATGCAGACACTGCTGTCTCATATACAATAGAACAGCAACAACACTGCAGCATTTTTGGGCTATGTTAAATTGATGCAAAAATGTGGTGGAAAATATGGTGGCATCCGGTCATGATATTGGATGGATGGGTTAACTGATGCATTATACTAATAAATAATTCAGGCCTGATCAACAATTGCATCTCAATACCATGTTGATGAAGCAACAGTTTTCTTCAAAAAAGTATTAATAATACCCAATGTGAAAGCTTTATGCAATTTCTAATGCAACATGTACTACACACTTGGACAAAGTTTTCAAACTCAGACCCAACAAAGAATTGTGGCAAAAAGCCCCATAGAAAACACAGAAGTGAAGTTGTTTTGCCACACTTTTGCCGCAATAGCCAGTGCATTTGCTGAAACAAACTGACTGAAAACATCAAATTTTGTTGATTATCCTTTGGTGTTGTTTGGATGAGAACGTGAATAATTCACTTTGTTCATACTTTATTTAACCACCATGGCCAGATCGATCACCTCTCCTTGCCAACCGCAGCAGGAGCTAAAGAAGGAGCTTATGCTACAAACTGTCTGTACCTGTCTCTGGTCAAGGTCAATGGCCTGTGGGCTCAATGAATTTAGTCCAAATGATCAGTAAATCAGGCCCTCCGATAGCCTGGTGACCTTACCAAGGTATACCCCACCCTCACCCAATGTGAGCTGGGACTGGCTCCAGCTTCCCCTATGACCCAGAAATGGATAAGTAGTAGAAGATGAACGAATGAATAAATGATCAGTAAATCAAGTGTTCATGCCACAAAAACTAACACTTGGACACAACAACAAAGAATCAATGTTGATGCCAATGTGTTTGGGTTGTGAAAAATGAGCCTAGTCAAATATATCTTATATTAATCCACGAAGGATAAACAGACTTTAAAAAGATTTTGTACATGTGCTTCAGAGAAACATGGTCTCCATGTAAATTTGCCTGGTGTCTGGGAGTTGAGAGAAATGGGTCTCAGAGAGACCATAGGAGCCATTTATTGCACTGTTATTATTACAACAATTATCACAGCACCTTGGAACAATGAGTTTCTCTGCTGGAAGAAGAGAAGGAGGGTGGGGAAGGTTAACAGAGCATAATAACTCCTGGTAGCCATGGTAACCGAGACAATGACGAATGATGCCCCCCCCCCATCTACTCATTCTTACTTATCCAACCTCTTTGATTCCTCTATGTAGCATACTGTACAGTGGTGTTGTGACTAAATTTTAGGCAAAATAATTTTTTTTATAGCATAATGAGGGGAACATTGATATAAAGGCTTCACACAAAATATAATAATAAATTATATCCAATATATTATTATATACTGTATAGTTCTCTACAGAATCTTTTAAGTGATTATTGCATAAGCTCCCATACTCCCATGTCAAACTTCATCTTGATGCATTTTTCATTATTTAGCAAGGTTGTCATGATGTGATACTTTTATATTCTTGTGACATCTTATTGCACATTATGCTTTAGGTATAATCAAAACTGGGATTAATTAGCTGCTTTTCATTTCAAAATCTGGTTTCATCCCTGAGCTGCTAGCATGAGATTCAACAGAAAACATGAGGTTATTTCATTACCAGCCATCTACAGTGCAGCTTAAAACACTTAGCTCGCAACCTAAAAAGTGCTTTCCTGTTTTTTTTGTTTATTTTTTATCTTGGGTCAAACATGTAATGCATTATCTTCATCTTTCATACAGCTCAAAATAAGATGGCATCTAAGTCCAACACATATCATAATGGACAAACTGTGTATCTCTTTCAACAGGGCTATTGGATTCAAAGTGTGAGTCAGACAGCGCTACCAGAGGATGTAAGAAAACCTCATCCACATGATACAACATCCACCAAAGATTTCGATTTTCACCTCCTGAAAGTTGAAACAGAGTGGAGGATGCGAGTGATAACAGGGCTTGCGGAAAGGATGGGTAATTGTGTGACTATGCCAGTGAGGTGGGCAAAATATGTGTGTTTTTATGTGTGTGCGTGTGTGTGCTAATTTTGGATAATAGGCCTGGGAGTGATGTTGCTGGCTGAAGCACGGCTCCCTGGTTTAATGGTAATTAGATTTTGCTTTTGGTTGGCTTGCCCGGCGCCTGTCAACATCATGTCACAGCAGTGGTCTTTGGAGTGACACTGCCTCAGAGCCCATTTTTTTCACTGGCCAAAGCCCAAAACAGGGCCATGGGCATGAAGACAGAACGAATTACATGCTGCAACAAGACACTCAACTACAAAGAGTGGAAGAAGAGGGGGAAGGGCAAAAGAAAACTGCAAGTGATGGCAGTGAGAGTTAATAATAAAATATTTTCAGAATAATGAAAATGGGATTTAGCGCTGTTTGATTTCTTCGACTTAAAGTATAGATCCACATCTCAAATGTGTAAGGTTACACGTGTGCAACCAATGAATTATGGACTTTACTATGAGGGAGGAAATCTGAAATATTTGAAAGTGGATGCGGGCTGAAAAGTGAAGCCAAAAATGTTGAGCCTTAGACCTGCATTCTACCAAATGCCCATAAGGAAGTGGTTGTAACATAAAAATTTGATTGTGCTAGAGTCAAGGTAAGTCAAATAGACCCTATGGCTATTGTGTTACTGGCTGCACCACACAAGGCAACCTGTCTGACAATCAGTATAGAGTATAGAGGAGGTCAGAGCCATCTGTTACCCCATCTCTTCCTAATATGCTTTCTTTCTGGTTAAAAAAAAAAAAAATCAAAATGGCAACAGACATGAACTGGCTTTAAATCCAAAGTTTCCAAACAGTGGTTTGTCAGTTGATTGTGGCATAGCAATAGAAGTTTACGCCTATTGAAACACTAGATGACTTTGTTTATTCATCTTCTACTGCTTATCCATTTCCAGGTTGCAGCGGTTTCTGGAGCCAATCCCAGCTCACAGTGGGTGAGGGTGGGGTACACCCTGGACAGGTCACCATTCCATCACAGGGCCACCACACAGAGACCAACAACCACTCACACTCACACTCAGACCTACGCACAATTAACCACAAGTACCTGGAGGAAATTCACACACATGCAAACTTCCCACAGAAAGGTCACAGACCTGAGAGTCAAACCCATGACCCATTCTTGCTGTGGGGCACAAGTGATAACCATTACGCTGGCCACACTAGATGACTTTGGGTGGAAGTTGAATTTGTATTGTAACACGCAATGCAGCAACTTTAACCAGTAAGCCGTAAACCACAGTGTATACACTTGTGACCACTTCTAGATCCCATGTGTTGCATTTCCAGCACATACTGTTAGCGAAAAACTTCAACCTTCCAAAACAATTTAATTCTGTCCAATTTCCCTTTCAAATTAGTGCACTGTTCACAAATAAATGTTGTAGTATGAGCGATGCAGAATGTTCTGTACCCCCAGCACTTAGAATTACATCCTCTTTGTGCACATTAAACATTAGGATGTAGCTTTCAGATCAACCAGCAAGGCAATATACGTATGGCAGACAAAGTCCCGTTTTTTTGGATCACATACTGTGTCTCTAAAACACTGCAGTCATTAAAGCACAGTACAGCGAATTGAAATACAGGCTCTGATTAGGTCACTGATTAAACTGGCATTCTGACACCGATGAAATGAATTTTTTAAGTGGCAGATTATAATGATGTTAGTTTGCTCCAGAGCTGATTTAACATGCTTTACTATCACCAAACTAAAGGTCACAGACTGGATGGGAGTATTAACTTAAAAATAAAGGTTCTTGTTGCAGCTTATTAAAATTTTATCTAACTCATTCATAAAATCATGTCAAATGTGGGGTAATTTTGCGAAAGGGTTATAAAGCAAAGAGACTTTAGATGGTTTAGATGGTTCTTCAAATTCTAAGGGGATGTGAGAGAGGATTATGTGAAAAGAACTCCTTACCATCAATGTCAAAAGCCACATAGTTTTCCTAGGATGCACTGAGATGAAGGTGACATACACTTTGGACAGGTAAAACAGTTACACACAGAAAATACATTGGACTATTCAGGCTTTACTTTTCACCCAGAAAAGAAAATCCACAGAAAATGGTATTAAACCTGGTCTGATAATAGTGAATCATATAAAAACTTCTTTTTTTTTTTTCCCCCATGACTTAGCGTTACAATTCTCTTTTAGCATTGTAGCAGCACCACATACTAACAAGTTGTTAGGACCACTCGCCCTTTTTGTTTCTCATTGAAATGATGAATAAACATTCAGAAAGCTGAGAAAAATAAGCATTAATGTTAAATTCCTGTGGCAGAGGCAACTGATAATTCTTCACCCAAACACTGTTCAATAGCATTTGGCAGCATTGGGGGCTGGGGTTGTTGGCCTGAAAGCAAATGTATTTATTTTGTGTGGGACACAGAGAACGTTTTTCGCCACGTTACCTGTTCACATGAGGCAGGCTCATTACAGGCACTGTGAATATGGCTACATCAACAGACAAAAGCAGGCTCGCAAAAGACAAGTAAAATTAAAACTATTGAATTGCAGGCCTGATTCATTGTAAACATTTTTCTTTCTTGTCAAAACCTGGTTAATAATAAACAATAAACACATAGGCTGTGCCAAAAGCGGCATACCATAATTTGTCACTGTGGTCACTATAACTGATTCGAAAAAGTTGTTGATTTGAACTCACCCTTTTAGAGCTATATTGGGGTTTTTCAGTTTTTTATGCCTTTGTGTTTGTTGTTTTTAAAATATACAACATATTCATAAACAACATAACCTTAGATAATTGTATGTCACTCAGTAAAAGTCCTCTGTTTACTGTAATAAGTGATACTAGCTCACCAACAGGGGAAGAAAAACTCTCAATTATTTATTAAAAACTCTCAATCAATTATTAAAAAGAAAAAAAAATCAAATGAAAAAGTTACAGACTTTTTTTTTCTGCTCAATTGCTCTCGAGGTAAAGTTAAAGTTTCTATCTCAACCTAATCAGGTTGTGATGCTCATTTGTTTTATCAATAATCATTTCCAAGAAGTGTCTGATGTAGAGACGTAATTCTACACATTGATATCAAAAATGGCATTAATTGATAAGCACTCCAGTCAAAGACCAATCTAAATCATATATAATATCATTCATGAGTGTATCCACAGAAATGAATGCAACCAGCTGACAAATCAGGATTTGTCAGAAAGCTTCTCCAGCTTAAGGAGAAAAAAGCAGCATGTGTCTAGCTCAAACCATCACACATTAATGCTGTAAAAACAGGAATCTATAAACTTTATCACCACACTATTTGCTGTAGCAGTGATCACCAACCCTTAACATACTTATTTGTGCTAATATGCTTTTCTTTTGCAAAGAAAGTGTTGGCAGTAATGGCCAGATACAATGTACAGACAACAGCCCAGTTATCATTTTACCAATTGATGAGGCAAGCTCAGGTTAGAATATTGATTTTCTTTATTTCCTTGAACAGTGTGAGTTATGGGACAGAAATAGTTTAACTTCATGTTCTTGAAGCAACTGTTGTCACTGTTTTCTGTCTTCAAGGCATAGTAAAGTAACCTCATTAGTTTTTGATTATCATAATTTTATAATGTAATTCTATAAGAGAAATGTGGGTTGAATCAATCTCACTTCACTCTTCCCTGACATATGTGCAGTTGTGGAATTAATGCATGGTTTAAAATCCTCCTGAGAAAAGGAACAATCAATGTTGCAATCTGACATGGTGAGTGAGTTTTTGGTGCTTTTGGAGCCATTTTGGCACTCCATCAATGATCAGGCAGTTTTTCAAGATACTCGCAATCCTCTAGTTTCTTACTCTATGGGATCATATAAAGTTTAAAATATAGTAACAACAACACATCTCAATCCACAAAGTTATAATTCTGGGAATCTATTTAATCTATCTAATTAGCAGGTCCAACTTTCCATTGTCTGTTAAGGGAGTTTAGGGCAAAGAAGTTTTTCCAACACTGTCTGTTCTCACACTTCACATTTTACCCTCTTTATTTTGTCATACACTATCCCAGGTGCAAATTGGGGGAGGGGTACAATCATTTAGCTTTGCCAGCGTGGTTCCTTATCACAACTGATCAAGATGGCCAAAAGACTATTTGGAGGACCTTGTAATTGATTTTGGAAGTGAGAGAAGTTTTTGAATATGATGAAAATCAAAGAGGAGTCAGGACCAACTAGTCAGCCCATTAGCAGCTAGTAAGTGAAGTAATATGGACATTAAAAATTGTGAAATTAAATGGTTTTCTTGCCCAAAAAATGAACCGCCCCGCACAGTTGCCAATCTGATAAAGATCTAACCAGCTCCAACACAATTGGACATCAAGTCTTCTTTAGACCTTTTCATCTTGAATTCCATCCAGAAAATTATTCTGGATTGCAATAATTTAGAAGGAAGGCATGATTTCTCTGGAGAAAGGTGGAAGGAGATGGACCAAACTTATCTACATGTGGTTTTTGTGGTTCTCATCCTTGCTGGAGTTTTCAGTCCAAAGGAGAATGCAAAGAATCTGATGAAACTGTCAGAGAAATTTTCTGTACAGCAATATCTTTGGATAGCTTCCACAAAATTTCCAGGGTTAGGGTAAGGGTTACCCACTTCTATGAAGAAGACAGGAGACTAGCTAGACAACATAGAGAGACAAACTGGCTGCCATCAGTAAAAAGTGAGATAATTGATGCACCACCTACCCCTGTTTAATAACCTTGTGTCTAATGTCACAATTGATGAGCAGCTGATGCCATTTAGGGTGTGCTGCCCCTTAAGGTAGTACATACGATCTAAACCTGCAAAAAATGGTATAAAGATATGCCTGTAATGACACTCTTCCTCTTATCCTTGGAACTTACAATGTTTTTATCCCACACCAGTTGGGGCAGGAGCTACTAAAGAGGACACTGAGCGTGGTGGGAGCAATACAGAAAACCAAGTCCAAACCCCGATCCCAAATGGTGACTACAAAGTGCAGGCCTGTCAAGCCAAGTTGTTTAGACTGGCATGGTCACTGCATGTCCTCAGTTGTCCTGTAGACCAACCTACATGGTTAAATTTCTCATGAGATTCATTGAGATTCAGCTTTATTGCATTGTTACAGACCCAACAACACAGTGGGTCCAAAGTAACAAAAGCATGTACACAACACAAGGGTTAAACACCGTGCAGATGTTCATATTTAGCTCACCATGCTGTAGCTGATAAAAATAAAAAAAAATAAAAAATCTGACAATAATCCTAAATGTTTTTTTTTTTTTTTTTTTCACATTGCTGATCTCACACACTCAGAGGCAGTTTCTGAAAATCTTTGAATTGTTTTCTTATTAAATAACCCATCTTTGAAGCATTTTACCTTTGGTAAACTTGTGATAAAAATTTATAATTTTTTAAAGAGTGAAATGATGGATTGCTAAAAAAAAGTGTCAACAACTGCAAGACAGAGACAAAATCAAAATCTACAAAAACCATTTTCAGGTAACAAAGGTGATTTTTTTACTTAGATGAGAAACAGATTACACCATGCACTGAATTAGCAACAAAGTTGTCTTCTTGTGTCTGGTACACACACACACTGAATTACTTTGCCACCCTATTCTCTCCTTTACTGTGGCACCTAGAAAATACTTGAGGAGCGTCAGGCTTGGCTGGTTTCCATTCGATTTCCCCTGTGGGTCATCCATCGGCCTGGGGATGTGGCGAGCTGAAGCAGCCCAGCCCCAAGGTGATTAACGGAAGAAAGATGGCTGCAGTTCTCAGCGTAAATCCAAAGGCGTTTCAGGTGGAACACGGGTGCTTGTCTAGCAGTGAGGAATGGGCAAAGGCTTCACCTCATCCAGTAGTGAAAAGCTCTCTCCCTCAGTGTCTTCACTGCAGCTATAGAGAATGTCTCAAACAAATGTGAATACGCAGAGGAAGAAGGGGCAGGAATATGTATTTTTTTGAGACCACAAGTTAACAAATAACGAAAGCCAAACTCAGAGGAAAGAATGTCTAATGCTGATAGAAATAGAGTGAAAACCTACGCATCCTGGGGTGGCATTAGTGAGCCCCATCTGTTAAGCATCTGGCACAAAGCACACCTCAAGCGGCCTGCTCAGGAAATCTTAAATTTAGCAGCCATACACCAACAGAGGGACAGACCAGTGAGACTGAGGCAAATAGACTCTTCATTCATCATCCACCTAACGTTTTGTCATGACCAGTAATATAAGATTATCTTTATATTGGTACAGGAGGGAATGGTTACTTAATTATCCATTAATCATTCAGACCCTCAATCAATGCATTAAACTTAACAATATCAAAAATGTGGCTGCTGAAAGAGCCCAAAATAAGCAAAAGAAGAAGAAGAAAATAATTCCCAGATTCTCTAATATGTCTGTTTTCCACTGTATTTCTACTCAGACATCATTACACCGTTGCCTCATGCAGATGATTTGTCTTCCAAGAATCAAATTACAGGCTGACTGATGGTTTAACTGTCTTGCAGAAGCCGGTTAATTTGACTTAACAGTATAATAAGTCCTCTCATCGGAGTGTTCATTGGCTGCAGTCTCACAATTTATCAAATTGTCTTTGTTGCAGTGAACCGCATTATATGCTCAAATTGCCCAGAGCAATATTTTAGGTCAATTATTATAACATGGATTTTAATAAATTTTTTAATACACATATTGCCAGATTACCTGTCAGATTCTGTTGGACCTGTCCATTTTTATCTGAGGGAAGTGATTACAGCTAGACAGGGCTTGATAACTGGCTGTGTTTGTAAAAGATTCAGAGTTAATTTGCTCATTAGTACAGCCATTATTCGCACATTCAAGTAACTGACTTCACCTTCCATTTCAGGTTCAGACGGTAGTTACTGCTTCCCCATATGTCATGATCTTACCAATGTGTCAGTTTCATGTTTTACTTACTTACATAGTGCCCCAGTTAACAGGTTTCTTGTCTCTTCCCCTTCAATACGACATGATGTTTATTATTGATGGTTCCATTTGAAGGAAAATAGACCATAAAGCAAGGTTTCCATTTGAGCAGGTGATTGATAGACAACACCACACATTGTCAGGCACAACCTGTCTCACAATCAAATAGTATAGAGCAGATCTGATCCACATCTCCTCAGTTAAAGTTACTCCTCCTAATATGGCTTATTCAAGTTAAAAAAGAAAACAAGATAGCCAGGAGACAAAATACAAAGTGGAAGCTCAGAAATAGCAGTTCACAAATCATTGGGTTATGTCATACAGGGTTGCCAGGTTATGCGCTATCCAATATTTTACTCATAGGGTTAAAAAATGCTTCACTTTCTCTATTTCTTCTTTATGCTATCTTGATAGTGTCAACAATTTTTCCACCACCTCAATAATAAAGCAGCTTTAATAAATCTTATATTTCTTTCCTTTTCATATCTCACTTTGTCCTACAACATTGAGTATCATCCAAATTTCTGTATAATTGATGTTATAGGTGTAAGTCGAGACAGGATAGTCCATCTCCTGACCACTGTACACATCATAGGGATTTCTGTTCTACAAGGATTAATCCTGATAACTTCTTTTTTAGTGCCACTATTAGCTTAAATACTTTCTTGGATGCAAATGATGCTCCTTCCTGACATTTACAGTTCCCTGACTTTCTAATTAGCACATCCACTCACTCATTCATCTTCATCCACTTTATCCGTATCCGGGTCACAGGGCTGCTGGAGCCAATCCCAGCACACATTGGGTGAGGGGCAGGGTTCACCCTGGACAGGTCGCCAGTCCATCACAGGGCCAACACACAAGCCAAAACAAACAGAGACAAACAACCACTCACACGCATTCACAACTACCGGCAACTTAGAGTGTCCAGTTAACCTATACATGCATGTCTTTGGACGGTGAGAGAAAACCTGGAAGAAACCCACGCGGACACGGGGAGAACTTGCAAAATCCACAGAGAAACGACTCAGACTGGGAACCGAACCCACAACCTTCTTAGTGTGGGGTGACAGCGCTAACCACTATGCCGCCATAGCACATACATATATATATATATAGCCATATTATTATTATAATTATATTATATATCATTATATTGCTTTGACAACTGTAATCACTTAACATCATACATAGCTCTGTCTAATTCCACCCGCATTACCCCCTAAAACCTGTTCTGCAAATATGCTGTGCATATCTATTCACTATTCACACAATAAACCCTACTGATATCAGGTCTTCCAGCCCATACTAAGAAACCACCCTCAAGCCAAGTTAACAATTTGTTTTTCTTGACAATGAGCGCTGCAGTCTCACAGAGCCACAAGCACTGCTGCAGACTTTTCCAGTGTGATGATGATAATGTTTCCAGTACAATGGCAAAGCCATCAGTTAAGGATAGTGAGTGCCAAGAGGGCTTCAGCAAACAGTCAGGTGCTATAACACATTTTAAGAGGGCGTCATTAAGCCATTTTACAAGGGCAATTTACAAGGACACTTACCTTAACAGCACAAGCCCAACAATTAACTATTTTCTGCTTATGTTTCTCTTTTTTTCCAGCATTTACAGCCTACTTCCTTAAGCAGCGGTAGCTAATAATACGGCAATCTTCAGGACCAACCCTAACACGTATGGCATATTAAAACCTTGGACGTCAGAGCAATCACTGACAGGCATCGGTGAAAATGACCTATAGTAATTTCAATCAGAAACAGGAGAGGGCTGAAATGTAGTATAATCATCCAACTGCCTTATGTCGCAAAGGGTGAGAAGGAGATTTGGCCTAGAGATTGTGCGACAAACATGAAATACAAAGTGAAATAAAACAGTTTGAAAAGGACACTGAAGTACTGAAGACGAAGAAAACTTAAAGCACAAGAGGTGTATACGGAGAGTGAGCAAGACAGGGAGAGAGAGATGGAGAGGTCGCAAGAGATTAAAAAAAGAGGAGAGGGCATTGCTGTTTAAATCTCCTCCCCGTGGAACTAAGACAAATTGGGCTGTGCATTCGCCTCGGTGGCCCAAGAATCCCTATCTCTCTCTGAGGAGGAAGCCAGCGTCTCCCATGCATTAAAGTAGAAAAAGCAACACCACTGCAAGAATTTAATGAGAGGGGCTACGCACTGCTCTCTGCTCAGTGTGTGACACAACAGTTCTTAGCATGGACTGTTTTTCACTCTGTGTCTCCTGTTTATTCACTGCCTTTATTCCTGCTGCCAACACTGGATGAATGGACTGGATATCAAGGGTTGAAAGTAGCCTCAGACTTGTCTGTGATAGGATGCAAAAACTTTTCCCTCAGTATTGGTATTATCAGCTGAATACTGAGAAATCATTTTAATTACATTATAGGGTCAACCTATAGTTGACAAGTGAAAGGACATAATTTCTGAAATGATGATGTTGATTGATTTATGTCTAATGGACAACGAAGCTGCAGTAAGAAAAAAAGAAAAACAAAAGTTTTGTTTGATGAAGAAAAAAACTTCAAACCTTCAACATAACATTGCAATATTTTTTCATGTATTATATTAACTAAAATAAAAATAATCTAGAATGTAAATAGTGAACATGCAGTCTTGCATAGTTGCAAGTTTTGTTTTAAATTGTATTTTTTGAAAAGCTGATTAATGGTTACATCCAGACACAGGCAGTTGTTACAGCAATGTAAAGGTAGATGCTTGCACTTGTAGCTTTTTAAACACAATCTTCCTACTTGCAAAAACACATTTAACCTTGATCAACAGTTTCTGCAACTGGCTTGATCCAGTCATACACAAAACACAAAATGAAAAACAGAGCTGAAAAGAGGGTTTGTGCTTCCTTTAAAAATATTGGAGTGAAATTGTAGTGGGGACCCTGTTTTCTTTTTTTTTTTTTTTTGTTGCTGTTGTTGTGTTTTGTTTTGTTTTTTTTTTTTTTGTGGAGCTGCTTATGTGACACTTCGAGACCATGAGAAGTGAAGTGTCAAAAAAAAATATTGGGAGTGAGAGGCAAGAGAACTCACAGGCTGGGCAAATATGGATTTGTATGAATGTGGGGGGAAGGGGTTGATGGATGAATGTTACACTGAACTGATTGAGTGATAAAACAGCCTCATGAATGAACACTTGGTGATAATCCAGACATACATATGTGCTTCATGTAAGTAAAAAAACTTTCTCCTTTTTTTTTTTTTACAAGTGTTAGATTGAAAACTTCCAATGTCAAAACGCAACAGCATTCATTCATTCATTCATATTCTACTGCTTATCTGTTTCCAGGCCATTCCCGGCTCACATTTGGTGAGAGGAAGCCCACACAACCTTGGGGAAATAAAAACACCTCACAGAAAGGCCACAGGCCTTGGAATCCAACCTGCAACCTTCTTATTGAGCAACAGTGCTAACCACCACTGCCATGCTGCCCTTCAGTAGTATTTTGGTATTTTTGGTATTTTTATTTTTTTGCACAGATTTGACTTGATTTCTTTTTTCTTTTTTTTTTACCTGTCCTGTTCATCAGCTGGGGCAGGCAGAATGATTGCTCCTGGTGCCTTGTTGCGCTGAATTAGTTTTACTCTGTGAAGGAGTCTGACATACTCCTCCTGTCGCCATTTGCGTTTAACTTTACTGGCAATGGTATCGGTTTGCTGGTAAAGCTACCAGGCTGAGGCTGAGGAGTAGATACAAAGAGAGAACAGAGACAGGATAGAGAAGACAGGGGGTTACAAAAACAAGAACAACAACAGCAGCAGCAATAAAAACATAAACCATGAAAGCAAGGTTTTCCATGCGAGGTAAGTTGTGCATCTTGTATGTATGCGAGTATATATATGTGTGCATAGGTGTTTATATTTATTAGCTATGGTTTGTCATTGGATGCTATAGGTAACTGACTGTAGCTGATGTGGGGGTCCGGAACAACATGCCCTCAGCCACAGATTTGCCTACATTTCACTCATTTGCTGTCTGTCATTGGACTTCAACATGCAATAAATAAAAGCTTGACATATTAACAACAACAAAATAGTAGTGTGCCAAATTAGCGAAAAACACCTTATTTTTAAAATCTATGGCTTTTTCATTAAATATCTTGCAACCTATTAAAGAAAAGAACATAAAATATAACAATATAATCAATACAATAGCAATAATGACATAATATCTGGGTTTGGCCGAATTGAACTGCTTTACATTGTTGAATTTGATAAATGGTAAAATGTGGCAACACAGATAGAGCCAAATGATAAAAGTCAGCACAATTTCTGTGATTTACAGCATCATCTTTCTGAGGTTTGCTAATTTAGATCAGGTCCAGGGAATTAGCTGTGTGCAACCATGTTATTTATTGCATGTCAGTTCATTATTTCTTTTTAAAGGAGGGAATTTTCAATTTCTTCTTACAAAGTGTAACTCTCTTATGAACTTGTTAAAAAAAAAAAATCTTCCAAACGTGATACCACTTCTTTGTAACAATGACTTTGCATTTAAAATATTTATTTTTTTCAAATTTAAGACACTAGACAGTGCCACTGAAAAAAGTAAATTCTCATGAGTAAAATTTATGTCTATATTGATTTAAAAACTTTTTTTTTTAGTCCTTTTCCAGCAGTCTGGTCTCAGTAATTTCCCCACTTAGTAAAAGGTGATCAACCTTGATGGAAAGGAACCAAACCACAAAAATAAGGACCTTTCCAGACCCAGCACATTGGTTTTAGCTGCCTGCATTTGTGCCAGTGATGGTCATTTATCTTCATGAAATGATGATAGTTATTCCCTAATTTACAACTGAGAAGAGGACTTTAAAGCAGCACTATATATTTGAATGTTACCCTACTTGTCCTAAACATTTTGGACCTTGATTCCAAACCCTGGATTCGTCCTCAAACCTCATTTTAATTACTTAATTCATTGACTTTCCACAAATGCTACTTTGTGAGCACTTAACAACTTTAAAATTAAGTTATTTGCGTGTAACTGTAGGCATTTGAGTGCCTGTGTTTGCACACATACATTTTTCAGTCAGGAAAAAATAGGATTACGTTTATGGCTTGATTGAGCTTGGCTGGCAGTTAGGGCTGCAGCTATAATGTGTTCAGAATAATAATCCATGGTTACAGAGGAATGTTAATGTGACCAGAGAGGGGAGAAACCCAGGGGGCACCAACAGAAATCAAATGCCGCTGTGTGATTTGCAAAGAAAAAAAACAAAGATACAAGTAAGGATGATGAGGACAGAAAACAAGGGATGAATTGGAAGACAAGTACAGATTTGGAAATGTAGGTAGGGTAATTACATAAAAAGAAGTGTAAAGAAATAAATCATACAGGAAAGAATATATGTTCACAAAAGATAAAAGACAAGATGAAAAACCAAAGAGCAGGAAAAACATGGAGGTAGATAATATGGGGGACATGCGAGCGAAATGTGGAGGAAGGTCACAGGAAAGTTAAGACGGCTGATATAAAAGAGACAAAAATTAGAGCATGAAGACTGTTAAGGACATAAAAATGAAAGAAATGTGGGAAAAATTGATGAATGTAAATTAGATAGTGGAAATCCAGGGAGAAGAAGAGAACCTGAGTGAAGCCCTAACTAAACTGTTCAGTAAAGCATGAGGACTGTTGTCTAACTGACACAGCAAATATAGTGAGTTGGTGACATTTCTTTCACCTTTCTAAAGGAGAAAGTAGCTGCTTCCATTCAACTGTCAACGGGGATGACTGATGGAAGCCATGCGAAGTGCATTTCATCATTTGAAATGAGAAAGGGCTCTGGGAAATGGCAGGAACACCATCTACACCTTTCAATGGTGTATTGGAGAGCTGTCAGAGCTCCAGAGTGAAGGGCCACCTATTGAGCCTGACAAAAGAACACAAAGTGCCTGAAAGTCCTGACAACTGCCAAGGTGGCAGGGTGGTGACTTTGGTCTAAAGAACCACCTGGCAACCGTCAGCTACCTCCTTGTCAGGAATATGCTGTCAAATTGCATCCTACATCTTCTAAAACGACTGCCATTCACGAGTTTCAATCTGCAGGCAGGTGGAGCGCAAACTCTCTCTTTGGCTTTGTTGTGTCCTTTTGTTTTCCTCATCTTCTTCTGCCCTCAGTACCCAGTGTTTATTTGGTGTCGCTGTTGGTTTGGCTCGTTAGATTCCATGCCAACCGACAGCCTGTCAGTCTAAGCTCCTTTTAACACTCAGCAGTCCTGCACAGCGACACAGAAGCTCCTCTGGCATTGCGCTTAGCAAAATGGAAAAAAGGGTTTGGCTGCATACACCTCTCCACTTTCATCAACATCTCGTGTTGTCTCCGTGTCTTTCTCGTTTCTCTTTGTTTCCCCCATGTCTGTATTGTGTTTCTGCCTGCACACATTCACAGCCTGCTGTGGTGACTTGCAGCATTTATTGGTTTAACAAGAAGGAATGAAGACAAAAAAGAGAGGAAAAGGGCAAAGGTCTTTAAGTCAGCAGTAAATAATACCACAAGCACATAGCACTAATGTATTGGAGATGCCTGTCAGGCTGGGTATCACATTGAATCTTTACAATATTGCAACTGATGAAATTACGTTATTTACACTACTTTATCCATAGGAATAAATTTTGAGTGAAAAAGTTACAGGATTCTTCACAGCTACTTCTGAGGCTGAGTACTGAGCTCAGTATTAATATAGAGCTTAGACTTGCTTTAATCAAAAACCACATAGGCATCTACCTTCAGACTATATGGGGCCTTTAAAGGGATTGCTTGTAGTGAGCCCCGAGAATCACTTCAACTTTATTGCATTGTTAAACCTTTCTCAGCTCATTCACTCCATGCTTAACTATAGACTGTCTCAAAAAGTGAGCATTGGTTCTGAGGGCGAAAAGTTAAGTCAATGCTGGAAATCCTTAAACCTTCATTCTATCTAATGACCATCAAGAGGCTACGCCACTAGTTGTAAAAAGAAGTCAGATCGTGCTTAATCCTACATGAAAATGTCCCTATTCTCACTTGATTTATTGATTTATTAACTAAGTAAATGTTTTCCTAAAGATTTTATGAACTCATTTTCTGGTTTCAAGTCTTCTCCATGATGGCCATTAAATTATGCACCCATTAGGCCAGAGTCAGGGTAGAGTACAGAGTAGAAAAGATCCACCCCTTATACCTCAGCTCCACCTTCTGCTCCATTTGTTCTGTTTTTTGAAAAGCTGACACGGTCTGGCACCCAAATTGCAATGTGGGGAAGTTTCAAATATCCACAAACCAAACAAACACACCAATTTTTTTTTTTTTTTTGGTGGTTGAGACCAAAACAGAGTTAAACAAGGAGAGATTACTGGAGTGAAACAGTCCTCTGGCAGCTAGAAATGTGAATGTTATTACTAATCCATGTCTGCTGGATCTGTAAATAAGAAATTGTTTGCTTTGTTAGTCATAACATTTTAAGGCCGTAATGTGTCATGTGTTGTGTTATTCAGTTTGCTGTAAATTTTAATCTCAACCCTGTTGCAAAATTTCAGTTAAGAAACTTAAGCAAATGTCAGTTTTTGCTACTTGGCGGTTTTCACTGTTCAATGTTATGAACACATTTCAGTAGGTACTAAAAAGGTACAAATCCCTCATATATACAGCACAGCACATTCTGCCACTGGTTTTCTTTAAAGACAATGCAGCTGAAGCTATAGTGGAGACTGCTTCAAAGTTTTGTTTGATGCTGAATCTGCATTTGGCTTTTTTCCAAGAGCATTAGTCAGAGGTATGAATGAAATGTCTGCTTCAGAAGCATGTTTGTGATAATGGCAGGGGGACGCACATATGGCAGTGAACACAAAATCCTGCCGGAAGCAAACAAGACAAGAAAGGCAGAACAAACAGAGTGGGAAAAGTAAGTAAAGATTGAAAGAATGTTGCTAGGAATGCTTTTGGAAAGCATCTCTAACAGGCCTGAGTGAATGAAATTTCTGGAAGCATCTTCCAATAAATGATAGGGGGACACCTCCTCCTGTACTCCACATTAGCAGACAGTAGACTTTTTTAAAACACTGAGGTGGAACACTGGAAAGGGAAAGGAAAGAGCACAGACGTGAGCCTAGTGGCTTGAATCACAGAATAACAAGCCCCACAAAATACCAAGGTGGCGCTAATCCTCTGTATTCGCCATTTACATATTGCACCATGGAATCACAAGCTTATACGGTGGGGTGGAGGTGGGGTAGGTGGCACAGATGAAAAACAGATTAAAAACCTGAGATGCACAGTCAGCTGAGCAGAAACACTGATTGAAAAACAAAATAAGATGATGCTTCATGCTCAGCTCCACTCGTCGTATTCTTAAGATATCATTAGCACCTCTTCATTTAATACCATCCTTATTATTGTTTTTATTATCAAACCTATTTATCTTTAGTTGCTCATTTGTGCAACAACAACATCATTTCCTTCTAGAAATCAATAGCACAATAGAAAAGATGTTTTCTTCCCATTTATCTTCCTTCCGATCACTCGCGCTCTCTCTCAAGTGGTTTCTTCCTAATAATATGGTGACTGCTACCAAAACAGCATCCTCCATGGATAACTGCCTGACATTACCCCTCAAAGCCTGCTGCATCACACAAACATATAAATATATGAACACACACACACCCATGCAGTATCTTTTAATAAATTTATTCAGGGTTGGTGTTGATAGGCTCTATGCCGACTGATTTTCTGACCACAGCAGAGGCCAGATAATAGCACGGTGAGTACTGAGATGATGACGATTATAATGTTGGCAACTAAGGGCCGTGAAGCATATCCAATTCCTTCCCTAAATGTCAACCGGCCCCCTGTATCACTGCAACAAAAAGCCTGGGAAAAGGTTCACGACATGGATGCCTGCTGAAAATGGTTAACAAACCCACTTGTCTCATTTATCCCTGGATTTAAAAGAGGCAGAAGAGGTGTATGCGTATGCACACACACACACACTCCCAGAAGATGGAAGGGAAACTAAATTAAAAAATAAAGGAGGTAAGAGACAAAGACAGATGGAAGGAACAGTGTTTATGGAGGTAAAAAGATGTACCAGCTCAGGCAGATGTGAGATTACAATGACTGTTGTGTTTTTCCTCTCAGCCAGTGGCGACAAGACCCATTCATTTTTTGCAGCAGAAAGTGACAGATTGAAGGTGAAACATCTCTTTCTTTCCTTGTCTCCTCTGTTTTATTCCTTTGCTTTCTTTCTTTCTTCCTCCCTCATATGTTTGGTTAACCTAGGGCTGAAGTGTTGTGTGGTGACAGGAGCGTGATGCCTCAACAATGACACTACACACCGCAGACAGAAAAGGAATAGTGATGCCTCGTGTCAGCTGGCGGATGCCCCGCAGTGATGCTCAGTCCCCACCCCCCAGCTTAACAAAAAAAAAAAAAAGAGCATATATTTTGCTGGCTATAAACCGACCTTTTTGGTGTTCACCAACCGCAGGGTGAGTTGGGAGCATCTAGGTTGCTGGAGCAGATAGGACAGCACAACACAAACAAACTCCCTGTTCTTAACAGCACTTTGCTTTATCTCAGCTAGTGCTGTTTTCTAGTGACATAAATGTCACTCAGGACTCAGGGACTAATTTTTTAGAATATTGGAACAAGGTAGAAATAACATGACAAAATATGCAGTGTCCCATTAATGCTTGTTCATGTTTGTTTTTATAGGCTAGCTGATTTTGCTTTTTAAACACAATCTGTCGGCTAAGAGCCTTATCGATATAAAATAAATAAATAAAATATAAATCTAAATATAAAATAAATCATGATGTAAAATAAAGAGGAGGCTGGAGGTAAGGAGAACAGCACTGAGAGCCTGAAGATGACAATACCCACCAGGAGAGAATCACACTCATCTCTGTTTCTACATCGTCTGCCAACCGTTCAACATGAACCAGCCACCTCAAACTCATCTTGACGGCACACACCATCAACCAAGAGGAGAGAGAGGAGCAAAAGAGGAGGTTGAGCAGAGAGAGAGAAGACACCGAGACATTATCAATGTTTGAGGTCTGAACCAGGCACTTGCCCTTCAGTGACAATGCTTTCTTCCCCAGACATTCATTGTGTCACTAAAACATCACAAGACAATGACTGATTATCCAAGCATCCTTTATATTTCACTGAAAGTCGTTTTTCCAGAGCACAAAGACACCTTTCGACATGTCATTTCTTTGTAAAACACACAGTTGCATTCTTCCCATCCTCTGATAAAAGACAACCTTTTTAATGTTTCACTTTTCAAAACATCAACTTCCATCTAAAACCTTAATAAATAACATATTTTTTTTAACCTTTGGCTGTGTCACATTTCTTTGAATATACACATAGAAATTAGACAACTTTACCTACCGATGAGCATTTTCTCTTATTCATATGTGAGATGTGAAAAAGAGATACCTTTCATTCTAACAAATACAAACAATCCTCAAAATAAAACAAATAAATCCTCAACCTGTGGCCAAACCATCCTTTACATCCATACTCTCCTATCGCTCTTTCCATCTATTCATCTGTGCCATCCATCTCTTGCGGCAGCCTTCTCGCTCTCTCTCCCTCTCTTGATTCTGGGCTCACTTGATTTGATTTCTCTCCAGATTTGAGATCAGATGGAATGCAAGATGAAAAATGCAGGGTATGAAGGGGCACGACAAAAACCCTGAATGTCTAACAAGAGTTCTACTTTCAAAATTGAAAACCAGTCTAGTTAGTCCTCACACTATATGAATGAATGCTGGTATAGATTTGTTAAAGCAGGAACTGTGTTGGTTGGTCAGTAGCATTGCATGTAAATTGCTCTGACTGTCCCTCTCTAGCTCAAGCATGTGTATTTTGTGAGATTCATAAGAATATAAGCACTAATCTGGACGAGCTGAAAAGTAGGCTAATACCGTCCAACTAACTGGATCTGTGAGAACATGCCATATCTGTAAACGCCTACAGGACTTTAACACAAGCTTTGATCAATCGCAACGCTGAACTAGCTTCCCAGGCACAGAGTTTGGGCCAATTAAGAGTCTACAATGCAATAGAGGGTCCAGCTGAGTCATTAATGCACTCCTCAGATTTCAGTAAAAAAGGAATTACTGAAGCCTGTTGTATTCCGCTGATCTGTTACACCACATCCAGAGCAGATATGGATGAATACAATATCAAACAAGCAAGATTGAGAGTATGAAGGCATTTGCTCCAATTACAAGGCAATGCATTTGATTGCATTTTACACGTGGCATTTAATCATTTTACGAATTTACTTATATTTCTGAGCCCATGTCACTGAGTAAAATAGGCAGTGAATACCTGTCACTCTTCAAACATATTACAGCACATCATTCTCTTTTAGTATGTTTTTCTTTCATCTAAATCATTTCAGAAAGCACTGTGAGTCATGCCTAAGATGATATACAGTATTTTGTATTTTGAAAGAAATAGAATGCCACTTATCATTTTTTCAACATCATCCAAACTGTATTAAATATGATACAATTTTGCTTGTCATATAATATCAGCGCTCTTAAGCAAAATCTAAGTAATGGGTGGGTGGGGGTGTGAGGAGAACAAGAGCATTGCAACTCTAGAATCACGATTTGAACTCTAATGTGTAGTATATTAAAGTATATTTCTGGCATCGTCCACAGCTGGAGGAGTGTAAATGCGTCTGTGCTACATGGTCAAGGTCAAATTTGAATTGTTGGATTTCTTTTCCATTTTTTTAGCCAACAGATTTCTTCTCCCCGCTACATGTGAATGAAAACATCAGAAGGGTGTTGGTATGCTTCAGGTACTGAATCCTCAAGGTTTAAACACTAGAGGCTTGGGACCTAGCAGCAAACTGGGGCTCTGGCTCAGGGGTCTTTGATTTTTGCTATAATTGGAACAGTTCTTTTGTAAAATGAATGTGGGAAATAGTTCAGTTCTGTTATATAATAGCTGGAGATTAGCCCAATTAGAAAAGCAAGCATGTGGGACAGCGATTTTTTTTTCTCACAATCCAAAACCAAAGTAGCCCAGTCAGTGCAACACAGCCAAAAGGATATACAGTCTAGTCTTATATTATATTATTATGGATTCTGCATGAAAACCCCAAACACAGACATGGATTCTGCTTCCCCCTGAGCACAAATTTGAACTGCAATTTTAGGTTAGAGGTTAGGTTTTAGGTTTAGTTAGAGTGAGAGAGAAGAGAGAAGAGGCTTCACAACCCTCCTTTCTTGCTTCAGGCGTTGAGATAACGGCTTCGGCGTATGCGCCGCCAGCTGACAAAGCATCACATCGTCCCCGTTTTATATACCACATCCGTGACCCAACTACCAACTTGATCCCTCCTCTGCTGTGATGGCTCTCGTAGTTTGACAGCTGGGTTTACTGGGTTTAAGTTCCATTGAAGGCTGGAAAGTATGAGTAAATTAACTACTGTGATAAACTTGTGCTATGAATTAGTACGGGGGCCGGGGTTTCAAACAGGTCACCAAGCTGCATCAGCATACTGTGTCTCCGACTGTCCCCAGTCTACGGGCAGGTGTCGAGGAAGCGCATCGAGCCAAACAGCAGGAACGTCCTCAGCCGGTGACCCGTTACAGGATATTCAGCAAGACTTCACTTTATTCTAACAGCCTACTTGATATGCGCTTCATCCCGACAGCGGCACACCGACAACCACGTTCCTTCAGATATATTAGATATTTTATAAGAAAAAAAAAAAAAAGAAAAAAAATTAAAACAAAAACACAAAACAGTTGTAAGGGATGGAACTTACCAGGATGACAATCGGCCCAGCGGAGCACGAAGGCTGGCAAAACCAAAGAGCAAATCCACCAGCAGCAACAACATGATTGCAATAGCCTCCACATTGTAGTATTGTGCACGTCGACATGCAAAACAAAACAACAAAAACAACAACAACAAAAAAAAGAAAAAAGAAAAAACACGGACTCAACAACAACTGTTGAGTTTCTCCTCTCTGCAGTCAAATTAGCGACGCCTTCTCCGTGCGAGAAGCAACGCCGGAGACTCAACGCAGACAGACGCTGCACGGTGGAGGTGAAGGACGGAGAAATTTACTTAAAGGTCCAATAAAGTCTTTCCGTAACAGAATACCCCCCGATATTCCCGGTTATGGGCATAACATTCAAATGTTGATGCTGGTGGAGGTGCGCGTATACGCAGCACAGAAAAAGTGGGTTAGTGGAGACGAGCGGCGACTGTCCATGCAACGATTGTCGCTCATGCGGCTGCAGCGATGGAGGGAGCGCTCGTCGGGCACACAGAACGGGGAGTGTCGGTGTTGGAGAGGTGCTGGAAGCTTCCCATTCCTCCTTCCATCCAGGAAGTAACGTGTAAACCAAAGTCTAGCAGAGACTTTAAAACAGTCTTACGAAAAGAGAGCGAGGGAGAGAGAGAGAGCGAGCGAGAGTAATGAGAGAGAGAGAGAGAGAGGGAGAGAGGGGTCATTCCTCTGGATCCTAGCGCCTGTGAGAGAATGTGCAGTCGCCATCGCCAACGTACACAAGTCCCATAATAACAGGTAATTATAGATTTATGCTCTCCAGGGCGTCCTTCAGCTTGTTCATAATAATGACCGCAAAAGACCCACATCAGACAAATATAACGGATTTAGAGAGGAATCTGTCTACTTATTATTTATTAAACCTATTGAAAGAATCCTGGGTACCACGAAATGCAATGCAAATTGTAATAATCTTTATTTAATCCTCATACTATGTGATTATGCATATCTATCACCACATATTAAGGTAGCACAGGACTCTTACCAATGTTTTTGCGGCCTGATGAGACTTTGACCATGGCCACCCCTTCCACCCCACTGTGTCACCCACACCCATTGTGGGTGACACATCAAGATAAACATCTGACCAAACGTAAACATTTGTCCTTGCACATCAATACACAGCAGCAAGTGTACTACAAATTCTTACGGGATGTAATGTCCAGTGTGAACTATGTATGCCAAGTGAAGAGACATAAAGGCCCCTGGGGCCTGCACTCTACCACTGAGATACTTTCATTCATTCATTCATTCATTCATTCATTCATTCATCTTCTAACACTTATCTGTTCCCGAGCCGCAGGGGCTGCTGGAGCCAATTCCAGCTAAAACTGGCTGGGTACACCCTGGACAGTTCGCCAGTCCATCACAGGGCCAACATACAGTCACAGACAGAGACGAACAACAAGTCACACTCACACTCACACCTGCGGACAATTCAGAGTCATGATTCAGCCTAGACATGCATGTCTATGGACTGTGGCAGGAAACTGGAATACCCGGAGGAAACCCACCCAAGCATCACTGAGATATCGTCCAAAGTTGTGTATTTGGGCTGCCAAAATTAAGACATTTATCCTGATTAATTCATTTGAATGATTAAGTTAAAAATAATTTTTTATGCAATTAACGCGTCTCAAAACCCCCAAAAAAACGTCTTTGGTGATGCATATCAGGCAGTACATTAATGAAGTTTGTCCAAGTGGAGTTGCCTCAAATCACTGTCCAAGATGGCTGCCAGAGGTACAGAGCAAAGTCGAGTATTAGTATCATGTCCTTTGGAGAGGAGGTCAGTCGTGATGAGTGATCACCAGTGGTCAGCTCATTCAGGAGCCCATGAAAAGAAAATACTGCTGGCTTGCAATTATCTTACCACTACAGGTAACATTGTACATAAGAAGCAGTCACTTCTCCTCTGATAAAAAAGTAAACAAGCAGTGTTGGGAAAGTTACTTCCAAACTGTAATGCATTTTTTATTATTATTAAAGTCATTCATAAATTATAATAATACTGTATTTGAAATGTAATGCATTGCACTACTTGTGCATTACTTTTAAGTTACTCTCACAAAAATAACCAGAAATATGGATTTGCCACTCATTACACATCCAGCGGAAGGTGATATGGTATCTGATTGAGCTAGACTTAAGGCTAAAAACTTGATAATAAAATAATCTCGTGAACGTACTGTCCAATGTTGCAGCTGCTGCTGCTGCACTCATCTCTTCTGTTCTGTGTAGAAGATTAGAAGGGAAGTGAAACATTGTGCATGGACATTTCTCCTCTGCTGATCTCGCTCTGATTTTGGCGATTATTTAAAGAAAAAAACCCACCACTTCAATCCAGGTTAAAATGCATTGTAATGCAAGTTACTGACATTTTTACTGAGTAAAATAGTATCAACTTTTTTTTGGAATGCCTTACATTACGTTACAGCACAAAGCATTGCATTACAGTAATTAATTATTTTCTAACGCATTACCCCCAACACTGTAAACAAGTAAGTCTGTCTCAACAGCACATTAATATGGATTTTTGTTTGTTTACCAAAAAAAAGAACGAAAGACAGAATGAAAAAGAGTGGTTTCTAAATGCAGTGTGTTTTGTTTTGTTTCGTTTTTTTTTTTTTTCATTTATATATTGCTATCTGGACACCACATCTGCTCTTTGGTTTAAGTAAAGTATTAATATATTGGCTTCTTTTATGAGCTTTTGTTGCCTCTGCAAAATGAAAGACAGTTAATAATTAATGAATATTAATTGTGGTTAATCTAAATTAATCCATAGCGGCCATGAGATTAATCTGATTCAAATTGTTTGACAATCTGACAGACATATATCTGCACGTGTGTTTATACACATATGTTTTTGCACTATTGCTTCACAGCAAGAACGTTGTGGGTTTGATTCCTAGGCCTGGGGCCTTTCTGTGTGAACTTTGCATGTTCTCCCCATGTTTGTGTGTGTTTCCTCCAAATACACTGGTTTCTTCCCACCGTCCAAAGACATGCATACCTTGCAGGTTAATTGGTGACTGAAAGGTCTGTAGGTTTTTTCCTGTCTGTCACTGTATGTTGGCCCTGCGATGAACCTTTGCCCAATGTGAACAAGGATTGGCTCCAGTGCCCCCCGCAACCTAGAAACGGATAAACAGTAGAAGGGTTAGAATGATGAATGAATGAATGATTGTACACACAAATATATGAGAAAATAAATAAAGAGAGTCATTGACACACATAAACCAGAAGGTGGTGGTAAAGCATCTGAAAGTTGTTTGCTGGGTGCCAAAAAACCCCAGAAGAAAAACCTGTCTATTAATGTTTTATAGAATAATATGATTATACACTATTAACATATCATACAAAGCTGAATAGGTGGTATAATTGTTAGCTTACTAGTTCATTCACTTAAGTGAATATACACCACATCACAAAAAATGCTCAGTAATGAGATTATATATTCTGTCAGTACAATAATGCGCTGCCAGGTTTGTTGTAATATTGACCTACTGTTGAGTAATGTTTTTATTTTAATGACTTCTCCATCTACACAGACAGGAGAAATGCCATAAAAATGGACTTTAAAGTGAAGCTGTAAACTTGAATTGGAGCATCTGTGAAAATTCTCCTATTTTTCACATGAATAATATGAATGAATGAAGTGTTAACATTTTCATAATGAGTGCCCTTGTCGCTAATTTTGAGTCTTCACCAGAGTCTTTATTACTTTTAAATGATTCTCCTACTTGTGAGAAAATACTCTACAAAGCAGGAGATGCTTATGTCGTGGTCAGTGGGATTGACAGACTGTATCACACATGACGACCTGCGTTACAATCAACACAGAGTAAAGAGCATCCCATCTTCAACTTCAACTTCCATTACCAATTGCAGGCTTCAAAAGGCCAGTTGACATCATGTCATAATGTGGTTGAACAAACACACACACACACACACACACACAAAAGCAATAATTCTAGTGATCAGATGAGATCCTAAAACTGAACCTGGAACTACATGTCATCTGACTGGTTTCTGACCTTTATGCATGGCCATTTTCCAATCAGATTCAGGTGCAAAACAAGAGGCAATTTTATAACATTTACATAAAAAAATAAATATCTATAAATATAAACATGTTTTTGCATGCCATTGCCTTGCACAATTTTTTTGGGTAAAATCTTTGGCGCTGCACATTGTTAAACAATCTGTTGTGTAGGATATTACTGTGGTGGCAGTAGTCTGAATTATAAATATTATTAGATTTATGTAATAGAAAGAAATTTTCTCAAGAAAATAATTTTTCTAGAGAATGAAGGTATGTTATGTTATGATGTTACATTGAAATACAAACAAAAGAAAATGGAAGTTATCCCACCAAATGAACTGTAAAAAATGTAAAGAACCTACTTCATTACCTTTCATTCAAGACTGTCATGCCAATTCAGATTAGGGTTCCATGATTGATGAAAATTAAACATGCTTATTGTGAGTAAACCAAAATATATCTGACTAAATATATGTTCAGTACAGCTTGTTGACAAACCAGAAAAACGCAGTCGAACTCTTGAAAAAATGCCTTGGACTAACATGCTATTATCCCAACAGTTGCAAGAAGCAAAGCATTCAGCACTTAGGGCAACAGAGGAATCAAATATAAACATTTCCAACACACTTTAGATGGGCATTCAAATTCTATCCTTCAAAGGCTTGGTTTGCATGGAGACTTCAGCTACAGGTTTACTGTATATTGCTCTGTATACTAGGAGTCTTCTAGAAATAAATCCAGCTTGATCGACGTGCCCTACTTTTTGAGTGACCGCAACAAATCATGTCCCAAAAGGTTTAATTCCCCACAGTAGTTGTTGAGGTACAGCATTGATATATTATTGAGTCTTTGCCACAGTAAATAACTCCAATAGCAGCAGGTAAACCTTGGCTTACTGTTTTTGTTTTACTGTTTTACTGTATTTCCTCCCTGACAGATCCCGTTATGTGTCTAGGGGACCACTTTCTGGAACACCCAGAATGGGACATTTAGTATTTCCAAGCAACTGTTATATTTTTCTTTTCAACGTGGCCTCCGATCTGTGTGATTGCTCATTGATTTTTTTTTTTTTTTAAACTGATTGTTGATCCACCACTGGTTTGGAGTTGCGTCTGCAGTCTCCACCTCTGAGATATAGAATTTTGACTTTGTAGTTTGCAAGGCAGCGTGCGCCTTCCTGAAATTATTATATTGAGCTATGAAATGGGTTTTTTTAGCATACATGTAGACAGATGATTGAATTTGATTTCCCTTTTCACCCTTTTCATGTACAGCTCTGCCTTGAATATTGCTTTATGTTGCTTATAGATTTCAGAAATTAAGGCACATAGGTTCATCTCAACAATACTCCTTCCTTTTGTTCATGTTTGCTGCGTATGGTTTTCCTCTAATGTATGCCTACATGGCTTTCCATTGACAGATTGCTATCAGGTGTATTATTAATTTCCACGAATTGATTTATTTAGTTGGAAAAAAATATGCAGGGATTCATTGTCCACACCTAGAAAATTCATTACCTGGGAAGCAAAGTCACAATACTATGACACTACGGTCTGAAATTACAATTTCAGGAGCCTCGTGATAAATGAAAAGATGACATTTCATGAGTCTGATTGGTGTGCAGAAGAAAGTATGCAGTGTACTTTTTTTTGCCTGCAGGGATCTACCTTCCCAGGTACCTAAAGAGAGAAACTCATATATTGTGCTGAATGAGCCGTGGTTCCACTGGTGAGGCTTTAGCACCACAAGTTATAAGGCAGAGTAGTAATTGATGATTATTTACAGTTAACTGCAAAGAAAAAAAAAAAAAAAAACTATAGTAATGGCTAACCTGGCAGCATAGTGGTTAGCGCTGTTGCCCCACAACAAGAAAGTCACAGGTTCAGTTTTGGGCCTGGGCCTTTCTGTGCTGAGTTTGCATGTTCTCCCCGTGCCTGTGTTGGTTTCCTCCTACCGTCCAAAGACAAGCATGATTAGGTCAATTGGTGACTCTAAATTGTCTGTAGGTCTGAGTGTGAGTGGTTGTTAGTCTTTGTCTCACTGTACGTTGGCCCTGCGATGGACGGGTAACCTGTCCAGACCGCCCTCACCCAGTGTGAGCTGGGATTGGCTCCAGCCCCCCCCCCCCCCCCCCCCCCCAACCCGTAAAAGGATAGAAGATGAATGAATGAATGAATGAATAATACAAATAATGCATTTATACAGCACCATTAACAATGCTCGTAGATCCTTTATAGCAGACCTGGGTATTGTACGGCCCGCATGATGGTTCTGTCCGGCCCTGCGAGGTAAAAGTCAAACCACACCATTTTACCCATGGGACTAAAACAGCATTGTACGCCCCCGGGCCACATACGGCCTGTCTAAGGTTAATTGGAAATTACAAAATAAACATATTTTCTAATTTCACCTCATGCATGGACTCTTTTATTTTGAAGTTGTTTTTCATTCACGTTCATAATGACGTGCGCATGATTGGATCGTTTGCACCAGCAGATCACAAGACGACTTTAGCCCTCAAAAATGTCTGCTCCTGCTAAAAAAAGAAATCTGTGAACAAACATTTTCAATTATGAAGTTTACGAAATCCAGGTATCGATCCTCTCTCACTGATGAGCATCTGTCAGCTGTGCTTTACATCTCCACCTCAGACATTCAACCTGACTTCGATGCACTCGTTGAAGCCCAGCAGAGACTAGATTTCTCTCACTGAACAAGAAAAAAGAACTTAGAAAACACCAAATGAGGTGGTTAGACTACAAAGGCATGTAGGCATGTAAAGGCACCAACTAGCAGTGAACTGGGACGGTTTCTTTGGAAGCCTTTTTCTCAAAATCACGGTTCAGTGATGTTCAGTGACAGTTAAATATGATGTATCTTGTTTGGAGTACAAAAACAATATTGTGATGTCTTCAGAATGCTAAGAACCTCTTTCCAACAGTATATGAAACTCAAATGTGTTTTGGAGTGAATGTGACTGAAAATGTTCATTAATATGAGTCACAAATGGTAAAAAAACGTTCACATTTTGTTTACCATTGTTTTGGGAAATTTGATTGAATAAATGACATTTTTTGTAAGGCAACCTCACTTTTTCATTGCTTAACTATAACATATACTCTTACCAGCTTGTCAAAACAATGCTATTTACTGCTTTTTATAAAGAAATACAATTAATCTTATGCAGAATTGAGTTCAGCCTTTTGGTCCGGCCCTCCACAATATTTTCTGTTTCTCATGTGGCCCCATGGAAAAAATAATTGCCCACCCCTGCTTTATAGGAACAAAGGCCATTAAAAACAATAAAACCAAACAGGATAAACTATATCACATCAATAAAGATTTCTACACTCCAGCAATTTGGAGCATAGACGACCGTGAAAACAAGATGTGTTTTAAATCATTTAGTTTTAACTTAAGATTTGTTGAATTGGCCATTCATGTGTCCAATTCTTGTATTTAATTTAAGTACTGCATTGGCTTTTTACTTCAAAACTGGAATGTATTAGTTTTCCCATTCAAAGCCTGGTGTAATCACACTTCTTTAAGAGTGTCTCTTGCCACCTCAGTTGTTAGTTGATGGAGTTAAGATGGAGGAAAACCTTATTATGCTTCACAGGGTGGTTAGCAACTTGAACATTCCAGCTTGTCTTTGGTCAGTTTTCTATTGCGGACATTTAGCTCTGTAAGACCTTACGTACAGGTGCAATACAAGAGGCTGCAAATTGCCAAGATACAAACAGATATGTATACTAAAAAGTGACACCAGTAAAACCCACATACATGCCTTACACACCTGAGAATTTGCTTGGTCTTCCAATAGCACCATAGTGAGTAACATACCTGAACAGCTTACTTCTCCCAGTCAGGTAGATTGCTGTTCATCCCAAGTCTGGTACTGCTTGAGGTTGCTGCATCTGAAAGGGAGGCTGTTGGGTCTCTCATCAAACAGCACTGTGCGTTTAACCATTCCGGAGTGCTTTTTGAAGTATGGTTTGAATGATTGTCCTATTTCTTCTGACACTGCGCTCCACAATGCACTTCAACATACTTTGATAGTGATCAGATTTCATGATACCATTCAGCAGTCATGGCATCTAGTGCCAGAAGCAGCAAAGCAATCTAAAAAAAAAAGTGAACCCTCCATAATGTTTGACCATGCTTTGTTTTAAGGATTTGTTTTTTTCTTTTTTAATGTTTCATTTCATCTTCAGTGAGCAGTGGCCTCATGTGCTATTCCAAAAAGGTCTATTTTGGTCTCATCTGTCCACAAGACATTTTCCCAGAGGGATTTTGGCATTCTCAGGTATGTCTTGGCAAATTGGCTTTTTTATGCATCTTCGCCAGGTATGTTCCTCCTGGGTCTGCTACTGTGGCGTCTCATTTCACCAAGAACGTCATGGTACTGTGGTATAATGTGGCAGCACAAAATCAGATAGCTATCAAAGAATTTTGGGGAGCAATGTAGGGCCAGTGATGCTCTCTATTTATTTACAGAATCAACAGCTGCCAGAAATTTTGCAGAACTGTGTAAAAATCCTTCATGCATTTTCTACCGCTTGTCCAGTTCTGGCTTCCGGGGGGTGCTGGAGCCAATCCCAACACACAGAGACAGACAGAGACAAACAACCACTCACACTCACACTCACACCCAGACCTACAGACAATTTAGAGTCACCAATTAACCCAAACATGCATGTTTTGGACCGTAGGAAGAAACCCACACAGACGTAGAGGGAACATGCAAACTTGCAAAGAGATGAACCAAACCCACAACCTTCTTATCGTCAAGCTACAATGATAACCACTATGCCGCCGTGCTGCCATTTGCGTGAATCAATTCTAAGACAGCTAATTCAGAGAAGGTAAAGTGGAGAATTGTGGTTACAGTTTAGTCAGTCTCTCTCTGTCAGCAGCATGGCATAGGCACTCACAATCTATCTGAGACTAAGACTCATCAGCAGAGGCACAAGAGCAAGACATGATAACAGGGACAAATTCTAAGGCCCCAAAAGACTACTGGCTGTGGCTGTTGTCAGCTATCAATCATACAAGTCAGTTTATCAGTGCACGAGTTGAAAGTCTGTTTTTCTCTTGATGAGAACATGTCACCACCTTCAATGACAACATGGTTTGTTCAAACTATATACTATATATGCATTTTTCTAGTAATACAAAAATTATATGCTTCCGTTTGCCTGCTTTACATACATACAGAATTAGGTAATTGATGGAATTTCATAATCTTGTCAGAAAATGCAATGCATTTATTAGAATTCTGAGTGTAATAAAAAATTCACTATGGTGATTTATTATTATTACCATAATCAAGAGACAGCTGGGAAATCCACATGTTATTATTTGTTTTGGGAACCATTTGTTCAGTATATTGATCAATTGACCGCCTGCATTATGGTGAAGGTTTTGAATGACATGCTAAAATAAATCCATGTTTCTGTTTGTTGCTGTCATTAGTATCATCATATTTTTATGTGAGTAAATACCACATCCAATTAAAATTTGACATAAGCATGAATATAAATAATAATTCATTAATTCATACACACAAACTGGCAGCACAAGAAGATATAAGAAGAAGGTCGCGGGTTCAGTTCCCAGCCTGGGTCCTTTCTGTGTGGAATTTGCATGTTCTCCCTGTGTCTGTGTGTATTTTCCTCCCACCATCCAAAGACATGCATGTATAGGTTAACTGGAGACTATAAATTGACTGTAGGTGTGAATGCAAGAGTGAGTGGTTGTTTGTCTCTGTTTGTCCTTGTGTGCTGGCCCTGTGATCTACTGGCAACCTGTCCAGGGTGTACCCCGCTCCTCGCCCAATGTGTGCTGGGATTGGCTCCAGCAGCCCCGCGACCTGGATACGGATAAAGCGGATAAAGATGAGTGAGTGAGTGATACACACAAACTGCAGAATTAATACATTAAGGTGATGACAAAATGAAAGAGAATGTTTTTCAAACTTTTTCACCCTTTTTTTGGAGGGGGAAGTGGGGTCGTCACAGAATTGTAATTAGTGCTTTCTTTTGCATCAATGCGCAGGAGAACAGGTATACAACATGATCTACCCCCAACTGTCTAAGGAGAAATCAACAGCGTGGCAACAGAGAAGTCTGCTGGCAGACTGCCAAATCTCACAGCTCAAAGAACTGGTGGAGCAGGCTGCGGGTAACCTCACATCGCAGACACGTACAGACCAGAGATCCATTAAATTGAAAAGTCACAGCTGTTAATATTAGACTGATTCACCATGCGAGTGTAATTCCTCTTGGGAGATGGCTCTCCCACCCTTAACAAGGACATACACATCCAACAGAGAGTTGTGGCAAGAATGTATTCCTGATGGAAGGAAAAAAATATTTAGTATTTAATCATGATAACATAGAATATGAAAATAAATTAAAACTTGCAGGGCTTGCTATTTCTGACACACAACACTTAGTGATACTTTGGGGTTAGATGCACCAGAAGGCTCCAGATACTCATCATGTCTTGTTGAAAAACAGATTAGCAAGAAATATTACCTGCAACAACCCAATAGATCTGGACATCATGGAAACAAAATTTAAAAAATTTGTCAGCCCTTACGTAACAACAGATTCTCTGGATGGAAAAGATCAGTGAGGCATTTCTTTATCACCTCAGCTCTGTGAAAAACAAATCTGCCATGTGCTGCATGGCTTTTTGTGTGAGACTTGGAGGTGGGGGTAAATTTAGAAATGGACAGTCCACATGGACTGCTTGTTTGTGACAATATAGAAGAAATTGCATTGCCATTGCTTAAAAGCAGTATTTACAGAAGAAAGTGTGTTGTGTTTTCCGTGCACTTTTTCAGTACACAGAAAAAGTGGTTTGTTAGTTTGTTTTGGGCAAATCCCATGCCAATATATTTCCTTTTGTTAGAGCCATGTGAATAATTTGTTTATTTAACACTATTTAGGGTAGCATGATTTCTGTGCAAATCATGTTACCTAATTTGTTGGGTTAGAGCAACGAGAAAACACAAAAAAATGTCACAGCACTGAGCAGGTACACAACTCTAGTATCCAGCAATAATCCTTCATGACTTTATACTACTCTGGGAACATGAACCTTCTAGGAAAGAGATTTTTTTGGAGGGAAACTGGCAAGGCCTTGCTGCATGCAGCAAATCTTAGTGTGCTTTCAGATACAATGAGTTTTGGGCGACTCTAACCAGCACACTTGTTATGACAGACCAAGCAGACCTTCTAAAGTTATAGCAGGATATATCCCAATGATCTAGCAAGCTCCCGCTGTGTTTAGAGTGTAGCGTGCCAGTAGCAAGATATAAATTTTAGTTTTAAGCGCTCCACATTAACTGGTTTCAGGTCAACTTTCCATTTACTTTCCATAACTGGTTGGATGGCTTTTTTCTGTTGGCTACCTGCTTACAGAAGCAGGTAGGCAATACATATATGCATGCTTGCTGAAGAGTAAAAGAAAATGTATTAAAGTCAGCTCTAATATCATTAAACAAAACACTAACCAAGCATTAAAAAAAAAAAAAAAAAAAAAAAAGCTAACAAAATTCACAAAAGTCATATGTGGCAATGCAGCATATGAAAGATGTCTAATGAACATGCAGAGGGGGAACAGGTACTATATCAGCAAAGCTGCACACGTGTCCCAATGAATCTCCATAACACCAACCCAGAAATTTTACTAAATTTATGTTGAGATGAACTGATTATATATCTATGACAAAGGATAGCTGTGTTACTTACAGGCTTACACATGATGCCAAATTATAAGGAAGCACCAAGATACTACAAAGGAGCAGTTCACCTTTTCACTCAATCACCTAGTGAACAGATGGAACACTTATACCTGTAGCAGTGGACATTTCAGAGTTGTCTGCCTTTTCTTCCTTTCTGCAGGACCCACAAACAGCTTCAACCACAATGCACATATCTACCTCCTTCACTGGCTTACTTCACTATGGTGTAGGCTAATGGTTTTTCAAACTTCTTCAAATAGCCTATGGCCATTTGGGGGGTTGTTTTATGTCAGAAAGAAGTTGAAAGATATGAGCAAAATATAAACATGACATCATTGCTTTGCTTAATGTTCAAAAATAAAATAAAAAAAATAATAAAAAATATCTATATCTATATCTATATATAGATATAGATATATGTATATATATATGCAAATTATTAGGTTTGCTTGAGACACCCACAAAACCCCTCAATTAGCTCAAAATCCCAGGACACCTTTTTGAGAGCCTCTGTTCTAGGAAATCCACATTGGTTATTACTGATGGTTTAATCACACAACACCAAATCTGAAGCAGAGACCAGATGGCAGAGCACATGCCTGCTAAGATGTGTGCAATTGTCGCTTATCTGTGTCAGTGGATAAGCTTCATTCCAGGTACTTCCTGTTCTTGAAGAAAATAAACCTGAAGCATAAAAATGTGCTGAAACATTACAAATGAACAATGTCTCTTTTTAGGTGAGACAACATGACAACATGTTTTGCTGCAATTCAGCTTTCAATTGCTGTGCAGCATCAACATGGCATTCAACAAAAGACAGCTTTTGCAGATAATTGGCGGACTTTCTGGGAAGACATGATCTTATTATGAGAAACGGCATGCATCCCACATTTGCCAGGGCAGCTAACATATCCAGGATTCTAACCAAGTTCATTATGGAACCAAAACCATGACAACCCAGCTCTGGAGTTTTAGTCCTACACGCTTGTCTGTGATTCCATTAGCGCAGTCCAAAACCTCACTGCCTTAAACCTCACAAAAAACATGTCGGGTAGATATCCACCAAAAATAATTAAGTCAAAAGTACAAAACAGAAGCATTATGAACAAAAATGAGATCAAATGAACACCATTCATTTCAAAGTATGATAATCAAAATGGGATAATCTAATGTCACAGATCAAATATCGGATTATAATATTAGTTTAACTGTTATCATTTGCGACTGAATCTGCATCTTTTTCATCTTTCATCTTTTCTTTCTTTTTAACACTAACATCAAATATCCTCAAGGTGTGATCTGAGTAGCCTCAAGTGCATATAGATTGTACTCTTAGTACACAGGTACACTCCTAATTGGTAAATAGCAAGCTAACTCTGCTCACGTCACCAGCATTACTGAGCTCCATCACTCTCCTGCTGCACAAACAATCCAGGTACAGAGCTCAGAGCTGCTCTATTCCTGTGTCAATATTCTGTCTCAAAATGTCGAAATGACAACAGGTCTTGCACAAAGAAATTAAATCACTGTAATTGAGGATGCCAGAATAGACCGTTATGTATCATGAATGCAGGGAAATGGGAACACTTTGTTTCTTTTGAACTTTGTGGCCAGGCTGACGGAATCTTTGCTGTGCATATCAGTAAATTAATTCATTCATTCATGTATCTTAGGCTTATCAGTTATAAGTCTATGGCTTATCAGTTTCTGGGTTGCAGGGGTGATGGAATCAATTGGACAAGGGCTGGGTCACCATGGACAGGTCACAAGTAAATTTCAGGGCCAACATACAGAGACACTCACATTAATTCCTAAGGGCAATTTTAAGTCACCAACTAACCTAAAAATGTATGACTGGCCTGGAATTCCTAAGGAAACCCACACAAGCACAAGGTAACCTGAAAACTCCACACAGAAAGCCCACGAATCAAGCCCAAGTCCTTCTTGTGGTGAGACAACAGTGCTAACCACTATGCTGCCGTTTATCAATTAATATGTTCCGATAGTTCTTTGTGAACTTCAGGAACTTTTGTCTCCAACTGTCACACAAAACTTCCTGACCTTAACCATCACCCGCAAATATAGAAACTGCTGTAATTTCTGATGTTCATTCAGTGTTCTTTCTCCCACTTATGTTCACTTCTAATTCCAATTACTTTGTTGCCTGTCTCTAAATCATCTGTCTGTTTGTAAAAACATCAAACTGTGTTTAAACCATCAGCCTTTCTATAAAACATCAGCTTGTCTCTGTAAAACATCTGCCTGTTTCTAAATCATCAGCCTCTCTATATAAACGATCTACCTGTATTTAAGCCATCAGCCTCTCTATATAAACTATCTACCTGTATTTAAACCATCAGCCTGTGTCTCAACCATCAACCTGTCACCACACCATCAACTTGTTTCTATAAACTGTCATGGGGTGGTATTGAGGAATGGCAGTGGAATGAGGACCCAAATGCAGGAGCCAGACTGGGTATAGGTGAAAACCTAATACTTTTAATTAACAGAAAATCAAAACTACAAAATAGCTCAAGTGAACAAGCAGAAGTACAGGAAGACAACAGGCCGAGGAACACAGGCAGAGAGACAGGCTGACAGGCTGAGAGACAAGCAGAGGGGCAGAGGGACAGAGAGACACAGGCAGAGACAAGCAAAGAGACGGGCAGGAGTCAGGAAGGCGGAACAGCAGGCCAAAAAAGACGAGCACCACCAAGTGAATAAGGGACAAGGATCTGACACAGACCAAATGGAAAACAGGACTTAAATACGCAGTGACTGGACAAGACACAAGTGATCCACATTAGGGCAGGGAATGCAATCAACAGGGGAGCAAAAACAGGAAGTAAAGCAACCAGTGACACGACAGAACCCAGACATCAAAATAAAACAGGAAGTGGCACAGACCGAACACACTAGACACCAGACAGAAGTCAAAACATGATAGACATACTCAAACTCCAACATAGAAACCAAAACCAGGAGAATAAACCATCTGTCTGACTCTAAATCATCTGTTTGTCTCTAAACCATCAGCCTGTCTATAAAACATTAGCCTGTCTATAAAACATTAGCCTGTCTCTAAACCATAAGCTTGTCTCTGTAAAACATCACCCTAACCCTAACCCTAAACCATTTGTCTGTCTAGAAAACAATTGGCTTGTCTCTACAGACCATCAACCTGTGTTTAAACCATCAACCCGTCTCGAAGCCATTAGCCTGTCTCTATTGACCATCAACCTGCATCTAAACCATCAGCTTGTCTCTATAAACCATCACCCTCTCTATATAAACCATCAGCCTGTCTCTATAAACCATCAACCTGTCTCTAAACCATCAGCTTGTCTCTATAAACCATCAACCTCACTCTAAACCATCAGCCTGCCTGTATAAACCATCAGCCTGTCTCTAAAACATTAACATGTGTCTAAACCATCGGCATGTCTCTAAACCATTAGTCTGTCTCTGAACCATCAGCTTTCTATAAACCAACAACCTGTCTCTATAAACCATCACTGTGTCTCTAAACTAGCAGTTTGTCTCTCTAAACCATCAGCTTTTCTCTATAAACCATCAACCTCTCTCTATAAACTATCAGGGTGTTTCTAAACCGTCTGCCTGCCTCTAAACCATCAGTCTGTGTCAATAGACCATCAACCTGTGTTTAAACTATCAGCCTGTCTCTAAAAGATCACCCTCTTTATATAAACCATCAGCCTGTCTCTAAATCTATATGTATCATAGTCTCTTAAAGCAGGTGTAATAAAACCTTTATAATTCTCATAAAAAGACTACTTTTTGTACAGATACTTTCTTCATCAAATATAAACCTTTATGTAATGTAATGACCCTGCACTTAATTAGAAAAAGTGCATTTTAATGTGCGCTACTTTTCTAGAGCTGCATCTGATATCTGATACAACCAACCACTGCAACCAGTGACTGAGAATGAAACTGTCAACATTGCAAAGAAGAAGAACAGAGGTATAGAAGGAAAATAAACAAAGACTGAACAAATAAGCATGGAAAAGACTCAAGTTTTCACTGCCAACAAAAGAAACACAATAAACCAGGAAAATCAGAATAAGTATTACTCTCTGAAAAGAGGAGATGTAAATAACAGTGTTCGAACACAGGGCTTCCTCTCAGGCAGCTTCAGTGAGAATGAGTTCACAATTAATTTCAAATTTAGAGATATCTTTGAATGTGAAATATTACAACATGAAGAAGCATTACAGTACAAACTAAATTTTCAAATCAAATTTCTCTTGTTTTCTTTATACAAATAGACATAATAGAATTTTTCTCTTTTATTTAACAGGAAAAAGGAAATAAAACATATCCTTTCAAATTTTTGAATCAAGGTGCATTTTTCTATGCCTATTTTTGTGTTTTCCTTACTATCTTTACACACATGATGTGCACACATTATCTTTAGCACACATCAGTGTAACTTTTTAATGCTTGATAACATACATATTTAGAACACTGACAACCAGCTTCCTGATTAAAAACCCTCCATCATTTATGCACAAGCACAGGCACCTATGAAAGGAAATAAGTCAAAAACAAGACACACAATGTAAATTATTTTAAATAAACAGTAAGGAACCAAAAATCCAAATAAAGTCCCATTAAGTCCAAAGAATAATGAAAAAAAAAAAAACAACAAACAAACAAAAAAAATGAATTGTTTCAATTTTATCCATTGATATCTATCAATGAAGTGAGATGAAACCAATCACTGAGATAAACTAAAGAACTCCTTAAAGACATTATAAACACCTGCAAAAAACGCTAAGAAAAAACTAAAATGTTACGAAATGCCTTTTTTCCCGTGTACTGTTAGCATCCCAACATAACTTCATTTGACTTAATTTTTGTTGGAGAGTACATCTCGCTGTCACCCCACAATAAGAGGGTCGCGGGTTTGGTTCCCAGCCTGGGGCCTTTCTGTGTGGAGGTTGCATGTTCTCCCTGTGTCTGCTTAGTAGGTCTGAATGCGAGCATGAGTGGTTGTTTGTATCTGTCTTTGTGTGTTGGCCCTGTGATGGACTGGCGACCTGTCCATGGTATACCCCGCCCCTCGCTCAGAACATTGGCTGGGGTTTGGCTCCAGCAGCCCTGCAACCCGGCCTGTTAAATGATCAAAAGACCTTTTTCTTGACCAACTCACAGACCAACATTACCAGAAATAAAAGTATTACTTTAAATCAGTTTAAAGCAAAAAATATAACTCTTTTAGAGCTTTGTATGTGTTAAAAATCTTTTTTTGATCAAAATAATGATCCTCCTTCAGAGAGTGCTGTGAGAAAAAAGATTTGACTTGGAGGGTCATGATTCTTCCAGCAGGGAGAAAATTTAACAGTGTGTCAGTTTATTTCAGCGCAGATGTTGGATCATTCCTGGCTGACTTCTCCTCTCTCACATGCCAATGACAAATCATCAGCTCATCTATGTGCAGCAATCAAGCTTTCATGCTGAGGCTAACAAAGTATTACTTTTATATGACAGAAGACTCTTATTGGGGGTGGTTTGACTGTGAAAGGCTCTTTTTCACTTTAATGGCAATTACTTTATAACTGATATCAAAAGCTTCATAAACTTGCCAGCTGCTCATGTGTAGTATATCCTTTCCCCCTGTTTAGGCAGATCTAAACATCAGCCTTGACTCTTCAACTCTTTTTAAATTAATAGCAGTGGTAATGTGTCCCATGATGGCGTTCATATGCAACTCTACTGACACCTTATTTGTCTGTTGCACTGTGGGACCAGAAACCTCCCTCAGCAGCATGCAAAACACACAGAATGCTAGACCTTTCTAAGTGGGAGTATTTATAGTTTCAAATTCTTACAGTCCATTGATTTGGCTGTTTCCAATCATGGTGTCATTCCATAAGTGGAAAGATCTGTTTTGTGTTAAGACAAAAAGAAGGGAGGCCTAGTGAAGAAAACCACGTTAGAACTGTCTGTTTAAAGACAAAATAGGAAACATAATTACTGTGTTTTGTCAGAAAAGTACAGCTGATAAATCCAGATAAATCCAGTAATCCATCAGTTGATATGTCAAAAAAAAAAAATAAAAATAATAATAATAAGTTAGCCCATGTAGCTGGACCCTCTGGCCTCAGTGCTTATTATCATGTACAATGAAAAACATTTTGGTAAGAAACAACAATTTGATGATTATAATGGGGCAATTTTGTCCATTTTGCTCATTCGTAAGGGCAGTGTTCCTAATTTGGTGTGGTGTGGTGATGAAATGAAATGCTCAGATACATCATTAAGCAAAGTGGTGCCATTTTGAGTTGTTGGTTGCCAAATGACCACTAGGATCACAAGAGGACATGCATTCAGGTATGTGCATGGTTCGGGAAGGTTACGGTTACGGGAAGCTAAGAGGAGCTTGGGTCCCCCAAGAGGCACCCGAGCTCCCCTGAAAGCCTGCCCTGAGACAAATTCCACTTTAATATTTTATTTTCCCTACACTGAGGTTCCTGAAATGAAAAAGAATAAACATGCCATGGCTGTGTACGTATCTGTCAAAAACTGATGCAGAGGCTGATCATCACTGGGGAGACTGTGATTCACCCATAAACAAGCAAACTTTGGATGTGAGGTTGCAATGGAAAGATATGCTGTGTCAGTGATCAAGTTTTTAGGAGACTGGCATTTAGAGGAAATGGCAAGTCCCTTTGATCACCAAATGAAATTTATTTTGAAAGTTAATAATGGTAGTTTCTTCCAGGACACATGAAGGCATGCAATCTATAGGCAGTCTCTCTATTGTTATGTGCAGAGTTAACTGCATTAATAGGGCCAAAAAAAGAGCCAGGTTTGTAATTACAGAGAAGATTTGTTGTGAAAAATATGTATTTGTCATTGTAGATTCAACTTTTGACCAAAGCTCATGTTTATCAGTAAACATTTACCTTTTGGTTTCTCCCCAGTTGAATGTTTTCTAACTTTTGTGCTTGAGGCTGGACTTATCCAATTGTTGAGGCCAATGATTTGATAATGACAGCAATGTGTCTCACATTGACAGACTGCAATTTCACTGCAGGCACTCTTGAAGCAAAGAAACCAATTAATCCGTTCCATGCCTCATGCTGACCATTCTCCAAACTGAATGGGTATAAAAAGCACTTGGACAAGCAGTCCTGAGGCAAGTGATTTAAGCATGCAAAAATAAACTTTAGATCTGAGGCGATACTTTCAAAATCCTTGACAATCTAGACCAACATTTAAAGTGCTATCTAACATTTGGTGAAGCTGCTGATCTTACTCCTTTATATTTACAACTTTAAAATAAAGGTATCCCTGGAGCAACATACAGATGAAAACAGAAAAAGATACACTAACTCTATCCGTTTCTGTCCAATCCCCTAACCCTCCTTTACATATCCAGGCTGAGGAATTTCCTCTTGCTCTCACTATTACTACTCTTGCGTTAGCCTTCTTTCCTATTTTTTGGTGGCTACAATGCATTATTAGCATAGAAAGAGTGATGATTTAAAACAGGGTTGAGTTAATCCTATCCTAACCCTAAACCCTCCTCATTTGTTTTCCCCTCCTTTTCTTTTTTTTTCTTTTTCCTATTCCTAACCCTAAAATATTCAATTTTCAGGGTTTCAATTTCACCTGTGTCTCCTGTTTGTGGTGGTCATACAGTTTGAGCCTAAATTTTGCACAAATCTTAGCTCCACCAATTAAATACCCTTAGATCATTTGCATATCCTACCTGGCTTCTTCTGAGGCAAAGCCAGCTCAATGTTATGAACTGAAAACTACATGTTGTCATATTTTGAGTTCTGTGGTCAGGTTTTGAGTTCAGTCTGGTTTAAGTTTCACTGTTATGTTGAGAGTTCTGTGTCTGGTTTGAGTTTCACTGTTATGTTGAGAGTTCTGTGTCTGGTTTGAGTTCGCTCGGTTTGTTTGTGTTCACATCCTGTTTTATTTTGAAAATCTTGTTCTTATTCTGTTTCCCTCGTGTTGATTGCCTTCCCTGCCCTAATGTGGTTCATCTGTGTCTTGTCTAGTCACTGTGTATTCAAATCCTGTTTTCTGTTTAGTCCATGTCAGAGCCTTGTCTCTCTGCCTGTCTCGCTCTCTGCCTGTGTCTCTCTGTGTCTCTGTTTCACGCTGATGTTGTCTCACTTTTGTCTCTGCCTGTTGTCTGTGTTTTTCTACCTGTCGTCCCTCCGTCTATTATTTATTTTGTAGTTTTTGGTTTTGTTCATCGTCCCTTTACCTGAGTTATTTTGTAGTTTTTTTTGGGGGGGGGTTCTATGCTATTAAAGTATTTATTTTCACACCTACCTGGTTCTCTTGGCTCCTACATTTGGGTCCTCATTCCACCACCACCCGCAACAACACTGACACATGTATATCTAAGTCCTGGAATGCTATTCTTCCTCAAATCCAGACAAGTTTACAGGACAAACACAGATGTCATGACAGCAGTCCCAATGTTTGTCAGCAAAAAGATCATTCTGCATGCCATGAAAAGAAAGTGTTAACTGCACAAAGTCTGTGCCAGATGCACCACACACCACAAAAGATAGCAAGATTCAAAAGATTGGAAGATGGCTGTGAATAAAATACTACCAGGAACATTTATCCTGACTGTTCATAACCAGGTCAGTTGTCTTCCTATGTAATCTGTCTATTTGGGTTTATGTATTGTAGATCATTGTATTTGTAACAATTGTCTATCTAATTCCCTATTGATCTTCCACCAGACCTGATTTACTGATCAATCATGGCATACAGAAAACAGTTATCATGAAACTGTAACGAGAGAAATACAGTCAAGGTGAGGAATTGAAAACATTGTGGCAAATTCAGCTTTTGTGTAATTTCCAACCTGGACACATATCAGTCTTGATAATATGCTTTAAAAATAACAGTAAAACACTGTGATATAACTAAAGACAAAGTTGTTTTGTTTTTTTGTTTTTTTTGTTTTTTAAATGCATGCAGTTACTTTCTTCTGCCTGCTATGCATTCACTATTTTAAGACTTTGAGTACTGGACTGGAAAAATGGAAAAAAGAGAACTCTTTTGGTCTAAAACATGTGAGGAACTCTGAACCGAGTTTAAGATAGGGTCCATATCTGATGTTTCTGGTGACAAACTGCCAAGTTAAAATGTTCTGGATTAACTTAAACAAGGGGGACACAGACTCACCTGGACTTTTCTTAGTTGAACTTGGCTCTCAGTGAGTTCAGCCATTGGCTCAGGTAGGACTTTTACATCTTAATCACGTCAGCCATAACATTATCAGCTGCCGAATAATGTGTAGGTCTCTTTTTAAGTAACATATTACAGAGGACTCCCATCAAGAGGGCACTGCCGTTAGGGAATACTTTTACCATGAATGAGTGAGCATGGTCAGTGAAAACATTTCCATAGGTGATAAAATCCATATGAAAGGCAGGACCCAAGATTTCCCAATAGAACATTGTGTAATGACAGGGGTTAACATGGGATCCCTGACTGCACAGCATCAACACAGCCCCACACACAACAAATTGTGATCCACCTTCAAAACCAGCATTAACTCTTTTGTTGTTTGGGCTACAGTATGACTTATGTTGACACTGCATACTGTGCTGTAAATTTATACATACCTTCCTAGTTTTGATATGAGCTGCTGCCAGCTGATATCAGTTGATTTCATTCCCAAAATGCATTGAGTAGTGTGGCCTGGTATCATGGAAAAAAATGATGAAAGTGGATATTACAGTTATCCTGACTTTGTGAATTAAAAATTTTTCCCCGCTTAAAATGAAAACTAACTCATTTCTGATTACCCTTGTGGGCTCTAGAGTTTCTGAGAAATGTGGTGTGTTGGAATATTTTAAGTTTTACATTTTGTGTTGATCTGGTGGATGGACAGACTGATGACAAGACATGACAGCCCTTCCCATTCCACTTATTCACCTATGGCTGGAGTTTATATATACATATGTGTTAGTATATTTCTTTGAAAAAAAAAAAGAAATGCATGCAGGAGTCATTTTACTAATGAATGAGTGAATAAATAAAAAAAAAAAAATAATGAAATAAAGAGGAGAAACTATCCCTTGGGGTTTATGCATAAATCCAGTGTCAGCTGGTATTGGCTCCAACCCCACTGACCCTGAAGGGGTAAGCAGTATGGTTACTGAATGAATGAATGAGTAAAAAAAAAAAAGTGTGCAATGTCAAGCAACACCAAACCAAAAGACAGGGCAGACCTTGTGCTCTGCTCCAGGGCTGTTATTAACAAAACTAAAGACCTTGTCTTGAATCTTGAGGAGTTGTAGTACTTATTTACAACTTGTCACAGTCTGCCCCTGTCTCTCACCCTGGACTCAGTACCTTCCACTGCTCACACCACGCGTGCTCTCACTCAGCTAATCAGCCCACCTGCAGCCCATCCCCTGCAATCAGCCCCAGGATATATTCACCTCCACACTCACTCCTTTCTAGATTGTTCTTTAGCATTACGTGAGACTTGCCACTATTCTTTACCTGCGTGCCCTCCTGTTGCTGACCCCACCTGTTCCTGACCTGCTCCCTGGTATGCCTGCCTTTCATCCCCGACCACGCGTTCAACCTCATCGTCTTCGGCTTCTGTCTGCTCTCCCGGCTACGACCCGCCCGCCTATCCTTGGCTCATTCTCTGCCTGCTCCCCGTCAGTTCCTCTGTTTCTTCAGACTGCCCTCCTGGCTTCAACTGTCAGTCTGTCCTCCCCGATGGCTAATGTTTTGTTCATTTGTGTTTCCTATTTTATTTTGCTCACTTACCTCTTGTCTCATTTCAGATCCACTTTCTGCCAAGTCTCCTACCTGTTTGTCTGCCTCACCCTAATGTGTTGCCTATGTGTCTCATTGTATTCCCTCTCCTGGTGTATTTAGTCTCTTTACTTCCTCCTTCGCAAGATCTTTACTTTTTGTGAGTTCCAGCATTTTCCTGTACTTGTCTTGTAGTGTGTATTGACCTTTTGATTTGCCCTTTACTCACTCTTTTTGCCTGTTACGTGTGTTCAACCTATTTCAAATTAATTATTTGAAGTCCTACCTGCCTAACATCTGCTTCGTGGGTCCGTTCACATTTGTGTTTGATATCGACACCACCTATAGGGAGCACAGATCATAAAAAGACAAGTGTTTGAATTCAAAGATCAAGCATGTTTAATATTGTAGCAGATTTCTCGCTGATGTCATTGTGTATCTGCAAAACAACACAAGCCACAGAGCCACTCGCTTACTGTCAACACAGTAACATCACCCTCTAGTTTTCAAAGACGTCACTTCTGTTGAATGTATGCCTCATGCCCCCAAAAAAACATTGATAGCCCTGCTGTAGTTTGGAAACTGTCATTTGGACAAGTTCATACTAGGATTTTTGGGCATGCTCATGCTGAAGAGTGCATAGTTCACAAGGCAAGTCCACCGTTCATCAATCCTATTTGAGGTACAGATGAATCAGACATTTGTGTCCAGGAAAACCCCTACAAACCATTCCTGAACCACTTTATTTAAAAAAAAAAAAAAAAACATGGCAGAGGGCATTATCCTGCTGAAATTCCCATTAAAGTGTTGTCTCCAAGATGGGATGTACTTGGTCTGCTGCTATTTTTATTTTGGTGATGCATGCCAAAGTAACGTCGGCAAGTGGTTAGCACTTTTGCCTCACAACAACTTCTGGGATCAATTCCTGGGCCCTTTCTGTGCAGTTTGCATGTTCTCCCTCTGCCTGTGTGGGTTTCCTCCCACCGTCCAAAGACATGTTTGGGTTAGTTGGTGAATCTAAACTGCCCATAGGTCTGTGTGAGTGGCTGTATATGTGTGCCAGGACCCATGGTTCTCCAGCAGAACATTGTCCAAAGCACAATGTCCTGCATGTTTCTAAAAAATCTAACCTGTGTTCAATTAGACCTGGTGATTGTGAAGGCAATAGTACATGACTAATTATTTCACCATTTATTATTTTCAGAATTTGGCATGCTTCATAACATATGTACATATACACACAATATGTGCTATAAATAAGTAAATGAGTTGAGCTTGCTTTCTGTGTTGGCTTTTTTTCATTGTCTGTTACACCTCAGACTCTCAACTACACTCTTTCAGCACATCAATTTTGCCAAGTGACCTGAATATTTTATTCTATCAATTATATTTTATTTTTAGAGATTTATATTTATTTTAAATTTCAACTTGGAAATGTGTGGTTACAGATGATGATGTTGTACATACCGAATGTGGGCATTTTAAAATTGTCCCATCATATTTTAGATCATAAACATGAGTTGTAGGAGAAACTGTATGCAATCATTTCTAAGTTGGAGGCAATATGATTTGATCGTAGTGAAGATATATATTGTCTGCTGTGATGGCACTGCCTGCAAGCTCTACTTCACATGATGGATTGTACAACCATTTACTCTGTAGTAGACCTTTCACTTTTATATTGTTTTTGATGGTATGGAAATTTGTCTTCATTTGCCTTTTTTGCCACTTAAAAAAGCTCTTAAAAAAGACTCAAAAAGAAAATGTGTCAAAAAGGAAAATGTGACCAACTGCAAAGTTCCTTGAAGCTTAACCTCTAGGTTCAAACTTGTGATGTGTTTTTACCTAGGAATTGTCACATGACTTTTCACATGGCCCACGTTCCCCAAAGACATTTAAGAAGGGGGATCGGCGAAAAGTCATACAATAACAAAATGTCAGAAAGCCTCAAAAAATATGCCAGTAAAAAAATTAATAAATAAAATCCAAAAACACTGGGATCCCCAGAAAAAAGAAAAAGAACAGGAGATAATATCAGATAGACTAGTGGAATAAAAGAATTAAATCTACATGGGAAGAGGGTAAAAGAACACAGGTGAAACCCGACAGAGTGGGTCAGCACAAGATGAAGACAGGAAGTAAACTATAACTGCTTGGAAGCCTGCAATTTACAGTTTAACTAGTGGAAACCATGTTTGGAGAAGGTTGAGCTGAAACTACTTTCTGCTTTCTCCATCAGGTGGCCATTTCTGGTGAAGTTTGTCAATTGCATAATAGCCTCATTGTTGGGATCACCTCCCACGTGCTCTAAAAGAACAATAGAGAGGTCTACATGTCCCTCCTGAAGCCTGAGCCAGAGTTGTTTGCCTGTTTGAAAATGGCGACAAGACCCCAGGATCCACCCCTAGGGTGTGGTTTTGAGTTTGAAAAGGAGGACAGCATCAGAGAACAGCATCCACGGTGATGTCACACAGGTAATAAAGACGGTCCATGGCTCTCCATCTTCTCTTTTTGCTTTTGTAGTAGAGAGCTTTCCCAGCTTTCGTTTCAACCGGATCGCCGAAGGGAGCAGCACCAAACTTGGATCCTGCCACCACAAAATCCTGGGTCACAGTCTTCAACTCGCAGGACAAGCACAGACTGCTGTTTTCTCTTTTTGTTTGTTTTTCCTTTTTTCCTCTCCAAACTCAGCGCAGCCTGCCGTGCAATCAGCTGATCCACGTGCTGAGAAGACCAGCACGCCAACTTTGTTACCTGTAGCTGACAAAGAACAGTTGTCTTCTGTGATCTTCCTGCTGCTGCCAAGGGATTCATCACGTCGCCGTTATCTGAGGATAACACGGACCGCCAACTGAGCTGAAGAACGTGTTGCGGACACTCGGAGCGGATCTCTCTCTCTTTAATGCCCCACCAAAGTAAGAGGCTTTAGGTCGGGGCAGAGACAATTATTATAGTGTGCATTGCATTTTGTTTCACTGTGTCTTTTGTTTATTTGGGAATTCAGTTTATCTGTTTGCTTTGTTTAGTTTTCTTCCCCCTAAATTCCAAAAATTGCAAAAGCGATTGGTGCTACAGACCTCATGTCATGTGATTGGTGATTGAGCAATATCACTAGTTGAAGGCCCAATACCCGACCTGTGAACTCTGTTCGCCGGCTCGGCTATTGTGTAGTGATATTATAACAATCAACTGTGGTGACGTCGTCCACGATCTCTTTCGTGTATATTAATAATTTCTCTTTAACTAAACAAAAATCTGTTTTATCTCGATTAATTGATGGAATTTTCAGCAGAATAATTGATTCCTCAAATATTCAGTAGCAACAGCCCTAGAGTCATCCTCTCATGGCTATTACATAGAATGCAGGTTTAAAACATCTCAATATTGGTTTCCATCTTTATTGCCAGAGCCTTTGTTCATTTTAATACACTGTTTATGCATAAAATGCACAATGGATATGGTTCCCAAATGAAGCAGGAAATAAACCCAAGTCCAATCCATTCTAACATAGTGTCCTCTCAGGGAAACTGTGACAACGAATGATAAAATGGCTCAATGCGTGAATTATTAATGCCCTTTGAAATGCTGTTAATGAACTCTGTTTTAGTTCCTTTTCCATAGTATGAATAATAAATGTTTACCATTTCAATTATGAGAATGAATGACAGTTTCTTTGTTATGCAGAGGGGCTCAGTGGCAGACAGGCAGGAGATTTCCTTAGGGTCACTTAGGGTCAAAAAATTTACTTACGATGACTGCAAACAAGTTCTCTGGACAAACCTGAGAAACGACGAAACAATGAAAGCAAGTTTGAACTATTTGGTTCAAATCGGAGATGCTATGTCATGAAGACATGACATGAAGACATATTGAGGTTGTAAATTTGATGTTTCCAGATTTTCTGGAGTAGTTTAATACTTTAATACTTATCAGCAAAACAGCCGTACTTATTATCACTCACTGGTCCTCAAAGTTAAATCTTTTGTTATTAGTGGAACCATCAGTTACATTTAAAATTAGCTGGGTTAGTACACACTGGGTAGCAGGGCGGCATAGGGGTTAGCCCTGTTGCCGCAAACTGTGTGCAATTCCCAAATTACAATTTCAGGCGCCTCATGATAAATGAAAAGATGACAATTCTTGAGTCTGATTATTGTGCAGAAGAAAGTATACAGGGACCTTTCTGTGCAGAGTTTGCATGTTCTCCTCATGCTTGCGTGGGTTTTCTGCAGGCAGTCCAGTATCCTCCCACTGTCCAAAGACATGAATGTTATTTGAATGGGTGACACCGTGACCCTGCAATGGACTGGTGACCTGTTCTGGGCCCACCCTCACCTAATGTGAGCTAGGATTGGCTCCAGCACTCCCTCCAGCACCCACACCTGGTAACAGATAAGCGGTAGAATATGAATGAATGAATATTCCTTTTACAATTCTGATGTTGAAACTACAGAACATAGTGTGTAGCAATTCACAGAGTTGAAAAAGAAATGTCGTCATGGTATTTAAATCACATGAAGATTTGAAAAGAAAAAAAAAAGAAACAAGGAAACTTCATGATTAACACAATTCTCCAATTTTATGAATTCCCCAGCCGTCTTTAAGACTTTCTGCAACAAATTTAAGTTACACAGTAAATACCTAAAGAATATATCACTGTCCTATCGCAATCAAAGGTGCCAATGAACATGCCCATATTTGGTAATCACAGCTTACTGTAGCTGTAGCTTGTGCATTTATTTTACAATAAACCATCAACAAAAAAATATTCTTCTTGTGTCGCTCAATTCTTCATTTTGACATCAACATTTGGGTGCATTAGGCTTATGTCAAAATAATCTGGTGGCCCAGAATTTACTTCAGCCAGATTTGGCCAAGAGGATGAATTTAAATCTAATACATCTGAGGGGTGAATACCAAGGGTTTTTGCTTCAGCTGGAAATATAACTAATGGATAGTGGAATGATAAAAACATTTTAGTGCTGTATGCAGTGTGTTTCCATACTGATATTAGCATTTAACTCAAAGTACTGCTGTGTGCATTACCAGGTTTTATAAATTTGATTTTAGAACAAATATGCCAGGTGAATTTTGAGACCAGTAAGAACCTCTTTCAGTGAAAATACGTGCATCTGCTTGCATAAAATGCATAAATGATATCTAACCACTGGTATTGAAATAATTTGAGCTCCTCAAAGCAACAGAATTCCAATAAAGATTAACAGCCTCTTTCCCAAACATTGAAAAACATACTCGGACTTATCGACAACTAAATAAATAAAATATTAACGCGCAAACAAAAAGAGCGGCACAGCATAAAGATTAGACTAAATAACCAAGCAGTAGGTGAAGGGATTGAAAAGGAAATAGGAGCAATATAATTCACTACAGCAACAGAATTTACACGGGGCCCTTCTCCAAATTGAAAAAGGATGAAATTAGGATAAATAATAAATGAGTGTGTTATTACACACTAACAACCATGATAAGCACCAAGGACATATCAACAAGCAAATGAGAGGTATTCCCAAAACAACTGTGTATTTAGTTGGGAGTATAAGAAATAAAATCCAGCACAAGCATTACATTGGATTTATGCCGTAGTACAATGGAATACTGTTTGGAATGTTGGTCTTTAATATGGTTTCATGCCTTATTTTAAGACTGGATCTTAGACTTTCACCACATGAATAAAGAGGCTAAAATTAGCAAGTACCAGATTTTAACTTCATAATATAATGCAATTTTAGTAATATATGTAAATGGATTAGCCATCTGTTGGGAGGGAAAAAATATCCTTACTTGTAATTTTTGCATTTTAATTTCAAGGCACCTCTGAACTGTCAGGCAAAACAAAACAAAAACTTTGGCATAAATTTGCAACTGCAACCAGCCTCACCAACATTCCTGTGATCGCATGTCAGTCAACTGATAGGCTGCACTTGTAGGATAATCATCAACATGTCATATATTTTCTGTTGGGAGGATTACTGATTACTGTTATGTTCTTCACTACTAGGTCACACACTGTAAAAACTGTCAAATAGCAACGGTAAAATCAAAAACAGTATGTCACTGTCGTAAATACATTGAATTACAGTAAAGAACGTAAATAACTTTAAATTTTATGGTCTTACTCAGTAGAAAATACTGAATTTTATTGCGAATGTTATAAAAAATTAGCAAAATTCACGGTGAAATACCATAATGTCACAAGCGTGTAATTGACGGTATCATTCTGTCTCAATCAAAGATTTTGCTGGTGTTTGCGTTTACATATACGGTACACAACCATTAAATCATACCATAATTTCTACAGAAAGTAGAGTGATAAAAAGTATATTTTTAAGCAATACATCAGGACAGGCCATGCTATGTGCTCATATCACAGTTAAGGGGCATTGTTTGGGCAGATGTGAAGTGATTAATGCAATATAAAACTATAGATGTTATATTATTGTCAAAACATAAGATAAGATTAACGTTATTGTCCCACAAAGTGGCAAATCTGTCTTGGGCAAACCAGGCATTCGCATGGAGCCCCACGCCTCACACAAGGTCCTTTGGGACCCCCCAAAATGCCCTCTCTATACTTAGATAGATGCAGGAGCCCCCAAATGGCTAAATCCGCCACTGTCAACAGGAAAACATAGGCCTGCAACGATCATTAGAGTTTATCATATAGTTTTATTGCAACATTGTTAACACATCTTTTTTAAATAATAGTACATCTTTCTTTTGTACAGTAAAAAGACAATTTCTATTTTTATTGTATTCTTGTACATGTACATTTTTTACTATATGTAAAATATGACAAAGAACACGTATGTTTCCCATGTCAATAAAGCTTTATTGAACTGAGGAGCGAGAGAGCGTTGCGGACTTAACGGAAGCAGGACATTTTGAATTTCAGTCCGCCGACATTTCTCATCGCCTGCAAGAGCAGTCTGTACTTTAGGTAAGCACATCACCAGCTCATTGACTGTCCGATTGAACACAGTTAACGTTCGCTAGCCACATTAGCTCTTATTTATTTACTTTCAAGCAGAGGAGTTCAGGTATGTCTCAAATTTGCTAGATGTGTCGCTATCTGCTTTTTGAAGAATAGAATAGTCACTGAAGGGCTCTGAGAAATCGCTACAGCTAACGTTGCTGAATTAGTGAAGTGAGAAAAATGTCTAGCTGTAATTTCTGTGGCAAGTCGGTTGAGACTGAGGGTTTATGTGCTTCATTTGTACTCCATGCAACCCAACTTCAAAAAAACTGAACTATCACTTCAACAGTTCAGTTGAATATTCTTAATTTATGTGAACTGAATTATTGTTCTTTCAGTTAGGTTGAACATTTTGAGGTTGAAGACTGACTGATTATCTAATTTTGAAAATGGAAAACTGTGATGTACTTGAATATTTTATCATGTGGAAACCATGTACATTACATGCAGAGTTTGACCATGTTATTGACTATTATTGACTCTGTTATTGCCAGAAGCAGCATTTATTTGAAAACAAATCTGTTAGAGTAGCAGGGAGTGTGCACAACTTTATGCATTCAAGTTAATAAAACTGAAGAACATTTGAGCTTGTGTTTCAGTGCATTTGTGACACTCCGGAGTAGGTTGAAGGCTGGTGACATTGTTACTAAGATTCTCCTTTACAGTAGGTAAACTGAAGACATCCAATACATCTTTTAAAAGATTAAGACCAAATTGTCTTAATAATCTGTACACACTGCTCTTGTATAAATTAGCTTGTCTTTATAACAAGTGTTAATATTTAAATATTATGCTACTGTCACCTTTCAGGCATTGAATCCTTGAGTGCTATGCATGGAACAACTTAATGGCTTTGTGTCAGCCAGGAAAATGGTGTCTCTAATCCATGTAAATGCCAAAAACAAGCTGTTTTAGTTTTTCACTTTTAAAGATATTATTTCTGTTTTACTGGACAGTGGCAGTCGAGATAGATAAGAAACACATTGGAGAGAGAGGGGATGATATGTAGCAGGGCCCAAGTTGCAATTGAACCTTGGCTGCTGCGATATAAAAAATATGCGTTACTGGTCTTTGGCTGGGCCAGCTGTTCATGTTTTTGAGTCATTTGATTGCAATTTGCAACCTGTGTGTTGGAAAGAGTGAAGGAGTTGATGATTTCATATTTCACTTGAGGGGATGTATATCCTGTCTTCTTATATCTCCTTACACTTTCTTGCAGGTAGTCCACTAGTGGTTGTACTGGACATGGGCTCATCAACTTCTTTGCTGGCATACTAATTACCCTTATGATCAGATACCAGTCTTGTCACGGATAAATAGTGATAAGTGATTGCACAGTTGACCATGCATTCATTTAACAATAGAAGGCTTTATGTTAATCTGTTTTTGTAAGCACTGGTTGCCGCCCAGAAGGAGACCGGCCACACATCAAAACAATGACAAATACTGGCTGAAGGCTGAGTCTCAGGAGAAAAACAGACCACCACATTCTTCTAGTGGGTCATGAGTGATTATTGAGAAGATTTATGTTTGTCCAAGTCCATATGTTTTGTTTTGTTTTTTTTTTTTTATTATGCATACTCTACCTTTAAGCACAGCATAACTCTTGGCCTTTCATAATCTAATTGTGATGGAAATAATGGAGACTCTGGTTTACTCTTAATAAAAGATGATACAAGAAGACTTGGATGTATTACGAGGGAAAAATTTATAGACACTTGATCTAGGTAACATAACAAGTGAGAATGATCCCTTTAACACCTTAGCCATACAAATAACAACAACAAATAATTTCACCTTCTCCACAGCATGGCGCAGCAGGACAATGCAAGAATGCGATATGGCCAGTACTCTGACTCGTCGTCATTGTTATCAGCACTCAGCTTCAGTGAGTACATTTAAATTGATAGACTTATGAACTGGTGATGCCATTAAATGTTTTTGTTTCTTCATACCTGTCAAATACCTACATGGCCACATCAATAATTATGTGTCCCCTATATGTCTACTACCCTGCTATCTGGAGTTCCTTAAAGGTAAATCCTCAGAACTATGCTTAAAAAAACAAACATGCTATCTTTTGGCCATGTATCAAACTATTCTCACAGTATTATGATTGCTAAAGCAAGAAAACACAGCTAGAATTTTCACAATCTGTAATGACTGTTTAGCTTGTATCACTGATTCAATGTCAAATCCAAAGGATTGTGTGTTTTCAGCTGTAGCCTCCAGAGTTTCTCATTCAATCTCTCGCAATGGATAAGATCTGCTAAATCTGTTAACTGTTTTAAGCACCTCCTGAAATCATGTTTATAGGTTGGCCATACTATGAGATTTTGAAAAAACCTACTCTTCATTCACCATTTTTTTTTTTTTTTCTGTTCCAACTTCTTTAATTATTGTTTTGTTTTTTGTTATTGTAGTTGTGGGCAGCACTTTGCAACAGTTTTTTCTTGTCTTTTTTTGTCTGATTGCAGAGATTCATGCCAGTCCACAGTAAACACTTGATTGACAACTGCTGGTTAATTTTCAAGCAGGAATGATGACAACACCTGTCCGAAGTTCCAGCTTCCTGAACACTACCATGTCTGTGTGAGACTTTGTCTCACCTGTCTTCAGTCAAGTCTGGGCCCAATGATTCAAACACCAGTCTTTTCAAGGCTAATCAGAGGTAAGCAATGCTTTATATCAGTGTAGCAAATGAGTAGATACAAGCACAACTCAAACTTCACTCAATTGATATCCCTTAAGTGCTCGGTGCCAACAGTTTCATACAAACATACAGTTGAAAAAAAATTGTATTATGGACAGGATTCCTACAGTCATGCAAAGTCACAGAATTTTAAAATGTAATTTTCCAGGTCTAGAAAAGTTTTGAAATTAGGTAAATGCTTTTACATGTTTTGCATTCAATAACATTACTGAATGTAGTTAATAATGTAGTTGACTGTAGGCTATCTTCCATGTTCTTCCATGGGTAATAATGTTGAACCATGACGAGCTCCAAACCTACAAAACCAGGAGGAAAAATATGAAAATCATCATTATGGCAGTCTGTGGAGCTCAGCCATGTAGTTATTGGGCATTCAGTTGGAGGTGGATAATGCTACACTGTGATTGATGTCTCAGTAGAAATTCCTTGTTTTGTCACCACAAAAATGGTGATATCTTGCTAAAAATTTTGGTGCCACAAAAACAACTACAATTTCCAGTTTTTCTCATTACACAAACGACAAAAAAAAACAAAAGACAAGGAATTCCCAGTTATGTTGCCACAAAAACGGTGATGTCTTTTTGCCATCTAACACAGCTATGCTGAGATTCGCCAGTCAAGGGGCGGGCCCTATCAAAGGATACATTTTCAAACAACTGATCCTAACCCTATGTAGGGATCGCCTCCTAGTGCTCTGAAAAGAACAATATATATATAGTAAACTGGCCTTTGTCCCCATGACCCAGAAGCTTTCCTTTTTAAATAAAAGTAATGGTCATTGCAATAATTGTCATTGATGAATGCAACTGGATTGATTTATGGCAGGTAGAAAATTGTAACTGCTTCTCCAACCCTTTTTATTTTACAGCAATGGAAACAGCACAAAGTTGGCGTGAGCAGCTCTGCAGGTTAAAAATCCCCCCACTCTAATTCAGCCACCAGTGTGTGCCTACGCACATGCATGCTGTTAGAGGTCAGAGGAGCTGCCAAATGATTTTCACCGTAATGCCACAGGGTCAATGTCAAGGCTTGGAGAATGAGACTAGGCCAGCCCTCAAGCTGAATATCAATGCTTCACTTCTATCCCTCAGTGGTTCTCACATTTACATCAAATATCACATCCATCCTGCTTTCTCCCCTTGCAGGCAGAGAGGGCAGAGCAGCTGGTACACACTCAGACACCAACACATGCATCAAAGGGACGTTTTTCAATGCTCTAGCCAAATAGTTATTGAGTAGTGTGCAGCTGGAACACTGTTTAACACAGTTTAGAAGCATTTTAAAGTTTGCTGCAGTAATTGCTGACTGGACTGCAGCGGGGAGCTATACCATAAACAACAACTGAATGATGAAGTTGCACCATTGGTCAGCTGGCCAATTTTCCCTACTGTCCTACTTCAACATCATCTGGTGCAAACAGTTTCTGTTACATTATGTTACCTGTTGAATTGTCTACTCATTGGAAGGTTGGTGGCTCAATTTCTGACTCTTGAAGTGCACATGTTGAAGTGTCATCGAGCCAGAAACTGAACCCTGAACTGCCTGCAATTTTACATTTTCCCTTCAAGTGTTTCAGTTGAAGAAGATAGTTGTTCAGGATATGAGAGTGTTTGCTAAAAAAAAAAAAAAAAACGGTTATACAGGCGTGAATGTGGTTAGCTGTGTCCAGTCGGCATACACCGTGTTTCTGCATTTGTGTTGTGTTTTCAGGCATCCATCTATTGTATGTATTGTGACAAGAAAAAGTTTTGATATGGTATTATAATAAAAATAAAATAGAATTTCTCCTTCATCCAAGTCAAATGTAATGTCAAACACAATGTGGTTAAGCCAATACCACACAAATATTGATAACCTTTAATGTATTTATTAATCACACCCAACAGAATGTCACAGAGGGGGTAGAAAAATTGTGAAACCTTTGATTTAAAACCAGGTTAAGCCTTTTTACTAACAATAACCTCAACCCAGCTTTTGTTCAGACCTGCACAATGTTTAAGGGAGGATTTTTGCCCATTCTTCTTTGGAGAGCTGCTTGGGCTCAAATATATTCCTCAGGCACCTGCTTGGCACAACTCTCTTCATGTTATACCTCAGCAACTCAGTCAGGGTAAAGTCCAGGCTCTGACTAGACTACTACAAAAGGAGGATTTTCTGTGGAGGATTTATTTCAGTGTTCAGTATCATTGTTTTGCTGTATCGCCCAACTTCCATTGACCTCTAGTATAATAGGTCTTAACAAAGTGCAAGTATTCCCCTGGATCCAGGTCCGACTATTACATATAAACATAATGCAAAGACTTGCAAAGACTTGCATACAGTTGCTGACGTGAACATTAACTTCGGCTGCTTTCTTAGAAATGTTGGATTTTAGAGAATGCTACTACATGACTGGTTGATTGGATAACTACAAATATTTGCAGGTTCACTTGCATTCCTGATGAAGTCTTTAATGAATACTGTTGCAAAGGTATGAAAATTAATCGTTCATGGCCATTTGGATCATACAGATACAGGAAACAAAACATACATTAATGTATGCAATATCTTAAGGAATATATGTTCATTTCATATACCCTTAGCTGAGTCTGGTCTGTTAGTGTTGCTGCAGCAGCCTACAGCTCTTGCCAGGAGATTTATGTATCATTTGTGTCGGTACATGCATGTTGAGTACAGAAGAAAAAGAAACTACAGATACCTGTTTGTTGATAATTGCTATTTATTGCCAGTCGTGTCATTAATCCTTCTTCCTTCTGATCAGTGTTGCTCGTGCCACCCTATTTTTTGTATTGGCAAATAAATACTTTATTGAAAGTGAAAATCAATGATGAAAGTTTGGTCACCAAGAAAATTCAAACCATGGTATGAGGGAGAAGTGAAGGAGAGTGAACAAGCGTACTGAAAAATGCCTGATTCATTGGTGCAGTTCCATAGATAGACATAAAATCAGATACTTTTCCCATATATGGCACTGTTTAAACTCTCAGAGGCATCAAAAATCATCTGGAATGTTTTTTTGCCAGGTCACCCCTCAGCAACTGGTTATACTGCCCAGTCTCTTTTTAACTTCCCTTTTTTAATATGACTGAGTGTACAGTTTAAGGCCTGTGTGACTTTTGTAACAGTGCAGGAAAACTTTCAGTTCATCAGTTTAGCCCTTTGCGTATTGAAAGACGAGGACAAAAGACATGTCAAAAGTAATGATTTTAGTAATTTGTCACCAATGAACGTAAAGCTGGATCGAAAGGTGGGTCGGACAGAAAGAATTACATTTACTCTTCTAGTATATGTATATATAGTTATATATTATATATTTTTCTTGTATTGTGTTAGATTCTTTTTTTTTTTTTTTTTGTAAATTCTGATTCCCATTTGCCTGTGTGTGTGCACACAACCAGAATCAAACTTTACTTTAAATACCCATTAACTAGAGAAAACATGTTGAGGTTTTTAATTTAATTGCAGACAAGGTGTTTTTAAAGAAACACTTTGTAGTAGTTTCCTTTTTTCTGTTGTTGGTTAAATGGCCAATTTCATCTTTTATCCAGCTTTTTTTCCCCAGGTCCTACAGTCAGTCAAGAGATTCATCATCATCAGATTCAGAAAATGTGGAACATTACAATATATTGTGTTTTTCAACTGTCAGGATGGTCGATACTTTCACTCAAGTAATGGAGTTCTGGAGAGAGGTGACAGGAGGGAGCAGTTGTATTCAAGCCCAGTCAGGCTAGTTGTGATAATGATAATACCATGTGTAGGAGTATTAGTGTTAACAGTAATGCAGCAGTATCATTATGCATAATAATAACAATAATAACAGTGTCAGAGCTGGATCCTGATGCCCTGGACTCAGCAATAGCTGTATAATTAGAAAAGGGAGAGGGAGAGAAAGAGTTTTTATTGCATTGTAGGAGATTACCTAGGAAACCTGATAAATAGCATACATGCAATCTCTATGGAATGGCTTATTTTTCAACTGGGTCAGCCTTAAGGTTTATGAAAGAGGAAAATTTTAATGGCAATCTTAAATGTTTATAGCTTGAGACTACATGCATGATCCTGGATGTATATGTGCATATTTGTACATTTGAATCTCCTTCACTTTTATGTCCCAACAAAACAGATGAGGCCAGAACACAGGCAGAAGGACGATCAAAACACCTTGAAAGTAAGATTTTGCCAGCTTTATCACTGTTCACTGTGTTCATTGATGTCTCCAGTTACTCAGTAAGAGCCATTTGTGTATCTGTATTCCCACTGGATAAAACCAAAGTTGAATTTCTTTCATTTCTTTCCATGGAGCCAATACTGGTCTGGTTTTACCAAGATGGAGAATCCTACCAACTGCTAAAGGACTCCAGCTGGCTTGGATCCTCCTCTCATGTGTCATGCTGCTTTTTGTTGTCACTCCTTCTCACAAGGAAGCTTTATTCAGTTTTCATTCTTCTTGTGTATTTAGTTGCCATTTTCACTCAGCTCAATAACACCCAGCTCACAGGAGTAGAGGGGGTTGTTGCAAAACCAAGGCAAGGGGTTATTTTTTTATTTAAACTGAGGTGCTCATGGTTGAGTGCAGGGGTGGAGGACTTCTTTTCCTATCAGGGGCCATTTCAGGTTTAATGAAGTCCTCTGCAAGCCATACTAAATTTATTAACACATACAATATAATAACTATACATTATGATGGTATTAAAACAATTATAACAACTTTTACATAAAAAAAACATTAAAAAATACACTTTTGAACATCTGAGCACAAAAAAAAATGTATGTGACAAAATGGAAAGTTATTTTAAAACCACATTATCAAGAACATAATGTCAATCTGCATAGGTTGGTTATGTTATGTACAAGCACTTGTGCTGTGAAATACTTCATGATTAGCAGTTTCTCAGCTTGCTCTGTTATTTATGCCTGATCCTTCAATTGACCATGATTGCCAGAATGTACACCCTGTCTCAGTGATTACAGTTATGTCCATTTGTTGAATCTGCCATTGGTAAAATGTGAAACCCACCCTGGGCTGTTTCTGTCTAGTCTCTGTAAGACCTCAGCCATTCCTACTCAGCTCCCAATACCAGAATGTCACCCCCAGCCCTAGCCTCATACATCCTACAGTATGTTCCTCAATCTGTTCAGCTATTGAATTGTTAAGAAAGTATGTTTATAATGAATGTCTTGAGTCCTGCGTTTATGATCACAAAGCAGCCTTAAGAATTGGTGCATTTAACCAGTGCTGTTTAACAGTGAAAATCTCCCCACAGGCTATTCTTGTGCATATAGTCCCACAAGAGATTTGTCAAGGATTTTAGAAAAAGTGGGAGGTTGAATATGCTGTATATATAAACATATATAATAAACAAACACATTTACAGACAAGTTTTTTTTTCTAATTGATTTAGACCCACAAAGCAGAACATCACTGTAGAGGTGAATTTCTTTATTTGAAAACTAGTAAAAGTAATTAAGTTTCATTTATGATGGGAAGGGAGTAATGCAGATCACAAAACCCTGATCACTGGAAGAGGCAGACAAATAAAGACCCAGAAAGAGTGAATGAAAGCCAAAAGACAGGTCTGATTACAGCAGACCAGAATGAGGGGTGAAAATGAACTGTCAGAGGGAGGAGGCTGGTTGCAAAAAGCATAAATGAAATTTTAAAGAGCATTAGCTGACCGTAACATGGAACCACTGGACGTGACAGACTAATCTGGCAAACAATGGACTGATCAGCTGCTCTTAAGTACTTCGGCATGTGTGATGGTGTGGTTGATGTTTCATGTGAACTGGAGTGTGCCTGCTAGACAGACACAGAAACAAAATGGAGAAATGGTGAATGGGAATGGTAAATAGCAGAGGAATAACAAGGAAGGCCAAGACTTGCAAAGACTTTCTACCAGCTTATTATGTGCCAGCCAGGACAAAAGTGTTTGCTTTCTTTTCTCCTTTCTCTCTCTCTCACCTGTTTTCCCTCCAGTTGCTGATATGGTGGATGGGCTCCACCTGAGCAGACTAATCCCCCACTCATTCCTGGCTATCCAAGTGCTCAATAAACTTCCTGTAGAACCTGAATGATGGGCCACCTCCCTCTTTTTTCTTGATCTGAAGCCTGCCTGAGCTGTGTTCCTTATGTGGTGAGAGGAAGGTGTAGGTAAGTTGGGAGTATCTGATACATTGTAACACTTAGCTGACTATTGAATGGATCAGATCTAACATGCCAAGCTCGAATAGAGTATAAAAGTGGCCTGTTAATGCTACAAGGACACAACATTTCAATTCTGTCTTTCCTGAATACTTGCATCAAGTCATTTAATCATTATCGAAGGTGAAATCAGGTTAAATGTGTTGCTCTTTAGAGCTATGACTGTCTTTCAGCCTGGTTGCAGTGCTGCAACAAAGTTGTGCTTGTTTTCTTGGTAATGATGATTAATATGATGATCTAGAGCACCACCTTCTTTCCACCTGGAAATTATTAAGCATGTCTTTGTGAATTGGAGCATGGAGCGTCCTCCTATTCACTGCCTTGTTTTATGGTGAACCAACAGGCTGTGACACTATCAACAATACCATCAACATGTTTGGTGGTGAACCTTAGCTAGCTGCCAACCACAAACGTTGAAAATGGCATTTGTTAAAAGAAAGACTGAATTCTATCTAATTGTGTGCATTATTAGCTCAAACATGATGTCTATTCTTGTGGCTTACATGAAGATAAGATTACACTACATTGTAGTTTATTAAGAATAAATGCATGAGTTTTCTCTGTACAATGTACAGCCTGTGAGGAACCATAGTATGTTGTTGGGGTTTGAGCGGTATTTAGAGCAAGACATTAAGAGAAGACAGGGAGTATTGAGGTTAGGAAACATAGGAAACAAGGTTTTTAGTGTAAGACATTTCTTTTCTTTTCACAAAAAGTACACATTTGAACTTTTAACCATATACACAATGTTTAAAAGCAGCATTTAGTATTTAGCATTTTGTGCTAAAACTCAACCATAACCAAACCACGACTGCTGCATGTTGATTACTGGCATGGTGAAGTCTGTGGAGTCTGAAATGCTTGTTCCAGCACAACAGCTGAACTATGTGGTCATTGAAAGTGGACCATTAAGCATGTTATGTTGTGTGTGATAGATGTCCATGAATTATCTGTCGTAGGATCGCAGTGCTATCAGTTAGGAGAGGTGGCAGCCCACTAGTTGAGTAAAGTAATTGAATATATTTTGGACACTTTTGAAAAATGCCAACTGAAACAGTTTAATATTTTTTGGAAAGTATGCTTCATTTAGAATATTTTAAGCACTTGACCATATACCAACCACATACCAACAACACTAAAGCTCTTCAGTAGTCTTGCAAGCAGCTGTGGTTCAGTGATATGACTGCAGAAGATGGAATGAATTGTCTTTCTCTAACTGTTGGCATTTTTGAGATTATTGTTAGGGTGGAAAAATGTAGGCCAGTAACTGGGTTCCCACTTTTGATGCTAAAAACCTAGTAGAACAAATTAAGGACAAATCTGTATGTCTGTCAAATCTGTCTAATTCTTACTGTCCTCATTTAATTTCCTGAGACAGGCAGATTTAGTTTGACTTTCGATGTTTAGAAACACACACACACACACACACACTTTCTCTGAAAAAAAAAGAAAGAAAGAAACGGAAAAATCCTTTTAATTAGATTAGTATGATCACTGGGGATTACATCTTGAGTTCTGAATCTGTCACTCTAATGACTTTATAGATACCAGGGGAATCATTACTGTCAACTTGTGTTCTGTGGGACTGTACTGTAAAAAAAACAGCCCATAGGTTTTCTATGTTATTAGTACCTATAGTTTTATCATCGGACAACCTCCAGTAGATGTGCTAATTATGACAGGAGGAAGGAGAGAATTAGGTGACAGGATATTAAAAGGGGCTAAATACTTAGGATGAGGCTGAGGTGAAAGATTCCTTGATCTCCTACGTCCTGTTTCATTTTCATGTTACACCTTCAGTTGATTGTGTTGCTTCATGTTTTCTCTTGCTCCCACTCTTCTTCCTGAATTGGGTCCTGCTGGCTCTACATGGCAGATTTCTTTTAAATAGAAACACAGTCTCAGGATATGATTATATGATAAGGCGCGCTATAATACTTTTATCCATTGTGGACTTGTATTCTTTTCATTACATCAAAGTTTACACTAATACATGCTTTCCATTATGTGTAAGTATAGACTACATTCACATCTCAGTCAGATATAATCTTTCTGTGAAATCATGAATGGTAATTACACTGTGATGATGAGCACTGCTGTCACTTTTCTTTTTCCTCTCTCAGATGTTGAACTTGAAAGGGATTTATGATTAATAAGATGAACTCTACTGTACAGCTGGAGCTTGATATCTGACTTTGATGATGTACTTACTCATTATCAGATATTTCCCCACTTGGTTAGTTATCTATATTGCTCCTTACTTATGTCTAGTATATTAAACCTCCTACTGTATTTAAAAATGCTTTACACCTATGAGCCAAATTTGAACCATGTTTCAATTAATTAAAGACAAGAACAATAAAACTATTCATCTGTCGTTCATTATTGAACAATATGAATGTATGTTTTTTTTATGTGCATTCAATCGTATACATTTACACAATTATTATACTTAGAGATTATAAATTGAGTATAAAAAGAACATTAGACAAATCCAACCTCATTTTGGCATTGTTAGTGTAAGACAAGCAGCATCCTCCAAGAACAACACATGAAGTCAATGCCGAAATGTAAATGCAAATTTACTGCAGAAATAACCATGCTTACAGCCTGGTCCCAAAAACGAAGGTAATTCCCTCTGTTGTGATAATGGTATCAGTTGATACAGTTGTCAGTGTGACAGCCATTTCATTCAATCACAGTAACTCGCCTGTTTACATTTTATTTTGGATTAGAGTGATGGATAATTGAGAGTGTAGTCTCTTTGTGTAAGTGAGTGCATTCTTGCAACAAATGGGTATATGCCAAAGTTTCTCACTCACACTTGGATCACCTGGGGAGCAGAGTCAAACACTGCCACCAGGTTCTTCAGTCTGTGATTAACAAAAGACTATGGCTGTGTCCGAAACCACCCTCTCACCTCATACTCTCTATATAGGGAGATCAATGTAGTGGACTATATAGTAAGTTAATTCACAAAATGAACAATCACTATTGGACACTACTTTTGGTGCCGTTAATTGCATCATCACTGTCAACCCTAACCCAACTCAAAGCTAAAGACAGAAAAAAAATTGTTAAAGTCTTTTGATAATCATGTATTGCACTGTGATTTTTATTCTCGTATTTGGTCTTCTGTTATTCTATTTTTATTTTCTATTATCTTGGCTCTTAGGTCACAGTTTTTAATTGTAGTCTAACATTACTTGAATGTCTGATCAACTGTGTTTTGCATATTGTCAAGGCTTTTTACATTCATGTAAACAGTACGTTTAATTGCCTTGTTTTGATATATAAATTAAACTATGGAATAAACTTGCCTCACCATTATTTAAATTTATTTTTAACCACCAATTTGCCGCGAGCGCAATGTATCATGCTTGGGTAAGTGACCATCGGCTATACACTACTTCTCACTGTGGGATACTTTGAGTGCACTAAATTTTGTTACAAAACGACAAGGAGACTATATAGTGCACTACATAGTGATTCTGGTTTCAAACACAGTCCACTTTTTTTTTTTTTTTTTTTTGGGGGGGGGGGGCAAAGATTGGGCCATGGAAACTGCCAGTAGATTGTATTTTTATTTCCCACTGTTTGAAACTTAAAGGGTGAATTGATAAACATTAAAGCTGAACTGTATTAGATAGCAAAGTAAAATCCACCAGCATATTGTGAACAGGAAATGATACATATACAGGGTTCTTATTTCATCATAGTAACAATTGAGGAACCAAATTTCCATTTTAATGTATTACTCAGGCCACTTATACATATAAATAATCACATTCTTGTCATTTTCCGATGCTGATTATTGTAGATGATGACCGTATAATTGTAAAAGAACAAATACATTTCAACTTAGTTATTCCAACTATGATGTACTGAAAGTGTATTTTTATGAAATGCTCATACATATGGCAAAAATAATAAAGAATGCATGCTGCTTGTACAAAAATATACAGTTTGGTTCTGTTTGCAAATTCCGATTTTTCCTTTCCTTGAATTGAAGAATGGACAATAGTAGTCATAAGTAATAGTATGCATTTCTAGTCTGTAAATTCTGCAAGATAAAAGTCTTCTTTCACATGAAACATACTATATCAAAAATGTATGTTTGTGTGGACATAACATTGCTCTAATTACAGCTTGTGTTGTCCTAGGAAGCTATGATAGGTCAATGTGTGTGATTAACACAGAGGCTGTTAACCACTCAGCATTTTACTTGCACTTAAATTATCCAGCCTCTTCCTATGTGTCTGTCCTTTTAATGTGATATGTAGTTCACATATTTCTTGGATATTCTATGTGATGCAACATGTTTTGTAAGATGTCCTTTGTGTGATGTGTGTTTTTTTGGAAGCAATAACATATAGTACCATGCCCAAGACAAAATTTACTTTGGATACAGTAAACTTTATTCTGAATAATTATCTATTGTGATAGTTAAAATATCCCCTTTGGTATAATTCTACGTGGCCTTTAAGAAACTTATTTTAATCAGGTGCATGTGCTGAATTTCCCTGCCACTGTTAGTTAATTTTTGATCACAACAGTACTTTATGTTACATTGTATGTATAACATTTATTACAAAACATTACACAAAGAGCTGGGATTAAGTAAAGAATCAATCTATCAATGTATGCTGATGATTGAAAAATCACTTAAGTCTAAAGATTTTGTCACAACACCTAAGGAGAGGCAAGTTACTTTTCTGATGTCGGGCAAAACATGACTTGTGGAAAAAAAAAAAAAAAGTGAAACCTTCATCTTTTTTGAATATCTATTTTCTGGCCTAATCCTTTAACTTTGAAAATAATTGTCAGTTTAATTAATGATGCAAATCTTAATCAGAGCAGGATGCTTACCTTGAGTCATAGAAGTTTTCTGCTCTGACAGTCCATCACTCATTAAGCAGGAGCAGTGATCAAGGTCACTTTGTGTCAGGAACCATGCTGTCTGAAGTTCTGTTGGAGCAAGTCCAAAGGCTTCACCAGCACGCTGTCCCACATCTGTCATGCATGTCAGGATGTTCAATAACTTTAAAGCAACTCTAAGGAGAAGTGTAACTTACTGAACTGAATCTGAAGGTTCTCAGAGTCAGTAAACAGTGATCAGTGTTGAGTTTATTGTACTTCTTTGTTTTTGTGTTGTAAAATGCCATATCATAATGTCTCTATCTGCAACACAACTGTGTGGCAATGAGATAAGGTAGTACTTTTGAGCCATGATGGAATTTCAACCTCTTTGAATCTCAACAACAAGTAAGTCAAAACAACTACATGATAAATCCTGCTGCATGATGAAAAATATATATGCGATGAAAAAGGAGCAAGAGACTGGAGGGAGAAATGAAAAATCTCACTCTCCCTGCTTTTCTTGGTTCCTCTCGCTACAAAAAAATATATAGTTTTGCTTAATATCCTCGTGAAAAAATCTTAAGTAAAAATTAATTTAAAGTTAAGGTTTTTTTTTACATATATATATAACTTACTTTCACTGCAGTTGATCTAGTAATGGCAGATCCAGTGTATCAAAAGCAAGTGTTGTAAGTGACTCACGCGGACACACATATTAAGCAGAGGTTGTTTCAACATCCCACCATATTACTACTGACAAAAGAAATAAGAGTTATTGCAAATTGTCACAGACATAACTTATTAAGCTCTGAAATATCAAACAATCAAATGCAATAAATATGTGTGTAAGTTTTGCTTTGGCTACAGATCTAATGAATGCTATCATTACCAACAGTTTAGCATTTAGCAGTCTAGTGGAAATTTTGCAAGTTTATCTTAAAATCAAATCATCCATCCATCTTCTACTGCTTTTCCGTCACAGGGGGTCCCAATCACTGGGGAAGGGTGGGGTACAACCTGGACAGGTCACCAGTCCATCACAGGGCCAACACACAAAGATAAACTGAGACATGCAGGCACGGGGAGGACACGCAAACTTTGCATAGAAAGGACCCAGGCCAGGAACCAAACCCACAACCTTCTTATTGTGGGGCGACACCTTCAAACCACTACACCAAATCATAATAAAGTTATATCAAGGCACTTTACATATAGAGCAGGTCTAGACCTCTTTTTAAAATTATTTAAAAAGACCCAAAAGATCCCCCCATGAGCAAACACCATAACATTAATCTTGCCTTTTTGAATATAGCATGCTAAGTAGTGAACCTCACTCTGTCTCATCAGTTTCTCATGTTGACTCACTGTGGTCCCCACCTGTCCTGAAAACACTGCTGCTCAAACTGGACTTTATAACCTTTCACTTTATAAGGACAACAATGGCTCATATTCTTGCCAAGCCACAATGATCACCACTTGCTCCAGACACGAAACTATGTTAAGTGGCAGAAAAAAGCCACTTTAAAGAGCACCTGCCCAATAAAAATTTGATGGTGCTCCGCCACTGTCTTCCATATGTTCTGGGCAACAGGTATTCTGATTTATTATACATAAAGCATAATACGCATCCTGTGTAAATGCTTCCTTTTCAGCAAACTATGATTGTTACTGTTGAACCTCAACCCTGGGTGGCCTTAAGGGGCACAAAGCGGACCACTGGCCAAAAACCAACAACAGTCCACTAGGTTTTGTTTTTTTTTTTTTTGTTAGGAGTCTTTAAACCCCTCCTGCCCAAGCCAGTTGCCTATTAGGGCAAGATTTACGCCAACAGTGAGACATTGAGACATCTTCTACTTCTAATGACAAGGTTAGGCTACTTGGATATAAGGTCAGGCAGGGAAATGGGGTTAACTTTTGTTTGGTGCTGTCCAAATTATGATAGTTTGACTTTAAGCTTGAAAACAACCTTTGCTACTTAGAGGTAGCAGAAGTTCATCCATATAATTAAATGTATGTTCACTCTAAACACTAATGTATTAGAACATTACATTACAGATTTTTCTACTCTGCTTTTTTAATTTTTTACATACTATTGTTATTTATATTTTAATGCCAGGAGATTGAATGCGCCCCGAGTAATAACCAAAGTTGACTTGGATTCAAAGGTGCACGTACATACCATGCATACCCTTGCAGGCAGTCAAATGTAAATGCATTTGGATGCCTTTGTGCCAAGAATACTCGGGAGGAGCGCTTGTCAAAATATAATTCTATTGAACAAGAACTGCCAGATGTCATGATTTGATTTATTTTCTCCAAGTCAGGAAAAAAAAAAGAAATAAACCTTTCATTTTGAATAATTACATTGGTCATATGAATGCATAAGATATTTGCATAGAAAGTATTATTAATTCAAAATTATGCAACATGTGAAATGTTATCTCTGCACTGCTTCACTCGAGAGGCTTTCGAAGTTGAGTTCATTTATGAATGAAATTTGAATGGGCACCGGCTTTTGCAGATTTTAATAGGTAATCAAGTCAGTTTGAAGATACTGTAAGGTTCATGCAATGGGTCATTGACATCATGACAGAATCAATAGACTTCAAAAATTATGTGGAGGTATCTGAAATATGTGCCTCTACTTATACACTTGTCTTATCTATTTTGATGGGCTGTATTTGTGAAACATGAAGAAACTCTACAGTTTTTGCTTGCTGCTGAGTCCGTGACTATACAGCACTCTGTCACGATGTAACACTTCATCAGCAGATGTCTTCCTCAGCCTGTTTGCTCATTTGCAGTTTCAATCATACATGGCTGTATTGACAAATAACATTCATGAAAAACAGACAAAAAACTCAATATAGGTCTACACTGTATAAATGATCGGATGGCCTGATCTTTGCATTAATAGAAATCCTCACTCATTTTCAATTGCAGGACAGTCACATGTTATGACAAGGCTACTACATGGGCCCTGCTATATTTTCAGACATCTGTGTATCTGTTTTGGATAAAGACTTTCATCGATAATGCATATTTGCCATTATGCGAAATACAGTAGAGACCTCTCCTCTTACCCCAGAGGCAAGAGGATTTTTAGGATTTTTCACTAAGACTTGCTTGCTAACATCTGAGACGAAAATATGCAAAAGTTTGGCTGAAAATGTCAATTTAGAAAATGTGTAGTTTTAGAACTTTTAAATATGGGTAGTATAAATATAAAAGGCAGTGAGCGTAGCGCCCTTGAATCCACACTATCCGGGGCCCTGCTCATTTCTGCAGCTCAGCTGAAATATGTCTGTTTTTAAGCCCCACCATTGCAAGTTACACATTATCTGTCATTTTATTTCAAGAGTTTGAACTACGCCTTCTCTAAAATCTCAAAAATCATAAAGTTATGAGTTCTATAAATAAATTTGATTTTTATTTTATATCATAATGAATTCTCCACAATCATCTCATTCAACTAAATTAGACCACATGACTCTGACAGAGACAGAGTCGTAAGACAGGCGTAAGCGTGCGGTAAGCGTGTTGCGTCATTTCCGGTCACTGGCGGTTGTGCTCTCTATTGTGCTTGTGTTGTTTCCACTGTTCTTCTGCTATTATTTCCTAATTCACTCGAGTAATCAGGCAGAAATTTATTTTCACACCAACACTAGGTTTTAGAAGTCAATATCTCCCCTTTCTCCAAAGTTTATAACCGTTTCTGTTCCTCCGCTAATCAAACTACCCGATTAGCAATGTCCTCTAGCTCTCTGTCTCCACTCTCTGTTCCTCCTTCTCCTCCTCCTCTCCTCTCCTGTTCTCTGTGCCTCATGTGTAGTTATTCTTCTGCCTCCTTTTATGATAGCACCTCTTGTCATAGATGTAGGATGATGGTAGAAATGGAGGCGAAGATTAATGAGTTAGAATCCCGGCTCCGCACTTTAGCTAGCCCAACTTATGCTAGTGTAGTTAGCCCCCCCCCTGTAGCCGGTGCGGACCAACCTAGACGAGCTCATACGGCAGCTAAGATAGTTTCCTCCCCCCCAGTGGCTCCCGAGCAGCCGGGATCTAGTCAGGGCGGCTGGGTGACTGTCCGAGACAAGAGGCATAGTCGTAGGCAACAGCCCCCGGCTCACCACCGACCAGTTCACGTTTCCAACAGGTTCTCCCCTCTCAGCGACACACCCGCTGAAAAGCCGACTCTAGTGATTGGTGATTCTATTCTGAGGAACATGAAGTTAGCGACACCGGCGGCCATAGTGAAGTGTATCCCGGGGGCCAGAGCAGGCGACATCCAGTCTTATCTGAAACTGCTGGCTAAGGGTAAACGTAAATATGCTAATATTGTAGTTCACGTCGGCAGTAACGACACCCGACTTCGCCAGTCGGAAGTCACAAAAATGAATGTGGAATCGGTGTGTACTTTTGCTAAAACGATGTCGGACACTGTAGTTTTCTCCGGCCCCCTCCCCAATCGGACCAGTGATGACATGTACAGCCGCATGTCGTCATTTAACCGCTGGCTGTCGAGGTGGTGTACCGAAAACAACGTGGGCTACATAGATAACTGGAAGTCTTTCTGGGGGAGACCTGGTCTAATTAGGAGAGATGGTGTCCATCCCACCGTGGACGGGGCCGCTCTCATTTCTAGAAATATGGCCGATTTTATTAGAAATCCAAAACCCTGACAATCCCGGGTCGAGACCAGGAGGCAGAGCCGCAGTTTAACACGCTCCTCTGCGCCTCAGTCAGAGCGGTCATCTGCCGAGAATAGAATAGAGTCTCTGTCTATGTTTAGGTCTATAGAAACTGTGCCTGTCCCCCGACGACCTAAATTTAGAAAAGTTAATAAACTCAAATTAAACAAAAGAGGAGCTAAAAACAAAAACCTAACTGTAATTAAAACAGCCACAAACTTAGTCTCAAATAACACTGCGATCAAATGTGGACTGTTGAACATTCGATCATTATCATCAAAATCTCTACTAGTTAACGATCTCATAGCTGATCACCATATTGATTTATTTTGTATAACTGAAACGTGGCTGCAGCAGGATGAGTATGTTAGCATTAATGAAGCTACACCCCCAACTCATGTTAACTTTCATATCCCTCGTACCACAGGTCGAGGAGGTGGGGTGGCTGCAATATTTCAGTCAAGCCTATTAATCAACCCCAGACCAAAATCTGGCTTCAGGTCTTTTGAAAGCCTCACTCTTAGTCTCTCCCACTCGGACTGGAAAGGTGAAAAACCAGTTCTGTTAGTTACAGTATACCGTCCACCTGGTCCGTACTCAGAATTCCTATCAGAGTTTTCTGAGTTTATATCAGAGTTAGTACTTAGTACAGATAAAATCATTATTCTGGGAGATTTCAATATACATGTTGATGTAGAAAGCGACAGCCTTAGTTCTGGGTTTCTTTCCCTACTAGACTCAATTGGCTTTTCCCAGCATGTGAATGAACCCACTCACTTTTACAATCATATCCTTGATCTTGTTCAAACTTATGGCATTGAAATTGACAAGCTAACAATTCTTCCCCAAAATTCTCTCCTGTCTGACCATTACCTTATTACATTTGAGTTTACTTTAATGGGCTCCACAGCATTGAGGAATAAATTCAGCTATAGAAGATGTTTATCTGAAGCTGCTGTGGCTAAATTTAAAGAGAACATTTGGTCATCATTCCCAACAATGCCATATCTAAATCTAAATTTAAATGAGCATTTCTCCCATACGCAGGTTGATGACCTTGTGACTAGCACTATGGCCACACTGGGTTCGAATCTTGATAATGCTGCCCCTCTCAAAAAGAAAGTATTCAATCTGAGGAGGATGGCTCCCTGGTATAGTTACCAAATCCGTACCTTGAAGCAGACATCAAGGAAATTAGAAAGAAACTGGCGTTCCAGTAAGTCAGAAGAGTCTCACAGAGCCTGGAAAGACAGCCTAAAAACGTATAAAAAAGCTCTCCGCAGTGCTAGAAGTTCATATTACTCAGCACTCATAGAAGAAAACAAGAACAACCCCAGGTTTCTCTTCAGCACTGTTGCCAGGCTGACAGAGAGCCATAGCTCAGTTGAACCAGTGATCCCCTTAGCTCTAAGCAGTAATGATTTTATTAGTTTTTTTTCAGACAAAATTCTCACGATCAGAGAAAGAATTTATCAGCTCTTGCCTACGTTAGATAAAAATCCCCTTCTGAAGACGGCAACTGCTGAATCAGCTGCGGCGCCTCCTTTACATCTGGAATCATTCTCACCTCTAAATCTCTCAGAGCTAGCTTCTATAGTTTCATCATCCAGACCGTCAACCTGTCTATTAGACCCAGTACCAACTAGCCTCTTTAAAGAGATCTTTTATGTAATTGAGCCGTTTATTCTAGATTTGGTTAATCTGACTTTATTTCTGGGTTATGTACCTCAGGCACTTAAGACTGCGGTCATCAAACCCCAGGTTAAAAAGCCTAATCTTGATCCAGATGTTTTGGCAAACTATAGACCCATATCGAACCTTCCATTTATTTCTAAAATCATTGAGAAAGCTGTAGCAAAACAACTACACGAGCATCTGGATGGGAACAGTCTGTTTGAAGAGTTTCAGTCAGGATTTAGAGCCCATCATAGCACAGAAACAGCGCTGGTTAAAGTCTCCAATGACATTCTAATGGCCTCAGACAATGGATCAGCCTCCATACTTCTCCTTCTAGATCTTAGTGCTGCATTCGACACCATAGAGCATAATATTTTACTACAGAGACTGGAACATGAAATTGGAATTAAAGGAACTGCACTAAAGTGGTTCAAATCCTACTTATCAGATAGACATCAGTTTGTTCATGTAAACAACAGCTCCTCCTCATGTACTGTAGTCAGTCATGGAGTCCCGCAGGGTTCGGTACTTGGACCAATCCTCTTTACGCTTTATCTGCTTCCTCTAGGCAACATTATCAGGAAACACAGCATCAATTTCCACTGCTACGCAGACGATACTCAGCTGTACCTATCAATGAAGCCAAATGAAGTCAGTCAGATAGTCAGACTGCAGGCATGTCTTGAAGACATAAAAGTCTGGATGACTGGAAATGTTTTACTTCTCAACTCTGACAAAACAGAAGTTATTGTACTCGGTCCTAAGCACCTCAGAAAAATACTATCTAATCATCTCATCAGTTTGGACGGCATTACTTTGGCCTCCAGCTCCACTGTAAGAAACCTTGGAGTAATTTTTGACCAGGACATGTCCTTTGTCCCTCACATAAAACAAGTTAGTCGGGAAGCTTTCTTCCACCTGAGAAACATTAGGAAAATCAGAAACATCCTCTCTCAGGATGATGCAGAAAAACTAGTCCATGCATTTGTAACTTCTAGGCTGGACTACTGTAACTCATTACTATCTGCATGTCCAAACAAATCTCTAAAAGGCCTTCAGTTAATTCAGAACGCTGCTGCACGAATATTAACAGGAACTAGGAAAAGAGATCACATCTCTCCCGTGTTAGCTGCTCTTCATTGGCTGCCAGTAAAATATAGAGTAGAATTCAAAATCCTTCTTTTAACGTATAAAGCTCTTAATGGCCAAGCTCCATCGTATCTCAGAGAGCTCATAGTTCCTTACTGTCCTAGCAGGCCACTCCGCTCTCTAGATGGAGGTTTACTTGTGGTTCCTAGAGTCTCCAAGAGTAAATCTGGAGGCAGATCGTTCAGTTATCAGGCTCCTCTTCTATGGAACCAACTCCCAGCATCGGTCCGGGGGGCGGACTCTTTAGTAACTTTCAAGACCAGGCTTAAAACTTTCCTGTATGACAGAGCGTACAGTTAAAAAGTCCTCTGCTCTTTAGGTATGCTGCTATAGGCCTAGGCTGCTGGGGGAAGGACTGAGCTTCTCTCTCTCTCTCTCTCTCTCGCTCTCTGTCTCTCCCTGTCACCCTCTCTCCCTCTTTCTCTCTAACTCCCTCCTTGCATGTGCTGATAAAAACCATCCTTCTTAAAAAAAAAAACAAAAAAAACAAAACAAAACAGTTTCACCCAGTTCTAAGCATTTATACTGCATTTATTAACCATGTTCTGCCAAAGTCTCTGTCTCTCCCAGTTCCTCTCCTCTCTCTCCCTGTCCTCATCCTGCAGGTGGTGACTCATCTCCATCCCATGTTCCTGCAACACCTGCTGGTCCCATATAGCATGAATTCTGTATTACAGCTCAACTCCATGAACTTCATGCAACAACATGTTCCTGCCTACATCCCCCCCCCTCCAATGCCTGCCTGCCTGTCTCTCTCTCTCTCTCTCTCTCAACCCAACCGGTCTAGGCAGATGGCCGCCCCCCCTGAGCCTGGTTCTGCTCGAGGTTTCTGCCTCTTAAAGGAAGTTTTTCCTTGCCACTGTTGCCAAGTGCTTGCTCATCGGGGAATCTGTTGGGTCTCTTTAAATAAATTTATAAAGAGTTTGGTCTAGACCTGCTCTATATGTAAAGTGCCTTGATGTAACTTTGTTATGATTTGGCGCTATACAAATAAATCTGATTTGATTTGATTTGATTTGACTATCATACTGTTTCCATGATTGTCATGAATTTCATATAAATATTTGGCTCACATTTGTTGAATTTGGAGTGCTTATGGGTGCTCAAATTTTAACAATGAATAATTGAATTTTGAATATACAGTGTATACTATATAGTGTACTGTATCTACTGTGGTGTATGGTTTGAATGTGAAAGTGTTCTCAGACTGTGGTTGTTTCTGTAATGTGACAGGGAGAAGTAGGCCTTAGAGTCGTGTTTATAGCATTGCCTTCAATAGATCTCAGTGGAGTATCTCTGCTCAGCTCTGTGCAGTGTTTCGAGGACTTGTGTGACAGTGTCTCCCCTGAGATTCTGCCCCACTTGAAGAAAGACGGGGGACAAAAAAATCTTAATGTGAAGACTTATCTGGGGTTTATGGGCTTCAACTCTATATTTCCTAGTTTGCTTGTCTTCTTCACTCTGTCATGAGAGAGATTCCTGTTTTTTCCCCGGGTGTCCTCCTTCCGTCACTCTAATCAACTCTTTTAATTACTCTTGCTCTCAGTCACCCAATGCCTCCCTATCACCCTTGGGAGTCTCCGCCTGAAAAGGGAGAGTAATGGAAAGGGAATGCAGGGGCTGATGACAGGCAAGGGGCTCATGAGGGAAGCCACAGAGGGACCAGGGGGCTGTGGTAATATGAGGCGTTTGCTAGTCCATCAGCAGCATTGCCAGCTCGCCTCCGTGCCTGCTGGGCAGTTGATGTCAAAATAAATGAGGTTCTCCTTTTCTAATACAATCCAGCACTGTCCTCAAATGGCATGAAAGAGCCAGGAAAAGAGGATAAATAGGTGATCAAGTTGTCTCCTCTCATATTTAATACAATGTCGTTTTTAGTACTTTAACGTTTTGAAGTGTTGTTTTTCCTCTAAAATTGGGATTAAGATTCCCAATCTGGTTGAAGGAACAGCAGAGCCACATTAATTGTGTGCTAAAAGGAATCAGCCCCTGACGGTGCATTAATAAAAAAACAACAACAACAACAACAAACAAATCACTTAACAATTTTCTACTAAATCAAACAAACGCTGTTGTTATTGATTCAATAGTGCAATCAGATCATGTTATAGGCTAAATCTAGGGTTTTTATCGAAAATGGACAAAAAAGCAAAAATACTCGTTCCCACCAGCAACCAATAAACTCAACAAATTGTATATGTATATGTATATGCATAGAGAATACATAAATATATATACATTCAGCCTATAAGTGTGTCACATGGAGACTGGAACACTTCTAAAGAAGCAAACAGCCTTTTGTGCCTTTGTATGAGTCTGCCACTGCAACAATATCTTTAGTCCTGGTTCAAAGACCCATTTATAACCACTAATTTTAATGGAAAAGCGGGACAATTTTCAAGCTTTTCTGTCTTTTTACATCTTTGTGTTTTTCCACATAAAGTTTTAAAAATGTCTCCCAGGGCTCCATTTATTCAGAATACTGTAAACTCCATCTCAGCTGATTACGTCTATCACTCCACATCTCTTCACTTTGATATGGGATAGTAAATCAGAAAATAATTACACAATCACAATAACACATAAAGTTACAAATGTTTGGATAGTTCTGTATTTATCTCATCATGAACAATGCCTTATGTTTCTCTTTATTTAGTCAGACCAACATCTATCTCTGAAATCAGCAAAATAAAGGATTTATCCCATCACTTACCCTAAACCTATATGTGAAAAATAGGGGCTTGTGCTCAGAGCTGGAGCACAATCTAATAAATGTGTATAATTTTCAATGAGCTTGGTTTGGATTAATTGAACCTCCTCATTCACTGTCTGAAGAGAAAAAAGCTATGACACTAGTCTGAAACTGGTTTAGTCGTTTGAGTGCACAGAAGACAGACTCATAGATTTCTTCTGTTGCATTTGTTTGAATTCACACCTGTATGTCTAAAACATATTTGTTGTTTGCAGCACTTTAGACCAGATATAACCAAGTATGAAGTATAATTAAACCAACATTTTTTTTTTTTTTACAGTAAATGTTACTATACTATACTTAGCCTCCCTGGTGAACTATAGTGAACCGCACAACTATATTTTTATCATGAATCACCATTAATTACTGTTATATTCTGAGAGACCTTTTACTGTCAGTAACATTTGTTTATTGAATATTTCAGTGGACACTAATGAGTGCCTGAATCGAGAGGAGAAAAAAGAAAAGTGAGCACAAAATATAAGAGTCATACTAGCAAAGTACAGAGTCTGCAACAATGCCACAAAATTGGCAATGTTATTGTGACCATGGCTCATACTGTTCAGCATAATGACCACTTGCCTAAAATTGTGTAGGCGGTATCTGGCACCATCATCATCATCATCATTTTCATCCACTTATCCGGGGCCGGGTCGCGGAGGTAGCAGCTCCAGCAGACGACCCCAAACTTTCTTTTCCCCAGCCGCATTGACCAGCTCTAACTGGGGGATGCCAAGGCGCTCCCAGGCCAGTGTGGAGATATGATCTCCCCACCTGGTCCTCGGCCTGCCCCATGGCCTCCTCCCAGCTTGACATTCCAGGAACACCTCCCTTGGGAGGCATCCCAGTGGCATCCTTATCAAATCAAAATCAAATCAAATCAGATTTATTTGTATAGCGCCAAATCATAACAAAGTTACATCAAGGCATTTTGCATGAAGAGCAGGTCTAGACCAAACTCTTTATAAAATTATTTAAAGCGGCCCAACAGATCCCCCGATGAGCAAGCACTTGGCGACAGTGGCAAAGAAAAACTTCCTATAAGAGGCAGAAACCTCAGGCAGAACCAGGCTCGGGGGGGGCGGCCATCTGCCTCGACTGGTTGGTTGGGTTGAGAGAGAGAGAGAGAGAAAAAGAGAAAAAGAGAAAGCGGGGGCTTGGTGGGGGTGGTGTAGGCAGGAACATGTTGCTGCATGAAGTTCACGGAGATGAGCTGTAGCACAGAATTCATGAAGATATGGGACCAGCAGGCGTTGTGGGAACATGGGATGGCGATGAGTCACCACCTTTAGGATGAGGACAGGGAGAGAGAAGGGGAGCTGGGAGAGATGCCCGAACCATCTCAACTGGGTCCTTTCCACGCGAAGGAGCAGCAGCTCTACTCTGAGTCCTTCCCGGATGGCCGAATTTCTCACACTCTCTCGAAGGGAGACTCCAGCCACCCTCCTGAGGAAACCAATTTCGCCCACTTGTACCCGTAATCTCGTTCTTTCAGTCATGACCCATCGCTCATGACCATAGCTGAGGGCAGGAACAAAGACTGATCAGTAAATAGAAATCTTTGCCTTCTGGCTCAGCTCCCTCTTCATCACAACAGTGTGGTAGAGCGAACACAACACCATCCCTACTGCTCCGATTCTCCAGCCAATCTCATCCTCCATCTTACTCTCACTCGTGAACAAGACCCCGAGATACTTAAACTCCTTCACTTGGGGTAAGGACTCATTTCCCACACGGAATATGCATGTCACCGGTTTCCTGCTAAGAACCATGGCCACCGATTTAGAGGTACTGATCCTCATCCCAGTCGCTTCACACTCGGCTGCGAACCTGTCCAGTGAGCACTGGAGGTCACAGACCGATGGAGCCAATAGGACCACATCATCCGGAAAAAGCAGGGATGTAACCCTCAGCTCCTCCCCAACGACTACACCTCGATATCCTGTCCATGAAAATCACAAACAGGATTGGTGACAAAGGCCAACCCCTACCTGAAATAAGTGTGACTTATTGCCGAGAACTTGGACACAGCTTTCAAAAAAACGTTTGCACCTACTAAACAAGAAATTGATCAAAAGTAGAGCTAGGTCATTGTAGAGAACTTGTACATTGTACAAGTAATGTGTGTTTGTTCATGCCTTGTCTTTTGAGCTATCTCTGAAATTTATCACATTTTCACAGATGCAGACCAATATCTGTGCAATTGGCCTGATTGATTGATTGTTTTTTTGGACCATATTTATGAAATTTTTAATTATGTTCTTTGCAGTTATTCAGATATATATATAATATTGTTATGTCCTGAGGGCTAGTGGTATCTCAGGGCAAACAAATGTAGTAGTTTTAAACAAAAAGAACGTGCAGAGATGGTTAAACAAGAAAGACTGGTAGGTATAAGCATCAAATTAGGTATTTTAATAAGGAAACTCAGGTCAGCGGCACACCAGAAATCAATCCTCACACATCTAAGGACGATATACGAAATAACAGAAAACGATCCTCTCAAAAACAGGATGGTTTACGATTAATTAAGTCTCAAACACACAAAACTCTGACGACAGTCAGCTTGTCGTTTGCCACTTCGCTGGTGCTGCTGCCTCACTGGCAAGAGGGAGCGAGAGCCACTTTCCCTCTGCTCCTCTTATCCCTATGGGTCCAGGTGAGGGCAATCCTGCAATTCACTCACAGACACTCCCACACAGGCATACCTACATAGAGGTCAGTAACAAATATATAATACATTGTAGGTTACTATTGGGTCATGTGTTTGTGGGTGATCTCAGGTGGGTTAACATACCTGTAAGGATCCACCTGGGATTGTCTCTGCTTTTTCTGTCAGCAGCAGAGTGGCTTCCTGCCAGAGAACTGCTGTCACACAGGTCTCATTCTTAATCAGTCAGCCTAACATACTGGCTCACGACCCCCATATGTTTGATCACAATATAACAGAATTCTTATTAGTCCTCTGTACGCCACAGTAATTAAAGATGTCATGTATTTTCTATTCCCTTTGCCCCCTAGCTGATCACCATTTCTCTCCTTCCATTCCTACAGCCACCCTATAATTATCCATCTGAACAGGTACAGAAAAGCCAGTGAGGTGAAAGGTAAGTAAATCTAAGGTAAGGTAAATCTGATTTAAGTGTATTGACTGAATCATGCCTTACAATAAACTTGGCTGAGCCACTGATTTTGCTTAATTTTTTTATAGGACACTATAAAGTTGATCATGGACAGAATAAGCATGGGATGTCAATATCGTTACCTTCAAAGTGAACTTGAGCACTGTTGGCTTGTCTAATAACTTATCTCACTGTTAAAGTGGCCAGGTTCTCAGGTTATCTGGTGTTTTTGCTATAGTGTTGCCCACTACTTTTTCTTCTTGTGCTCTAATAAGCACACTAGAGGCACTTAAATGTTGAAAGTGTAACATTTTGCAGGTGTTTAAATGTGTATTTCTGTGTTCTCTCTTTTGAGTACCTGTTTTGAAGCAATACAAACAACAATGCGAAGACATCCTACCGGAAAAGGTTTAATATCATTTATGGTGACATTACTACAGTATATGGGACTGTGGCAGCCACATCAGCTGAAAAGAAGTGTTCATTTTTATGTTTGTTCTGAGTTAGGACTTATCTTTAAATAAGAAGCACATAGTCGTCTATTAATTAATATTAATTTATGATGGCTGGTTTCTATTTTGAGTGCGCATATTGAGTTAACATTTTGTCACACTGTCATTTAAGTTCTGAGCTCCTCTGGCAAAAAGGCTAGGCTGTGAAGAAATACAGCAGTCACGCATTCTAAGGAGGTGTTGATCTTGTTTTAATTATCGTCGTTTATCTTTTCTTTTTAGGGAAATGCATTACATTATAAATAGTAGATTTTTCATATTAGGATCCTTTTTAGTCTGTTACATGTTAGATGATTTCCTCCCTTCTATTGCAGTGGGATTATACAGTGCTGTGAAAAAGTATTTGCCCCCTTACCGGTTTCTTACTTTTTTTGCACCTTTGTCACTCTTGGCAATTTCAGATCAAGCAAACTTAAATAAACTTATAAGATAACTCACAAGTAAACACAAAATGCAGTTTTAAGTGCCGATTTTATTTGTTGTGAGGTCCGAAGAAAAGGGGGATGTGGAGATTCCAGTCCCCCACATCCCTCAAACTTCAACCTCCAACCAAGATTTCTCAGGTCTCTGTTAAGTGCTAATGGCACCAAACAGGGCATCTAGAGACTCCGCTTTCCCAAGATCATAAATTGCAGTCAACGCCATAAATCAACATGAACCTGCCTCACCCGCAGAGAGGTACCCCTTCTGTGACCCTCCACTCAGGCTGACCTGATAACCTTATCAGACAGCGAACGCAAATTGCTGCCCTGGAATGTATCCATACTCATAAGGACACACGGATTGACAATATAGGAATACTCAGAGTAAGTAGGAGACTGCAACGACACCTGACTGACTTCCCTGCAAAGAGAGTTCTACGTAGCTGTTCGAACCGTTTTTCTACGCACTACTCCAACCACACAGCCACAGCACCACCTGATGGCGAGTCATCGGAAACAATGGCGTGTTGCCACTACATCATTCCTACATACTTGGGTCCACTCATAAATGTCTGAGAAAAGAGAAAGATACTTCCTACACTGCCCGTAGTCATGTAATTCTGATTCTTCCTAACCAATCAAAACATACACGGAAATGTTCTTTTCTTTGTTCAATTGTATTGTGTGTTTTGTGATGATGTAAGCACAAGATAACCATTTGATTGTGCTTTGCAGAAGATGATGTATCCCGCGCCCATTGAATCGACCATGGTGTATGGAGAAACTGTACTCAAAGTCACATATTTCTCTGTGTAAGATGTAATTTCAAACTTGGGTGAATGAAAGGCATAATCAAAATCCAAGACTGTCCCCTAACGCCAAGAAGCCAGAGAGAGAAATTCAATTGGACCAAATTCGCGCCGACAAGCAGACCACACCCATGGGTCAGTCGCCAAATAAAAGTAGTCAAAATTAAAAAATGTTTTGGGAAGTCTTGGGGAGTTCTGCGGAAGTTCTGAAGAGAAGAGCTTCCCCAGGAGACCTGACGAAGCAATAACAACCACAGTGTGGGAGAAAGGTTCAGAGGCCTTGTCTCTGTTCATGCGTCAATATGAGAATCAGGTCATGAGGACCTACTCTGGCGCCTAACAAGTCAAAACAATAAGTAGAAGACATCTGGGTGCTAAGAAAGAGAACTACACCACACATACACACACAGAGCTGCACAGTCGCTGGCTGAAGGTCAAGATAAGGTTGAAGGCTATCCACACAACACACACACTAACCAGTCCTGGGTATAAGAAGCATGTCAAATGTTTAGCTCGGGGGTTCTGTCTCTGACTACGTTGTTAGTAGGGCTGATGTGAATAAAGAGATTCCCCATCTGACACCTGTGTCCGGACAACCTGATTTCCTCTTTTCCACCTCTTTCTGCCACAACAACAGCAGAAAAAGAAACTCAGAATGCAGAATTTAGCTGCTAAGCTACAGGGGCTAAGTTCCAAGTTAAAGCTGAAGCTGCTGGAGACCGGAACAAGTTTGGCTACACGGCACTCAGCCTCCAGCAACTCGTGGTAACCACGGCCGCTTGTACCGCCCGCGGCTCCAGTCTGTTTTCATCAGGAAAGAGAAGGATAATTCGGATATTAACTTAATAACGAGCCAAGGACCAGTCTACCTTGGGAGGCCACGACGAAGGACCTCGAAGCCGCCGCTCTCGTCGGACGTCTGCTCTTTCCGTGGCCAGTTGAGTCGTCTTCCAAGTAAGGTGGCGTTTATTTCTTGATAAACGATCTGCCATTCATTCACCCAAATCCTCAAGAACCGCCAGCCGCTTAATTATCATTGTTATATCATGCCATTCCATCTACATATCTTTCCACGCGATGGAGCAGCAGCTCGACTCCGAGTCCCTCCCGAATGGGATTTCTCACACTCTATCGAAGGGAGACTCCAGCCACCCTCCTGAGGAAACCAATTTCGGCCGCAAATTTGAAAAGCAGTTATTTGCTTGTTGTAAGTAGAGTAAGATAAAAAATTATTTTGTTTTCAGAGACATCTGAGTAGATACTTTTGATATTAGTCTTCTGACGTATTGCTGATGTCAGTGGTTCGATTAATATAGAAAACAGTAGGGGAGAGAGGGGGCATCCTTGTCTGGTTCCCCTCTGCAGAGTGAAGCTTTGTGATGTGATCCCATTTGTGGTGAATGTAGCCTCAGGTGAGTTATACAGTGCGGACACCCAGTGGATAAATGACTCTCCAAAGCCAAAAGAGAAAGGACCTGCTAACTTTGTCAGGCTTTTTCAGAATCCAAAATACAACAATAGACTCAAGTGCCTTAGAAATTATTTTGATATTGGTGTTGAGCAATGACAAAGGGCGATAGCTAGAAGGGATTATTGGATCTTTTTCTGGTTTTAAAAGTAAATTAATTGTAGCTGTATTCCTTTCATGTGTTTTTAATCTCTGTCACTTTCCTGAAGAATAGAGGTGCCAGCACTGACCAGAAATGTTTCCTAAATTCAGCAGGAAAGCCAAAGGAGAGCCTTGCCTGTGTGGGGAATTCACATAATATGTTTGAGTCATAATCTGGTACTGTAACAAGTGTGAGAATTCATATAATATGTTTGAATCATAATCCGGTACTGTAACAATAGTAAGAATTCATATAATATGTTTGAATCATAATCTAGTAGTATAACAGTAAAGCAGAGCAGCTTACGTAATCATGGCCTTGAGGAACTGCTTGTGCAAAGCAGAACAACCTATTTAATAATGGCCTTGAGAAAACTGCTCAGAACAAGAAAGAAGGGGAGGGGGATCCGAGAGCTGCAAAGACTCACTGTCATTCGAAAGCGGAAAAACAACTCCATAATAGGATAATATAACAAAAAAAACATAGGGAAATCCGGGGGTACAAAAGACTGGGACCTCTCTTTGTTGTCCAGAGCATTTTCACACACGGCGCTTGCATGTAATGCTCTCCAATGATCGTTGAATAAAGAAGTGTTTATCCTCACCCGGTTTACCTGTCTTCGCATTAATTTGGACTTTGGGACAGCAACCATGAGAGGAGCATAGCGAGTGTGGTTGCAACACCTGCAGGCATATGTTTTAGATATTTTCCAATGCAGTTAATAGTTCATCAATGGTCAGGCTTTGGGTTGTTTGTTGTCAAATACAGGTTTTGATAAAAGCTATAGAAGATATGCTTGATTTCCTGGGGGGATTGTGTATATTTGCCGTTTGAGCCCTGAAATGCAGCTAAAACTGATTTTTTCTTGTTGCGTTGGAATTGATTTGTCCGATTAGTTGTTATGTTGGTATTTGAGTTGTTGTAGTATAAACTGAGTTTATTCTTTATTATTTCCTCTGATTGTGGTCTTCCCAGCTTCCATAATGAGAGATGGCTATAAATTTGAAGCGTTATTCGTCCAAAAAGATGTCCAACTCTTTCTTTATTAACAAGCAACATTCTGGATCCCATAGTTAAAGCGCCAAGTGGATGACGGTTTCAGGGTGGGTTTTATTTGAAAGTGTAGGGACACCGGTGCATGATCACTGATAATAATGGGGTGAATACTGGTGTTGATTTTTTTTTTTTTTTTCAAATGGAAATGTTTGAAAAGAAAAAGTCAATTCTCGAAAAAGAGTGATGTACTGGGGAGAAGAAGGTGTAATCCCTCTCTGTAGGATTTTGGAGTCTCCAGCCATCACAAAGTCATCCATATAGTCCTGTAGGAAATTAGCTGATTGTGATTTTTTTTTTTGTACGCCACGAATTATGCGAACAATATAGAGGCTTTCAGGACAGTGTTAAAGTCCCCTCCAATGATCGTAGTTGAGGTGGCCGATGTCGGATAATTCCAAAAAAAATTTTGTATAATTTATTAAAGATTTATGCCTGAATAATGATGTATCGGCCTTCTGTGTCAGTTATTGTTTAAAGTAAATAGTAGTCTCTTATGGACCAAATGGGATACTCCTCTTTGTCTGCTATTGTAACAGGATGAAAAGATTTGGTTAAAATTTTGATTTGTAAGAGATTTTTCTTCTGAATCTAGTAGGTGGATTTCTTGAATGAGGAAAATGTCTGCTTTTAAATTTGTGACGTAGTCCATAATTAATTTTTTTTGGCCCGCAAGCGTGTGCCATGCACATTCCAGGATAATATATGTAAGTGAGACATGGAGAGCCCATCTGTTTATGAATATGGAGAATGGTCTGCATGTGTCTCTATGTAACCTACTACTGCTATCCGTATGTATGGAGTTCAGTGGACTCTCCAACTGAATGGAAATATTTGAAGGATGTGTGTACAGCAAAGTCACAGGATAAATCATAAAAATTGAATATCAAGACCTGGAAAAGAAAAAAAATACAGTTATTGGATAGGATCGAACAGGTGACATAGCCATATATTAATCTTTATGATGATGGATATTTTAATATAAATTTTACTTAATTAAGCCATATACTTTTTATGGCACTTATCCCGGGATCGGGTACAGCACTTTTGACCTCTCGTTCATCGTGAAAGTAGTGCCTTTGAGTTTGCACTTTGTGCTCTTAACTAGCACCTTCTGTTGGAAATGTTTGAAATTCACGATGATGGTATGGGGGACGGATTCCCCCTTGGCGTCCGAGTCGGTGGACGTGGTGAAATGTGGTGCTGTTTACAGTTTCTGTTGGAAGTTTGAGAGTGGATGACATCAAGTTCTTAATTCAGGCCTCTGGATTGTCCTGGGAGCTCTCTGGGATTCCAGAAAAGATCAGATTGTCCTACATACCCCTGGGACTGTATGTCAAAGACAGTTTCTTTTTTAAGTTTATTTTCTTTTTTGCTCTGGTTTACCTCTGCTGTAATGTAGGAGACGTCAGCGTTAGCTATTTGCAGGTCATTGATCTGCTGATGTAAGAACTCCTGGTACAGTAAGCTGAGCAGATCCACTTTTTTTATCGATAGACTCAAACACAGAGACCTCGGTGGTGATGAGATCCTGTGTGTCTGTGAAGGAGTTCCATAACGCTCCATGATAGTGCCAACGAAGCCTTCCAGGTCCTGTACTCAAGCATTTTTTTTTTTTTTTAAATTCTGTGAGTTAATTTATGTGTGATCCAGGAGAGCCAAAGAATGGGCTTGTTGAAATGGATCTAGTCTAGCAGCAGAATGCCACCATATACACAGCAAAAATTGGGGAGTTAAAATGTCAGGGTTAAACATCTGGGAGTTGATTTTAACTCCCAAAGTGTAAAATGAACACATTTGGTTTAAAATGGTGTCCAGAGTCGGAGTTATATCAGAGAGTGAATCAGATCAGTGTTAGTTTAACTCTGCTAAGACGTAATTAAGCTCCGCCTTTGCTCCCTGAACTTCACTTCTTCAGTGAGAGAAGTGAGTCAGCGCCATTTTCCTCCTCATGCATGTCAAACACGGAAAGTGAAATTTAGTTAAAATTCTCTAAACAATTATGAATTGATAGTTTGAACTGAAGTATGTAAAATAATACGTTGAATATATATGCGTTACAAAGCCTTGTTTGTCGGACTGAACAGCAAATTTGTCCACATGTGGTGAGCTAGCAAGATATGGTACCGTTAGCTTAATTAGCTAACCGCTAATTACTAAACCTGTCTGCAACTATCAATGACAAGATAACAACAAGCTGCTGTTATCTTTTTTACTTTATAAAGTCTTGTTTGAGGCTGCAGTGAACGGTCTTGTTTTATTTTTGTTAATGCCTTCACTGTAGTTGACCATGAAGGTTGCTGTTAAAAACATGTCTCAACATGTAGACATGTGTTTCGCCTGTCTTGTGTGACTGGGACTTAACTTACCCTTATTCCTGTTACTGTTAATTTACTTTGTGAATATTTTTTGAATGTCCAAGTAAAAAAATGCTGGTTCAGGTAAAGCACAACAGACAGCAGAAGTATGTGAAGTTGGCTGAGGTAGAAGGACAGTTTGACTGTTCCACAATTCCACGAAAATGGTAAGTTAGGCTATTTTTTTAAACTTGACTTAAAAAAAAGTTTAAAAATACACCCATGCTGTTTTATAACCTCTTTCTGCCAGCTCATAATTTAAAAAAATATTCACTTTTTAGGAGCTGAAATTAGAGAATTTACTTTTTTCTCAAAAAATTGTGCAAACTGATGTCAATTATCAAAATAGTTTAATAGTCTTATCTTACTATCTTGTCCAGTCATTGAAAGATTTTGCCTGCCACCCGATGCCCAAATTATTTACAAGGATGCAACAGGGACCGAAGTTGATGCAGAAATATTCAGCGACCTGGTTGGACAAGGAAATGTGGCGCTGACAGTTTTCTCAAATGATGGTGAGATAAATAGGCAAGTATAATCAAGCTCGCTACACCCTACGAAATAAGATAATACTTTTTTTTTAATTCCTTTAGAATTTTCTGATTGGTCCTTGTCATCTTCTTCTGAGTCGGACTCAAGCTTCAGCTCAAGTACATCAACTATAAACATGGATGAGGTCCCCAGGAAGAGACAACGATTTGAGGATACAAATGCAGCATCTGCTGAACAGGTTTTGAGACATGATTCTCACAAGTTTAACATTTTTGCATTTTTCAGCCTCCAGAAAAACTGTTAACAATGTTTGACATTCTTTTGGTTTTGTTTTTTATTAGTTGATTGAAACTGTGCTTAGAGGCAAGTCCGGTGGTGAACAAGTACTACAGGAGTACCAAAACACAGAAACCCTAACAGATGCTGCAAGAAGGCAAATGGTTAACATCCCGGTGGCTCACATGATTGATAACCATGGGTATGTGTGTTTCATATTCTTTTTATTTACACCAAATAACTGCTTGGCCATTGCATATATTTGGATTACTAATTTACTATGCCCTCTCAGGAACCTCCCCACTAAAGCAATCAGAGAAGAGTATGCTCTTGGTATAGTGACGCTGTTCCCTTCCCTCAAGGATCCATATTCCAAGAAAGGCTATGTAAGTCATTATTATTATTGTTTGCATGACACTTGCATGTTGTGATGCAAAGTCGTGTGCATGACATTGACATTTGAATTCTGAGATTTGTCAAGAGCTGAGTATGACAATGCATTAATTTTTTTTCAGGAACATTTCTTTGATGCTGCAAGCAACACAGGGTACATTTCTTGGCGTCTGAAAACAGTCCAAAGGCAGATTCGTCGAGGGTCTGCAACACCACCAAATAGCTCCATTGACATTTCTCCAGGAGGCCCAAATTTCCAAAGGACTGTTAATGTTCACGGGCAGCTTGATGGTGATGCTTGCCAAGAAGCCATGTCTTTGCTCAACTACACCACAGACAAATCCCTGATTTTTCAGAAGATGAGAGAAACCTTTCAGCACCGTCAGAGGCTTGTTAATGATCCAGGCAGAACTGTTGATATCCTCTCCACCTTCCCAAGATTCTTGGATACGAAGGGATTGGTAAGTTTTGAATCAGATGTTTAAGATTCCTTGAAATTTTAAAGTATTTCCCGTAGTATTAATTTAATCTTCCTTCGTAAAGGTCAATCAAGACCTCACGCTCCTGTTTGATGATGAGACATCCTCCAGACTGCTTCAGAAATGGGATGTGTTCTTCAAGCCAAACATCATAAAAGAGGCTAAGCAGCTCACTTCAACACCAGAGTTGCAACGCTTGGTGCAGTCAGCAGAAAGTCCCCCAGGAAGTGACCCCGACGAGGCAATGAGTGAGTTGTGTTTGTTTTGCTTGTTAAAAAGCTTTACTTGCTGTTACAGTTGTTGTTTTCATGATTATATGATTAAAATTGGTGTATGAGCACATTTGTTTGTTCTGTGTATCTTTTTGAAAGTTCTGACTTTTGAGATAAATGTGGATAATGATTCGCTGTTTAAAACTCTTAATGCCTACTTGTAGTAATTCAGACTTAAAGCATTCAATTTGAATAGTCTTCAGTTGATTATTGTAAGTCTTTGTTCTCAGCCTTTGACCAAGAAATGGCCTCCCTGTTGTTGCTGATACATCTCCTTCTACCACCACCAGGGGGGTTGAAGTCTCCAAAAATCAGTGCGTGTGATGCAGTTGAGAGACTTGTCATCTTTCATAAGGTAATTATTTTACTAAGATGATTTTTATGATTTAATATGTAAATGAGGGTTGTTAAAAAGTAGAGCAAATTGAAGTTATGTAGTATAATGTAGTTTTCTCTTGGGGTGCACTTTATTCTTGTCTAATGTCCAGTTTTGTTATCTCAACTCTAGTCATGCTGCAGTTTGGAGGAGCACCTCCGCAACCAGCAGGGTCGGCAGCCGTACCTCCTCGCTGTTGGGCATCAGAAGAGCAAGATTGACAGCTTCTACATCTCCATGGATAAACATCTCATCCCATGCCAGGCAAACCGCTCCCTTGGGGCATTCGATGAAGTTTTCAAAGCACATTTTGTGTTTAATGTGTCTTATGATGTTGCACTTGTGAATTTTTACACATTTCTGCAGACAACAGTGTATAACATTGATGTGGGGAAAATGAGGGAGTCACCCAGATTTAAAGAGCTAAGAGCCAGACTACTTAACCAGCCAGTAGCACTCTCACTCTGTGAGTAGGAGACAATGCTGACCTGTTTCATGTGTCAGAAGTTGTATCCCAGCAGTCAGCAGTTGATTTCACATTTAAGAGTTAAACATGGTTACTATCCTGGACCCAAGTTCAAATTGTTATGTTCTCAGCAAGGCTGCAGGCACCAGTTCTTAACCTATGCAGGTTTTCGGAAGCACCTTACCAGCGATTTGGTCAAGCTTCAACTCTTGCGTGTTGGGTAGTTGCAACTTCATCTCAGGCACATGCGTTGGAGGACCAAATTAATCCCCCAGATGAATGTAGCTCTACTAGTGTTCCTTCTGAGAGCAATGATTCAGGACTTTCTAAAGATCAAACCAAAGAAATGTGTGCATCCATCGTGGCCAAATTACAAGGGAGTGGAATTTCTAACAGTTTGGTATCCTCAATTGTAGGAGATTTGGAGGAGCTTACAAGTGAGCTTCACTCCCAAGCAAAGCATACTGCTATTTCTGCTCTACCTATAGGTGACCCCAACATATCCGTGATAAACGAATCTTTTGAAAAATTTGAAAACCCATTCACAAGTCTGAATACAGAGTGGAAACGAAATAAATACTTCCACCAAAAGTGGGGAGTTGTTGAGCCAATAGAAGTAACACTGGGTGTGAGATCTGACAACAGACGAAACCAAAAATCTGGTACTTATGATCAAGTACCTGTGAAGGATACTTTTATATATGTACCGATTTTAGAAACATTGAAATTCATGTGTAGAAATCCAGACATTTGTGTTATCCTAAAAAAAGAGTGTAGATCAGAGCCAGAAACTTATTCTGACTTTTTTGATGGAAGTTATTTTAAAACACACCCTTTGTTTACAGCAAAAAGACATGCATTACAGATTCAACTGTACTATGATGATTTTGAAACAGCCAATCCCCTTGGCTCCAAGCGTTGAATTCATAAAATTGGCTGTCTTTATTTTGTTCTTAGAAATTTGCCCCCCAAATTTAATTCGGTTTTGATGAACATTCATTTGGTATCACTTTTTCATACACAAGATCTGCACAAGAATGGTTTTGATGTTATACTGGAACCGTTCATAAATGATGTGAAAAAACTGGAAAGCCAAGGGCTAAGTCTTCCATTTTCAGATGAGCCAGTATATGGTACAATCTAACAGATCACTGGAGATAATCTAGGGATGCACACAATTCTTGGTTTTAATGAGTCATTCAATAGCCGTCATTTTTGTCGCCTTTGTTTGATTGAGAAGAATGATTGTCAAACAGTTTACAGTGAGGACGATCCTAAGGTGATGCTTCGTGGAAAAGATGTGTTTGAAATGCATTGTCAGTCTCTCCAGGAAAACCCACAATTGAAGTCACTGTATGGTTTAAAAAAGAAATCTACACTCAATTCATTGAAGTATTTCCATGTTTGTAATAACTTTTCATTTGATATAATGCATGATCTTCTCGAGGGTGTGGCTCAGTACGAGATCAAATTACTTTTTGGATAGCTTGCACAACAATTTATTTCAGAACAGGACTTGCTTTCCAGGGTATATAGCTTTGATTATGGATTTTTAGAACAGAAAAACCGTAGCACAAAGATTATTTTAGAGGGCACAGGCAATGGTATTGGTTTGAATTCTATTCAGACTTTGTGCCTCGTAAAAAATATTCCACTGTTGTTTGGTGACATCATTCCTCCAGGTAATAAAAACTGGAATTTGTTACTGTTGTTACTTCAAATAATGAACATAGTTTTTTCACCTTCTCTCACTGTAGGTATGACAATATATTTAAAGCATTTGATTATTGACCACCACAAACTATTTAAGCTCTTGTATCCACACAGAAACTTGATACCTAAGCATCACTTTATGATCCACTATCCATCTTCTATAAGGAAAATTGGTCCCTTGTTTCATATGTGGTCCATGAGATTTGAAGCCAAACACAAGTTGTTTAAAGATTATTTTAAAAATTTCAAAAACATTACCAAATCACTTGCTAAAAAGCATCAAATGGCTATTGCTTATCACTGGGAAACATTCAACCTCAAACAAAATGAGTACGGACCAATTAAATCTTTTTCCCTCAGAGATGAGAATGTGGTCAATAATGAAACGCTTCAAATGATCCTGTCAAAAGATATTTTCTCTACAAGTTGGGTTAAAATTGATGGTGTAGAGTATAGAGCTGGACTTGTTATATGCTGTACTATGGAAGAAGACATGCCAGTCTTTTGTCAAATAAGTGATGTACTTTTGGTTGATGATCATATTTTTTTTCTGACAAACAAGCTTTTCATAGAGAGTTTTGATGGCCATCATCATGCGTTCAGAGTATTGCGAAGTGAGGAAAGGTGTGTTATAAAAATGTCAGAGCTCAAATTTTATAAACCGTTTGATATTCAAAGCTCATACAACATTTCAGATGAAACTTTGTACATTATACCTTCGTTTGTGATGTTTTAATTCAGCTGTATGATTGACTGCAAGGGAGGAAAAATAAATGCTAGTTTAAAAAGGATTTTGTTGATTGGAGTTATTTTATATGCATATTAATTTTAACACTTTTCAGTGTTGATATCTTAACACTTTAAGGAGTTAAATGAACACTACCCAAATAGTAAAATTTTAACTCTGAACAGTGTTACTTATATAATCCCTTAGTGTTAATTTAACTCTGTTTTGGGAGTTAAAGAAGGAACTCTGGCAAAGAGTTAAATGTTTAACTATTTTGAAAGTGTTAATTTAACTCTGGAGAGTGTGGAGCTATATAAACCCTCAAAAAGTGTTAAAATCAACTCTGTGGGAGTTAATTCAACACTGGACTTTTTGCTGTGTAAGGATTCCAAATCTCACACGGTGTTGCAATCTCACAGCAAGTCTCCTTGACAGAAGTTTAGACTTTCACTTGAAATGAAACACTTGGGTGAACACACAGGAGTGAACATCGTCTGTCTTTTGCATCAACTTTCACGGTTTCCATTACTGTTATGTTTGTGCTTTTTCTAATTTTGAGGCAAGATAGGTATATCTGCAACAACGATTTGCTCATCATGCACCTCACTGGTTTTTTAACAGATTTTTAGTGTTTTTTGTGTAGAGTGTTATGCTAATTTGGTTATAATTACAGGATTCTGGTGTTTCATTATGTTATTTTAACTTCTTTAAATTTTTACTTTATGAAAAGCCTGTAATTTTCTGTTGAGCACTGTCGCTTTTAACCAATATTACAAAAGAAAAAGGGGACATCTGGTCACCCTGCAATTCATCTATATTTGGTTTGCTGGCAGGTATTTCTGACAGCAAGAAAGTGACGCGGCTGATTCATGGTGCATGGTTATGTGTGCATTTTGTCATGACCAGACAAGGACTCAGGACACAGATGCAGGGTTCAATAGCAGTCTTTATTTTAACTTCCAAGGAGCTCCAAGGTCGAGACAAATAAACAGACCATAAAACTAGCTCTATCAAGGCTATAAAATTTGTATAAAATTTTGTATAAAATTTGTGAACAAAATTTGCTCCACACGGAGGAAACAGAAAGGCTATGAAATCACTAACTATGAAACTAAACTAAGATATAAAACTTACAACAAAAACTCTCAGATCCTCAGACAATGGTGATGGCAAAGACTGTTCTAAGGGCTCTGGCAAAAGGCTAGGGTGAATGCACAGAGCCAAAACACACTGGCACAAGACAAGGGGAGATGCAGGCTATTTAAACCCAGAGTAAGGGGAACAAGTGGAAACACTTAAGGCAATCAAACTGACACATAAGAAAAGGCAAGTGACCAGAAACGAGAGGAGAGTTACTTTTCAAAATAAAACAGGAAATGACAAGACAAAACATGGAAACAGGACGAAAACGCAACTAAATCTCACTGCAGTGTGCCACATTTGTGCATTCATGGTAAAGGAGGGACACATCACCTTTTTCAACAATGTAGCTTACTGCTACAATAAAAAAGATCCTCTGTATATTTTGGTGTTTTGTTTTGTTATTATGGGATTTGTTGACAATATGAAACATAAGCTATGTCCTAACCATAGTTAGTCAATAAAAATGGTCATTGAGTCATTGTACACGCGTGATGAACCACTAAAAACAAAAAAGAAAATGATAGTAATAATAATAACTAGAAAATTCCAAGAAATTTTGAAGTGCCACGGGTCGGCGTCCCCTCGCCCGGACGAGCAACCCACGTACCGTCATGCCGTCGAAAGCCTTCCTGCTGAAATTTCCGTTCGGAGAACCGATTGAGATTGATTCAATGAGCGTGTCTGTATATCTGTCTCTTTGTGTGTTTGTGTATATGTGTGAGTGCATCTGTATATTTGTCCCTGATTGCGTCTGTGTATATGTGTGAGTGCATCTGTAAATCTGTCGGTGTGTGTGTCTGTGTATATGTGTGACTGCGTCTGTACATCTGTCTCTGTGTGTATGTCTGTGTATATGTGTGAGCGTGTGTCTATATCTCTCTATTTCTGTCTGTGTATATGTGTGATTGTGTCTGTGTATATGTGTGAGTGCGTCTGTATATCTGTCTCTGTGTATGTCTGTGTACATGTGTGAGCGTGTCTCTATATCTCTCTATTTCTGTCTGTGTATATGTGTGATTGTGTCTGTGTATATGTGTGAGTGCGTGTCTCTTTGTGTGTCTGTGTATATGTGTGACTGCGTCTGTATATCTTTCTCTGTGTATGTCTGTGTACATGTGTGAGCGTGTGTCTATATCTCTCTATTTCTGTCTGTGTATATGTGTGATTGTGTCTGTGTATATGTGTGAGTGCGTGTCTCTTTGTGTGTCTGTGTATATGTGTGACTGCGTCTGTATATCTTTCTCTGTGTATGTCTGTGTACATGTGTGAGCGTGTGTCTATATCTCTCTTTTTCTGTCTGTGTATATGTGTGAGCGTGTGTCTATATCTCTCTATTTCTGTCTGTGTATATGTGTGAGCGTGTGTCTATATCTCTCTATTTCTGTCTGTGTATATGTGTGATTGTGTCTGTTTATATGTGTGAGTGCTCAAGGTCAGAGGTCAAGGTCTTCTGAGCCGTTTAAACTTTGAACGGCGTTTCTGTGACAAAGTATGACGAAGCAGTGAGGCTCCAAAGTGAGGTGGGTTTAATCTACAGCAACAGCTGCACACAGACCTGAGCTGAGGGACCTGCGGTTGCCAGGTGATTTGAGAATTCAGTCTGGTCAGAGCTCAGACTCCCTCCAAAACTCTCCGAAAATTGGCTTTTGACCACCTCCCGAACTACTTCGAATTGCGAGCAAACCGTAGCTCCGGTCCGAAAATCGAAAACACCGTGAGAGACAGAAGAGTCTGGGGATTCCAGTAGTCTTTATTTGATTTGAAAAGTCCTTAAAATGAGCGTGTAGGGACAGTGCGAAGTCAGAGTGAAATTGTTTTTAGTGAAACCTTGATTTGCATTGCAGTCAATTGGGGCAAAAGCAGGTGTTGCTGGCGCTCTGAGCGCTCCTGTGTAAATTTGGTGAGGAGTAGAGCTCTCAAACTTAGATTTTCTGAATCCCAAGACCTGTGTCTACGTTTTGCCAAAAAATGATTTGTCTCCCTTTCACGGTTTGGCCGTGAGCTCGAGTTAAACATGAAAATGTCGGTTACTTTTTCACAGTGCTCTCACTCTACTTAACGAGCGGTTACACTCTAACTTTGAGGAAAAAGTGATTCGGACTGCTCCTTTGAGAGGTCGTAGTTCGAAAACCGTACCATTTAGGAGACAAAGGTTTGATATTCTGGAAAGAGCATAAGATTTCCTCCGTTTTAAAGTTAGAATGACATTTCTAGGTGCACGTATGACTGAGCTACGCGACTGAGAAAGTAGGTGAAATTTTGAGGCGATTTTTCGTCGGCTCCCATGCATTCTCTATGGAAAATTTCGGCTGGTTTTTTGGGAATAACTTTGGGAAAAATGGGAATATCGACTACCCAGAACTTAGCACACTTGTCCCGATCGAGCCGCACGTTTTGATATATATATTGTTGGGCTCCGTCCAGTGGTACGACCCGCATTAGCTGCCGAAAATGTGACGGAATAATAATAATTTTACAGCTGGAGCTGTGAGCAGGAGATAACAGAGTTCATCTGAGTTCATTTAGAATGACAATGTTGTGTAGCTTAGTTTCTGGTCTCTGGTTTCATCAGAAATTCAAATGGGCCCATTAATGCCCTCAGCCTGTGTGATCAGCTCATATCAGCAGAATTTTACTACGGGAAGATCTAGTGAAGGAAGAAAAATCCACCCACAATAATTCAAATCAGTTTTTTACTGCTCTGCTGTCCAGTCTGACCTCTAATCACTGCCTGCACTAACCTGCAGGTATTGAGTTGCATGTCCACGAGATCAGAGAGAGAGTGACATGGCTTGAATGTGATGGAGTTTTTGTGGAACAGCCTCCCTCACTCCTTCTTCTTTCACTCTTTCTTTCTATTTCTGCTCTGTAGGTTTAGTGCAGTTGATGGTTAACCCTTTTTGACCCTAAATTGATGCTTTTCAGTTTTTTATTTGGTTGTGTTTAAATCTGTAATTTTCAAAAATGTCATCAAGTTTTCCCTTTGCTTTTACCTCACAGCTAGGAGGTTCTGGATAGGTTTGATTTCTGGGCCTGGGCTCTTTCTTTGTTGAGTTTGCGTGTTCTCCCTGTGCTGGTGTGGGTTAATTGGTGACTGAATGTAGGTGTGATTGACTCTTTGGTTCTGGGTGTCTGGGTTGGCAATGTGTCCAGGGTGTACTCTTCCTTGCCCAGTGTCAGCTGAGACTTTTTTAACTGTTCTCGACCCAGATGATAAAGAGTATAGATTATGAGATAAGAAATTGCAGGTATTTAATTATTATCAGCTATTTATATCATTACTGACACCTTGTGTCCTATGTGAATACAGTTGTGGTCAGACTGTGATTTTTTTTTTACTGTTCTTTTTCCAGGTTGGAATGATTTACACAATGTACAGCAATGATGATTTTCAAAAACAAGAATTGGGTGCACAAGTTTGAATTCAGTTTGGAATTTCTGTAATGTACACAGGCTCAAAATCATACTCAACCTCTAACTTATTTAGGTTCCTTCCCTCTCTGGTAAGGTCAGTGTATATGTAGATAAAGGTGCAGTAAATATATTCTCTCTCTATTCAACTGAATTGCGTGAAAAATTTAATTTTACTCAAAGGTTGATGCTTCATTATGTGAACATCATTATCCAGAATGCCAAAATAATAACAATAATAATAATAATAATAATAATAATAATAAAGAGAAAACAAACTTTTATGGAGACATGGAGAAATAAACTGTGTAGCTTGACAATTAAATTTTTTATGGTAGTGAAAAATTTTATTTTTAAGTACTGTAGCACAAGAAATAGAATAAAGTTCAGCACACTGCATTCAATTATCTTGTCATTTCAAATTTAATAGTATAGTATTTCCATAGGCAGTTAGAAAAGGCCAGATAGCTGTCTAAACTTGAGTAAAATTTTCATTTCATTTTAAATTTTATGTCTTGACTGGTATTACTGTTTTTGTATTGTCCATATCATATAGTTATATATTTTATTGGTTTTATTATTTTATGTTATGTAACAGTGAGGAATAAATTCCGCTGTAGACAATGTTTATCTGAAGATGTTGTGGCTAAATTTAAAAAGAATGTTCGGTCATCATTTGCAGCAATGCTATATCAACATTCAATTCAGAATGTCTCCCATACACAGGTTGATGATTTTTTGATTATCACTATGGCCTTTTGTGGAAATTCTCTGCTGCTGGTAAAGAATGAAATAGAGATTTCTGCCAGCCGACAAGTTTTTATTTTCTTTGCAAAGACAATGTCAATCATCACAAAATAATTAGGAAAGACCCCAAGCATGGGGAGAGCTAACACCCCCCCACCCTCTGGTCTGCTGTAGGTGTCGGTGCCGACTGCCTTGGGTGCAGTCCACACCGAAGGTATCCTGCAGGGTTTTGTATGTTAGTGTGAAAAGGTCTAGACATCACAATTAAAAACCCAAAAGGATCTGACATCCTGGTGAGGAAAAGGGAAGTGTGGTATCCCAAGTAGATCAAATGCTGTACCTCTCAAAAAGAAAGTAATAAAACATATCATATCAGGTTTTATTAGGAGGCTAGCTCTGTGGTACAATTCTCAAATTTGTGCCTTAAAGGAGATGCCAAGGAAATTAGAAAGAAAATGGCATTCCAGCAAACAAGAAGAGTCTCACCAAGCCTTCGAAGAAAGCTTAAAAACTTATAAAAAAGCTCTCCCCAGTGCAACAAGTTCATATTACTCAGCACTAATAGAAGAATCAAATCAAATCAAATAGCGCCAAATCATAAGAAAGTTACATCAAGGAACTTTACATATAGAGCAGGACTAGACCAAACTGTTTATACATTTATAATACAAAACAAGAATAACCCAAGGTTTCTTCACACTGTAACCAGGCTGACAGAGAATCAGTGATCCCCTTAGCTTTCAGCAGAGATTATTTTATGGGCTTTTTAACAGATAAAATTCTCACAATCAGAAAGAATTCATCAGCTCTTACCTACATTAGACAATAATCTTCTACTGAATACAACAACTCCTGAATCAACTACTACATCTATTTTACATCTGGAGATATTCTCAACTGTCTGACTCTCCCAGAGCTAGCTTCTATAGTCTCATCATCAAAACCATCAACCTGTCTATTCAACCCAGTAAAAACTAGAAAAAAATATCAGTATCATGTTATGACGTAATGACTTTATTGTTCGAATAATAAACATTTCAAGGTATAACGTGATCATTTATCCTGTTATAACGTGAAAGGTTTCGTGTTTGAATGAGGAAACTGAGAAGGAATATGGAATACCACTAACCATGTTTTCCACGAAGTCTCTGTCTCTCCCAGTTCCTCTCCTGTCTCTATGTCCTCATCCAGCAGGTGATGAATCATCGCTACTCTATGTTCCTGCAGCACCTGCTGCTCCCATATTTCTATGAACTACATGCAGCATCATGTTCCTCTCTGAACATCCCGTCTTTCTGCTCTCATTCTATCATTTGCCGCCCCCACCTTCTCTGTGTGTTTCTCTCTGTCTCACTCTCGCTCTCTCAACCCGATAGGTCGACACAGATGGCTGCACTCATGAGCCTGATGCTGCCCCAAGTTTCTGCCTCTTTAAGGAAGTTTTTCCTTGCCATTATTGCCAAGTGCTTCCTCATCAGGGGTTGATGAGTTTGGTGTAGACCTGCTCTATATGTAAAGTCCCTTCATGTAACTTTATTTGGTGCTATATAAATAAATCTGATTTGATTTGATTATGTTATCATAAGATATCAGTAGCCTGTGGTGTTTTAAGGATGTTTTGGTTGTGTTTTCTCGTGGTCATTGCTTATTACATTGCTAATAGGGGTTTGTTGGAGATGCAAAAGCGAAAGTTTAAGTAAAACATATAATATGGTGGACCACTGTCATTTTGTTTTGTTTTGCAAACAAACAAACAAATTATCTGTCGGAAAGATAATGGTGGCAGTGAAAAAAAGAAAGGTCAGAGCACCTAAGTAATTTTTGCTGGTTTCTAACTTGATCTCAATGTTACAGTTTAGCTAACAAATTTAAGGTAGTTTTACCTTCGGTATGCTACTGTTTAGCTAGTAATGATAAACAGCTGATTGTATCCCCTTTGATTTACGATGTGAGCTTATCATTTTACTACCATTATCAGTATAATATCTCATTATGACATGTCATACTAATGCTTAGTTTTCACTTAAGAGCTTTTTCATGGTCAGATAAGTATTCAAATCCATAGTTGAAGGCTAAAGAATTGTTTTTGCGGGATTGGGTAATTTACTTTATTAGTTTAATTTACTTTAAGTACTGCATTTAAAACAGTATGAAGAACTTTACTTGTCCTTACTTGAATTTCCATTTAATATTACTCTATATTTCTACTCCACCACAATTCAGAGGATGATTTCTACTCCAGGTTATGAAACTGACCCAGATTCCATTTTGTGCTGGGTAAAAGAATAGCTATCCTGTTTGTCATTCTATAAATGGCCCTTGCCAAAAATTTTTGTTGTATAATATAACATGTAAATCAGTACTTGGAATTCTCCTGATATTTTGGGTCATTCAATTGTAATTATTTTGAAACAGCATTCTACTAAACATTTTTCCATTTTATCAAATGCAACAACCTACACTGACTGTCATAGTCCTGAGAGTTCTGAAATGTGCATAATGCTTACACCCTCTGCTGCTCTAATTGAAGTGCACATGCTTAAATCCCACAGATCTGTTGTCCCATCATTGTGAAAACGTTTCACTGGAAGTTCTATGTTTTCAGTTCTAGCTACACTGAGTTGGAAGGTTTGATTGACTGTGGGTTAAACAAATGGACACTTCAGTAGTGTATATATGGTTTTGTCATTTCAATCTAGTTTATTTTTCTTTACTTTGTATTTCAGTTGTTACTGGTGTGGTGGGAGCAGGTTATTTAGTTTATTTTTTTAATTTTGCTGAATGATTTTACAGAAAGTGGTGCGAGAAAACTGTGTGTAAAGTATCAGGAGACTCAACTTTTGGTACTGTTGTTGCCACAGATGTAGACCTAAGACAGGCAAGTTGAGCTACTGTGTCTCAGTTGTAACTGCGTCTACTTGTTTGTACGACCCTGACTTTGGTCCAGACTACAGGGTGGTATATTACTAACCCTAACCCTTATTTGGAATGAGCCTGGTGATTTTTTATGAGCATCTATAAACAATAGAAATAGCGTGTGTTTCTCTTAATCACCAGTGTCACCACCTGGGCAGAAAAGGTAAGGGCACTTCTCTGGGCTGCATGCCTTTAAACATTCAGCCCTCCTTTTTGCCCCTCAGAGAATTTCATGGGTTTGAGGAGCTAAACAGTTTATCTTGCTACTATAGCATCAGGAAATGATTTATGTTAAAACGTTATAAAGAATGTTTATCTTTGTCCCCAGTGGCAACAAAAAATTGCAGGAAACTTCTCAGGACCCTTGGTAGTGGTAGTTTTTAACACAAGGTGCACAACTCAAGGTGAACCACATATTTATTATGATATGCATGATCTCCAATTTTTTTATATGTCTTAACAGAGCTGATGCTATATTATATTTTTTATATATTTTTTCACCCAACCCAGCATAGAGGCATGTCACCCCTCAGACAGAAATATGAATATTATCCTTAAATTGCAGTGTGAACATAAAATGTTACATTGCATAGATAATTCCTCCAACACCTCTGTTCTGCTACTCTTCAGAGCAATAATGGACATCAGCACATTTCACTTCATCATAAATTGACCCATGATTTATAGGTCTTTGCCAATAAGTGAGAAGGATGGCTTTATAGGTTGCTGTTTCACTGCTTCCTGATTCAATTTGTGCTTACACTGCTATGTACCATTCTGTGTCTGTATATCCTCAGGATGTCCATGACTTCATCACAGTCATGTCGCAAAAAATGACAATGAGGCCCCACAAGCTGTAGGTGCTGTCTCCCAGCATAGAGAAGGCCTAGAGCTGTCCAGTGGAGGTCACCTGGCAATCACATTCTAGATTTACATTTTCATGAATTTACCATGAATGGATTGAAACACTCCCATTATTCATCAGTTTAAAAAAACTGTCACCGTCACAGATTATTAGGTATAGAAAAAAACAACAAATAAGAACTGCAGTTTCATAGATTCTTGGTCTGATCATAAATTGAGATTAAGTTCAACTCAAGTTCAATAAATAAAGCCATTTTTTCCACTCTGAACTTCATTTGTCAGGACAGTTTTTGTTGTGTAACAGTCATGTTTACCATCATAACAGTGAATGCTGTTGGCTGTTGAGTTTAATGGTGAATTGTGAATTATGTCCATAGTAGTCCATGCATTAGGAAATTTTAGTGCTACTGCCCCAGAGTGACTTCTTGCTTCAAACCCATTTGGGAGTGTATTTACTTCGACAATCAAACATGAATACATTTTTACAGCACGTCTCTTTTTTCCTGTGCATTCCACACAAGTTATCAAAATGGCTGTTAGAAGCACTTTTCTATCAAATTCTGTTATGCTACATGCAGATCGTGTGTAGAAAAATTTAAAAGGCGCCAGATCTCTGGGTCTCACACTACACATGTCCACTGTGTCTCTGGCTTTGAAAGAACTGACAACTGACATGTGTTACTATTGTCACATAACATTTTATTCAGCATTTAGTTTTTATATAGAAATGAGTCTCCATCTTCATTTAACAGCTTTGGTCAATCAATAAGAGTCGTGTTCTGCCCAACTGAGGAGGAGCCTTAAATAAGCAATAGAACCTTATGGGTCAGGTGGCATAAGAGATTTCAGTCTGAACAGAAATTATTCATCAGTCCACATTAACCTATATAAAACAGTGATTTCTGACTTCGCTAAAGGAGAAAATGATAACCATAATAATATATGGTATATATAATAATAAATAATAAAAAAGTTAAAAGGGCTCTTATACGCCTCCCAATCAAGAAGAGGTAAAAATGGCTTGTCGTCCTTATAGCACCCAGGACTGAATTTATTTATTCTATTTATTATTTTTATTTCATTTTATTTTATTATTTTAATAATTATTTTTATTTGTATTTAAAAATTTACAATCTTAAAACACTATAAAAGTAACTAGAATTGGTTTCATCTAGTCTGCAACTTCAACTCAACGTGTAATTGACATCTTTGACAAAGAAAAGAAATCAAATCAAATCAGATTCGAGAGCTGTTTGGTTGGAGGCGCTTTCCTCAGTTACTCTGTGCTGCTATATAAAGTCTCACTTCACTCTGTTTGTGTTGGCTGGCAATGCCACACATCTGGCAATTACCTTTTTCTTTTTTCACACTTATATCAGGGCCACTAACCCTCAGGATCTATTTTTTTCTTTTTTTTATTCATTTCAATCAGCTTCTGTTTAGCCAAGAGGCAAAATGAGGCCCTTCAAAACCTGCCCAGTGCAACCCACTATTTTGTCAGCACTCTGCACTCTGCAATGCTGTATTTGGAGTGCCTGAAAAATGTTCAATGCACAACGGTGAACAAGTGTAATTACTGTTAATTTCAGTTCCTGAAAGATGATAACCACTGTTAATATGTGTACACCTTTTAAACCAATTGGCAGTTGCAATTTTACCACATGCTCATTTTGGACACCAATAGTGCCATCATAATCATGAACTAGTTGTCATCATAATTGCAGTTGCCATTTAAATGCATCTTTTCTCTTGGAGCCAGAATTCCCCCCCCCCCCCCCCCCCAAATTTACTTAACGGTGCCCATCACCTGATTATGAAGAATTGTAGTTCTATAGAAGCACTAATTGAATCATTGTTGCCAGTATTTCATTGTATTTTTCTAAAATTCCATATATATGTATATTTGGGATGCAACGGTACAGTTTCCCCACGTTTTGGTATGCATCACGGTTTTTGGGCCACGGTAACGGTACAATTTTGATATCTTAATATTAAACTGTTCACTAGAAAAGGCAATATATTTCATGTAAAAATGATTAAAAGCAAACACAATTATAGTCAAACCACTTGTAAATGTGTAAATGTAACACCTTCCATAAAAAGCACAGCAGTATCCAATAAATAATAAACAACAAACATTAGCGTAGCCATCATAATTATAAACTGTTACAAATAAAATATCTGAGAATAGCACAGATGTAGTCAAACCACAAAATGTATCATAAAAAGGGAGCATTGCTCTTTATCAAAAATAGGCATTTTAAGTAGGCATAATAAAAATAAACACAATTTTAACCCACTCATTGAAACTACTAAACTGCGACAAATACAATCAACAAATGTGAACATGACATTAAGTGCAGCATCAATTCAAAATAGTTCAACAACAAACCTTATTATAACCTGCATGCCATGCTTTGTTTGTTCACTGTCATTTTTCTGTTACACCGCGATGTTGAAAGAGCACAGCGCATCTCCAAATTTTGTCCCGTTCACTCGACATGTTTGCTCAAGGTTTACTCTCCACTCTCTTTTCCAACATTTGCATGAAGGAATCCAGGAACTTCTGATTGGCTCTGAAGGTCGTATGAACGGAGCAGTGCTGCTCTCTCTACTGTGTCTGCTCAGAGTGTATCTATTCGCACAGCATTCACTGTAACAAATTTTGATAAAGTTTTTTTACGGGGCGAAACGTACCGAAATACCATTGTTTGCCTTTGTGTATTGAACTGAGCAGGACACATTGAATGGTTCAATAAAATATTGAATAATGTTGCATCCCTAATATATATGACAAGGTAAATTAATGTTAAATGTTGTCAATGTTGCATAAATTCTTGCCTTGGTCGGCAGAACCTATAAAATTAAATGCAGTCAATCAGGAAATAGTGAACATTCCAAAGCAGCCTCTTAAATAGTTCCAAGGAATTGTATCTAACACACAGACTCCAGGAGTGTATAGGGCAAGTTTAGACTAATGGCATAACTGTTAAAACCAAGGAACATTTAAAAAAAAAAAAAAGAAAAATAAAAAGTGGTAATAAATGATGTCAAGGTTGCTACAGGCAGCAGGAGCCATGTTTTGCAATGCAACAGGAAAGGCAGGAGCAGCAGGTGACACAAAGCAAAAATCCTCTGTAGACCAGATTTCCCATACCATTTCCTTTCAACCCTCTTCATCAACAGCAGCTTTTAAGGGCTTGGGGCCTCATTTATAAAATTGTGCATAGGCTTGTTACTAAAACTATACATACGCCCATAAGCCAAAGTTTGTGTACGCCAGAAAATATTCAGATTTATAAAACCTCTGCATACGCACACTTAAAGCAAACTTCCCTTTATAAATCACAGAGTAACTACAAGTGTGATCAGCTGTGTCGGCTTCATGTCATGCCCTGTACACGGCCAATGATCAATGCAAAGTGCCTCATGAATATAAAATAAGACTGAGATATAAATGTTGTCTTGTTGGAAACGATGGCAGATGCAGCAAGAAAAGATAAAAAAAATACATTTTTCTGAGGCGGAAGTGGAGACACTTGTCAGTGAGGTGGAGGCCTGAAAATCCATCCTGTTTGGAGGTCACAGCGCCAGAATCAAAATCCAAAGCAATGCTCCTGATTACTGCAACTGCGGGGGAGGGGGCCCAGTGCTCCTGACCTGACGCTGATGCACACAACTGATGTCATTCTAGTACGCCTGCAAGCAGTCGGGTCAGCCCTGCAGCTACAAAGGGAGACAATGTAAGCAATCAACAACCTGACGGATGAGTGAGAAATGTAATAGGTGAAATTGAAGAAATCTTAAAAGGCAATGTGCAAAAATGAACCTTTAGTTGTCTTTATAAATGCCGCATGACATCCTGACCTCTGGGTCATTATACTGGGGGGTGGGGGGCTACCATTCCTCTGTGCCACATTGTGTATCACACCACATGCTCTTATGATGCGGCACACTTTGGCACAATCGTAAAGAAGCCTGACGTGTGACACATCCAAGGAGCACCACCGGCACTTCAGGAGGCCGCTGGCCGCTCCACACGCTGAGCGCGCACAGGCGTGGACCTCACTGAAGACGGTTTCCTCTGCACTGTGTTCATTCAAAAATGGTGTGAGGACCTACGTCTGCACCTGGATTGCCTGGTTCCAGCGCATTGCCCTCTCTAATGTTGGACCCACTTCAGCTTATCAAAGACAGGCATCATCATGGGCCAAGTTGTTATGTTCCCTGAAGACCTTCTCCCTCCTAATTCTGCCATTGCCATAGTCCTCCAGCAGTGCCATGGTGCAGCATTACGCACAGGGCTGTATTTATAGGTTTAATCAGTTTGTGCTAACCTCCACCACCAAAAATATTCTTTAGACTGAAGTGTGTGAACACAACCATTTTCTTTATGGCAGGTTTGTTATGAAAAGCATCAAGTAGAGCTGACGAACTGAGAACAGGAAAGTATAAAGTATAACGATTGTTAATGGCTTTGTTTTCTACACATAGGATTTCATTGGCATTTGATTCTGTGTTCACAGTATCACAGGAAAATATTCTGTTATTTACACCTTATGCAGATGCCGTGCCGAGTGGACAATATGACAGAGAGGTGGTGATTAAAAATAGAGAAAGAATCTTGATTTTGATTTTTCAGTTAGATTCTATTAGAGATGTTTCCTAAACAATTACTCAGCCCAATGCAAAATAACACAGTTGAATTAAATCATTCTGATGACATGGCTCCAACGCATAATACGGTTTGAAATTAAATGTCTGAAGGGCAACAAAAACTCTTAATTTCTTCAATCTGACTTCAGTTTAACACCACTCCATCTGTGTCACCAGTTCCCTTTTTCCCCCAAAATGTGCGTATGCATGGGTCAGAGTTACTTTAGAGTTGCGCGCATTTTACGTAAGATTTTATAGATCACAACCTTTGCATAGAAATGACATCGCAAGTTTTAAGTACGGTTTTCTGGGTATGCAAGCTTTATAAATGAGGGCCCAGACCAGTAGAAATGATACATCCCCTAAATTGGGACACTGCTATTGGCTAAATAAACCCTTTCTTGTTATTTTTGAAGCCATGTGAAGGTCTTGAAAAAAAAAACAAACAAAAAAAAAAAAACAAAAACAAAAAAAAAACAAATATGTGCAGCATATGTCAAGGTCAGGTCAGGGCGTACAATATAATAAGTCAAAAATAATGTATAAAATCATCTATAATAATTACTCTACTAAATGAAAGTGCATTCAAAAGGGATAACATTCATCTGTGTTTCAGCCATTGTACAGCTGAGCAGGACTTGTTGCCCTAGTAACCAAGAAAAGTGAGGAGAAGCCATTTCCAGCAATGCATGACTGTCTGAGGATTTTTGATACAAATCATAGAAGCATCCACAACAGAAACAGCAAGGGCCAATTGTAGGAGCAGATTGGTGAAACACTAATATGTCGTCAAGATGTTGTTGATATAAGCACTAAACCCACGCACAGTACTGTTTTGATGAAGTACTGGGATAGGCGCTCTTCGGGGTCTGTCCCAAGCAGGCACCAAACTCCCACTATCGGCCTGTGTTTTTTGAATGAAGAATTGCAGAAGGGGAGCAGCGCAGCGGCATAGTGGTTAGTGCTGTTGCATCACACCAAGAAGATGACAGGTTTGGTTTCCGGGCCTGGGGCCTTTTGGTACAGAGTTTGCATGTTCTCATAATGCTTGCGTGGGTTTCCTGCAGGTGCTCCAGTTTCCTTCCAATATCCGACAAGCATGTTTAGGTTAATCAGCAATTTTAAATTGACCTTAGGTCTGAGTCTGTGAGTCATTGTTAGTCTCTGTCTGTCTCTGTGTGTTGGCCTTGCCATGGACTGGTGACCTGTCCAGGGTGTACCCAGCCCTCACCCAATGTGAGCTGGGGTTGGCGCCAGCAAACTCGCTATCCAGAAACAGATAAGTGGTAGAAGATGAATGAATGAATGAATGAATGAAATATATTGCAGTAGGATACCGAACCTTGCAGTGTGACCAGCAAACAAAGAAGTTTAATTAAGCAAAATCAAGAGAAACAATAGCTTCAACCCAGTGCTTCAACCACACTGACTGCATCACAGTTGGTGTCCCTGTCATTTTAAGGCCTTCATATGCACCCAGCAAATATGTCATTTCTCAAATTAAATTAAATCAGATTTATTTGTATAGCGCCAAATCATAAAAAAGTTACATCAAGGCACTTTACATATAGAGCAGGTCTAGAACAAACTCTTTACAAAATAATTTACCACCAATTTTCTCACCAATGTACAGCTGTGAATTTGAGTGGGCCCTACTTGTCAGGAGTACTGCCTGTCGCTGATGAATATGTACTCTCTAGATGTTATCTGGTCACAAAGAACTCTAGCTGAAGCTAAGCTCTCGGCTGAGATTGAAAGAACATCTATAGACCATCAGCACATACTTTTTTCATTTTTAAAGGCATTCTTTAAAATGGTTGTATTATCTGTTTCAATTGTTAATTCTAAGCATTAATGAAATGGAAAAGTTTGACATCTGCCTTTGGGAAATTGCTATCCTACCACTCAATCCAGAAACCTTGACAACTGTATGGCAGGTAATTTCTACATTCAGAGTGCCATTATGTCAAACGGATCTCTGAAGACGGGGCTTTTACCAACTGCTTGACATCACAAACAGACATTTCTATTGCTTCAAGGCTTGGATTTGAAAAAGGAAAAAAAAAAAAAAGAAAAAAAAGGGAAGGTTGAATTGCTATGAATCATTAGGCAAAATGGGGATACATCTTAAAGGCGTAAAAGTGTACTTATTGAAATGAATGAATGATTTTTAAAGTTAAGGGGAAAATTACTCTCCTTTAGCTGGAGTATAATTGCTCCACGGAACCTTCATGACAACTGCATTAATTCATTCATTCATTCATCCTCTACTGCTTATTTGTTTCTGGGTTGCAGGGGGTGCTGGAGCCAATCCCAGCTTGCATTGGCCAAGGGCAGGGTCACCCTTGACAGGTCAGCAGCCCATCGCAGAGTCAACACACAGACACAGACAAAGACAAGCAACCTCTCACACTCACACTCAGACCTACGGACAATTTAGAGTCACTGATTAACCCAAGTATGATGTCTTTGGATGGTGGGAGGAAACCGGAGTACCCGGAAGAAACCCACGCAAGCTTGAGGAGAACATGCAAACGCCACACAGAAAGTGCTTCCCTGAGTGACAACAGAAACTCAGATATTCTTTTTCATGGCTGGAGGCTGTCTGACAAAGTTGTACCTTTTGAACTTAATACACTTGCAACTTTGAGCAAAAAAGAAAAGCTTTCTCATACTTTTCTATTATACTCAATAAGCACTAAGTCCCACCCTCTTTGTTGTAGAGGACTGAGTATACGTTGGGCCTGAACTGTTATTTTGCACTAGATTGACATGTTTAGGGTTATTGTCCTGATCCAGGGGCAACTTCTCCTGAACTTCACCAGATATTATAAGAGAGACATTGAGAGACCTTGCAAATTCATATTTCGCCCCATGTTGTGGAGTTTTCCCGGACTAGAGGCAAGATCCAGCCCCATGAAGCTCTCTTCATTGTATTTCACAGTTGGCATGGTGTTCTCACACCATACATCGAGCCAGGGGTGCCAATTTATGTTTCTGCTGGTGGATGCTCACTGTGCTTGTATGGCTCATTGCTATTTGACGCATGCATGTTCATCTCGCAGTAAAACATACATGAATGCAATTGAGAGCAGTGTCCACAAATTAACACATATGTATGTGCTTTCCTATACACACACGCGTGCACACACATTCTCATACACACATGCACATGCTCTTTTTCAAAAACACACACAGTCTACACACTGGTGATGCATATGAGGAGTTTATTTATTTATTTTTTTGCAGCATCAAGGCTATCCATAGGTATTTGCCTTTCCTGCTAGCTTGAAAAGTTCAAAATTTTTTCTGCCTAAAATCTGTACTGCTACTGCAGTTGTCCTCAGTCGTTGACAGGGTAGAGTTGTCACTGGAAGATATTGTTGGGTCGGTCAGTCAGTCTCTATAGAAAACTGCAATTGCAATGCTACAAAAAAAACAAAACAAATTCCAGCAATATTTGTGTTAGTGTAATATTTGAAAAAAATTCCTGCAGTTTTTCTGCAAAAAGTTGAAATGTGTTGTGGGCATGCACATTGCTCTAATCCATTGGTGTTCAAGAAAAAAAGAGCATTGCAAGAAATAACGAATACCTCGGTACAAGACAAACATTTGGCTAAAACAAATAATAGATACCTTTACTTTCTTTTTTGTACAGCAGTATTGTGTTCACTGCTTTATTTATTTTTTTATTATTATTATTGGATGCCTACATGTATTTATTCTTATTAGTACTGTTCTTCATGTATTTGATCGTTCTCTTGGCGTCTTTTCATTTTGCCCTCTCACCTTTCTTGTTCATGACAACTCGAATATAAGGGATTTGTGACAAAAAGGCATTTTAACAAGTCAATAAAGTCAGTGCCCTCAATGAATCTCATCCTGTTCCAACTTTCCCCACAGTTGTGTTGCAGCCTTTTGTTTCATGCTGCCCCCCATAGCAATCTGCGCAACAGATCAGTAATGGTTGGCACTACTTATTAATATTTACTCATTATTAGTTCACATCACTAATTTTGCCAGATCCTTTAAATTAATGGCAAAAATCACATAAAATCTCTTCGCAAAATCAAGCAATTTGAACCACAACAATAAAATTCAGCAAGATCGTGGAGGTAATGATAAATATATTTTCGTCTTCTCTTCTTTATATTATGCACACTTTAATAGAAACAGCCCATGTTGTATATTTATTGAGGCAAAGGCGCTAAATCAAAAGCATGTGATATTTTGCTCATTTGAAAGAGGCGATCCTTAGTGTACACCATTTGTAGGTCAGTTTGCATGTTTGAACAATATGATGATTTGTGTCTTGTGAATTTAAATTTTTATTTACTTATTGTTGTGTTCCAACAATAAGTAAATAACCACTGGGAAAGTGAATAAGATGAATTATTTGGTTGCAAAAGCATTAGTGGGCTATATTAGGCAGCAAGTGAAAACTTTGTCCTGAGGTTGATGTGTTGGAAGCAAGTGCACTTAGAATAGGCCTTAACTCTGGCATCTGGGTCAGGGCATCTCTGAAACAGAAACTACACCTAAAATACTTAAAATATTGTAAGTGAACATTCAGAAGATACCGTTTACTGTTTTTGACAGCTAGTTCAGCAGTATGAGGGTGGTGGCCTCTCTAATCCATTGTGTCTGTTTTTGTATGTTACACTCAATTACCTACTAATGAGAGCTGTCTGGACAGGGATGATGTTGTGTCCATCTCTGTCAAATTTCCATCTGTTTTGATGGACAGAAAGATGAAACCCATTGAACTTTTTTTCTGGGCCAGTGCATCCATAACCATCTGTTCCCGATAGAGGCATTTTTAAGTTTGTTTGGAGGAGATATGAGGCTGCCAACAGTGGAGCCTGTGAAGAAACTGCAACCCACACCATTCTGTTGTTGAAAACAGAACTCATTAACCAACAACATAAAGGCATAAAATGAGGAATCTTGAATGTAGTTGGTCAGTTTGTTTCATTTACTTTTTATGCTATATTTGCCTCAAATTAGCACTGCTGCAAGCATGAATATGGAATCGTTGTGAGTCTTTTATTTCACAGAGATTTGTACTTTTGGCATTTTAATTCATTTTATAGGTTGAGTAAAGATTCATAAAAAGACTATCTAACAAGGTTAAAGAAAGTGATTTACAAGTCAGTTCTATATGGAATTCATTTTTTTACCATCATTTTTATGTTGCATAATTTTTCATTTTTTCTCATTAATATTTATTAATCTATCTGGATCTTTTATCTCAGTTTATCTCAGCTGTAGCCCCTAAATAAGAAGGTTGGGGGTTCGGTTCCCGGGCCTGGGACTTTTCTGTGTGGCGTTTGCATGGTCTCACCATGCTTGTGTGGGTTTGCTCCCAGGTTGAGGGTGATTAGTGATTCTAAATTGTCTGTAACTCTGAGTGTGAGTGGTTATTGGTCTCTGTCTGCCTCTGTATGTTGTCCCTATGACCCTGCCCTTGCCCAGTGTGAGATGGGACTGGCTGCAGCAACCTGGCGACCCACAAAAGGATAAGCGGTAGAAGATGAGTTGCATGATTTTTTGTGATTAAAGCTTTGTTTTCTCCTCTTAGGATTTCAATGTAATTGATCCTTTGGTGACCGATTTCCGCAAGTCTGCGTCTTGGTAGAAGCTTGCTACCTAGAAAATCTGGAAAACAATATTTCCATTTCAATTTGCTTTATCCAGTGCTTTGAAATGCAATTGTGCACTGTTACCTGTCTGTACAGTTCTTGACCCAAATTGCAGACACTACAGTGAAGAAAGTGCAGCAATTTATTAAACAGATTTCATTGATGGCACAATGATAGGGACTGGAGTTGGTTTGGTTTGTTAATAGTGAATAGACTTAATTGGCTCATGGGCAAAACTCCTGGAGGAGAGGGCAGGAAAACAGGAACACTGCAAGGTGATCCAAGAAATAAGCCAGGAAATACTGTAAGGGACCAGAGCCGTGACAAAAAACAGATGAGTACCAGAGGGAATGAGGAACAAAGCCAGGAACAGGTGAATGCAGGTTTGGAGAAGGATTGGAGCGGCAACCCTCTGGTACGTCATCCATATTTGGAGGAGAAAATGGAGTTGAGGAGGAGCAAAGGGCTGAACTGACCTTCTTTGTATTGTATTGTAATTGTCAGGTAGGTCACAGTGTGCATTCCAGTCTGCTTATCACACAGTAGCCACCTGGGACAGATGGAAGACTAACCGAGTTTAATCGATACATGCGCAATGTGAGTGCATAGATATAGCCTGTTTAGGATATGTTACCTATTATAAAATGTTTTCAACATTACCCACCCAATAACTTGTTATTTTGAACTATCCCTCCTTCTTCACGTTACGTTAGGCAACAAATGATGACTACGGCTGTGCATCCATTCTTTGCCGTGAGGTAGAAGTACACAAAATGCATACACTAGCACACATTAAATCAAAAGTTTGGCAACAATAAAGGTTTATCAAGATATAATTTTATAGAAACTGTATTTTGCTACTCATTTCAAAGTTTTCTGAAAGAGTGTTGAGCACATTCATCAATAATTTGACTCAGTGAATTGTGAATTGTACTGTTCCTTTGTGTCTTTAATGTATCATTGGCAGTGTATTGAGATATGCATTGTATCGGCCACAGACCAGAGATGCACAACCCTAGTAACCATACCTTAATACATGTCCTAATTAATAATCCATTTTTATCACATCATGTTGTGTTAAAGATTTGAAACTAAACACTGAGATCAAGTCATTAGAACAACAGTGACTTAGCGAACAAATCAAGTAAGAATTGGGGCCATTTTGACTTACGCATCAGCCAGTGCCAACATCTGCTTAAGCTATGCTCACACAGCAGGTCCAAGTGGCCCAAATCAATTTTTTCCCCCACATGTGACAAACAAAAAATCTGATTGTTTGGCAATGCAAATGCAACAAATCACATGAAATCTGATCTTTTCAAATTAGATTTGAGCCACATTCATATGACACTATATGGGATGCAGACAAGATTTTTTGAAATGCGACCACAGTTTGAAGAGCCATGCAGCCAGTACTTCACTCCAGATTGCAATTTGCAATTATTGTGTGCAGGCAGGAGTCACAAAAAAACAAAAAAACAAAACATTGGCAGACAGGGTCAACTGAGGTCGTCTGGGAAGGGACAGTGAAATATTAGACCTTATTAAAACGTAAACGCCGCCATCTATGGCCTCCTTGTTTGTGTTTTCCCGGACACTATTTGTTTATTTCTGTACATTGAGTACTATGTATGACATCTTCTTCTTCTGCATATGCGGGCAACATCAAGGCCATGACCAATTCACATCGGAGCTCAAGTGAATGTAAGAGCATGCAGTACAATATTAAAAAGGAGCAAAACAATTCCACCTGGGAAATTACACCCCAGGAAAAATATTAAAACCTTAAATGTAGCTTACCAAAAAATAGTAAGACACGCAGGGTGGTTACTGAAGAAGCAGGGACGTGTTTCAAAATGAACCAAAACAGTTTGATTTTTCAAAGGTCAAAATAGATCAAGAAAATAAAGCAGGGACTTGAACTGGTGGTAAAGCAAGGGCGAGCAGAAGATGCGCAAAAGCATTTAGCTGCATCAAACTACAACTTCATCATAAATACTAATAAAAGAAAATAATAAAAAACAGTTAAGATTAACAATCACCTATAAACCTAGTACAAATGAAGTTTGCCCAGAAACTAAGATGAGGCCACTAGTGGAGAGGCACATTACGCTCAAAGGTGCCCAGGGGTGCCACTGCTACTCACCTCAGTGCAATACAACCAATCTTATGATGGCACTCAGTGTCTAAAAAAAAGACTAGGTACAATGAGTTAAAGAAACCATTCACTGCAGCTCATTTGGCCTAACCAAGCTCAAAATTACACCAAAATTACACTTCACCCAAAAGAAAATAAAATTACATCATAAAGGCCACCAGTACAAGGCCAAACAGAACTAAAGAGGACAAATAAGCAAATTAGACTAAAATGAGAAAAAATCAAGACGTATTTGAAGAAAACCTGAAACTAAACCAAAGATTAAACCAAAAATAAAAGGGGCAAAACAAGGCAGTATTCATGTGAAGGGGCCCTGGAAGGGGGAAAATAGTTATTAGCCAGGGTCACCCACTCTAAAGGTACTTGAGCCCCAAAACCCTACTCACCATATGGAGCATTATCAAATATTATCAAAAGTAGCCACAACAGGGACAGAACTCAGGAGGCCCAGGTGCCTTATATTGCATAGCCTTAAATGAATGGCTTCCCATAGCTAAGCCATCACACAGGTTTTAGAAGATAATGTGAACAGCTGCATAAAAAGAATGGAGAAATAATAATTGAGTGCTTAGACTTGGATGTAGTCTTAGTCTTAGTCAATGGCAAGAGTATGGAACAATGGGAGCCAAAGGCTTATCTGAAGTAAGCTGAGGTGACACTCTACCACATTAAGTTAAATTGGGCGAAGACTTTAGTGAGAGCAAAATCAATCAAATGCATGAGGGTAAGAAAACCATAGAACATGAGGGAATGGCAAACATCAGCGTAAATAATGGGATGAATTGTGGGACAGATTTTTTTTCCCTCAAAATTTGCACATTTTCATTACTTCCTTTTAGTTAATTCAAATGTAAATAGGTGTGTTAGAAATATAGTTGTAGATTGATGTAAAAATATTTTTTTAGCTGCAATATAACATAATGGAAGTGCAGTGGTCTGGAGAATACTGCTGAGCAGATTGCATTGTTCAGATACTCTAAATTCTGAATTCCATCATGATAGAGTGGAATGAGTTTAGTATTGATATGTACTACCATCAAACCGCTCTACTCTTCTGATCACAGCAAATTCAATCTGAACTATCAGCTACCTTCACTGCAGCACACACTATGCTCTTTAGCCACTTTTTTCCAATTTGGACAGATTGTGTGATAGACTGCTCTGATTAATTAACATCAAATGAACAAACAATATGATTGATCCATGACTCACCTCTTAAAATGAATGTGGCAGTTCCTGATCTTACCTCATCGAATTGCCAAAGGAGGTAGATGAAAGATTAAATTATGGCCTCACTCACAAAACACAAAGCTGAAGCTGTGTCCAGTAGCAGTGCTTATTCTCCCCAGAGTTTAATAAGTAAAGAATTTTCAAAGAATACCGACAAAAGAACAGAATATCTTTATCTGTGTATGGCTTCTACACAGAATGGAAACTCCATAAGATTAAGATTAATAGATAAGAGCTTCTAAAAGACAGCAACAGAAATAAAAGACACGAATGAACTATTAGTAAAAAAAAGTTAAAAGCAGCTGACAAGATGAGAAAATGAGACAATCATCCCAGACGTGGCATCTCCACCTATTTCGCAATCTCTAAATTTCACAAATTAAAAATAATTAATGAATTATTCTTAATCAGTTTAAAAATACATACCAAGCATGTCTTTTTGTCTTCCTAACAATTTTATTGATTAAATTTTTCACTTTTTCATCCAAAAACTACTCACAACAGTAAAAAGTCTGCATGCTCTTACTTACTAAGAGTATTGGATTAGATGTGATTCTGATAAGATTTTAGCCCTCTACAAAACCTGTGAATGTTATATTATTTGAAAAGCGAATTCATGAAAGGAGATATGCTGTATTTTCTAATCAGTTGCCATGAATGGTGAAATTTGCTAACTGTTAGGTTCTCCTAAATGTGAATTGTGTCTACATTCAACCCAACTTTCGGGCAGCTTTGTCTTTTCTAATCTCAATTTAAAATAACTTCAACCTAATTATGTCATTTAACTGGTTCCATAAGCCTTCTGTCCTTGTGGGCAACATAATAGCTACCAGCTTGTGCATTAGTAGTTATTTTGCTCTGATAATTTAACACAACACAAAGAACAAGTTTTGTTGTTGCTTTCTGGCACTGTTGCTTTGCCATGAGAGCGTCCTGGATGCAAATCCACCAGCTGTACAGACTTTCTGTGTGTTATTTGCATGTTCTTTCCATGTCATTGTGTTTCCATGCAGATCATGTCACTTGGAAACTCAAATTGTGTGTAAATGTTGTCTTTCTGAGTATAAGCCTGGTACATTACTGCACAGAATTGGGGTAACATTTGGACTGTCTTTTTTATAAGGTCACAAAAACAATCTTCAGTCAAATTTCGCAATTAGTATGCTCTGATGCTGATATATTTCATCCTACTGACTTGGACAAAGAACACTGTAGACTGTCCAACTAAATGTGCTATGCTGCCATTTATATTTGCCTTGTTAAGTTGTTATTGCCCTTTCTAAATCAGTATCATAAATGATCCAGTGAAAATCTCTTTATCTGCATCACTGATATTCAATGGTACAAAATGATATAGTAATAAATGATGATTAATCTGGTGTTGGGCATTACGGCGGCATAGTGGTTTGCGCTGTTACCTCACAATAAGAAGGTCACGGGTTCGGTTCCTGGCCTGGGGCCTTTTTGTGCAGAGTTTGCATGTTCTCCCCCAGGCTGTGTGGGTTTCCTCCCACTGTCCAAAGACATGCATGTTTAGGTTAATCCGTGACTCCATGTAAGAACAAAAAAAGGTGAAAGCATCTGATTGGGGTGAATACTTTTGAGAAGATGAATGAATGAATATTTCATTGCAGCTAGTCATCGATGTACTTAAACTTTGCCTCTTAATGGGCCTCTGTGAGACTTTGGGAGGATATTTGAATACAGCAGTATGGATCCACTGGGGACTTTCTGGAGTGGAAATGTGATGACAATGACCCCATGGGCCTTCTCCCAATACCAACACCTTGATCCTTCAGAGCTTTTAACTTTGGCCTGATGAGAAAAATCTCTTTTCTCCTGGTAAATATTGGTTTGCTGTACTGTTGTTCTTTCACAGCATGTTTACTTCTTCATTTTCTTTTGTATTTAACAGCACTGTGTATGAGAAGCTCAGTGTCCATATGGGGCATTTTCTCCTAGAACGTCCTTCAGTGTTTTTTCTCTCCTTCTCTCTTTCCTATATCTCTTTAAAACTATTTGCTGCCTTAGCTGAACAACGGAAAAAAGCAGTCTCTCTTGTCTGGGCCTGAAGTCACACTGCTGTGCTTTTCTTTCATGTTCGGCCATGCTGTTTACCACTTTGATGTCAGAGACTTTTTTCTTCTTTTTTTTCTTTTTCTCTTGCAAGACAACCCTTTATGGTTCACCTGCAGAACTGTCCAGATGGATGGCAGGGAGCATGCGTGTGTTCCCATGCCATCTGCTCATTATCTGCAGCCTCACACACCCCACTCCCCACACTCCAAGCTTCAATAGTGCTGAAGCTTACGATTGGCTCTCAAGTGACTGAGTCATTCAAGACAGACGTGAGTATACACATGAACGGCTCATTGCCGGGGCCTCAATATCAAGAGCCTGCTTTAGTAAGGACAGATATATTTTTATCTAGCTATGCAAAGTGCATCTGAAACAACTTCACAGCAGTGCTACCAAGGGAGCTGTCCCAAGGTGCATTTACCAGTTACAAACAGCAACTGTTTACTGAACAAAATCCAAAAGACTCCAGATGTGAATCTGGAAGATTCCAAGTGAACTTCCTTTGGATTATAGACCCCATGGGCCTTGAGAAAGGCGAGAAAGGGAAAACTCACTGAACCAAAGATGTGTTCATATTGGTGCTCTTATCTGTCAGGGGTGTGGGCATGCTGGAGCCAATCCTAGTCTGCATCTCAGGCGAGGATGGGGTTCACCCTGGACAGGTTGCCAGTCCATTGCAGACTTGACACATAGAGACACACAGAGATGGACAGCTGTTTACACTCACGCCTACAGGCAATTTAGCATCGCCGAGTGTCGTTGACATGCATGTCTTTAGACTGTGGCAGGAAGCTTGAGTACCTGGAGGACATCCAGCCAGGCACAGAGAGAACAAAGAGAAAGCCCCAGGCCAGTGAACCAAACCCACAACCTTAATGATGTGTTCAGATTTAACAAAAAGGACTTTAAACTTTACTCTTTGTTCAAATTTATTTGCTGTGTATGGCTAGTGTGTGTTGTGTGGTACTTTTTGCCAGTCACTTGATTTTTCTCACTCCAAACTCTCATCTTTTCTCCCCAGGTTTTACCTGCTGTCACAGGCATCACAATATGAAGACCTCCTCATACAAAACTGTCATGACTCAGGGACTGATAGAGATACTTCTATCCTCCTTTGCTTTGGAACGAAGGCCTTTTAGATAAGGAGGGAAAGCAAGGTTTACAAACTTAGACTATTAGTTCTTTTCAAAAAAAAACTACCTTGGGGAAATAATAATAATAGCACTTTATATTCAATTATCTTTCCTATACAGGGTCAAAAATAATTGAAAACAATAGCACGATACAGAATAAATGAAACCACAATCAATACAAGCAAAGCAAAGAAGAAGGAAGGGACAAAACAAAAAACAAACAAAAAAAACAAACATTAAAACAATTAAGCATTATGTGTGGATTTGAAAAAGGTGTGTGTTCAGACGTTAATCTGATGAGTTCAGTAGAGTCACATAGGGAGTGTGTTTCAGTGGATGGGGCAACAACTGAGAAGGCTCTGTCCCCCCAGGCTCCGGCGCTTGGTCCTGATGGGGACAGGGGAGGTTTGCATCTGATAATCAGAGGTGATGCGAGGGAGTGGACGGGTGGAGCAGGTCAATGAGGTAGTGAGGGGATTTGATGGTAAGGAGGAGCAGTTTATATTGGATGCAGTGACGGATGAGGAGACAGTGGAGTTTCTGGAGGATAAAAGTGATGAAAACATGTTTGAGTGAGGAGTCTGGCAGACTTTTGGACATATTGGAGTTTATAAATGGCCTTGGAGGTGGACCCAAAGGGAATGCTATTACAGTAGTCTAGGTAGGATGTAAAAAAGGCATGAATGAGGGCTTCAGTGGCCAAAAAAGATTGAAATGGGCTGTGTTGCGGAATGGAGTTGTAGTTAAGTGGTTGATGTGGGGTTTAAAATTCAGGTTAGTGCTCAATATAATGCCAAAATTGTAGATTTAGGGGAGGGAGACATGGTGGGGTTTTCCATGGTGATTGTAGTGGGATTTGGGACAGATGATGATGAGCTCTGATTTGTGACAGCTGAGTCTAAGAAAGTGTTTTTGCATGTAATATCGGTCAGACAATTGATGACAGATTGCGAGTAAGAGTGGAGATGTAAAGTTGGATGTCATTAGTGTAACAGTGGAAATGTAGATTGTGACGATGGATGATGTCACTGAGGTGGAGGTGGTCGAGGATGTGGAAGAGGAAAGTACCAAGTACCAACCCTTGACGGACATCATAAGATATCAAAGAACACGTGATAGATCAATAGATAGATGGACAGACTTTGTCACTATGTGGTTGATGAGCAGTGGTGTGTGACTGGTCCGGTTTTTCCTGAAATCAACAGTGATCTCTTTTGGTTTATAAATATTCAGGATCAGGTCATTCCTACTATATCAGTGAACTAGCTGCTGCTGTTGTGTACCTGTCAACACAGTCATGGGTCATCAGGGTAAATGTAGCCTTTGTGGGAACTGTCGCTTGGAGTGAAGAGTTTGTCGTTTGCTACCTGTGCGGACTGTGGCCTTTCAGAGTGGAAGTCAAGGAGTCAGTTAATATGGTGGTGCTGAGACCCAGTGAGCAGCATTTAGGACAGAACATGATAATCCAACAACAACTCCAGTCAGATGTGGAGTAAAGTATTGCAAACACAGATGGGATGAGCTGGGGAAACAGAACTTTTTTTTCTATGAAAATAGTTTTTTCCTTGTTTAATGAGCTATTATGCCCTATTAAAATATTACAGTGGCATATATAATTAGCTGAGGTTGTGTTCATTGTGGGTACTATAGTGACATCTTTGAAAATGACAATTGAAAAACGAAAAGCACAAAGGCAGAGGGCTTGAATAGGGTCTAAAAGGTCAAAGGTTATTTCCAATACAGAAGTACCGCAGTTTTGCACCTCTTTGTATTCTTTTTTTTTCCTGCTACTTCTTACTTCTACTCCACTACATTTATTCAACAGCTGTTGTTACTTTTCTCCACAACATATTAACACAATAAAATCAAAAAATCATATTGACTTGCCATGGATTAAATTGTGTATAAAGCAGTTAAATCTAACCAAAAAGATCTTGTCTTGAATAATCAAGTGCTGTAGTGCCATATATTCCACCTTCACCAAAGTTATACTATAATGTTTTTTATTTTTGAGGTTCTCAATTAAATGAGACAAAATAATTTTTAATCCTTGATATATTTTTTACTGTGTTAATTAGAATGGACTCAACTGGTTGTATTGTATTTCCATTGTTTATCAAAAAAGAAATGCCTCTTTTACCGCTAAAAAATGCATTACACAAGATAAGTACATTTACTTTGAAGTTTGAACGATTTGCTGCTCTGTATTATCCTGGTCCATGCATAATCATGCAAAAATGAGGCTTTCAGCAGTGCTCTCAGCTCTAATGTAAACTGTTATGTGCAGGGACAAAATGAGATGACTGAGAAGCTTTTGACATGTCTGGCAGGTTAATATGTGCTGCTCAGTAATATAAACATATCACACTGTAGATTCAGCCAAGCCTTACACAACAAGAAACATCAGCAAAGTCAAGATTAAGTCATGATGACAAATAACTTTTGCCCGGTTGTATATTGTACAGTAGGATTCATTTATATTTTCAATTTTCAATATTTAGAGGATTAGGGTCGAAAGAGTATCATAGATGTTCAGGAAGCTCACTGCATAGGAAATGCATTTTTGAGTGAAATCATAGGCACAAAAATAAATGATAACCCTCTTGACTTGATGTATTTTTAATTTATCAGTTTTTTTTTTTTTTTTTATTCAGTAATATTTTCTTGTGTACATTCAGTTTTACACCCACTCCACACCTGATGCATTCAAACATTTATATTCGAGTTACTTTCAATAGAACATATTAATTTATAAAAGTTGGGGTGTATTATTGGTGGTATTGTCAGATTACAGAAGAAGCCAACAGACAGATGTGTCTTTACCCCTGCTGTCGCACAGCCTCCACCTGTGTAGTGTCCTCCTGTTGAAACTCTGACTAAACACCAAGTTAACCCGTTGGCAATGAAGACAGAATCGTAGTAAGGTCAACCATTTACTGTCACACCTCTTCATTAACATGCTGGTGAAAACTGTGAATAAACCATACAAAATGTTCAGCATCTTTGTTTTTAACTGAATATGACATTACACAACAATACGCATGAATTTACATCACTGCTAGTAGACATCACTAGATGTCTACTAGCATATTTCCTAGCTTGTAAATAACTGGAAATAAAGACATTTTTTTAACCACTCATCAAATATATTTCTTATCAAAATTGTACCATTTGTACAATTTTATTTTTTATATCTTCAACATTAATTACATGAACTTCTGGCATTGCATCTATGATGCTTTTTTAGCGAATGAAGGCAGATTACATTCAGAGCACCCACACTAGTCCATCATGCTTTTCTGATCTTGGGAGATGCTTGGGAGAGCATAAACAGTAAATGCCTTGACAGGATGTGATGTCATCCATAAACCAATGTCAAAATAAGAGTCAAACTTAAAAGAAGATATCAATACACAATTTTAACTGAATAAAGTGCAAATTATTACTCAAAGGACAAATATGTAAAAGTAAATAATGCCTTAGAGGCAGCACAACCTGTGACCTGGCATAACCACTTACTCTGAGGAAATGTAATAGTTTCACCTCTGTCCAGACTTCCTGCCATCTGTGGTGATTGGACTGTATCAATGCAGCCTAATCTACAATATATCTTCTTCTGATCTCAGACAAATGGATAAGCATAGAATATTTATTTAACACTGCTCGAGAGATTGTAACCAGCAGACATTTCTGCAGTAAAGAAGGCAGTTTTATTTTGCCTACGTCAAAAGACAATGTGACTTGGACAGTTTTACAAGCTTTTCAAGATGGTGGTTGCTTCAAGATGAACAAAAGTCTACCTAGCAAGTCTACCTAGCAAAGCTTGAAACTCATGTCAAGGATTTCCTTAAGGACTGGTTGAAGGACCTGCCCATTGTTGATCCACACTACTGCTGCAGATGCGCAGAGACCTACAAAGACAAGGAATTCCTTCACCCAGACACAACCATCTCCCAACTACATCAGGAATACGAAGAGGCAGCTGCAACTGCTGGAGTGAGGGCAGTTGGAATACGATATTTCAGAGATGTGTTCCATGAAGAAAACTATTCTGTATTCATTCCGTGAAAATATCAGATGTTTGTGTTTCATTAAAGCATGGGACTATCAATAAGGCCAAGAAAGACGAAGTAAGGCAAGAGAAATCCTGTGAGAGGATTCTGCAAATAATGAGAAGCCTGTTTGGGTAATGGACTTGCAAGCTGTCAAAGGAAGGGTACTGCTACATTTGGGATAAATTTAAAGGTGACCTGAGTAGAGAGGTATTTGCACACCATTATGAACTCAAGGAGATCATAGTGTGGAGTGACAGTTGAGGTTATCAGTACATGTGTGGCGAATTCATTCTCTGAGCTTGCAAAGAAATATGGCGTACTAATGACACAGAAATACCATGTTGCTGGGCACACACAAATGGAGTGTGACACCATGCAGTTTTGCACTATTGAATGTAAAATAGTTACGGATATCTCCAACATGAGAGCCTATGTCATCATACTCCAGACTGCAAGAATCAGGCCATCACCTTACCATGTGAAAGTGCTCAAACATGATGAGTTCCTGAAACTAAATGGATCTTACTTCATTAGCATCAGGCCAGGCAAAAAACCTGGAGATCTGACACTGCGTGACTTGCAGGCTCTTCAGTTTAGTGGTGAATGCAGGGTGCATTTCAAGCTGTCCTTCTCGGAGGACTCTTCATAGGAAGCACTACCACGGAGAGTAAAGGTGTGAAATGAGCCAACTGTATAGATAAGCATGTTTCCATGTGCTCAATCAAGGAGAGAAAGTTCCAGGACCTCCAGTCAATGAAGCACGTTATGTCCGCCGAATGTCATCACTTCTTTGAACCTTTGCCACATTAATAGGCATCAGTCAAGAACCGAGCAAAGAAGAGCTGGAGGGAGAAGTGAGGAGATGCACATTCCTCCTCAGCATGAGTTATATTTAGTTAGTTTTTCAGTTATTTAGTTATGCTTTATTCTTGACAGAGTTGAAGGTTTAAAATTAAAACTTTGGCCCAACTTGGCCTAACTTATTCCTCCCATGTCACATAATTAACAGACATTGTTATTAGTATGTCAATAGTCATTTACATTTTTGAGTGAAATGACTCATATATATTACATATTCACTATATGGTCCAGTTTTTTGTGTTTTCTGAAAAACCTGAAAAAATTACTTGGGCCATTATTTTAAGAGAGTGTCGATATGAAGCTACAAATTATGCATATTAGGAAGTGTATGCACTCAGAAACATCGTCACACTATACTGTGATGAATCAGACCATTTAATGTTTAATCCTAATAGTGCTTCATAAGTGACAGTGTTTTTTTTTTCAACGCCTTTCTTACTACTCTAAAAGCATGCTGTTCTATATTGCACTGAAGCTTCACAAATCACTTCATCATATCAGTTAATTTATTGCATTGCTCAATTAATATCAAGCATTAAGCCATTAAGGAGATTTATGCAAAGGTGTTACTGTTTAAAGTCGTTCATATCAAACAACTTCAGGGCAATATTTTTTTGCCTAATAAACTGACAGGTGCCATGATAACCAGAGAATCAATCAAATCACCTGTCGGTGGTTATAATGTTGTGGCAGGATGATGTCTGTCTCCGCTATGGGATACTCTAAGGAAACACTCTTTTGACCAATGCACAACCTTGTAATATTCAGGCTGTTTAATCACAGACTGCAAGACTATAAAATGTTCTCTCTGTCTCACTCACTCATTTTCTACTGCTTATCTGTAGGAGTCATTGGGGTTGCTGGAGCCAATCCCAACCAGTGTTTCCAGGTGTGGAAAGGTCACATGTCTATTGGAGGGCCAGCACATAGAGACATACAAGGACGAACAACCATTCACATTAAGACTTACAGGCAATTTACAGTCACCATTCAATCAGGAAACCCAAGCCAAGCAAATTTGCAAGCTGCACACAGAAAGACCCCGCAGCTTGGGCCCCAAGCATAGGGATAGGGATCTCAACTTCTGTGGTACAAAGGCTAAGAGGTTCAGCCATATTTCTGTAAAAAGTGGCAGCAAGAAGAAATTATCATTGACAAAGATAACCAATAACCATGCCCACCAGATAAATATTTACATTTGTAAAATTGAAATTACAACGTGTGACAACCCTCTCTGCCCTGCCTGCCTTGTTGTCTTTTTCATTGCAGGTAGCGGTGGGCGTGGCCGAGGGTCATCACAGAAGTGGCAGCACCTGAACTCAGTGAGCCCTTAAGCCAGACCTGGGCCACACCCAGCCTGTCTCTGACCGGCCCGTGCAAGGTTAATTGAAAATTGGAAAATAAAACTCAAATAAGTTTACTTCATGTGTGGATTAAAACAGTAATGTTTTTTAAGGTGTCTTTTTCCATATGTACGAATGCCAATTTCTCCTGCATCCTGTGTAAATTCATGCATGCACACACTTTTACCTTCATGTAAAAAAGGGAAAGAATGATGCAGAGTGCACAAATTTTTAAATAAATAAAGGACTACAAAGTAGTTTTACATAAATGTAAGAGGTAAAGCTTTGTGTTTAGTTTATGGACAGCAGATTGTCGCGTTTAAGGACTACAATTACAACTAAACACATGGAGAAGTTCAAAAAAATTGACGGATGGCGAACAGGCAAGGACATCTGAAGCTCTGTAAGCTAAGATGAAAAAAACAACAAGACAGCAACGAAGACCAGCTTTGTGATAGCCTACAAAATCGTTAAAAACTGTGAACCGTTCTCTGAGGGCGTGTTCATTAACGTGCCCCTCTCCAGATGAACTGTAACAAGGAGGATAGAAAACATTGCAGGAAATGTGGAGCTCCAACTGCAAAATGATGTGGACACATTTGACTTTTTTCCTTGGCTTTAGACAAGAACTGTAATGTCCATGACACAGCACAGTTACTCATTTTTCTCCATGGGATAACGAAAGACTTTAAGATTACAGAGGAGCTGATTAATTGAAGGGACGACAGCGGGGAAAATACATGCCTGGACAAATGGGACAGACTGGTCGGTGTTACAACAGATGGTTGTCCAAATCTAACTGGGAAAAAAGTTTGACTTTTGAAGTGGATGCAATCGACCCAGAACTGAATTTGGTATTCTTACATTGTAGCATACATCAAAGCATTTTATGTTCGTGCTAAAAATTAACCATGTCATTGACATCGTACAAAAAATAGTTAAATCCACCAGGACACAAGCATTAAATTACAGACTGTTGAACTCATGGAGACTGAATGGTGACATAGGCTACCAAACAACTGTAAAACTGCTCAATCTGGGAAAAGTGCAGAAAAGCGTTTGGGAACTGAAAGCAGAGAATTTTGTGAGAAAAAAGGTAAAGACATACTAGAGCTCTTAGATGGGGACTGGATAGCAGATTTTGCATTTGCTGTTGGTGTGACTGTGCTTATGAATGAACTAAATACCAAAATTGCAACGTGGGGGTCTTTTTGTTCTCGAAATGTACAATCGGGTGAAAGCTTTCATGAGAAAGTTGTAGTTCCTTTCTATCCAACTGCAGACCAACACTCACTCACTTGCAAACTATGAAAGAAGTCACACCATCAGCTGATTACCTCTGCAGGTACTCATCCATGTTAGGAGCACTGCGTGGTGAGCTTTCAAGATAATTTGAAGACTTCAGTTGAGAGTGAGATGCACATTTTCCACCCCCTTTACCTGTAATGTGGATACTGCACCCACTGATGTTCAGTTGGAACTCATTGACCTGCAGTCTAATATCATACTAGCAGAGCACTTTAAGTCAGTGTCACTGTTGGTTCTCTTTTGATATACCTACATATGTGAACAAACGTTATAGTTATGAAATTTAAAAAAATCCTTGTTTAGATCTATCTAATGATCATCTGTCAGCTGTCCTTCGCATATCCACCTCAGAGATTCAGCCTGACTTTAATGAACTTGCTCAAGCCCAGCAGAGACTAGACTTCGCTCAATGAGCAAGAAAAAAAGAACAAAAAAACAATAAATTAGGTGGTGAAACCAAAATGGTAATAACAATTTGTATAAAGCCAATTTAATGCTGTTCTTTTAAAAATGCGCATGTACATTTCTGGACATGTATATTTTGTTCACAGCTGCTTTGGGAATTTTGATTGAACTACTAAAGGCTAAAGGCATATAAGTTAGTCCCTGAAGCTTAAGGAAAAGAGGGTTAACCAGTCACATGTGGAGTTTGCAAGGGAGCTGACCAACCATTTCAATTGTTAGTGTATGTCCTCCTCTGATGTTGATGATTTTGAGAGTTTGTGAGCCTCTAAAATACTTACCATAGTACCATAGTATTTTCTATATGCCACACTTTGATTGATCTTCATTTTATTATTTATTTTTGTTTCCCTACAGCCAGGTATGTATTTACTTCAAAAGAACAATCAGTTGTTCTGGGAATTGTCTTATGTTTAACTTTTTCACTTCACCAGCTAAACTCAAATATAACAGATGAGGTAAGTTAAATCATTCTTTAAATTAATAAAAGTGAAACAAAATATTACAATCAAATGGATTTTAAAAAATTTATGTCAATTATTTTCAACATTGCATTTGTAGCGAACCCACAATGGATTCTGCACCAAAATATATTCTTTGTGAATCGTCATTTTAAAGTTAAAGTTTCATTGTAATATTTACTGGTATTTGAGTTGACATAAATTTTTTGAGCCAAAAGCTTTTATTTCCAAAAGACCTTTTTTGGTGACCTATCTAACGTCATTACGGAAGTGTTGTGCCATTACACAACCAGAGAGAAGACATGGGAAATGTTGTTCCATGTTACTGCACAAAATAAGATTACATGTGTATATTTATTGTCAACCCTTTTGAGTGTCTCTATCATAGTTCTTGCACCTCCTAAAAAGGCCCAACCTCTTACATTGATACTTGGATTTTGAGATGATCCTTGATCATCAGTCTAAGTCTTTCCAATTCAGGTGGAACCGCTATTTAAATGAAAAACGTTTAAAATACAACTAACGTACATAAAACACATAACACAAACACAATGATAAATTATTTTCTTAACTTCAAGAACTAAAAACTCGGACACTAAGCTCCCTTACTGGCAGTTTCATTGGGCGTGAAGCATTTTAGCCGAGAGCTCCCCCTCTTTCGACTTTTGGAGACAAAACTAATCGATCCTGATCAACTTTTCAATTTTCCAAAGGTAGACAACAGATCAGCTCATCAGGTAGGTATAATCATAGCTGGTTTCACACATCTCAGAAGACTGGTAGTTCAACTCGCAGCTCTCTATGTCAGTGTTTCTAGGGAAGAAACCACTTAACATTATTAACTAATTTGTTTGGGGGGGGGGGGGGGGGGGCTATTGTAGAATTTTTGTCATAAGTCATTCATCAGTCATCGTCTCGTCCTTAACATACTGTTCATTTGAAAATAGAAAAAATGGATAGACATTTAGGATTAAGGAAGCTTTAAAATTAAATGATTATGGGTTTGTTTATTACAAGAGTTTATGGCTTTAGTTTTAGACAACATTATGTGCATGTTATAACATAGTCCTAAAGAACACTCATATAGCCAACCTGGTCTCCTAATGCCCCTCCCCAAACAAGAAAAAAAGATGTGGATGTGATGAATGAGACCCACAATATTGAAGGAGGATATATCACTGTAAAAACTAAAAGATCACAAGCCCAAATATCTTCTGCAGGAAGTGTGGCGATTTATAGACTATAACACATTAATATTAACAACAGACAGAAAGACAGACATTTGCAGAGTTTGAAGGAATTAAGTGAGAATGATAAACTCTGGGTAAAAGTGTGAACACTGTGGCTTCTAAATTTGTGCACACAAAAACAAGCAGTCTAAGTCTCCCATTGAACGTTATCTCTGACACTCTTAATTCTACCTGTTTATGACAGCTCATCAGCATTTGTAACAGCATCCTTTCCAATCGATAGAATATTGAGTTACAAGTTAAAAGACAGAACGAAGATCATGTCCAAACTAGTGGTGGAGTAATGTGACCATATTTTTCTATCACTATTTTAGCAAGTTCTTGGATTGTTGAGCTCATTCTTTTGTAATACTGTTGATCAACCTCTAATGTGGTTCTTTGCAATTGCTTATTATTGTACATTTCACTCAAAATAATAGCTGACATCTCCAGGCCATACACTCGTCTGGTGCTTGCATCATTAACAGGCACATATTCTACATTTATCTGGTGTTAAATTTAGAAGTTCTAACTTCTAACAAGAAATGACATATTCTTCTTGTGGATGTGTGAGTTCCCTCCAGGCACTTGCAATTCCACCCACATTCTGAAGACATGCAGGTTTGGAAAGCTGTTTATTCTCAATTGTCATTAATTGCGACCATAAATAGTTTGTCTCTGTTTGTTGGCCTTGTGATGGACTGAAGAACTGCTCAGAGATAGCCCAACCCTAATCCAATGTTGGCTCAGATTGTCTCCAGGCACCCTGACTCTACAAGCAGAAGCAGTATAGATAATGGTTGAATGGATGGAGTACCAGTTCAATTAAAACAGATGCCTTAAGCGTGCTCTGGTGGATCAGTGATTAGAGCACATAACATGTGAGCAAACTGTGCCCTGAGCAGGAGGTCTGCATATCAATCCCCCACTCACACTCCCCGTCCCTCCTTTCAGTGTACCTATCAATAAAGGCATAAAATTGTCAGAAAAAAACAAATAAACCAACAAGCAAAAAACAAAAAGACAACCAGAAGCCTTCCACTAACTGTTTTTTTGAGCAATGCACTAAACTGTGCAGTTTGAGTCTGCATCAACAGATTAGACAGACCACAACTGGATCTTGGTAAAACTGCCCCATAACTGCAAATGGCAGTTTTTAGTTAACATCGCCATTAAGGCTGTTGCTATCGAATATTTTAGTAATCAAATATTCCACTGAAAATTTTATTGATTAATTGAGATAAAACTAATTTTTATTTAGTTAAAGTGCAATTCTAAATATACATGAGAAAATAAGTTACTTAAATCAAAAATGAACATTTGGTTTTCTTTTTAAGGCAATCAACATTTATCTTTATCATCATTTTTGTCGTCGTCACGTCTTTCCTCCATAGAGACAGAGCGCATTTAAGCCCCACCCACATCGGAGGGGAAAACAATCAAGAGCTCTCCATTGACTTAGTATTGTGTGAAGGTGCGTCTTGTCACTCTCCGTGTGCCCAAAAGCTGCTGTAGGTAGGATAAGCTACTGACAGTGGAAATAATCCTGATCTAAGTTTTAAAAGCTGCCGAACAGAAAAAATGGCCTTGAAGATGAGAGGCACTGTCGGCTTCACATCAGCCTTGAAGTCTTATTTATCCACACTTAGATGGAATTGTTTCAACTGTTGCATAAAAACAATACCACATATTACTTAAGTAACAAAAAAAAAGTATCATTTTATAACGTCTCTTGCAGGTAAATGTGCAGGTAAGCATGCTGCCTTTTAAATTCTAGGGAAAGTGTCTTTTCCAATGTGTGTGCTAAGTAGCTGGCTATAAAATAAGTCATGTCAAGCTCAATGTTCCCGGGCATCCGGTAAAAACCAAAATAAGTAAAAATTTTTGCCTTCAACGAGGACGGGGCCGGTTGAATCTCTTTCCTCCATTATTGTCGTTTCCTCTTGTTTTGGTGCTTACTGTGTATGCATATGTTTCAGAACTGGCTGCGTGGTGACATCATGACATACCACGGACAAAATGGAGGCAGACAGCCTGTGAATTTGTTTGTTTGAAATTGATTCTGAATTGCAGTAAATGAGAATCGCAATTCTAAATTTAATCATTTTTTTGGCACCCTCCTCCTAATATTTACTGTGAACATTGTCTGCGCTTTTACATTTGAACTGTTGTAAAATAATAAAAAAATTTTAAAACATTGCTAGAATGTTGAAAAATTTATAAATCTGCCCAAAAAATTTAAAACATTGTGGAAATAAATTTAAATTATTTAATTTAAATGACTACTGCTGTTTTCATACAGTACACTGTTTCCATCCACAAGAACTGCCCATCAAAGTACAGACTTCTGGATTGAAAGCACAGAAAAATTCCGTAAAATTACATTTAAACGACCCTACTTTAACACCCATTAATGGAGTATGCACACAGTCATTCACTGTCGACTAAAATATTATGCCAATTAATTTCATGTTATTGCCTTGTTTTTACCGTTTCACTGTCTCATTGCGAATTAAAGTTTCAATGTTCAAATACTCACCTTGCATTGGCTATAGAGTTGTGGGTGACGGTCACAGAGATGAGTCATCATGTTCGATGTATTGCCTCCTTGTGAAGAAACTTTTCTCCTGCAGGTTCTGCATACAGGATGGCTGTCTTCCATTGGCAGCCCTGCAGCACTCTTATGCTGCCATGATTCTAACCTTAATAAATTGTTAAGGTATGTTGAACGCGAAACAGTGCGTCTGCACTTATAAGCTGGGAAAGATGAAACACATTTTTCACACTACAGTTACGTACCGTGATAATTATGATATTTGAAATGAAAACGGTAATCATTATTTTTAACATTTTTATTGCAGTTTACCTTTTTCCCATGAACCATTACATCCCTAACTATGGCAAGGCCCACACACACACACACACAGCACTTTACACACACTACACGATACATACCACTACTACAACTTATCATGCTGGATAAACCTATTAACTCTAGTATGCTAGCTAAGACAAAGTCTTTGTTAGGTGACAACTTGCCACAGCCTTTTATTTACATGTTTGCAGGATAGAATATGATCTTAAACATGTACTCATCACCTGATGGTGCAATATTCCTTAGTAACTTCTTTGGACTGGTATAACGTTCGGTTAGCAAATGCCACACTGACTATTTAACGCATGCAAAAGCTAAATGCGAATGTTAGCTCTGCTGATTTGACATATGTTTTGAAATTCTCACACTTATGCAACATCAACAGTTTAGTTATGTCAAGTTAATGTTGATTGTTATGCTCTGACTTTCCCTTTCTGCTGCCTTTAGTGTTATGTTAGCGCAGCTCAGGACAAGTTCAGTTGATATCTCTCTTTATACGAAGCATTGTTGGGATTGCCTCACATGTGCTCTGAAAAGAACAATAGAGAGGCCTACATGTCCCTCCAGAAGCCTGGGCCAGAGTTGTCTGCCTGTTTGGAAACAGCGCCACGACCCCCCCATGATTCACACTTAAAGTGTGGATTCTAGGCTGAACAGGAACTGAGCGCAGACATTGGCTGGACTCAGGTGACCTCGGTCACGGTTCTCCCATGACATCACCCAGGTGATAAAGATGCACGGTGACCCTCCGCCTTTGCTTTTTCCCAGTGACCCAGTTGCAGTCGAGAGCTGTTCCAGCTTTCGTCTTGATGGGCTTGCCGAAGGGAGCAGCATCAAACGTTTGGATCCTACCACCACAAAAACCTGGGTAATAGTCTTCAACTCACAGGACGAACGCAGACTGCTGTGGGTTTTGTTGTTGTTTTCCTGTTTTTTTCTCCTCTCCTTGAACTCCTCCTCAGCAATCAGCTGGTTCCACATGCTGTGAAGACCAGCACGCCAACTTTGTTACCCGAAGCTAACAAAGAACATCATCTTCCGTGACCTTCCCCACTCCCGCCGAGGAACTCATCACGTCACCGTTGTTTGAGTTCAACCGAGCCGAAGAACACGTTGCGGACCCTCGGAGCGGATCTCTCTCTCTCTCTCTCCCTTTTACTCCCTCACACCGAAGGAGCGGAGCAACAAAATTATGGTGTTTATGTCTTGGCAGAGACAATTAGAATAGTGGGCATTTTGTTTTACTGTGTCTTTTGTTTATTTGGGATTCAGTTTTATTAGTTTGTTTGCTCTGCTTTGTTTTTTTTCCTTTAAATCCTATGAATTGTAAAACTGATTGGTGCTATAGAGCTCGTGTCGGCCGTCATCGTGATCAGTGGTTGAGCAGTATCACTAGTTAAAGGAGCAATATCCAACCAGTAAATTCCATTCTCCGGCTCTGCTATTGTGTAGTTATGTTGTAATTATCAATTGTGTTGACGTCGTCTGCGATCTCTTCCTCCTCCTCTTTTCTTCCCCTCACACACGCACCTCACACACTCTACATTCACCTGGCCTTAATTGCGATTGCGTGATCTCAGATCTGTTACCATGTTACAGCAACTTCAGTAACTCGGCCCAAGGACCTCATCCTCTCGCACTGTCTTTGTTCACGCTATTCACACGCGGCGATCAGTCACCATATTGGCTCCGACGGGTGCGTAGTCGACGCCACTACGTCGCCATTTTGGCCATTGAACACGTCACTCATGTGACTCTCCTGCCATCTTTACTGCTCACACACACACTCAAGATCCATAGATAGACTGGTGCAATTGCAGTTGCTGTTGCTGTGCCATTGCGATTGTCATTCCTATCACTATTTATTAGTGTTACTGCATATGATATTACCACTGTTACCACTATAGCTATCACCATCGCTAAGGCGATCAATATTGCTAATCCATTCTTATTACATGCCTGTTACCTGATTAGTAGATGATATGTATCATTGGGAAATCACACTATAACAGCCATTTATCCAGAGAGATGTTATTTTGAATAATTATTGATGTGAATAAATTCTGTTATAATTAAAACTGTTGTTTGTGATTATTGTGGCTATCATTGTGAGAATTGCTGGATTCATAACTGTCAGTGCTCTAATTCACTCCTTCTGTTAACCTTCTGAGACTGTTTACTGAGTTTGCTAATTTTGACATTGATCCCTGGTAAAAGGGTGGTGCCCCAAAATTTACTACTTATAGTATACAGTCTTAGATATCAATAATCATTTTCCATAATGATTAATATTCATTGCCAATCTCCAAATTGCTCCTACTAGTTCACAAAAGTGAAGAAAAAGAATGTTATGATCTTACCTTCAGTGAAAGCTGAAGGTGAATGATGATCCTCAACTCAACAGGCTTGGAAAACTACTTGCGCTACTTCATCCAGACAAATTGCCGCTCTGTAGTTTCTCTGCCTCAGACCGATCCGCAAAGAGTGCTTAGATTCAAACAACTGAATATTGCGCAGTCATTTGATGAATCACAGCCCAGCCCCCAGAACTCAACAATATCACTCAGATTATCTACATTACATTCAGGGAAAAAGACTGTAGATACACTGTATAGTTGCTTGTAATTGCTGTCAAATAATGTTTCTATCAGGTAATATGTTTTTGTAAGATATTATCAGATGATCTTATTTTGAGTACAGTATAAAAAACAATATTTCCCAGGAACTTACTCGAAATAGACTGGATAATCCCATAAAATAAAGCCTAAACCTCTCGAAATACATTAATTGGTGTTAAAGGAAGGTAGTTTGAAGGGATGTTTTGATGAATGAATGGATAAATCTATGAATTTACAAAATAATACTGAATAAATACAAGCCTTTATTTAAATTTGTTTATCATTCTAGAAAAGCTTTATATTATAATGGATATTCTGGCGAAGTGGATAGGGAGAGCTTGGTTTAAGAAGCCGGCATGATTGGGCAGAACGAGCTGCAGGTGTGCTGAGGGCCCAGTGCTCCCGGAGATGGCCCCGCCCCGTGATAGTAGCTCTGTAGGGAGTGAGAGAGAAACGGGGAGCAGGAGATAACTATAACAACTAAAGGTTTTTTTTCCTGTCATTTAACAGTAACTGTTTGGTAACTTTTGCTGCCAGACTTTTTGCTGTTCTTTTTTTTACTTTTTTTTTTTTTTTTACATCAAATTTAATGTTTTGCTATTAAATAACAGAAACGTGCCTTAATTTTAGATTCAGCATGTCTATTTTTTGCATTTTTTCATTGAACTCAATGTAATTTAAGGTTCAAGACCATAAAAATATTTAATAATTCTGTTTTAAAAAAATCTATAATATTCCATTATATTAATATACAGATTACAGCCTTTATTTTATGGTCAATAATTGATTATGTAGTTTTAATAAAAATAATGTAATGTATTGTTATAGCATTTATACTTAATGTAGAATTTTTTTTTTGTTTTGTTTTTACATTGTGGATAAAGCAGCAGACTCAGCAGACTTTAAGGGGATTTAAGGGGTATTGGGGAGCTTAAAAAGTGAAATATTTGTCATAGAGTAATAATTAAATGCAAATCCAATTAAAATTTCTAACCCTAACCCTAACCCTACCTTTAAACTACACAGGAGCTTTAAAACAGGGCCCTATAACTGATTATTCAGACAGCAGTATTGCCATGGGTACATGTTGATTACCAGTGTAGTACCATTTAAACCTATGATGTGACATGTACTTGTATACACTCAACGGCCACTTTATTAGGTACACCTGTCCAACTGCTTGTTAACACTTAATTTCTAATCAGCCAATCACATGGCGGCAACTCAGTGCATTTAGGCATGTAGATATGGTCAAGACAATCTCCTGCAGTTCAAACCGAGCATCAGTATGGGGAAGAAAGGTGATTTGTGTGACTTTGAACGTGGTTGTTGGTGCCAGAAGGGCTGGTCTGAGTATTTCAGAAACTGCTGATCTACTGGGATTTTCACGCACAACCATCTCTAGGGTTTACAGAGAATGGTCCGAAAAAGAAAAAATATCCAGTGAGCGGCAGTTCTGTGGGCGGAAATGCCTTGTTGATGCCAAAGGTCAGAGGAGAATGGCCAGACTGGTTCGAGCTGATAGAAAGGCAACAGTGACTCAAATAACCACCTGTTACAACCAAGGTAGGCAGAAGAGCATCTCTGAACGCACAGTACGTCGAACTTTGAGGCAGATGGGCTACAGCAGCAGAAGACCACACCGGGTGCCACTCCTTTCAGCTAAGAACAGGAAACTGAGGCTACAATTTGCACAAACTCATGGAAATTGGACAAGAGAAGATTGGAAAAACGTTGCCTGGTCTGATGAGTCTCGATTTCTGCTGCGACATTCAGATGGTCGGGTCAGAATTTGGCGTCAACAACATGAAAGCATGGATCCATCCTGCCTTGTATCAACGGTTCAGGCTGGTGGTGGTGGTGTAATGGTGTGGGGAATATTTTCTTGGCACCAATTGAGCATCGTTGCAACGCCACAGCCTACCTGAGTATTGTTGCTAACCATGTCCATCCCTTTATGACCACAATGTACCCAACTTCTGATGGCTACTTTCAGCAGGATAATGCGCCATGTCATAAAGCTGGAATCATCTCAGACTGGTTTCTTGAACATGACAATGAGTTCACTGTACTCAAATGGCCTCCACAGTCACCAGATCTCAATCCAATAGAGCATCTTTGGGATGTGGTGGAACGGGAGATTCGGATCATGGATGTGCAGCCGACAAATCTGCGGCAACTGTGTGATGCCATCATTTCGATATGGACCAAACTCTCTGAGGAATGCTTCCAGCACCTTGTTGAATCTATGCCACGAAGAATTGAGGCAGTTCTGAAGGCAAAAGGGGGTCCAACCTGTTACTAGCATGGTGTACCTAATAAAGTGGCCGGTGAGTGTATATGTTTTTAGTAAATGTATTAGACAAGCCCTAATTCCATGTTATTTTGAAACAATGTTGAACTCCACAGCAATGTAAGTGAATTATAGTAAATTAAAATCAGATTATCTAGACATAATTGTCGCTTGTATCTGCTTTTGACCTTTGCCTCCACAGAGTGCCCTCTCTACATGCATGCGCGCACACACACACACACACACACACACAATGCACATGTAAAAAAATATAATGTATATGGATATGAAATTGACCCTGAGACTCTTATTGATCTTTACCTCTCTGTTGCTCTCTGCAAGGGCTGTTGGGTATTGTTGAGTTGACAGCAGTGCAGTCCATCAAAGAGGTTTCTACACCGGTTTCGTTACTGCCTTTGCTCTAGCTTTGTGTTAAGAGCAGGTCATTTTCTCTTTGGGAAGCATGTTATATAATTACTAGTGACCCACCAAGGTTTCTATAAAAAAATCAACAAAGGACAGGGAGGAATCTGCAGCTAACAACATAGATGAGCTGAATGCTAAGTGATGTGTTTTACTGCTAACATCTGTCCATAAACCTGATCATTGTCAATGTGTAGGGGTCTGACTCCATTTAAAGAGAATTTTATCCTATGACTATTGATGGTTACAACATATGTTCTGGTGTTATGGGCTAAACTAGTTGTTGAATAAAATAAATCATTTTATTACAAAAGGTATATTATTTATAGGTTAAACACATATCTATATATAATATGTTTTAGGACAAATCAAATTTATTCATTTAGCACCAAATTTTAATAAAGTTACATCAATGCACTTTAAACATTGAGCAGATTCAGACCAAACTCTTTATGTTGTTGTTAAAGAGTGGCACGGGAAAACTTCCTTTTAAGAGGCAGAAACCTCAGCTCAGGGAGGGCAGCCATCTGCCTCCAATGGCTGAGTTGAGAGAGGGAAAGATGGGGGGCAAGTGGGGGGCTCAGTAGAGGGATGGAGAAGCCATGAAAAATACAAACTAAACTTATAGAATGCATACAGTTATTGCAATCTGGTAGCTCTAAATCTGCACTAGGAAATATTAACAGAGGAAGAATAGGTTACAGTGGGAAGTTGTAGTATGTAACGATAACTGAAGGTAACTCTTGCAGCAGCAGGTACTGAGTGGGAACACAGAACAGAGATGATTCAGCACCTGAGTCATCTTGAAACTTTCAATCTGAAAGCTGCAACAGAGTCTGCTCCCCAGACAGATACTGCGAGTTGGTTCAATAGAAGAGGAGCCTGATAGCTGAAATATCTACTTCCCAATGTACTCTGAGAGACTCTAATATTCACAAGTAAACCTCCATCTAGACAGCAAAGTAAGCATCTGGGATCTTAAGGAACTATGATCTCTCTGAGATGTGATGGAGCTTGGTCACTGAGAGCTTTTTACATTAGAAGGATTTTGAATTCTATTCTGAATTTTACTGGGAACCAATATAGAGAAGCTAACACAGTTCCTTGTTCCTGTCCTGATAGTAGTGAATTACAGAGGTCTAGTCTAGAGGTAACAAAAGCATGGTTTTTCTTCATCCTCTTGAGACAGGACGTTTTTGATCTTTGTAATATTACATAGGTGAAAGAAGACTGTCTTCAACACTTGTTTTATATGAGGAACAAAGAATATTTCCTGCTTCTCGAAGGCTTCTCAAAGGTGCTTAGTGGCAAGTACAATAACTTTGTCTAAATTCAGGAGTAAAAAGTTGCAGGTTATCCAGGTTTTCATGTTTATAAGAAGGGCCTGAAGACTGATTAGCTGATTAGTTTCATAAGGTTTCATGGATCTGCATGACAGTGAAAATGTATGCAGTGCTTCCAGATAATATTGCCGAAGTGAAGCATATATAAGGTGAAAAGGAGTGGCTAAAGGACATAACCCCGTGGAACTCCATGATTAACTAAAGTACAGGAAGAGCCATTTTTAACATGAACAAAGTGATAGCTGTCTTTTTAGAGAAAACACAAGAAACTTGTGCGACAAAAAGACTCAGTGATTACCTTCTTAGCAACAAACTTTCGCCCTGCTCTATGTGCCCTACAGATAATATCCAACTAGGCCAGTGAGCGGTGATAACTATTATGTCTTTGGGGTCATCAGGTGGGAACCTCCTTTCGTCTGTGTTTCATCTAGTTAGTCCCACAACACCTCCAGAAGGCTAGACCATGAACACTGGCGTCCCAGAGTCACCCCCTAATGCCAGCCATCACCACTCCTCACACGACAACTATCTCAAACAGCACGACTGTCAACTACTCTGACCTCTCACCAACTGCACCAGTGAAAGCGGGGTGGGGATACAGACCCTGGTTCGGGTAGGGGAGAGAAATAGAAGAGGTGGAGATAAAAGTAGGGATGGGATACAGACCCTGGTTCGGGTAGGGGGCAGGAGGTGGAGGCAATACAAGCTGCAATAGCAGATTCAGCAACTAAACTCATCTAAACGGTCCTATACTCAAACAAACCCAACACACCAACAAGCTTTCCTATTAAATCTACCTGCATCTCCCAGTCACTAGCATCCTCTATAAGCTGCCTGGCTTCCTTCTTATCCTTCCTTCCTCTTCCTGAACAAACTGTATTGCAACTCTCTTTGTCTTAGACTCTCCTAGAATTGCCTACCTCTGTATATCTTCAATGCCTGCAGCTAAGCTTTTAAAAACTTTTAAAATTTTAAGACTAACGTTACAACTGGATAAGATGTGCTTTAGAGTTGCAGCACCTGAACACAACAAACATAGTGGGTCTCCATTTACCCAGAGTTTTTCGTTTGGGGAGTTGGCAAAAGATCATATGTTGCCCCTATCAAAAATCTAATACTACTTTCCTCCATACTCCACAGCTCTTTCCAACTAAGCTTTTTCTTCTCTACAGTTCAACCACTGTTCCTGCTTAGCATGAGCCCTCGCACCCCTTAATATTTCCTCCTGTCTACGAACCTGCTCTACAACTAGCTTCCTCTTCTCTTTGGGACCTGCTCTACTCCACACAGGTTTGCCTGGGCCAAGCCCCAAGCCTCCCCAGCCTATCTGTACATTACCCACAATCTCTGTATGCCTAAGAGTTGCTTTTGCTTCCTGCACTGCCATTCTTGGATTCCATTTTCTCCCCTTGGTTGGGTTTGGAAACATAGTCTGATATCCTGGAAATATGTTCTTACTAAATTGACAACTACTCCAGGCACTCTAAAATAGTCACCTCCCAAATAAGGCTATGCGGCACTGACCCAAAAGTCCAAGAATATCACATGCAAGTCTCTTTTCTCACTCTTGGCTGTCTGAATCTGATGCCAAATCATGCTTGTGTGCTCTAAACACCCTGCGAAACCTGGTATTTCTGCCTTCTGTACTAAAGGAATCAATGGCTCCACTGAGCAATGAGTCTCTGTCAGCCTGGCTACAGCACTTAAGAGAAACATGGTTTGATTTCTTCTATCAATGCTGAATGGTAGGAGCCTCTGGCAATCCAAGCAGCTTTTTTAATGTTTTAAGCTTTTTTTTCCAGGCTAAGTAGGATTTTTTGGATTACAGAAATACCTGTTTTACCCTGGCACCTGGGAACTATTTCAACCGGCTTTGACCAACAGAGATGTGGCCCCAGCAGCTATATTGTTTGTAATTTGTGTGCATATTTGGTCACTGTCACAAATGCACACACACATACAAATGCATTGTCAGATTGGCCGGCAGCGGCTTTAATTTTTAAGAATGAGACGTGAGATGGAAGTTTAAAATGCAAACACCAAGGTGCCATTTATTGTTCTCTACATGAGACACCATCAACTCACATTAAAAATCCCTAGCTGCCTTTTATACCCCCCACGGCATGAAATTAGACAGACCACCCCACAGAGTGTAGGTGAGCCCACTCCATATTCCTCAATAAGTATCCACATAAAAACAACACCATTTCAATAGCATACCTTGAATACATATTTACATAAATACTACTATGCTAACTCAATAATACATTTACATGTCTGATCCTCCACTTGAACAATGCCCATGCTTGTACTCCCCCTCTATTTAGGAGTAATGGTTTGTCATGGCCCTTTCTCATTCCTTTTGCCTCCTCCCCCTGCTGAGGAGACAACCAGGAAGAGATGAGTACTGACATTGTTTGCTAAAATAGCAACACACAAATGAAACAAATTTGGTTTTCATTTTACCCAGGCAGGCTGGCCAGTCCTCCTGTGCTTCCCAGGTCCCTGCCTTGAACCTCCACATGGCACAGAAAATGTTTCAAATGTTTGCTATGTCAATAAACCTTACCACTAACATGCATGTACCTATTATTTCAATGTACTGTTTGGATCAACACAAATACAACATTCAAGTAATCATTTAAGTAATGGAACCCCTGGTCTCCATTACTTGCACACATATGTCACAAGATGTGTATGTGTTTGGGCTTTGGGTCTGCTCCCTCTCCTCCCTCCCACCTATTTGTTGTAATTAGTTTCACCTGTGGACAGATCAGCCACAGTGATTGGCGCACCATTTGGGAGGTCCAGGGAGTGTCACTTTTAACAAACAGGGTGCAAAATGTGTACAGCACAGAGAAATATCAGCATAATTTTATGCTTAATCAGTTGTCCCATTCAAATTAGCAAAAGCTATGATGTATAAAGCCAAATAAAAAATGTCTTAGTTTTTTGAATGATAAACATTGAATGGGGTCAAATGGATCCCAAGGTCAACAGGAGGGCTAGATGTGTTGTAAGTTCTGGAAGTTGCTCAGTGGGGACTCCATGGATTGGACTTGGCTGGACTTTGACTGAGATATGGGGAATTAGCAGCCAAGTCAATGCCTTGAACTGTTATTGCAATGAGGCCAGTCCCATAAAAGAACATAGATATGACTTAGGCCCCACCCCCCCATGCCCATGAGGTGTTGATTGTACTATCTTTTTTTTTTTTTTTTTTTTTGTCTAGGATTAAGTCTGTTCAGCCAACAACTGAATGGAAAGCAACTGGACTTAGCACTTAATCTTGTGAAAGACGCGTCACCTCTTATCCAAGGAGCTTCATCAGTTCATAACGCATGGATCTGTCAAAACAGTCGAGTTGGACCCAGGTATTTAACCTCTGTGGGGAGTGTTCACAAAGCACCTTGTGACAATTGCCCATTAGTGGAGTTTCACTGACCATTGTTAGTCCTCTGAGACTTTCATTAGGAGTCATGTGAGCCCACTGGTGAATGACAATCGTTATGTTTGTTGGCGTCACATTAGGTCAGCTTTGGACAGCCATCTAAGCCAAGTATGCAACATATGACAACCTTCACTAATTCCTCTATTAATTACCTCTATAGAGTAAAAAAAAAAGTAGGCTTTATAATTTAGGCACATTTTTTACAGACACAGGTCTTGCTTTAACTGTAGTTTAAGTTTGGACCCCAAAGTAGAGAGGTAAGGGTGAGGAACTTTTAAAGTTCACGATAATCAGGCTGAGTTGGCAAGGAAACAGAGGTTGAACACATAGACAAAACACTGACGCCACAACAGTACTGGCACAATAAGGCACACAGATGGGCCAGAATCATCTGGGAGAGTGGTGGCATGAAGACCAGGCTTATATAGTCAGGCGATGAGGTAAATGGAAACAGGTGTGTCTTGTTGCTGCCACAGGAAAAGCCAACCACACTTCCTGCCTCACACCTGCTCTGCTGAAGGAAGAACGGCGGGGAGGGGGCACACAAAAAAACCCACTAACAGAATCATCACAACATGGCTTGTAAGTCATCAACATGTATGACCCTGACTCTTATTTGCATTAACCTTTAAGGTTAAATTTACTTAATAAAAATACAAGTTAATAATTTCTATAAAATGTGCATTACTTTCTGTTTTTTACCTCAAGATTTATACCCTTCACCTTTTTACCATTTTACTCAATTTATTAGACTTACATTTCATTGAAAACATTTGACTGTTCCAAAAACCTTACACTGATAAAGTACATGAACATGACAGAGAAGCTCAACAAGAAGTATATAGCCACAAGCCATGTCTTCAGGAACACTAACTAATTAAAATGGGGCGCTCAGACATAAATGCTGAAATCCTCACATCATTGCATGCACACTAACATATGTGCAAGTATTTTTCTTATTTTGAGTCCTTGCAACACCACAGTGGAAAAAAAACACATTTAAAAAAACAAGAAAAGAAAAGATTATTATTTGTCATTTATTGAATGTGATTTGAATGAAGCTTGAGAGGTGCTCAAAATGTGGCTCTTCTTCCTAAGGCTGGTAATATAGTAAAGGCCATATGATCATGAAATTAAAACGGATGAATGTTTGAAAATTTCATTATTTTTCAGTATTTTTCTTTTTGGATTATTTAAATAGCATTATAATGGAAGCATGATTACCCATGACAAATATCTTCGTTTCTCACTTTAGTGCTGCTACCTCATCACTATATAATATATAATAGATACTAATTCCATGTAGTATGGACTGTATATTATTTATGCAGAAGAAATCTCTCTTCTACTTTTTGTACTGACAGTAAACTGTAATGTACCAACCGTCCGTGCGCTGATGCACACAAATACAACTGACAACACAACTGACAATTCAACAATTTCACTAACAGTTCAACTTTATTAAGAGAAAGTAGGTTTATTTGTCATCCAAGTATATCTTCAGCTATTTCTGCGAAAGAAACATCTTTGTACTGTTGTAGCCAGCCTATTAGAATTTTGACATATCTTTATTTTAATATTGGAACCATTATTCCTGCACAAAATTATAATGGTGACCCACAGCTTTGTGAAATAGCCACATGTGATTGATTATTATTTATTGCTGTTGGATTAATTCATAATTCACGTCAAGTCTCCAATTTGCAATTAGGTAATCAGTCATTTTTTTTTTTTGTTTGTTTTTTGACAACAGAAGAACCCAGGTATGCAGATGGAGCTGGATCTGACTTGCTCTGAGCCTGTCAGTCATTCACTGACCCAATCATATTTCCTGCATCATGGTCCACTTAATCAACATCAAATCTAGATCATGTTACATTGAAACCAGAGACTGAGGTGATAAACACATTCGTAAAATATTTACTAAACTCATAAATCAAGTGAGAAGAAGGGCCATTTCCACATATGTTTCAATTGCAATCACTTCTGTAACCACTGGAGCTGCCCACTGATGGTCTTGGATCAAAGACAAGTTTAAGGCACTTAAGTGCCTCAATTTTCAGTCCCAGACTCTACTTTAAGTTATATATGGTTCGTGCTGGAATAATAATAACATTTCCTAAAATAAAAATTTCAGCAGGAATAATTGATATTGATATTAATAACTGCATCTGAGTGGTCTCTGTACTGAGTAACATTCAGGCTCATATTGGGTTCTCACTTTCATTAGTTCTGCAATTACTGTTTTACTCCTAATTCATTCAAATATTTAGATGTTTAAGGTTTGTTTTTTTTTGTTTTTTTGTAGCCTGTTTCAGGGTGGAGTGTGATGCATATGAAGTGATGGTACAATGTAGCAGATTATGTATAAACCACGTTTCACCATAAATTACTTTTGGCTACTGCATCATAAATGGATTCAGTGCTAAAATCCAGAGTGTGGCCTTGGAGTAATTTCCAGACATAGAACATCTGAAACCACTAGCCCCAAACATGCCCTCCACATTTTTCCCATTACTTACTAGCAGAAAGTAATTCTGTTGGTCCCTCATCTTGGTTAATAGCAGGTGAGTGGCTCTCAGGCCACTTGTATAATGACCCATAATGCATAAGAACTCACCTTCTGGGTCATTTTCTTCCGCTCTCAACCCTAATGTACATTTGAGAATCCCTTCCAAATGTATCATTCAGTGTAATGTGTGAAAGCAGAAAAAAATCAAGAGAAGGAGGTAAGATGGATGGAGTTTAGGTAGTTGCAGGGGTGATGACAGGTGCATGCTTAGACTCACATGCCAAGTGTAAACAGAAGGAATCAGACAGGAAGGAGGGAAATCAGTATTTCCTCTGAAACTAAAGGGTCCATCGTGAGAGCCATTTTGCCTGAGTGTGAGGCTGTAAAAGAGCTCAATGACAATTTCAATATTCTGCTAAGGTGCTGCTAGTGACCCCAGGGACATGCTCTTTGGCCTGCATTACTGAGCCAATTTATACTTCATAGAGTGGTGTGACGACCTTGGACACAAAACTGGTGTACTCAAATGCACGACTCTCAGGATGGTATAAGCATGGTACAGCAAAAATAGTCGAAGATGCAATTAAACAAAAGTTTCTCTCAGGGAGATGTTCACGAGGAGGATACAAAGTACAACAAAAAATAAACTCAATGAGGATCCAAAATATTAACACAAAACTAGGGTCAAACCTGATAATCACAAAACTGGCTGAGACACTTGACAGACTGAACAAGACAAACTGGCTCAAGACAAACAAGACAAGGACTCTTTATACATGAGTTAGAGGAACACAGGTGAGACCAATCAGGGGTGGTATTGACAATCACACTAAGGAAGGAAGACAGAGTCTGAAACAAGGGGGAAGAGATGAGTACAAAATAAAAAAGGAAGTGCACAATCAAACTAAACATGAATTAAATTACAGAATCCCAGAAACAGGTGTTTTATACTACAATCACTTGACACATATCAAATGCACTCAGTGCTGTCCATTTCACTAATTGTGACCCTGCTGGCATCAACTAGCTGGACCTAAACCAATCAAATTGTCTGTAGGTCTGAGTGTGAGTGGTTGTTGGTCTCTGTCTGTCTCTGTCTGTTGGCCCTGTGATGGACTGGTGACCTGTCCAGGGTGTACCCCACCCTTGCCCACAGTGAACTGGTATTGGTTCATCACTAGTTTTGCCTCCACACACAACATATATACTGATCTCAAAGCTGGGATTGGTTCCAGCACCACCTGCGACCCGGAAACCGGCCACGGGTGGTGCCAAGAGCCATTCCTTCATGCAAATTCTTGTCAAAAAAGCCAAATTATACAAACCAAGAATCATTCATTCATTCATCTTCAACTGCTTATCTATTTCTGGGTTGGCAGGGTGCAGGAGACAATCCAAACTCACACTGGGCAAGGACAAGGTATACCCTGAACAGGTCGCCGTTCACCAGACAAACAACCACTCACACACTCACACTCAGACCTATGGGCAATTTAGAGTCACCTATTAACCCACATATGCATATTTTTCAACAGTGGGAGGAAACCGAAGCACCCAGAGGAAGCACACACAGGCACAGGCACATACAAACAGAAAGGCCCCAGGCCTGGGAATCAAATTTGCTACCATCTCATTGTGGGGCAACAGTGCTAACCACTATGCCACTGTGCAATAAATGGACTTTCCCCTTTTTGTGTCTGAGTCAGATGCAGATTGAGTCATTTGGAAAAAAAGAAAAGGAAAAAAACACCACTTACCTGATATTGGACAAATGCAGTGACTTTCGCATGTATTGCAGAAGGAATATGATCAGGTTGTAATTTGGAAATATAACATAAAACATTGTACGACCAAAAGAGGTTTTTATCTTTTTGCTGAATTGTAAATCAATCACATGATGTATTTCTGAATCACACATGAACACACCAGTAGGGAGATTTGGAATGGATTCACATATTTTTAATCTTTGGGTATACACAAGCATGCTCACACAATGTGTGTGTTCCTTGTTATCAGCAGAGAACTCACGGCTCTCTCTCCCTTGGGATGACTAAAGATTAATGATTATTTGCTTTACAACAACATTCTCATCACTGCCAGTTACTGTGAGAGTTTTGCAAACAAGTCTGTTTGAAAAGAAGTCATAGAAATTCTTTGACTAAAGCTGCTAGTTTCCCATCATTCATTTATCCCATCTGGCTATAACCTTGAGTTGTTTTCTTGAGCTGCACAAAGAGGCCTTAAGAGACTGTATCGTGCCTGATATTGACATTTAAAGGGAGTATTTATGCTCCCTTGGTGCAGAAATATACATCCTGTTTGTCTCAGTTTTTGATGAAAATGTACCTAAATGTTAATGTACCTAATGTTAACCCTTCTTTGTTGGAGTGTTTGTTAATTAGTCAGTGGGATTAAGCAATTACTGATGAAGTGATGAGTACAAAATCTGGTAAATTTTGATCCTGATTTGGTTGAACAGCCAAATCATCATTTGTGTTACCACACTTCACTGGAAGACATATTTCTGATTATGAGTTCTAAAACTTTGTAAGACAATCCCGAGTCGAGACCAGGAGCCAGAGCCGCAGTTTAACACACTCCTCTGCGCCTCAGTCAGAGCGGTCACCTGCCGAGAATAGAATAGAGTCTCTGTCTATGTTTAGGTCTATAGAAACTGTGTCTGTCCCCCGACCACCTAAATTTAGAAAAGTTAATAAACCCAAATTAGGCAGAAGAGGAGCTAAAAACAAAAACCTAACTGAAATTAAAACAGCCACAAATTCAGTCTCAAATAACACTGCGATCAAATGTGGACTGTTGAACATTCGATCATTATCATCAAAATCTCTACTAGTTAACAATCTCATAGCTGATCACCATATTGATTTATTTTGTATAACTGATTTCAATATACATGTAGATGTAAAAAGTGACAGCCTTAGTTCTGGGTTTCTTTACCTACTAGACTCAATTGGCTTTTCCCAGCATGTGCATGAACCCACTCACTTCTACATCATATCCTTGATCTTGTTCTAACATATGGCATTGAAATTGACAAGCTAACAATTCTTCCCCAAAGTTCTCTCCTGTCTGACCATTACCTTATTACATATGAGTTTACTTTAATGGGCTCCACAGCATTGAGGAATAAATTCAGCTATAGAAGATGTTTATCTGAAGCTGCTGTGGCAAAATTTAAAGAGAACATTTGGTCATCATTCCCAACAATGCCATATCTAAATTCAAATGAGGATTTTTCCCATACGCAGGTTGATGACCTTGTGACTAGCACTATGGCCACACTATGTTCGAATCTCAACAATGCCGCCCCTCTCAAAAAGAAAGTATTCAATCTGAGGAGGCTGGCTCCCTGGTATAATTACCAAATCCGTGCCTTAAAGCAGACATCAAGGAAATTAGAAAGAAATTGGCATTCCAGTAAGTCAGAAGAGTCTCACAGAGCCTGGAATGATAGCCTAAAAACATATAAAAAAGCTCTCCGCAGTGCTAGAAGTTTGTATTACTCAGCACTCATAGAAGAAAACAAGAACAACCCCAGGTTTCTCTTCAGCACTGTAGCCAGGCTGACAGAGAGCCATAGCTCAGTTGAACCAGTGATCCCCTTAGCTCTAAGCAGTGATGATTTCATTAACTATTTTACAGATAAAATTCTCACAATCAGAGAAGGAATTTATCAGCTCTTGCCTACGTTAGATAAAAATCCCCTACTGAATACAGCAACTCCTGAATCAGCTGTGACGCCTCTTTTACATCTAGAATCATTCTCACCTCTGAATCTCTCAGAGCTAGCTTCTATAGTTTCATCATCCAGACTGTCAACCTGTCTATTAGACCCAGTACCAACTAGCCTCTTTAAAGAGATCTTTTTTTTAATTGAGATTTGATTAATCTGACTTTATTTCTGGGTTATGTACCTCAGGCACTTAAGACTGCGGACATCAAACCCCAGGTTAAAAAGCCTAATCTTGATCCAGATGTTTTGGCAAACTATAGACCCATATCGAACCTTCCATTTATTTCTAAAATCACTGAGAAAGCTGTAGCAAAACAACTACAAGAGCATCTGGATGGGAACAGCTTGTTTGAAGAGTTTCAGTCAGGATTTAGAGCCCATCATAGCACAGAAACAGCGCTGGTTAAAGTCTCCAATGACATTCTAATGGCCTCAGACAATGGATCAGCCACAATACTTTTCCTTCTAGATCTTAGTGCTGCATTCGACACCATAGATCACAATATTTTACTACAGAGACTGGAACATGAAATTGGAATTAAAGGAACTGCACTAAGGTGGTTCAAATCCTACTTATCAGTTTGTTCATGTAAACAACAGCTCCTCCTCATGTAATGTAGTCAGTCATGGAGTCTCGCAGGGTTCGGTACTTGGACCAATCCTCTTTACGCTTTATCTGCTTCCTCTAGGCAACATTATCAGGAAACACAGCATCAACTTCCACTGCTACGCAGACAATACCCAGCTGTACCTATCAATGAAGCCAAATGAAGTCACTCAGATAGTCAGACTGCAGGCATGTCTTGAAGACATAAAAGTCTGGATGACTGGAAATTTTTTACTTCTCAACTCTGACAAAACAGAAGTTATTGTACTCAGTCCTAAGCACCTCAGAAAAATACTATCTAATCATCTCATCAGTCTGGATGGCATTACTTTGGCTTCCAGCTCCACTGTAAGAAACCTTGGAGTAATTTTTGACCAGGACATGTCCTTTGTCCCTCACATAAAACAAGTTAGTCAGGCAGCTTTCTTCCACCTGAGAAACATTTGGAAAATCAGAAACATCCTTCCTTAGGATGATGCAGAAAAACTAGTCCATGCATTTGTAACTTCTAGGCTGGAGTACTGTAACTCATTACTATCTGGATGTCCAAACAAATCTCTAAAAGGCCTTCAGTTAATTCAGAACGCTGCTGCACAAATATTAACAGGAACTACGAAACGAGATCATATCTCTCCTGTGTTAGCTGCTCTTCATTGGCTGACAGTAACATATAGAGTAGAATTCAAAATCCTTCTTTTAACATATAAAGCTCTTAATGGCCAAGCTCCATCATCATCAACATCATAGTTCCTTACTGTCCTAGCAGGCCACTCCGCTCTCTAGATGGAGGTTTACTTGTGGTTCCTAGAGTCTCCAAGAGTAAATCTGGAGGCAGATCGTTCAGTTATCAGGCTCCTCTTCTATGGAACCAACTTCCAGCATCGGTCCGGGGGGCGGACTCTTTAGTTATTTTCAAGACCAGGCTTAAAACTTTCCTGTATGACAGAGCTTATAGTTAAAAAGTTAAAGTCCTCTACTCTTTAGCTATGCTGCTATAGGCCTAGACTGCTGGGGGAAGGACTGAGCTTCTCTCTCTCTGTCTCTCTCTTTCTCTCTGTCTCTTCCTGTCTCTCCCTGTTACCCTCTCTCCCCCTCTCCCTCTTTCTCTCTCCCTCCGTCTCGCTCGCTCTCCTTTCCTCCCCCCTTGCATGCATTGATAAGAACCATCCTTCTTAAAAAAACACAGTTTCACCCAGTTCTAAGCATTTATACTGCATTTACTAACCATGTTCTGCCAAAATCTCTGTCTCTCCCAGTTCCTCTCCTCTCTCTCCCTGTCCTCATCCTGCAGGTGGTGACTCATCTCCATCCCATGTTCCAACACCTGCTGGTCCCATACTTCATGAATTCTGTACTACAGCTCAATTCCATGAACTTCATGCAGCAACATGTTCCTGGCCGCCCCCCCTGAGCCTGGTTCTGCTCGAGGTTTCTGCCTCTTAAAGGAAGTTTTTCCTTGCCACTGTTGCCAAGTGCTTGCTCATCGGAGGATCTGTTGGGTCTCTTTAAATAAATTTATAAAGAGTTTGGTCTAGACCTGCTCTATATGTAAAGTGCCTTGATGTAACTTTGTTATGATTTGGCGCTATACAAATAAATCTGATTTGATTTGATTTGATTTGAAATCTGATTTAAGTTTGTTTCAGACTGTTTGACTGTCTCAAAATAAAAATTGTGTATATATATATATATATATATATATATATATATATATATATATATATATATATATATATATATTTACATTCATGACTGCCCATTATATATATTTTATAATGGGTATTTTAGAATGTAAGCAAATTGCAGGGCTCTCTTGGAAAAATGTATGTTCAAAACAGCAAATCTGAGCGATAACTAATAGCAGCATTAACATTAACATTAAAAGCATGATCTTACTCCCAATACAAAGTGGCACAGAAGGTTTGAGTATTTTTTGAAGCAAATTGTGCATTATATAACTATGACATGAGGCTTGAATTTTTCTCCACCAAAGTGTGTCCCTGATCACCTAAATGTTCCCGCCCCATTTTCACTAAAATCCACTAGCTGGGTAAATGGGGCATGTAAGATGGTTCATGCCAAAACTGAACATTAAGTAAAGGTTAATGTGCTTCAAATGGTTTTAAAGCATGGCGTGGAGGCAAAGAACTATGATTATGAACTATTAGAACTATTTTGGTTCTGTGGAAATGAAAATCAATCACTTTTTGAAGCAAGAGCTTACCATTGTCATGACAATGAATAAACTAGTCCCTTTTACAACCACACTAGTTATATTAGTCACGGTAGGACAGGATGGCACTGTGGCTCAGTCGCTTCAACAAAGCCTAATGTAGGCTATTAAACGTTATCCTCTATCATTTGCAGCTCTTCAGGTGTCAGTTCCTTGTGCCGTTTTACTTTTTCTCTTAATTTTTGTCTTTTCATTTCCATGAGTGACAAAGCGCAGCCCTCATGGAAGCTAACCCCCACCTGAAACAAGTCCGACTTATTACAGAGAACTCGGACACTACTCTCTCTTTGGGAATATAGAGATTGGATGGCCCTCAGAGGAGGCCCCCTAACCTAAAAAAAAAAAAAAGTCCTCAAAAAAAATGTGGAGTGGATAGGCATACTCCCAGGCCCCCTCCATGATACGTGCGAGAGTAAAGATCTGGTCCGTTGTTCCACGACCAGGACGGAATCTGCATTGCTCCTCATCAATCTGAGGTTTGACAATCGGCCGGACCCTCCTTTCCAACACCTTGGAGTAGACTTTCCCAGGGAGGCTGAGGAGTGTGATGCCCTGGTAATTGGCATACATCATCTGGTCCCCCTTTTCAAACAAGGGAACCACCACCCGGTCTGTCACTCCTTTGTTACTGTTCCAGACTTCCACGCAATATTTAAAAGGCATGTCAACCACGACAGCCCCTCAAGACCCAGAGCCTTCAGCATTTCCGGACGGATCTCATCAATCCCCGGGGCTTTGTCAGTGTGGAGTTGTTTAATTACGTCAGTGACCTGCTCCTGGGAGATCGACACTGATCCTTCATCATCCTCCAGCTCTGCCTCCACCCCAGAGGACTTGCAAGTTGGATTCAGGACTTCCTCAAAGTGCTCTTTCCACCTTCCGACTACCTCATCAGTCGAGGTCAACAGTGAACCATCCTTGCCACAGATGGCTTGGATGTTCCCATGCCTTCCCATCCTGAGATGCCTAACAGTTTTCCAGAAACACCTTGGTGCCTCCCGAAGGTCCTTCTTCATACATTCTCCAAACTCCTCCCATACCCACTGCTTTGCCTCCCTCCCCCCTGAGGCTGCAGCCCTTCGGGCCTGTCAGTGCCTTGCAACCACCTCAGGAGTCCCCCGGGATAACATATCCCAGAAGGCCTCCTTCTTCAGTCGCACAGCTTTCCTGACCACCAGTGTCCACCACGGTGTCCGAGGATTACTGCCCCTTGAGGCACCTAAAACCTTGAGGCCACAGCTCCCCGCGTTAACTTCAGCAATAGAAGTTTTGAACATTGACCACTCAGGTTCAATGTCCCCAATCTCCACAGGGATGCTAGAAAAGCTCCGTCGGAGGTGGGAGTCGAATGTCTGTCAGACAGAGGCCTCCTCGAGACGTTCCCAGTTCACCCACACTACATGTTTGGGCTTGCCAGGTCTGTCCTGAGACACCTAACCCCACTCACCACCAGGTGGTGATCAGTTAACAGCTCTGGCTCTATGACTGGTTAGCTACAACTGAAGTGTGCAAAGATAAATACAAATTTCTTCTACAGTTTTGAGATAAGTATATATTACATGCGTGAAGGCAAAACGAGTGATGAAAGGCAGCAGTAGCAAGTAAATTACTTTTTTCATTACAAGTTACTGTATCCTCTTTGTAAAAGCCCTGGTAATATATTTTAGAAGTTGAGGTAAAATATTGTGACAGTAGAGGATAGTAATTTGTTTTAGAAGTAACTTGGTATATAAATTGTGTGTGTAGGAGAGACAGATAAAGAAATGCAGCAAGAGGAGCAGAAAGTTAGCTAGTTAGTCTGCAGTATACCTGTGAAGGTACAGTGCAGTCAACTACAACAACAACAGTAATACAGTACAAATCCATATTTTTGGGAACAACTTATAATTAAATGACAGTCGTATGTGCCTACACTGAGTTAAGTAATCCTCTTCCTGAAGTACCCTATAACATTTAGTACAACATTACTGTTATCTTCATGAAAGGAAAATTATTCAGTTTTCAGACAAATATCATGAACCATTTATTCTATTAATGTCAGATCTTCTCTTCTCGCTTCTGTTCACTGTTTCATCACACAGACATGCACAACCCAAGCTGCCCACAAATTCAGCAGGAAACAGTCATCTTTGTATCTTCAGTGCAGATTAGCTTGGGCTTAAAAGTGTAACTAATTACTTTCTGCTCAGCAAGCAGGGGCCACACTCCAGTGTCTCCATGAATATAATTAGATTTGAGGGTGAGTTAAGTGAGATGTACACTGCCATCACACCAAGGTTGATAATCAAGTTGATGATGAGACACACACACCGACTCACAAAGAGGAGACAATGCTTCCTTCCTAATTTAGGTTAAACTTCTTGACTATAACCTATGACATGGCCCTGATTTCATCTCTCTCCTCCCCTCTATCACTCTACAGATCCTCTACAAATCCATCATTACAACCTCCATAACTCGATCTCCACAACAAACAACTCAAATTGATTAATTTAAAGAGGTCATGTCCTATAGAATTGGTGACAGTATATATATATATATATATATATATATATATATATATACTGTCTTTGGGGTCATCATATATATATATATATATATATATGATGACCCCAAAGACATGATAGCTATCACCGCTCACTGGTCTAGTTGGATATTATCTGTAGGGAACATAGAGCAGTGTGAAATTTTGTTGCTAGGAAGGTGATCACTGAGTCTGGTCCATTTTTTGTCGCACAAGTTTCTTGTGTTTCTCTAAATCTCTAAAAATATATATATATATATATATATATATATATATAACACTGATGATATCTTCAACATGGCACGTGTTAGTGGGTGGGATATATTAAGTAGCAAATGGATATTTTCTCTTTGAAGTGGATGTGTAGCATGGTGCAGAGGGAAGCCTGCAGGACAGAGGAGGATACCCCTCATCTAAAGGCTGTAGCCATGAGGAAACAGGGCAGCTGGACAAAGTGGGAGGGAGTACAAGGATGGCTGCTGACTTGGCAGGATATCCGGTGCATGAAAGGATTTTGGGCAAGGTTCTTGCTGTGTTCTGTCTATGATGTCCTGCCTACTTCATCAAACCTCCATGCAAAGGGGATGGCAGAGAGCTCTAAGTGCAAGCTCTATGGACAGTTATCAATCAATCAATCAATCAATCAATCGCCTTTATTGTCATTATACATAGTACCATGAGATTGGGACCACCACTATCAATGCAAGAAGTACATTTTAGAGATTAGAAAATAAAATAAGTAAATAAATAAATAAATTAAATATATATATATATATATATATATTGCACATGGTTGTGTTGTACGAGGGAAACTCAGTGACTGCCTGAGTTAAGAAGAGTTACAGCTTTGGGAAAAAAGCTGTTCTTGAGTCTGTTTGTCTTAGTCTTAATATTTCTGTAGCGCCTCCCTGAGTGCAACAGGTTAAACAGAATAGAGCCAGGATGAGAGATGTCTTTAGCTATGTCTTTAGCCCTGTTGAGGCAGCGGGTGGTCTATATGTCCATCAGAGTCCATCCTCTGTGCTGCCTTGACAACTCTCTGCAACCTCTCCCTGTCAGCAGCGGTGGAGCTGCTGTACCATACTGTGATTCAGTATGTCAGCAGGCTCTCGATGGATGAACGGTAGAAGGTCAGCAGCAGGTCGGAGTTGAGGTTGTGCTTCCTGAGGACCCTCAGGAAGTGTAGCCGCTGCTGAGCCTTCTTGGTGATGAAGGTGATGTTCTCTGACCAGGAGATGTTGTCAGAGATGAGAACGCCGAGATATCTGAAAGTGTGGGCCCTTTCCACCTGCTCACCATTGAAGAGAATGGTCCTCATCAAGTTAGCAAAACTTGAGCATGTCCTCTCATTGTACCAGTCAAGCTTGGCAAATGAGAAATTCTGATGGCATTATAACAAGAGACCGATGCAGTTGGTGGATGGTGTGGAACAAGCACGCAAAAACCAGAACGGTTGGATGGACTGCGGACAATGTCCAGTTTTTCAGGACAGGAGAGAGCTCTGCAGTGAGAGGACCAAAGGACAAGAGGCTGAGGCCTGGCGTAGGGTTGGGTGGTGGTCAGCATGGTCAGATCCAGGACACTCAGTGAGCTTGACAGCAACTCCCCGAGGTGTTCTGGTCTTAAATTGACGAAACACCAGTGAACAGGGGTGCCCACCTATTGACCTGCTGTCACCACCCAATTCTCGTGCCCTGTGGAGTTACAGGGCAAATTACTCTAGGCAGTGCCTTGAGAGAAAGAGGAAAGGAGAGATTGAGGCTGCTGGCCCACAAATGGCGCAGTGATACTTGTAAAGATGGACCAGGTGAGATGTCCCATCATATTTTGCACAACTTTTGTAGGAGAGAGAAAGCGAGAGGGAGAGAGAGAGAGAGCCACTTGGAGTGTCTGCAGCACGTTTTTCAGCTCGGTCGAGCAGTCTGTGTTGCGGTGATGTGATGAGTTCCTCAGCGGCAGCGGGGAAAATCGCGGGAAAAGACATTGTATTTTGCTAGGTTCTGGTAACAAAGTTGGCGTGCAAAACATCTGGGTGAAGATTCAGCATTTAAGTTGAGGCTTGATGACTGTGGTCTGAAGAGTCTGAGGTACATAACCCAAAGATAACATCAGATTCAGAATGAACGGCTCAATTAAGCAGAAAATCTCTTTAAAGAGGCCAGTTGGTACTGGGTAAACTAGGTATTGCAGTTGATTCAGGAGTTGTCTTCAGTAGAAGATCATTGTCTAATGTAGGTAAGGGCTGATAAATTCTTTCTCTGATTGTGAGAATTTTATCTGTAAAAAAGTCCATAAAATCGTCACTGCTGAGAGCTAAGGGGATGACTGGTTCAATCTAGCTATGACTCTCTGTCAGCCTGGCTGCAGCGCTGAAGAGAAACCTGGGGTTGTTCTTGTTTTCTTCTGTTAGTGCTGAATAATATGAACTTATAGCACTGTGGAGATCTTTTTTTTTTTTTTTTCAGAAGTTTTTAAGCTTTCTTTCCAGGCTCGGTGACTATTCTGATTTGCTGGAACACCAATTTCTTTCTAATTTCTGTGACATTTGCTTTAAGGCACAAATTTGAGAATTATACCATGGACCCAGCTTCTGTTTAATTACTTTCTTTTTGAGAGGGGACAAAGTGAGTGTGGCCAAATTGTTAATCATAAGATCATCAATCTGTGTATGGAAGAGGTCCTTGTTTGAATTTAGACATGACATTTCTGCAAATGATGCAAATGTTCTCTTTAAATTTAGCCACAGCAACTTCAGATAAACTTCTTCTATAGCCAAATTTATTTCTCAATGCTGTGCAGCCAATTAAGGTAAACTCAAATGTACTGAGGTAATGGTTGGTAAAAGGAGAGTCTTGAGGAAAAATTGTTCACTTGTCTATTTCAATGCCCTATGTTAGAACAAGATCATTCCCTGCCATACTCTTGGGTTGTTTTCAGTGAGATGGCCCTCAATTTTCTGCTTATATGACTCCTTGGCTGCCCTTCTCCGGGTTTGCCCTGGCAGTGCTGTACACTGTACACTGGTCTTCATCCAGGCTCCAACTCCCCTCCCACGACCCAGAAATGGATAAGTGGTAAGATGAATGAATGACCAAAAAAAAGCTCCCAGTTCTGCTTGTATTTTATTCATCTTATTTTAAACATTAAAAAAAAAACATTTCAAAGATGTATTCAGTTTGTGCTGGAATGTGAGGGGGTAAAAGAAAAAAGACCTTTTTGGACTAACCATATTTTTGTGCCTCAGAAAAAGCAAAGTGGAGGGCCAACTATAAGATAACTAAATAAGAGACTGTTTTCAAATGGCAGAAAAAATGAGTAATTAGATGTTCCCTCTCAATGGATTAATAGGTAATGGGCTTCCACCTGCTGCAAAATGAATTTACTGATTTACAAAGTTTATTCAAGTCAGCCCATCACCATCAGAGCAGCAGGCACCAGGATAGAACTCCAACTAGGTTTGCAACAATGCTGGGATGTCAACATTCACAATGAAAAGCTATAGAGGAACCAAGATCCTTTGAAACATGTCATTAATTGTGTGGCTTTTCGGGCTGGCAAAAATCAGCCACAACAAAGGAGCAGGATGCACCAGCAAGGAAAATTATTTGGAGGTGCTAAATTTAGTGTGAGAATATGACAGTGAATGGTGGACGTTTTGCAACTGAAAAGAGAGTGGCAAAGCATCAACTGATTTTGCACATTGCTACAGATAAAAAAATGAAAGACGTGAAGAAGGCAGAGTCCCCCTTTTCAACTGGTAACATGCCATGTGGACACAAGAGACACAACACAAATCAGGGCAGCATTTAGAGCTCTTCCCAACTGGGACACAGCCATGATGATGTTCCTGAAGTCATTAGGTGTTTTATTGGCTGTCAACATTAAACAGACAGATCAGACCCTGGCTTATGTCCCAGCAACATCGACCAAACAGATACAAAAGCACCATGCCCTGGATCTGGGCATGTTGGGATGTCAGACACAGTGAACTTGTTCACATGGAACAAGATGTCTTCCCCTTCACCCCTCTTTGCCCGCCACCTTGCTATGAAATTCCTCCTCAACGTCATGCAACACTTCCCCCAGGATGAGATGATATATGTCCTGTCATTACCAGCAAACATGACAGATGCCATGGTGTCCATTGAAGTCCATGTTTCTATTGAGCCACTGACCCTGGATCCCTAATAGGGGTGATTCTGGTCCCATGTGTGACTCTTTATCACAGTTTTTAGAGTTAAAGCGCAGTTTGGGCTTGTCACACCAAGGCACAGTGTTGTTCATCTTGAAGACAACTGTATATTATTCGAGCTTAATCAACACTTCTTATTATGTTTGGTAAAATTTGGGGAAATTTGAAATTCCATCACAGGGTTAACACACAAAGACAAACATTCAACATTAAACCGGTCAAGGCAGATGCCCCCCACACCCCGAGCCTGGTTCTGTCCAAGGTTTCCCTAACCCTTAAGGCAAGTAGGGAGTTTTTACTTGCCACTGTCGCCAAGTGCTTGTTCATCTGTTGGGTCTCTTTAAATAAAAGAGTTTGGTCTAGACCTGCTCTATATATAAAGTGCCTCGATGTCACTTTGTTATGATTTGCCACTATATTGGCGCTACACATAATAAATGTTATTAATTTGTATTTAATTTTATGTGTTTTATTCAACTTTTGTACATTCTTTGCTTCCTGGTCAAAAATTTGCAGAAATTAATGGGGGGAGACTACAGTTAGTGTAAAAAAATGGGCTCTGATACATTCTCTGCATCCTCATTTGTCAATTAGACACACACACACACACACAAACACACCTGGGCACCCTGGCAACAACTATGAGGACCTTTGCCTAGTCACTTTTGACCAGGAACACAGCAGGGGTTACTTTATCTGACTTTATAAAAACAAAAAGTAATTTAAAGAAAAATGTCCTTGGTAAACTTGACCGAAAGTAGTCTATGATAAAAGGATTATTAAGTTTAATCTGACCATTTCTTTATGCCAAAGCAATCCGCAAATTGTGTTAGAATGAAAAAAATATATGTTAAAATGTGTAATGTTCAGAAGAACTTCACAAGTTTCTAAAAAGAAATCTAATACAACAGGTTGTGAAAATATATGTATTATTGCATTTTTTATGAGAAATCTTATTGGAATGGTAATTTTTGAACAGGAAGATAAAATTGTTCAACATGAGATGAATGCAACATGATGGCTCATGCCTGTTCTTTTAGCATGACAGGATTCTAAGACATACTCAGCTTAACATATTAGATGTGACTTTGTTTGTTTGAGGACCACCATTGGATTGGAAATGGAAATAATACATCCATGAGGATCAATTTTATTCAGAAGAAAGCAAAGCCTGGAGTCGAGTTCTACATTTATTGGCATCTTCCTCTTCTTTTTGTCCTCTTCTCCACAAACCAAAGACACAGAAAACATATATTTCCTCTGTATTCTCAAGGTTTGAGCTAGCTACCCTAGCACTGTGCTTTTTATCTGAGATGGCATCTGCAGACAGGCAATCTTTAAAAAAAAAAAAACTTGTTTAGCTTGGCTTCATAACTCAAAATCTTGCATGAACAGCAGTAAAAAACACTACACATAAAGAAAGAGGCACTTCAGAGAAATCAGTATGGCTTGGTTATTGTGTAACAAGCACCATACTCCAAACACCTAGATAGTTTCCAGAAGCCTGTCAGTAAAAATGAGCAGAGAGAGATATGTGGATTCAATGCCAGGAAAATTTGTAATGAAAATCTTAGGTAAGTTTAAAATGTTATTGGCAGATGTTTACAAACTGTTTATATTGCTGATAATACTTAATATTCATAATAGTATATTCTTGGGATATTGCATTGTACGTGTTTAATTTGACAAATTGTGTGGTGCTACAGATGCTGTAGTCCCACTTTTAGAAAAGATCACTGTACCTTCTGTGAAACACGGAGGAGGCTTGATTATGTTCTGGGGCTCAAGTGCAACATCTGACGCAGGCTGTCTTGAATCCGTACAGGGTACAATGAAGTCTGATGACTATCAAGGCATTTTAAAGCGAAATGTGCCACTGCCCAGTGTCTGAAAGCTTAGTCTCAGTTGCATATAACATGTCCTCTAACAGGATAATATACCATAATACACCCAATAATAGCTAAAAAAAAAAACATTGGAGTATTCTGAAGTAGCCCCTGATGAGCCCTGATCTAAATCCTTTTTAACATCTGTGGAAGAAGCTGAAACATGCAATCTGAAAAAGGCACCCTTCAAACTTGAGGCAGCTGGAGCAGTTTGCACATGAGGAGCGGGCCAAAACACCTGTTGATAGGTGAGAGTTACAGGAATTGCTTGATTTCAGTGATTACCCCAAAAGGTTGCTCAGCATTATATTAAGTTAAGATTACCGTCATTTTGTCCAGGCCAGGTCATTGTAATTTTTTTTAATTATTGTGTTAAACCACAATTCAAAAGCAATTTCTGATTTCCATTTGTTAATAAAAAAGATTATTACTTTTGTCAGTTTCATCTTATTTCAGTCATCATTGTGAGTTTGTTTTTTTTTTTTGTTACTTTTTTATTTACAAATATAGAAGAATACAGGACATAACAGCAAAAAACAAAACAAAACACCATGCTGCTTGTATTGTAATATATAATTATGAATATGGATATTAAATATTACATCATAAATAAGTAAGGCCAAACTAAATAGCATTGGAATTCAAAAAGCAGGCAGCACCCTCATCATTCTCACATCCCACATATCACAAAGCATGTGATAAAAAAAGTGACTTACAGAGACCAATTAATAAAAACTAAAAAAGCAAAATGAGGACAAAACAAGAGACGAGGAAGAAAAAGAAAGAAGGAATACAAAGAAGAGAAAAAAAAATCAAGAAGATGGGTTGTGTAGCATTGAGCATACAGGAGGGGAAATCAACAAAAAAAGAAAATAAATAAATAAAGTAATAAATCAGAATTATGTTCATGGCCTAAGATATGCATTCAGAAAAAAAGCTATTGGTGTAGTTTTTATTTCTTTAAAGCAGTGCCAAAATCTTTCTCCAGGTGTGTCAGTTTGGAATTATGTTTTAGAAAAGAATGTGTTTGGTTATCTAATGACCGAGACAGTGAGAGGAGAGCAGCGTTTGCCTGTTTGACGACAGAGAGCAAGCGAGTAGTCTGTAGCCAGCTGTCTGGTTGTAGACTGACAAAGCAACTTGCTTTTCACTCACGGTGGCGCAAACACAAAAGTAATAATAATCCCGAATTAGATTACACAAACAGTTTAGCGTGGTGAACACAAACTAAACAGGCAGCAATTTAAAATTACTCCTCAAAGTACAGCAGAGCCGGCAGTGCGTTAAAACACACAACAATAACTGAGCACTAAGGTTGTGAAACACACAAAACTAGTCTCTAGCCCAGGCAACCTCTTACTTGTGCCGCTAGCCTGAGCAATCTTGTGTGTGTATAAATCCATCAGCTCTATCCAGCAGGCGGTCCTCCTGCGCATGGTGCTGATGACACCATCCTTGTTACTTGAGACTGCCGGCCCTGCTTCCTTGGCGGGGCAGCGATGAAACACAGGATGGTAAACAACGAGGCATAGAAGTTATTGTCTCTGTGAAGAAACTCCTTCCTTCTGCAGGTAATAGCTTAGAGGTCAGTGGGTTGCAAGCAGCTGACTCTCACAGATCCAGGTCAGGTCTCGTTTCATCCAGTGAGGGTGAAACTCCAAAAGGGGGAGTAATCACACATGTGTAGGTCAACTTCGTTTGTGATCTCCTGATCCAGAATACCAGAAAGTGGATTAGATAAATTCCAAGTCTATATTTAAACGGGGAGCGATGTCACGTCAATATGTCTCTGCCAAACAGAGACAAGAGCCTGCCGCCACCTGTTGAGTTCACATCAGGTGTGAACTGCAAGGGATGAAGGGAAATTGAGTTTGTGGATGGATTCTTTCCCAGAATGCTTCACGTCATCATTTGCATATTGAAGAGAGATAACAGATGTTGAAGGTGTATTCTTCTCCATGTACCTCTCTGTTTATCAACCGAAGCATGAATGTTAAAAACCCAATCGCAACTGATAGCGCCCGTAGCCTCCATGTTTTTGTTGTTTTGTTTTTTCTTGACAAATTTTACATAGCCAGACAAAGTACGAACAGGGCGAGGAAGTTACATATGAAAATAAAATAATGGCAATTGAAATTTACATGAACCATAGCCTCCATGTTGCTGCTGGGACTACGCATTTGCTTGCGTGCCCGAACGTAAACTATGCAGTGACATGTCCCAATTTCTAGGGGAGATTACAAAGCCCGACACCTTGTGGCTTCCTTTCAAGGGTTAAGGGGTAGTGGGTGAGAGCTATTTGTAGTGAGTAGGGTGAACTTTGGGATTGGGCCTAAGTCAAGAAGTTGAAGACCCAGTTGCGGAAGCTTTTGTCCTTTAGCAGCCAACCCAAGGCTCTGCTGAAGTTTATGAATGGTAACCTAACATAGTTGTTCTGCTGAAGTTGATACAACATTAGGTGGAACATGGTGGAATTGGCATCCTCTGTGGATTGGGTAGGTCTATTGTAGTTGTCAAGGTCTGCAGGGAAACAATATTTGGTGTGTTGTGTTATCAGGTGTTCAAAATACTAATCCCCATAGCTCTTAAAGATGTTTGTAAAGACTAAGCTAAGCTCAGTCATTTAGGAATGTCCAGGGATGTTAATTGGCCCTGCAGCCTTTCGTGTAAGGGCAGGTGTCTGTGTAGACCCAAGTGCAAGAGATTGAGGCAGAAATACAATGTCCAAAATTCAAATCTTGAAATCTTGTCCAAATGTAGCAGAGATCAAAATTCCAGGAGTCAGTCAATCCCGGCAACAAGGCAGGTCAGGAACAGGCAGAATCAAAGATCACAAAAATACCAAAATAGATCATACACGGGGAAATAACAGGATTAAACGTGAGGGAGCTTGAACACAAAGGTAACAAAGACAATCTGGCAAAGACATGGAGAATGAGGCGGGTATTAAATACACAGGAAACGAGACACAGGTGAAAGACATTAGGGCGGTGACAGCAATCAAAAAAAAGGAAAAAACCAGGAAGTAAAACAAACAGCAACACAACAGAACCAAGACTTCAAAATAAAACAGGAAATGACAATAAAATGAACACAGAGCCTGACAGTACCCCACCCCCAAGGAACATCTCCAGATGTCCCAGGAACGCCCATGTTCAGTCTATGAAAGTCCTGTATCAGTGTCTTATCAAGAAGTGCGCTAGCAGGAACCCAGGACCTTTCCCCTGGACCGTACCCTCCCCAGTGAATGAGGTACTGACGGCTCCAGCCCCTACGACAAACACCCAACAGTTTTTTGACCGAATAGACAGGACCGCCATCAATGAACCTGTGCGGAGGTGGTGGGTTGGAGGGTGGGACCAAACGACTGGAAGGTGGGATGGACCCTCATGGTCTGTGGAAGACAAATGCAAACAGCAGCAGGTCTGATCTCAGAGATCAGGAAAGGGCCCACAAACCTGGGAACCAGCTTACAATACTCTCCCCGAACTGGCAGGTCTCGGGTGGACAGCCATACTTTCTGGCCAACATGATAGCGAGGAGCCGGTGTGCAATGATGATTTGTGGACCTCTGCTATCCAATATTGGTGAGATTAAAGACAGGTTGAGATTAAATCTGGTAAAGAACACCACCCACCTGGCCTGCCTGGAGTTGAGTCTATTTGCTCCACTGATGTACTTCAGGTTTTTGTGGTCAGTCCAGACTAGAAATGGCTGCTCTGCCCCCTCCAACCAGTGCCTCCACTCCTCCAATGCCAACTTGACAGCCAGAAGCTCCCGGTTCCCCACGTCGCAGTTGTGCTCAGCGGTGGAGAGTTTCTGGGAAAAGAAGGCACAGGGATGAGCCTTATTGTCACCGGCAGAGCATTGGGAGAGAACAGCCCCGACCCCCACATCAGAAGCGTCCATCTCAATGATGAACTGGAGCTTGGTGTAGGGCATCTGCAAATTAGTTGATGAGGAGAACCAGGACCGGAGGGCACGGAAGGCTGCTTCAGCCTCAGGTGATCAGGAGAGCTTTGAGTTTGAGGAGGTGAGTGCATGCAGAGGAGCTGTGACCTGGCTGAAACAGCGATAAAAGTTGGCAAAACCCAGAAAGCGTTGGCGCTGTTTCTGATCGGTGGGGACAGGTCTGTTTAAAATGGCTTTGACCTTTTCTGCATCCATCTGGATCAGTCCTGGTGAGATCATGAGCCCAAGGAATGACACTGTGGTCTGGTGAAAATCACTCTTCTCCGCCTTCACAAACAACTGATGCTGGAGCAGCCACTGCAACACCTGACGGTCATGACCCACATGTTCTTCTTCAGTCTGGGAAAAGATCAGACCGTCATGAAGACAGATAAATACAAAGACATTAAGCATATCTCTGGGGACATTATTGACCATAGACTGAAAAACAGCTGGGGTGTTTGTGAGTCTAAATGGCATCACCAGGTACTCATAATGGCCACTGGGTGTGTTGAATGCAGTTTTCCATTTGTCCCGTTCACGAATACTAACCAGGTGGTAAGCATTGTGAAGGTCAAGCTTAGTGAAGATGTGGGCCGCTTGAAGAAGTTCAAAGGCAGATGGCAGGAGAGGACGTGGGTAACGGTTCTTCACTATGATGTTGTTCAGGATATGGTAATCAATACAAGGCCGTAGGGTCTTATCCTTCTCCACAAAGAAGAACCCCGCTCCTGCAGGGGAAGAGGAAGGACAGATCATTCACGCAGACAGTGCCTCCTGGATGTAGTCATCCATGGCCTTTCTCTCAGGACTGGAGAGGGAGTTTTTCCAAGCTGTTAGCTCAGCTGCGCCCTGGTAATAAGGCCGAGTGCCATAGCTGTCACTGCCATAGATGTAGGATATTGCAGTATTTCCAGGGGCAGATCTAGAAAAATATTTGTGGGGTGACAAGAGGGGGGCAGGAATTTTTGAGTGGTTGCAACATATGGCAGATGTATATACAGAATTTAATCACAGTTATCAAAGCTTGATGAGAAATAGTATACTAATATAACTTACACTCAAGCATTTCTGTTTAACTTTGTTACCAGACGCTAACAAAGAACAATCGCCTTCCGTGATCTTCCCCGCTGCCGCCAAGGAATTCATCACGTCGCCGTTATCTGAGATAACACGGACCGCTCGACCGAGCTGAAGAACATGTTGCACACACACAGAGCGGATCTATCTCTCTTTATCTCCCTCACTCTGGAGGAGCGGAGCAACCAAAGTAAGAGGCTTTAGGTCTGGGCAGAGACAATTGCATTAAATTGCATTTTGTTTTACCGTGTCTTTTGTTTATTTGGGGATTCAGTTTATCTCTTTGCTTTATTTAGTTTTCTTTCCCCTAAATTCCATAAATTGCAAAAGTGATTGGTGCTACACACCTCGTGTCGGGCGTCATGTGATTGGTGATTGTGCAGTATCACTCTTTGAAGGACCAATACCCGACCAGTGAACTCTGTTCGCCAGCTCGGCTATTGTCAACTGTGGTGACCTCATCCCCGATCTCTTTCTCCTTCCTCCGCTTCCCCTCACACACATGCACACGCGGCGACCAGCTGCCATCTTGGCTTAATCAACGCCACTCTGTCGCCATCTTGGCCATTGCAGATGTCACTCACATGACTCTCCGGCCATCTTTACCACACACACACACACACACACACACACACACACACACACACACACACACACACACACACACACACACACACACACACACACACACACACACACACACACACACACACACACACACACACACACACACACACACACACACACACACACACACGATTTGTAAATAGACTGGTGCGATTGCTGTACTATTGTGATTGTCATTGCTATCGCTGTTTATTAGTGTTGCTGCATATGTTGTTAGTATTGTTACCACTATAGATATCACCATCACTAAGGCTATCCATATTACTAGCCCATTCTTATTACATGTGTGTTAGTAGCTGATGTGTATCATTGAATAATCAAACTATAACCGCCATTTATCCAGAGTGATGTTATTTAGAATTTAGAGAAACAAGAAACTTGTGCGACAAAAAATGGACCAGACTCAGTGATCACCTTCCTAGCAACAAAATTTCACACTGCTCTATGTTCCCTACAGATAATATCCAACTAGACCAGTGAGCAGTGATAGCTATCATGTCTTTGGGGTCATCAGGTGGGAACCTCCTTTCACCGGTGTTTCGTCTAGTTAAGCCCACAACACCTACAGAAGGCTAGACCGTGAACACTGGCGTCCCAGAGTCACCCCCCTAATGCCAGCCATCACCACTCCTCACACAAAGACAACTATCTCAAACAGCATTACTATCACCTACTCTGACCTCTCACCAACTGCACCAGTGAAAGCGGGGTAGGGATACAGACCCTGGTTCGGGTAGGGGGGAGAAATAGAAGAGGTGGAGATAAAAGTAGGGATGGGATACAGACCCTGGTTCGGGTAGGGGGCATGAAAGTATAGAGGGCGCAGGAGGTGGAGTCAATACAAGCTGCATTAGTAGATTCAGCAACTAAACTCACCTAAATGGTCCTATACTCAAACAACACCAACACAGGCCAGCTCACCTGTACTAACTACATGGTGTCAAAGAGGCACAAACACAAAAGGAACTATCTCAAACACCACTGTCAACTACTCTAACTTCTCACCAACTGCACCAGTGAAAGCGGGGTGGGGATACAGACCCTGGTTCGGGTAGGGGGGAGAAATAGAGGAGAGAGAAAAGTAGGGATGGGATACAGACCCTGGTTCGGGTAGGGGGCATGAGAGTATAGAGTGTGCAGGAAGTTGAGGCACTACAAGCTACGCTAGCAGATTCAGCAACCAAATTCACCTGAACAGCCAAAGCCAACACTCCAACACAGGCCAATTCTCCTAGGCTAACCGCATGGCGTCGAAAAGGCACAAACAAAACTATTTCAAGCAACACCACTGTCAACTACTCTAACCTCTCACCAATTGCACCAGTGAAAGCGGGGTGGGGATACAGACCCTGGTTCGGGTAGGGGGGAGAAATAGAAGAGGTGGAGATAAAAGTAGGGATGGGATACAGACCCTGGTTCGGGTAGGGGGCATGAAAGTATAGAGGGTGCAGGAGGTGGAGGCAGTACAAGCTACGCTAGCAGATTCGGCAGCTAACCTCATCTAAATAATCCTAGTAAAATCAACACCAAGTAAAATCAACACACCAACACAGGCCAACTCACCTGGACAAGCTACGCTAGTAGATTCAGCAACTAACCTCATCTAAACACTCCTATATTCAAGTAAAATCAACACACCAACACAGGCCTAGACTAACCGCATGGTGGCAAAGAGGCTCAAACAGGCCACACCCCCACTTAAATACACTTCCCCTTCCTGGATTTCTTCCTCTGCTTCTCCCTAGAGTCTATCTATCTTAAGAGCTCCCCCTGCTGGGCCCCCAGCTACTATTACCTCTTCTGACCCAAATCCACTGACTGGATCTGACTGCCTCATCTGACATTTCCTTCACTATTTTCCTCATCCTCTGGCCACTTCCTCCTAACTCTCTCAACAAAGCAACAACAGATCTGGCTACAAACCCTCTACATCCTACTTCCACTGGACAAATCCTAACCTTCCATCCTCGCTGCTCAGCATCCTTACCTAGATCTGCATACCTGAGCTTTTTCCTTTCATATGTTTCCTCAACTAAATCCTCCCAAGGCACAGTCAGCTCTATGAAATTTCTTTCTACTCCTAGACCACAAAACTATATCAGGCCTTAGCTTTGTACAGGCTATTTCCTGGGGAACAACAAGCTTTCCTCCTAAATCTACCTGCATCTCCCAGTCACTAGCATCCTCTAAACTGCCTTGCTTCCTTATTATCTTATTAACTTTCCCTCCTTCCTGCACAAACTGTATTGCAACTCTCTTTGTCTTAGACCCTCCTAAAACTGCCTGCCTCCGTATATCTTCAATGCATGCAGCTAAGCTTTTTAAAACCTGGTTATGTCGCCACGTATATCGGCCTTGTGAGAGACTAACCTTACAACCAGACAAGATGTGCTTTAGAGTTGCAGTACCTGAACACAACAAACATGCCGGGTCTCCATTTACCCAGAGTTTTAGGTTCTGGGGAGTTGGCAATACATCATATGTTGCCCCTATCAAAAATCTAATCCTAATTTCCTCCATACTCCACAGTTCTTTCCAACTAAGCTTTTTCTTCTCTACACCTTCCCAATTCAACCACTGTCCCTGCTTAGCCTGAGCCACTGCCCTCGCACCTCTTAATACTTCCTCCTGTCTACGAACCTGCTCCACAACTAGCTTCCTCTTCTCTTTGGGACCTGCTCTACTCCACACCGGTTTGCCTGAGCCAAGCCCCAAGCCTCCCCGGCCTATCTGTACATTACCCACAATCTCGGTATGCCTAAGAGCTGCTTCTGCTTCCTGCACTGCCATTCTTGGATTCCATTTTCTCCCCTTGGTTGGGTTTGGAACCACCTTACTAACAACCACATCTTTACTCCCAGATAACAGGAGCTCTGTCCTAACCTTAGTACATTTGAACTCCTCCACTAAACTAGATACTGGGAGCTGAAGTATGCCTTTCCCATACAGTGCCACAGTGCTTAAACATCTTGGAACCCCGAGCCACTTCCTAACGTAAAAGCTTACTATTCTTTCCATTTTCTCTGCAACAGATATTGGAATCTCATATACCGACAGTGGCCACATCAATCTAGGAAACAACCCAAACTGCAAACACCACAACTTCAACTTTCCTGGAAGTCCTGATTTATCTATTCTATCCAGTCCCTCAACAACATCCTTCCTAAACTGCACTACCTGTTCTCTGTCATTCAAATCTGCCTTGTACCACCTACCTAAACTCTTTACTGGTTTTTCCCTAATTATTGGAATTGCTTCTTCATTTATTACAAACTTTTGATCACTTAATTTTCCTCTACTTATTGAAATACTTCTAGACTTACTAGGCTTGATTCTCATACTAGCCCACTTTAAGTTTTTATTAAGTCTCTCAAGTATTCTTTTCATACATGGCACAGTTGTAGTTATCAACGTCATGTCGTCCATATATGCCCTAATTGGTGTAAGGCGAATCCCATCCTGCCGCCTCTCTCCACCTACAACCCACCTAGAGGCTCTAATAATTACCTCCATTGCCATTGTGAATGCTAATGGAGAAATCGTACACCCTGCCATAATACCTATTTCTAACTTCTGCCAACCTGTTGTAAAGCTACTACTCCAGGCACTCTAAAATAATCAAACGCCTCCCAAATAAGGCTATGTGGCACTGACCCAAATGCATTTGCTAAGTCCAAGAATATTACATGCAAATCTCTTTTCTCACTCTTGGCTGCCTGAATCTGATGCCAAATCATGCTAGTGTGCTCTCAACACCCTGCGAAACCTGGTATTCCTGCCTTCTGTACTGAAGTATTAATTAGGCTATTCCTTTCTAAGTAACTAACTAGTCTCCGTGCAACTACACTAAAGAAAATCTTCCCCTCTACATTCAGGAGAGAGATCATACGAAACTGACTCAACTCTGAGGACTCCTTCTCCTTAGGAATAAGAACACCTCCTGCCCTACGCCATGCTCTGGGAATAAACTGTTTCTTCCAAACTATTCTTAACTGCTTCCACAAAAACTTTAGGATATCAGGTGCGCTTTTATATACATATATGCCCTATATATATATATATATATATAGGGGACTCCATTTGGCCCTGGGGCCGAAGAAGCCTTTGCACGCCTAACTACCTCCTCTACCTCCTTCCACCTAGGTGGTCTAACATCCATTTCTTGATCTATCTCCCCTAATGGTGGCATGTCAGGTGGAAGTCCTACTACTCTATTCTGCTCAGAATCTGAATATGTATTTCTCAGATACTCTTCTACTTCTATCTTTGTCGCTTTAAGCTGCCCTCCCTTTTCCTGGTTAAACAACCCTTTAACAAACTTGAACGGGTCCCTGTAAAATGCTGTTCTTACATATTCTTTCTTTTTTCTCTTTTTCCTAAGATTTTCAGCCCTTCTAAGCACAGCTAGCCTACTTCTCAACCCCTCTTGCAACACATTAATTCCCTTTCTCTCTTCCTCTGTAGCTCTTTTCCACTGCTTTCTTAATTGTCTTCTTTCTTTAATTAATTTCTCAATTTCTCTTTGCCGTCTAGACTTAGCTAACTGTACTCTTTCACCCCTCTTCCTATCTTGCACCCCAAATCTTTCGACGCCGTAAGAGTAAATTATGACTCCCATTTTTTCTAATCTATCACTTGCGTCTCCTCCTAATCTACTAAGAATTATTGACAAGTCCCTGTTGACTGTCAGAAAAAGTACAAAAACCTTTTGTGAGTAGGTTCATACAGGCAGTTTCTGGATAGTTTTATACTATATATACAAAAGAAGAGACATTTAATAGTTTCTGTCTGTCCTGCACTCAGTGTGTCCATACACAAATTGACAGGTATCGAACAAGGTTTAAAGAAATTTCTTTGCCATGAGGCAGTAAAGTTGGTATTCTTTACTGTTGTCTGCAGCTCTTTAAGTTCAACTTGTAAAACTGACATAAATGAAAATGCCATGTTACACACATGTCCACATGAGAAAAGATTGCATAAAGTTGCATAAATTATCTGTAAAATTCACTTAACTATAAAGCACAAGATTCATTCATTAGCATGGCTGAGCAATACAAAAAAAGCTAAAAAATGAGTAGCTGCAATGAGCAGCAGATTAAAAAGAAAAATTTGCAGAGTGTAAAACAAAGTTTAAACCCCATAAACCAAATGTTACAAATGGGATCCTTTCTTGAAAAAATTATACCGACAAGCAATAAACTCCAGAAGATGGATACAGCTTCAAAAATAAAGATTAAAAAACTCAAAGCAGACCTCATGGCAAAGAAAATAGCTCTTTTTGAAGAGAAGAGAAAAAGTAACCAACCTGGTAGCATCACATGACAAAACTGAACCAATCGCCTTAAAGCTGGCACAAATAAGAAAGAATGCACCGCTCAAAATGCCCACCAGGGGGAGAAACACAACAATTGTATAGAACATGACACTCTAATGTCATGCCTATAACCGCTGAATACGGCGATTTCCATGTTGCTCAGCAAAATGCTTTATTGTATCTAGATATAATGCTTTTGTGTATTTTGATTCAATGCCAAACTCTATAGTTTCTTTTCTGTCATACTAGACCGCAAATAAGTCTTTATGAGTTTGACAGATAGAGAAGCTCTGTTCACAGGATGCACTGCTCACAGATAAAACAACAGCTATTTTACACAATCTGAACAACTCATAAAAAACATCCTGCTATGGGTCCAAAAACTGAGTGAACTCCAGTAGAGTAGTAGGAGTCTCCTTTTCTCCCTTTTTTCTGTTAAGTACTCTCCTCGTCTGATGTAACTTGTGTTTGAGATCTTCAATATTGGAATCATAAGCTTCAGCTAATAACAGTACAGCTTCCTCTCTCAAAAAAGTTGACTTGAAGGATTTAGTGCCTGGACAAGCTGCACAATGTCACAATTTGTGACACATCGGTGATTGTGATTTGTTCAAAAATCATCTTTGTATTTCTCCAATCATGTTATCCAGAACTGGTTAGTACGCAGAGACACAAAAAGTGTGTTTGCTATCTGGTACCGCATGCTTTCCCAAGGTGGAGTGGATGACAGTATCTTGAAGCACCGTTGTTGTTTGTCTCGGCCTCTTTGGTTTTCGCTGAGTTGTATCAATGTTACTTTGTTGACATAAATCAAGTATTTCACTCCACATTTCCTCAAAAGAGGCTTGACTACGGTAATAGACCAGTGTCTCTTTAAGTGCTTCAATAAGTTCAACAGCCTTAGCATAGTGTACTGTTTTAGACTGGAGAATTTCTGATAAAAATTTGGAGTCGCTCAGGACCTTTCTGAAAACAAGAGATCCAGAAAAATTTTGATCAGTTTGAGCCAATATCCCTCTTTCTTTAACAGCTCTTTATGGATGGTTCTCAAATGCAATCTCTTCAAGCACCTATACTATTGCAGGCAACCTGTCCATAAATTGCGACATGCTATGTGACTAAAGGGCCAGCGTGTATCACTTGGCTGTAAGTGTAACAGGAGATGTTTGATGGTCCACCAGCAGCAATTTGTTATGCACATAAGACCCAGACATGAACAGTCATTTTACCCGAGCAAATCTAGATCTAAAATACATTGCACACAAAAATATTAAAACTCTGTCCCCACCTCATCACACTTTCACATTTACAAATTTTCCCATTTATTCATATTTAAGCAAACATAATAATAATAATAGTAATAATGACAATAAGTTTATTTATAGAGCAATTTCAATCAAAGTGCTGTACAGGTAAGTTACAACAAGTACAAGTAAGTATAAATACCATAAAAACAATTTCACAAGTTACATAACACACAAACACACTTAAAACTGTACACCATAGGAATGGCACACCACCTAATACTCAAACACAGCAGTAAACAAGTGAGTCTTGAGCTTTGCTTTAAAAAATTCAATCGAGCATGCATGTCTTATGTCGAAAGGAAGACTATTCCGAAGACTATTAACTTTAGGGGCAATCAAACGAGTGCTCCCCTCAGAGCGCAGGGACCGTATGGGCACATATAGAGCAACAAGCTCTGTCGGCTATACAGGTGCCAGAAAATTTTGTAAGTAAGCAGCAGCACCATACAGTCTGCTCTAACATGAATGGGACGCCAGTAAAGAGCCCAGCACAGGAGTGATATGTTCATACCTAGATGATCCAGTTAAAATGCAAGCTGCTGCATTTTGAACCAACTGCAGACCTTGAAAACTCTTTTTGGGAAACCTTGAACATTACAGTAATCCAGCCTGGATGTCACAAAAGCATGGATAAGAGTTTCAGCATCATTCAGTGAAAGGATTGATCTGATCTTTGCAATTTGTCTGAGGTGAAAGGAGGCTACTCGTGTCAGTATCCTTACATGCAAGCAAAAAAGTGAATATTTATATTTATTTGAAGAAGTCTTGTATAGCAAAATGTTCTAAAGCATTTATAGTTAATGTATAATAGCTAATAGTATAATAGTATTAGTATTATGTGCAATAACAAATTAATCTCTGGTATATTACTAATCAATACCAACATAATTTTCTTGTAAATAATGTAAATTATGTTGTGGTTATTATTTTTATTATATATTTTCTATTACTGAGGTTATTGTCTTTTAGTAGTTATTATTCAACTCTTCTATTACTGTCCTCTTGCTGCTGTCACAATGTGAATTTCCCCATTGTAGAGCAAATAAAGAAATATCTTATCTTATGCAGAAACAATTACATACCATGTGGTCCAGCTCGACTGGAGATCATTGGTGATGGCTCAGGCACTCTACTTTCTCTTTAACTGACTGAGCCCTGCACATTATCCTGTCTCTCGCTTTTCCCCTCCTCAGCTTGGTGGTGCTCTCCCTCCGTATCTTCACCACTGTGGTGTTCTCCCACTTCCTCCTGTCCCTGGTTACTTTGGCCTTACACTCTCTCTCTGTCATGTTTTCATGTCAACTTGTAACAATGTTTTCCTTGGCAGACTTTGAATCAATATTAGCGTTTGTACCCTACTTTACACAGGACTTAAGTCAGACCATAGCTAACATTACATGTATTGCCGCCCCAGTGAATCCACCCTTGAGTATTTCTAATTGATTCATGTTTCCTGTGTTCAGGTTGTTGTTTATTTTCTATGTTATGAAGCTGTATTGTTTAATGTACGCTGTGAAAAAACAGAACTTAAAAGAGACAGCCATTTTGAACTGCCAAGCATTTGCTCTGCATATTATGCAGGCTGTTTTTTGTTATTTTTTATTGAGGTACGAGTTCTTTGGTTCAACTGTGAACCACATCACGTTCATCAGGACTGTAGTATGGACACCAGTGTAGTAGGATAAGGTTGACTCATTTTAGTTGCACTTTTAGGCCGCAGGTTCAGGTCCATCAAGATCAAAGCCACTAGACATTTGAACAATTTTTTCCCCCAAGCCATCTCCCTCCTCAAAACATCCCTTTAGTCCCCCATCCCCCACCCCAAAGACATTTGAATTTCTCATTGTGTATACATCCCACCTAAATTGTATATATTCTCAAAAGCATAACTTGTTCTTTTTTATTGCTAAGTTAACTTTTTCTTTTTTCTTATAACTTATTTTTCTCATTTTTAAATTTCTGTCATACGTCGCTGTTGCAAGACAAATTCCTGCAGACATTGTACATTTGGTGAATAAAGATATTCTGATTCTTTTTTTCCTGAGAACCCAGTATTACTATTATTATTCCTTTTTTTACCTTTTACAACACAACTGACAGAGGAACCGAAAGATCTGTGTTTTTTGGAGGACCCTGAAAGACAATAAATAAACTGGAAAGGACAAAACGAATGGAAAACTGAGAATAAGGACAATTGATACTTGTTTCATCTAATTTAATTTGATACCATGAATTTAATTTATGTGGCAAGAACTGCATTTCACTTAATATGTGTAAGGCTCAACATTTTGAGTTGAGGAAAAAATTTAAAATTCATGTAAACTACAGCCTGTGTTGTGTGTATTATGTGGGAGATTAACTGCTTCAGTCAGTCATCGTGCTTCAGTGCTACTGCCAATTTTCTTTCCTGAACCTAGTTGATCCAAGAAGAAACCAAAAGACTAAGGGAAAGGTTACACCTGTGAGGTCTAAAAAAAGTGACCTGAGTGTGTTTTTCTGTCAGCCCGAACCAGTCTGTCGATTCTCTTTTGACCTTCTCACCACAGAGCTTAACTTTATATTTATTTATTTCTCATTAGTAAACAGGGGTTCTTTCCCTGTTGTGAGTTTTCTATTCTACTGAATTCAATCTCAACTTCTGCTTCATCAGTACTTAAAAGTTTTCATTACATAAGGAAACGTGAATAGTTTACTGTTATGACTTGACTTTGTTTCGTTACATAGTCATTATATCCCAGCAGCAATAGAAATTTCATTTTGGGTTTGTCATTGTAGGTGTTTCTGTAAAAAGTATGGGCCTACAGGAAGAGATTAATGTATACACAGAAGGGGTTCAATTACAAATCCAATAAAGCAGCTATGTTAAGTGGTGTGCAGGAGAGGAATTACATCTCTGTAGTGTTGAAAAGCCCATAGCTCTATCTTCCCGTGATATCATTGTTCCCTGCTCCCACCACTCTCTCTCTCTCGCTTTTACAGTAATTGCCATTCACTCATGCATATTCACAACAGGTGTCAAGCCCTTTGCCGTTGATAGATTGCACTATATGGCCATTTTGCATAGAAATAATGCATTTCATTTGGTAGGTGCAACAGTGGTGCCTTCTTTGTCTTTAGGACCATCTGTCAGGGAAACACATATGCTCAGTATGCATGGAATAATTAAAACTGTCTGCATCCTTTTTTTTTTTTTTTTTTTTTTTTTTTCAGCTTTGGTTAGATGTAACCCTACCTACTTATATACAAGCCTAGACAGACCCATCAAAGCCTTGATAAACAAGAAAACCTTCCACTCTTTCTCTTTTCTGTCTCGATATACACTGTGAACATTGTGGGACATAGAGTACTGTTTGGCATGTTAAAAGACACTGGGCACGCCCATATTCTCATTTATTATTTTCCATATTATAATATTCTGATCATTTATATTTACAACAGTAACATTTTAATAAGTGAATGTATGGTAACTATGGCTACTCTGAGTAAAGCTTTCACAGGCACTTTGGGTAGCTAGGTGTCCTCAGGGGTCTTTTAAGCAAGGTGCAGACAGATGTGTTATTTAGTAAACCGCCTGCAGTGAAAAGCTAAGTTGTTAATGTGCTTGTGTTTCTGTATTTCAGCCATAACATCAGAGACAGTGTTTCATTAAAACCTTTGCTGAGTAAACCATCAGTAGCTAGCAAAAAAATAAAAAATAAAAACAATACATATTTGTGTAAATGTGAAGAATATGTTGAATGTGAGTTAGCTTTGGAGTATTATTATTAAAAACAGACATTTTATATTTGTAAGAGTTTTGTAAGAGTTGAATAAGGAATGTGAATTTATGTTATTCAGTAAACAGACCGCCTTCAGTGAGCAGCTAAGTTGCTGATGTGCTTGTGTTTCTGTATTTCAGAGGAAAAGGAAAGATTAAAATAATTTTATTAAATTCATGCATGCTTGGAAGTCCCTTTGTGTGTCCAAGGGACACAACATCCTTCCCACTCTTTGACTTCTTTTCCACAAACCTTTGTTCACCTTTGTATTTTCTCATGAACTGATAATGATTAATCAGAAAATGTAGTCTATTTTTCTAAATTTCATTCAACTTTTCTCCAGAGCTGCTGACACACTGCATATTAAAGTTCATAGCATGAGTAACAAGAAGATGCATTATCTCTGTGGGTTCATTTCTCTCATGTTTTTGTTCCAAAAATGAAAGAATTTACAATGCATCACAAAATCAAGAGCTTCTAATATTTTGCTCCAAGGCAATCTGTGTTGAGATAAGTTTTGCCAGATGTGTTGTCAGACTATGACCATTTATCCACAGGCCTGCTTCATTTGTGCTGCACCATATCGCAAAAATGTTTTGACTGCAGCAAGAGGAAGCTGGATTTATACTTCTGTGTGAAGAAGCCATGTTGTGCAACTGTGTCAAATTTCATAGGCTCCAAGGTTCTGTCTTAGGGTATGTTTGAGCTGACATGCACCACATCAAAAATATTAGTGATAATGGAAGGGCTGTAATTGCATTTCCTTCTTTTGTGTTTGATATTGGCGTACTTTGTGAAAACTTGAAAAAGTGAGGAAATGAAAAGAATAAAGAGGTAGACAAGGAAAGATCAGTAGATACTTTACTTTTAAAATCAGTGGTTACAAGCATACAGTTATTTTACAAATTTATGACAATGTAGGCATTAAATATACCTTAATTTCTGCTTTATATGTATAAACATAAACAACAAACACCCTCCAGTGGTCTCCCAGTCAAAAAAGACATAACATGACATAGCTTCCCACAATGTAGGTGTAAATCTAAGACTTTGTCCCTAACATTTAAAGAAACTCTTAACCATGGTGTGTGATGATTCTGTTTGTGGTTTTGTTTGGATTTTGTGTTCCCTCTCATTCCCCCTCCCTTTTCTGTTCTTCCTATGGCAGAGCATGTGTGTGGCTGGCTTTTCCTGTGGCAGTAACAAGATGCACCAGTTTCCATGTACCTCATCACCTGACTATATAAGCCTGATTTTCACTCCGCCACTCTGCCAGATGATTCTGTTTCATGTAGCTATCCATGTGCCTTGCTGCTTCAAGACAGTTTTGTCTTCAAATGTCCTCTCCCTGTGATAAACCTCTTTTTCATTTCCTGGGAAACCTCACCACACTGGCCAGCTCTCTGGCTCCATAGTCTGTTTTTCTGAATATTAAAACTTCCTCACATTTTCTATCAATGTCTGTCTCTGCTTGGGGGTCCTAATTAACCACCACTCAAAAGAATCATCTGGCTTGTAAGATGGCCCCCACAGAAGCTGAGAAAATGAAGAATGCATATCCTCTCACAGAGCTCTAATTAGGCAGCACAAAAATAGCACAAAAATATTCTCAGGGAAATTGTGAAGACCTTTTGCAACCCAACCACTAGTGTGCCTCTGCACTGATATCTCCACAACAATGGCTCCAGCCCACACTCAGGTTCCTTCAGGCACTGATACTTCTCCGGGCCTTCCAGTCACCCAGTCCAGCCAACCTCGTGAACACTTTATCCCCACACCTGTCAGATACTCAGGAGTTATAGTGTCATGCAGTCAATTCCTCCATCAGGGTTCCCTTGGGTTCAACCAGCAGCCTTTAATCTGTTAAGCCATGACCATATTTTCTTTTCTAAAAAGACATGTCCAAAGTAAAGGAAGAATTGCTCCACAATAATAGCAGAACGTTTTATTGTCATTCTACACAGAACAAAATTACATTTACACTCTGACATACATATATGGGGCAGCAGGGCAGAGTTGTGAGCACTGTTGTGGGTTCAGTTCCCAACCTGGGGCCTTTCTGTGTGGAGTTTGCATGTTCTGCTCTTGCCGGCATGGGTTTTCTCTGGACACTTTGGTTTCCTTACACCGTCCAAAGACATGCATGTCTAGGTTAACTGGTGACTCTAAATTGTCTGTAGGTCTGAATGTGAGTGCAAGTGATTGTTCATCTCGGTTTATCTCTATGAGTTGGCCCTGCAATGGACTGGCCACCTGTCCAGGGTGTACCCCGCCCTCCCCCAGAGTGACCTGGGATTAGCGCCAGCACCTCCGCAACCTGGAAATGGAAAAGTGGTAGAAGATGGATGAATGGATATATATATGCAGGCCCCTAAATAACAACAGACATACACACACACACACACAAGGGTCATGTGTATTCTTTGTGTCTAGGAACATCTTAAGGACCTCTGAGAATATATTCCCAGTGTCAAAAATATTGTACCTGGTACTATGCATGAGAAAATTGGAATAGATCAAAGAAATGTGAAATTTCTCTTTGCGCTTTTGTCTTTCTTCTGTTTGACAGAGGATAACACCATGCTAAGAATTATTCCAGGCGCATGGATGCCATTCATTGACCACTCAATGACTACACATTTACCAAATGTGATAGAATTTGAGCAAAGTGTAAAGCCTCCACAAAGGAGGACCAGGCGGACACTCAGTTTGCCACAGCTGTGCCAAAGGTCACAAGTTCACACAGGACCCAAGAGCAGCACAACAGCAGGAGTGTAAATATAACAAGAAATTTTTACGTGCCATGGGGCCTGTTTCCCCAATCACATTTTGGTTTGGAGAACTGATTGTGTTTGATTCAATTGTTTGATAGATATGACTATGAACTGCATGCAAGAGAATATGCACAGAATGAGAGTGAACAAATGAGTCTGCTGAACGTACTTGTATGTTTAGTAGGGCCCTCCCAGCCCATATATTTGGGACAGACGTGTAACGATCAGTGTTGCCAGCTTATCAGTAAGGAAAGTCAATCAATCAATGAATTTGCATAATGTTATTCTCATAATTTTTTCATGCTTCTCTCACTCAAGTTAAGAGCAGCTCCACTCTGGCTTTGACGAGAAAGCGATTCGGACTGCTCATTTGAGCTCTCGTAGTTTGAAATGTTATTTGTCTCTGTGTGTGCGTCTGTATCTTTGTGTGTGTGTGTGTGTGTGGATGTGTCTGTGAATGTTTGTTTCTATGAGTGTATTTGCGTGTCTACATCTGTGTGATTGTGTGTGTAGCTTTGTCTCTGTGTGTATCTTTCTAGATGTGTGTGTGTCTATATACGTGTGTGAATGTGTCTGTATATCTGTCTCTCTGTGTGTTTTGCTGTCCAACGCAAATGTCAGTAGTCACAATTGATCAGCTGCTCTCATATCAGAGGAGTCAGGATGAGTGCATTGATTTGTCAGAGTTGGAGAAGAAATCATTCAAACTGATGGCCAAAGTCATAGTGTTGACCAGCTGTGTCTTTGTGTCTGTTTCTGTTTGTGTCTTTATGTGTTTATTTGTGTGTGTTTGTGTGTCTGTATATGTGTTTCTGTATGTATGTGTGTTCTTATGAATATGGCTGTATACGGCTGTCTGTCTGTTTGTGTCTCTTTCTATTTGTCTTGCTGTGTGTTTGCATCCCCGTCTGTCTATATGTGTTTCTGTCTGTATGTCTGTATATCAGTCTCTGTCCTGCAGTCTAACACAAATGTCAGTAGGAACAGCTAATCAGCAGTCTGATGACATCACTGACTGCAGCTGTGTGTCTAAGCTTGGATTGCATCATCCTTCTCAGAAAGCCGATTAGATAACAGGTTAATTTCTGTAGGCCAGCCCCTAAATCTGAGACAATTTGTGAAAAAACAGTAACTCCTATCAGAAAACTGAGCAGACACTGCGTGCCACTTCAAGTGTGGGAAGCTATGTGTGTATTTTGGAGTTTCTAGGATGTAAAATGTTGACACGGGAGCGATTTCAAATCATGAAAATGTGAATTTCACTCCTTCCTGCCAGAGAAAAAACATGAGGAGTAATAACAGAGAGGAGGTGTGAGCATGTCCTTTAGAGTAGGATAGTTCAAATTTGGTTTATCTGACTGTTAAAGTAAAGACATTTTTCAAGAGAGGACAAGAATCTCTACTACTTTGGAGAAAATGACGTGTGTACCTCAAACTATGTGCCTGTGGGGGCGATTTACAAAATGTTTTTTCAATAATCATCACCACACCGACACACTCTATCTGAAGAGCCCTCCACTCTAAGCTACCAACATTCCATGCAATACACACACGGGAAACTGAAATTGTCAACAGAAATGAGGTGAGACAAGCATGAGACTTGAACTGTGATTGTGTAGTAAGCGTAGTAGCTATCATAAAGCCTGTTGTCACCACAGAGTTCAAAGTCTTGTGACCCGTTTAAACTTTGAACCGTGTTTCTGTGACAAAGTATGGCAAAGCAGTGTGGCTCCAAAGAGGCGAGGGTTTGATCCAATACCAATAGCTTCACACAGAGTTGAGCTGAGGAACCTGTGGTTGCCAAGGTGATTTGAGAATCGTTCAGTGTTCAGTGTTCTTTTTAGGAGAAAACAGTTTGATGTTATTAATTCATATTACCAAATCATTTTAAGAAAGACAGAAAGAGAGACAAACTTACTTGGAAATTGGGTCTGGATCCTCACTCACGGTGTTGGCATCTTCCTCTGCAATAAAGTAAAAAGATTAAACAGAACTGTGTAATGCTTTTGACTATTGGGTAACATTAGCTTCATGTTTCCCATCCATCCGGGAAAAGAACAGAAGCAATTTAAAGAATTATTAACCTCAGCCTAACCTATTAGCATTTACCTGAATCTCCTCTTTTGCAGTCCAGCTTCTTCCCTGACACTGATGTCCCTATCGAGTCTGCACCTGTTGGATTCCTAAACACAACAGCTATTAGTTAGGAAATGACAAAATAAGCTGCTGCTACTGATGCTGCTTTCTTGAGCTCCCTGTTTTATAGTCAAGCACATTGACACTGTCCTTCTCATCATCTTAATGGATATTGCTGATCCAAAAATATTGTGTGAATATGATAAAAAATTAAATATTGATAGATTCAATATGACCCTCATGACGTGAGTGAATGATTTCCAGCCAACACATACCACTGTGACACCAAGATCTAATAGAATAGAGTAAGTTGAAAACATAGATATACATTTATATACACACAGATAAGCAAATATATAAACACACACACACCACGACAGCAAATGTAGTGAAACATTTTACAGACAAAAGAGAGACAGCAAATAACTTTTAAGTGGCATGTGTTGATTGAAGAGGCAATTAGCCAATCAAAATACAATATACAGGACTGTGGTAACTGTAATAAGTTTGGAGAACATCTGACTGAAGACATTTATCAGGATGTGAAATGTAAATGTGATCAATCAGTGTGTTCTTTTCAGTGGTCGATTCGGTAACTAACTGAGTGTAGCCTCTGGACTGAAACAAATCTTTGATGCTTTTCTTACCTTTGGAGAGGAGATCCTCATTAAAATCTCCACAAACAACAATTGGCTGGTGATTTAATATGTCCAATGAGTCCAAGAGACTTTACAAACCGCCCAATTTCAATTTGGCAAAATATTTACCAAATTTGCAAACAGTCGCTAAAAGTACTTTGACTGGGGCCTCAATTCTAACAACAAAAAACTCACACCTTGCGTGTACCTGCGAGGCTCAGCGTGAACACTGCTCCTGCAGGACACTGCAACTCCACCTCCATCTTTTATTTCCATGTCCACACAGCTGTTGTAAGACAGTTGTCTGCTGCGTGTGAACATGCTGTATCCCTCCAGATGGAAAACTGGGGATACGGAGGACCCTGACAGGTGCAACTCTGTGAGGCAAAGTACATCTGCCAGTCTCGGCTCGTGATGTGCTTTCAGGTCCACAATGTGAGCTAGAAGTCCTTGAACATTGTGGATGGATTATTGTCACAGTCTGAAGCGATTGGTCCATACATTTAAAGAAATTCAACAAAGGTTTGGTAGTCTGGAAAGACGCATGATTCATATTTTCCAGAGCTATCGTGATGTTTGGGTCAGCATATATTTTTTCTCATCAAAGTCCGTGACGGCGAGACCCTGTTGTGAAGTTGTGCGGCTTAGTGCAACATACCCCATTCCAGGTTCGAAAACATGTTTAAGGCACACCACTGCTGACGTCATGGTCATGCCTTGCATTTTGTGGGCTGCACATGCAAAGGCCAACTTCATGGGAAACTGACGTCAAACAACTCCTTTCTTGCTACTTAGATAATCTCGTCTACACTGAGAAATCTGAGGAAAACCTGAGGGGCCCAAGATCTTTTTCCGGAATTTCTGTCCTGCTGTGGGATTGTCCAGCTGCAGTTCAATCATCTTCGCGGCTTTGGTTTGCGTCGAGTCATTACAATGTGTGAGATTGTATCAAATGTCCCATTGACAATCCCATCCTCCACATCAAGATTCCTGGTCAACATAACGCACACTCCTTCATCAGCCATTATGTTGTCAGGCAAGTCTCTTTTGTTGCCTTTGACCTTTTGGGACATGATCAACACGCAGCCTGTTCTGGGATAGCCTTTAGCCGCAATGTCAATAAAGTCCTTGTGGAGAGCCGGTACAGTAGTGGAATTGTGACGGTCGACCTCTTTGTTGGTGGCGTAGAAGTGCAGTCAGTCGGCTGGACAATCCTGGATATCAGCCACAGCCTGTGTGAGCAGCTCCCTTTCTTGGTCGCTGAGAGGATCTCCCTTTTGCTTTACTCTGAGGCGGTTCAGGAGTTCAGAAAAGGTCCGGTTGTCTTTCTGTCGCATGATCTATGTCAGGTTGGCCATTTTGAAATGACCCTTCCAGAGATCAAACTCAGTCTCCTCATACACACAGAGTGGATTGGCTTTACCGAGGGGTGGAAGTTGGTAAAAGTCGCCAACAGCAAGGACAGACATTCTTCGACATGGTCTCCAGTTTCCTTTGATCTGCTGGAAATACCAGTGGACGCAGGCAAACAGTTCTTTGGAAACCATAGAAATTTCTTTGATGATGATCATCAAGTGCATTTCCAAGGCCCTGATACGGTGGCATCAAGGTCCTTGGGAGCTTGAGGATCGAGTGCAACGTTTTGCCTGAGATGTTGAAGGCTGCTGTGCCAGTGAATGCAGTCAGTAGCACTGCAGGCTGGGACATGTCAACTTGGTCCTGGAATCTGGGTAGCTCACACAGAATCCTGGTTGTCTCCTGATGAATGCACTTGATGATGTGTGATTTGCCACAACCGGCCCCTCCTGAGACAAAATAATGAAAAGGTTCTGTATTGTGCCCGTGCTATCCCTCTTGACTTGATAGACGGGGATGTCGTCTTCTTCATCCTCTCTCAGTATGGGTTCACGCTGGGCGAGACACTCCAACCGGTCGACTTCTACCTCCGGCGCGATGGTGTCCCAAGCGTTCGTAGGTGGACCATGCTCCTGATACTGTTGGAGTGCGTCGTCCAGTCTTTTCGCTTCGTATCATTTCTTGTTGTCTTCCACAATAAGCCTGACGTCTATACCCTCCCTTTTTCTTCTCTAAAAAGTGTGCAAATCTGATGATCGCTGGTTTGCCCACACTCCTCTTCTGAATGAACCCCTTTTCATTTAGGAAAGGTATGGCCGTTGGATATCCATTTTGCTGGCTGTAGACCACCCTGTACTTCGAGGCAAACACAGCCAAACACATACCTTTGAATGTTCATCCAACTGGTCTGTGCAAGCATTTTTCAGGCACTCCCGACATCCACACCTCCTCCGAATCCAATTCCATGTTTTTCAGTCTTTTTAGGGGGTGACTCATCTTCAGACCATCCTCATCAGTTTGGAGGAACACGACGGTACGGGAGCACTTAAGGGGTAGGCTGCAAGTGCGAGCTACGGCTTCTTGACTTGACTTCTGCGTTTAGCATAGGCTTGCATTATCTGCTTCATTTCATCGCGCTCATTCACTTTTTCCTTTTTAATATTTTGGATGACAGTATTGAGGAAGTCCGTCATCTCGTGCTCTGGCTTGGAAACGTACGACATCATATACATGATGCAGCTGTAGTCGTCCACAACATATTGGATGTCCATATTTGCAGACCAAGCTCGCAACAGATCTGCATCGTAGCCATTGACTTGTCAGAGAGAAAACGTGGTCCAGGTACTCCTTTTCTGTCATGTTTAGTTGGTGGAGCAGGTCTGAGAAGCTGCTGAATGAGGCGTTTGGATCCATGAGAAGATCTCTGAGTGGGTGAAGTTTGGCTTTGGCTTCCTTCAGCTTCCTTGCCATCTCTTTCTTCCTCATCAGTAGCTTTTTGACTGAATCTTCATTTGCATTTGCTCCATTCTCCTGGTCATCATTGTCAGGTGCAGGGATGGTGATGGTTGTCTCTGGCATCGTGAGTTTAGGGATTCCAAATCTGCAGGAAATGTTGACTTCTTTGCACGACTTTGAATGTTTCCTGCTATGCACTTGAACTCGGGTGCAATTTTGTGGAGCTCTGGGTCTTGGGGTCGGGCATCTTGGACGTAATATGCTGAGCTATGAAATTGGCTTTCCAGGTTCTTTCCCAGCATAGGGGCATCTTTAATCCAAATTAACATATGAATGTGTGGGCTTCCTCTTGCTTGAAACTCCACACGGTAAAAGTAATCCTCCACCTCACCGATGGGCTGTGCAGGTGAGAGGATGAGGTCCGTAATTAGTGCATCTACTCTTTTTTCAAACATACACATGACTGTGACCAGATTGCAAACAGTCTCACATTGAAATACATACTTGGGGAAACTTTGACTTACCTTGCTTCATCCAACGTGTTCTGGCCTATTGGAAACTGCACAGGAAAGGCCATGGCTTCCAGCCTCGGTATGGTGAGGAAACCTACCGGTTTGTTGCCTTTGGCAGGTGCAATATTGAATATTCCATCAACACATGAAAGAATTTCCTGTGCAATATCAGGGGGCTGCATGCAGGTGTCTAGTGCCAGACCACGGTTCCCCTCCTCACCTCTCTTGTCAGCTTCACTGGGCTGCCAGCTCGACTGTTCTGGTTCTGCCGCTTGGTTTTGCTATGTGTCTTTATCAGTTCTCTCATCATCATAGACACTCTCAAATGTGACACTCTCATCAATAGACACATCTTGATACTTGCAGTGTATCTCTAAGTTTAGCCAGGCCAGCTCAAACATTCTTCATGTTGACAATGTAGAAATGCTGCTGCCCTTTGCATTTGATGTGTCTTTCAAGTTTAACCTGCAGTAGCTGTGCATCAGCCCTGGGTCTCGGAAGACCGGTCACTGTTGCTTCAACTTCTGAAGGAACACACACAACGGCTCCGTGAACGGACCTTTTGGCAGAGCAATTATTTTCGTGAATTTTTGCAGTAAGCTGCCTTTCAAGAACATTAAGTTGGTTCAACTCTGGGGGGATAGGTGCCAACTCTAGTTTATTGGCTGCTGCTATGCTTGGTATGCTACCTTTCCTCAGGTGGTTGTCACAATTGTGACATATCCATTCCTGAAGTCTCTCTTGTGGCACAGAGCAAGGGGAGGAGCATTCAACGTCACAAACGTGAATATAGTTTCCTGTCAGGCAAGCTGCTGCCACTTCCGCGTTTTTGGTGTATTTTACTCTCTTTCAGTTCAGTGGCAGACTGTGCAAATATATGTTGGTCCATGTCTGATTGTTTCACGAAACGCGGCTATGGCTGCATCCATTACAGCATTGGTAACGGGCTGCTGCGCTTCCTGATGATGGCTTACATTATTTCTGTATTTTCTTTTAATTCTAAGTGCTCTCTCCAATTTGTAATAAATGCTCAGAGCAGCATCCGTAGCCAATTTTCTTAATTTGGAGGTCGGTGTTGTATCTGTGAGTCGTGTATTTTTTCTGTCTGTCCCGAAAATTAAGATCAGTGTTATATCTCTGGGTCATGTATTTTTTCTGTTTGTTTTGAAACGCCAGATCTGACAGATGATGTTTTCTTTCTTTTTAATTTGAACATTGGAATCTCTATAATAACGTTTGTAAGACAGCAGCCTTTGTCCTGGTATATAACTTTCTTTTTGGCTTCTGTTTATCCCTTTTGACCCAGAGGACAGTTGTGCATGTTTCTTTCTGCTTCTCAAAATTTCTCATTTGGCTTTTTGTCAATGTGCCTTCTTAAGCTTGGAATAATTTGCTGCCAGTGGAACTGCTGCAGAAATTTCAACGTCCGCGGGACACTTTCCGAATTGTTCCGAGTTGTTACAGCAATTTGAAGTTGGGTTTTTTGGATGGGGGATACTGATTGTCAGGGATGTTCTATGTGACTGACAACTTCGAATGATACAGGTACAAACTCAAGCTCGCAGAAGCTCCACGATCTTCGAACAGTGAGCAGGTGATCAGCCAGGTCACTGAGTTTAGAGAAGTTCATGGTGATGGCAGTTTCATTGTACTGTGGAAAGCCTGCAGCATTTCTGGAGTGGGAATCAAAGACTCCATACCAACCTGATCTGTCATGGAAAACTGCAATGTACTCACATTGTCCAGCTGTGTGGCGAGGGGCAGACACCACTGCTGTGTTTCAGGGCTGGCTGCTTGGGCAATGGCTGCTTGGGCTTGCAGGCAACCACACATGATGTCTTGCATGTGTGCCATGTATGCATTTGTGTCTGTCAGGACTTCTTTGGGCATTTCCTCTACTGTCAGATGATTACTTTGGAATCTTTTCTCCTCAATCAGCCTTTGTTTGCTTTTGTACCCCAAGGGTCAGCGAGAGCAGGGGTGGAAGATGACTCACAGGCAGACTACATGGTAACAGATACTGGAACGGATAAGACTAGGAGTTGGATATGTGACTCAGTGAAGGATAGGGGCACGGACCTATTCTCTAGGACTAGAAATGGGCAGAATAGTTTGAAGGGCATCGCGAGTGTAGCTGGAGAGAATAAAGATGGTAGATTAGAGGGAAAGATGCTCCAGGTTTGTCCTTGTGGTTGGCAGAAAATAACATCAGTTAGAGGCCTTAGAGTGCATCATGTGTGGGAAAGGAAGGGCAGTGTGGCCGCATCGATCAGAACTTTTTAAGAAGTCAATTGAGTAAGTCGGATAAAATCCAGCGACAGGTAGAAAAACCACAGTTTGAAGGATATCAACAACACAGCCACAGAGGGGGAAGAGGAGGTTATAAGAAGGGATGCAGCTGACATTGAGGTGAACAGGCCAGTTAGAGAGAGAAATATGGAGCAGAAAGCTAGAGTTAGATGGCCGCGGGCAAATAGTAGCAAGGAATGGGAGACAGTCAACAGGGACTTGTCAATAATTCTGAGTAGACTAGGAGGAGACGCAAGTGATAGATTGGAGAAAATGGGAGACATAATTTATTCTTATGGTGAAGATTTGGGGTGCAAGATAGAAAGAGGGTTGAAAGAGTACAGGTAGCTAGCAAAGAGAAATTGAGAAATTAGTTAAAGAAAGAAGACAATTAAGAAAGCAGTGGAAAAGAGCGACAGAGGAAGAGAGAGAGGGAATTAATGTGTTGCAAGAGGGGTTGAGAAGTAGGCTAGCTGTGCTCAGAAAGGCCGAAAATCTTAGGAAAAAGAGAAAAAAAGAATATGTAAGAATAGCATTTTACAGGGACCCATTCAAGTTTGTTAAAGGATTTTTTAACCAGGAAAAGGGAGGGCAGCTTAAAGCGACAAAAATAGAAGTAGAAGAGTACCTGACAAATACATATTCAGATTCTGAGCAGAACTTCCACCTGAGGTGGAAGGAGGTAGAGGAGGTAGTCAGGCGTGCGATGGCTTCTTCGGCCCCAGGGCCAAATGGAGTCCCCTACCGCGTCTATAAAAGCGCACCTGATATCCTAAAGTTTTTGTGGAGGCAATTAAGAATAGTTTGGAAGAAACAGTCTGTTCCCAGAGAATGGCTTAGGGCAGGAGGTGTTCTTATTCCTAAGGAGAAGGAGTCCTCAGAGCTGAGTCAGTTTCGTATGATCTCTCTCCTGAATGTAGAGGGGAAGATTTTCTTAAGTGTAGTTGCATGGAGACTAGCTCGTTATTTAAAAAGGAATAGCTTAATAGATACTTCAGTACAGAAGGCAGGAATACCAGGTTCCGCAGGGTGTTTAGAGCACACTAGCATGATTTGGCATCAAATTCATGCAGCCAAGAGTGAGAGAAGAGATTTGCATGTGATATTCTTGGACTTAGCAAATGCATTTGGGTCAGTGCCACATAGTCTTATTTGGGAGGCGTTTGATTATTTTAGAGTGCCTGGAGTAGTTGTCAATTAAGTAAGAAGCTATTTCCAAGATATCAGACTATGTTTAAGTACAGCAGGCTTTACAACAGGTTGGCAAGAGAGAAATGGGTATTATGGCAGGGTGTACAATTTCTCCATTAGCATTCACAACGGCAATGAAGGTAATTATTAGAGCTTCTAGGTGGGTTGTAGGTGGAGAGAGGCGGCAGGATGGGATGCGCCTGGAAAAGTCAGATGAGGCAGTAAGATCAAGTCAGTGGATTTGGGTTAGAAGAGGTAATAGTAGCTGGGGGCCCAGCATGGGGAGCTCTTAAGATAGACAGACTCTAGGGAGAAGCCGAGGAAGAAATCCAGGAAGGGGAAGTGTATTTAAGTGGAGGGTGTGGCCTGTTTGAGCCTCTTTGACACCATGTGGTTAGCCTAGGAGAATTGGCCTGTGTTGGAGTGTTGGCTTTTGCTGTTTAGTTGCTGAATCTACTAGTGTAGCTTGTATTGCCTCCACCTCCTGCACCCTCTATACTTTCATGCCCCCTGGCCAAACCAGGGTCTGTATCCCATCCCTACTTTTCTCTCTCTTCTATTTCTGCCCCCTGCCCAAACCAGGGTCTGTATCCCATCCCTACTTTTCTCTCTCTTCTATTTCTCCCCCTACCCGAACCAGGGTCTGTATCCCCACCCCGCTTTCACTGGTGCAATTGCTGAGAGGTTAGAGTAGTTGACAGTGGTGCTGCTTGCGATAGTTCCTTTTGTGTTTGAGCCTCTTTGACACCATGTGGTTAGCCTAGGAGAATTGGCCTGTGTTGGAGTGTTGGCTTTGGCTGCTCAGGTGAGTCTAGTTGCTGAATCTGCTAGTGTAGCTTGTATTGCCTCCACCTCCTGCATGCTCTATACTTTCATGCCCCCTACCCGAACCAGGGTCTGTATCCCATCCCTACTTTTCTCTCTCTTCTATTTCTCCCCCCTACCCGAACCAGGGTCTGTATCCCCACCCCGCTTTCACTGGTGCAATTGCTGAGAGGTTAGAGTAGTTGACAGTGGTGCTGCTTGCGATAGTTCCTTTTGTGTTTGAGCCTCTTTGACACCATGTGGTTAGCCTAGGAGAATTGGCCTGTGTTGGAGTGTTGGCTTTGGCTGCTCAGGTGAGTTTAGTTGCTGAATCTGCTAGTGTAGCTTGTATTGCCTCCACCTCCTGCATGCTCTATACTTTCATGCCCCCTACCCGAACCAGGGTCTGTATCCCCACCCCGCTTTCACTGGTGCAATTGGTGAGAGGTTAGAGTAGTTGACAGTGGTGCTGCTTGCGATAGTTCCTTTTGTGATTGTGCCTCTTTGACACCATGCGGTTAGTACAGGTGAGTTGGCCTGTGTTGGAGTGTTGGTTTTGTTTGAGTATAGCACTGTTTAGGTGAGTTTAGTTGCTGAATCTACTAATGCAGCTTGTATTGCCTCCACCTCCTGCACCCCCTATACTTTCATACCCCCTACCTGAACCAGGGTCTGTATCCCCAAACCGCTTTCACTGGTGCAGTTGGTGAGAGGTTAGAGTAGTTGATAGTCGTGCTGTTTGAGATAGTTGTCTTTGTGTGAGGAGTGGTGATGGCTGGCATTAGGGGGTGACTCTGGGACACCAGTGTTCACGGTCTAGTCTTCTAGAGGTGTTGTGGGCCTAACTAGACGAAACACCGGTGAAAGGAGGTTCCCACCTGATGACCCCAAAGACATGATAGTTATCACCGCTCACTGGCCTAGTTGGATAGTATCTGTAGGGAACATAGAGCAGGGTGAAAGTTTGTCACTAGGAAGGTGATCACTGAGTCCGGTCCATTTTTTGTCGCACAAGTTTCTTGTGTTTTTTCAAAATGTTCTAAATTGACTCCAACACAGAGTGAGTCTCCCTTAGTAAGAACTCTGACATTTATGGCTTTCCACTACGAGGGCTGTCAGTTCAACATGGAATCACTCGACAGACATGCATGTGCATTGGTGATTTCTAGAAAATGAGCCATACTTTCTATCATTCTGACTGTGACTGGCCCTAACAGACTGAACACGTGGAATGACAGTGGGTGTAAGAGATATACTTAGCCTTCCAGCTGGCAATACCTTGGCTTGGGAGAGCGAGCTACAGGCTGTATCTGGGATGGTCCAAGGCAGCCTACCTGGTGAAGAAGATGTGGCCCGAAGGGTCTGATAAATAAACAAATACCAAGGAATATTTAGATATGAAGTAGCAGGATGCACCAAATTCATAAAAAAAAAACATGTATTAATAATGTATGCCAAAGCTATTTCATCACCTTCAGAACATCATGAAATGAAAAAAAAAAAAAAGAAGCCACTTATGATGTCAGATATTTCATATGACTTTACTGGAAAGAGTACCTTGGGAGGGGAAGACACAGGCTGTGTCCTGGACGGTCCAGCTGGTGAAGGAGCCAAAGCTTTGGCTACCTGATTGGAATTAACAGCAAATTTGGTAAAGTGAAGAAGTGAAGCAATGCACTTCATTCAAGAAGAGTGCCATTTACCTTCACAGCAGGGGAAGAGGAGGGGGTTACAGCCACATCCAAACGCCAGGACATCCTAGCTGGGGGGGATCTGACCAACTGATGACAGACAATTACAAACATATTAAACTTGATGTAATATCGTCGAGGTTTTAGAAATAACTGGGCATGTTTCTTCATCAGGAACTGCTTTATTGTTAACACAGGTCCCAGCAACTAGTCATGGCGGAAGGCAGCGTAACGAGAAAAGGGCAGGTGCCCCAACACCTAGTGTTTATGCCCCCTACTGGGTATGGAGTATAACAACATCTCCACGATCACTTCACAACACTTGAGATACTAGAACTAGTCTCAATGTGTCACTGTGTATTCTGTGGCTGTGCATAATGTGGATCTGTTGTGGTAGGAAATAACATATACGTTGTTCACTGGAGATGTGGGGATGGGCAGGCGTGTCTCCTTGGTCCGTGACCATCTCACTGGCGCCTTGGAGACCCTCTGTCAAATAAAACATTAGGCAAATCAAATCATGTCCATTACAGCTACACACTGGATATCATTTACAGGTATGTTTCAGAGGTGCTGAATGCATCCAAAGACTTATAGTCATCAGTACTTCTAGTACTGTTTTAGCTTATGAAAATACAACTAATGATAGGTCATACTTTTTAATAAACTCTACACCAATATATACGCTGTATATATAATATTACCCTTTTACGATGAGAAGGAGAAGCCTTAAGGTCCAAACCAAAAGACAGGTTGGATGGAGACACTTCCTCCATAGCATGCAGAGTTGTGCTGCTGAACCAGACTGGGTTCAGCGAGAAGAAGCACTTCTCCACCTTAAGAACAAAAACACAAAGATCCCTGATGAAAATTTGTCTGAAAATCTAAGCATAAAACAAATATCTAATTCCCACACCATAGAAGCACATTAGAAAGAAAACAAACCTGCTGCTGAACCTTCCTGGTCTGGGCTGAACCCTTGGACCAAGAGGATTCACCAGGTTGGCTCGTCTAGAATAATTTCATAAGAACACCACATTGTATCAAGCAAATATTTAACTTTTATGTCATTTTTATGATGCTGTAATTTGCTTTAGAAATATCATAATATTACAAAGTCTCAAACACACTTAACTGGAAAATTTACCTTGTTGCCCTGACCAATGGATGTCCACTCAAATGGGTCACAGGACGGTGGAGCAGGGACCTCTCCTCTCACAACCAGTGTAGGAGAGAATCTCCTAACCGGAGATGAAGGCCGAGGAGAGACCCGAGGTGCTGCAGGTGGTCTGCAGTTGCTGCACTGAGACGGATCCCAGCAACTGAGAGAGTATCCTCATCCCCTCACTATCGCTCAGATGGACCTACAGAAATAAGACATTAACAATGACTTTGCAGAAAATCTTTTCACTCTTGATATCCGTGTGCAACAAAGGGAAAATTCTGACTTTTCTCTTCACAAACATATTTTACTTACACCATCCCTGCCCCACAGCTCCAGTCGTGTAAGAGGGAAGTACTCCACAGCCGATAAGTACTTAAAACCTGTAAAAAATAAATAAATAAATAAATATATGCATTACAACTTTATTTATGACTTCATCTGCAAACATATTCATTTTAGGTGTAACTCACTTTTTCTATCTGCTTGCCCAATAATGTACGTCATATTTGTATTTAAAGTGGAATCTTTTTTACGTACCCATACGACCTGCAACACGGTGGTATTCCTGATGCAAGAGGTCCTGGTAAGACACCTCAATGGTCAGGCAGGGTGGAAAGTCAACAACGAAAACCTGTATTGTCAAATGAGAGTACATAAACTACAACAACCTATAATAAATATAAAATGGATGCAGCACAGGGAACAAAGCTTACCTGGGGCCAGCGGCCATGAATGCCGTACAGGAGCTTGGCAAAGTCAATGGCTGCCTCGTCGATTGTCCTGCTCGCAGTCAGGTTGTTGCTGGGGGCCAAAAGACAAACTGCCTCAGGGATCCGAGGGAGGCAGAAGCCCCCAGAGTCGACATGATGCCAAAAGAGTGGGGACCCTCTGGCATCGAGATCAAACCATCTACAAGGGATCATAGATGGGAGTCCCCCACCATCAGAACGAACTGCAACAACAAAGGGCATTCCTTCAGCATGTAAATCACTAGTCACCACAAGTCCTTCACAAAAACAATAATTTCATAAATTCTAAAAAGTTTAAGTAAAAAATACCTTCTTGCCGGGGGACTCAGGTGGGATGACCAATTTGTGGCTGTGCCCAGTGAAGGGTGAAATTGGCCATCGCTTTACCCAATGGCGGTAACCAGTACCACCACCTGTTTGGAAAAAGACAAAAACGGATAAAAATTAATATAAAATAAGGCTGTCAAACCAGGATACATCTTAAAAACTATTTGTATTTTTACACAATCAAAAATGTGCAGGATACAAAAATATATTACACAATTCATTAAATACAAAAACCAATGCATGAACACATATAATAAAACTGAATACCTACATGCACAAAAAAGGTGCACACATCACACCCGAAACAGTACGGCTGGATCAGACGATCCAAACATCTGATGAAACATGATAAAACATACACCATAAGAGCGTGTGGACAATTTAGATGCATTTCAATGAGAAAACGACATTGCTTAAATTACTTTCTGTTTGTTTTTGTATCAGTTGTGGTAGGAACATACCTGTTCACTGGAGATCAGGTGCAGGGGGGTCTGTGTTCCTGGTGGGGTGGGCACCTTGCCGGTCTCTTCTGGCACTGGGGCAGACACTGTCTGAACTGTCTAAAGACACGCACAAAACTGTCAGATAATGCACTCACTAGTTAAAAAAGGGAAGCACTACATTTGACATTTCTAATTGTATTTCCGCACAGACAGTTGCACTGCAACATGAAAGCTTATTTACTGTGAAAGTACCGGCAGGGTGGGACTGACGGATGTCGGCTCGGTCAGGTCAAGCTTCTTCCATCACAGCTTCTGGACCTGGGATCTCCTTCCCTTTCTCGGCAACCTGTTGGCTAAAACTTACGAGCTACAATAAACAAACAACCCAAACCTTAATAAAAAAAACAAATAAATAAATCTAGGAATGTTGAAAAGACTATGCAATTGATAAAATCTAAAATCTAGCTGTGTCTAGAGGTAATGTTGATATATGTGACGACCACAAAAGTGTCACATTTGTGTTCATGGAAATAAGATTAAAAAGAGAATAATTGTCTTTTATTTTGAATACAAGTTATTGTAATTTATTTTGAAAAAAAATACCCCCAAAGAGTTTGCATTTCTTTGTGCAGTGGTTTGGTTTCCCCATTCAATGTGTATTGTAATGTTTGCTCCATGCCATCAGGGGGCGAGGGCGCGTTGCGGTTTCAGTGTCTTGCATTGCATTTTCCTTAATTGCTGCATGATCCTTGAAACTGACAAGCCGTCTCCTCATCTCTCTCCTGTGTCTCAGGTTGGTAAATGTACAAATATGCTTTTAAACTAGGAACTAGCCACGCCGAAATGTATTTGGGATGTTAGTCAACCGTTTTTTGTGTTGTATTTTTCGATGGAGACTTGATGTGATTTTGTTTGTTTTTGATCACGCACGGTGTGCATGGTAATAGAAACCAAGTCAGTTTAGCACACATGCCTCTCCCACGTGAACGTACACATGAGTAATGTTTTAGAAACTTACAATGTTGATGTGTGTGGTTTATTTTGCCGTCTGTAAGGTCCCCACCATTAGTTTTAAAACAGTTTTTGCTATCAGGGTTCATGGAGAAAAAAAGGTGACTGTTTAAAACTACGTTTTGTTTACATTAAGCACTTAAGGTTTATGAGGGTAAAATGCAGTACTGTAATGATTTAAACGAAGTAAAATACTTTCATGAGAAGTTTAAAAGGAACTTGAACATTAAGCTGGTTAATAGTACCATTGTCTATGCATTTTGTTTTTGATAAATAAGTTAAAATACTAAGTCGAAGAGTAAGTGAACATGTATTTAGTGAAAAGAGATTTATTTTTTAATGGATTTTGTACTGGAAGACATTATGGTTTTGTATTGACATGGACACTGAAATTCATTGAAAATGCTTAAAGGACAACGGTACCCGTTACATATACACTAAATTAATTGAACTATACTAAAACCTAAAAAAGCCTTAAGAAAATCTATAAATTAATTTAATCCTAACCTAGTGAAAACAATCACACACACACACACCGTACAGCACTTGGTCAGCAGAAAAGCCATCATAGCAACTCAACCGCATCAATGCTATTTGGCTAATTTCGGAGTCAGCATCAAGCTATCTGTGATATAAAAGCACATCTTCAACAAATTTCAAACATTTCAGAATAATGTTTAGCCTTACGAAATACAGTGAAATCGGCTGAGATGTTAAAACAATAGCACCGCAATCACACACACACACATACACACATATAACTAGAAAATTTCAGGGAAATTTTTAAGTGCCACAGGGCCTGTTGCCCAAACTCACATACCGTCCTGCATTCAAAAGTCATCCCGATGACATATCGGCTTGGAGAACCGATTGTGTTCTATTCAACTGTTTGCCAGAAATGACTTTGACCTGGATGAATGAGAATATGCACAAAATGAGAGCGAACAAATGAGTCTGCTGAAAGTACTGGTTTGTTTAGTAGGGCCCTCCTAGCCCATATATATGGGACAGACATGTAACGATCGGTGTTGCCAGCTCCTCAGTTAAGGAAAGTCAATCAATCAATGAATTTGCATAATGTTATTCTTTAGTTATTTTTTCATGCTTCTCTTACTGAAGTTAACAAGCAGCGCCACTCTGGCTTTGACAAAAAAGTGATTTGGACTACTCCTTTGAGCACTTGTGGTTTGAAAATTTGCGTGCGTCTGTATATTTGTCTGTGTGTGTATTGATATGTCTGTAAATGTGTATTTGTATGAGTGTATTTGTGCGTCTATGTCTGTGTGATTGTGCGTATATATTTGTCTCTGTGTGTATCTTTCTATATGTGTGTGAGTGCCTCTGTGTGTTTTCTGCAGTCTAACAGGAATATCAGTTGTTACAGTTGATCAGCTGCTCTCATATCAGAGGAGTCAGGGATGAACCCATTGACTTGTCAGAGTCGGGAGAAGAAATCATTCAAACTGATGGCCATAGTCTTGGTGGTCATCAGTTGTGTGTTTGTGTCTCTGTTTTTTTGTGTGTCTGTATATGTTTATGTGAGTGTATGTGTATATGTATTTGTGTGTCTGTATGTGTTTATGTGAGTGTATGTGTTTATGTATTTGTGTGTCTGTATATGTGTTTCTTTATGTATGTACAGTACTGGCCAAAACTTTGGACACACTTTTCAATTCATTTGAATGAAAGGTTTGTTCAAACTTTTGGCCTGTAGTGTATGTGCCTATGTATCGAGCTGTCTCTGTATACTTGTGTATCTTTTTATGTGTGTCTAGCTGTGTTTTTGTGTACCTATCTATATGTGTGCCTGTATGTATTTGTGTGAGTGTGTCTGTACATCAGTCTCTGTGTGTGTCTGAGTGTGTGTCGGGCAGTCTAACACAAATGTCAGTAGTAACAGCTGATCAGCAGTCTGATGACATCACTAACTGCAGCTGTGTGTCTGAGCTTGGATTGCATCTTCCTTCTCAGAGCCCCATTAAAAAACAGGTTCATTTCTGTAAGACAGCCCCTAACTCTTGGGCAATTTGTGACAAAACGGTAACTATCAGAAAACTGAGCAGACGCTTAGCACCGCAACAAGTGTCTGAAGCTATGTGTGTATTTTGGTGTTTCTAGGATGTAAACTGTGTACACCATAGCGATTTAAAAAAATCTCCTTCCGCCAGAGAAAAATACATGGATGGTAATAGGAGAGATGAGGGGTGAGCATGTCCTTTAGAGGGGCACAGATCAAATTTGGTTTGTCTGACTTTTAAAGTAAACACATTTTTCAAGAGAGGACAAGAATCTCTACTACTTTGGAGAAAATGAAGCGTGTACCTCAAACAATGCGCCAGTGATTGACAAATATTTTTTTTGAGAAGCATCACCACACCGACACACTCTAACTGAAGAGTCCTCCACTCTAAGCCACCAACATTCCATGCAATACAAACACGGGAAACTGGCCAATTTTCAGCAGATATGAGTGAGACTATTGATCTGTGATTGTGTAGTAAGCGTAGTAGCTATCATAAAGCCTGTTGTCACCAACAGACTTCAAAGTCTTGTGACCCATTTAAACTTTGAACCATGTTTCTGTGACAAAGTATGACGAAGCAGTGTGGATCCAAACAGGGGTGGGCTTGATCCATTTCCAACAGCTTTACACAGAGCTGAGCTAAGGGACCTGTGGTCGCTACGGTGATTTGAGAATTTGCTCTTTATGCGGTCAGACTCTCCCCAAAAGTCTCCCGAAAGTGGCTTCTGACTATGTCCCGCTCTACTGCAAACTGTGAGCAAACTGTAGCTCCTGTCTGAAAAGCCAAAACACAGTGAGAGACAGAAGAGGTGTTGCTGTTGTTCTGGGCCCCCCCTGTTTAAATTTGGTGAGGAGCTCACCTCTCAAAATCACATTTTATGAATCCCAACACCTGCATCTACATTTTGCCAAAAAAATATTTGTCTCCTTTGTATGGTTTGGCCATGAGCTTGCTTCTCTCACTCTAGTTAACAAGCAGGTCCACTATAACTTTGAGGAAAAAGTGATTTGTACCGCTCCATTGAGTGCTCGCAGTTTAAAATGGAGGAAAATGTGCTTTTTCCATAACACCAAACTGTTTTCTCATAAAACGTAAATTTTTCAAAGTTTGAATGGCATTTCTACGTGCAGGTATGAGAGCTAGGCGACTGAGAAAATAGGTGAATTGTTGTGGCAATTTTTCGTCAGCTGCAATTCATTTCCTGTGGAAAATTTCGGCCGGTTTTTTAGGAATAACTTTGGGAAAAATCGGAATTGCGATATGAAAAGACTTAGCACACTATTCCTGTTTGATCCGCACGTTTTGATATATACGTTTTTGAAAAAAGTGATGGAATAATAAATAAATAAATATGGAGAAGATTAAGTAGTGCCTCGGCTTAAGCCCTTGGCACTAAACTAGAAAATTCCAGGGAAATTTTGAAGTGCCACGGGGCCTGTTGCCTGGATGAGTACAATCACATTTGGGTTTGGAGAACTGATTGTGTTCGATTCAATTGTTTGACATATATGACTATCATCTGGATGCATGAGAATATGCATAGAATGAGAGTGAACAAATGTGTCTGCTGAACGTATTAGTATGTTCAGTAGAGTCTCCCCATCCCATATATTTGGGAGACTGTAACAATCAGTGTTTGCAGCTCCTTAGTAAGGAAAGTCAATCAATCAATGAATTTGACAAATTTTATTCTTTTATTTTTTCATGCTTCTCTCACTCAAGTTAACAAGCAGCTCCACTCTGGATTTGACGAAAAAGTGATTTCGATTACTCCTTTGAGTGCTCATAGTTTGAAGTTTTTTGTCTCTGTCTCAATTTTCACAAAAGGCTCATGTACAACAGACCTCTGTATTGTGCGTCTATGGACACCATTCACAAAACATTTTGGTAAACAGTTTTATCTACAAGATGCATGCCACATTAACATTAACAGTTCATCAGGCCACTTTTATACATCTAACTGCAATCTGTAATTAATGCATTCATCATATGGAACACCATGTTGAAACCAGTTCATTATGCACATATTTTTTATTAAATATAAACTATTTTAAAAAACAAAGTGGAGACTTCAGATTCAAAACATTTTACATGTCCCGAAGTAATACAGTTCTTCATCTTGCTCAGACAAAAACGAAAATGCAAGAATATTAAAAATAATGACATTAAAAAGGAATTCAAAGGGTATCAGAGCATACAACATCATTGTACAAAAATATAACTCCTTTTTATATAGTCAATTCATCATCATAAAAAACATCTTGTGAATTTCAAGCTTAGTCTTTAAAAAATGAAAAATCAAACTGTGACTGTGTACAGATTAACACATTCAATGTTATAATTTAACACACTCAAAGAAATAAATACAAAAAGATAAAATCAGATTCATATCAAATATTGTTATCACTTATCTCTGTATCTGCTTTGTCTTCAATGTCAAGTGGGATCTAGGTAAATGCAACATGACTGGTCATGTATGTGTGCAGGGTGGGATGGGATGGGGGGCTGGAGTGTGTCCTGGGGTTTGGGGGGGTGCTATTTACCCATAGCTGGGACAGTGGTTGACGAGCACCAGGACATGTCCACACGGTGGTGGACCTGTATGCTGCGTCTCTGGGGCCCACTGCTGCTCCCAGATCCCCTGCAGTTCAGCCTAGGACCGTGACGTACCCAGTTTCCGTGTGTGGCCACGAGGAGACATGGCAGGAGTCTTGGTAGTGGAGAGGCTATACACTGGCAGGTGGAAACTAACATTGTCAGCTCCTTTTTTCACCCTCCATTAGAAATTCTAGGCAGCAGCAGTAGATGTAAGCAGAGAGTAGCACACAGAGCACCAGGCTGTAGCAATATGCACTAACTCTAAGCACTACACTACAGCACTTAACACTTGACACGTACCCTGTGTTAGCACACAATGCAGTGTGTACAAACACACGCACCGTGAAAAACACATCCATGCACATGACATAGACACAGATAAAGAGAGACACAGAGAGAGAACACAGTACAAATGGAGCAGGCTCTGATGGAGGCCATACCACAATACAGGGAAAAAGGGTTGCAAAAAAAGGAGAACATGCTCCAAGATTGGCCACGTTGCCGAATAAATTAAAATGCTTACCAAGAATACCTACCACTAATCTGGGCCCGTCCTATCTATTGAAAGGATGAACACACCTACCAACACTTCTGCACTCATTATACTTACCGAGAAACATTTTCTGCCTAACAGTTGCCATATCCAACTAAGATCAAGAAAGAAACCAAGTGGAATAGCCATCCAGACACGATTCCACGACTGCGGAAAGAAGAAGAAGAAAAGAAGCAGCATTGTAAACAATGTGTGCTGAAGTCAGAACACAGTATACCGCACTGTGATAGCTGTAATAACTTTGCAGTACACCTGATTGAAGGCAAGGTTCCCGTTGCGAGATATTAATGTGATCAATCAGTGTGCGCTTTTCTGTTGCAGTGGAGACAAGCTGGCTATAGCCTCTGGACTGAAACAACTCATGGAGGGCTTTCTTTCCTTTGGAGAACAGGTCTTCATTGGAGTCCCCACAAACCACAACAGGCTGGCAATCCATCATCTCCAAGGAGTTCAAGAGGCATTTTTGGAAGAAATGTTTCAAGACAGAGATTTGGTGGTCTGTACACAGTGACTATCAACGCTCTGACAGGGGCCGCAACTTTAACAACAGCAAATTCAAGATCTGGCACCTGTTGAAAGTATTGCTGCGACTGCTTGAAGATTGCTCTTGTAATAAATTGCAACTTCGCCCCCATCTTTTGTAGCCATGTCTACTCTGCTTGCATATGAGACATGTCTGTTGCGCACAAACATGTCGTATCCGTCCAAGTGTCAAGTGAGTTTCCGTAACACATAAGACATCGGCAAGCCTGAATTCATGATGACATTTCATGTCGTCTATGTGCAACGGAAGTCCTTCCACATTGTGCTGGACGATTGCCAACATGGAACCAGTGTGGTCTGCTGTTTTCACAAAGTGTAACAATGGTCTTGTAATCTGGAATGAAGCATGATTCATATTGTCCATTGCTGTCCTTATATTTGGATCAGCATAAATCATCTTTTCCTCAAACTCAATGATCTTCAGTCCTTCAAGTGACTTTGTATGGCTAAGTGTGACATAGGCCATTGCAGGTTCAAATACACGCTTCAGACACACCACTGCAGACTTCATAGTCATGCCTTGCACTTTGTGAGCAGTACAACCAAATGCCAATTTCATTGGGAACTGTCGTCCAACCACTCCTCCCACGCTTGTATTTTCCCCTGTTAGTCCTTGAAACCTTTTGTGGAATTTCTTACCTGCTGTTGGATTATCCAGTTCAAGCCCAATCAGCGTCACTGTTGTTGGTTGGCCTTTTTCAAATTTCCTGATAATGTTCCTGATTGTAGCGAAAGTTCCGTTTACAATCCCATCCTCGATATCCAGGTTCCGAATCACCATTACCTGTGCTCCACACACAGCTTGTATGTTGTCAGGTAAATCCCTCTTCTTGCCATTGATGCAAATATTTGTCATGACCATTCATCCGGTCTGGGGGTCTTTTTTGTAGTCCTCTGCTAGAATGTCCTGAACTTTTAAGTCAAAGTTGCAGAATTGTGGGCATCAGCCGGACAATCTTTGTCTTCAACGATGGCTGGTGTGAGCAGAGCTCTTTTGTCGACACTGAGAGGATCCATCGTCTTCTTCGTTTTGATCCTGTTCAACAGTTCGGCAAAAGCGTGATCATCTTTCTATTGCATGATCTCTGTGAGGTTAACCATCTGCAAATCTCTCCAGAGATCAAGAACATCACAGAGCGGTTTGGCTCTACCAAGAGGTGGCAGCTAGTAAAAGTCTCCAACTGCAAGGGCAGATATTCCTCCAAATGGTTTCCTGTTGCCTTTGATTTGGTGGAATCTCAAATGGACGTAGGCAAACATCTCCTTAAAAACCATGGATATCTTGTCTATGATCAAAATCCTCGCATTGGACAGCACTGCTCTGAGATCGTCCAGTGTGTTTCCAAGACCTTGTTATGGTGTCTTCAAAGTTCTTGGCAGCTTCAAGATGGAATGCAGGGTTTTTCCAGAAATGTTGAAAGCTGCAGTACCAGTAAATGCAGTAAGAAGCACTGCAGGCTGGGACATGTCCGCTATGTTGCGAAACCTAGGAAGTTTCCGGAGAATCTTGGTAGCCTCCTGATATATGCACTTGATGATGTGAGATTTGCCATAGCCGACTACCCCAGAGATTAAATAAAAGAAGGGTTCAGGATTTTGACCCCAGACACATTTCATACACCATTCTCGCACAGTGTAGAAAATGGATGCTTGCGTTTCGTTGAGGCTTCGGTACATACTCCTCACGAAGTCTGGGCTGAGTTTCGGTGCCTCAATGGCTGGTATCGCTCCGCCGCTATCACTCTGGATTTGGAAATCCGGAACCTGGTCTGAGTTGATTCTCCTCCGAGTACTGAGTAAACGACGGACGATGGCAGCTTTCCCCGACGTTCTCTTCTGAATAAATCCTTTATTGTTGTGGAAGGGAATGGCATTGGGTCCTAGAGGATGCCATAGACAACTCTGTACTGCGACACTTCATGGGTCATCTTACATTTCTCCAGCAAGTCGGACAAATCCTGGAGCGATTCATTTGGATCCACGAGAAAGTCTCTCAGCGCTTTTAACTTTTCCTTAGCCACCTTTTGTTTCTTTCCAACAATTTTTTTTGTTGGACTTGCATTTGGTTTTTTTCCCCACATTTCTTTTTCTGGACATCATCTATTCCTTTTACTGATGTAACGGTCAATGACGTTGACGAGCTTGGCCATTTCAAGATCCTCGAGATCAAGCTGTGGTGCATCTCTGATCCAAACCAGCATATGAATATGTGGACCTCCTCTCGCTTGAAACTCCACTCGATAAAAGTAATCCTCCACCAGACCAATGGGCTGCGCTGATGACAGGATCAGATCTGTAATGAGCGCATCTACTCTCTTCAACATACGCATTACAGTGACAGGGTTGCCCTGGAGAATCTTGTATTTTTCATTCCAGTCAAGTTTTGAAAAGTCCACTTCTTCACCTTGCTGTGCTTTTATGACCTCAATAACTTCAGGCCATCTTATTTCAGCAGCAGAAAAGGTGACAAAAAAGGTCGGCCTGCCCAACTGTCTGACCATAGCGTGTTCTCCCAGTACGCCAGAGTGCCTCTAAGGGGTTGCATGAACCGTGTCACTTTTCCTGTTTTGGATGAGTTTTTCCAATTCTTCTTTATCCTGAAGCATCTGGTTCGAAATTTTCCTCCCATCCTCTGTTTTTTTCTTTCCCTTCCATGTTTGTATCAACATGCTGTTGATTACCATATGAGTTTCCATCACAAATTACGCAAAGAAGACGTAAGTTTGGTCCTTCGCAAACCAGGTGTCCACACAGAAGAGACTTGCGTTGAAATATTTACCTGGGTACAATTTGATTTCCCTGACCTCGTCCAATATGTTTTCTCCAGTTGGGAAATGGTAAGGAAAGGCCATTGCTTCAAGTTTGGGGACAGTGAAGAAGCTGATGGGTTTGTTTCCTTGGGCGGGAGCGATGCTGAATATCCCATCTCCATAGGATAGAACTTCCTGTGCTATGTCGAGAGGCTGCATGCAAGCATCCAAGGCCAGACCTGGTCTAAGATCTTCCTTTTCTTGGTCCACGTTATTGAGCTGCTGTTCGTCTGTGGTTGTCATTTCCCGTTTATGTTCCTCAGGCTGTACAGTGTCTGGGTTGACCTGTCCTTCATCGACTGGCTGATCATCCTCTAGAATTTCAAATGTAACATTTTCGTTGATGGTTACACTGGTATTTTGAATGCTTCTCTTTCAGGGTTGTTAGTCTTGCTAGCAAATTCTTCATGTTTACAGTGTAGAAGTGCTGATGTCCCTTGTACTTAATCTACCGCTTCAACTTGACCTGCAACATCTGGGCTTCAGGGCTGGGCTTCAGGAGGGCATTCGCTGTGTCTTCCATTTCTGATGGTACACACACAACTGGACCTTGTACTGCCCATTGTCGTCCTTTCGGCAGTGATATGATTTTCGCAGATCCATGTTTTGCAATCAGCTGCCTTTCAAGCACATTTAACTCTTCAAGCTCTGGTGGAATGGGTGCTAGCTCCAAATTAGTGGCAACCGCGATGGATGGCATCTCTCCTCTGATGAGGTGGCTATTGCAGGTGTGGCAGATCCACTCCTACATCCTTTCTTGTGGTACAGTGCAAGGGGCTGAGCATTCACCTTCACATATGTGGATATACTTACCTGTCAAGCAATCAGCCACCACGTGAAGGCTTTTGACATATTTGTCTTGCAATACTTTACCTGATCAGGGAAAAGAGCTCGATGGCACACTGTGCAAACATGTGTGGGCCCATGTTGAATCCTTTCCTGAAATGAAGTGATAGCAGCTTGCATTGAAGGGTTAACCGCAGTGGAGTTTCCGGAGGGTGGCTCGCGATGCCTCTATATTTCCTCTTTATTCTCCCTGCACACTGCAACTTGTGACCAATGCGAAGAACAACATTTGTAGCAAGTCACTACTTTTTGTTTTGAGTGCAACGTCGTATATGATACAGCCTAAAATCTGGGATGTGGTGATACTTTGTACTCTGGTACATTTTCTGCCTGCTCTGAAAAGCAGGATCTGTGCTGTACCTCTCCCTTAGGTACTTTTTCATTAACGTTTTATGCCTGCTCTGAAAATCTTGGTTGGAGCTGTATCTGTCTCTTAGGTACATTTTCTGCCTGCTTTTAAAAGCTCGTTCAGTGTTGTATTGTCTGGCTGGCAGACTCCATGACACTCACTGTCTTTGGACTGCAAAGTAAAGGCTTATAACCCTCCATGGCTCTTGCTGTTGACTTTACCTGTATAAAAAAAAAAAAAAAAAGGAACAGCATTAGCAAAACATAATTATTTTGATTGTGTTACAATTATTACCAGCTAAAATGTTTAACTGTTCTGAAAATGCACAATAAACAAATACAAAAAAAGCCAAGTATTGTTTTGATATGTGATGTTCCATCACCTTTTTTAATGGGGCAATACTTTGTTAGTACATGCAAATTAACTTGTTATAGTACATTATTTTCCAAATTAAAAAAAAAAAAAAAAATCTAAAAATGTTTTTGAATTGAGGTAAACCACACAGACATGAAAGGTCACTTTATTCAACCCTAAATAACTGAGTCTTACCTTCATAGCAGTGATATTTAAAGCTTTAAAAAAAAAAAAAAAAAAACACCACCACCAGAAAAATTTTGTTCCATCACCATTATTAATGTCAGAATAAATCTGTGAGATTATTGTAAATTACTTTTGCTTACAAAATACCATGGATGAACGAAGTAGTTTTGTTTCACATTTTGCACTTCTAAAATGGCCAGTCTCTTTTTATGCTTTTGAGTTGGGGTAAACCAAACAGACTTAGAAAGTAGGGATGCAAACAATAGCAGGAAAATATGGGCAGAAGAGAATGCAAATGCAAAGAAAATGCAAAAGAAACTAAAAATATGATTTCAGGCAACTATACTAGCAGGCTAACAATAAAACAAAATGCTTTCAACATGTTATCCTGAAGGAGCATGTGTTTATTTACGCAGAAAAGTCAAGCAGACTACAAACATACAAAAAACACAAGGTAGTTTACAGAAAACAAGACAATGAATGAATATATATATTTTCATTCAGATTTAAGTGAACTCAGCTGATATTACTGAACAGTTGTGTTTTGAACTGAAAAAAGGGAAATGGAGGGATAACTGAAAACATCTGTCCATACCTCTGATCAGTGTACTGCTTTCATTTATAATTTTCTTCTCAGGGCAGTTATTCTATTTTTTATGAAATATTTGACTGCTTTCCAGTCTCTATTTTGCAGCGCTTGAGGTTCTGCAGAAATGCAGCGCTCACAGTCCTCTTTACCTGGAACAGTTTGCCTCACCATGCACCTCTTCAGATGTTTTTCTACTGCAGCAATTTCCTCTGGTGTCCAACAATGTTTCACAGCAACTTTCCTACCTAAGTAGGCATAAAAAAAAATATTATTTGATTACATTGACAATTGACCTTGATAATAAATGAGTGGCACTGGCCCAAAAGAGAAACAAGCACCAAAGATTACCTCTCTTTTTTGCAGATAAACTCTGGTTTTGGACTTGTGATGTGGAGGTACATTCATGCAGGGATGACATGCTGACCTCATCTTCTGACCCATGTTCTCCTGGCATACCAACATCTAGACACAGAAAGAACTTTACTTAAAAGTACAAGAAAAAAGAAAAATACGAAGAAAAAAGGAATCCCGGGCACTATCCTTCAACTTGCAAAAACTTATGTAACAATGTTACATACACAACATGGATAAGTACTCATCCAGGACTTCATCAGGTCCTATCCTCTCCCTCCCCCTCTTGCATGCGCGGACATACCAATAACCATGCTTCTCTCAGTTCTAAGCATGTGTGCTGTATTTACTAACCATGTTTTCCCAAAGTCTTTGTCTCTCCCAGTTGCTCTCCTCATCCTGCCCCATGTTCCTGCCACGCCTCCTGCTTCATATCTTCATGAATTCCATACCTACCTGCCTACCTTTACTACCGAATATCATCTCTTGCTCTCATTCTCTCCCTACTCTACCCAACTTTGCCTTCCTCCCTCCTCCCACAGAGGAGTGGTCAAGAACAAACTGCTTTAATCATTCCAGCTCACCTGTTGCAGACACTTTCTGGTTTTGGACTTGTGATGTGGAGGTACATTCTTGCAGAGATTAAATGCTGACCTCATCTTCTGACCACTGTTCTTCCTGCACACTGACATCTGGACACAGAAAAGGTTTATTCAACCATGCAAGACAGACAGACATGCCACTTTTTCCCCACACTGACCAATCAGGACCAAGAAGGTGGTTTTGTAACCTAGCAACAACTGCATTCTGACGAGAGAGAGAGACAGCCTGAGCCCTGTCAGCACATGTGGTGGACACGTCACCTAAGTGTGCAACCCCACCTCCTGCCCAGCATCCACCTGTGGGTTGTTTCTATAATAACCCTGGGGTATCTTGCCATTCATTCATTGTAATATCTTCTCAGGCAGATTATAATCAGGGAATGAATATACCAAAACAGAACCTGACACCAACTTGCTTGCTGGTAGTTATAATTATTAATAACCAATAAAAGACATTAAATTAATCCAGTTGTCTGACTGGAGTAAGTGAAAGTGGTTCCTCAAACAGCTGGTCAGCTTATTCTCCCTCCCTTTGTACAAATGTCTGTTCTGTTTACTGTATGTTTCGGTGTCAGTGCTCGTTCTTTATTCTTCCTCTCCATTTTAATTTGGTAGAACATGGAATATAATGATGACCTATTATTAATATTTATCTAACTTAATAAACATCACCACTTGTCATGTTCTGTGCTGTCTCTGAAATGGTGAAATACAAGACAGACCTTTATGAAGTATTTTCAACGACTTCAGATGCTCTGCAAATGACCTATTCACACTGCTGCAACTTTTCCCTGAAACATTCTAAAATTATTTGGACTTGTCCTGAATCTTTGGTGTGAGCTGTATTTCACAGATAAATGACAGCTCAGAGAAATCAATCTGAAAACAATCACATACCTTCAATGCCCTCTTCTAAAGGCTCCTCCATGCCAACGGTTTCTAAAATGTTAATTGATATAATTTAGTTGTAAAGCTGAAACTGTGGGCAATCTGTCTATGTGAAAGTTACGAGAGACATGGGATAACAGTACTGCCATTCTCATCCAATTACCATTACTCCCTTATGTTTTACAGGGTAAATACTTGCTTACTGAATGCTGAAGACTACATGTCATATTGGACATTTAAAATATAATAAGACTTAGTACCTTTCACGTCAACTTGAATTTCATCCAGACTCTTTCCTTTGTATTCTCCCAGGCGTCCCTGTTCAATTGCCAGGAGCACTTTGCTGATTTTGGCCAACTGGAGGGTGCCCTCCGGAAGGCGGTAGTGCTTTCTGTGGACAGCAATATTATGCCCAAGGAAGTCTGCCAACTGATGGAGTTCTGTGGTCTTAAGGTTTAATACAGTGAAGAGCGTGGCAATATGTTTCCTCAGTTTTGTTGATGTCAATGCGTTAGGATTTTTGATGTGATCGCATTCTTTCACAAACTGTCCATGGCATAAGGGCTTCTGACTGCATAAGGCAGAGTGTGGTAATGCAAACAGATATCTATTTTCACACATGACCCCGCATTCTTCTCTTTTCTCGATTAGAGCATCAAGTGACTCTCTCATGAGCGGGGTCAAAAGAACTGGGACCTTTCTTCCTCGCTTTCCTACAATTGTAATCCTTACAAAATGCTTGCACAGCTTCTGTTCAAGCAGTGTAAGGGCCAAGCTTACATCTCCATGTGTGTCTGATGTGTCCTTTGATAGATACGCCGACAAGAGCATCCTGGACACTTCCCCTCCTCTTCGGCGGTTAAACAATACAACTTGTGTCAGAATCACTTTAGCAAACTCTTTCCAATTTGATGGTGACGGGTGTTCTTGCAGATCATTCAAATGTTGCTTCTCTTTTTCTTCTTTAATTGCAACTGCAATCATGTCTTGATTCATTATACTTAAGAATTTCCAGTAAGCATCGCTAAATCCATGTGGAGCAGGTTCAGCAAAAGCACACAAAGCTTGAACTCTACTTTTACCTAGTTTAGTATTCTCAAGTTTGAACCTGCACACCTGAAAATGCCGCCACATGGCTCTTCTTCAGAACAAGCCATAGCAGTGAACACTATAAAAATTCCCGTCCGTCAGATTTTTTTCCTGGTTGCTTCCATGGGATGAGTTCGCCTTTCCGTGTCTCCAAAACATCACTGTTGTGTTCAAAGTTCCCCTTGTTTTGTATATAGTCTAACTGAAGTCTCTTTTCTTTTGAGTTCTTTGGCAAGCTGAATGCTTTTGCAACTTCCATTTCATCTTGGTGTTTACGCCACAAGTGTCTTGACATTTTCTGGACAAACTTTCTGCAATAAAAGCAGAAATGTTTCTTGTTATAGCTTCTGGAAGACTTGCTTCTTCTCTTACTGGAGGACTCACTTCCACTATCCCTGGGCCTGAACTTGCTCTGACTGGAAGACTTTCTTCTGCTTTTACTGGAGGACTCACTTCCACTATCCCTGGGCCTGAACTTGCTCTGACTGGAAGACTTTCTTCTGCTCTTACTAGATGCACCTTTGTTCTTTTTTTTTATCTTCTTGGTTATCCAAACTGCTATCACTCTCCGTGCTTTCATCCATGGAATGTACTCATCTTCACTACCTATGTTTGAGTCATCTGATTCCACAATCTTTCAAAAACAACCAAAAAAAAAAAAAAGAACAGGAACTCATTTTATAACATCAAAAATGTGAATATACTTTAACTGTTCATGCATACTAAAGAAAATTCTGTATGGAGTCTCTCTCTCTCCCTCGCTCTCCCTCTCCCTCTCCCTCCCCATATATATGTATGGAGTATTAAGTTTACGTACATTTATAAATTAGAAAGACATACTGTAAATCTTATCCTAAAATATTTACTAAAATCTAGGGATGAGTGGGATTTTCAGTTATTTTAAATTATTATAATTATATAATGAACGGGTACTTGCATTTTTAAACCAGGGCTGCACGTTTAGCGGCAGAATGTAAACACATGCAACTTCCAGCCCGCGAACGCATCCATGGACAGCCCTGTACCAAATCAAACGGTTCAATACAAATACATATATTGTTACACCCCTTGTGATAAGTGGTAACTTACCTTGTTCACTGAAGTACGGGCTTTAATGATGATGTGTGCCTCTGGCTGGGGGCTTGGACGCAACCTGCAGCATCAAATAAATCATAACACTTCAAGTCCCATCATTATAATTAAACATTGATATGCATTACAATTATACTTGGTAGGATAGAATAGTTCATTAAAAGACATCTATCTATCTATGTATACACACACACACACATCATGAGATAAAGTTTGACACTGACTTTCTTGGGCTTAGGAGATGGCTTAAAGTCCGCCAGGCAAGATAAGTGAGAAGGAGAAACTTCCTCCATAGCACATAGGATGGTACTGCAGAACCAGACAGTGTTCAGTGGAAGGAAGCACTCCTCCTGTACAACACAAAACAGGAAGTCATCTGATTACAAGATCTTTTGTTTAAAAAAAACAAAACAAAACCCAAAAGGATAATAAATAGATCCTAAGATAGTATCTGGAAATCCATAAATAAAATCACAAACCTGTGTTTGAGCCATCCTGGGCTGTGGTGAACCTCTGGATCTGCAAAGTTCCCCAGGTTGGCTCATCTGGAATTTACAAAAAGCATCACATCGTATTAAACAAATCCATCATTGCAAACTACATTCAAAGTTTCAGAAAACTAGCACATTTAACAAAGTAAATCACATCACACCATACCCAAGTCCCAAGCACACCTTATAAAATGCACCAATTACCTTGCCGCCCCGACGAACAGTCCTCGATTCAAAGGGGTCAGGTGCAGGCGGAGCAGGAGACCTCTTCCTCACAGGCAATTTAGGAAGAACTTTCCTAACTGGAGGTGATGGCCTGGGAGAGACCCGGGGGAGTGGTGGTGTCCTCAGTTGCTCTGTAGTGGCAGAAAAGAGCAACTAAACGAGAATAGCCATCCCCTCAATATCGCACAGGTGGACCTGCAGAAATAAGAAAAGAGAAAAAAAAAAAAAAACATTTAAAATCTTAATGACAACAACAACACACTGGAAATTTTTGCTGGAAATTTTTCTTGAATACTTAAAGTCGGGCTTGCAGTCGGCCAGTGACTCCTAGGAACAGACTGGGTGACAACTGAGAACAGGTAGGTGACCCGTGGAGAAATGGCTGACGGAAATACAGCACCCAGGACAATATGGGTTAGCAGCCCATACTGTGTCTGAAGTGAGAAAGGACCCCAAACAAAAAGATGTGGAAAGCCCTAAAGATAGCTAACCCTGGGAAATCCCAAAAGAAGGGAAGGATGAAATCTTAGAGCAAGATGCTCTTCTGTCTTTGCTCTTGAAGAGGCTCATTTGAGCATCTCCTCTGCAGCTGCCCAAAGGCTCTGGCAGATGGCCGCTATCGCCGGCGACATGACCAGGTGCCAAAGGCAGTTGTTGGGTTGTTGGGATGATCTTGGAAAGCAGCTGACATTCCCACAGCACATTGGAACAACTTCACTCCATCTAGATATGTTCATCACCTCAGAGACTTCAAAACACTTGATCATGCTGGAACTGAAAGTGCTTTGGGAAGAGCGCATTGAGGAAGCCAATGAGAGGAAGCACGCCAAGTACCAGGAACTATTGGATGAGTGTAGGGGCAGAGGCTGGAAAACAGTCTGTGAGCCAATAGAATAGTAGCCGATGCGGTCCGGATGAAGAGGGCTGATATGTAGGTAGCTGGTGGGATGCAAGTCTGGGCCTGATCATGCATGGGTTTGACATCCATTGTGTGTTGTAGTATTTTTGGTTCTTTGGTATCATTTGATTCAGTAGCTTTTGCTCATTTTAAAAGACTAGATTAGTCTAGACCGTGGCTAGATTACGATCATATAAAGTTTCTTTCTCCTCCACTCCACATTTTCAATGTTATTTATCATTTCTAAACATAAAAGTTCACACTAAAACACATTTGATATTTTTTTGTGAACATTAGGACCTAAATCTTGAGAACAAGCACCCTTGTCCTATTTTACTGCATTTTATAGTGTTTTATTGTCTTGTTGATTTTTATGGCCTGCCTGCAGGCCAATCAACAATCGGACAAATCCCAGATTGCTTTCATTAGTAGTTTATTGTCAGAGAAGGCATCAGTTGTGTGTTGTGGAAATGACAAAAAGGAACCCACCCATTACTCACTCCTTTCAGTCATTTACAGCAGAGATGATCAGAATGTTTGATCATACATTTCAAGGTAAGGAGGCCAAAAGAAGGCTTCACTCCATACAACAGGGCTCAGGGTTTGTTTCTTTATACTCCATTCATACTCCACCCGAGCGGGTGGGATAAGAAAGCACTACAAGGGTTTTGTGTTGTTATTTTTTTCAGTGAAGAACTGAAGGATGAGCTAGCAGCTTGGGATGAGCTACAAAGGGAGAAAGCAGACAGACACAGTACCCCTTTTCCACTTTCTCAGCCCAGGACTCCTCAGCAACCTACTTGCGCAGCACCTCAGGAGACAAACTTTTTTTGTCATTTCCCACTTTGGACAGCAGGGGCATTGTCAAGCCCCACTGGCCTTTATTGCCCCAACAGAATGGAGCACCAGCCCTTTTTTTTACTCAGAATTTATGTAAATAACGAACGTAAAGTAACACCAGTAATAGCACCAGAGAAAATAAAAGTGCATGCCAATCAAAATGACAGTTGTACCATCACAGTAACAATGGAACATAAGATTTCAATTGAATGGGAACACAAAGGTCCAAATGAACATAATAGGGCTGTTGCTATCGGATATTTTAGTAATCAAGTACTCTACTGAAAATTACGATCAGTAAATGTCAGTAATAGGAAAAAAATATATTTTTGTTTAGTTAAAAATAAATATGCTGTAGGGGAAGGACAGGGTCCAGAGATGTTGTCTTTGTTCATGCATCAATATGAGTCGAGTCATCAGGACCTGTACTGATGCCAAACAAGTCATCAACCACCTTTTTTGCCAAAATATGTGAGAAAATAAGACATTTCACTTAATAGTGAACATTTGGTTTCCATTTTTAGACCGTCAACATTTATCTTTATCATTGTTTTTGTCGTCATCATTTCTTTTCTCCATAGTGACTGAACGCATTTAAACCCTGCCCACACCTGGTGGGAAAACAATCAAGAGCTCTCCATTGACTTTTTATCGTGTCAAGGTGTCCCTTGTCACTCTCTGGGCCCCACAGTTTGAGAAATGCTGGGCTAACCCATACAGTGGTGGGGCTCAAATCAATGGCCGAATTTCAATGTGAATATATGTTCAATAAAACAACACCCTCCCACAGTTAGAAACACATACACACACACACACACACACACAGAAAGACTAGTTAGTTAATAGTTACGTCAACAGCACAGCAGGTGGATCTGAATGAAAAAAATTGCAGCTATAAAAGGGGATGACACCAATGTAAGATCAGAGTGGGCCAATAAGGCATTTAACGTTGGGTATAAGGACTATTATGATGTTTGTTCATTACTTTGTTTCTGTTGAGGGAGGTTTTCACAACAATTAGTTGTACTGGAGAGGGGTAAGGGATGATGTGGGTAAGTTATGACATTTCACAAAAAGAGAGTTGTTTTCCGGGGGACCTCTCAACCTCGGGTTAACTGTGTTGCGACAAGAAATCTGGGCTGTGTTGAGCTACCAAACTGCAACATTGCCTCCTCCTTGTCCTTTCTGCTTCCACCTAGTTACACATACAGACTAACAGATTCCCCTCTGATCTCAGGTGAGTGACAGTCTATGTTGATTAATAATAACGGGGATACTGGACTCTTAAAGAACCCAGATCAGTGACAGTTGTCATTGCAGCTGCCTAAGTGCTGTTACGACGTAGAGGCGCTGTTGAGACTCCACACTTTTCTTAGTTGTTTTGTGGAAGGGCAAACAGTAGGGCTAAACACAATTCTTGATGGGGCTGTAGCCCAACCAAGCCCTACCCTGGTGCCGTCTATGACAGTGAGGAGCTTATGCAGCTGGGGAAGAAGAGGCTCGCCCCTTCTGAACATCAACGCTGTGTCCAACAGAGGCTCTGTGTCTATTGTGGCCAGGCAAGCCCAGCAGACTCATCAGCCACAGGAGGGAAGATGATGAGTGCCACACTGCAGAAACACACCACACACTCAAATACTTCATACACATTCCATATTTACATATTACATACATATTTATGGGGTGTGTGCATTATTAACATTACTATTATTTTCATGTGGTTATTGCACTTTTCATGGATGAACGTGGTCTTGTACAAATATATGTATCCTCATAAGTAGCTGGCACATTTAGACACTGGATTGCACTATTATAAATTGTTTATTTTAGTGAACATGCCATCTTTTTGAATATTGTGCAAAAATGTTCATTTTATATTTGGTACAGTCTATAAAATGAGGGTATCTCAGAAGCTTAGCAACAAACACACTCAAATAACTTTTCTGTGATTTGAAATGACTTTGTGAAACTTTTACATTTACAATTTTTGTGACGGATGTGTATGGAAGCCAAATGCAGCACTCCAGAGCTCAGGAACAGTTGGTAATGACTTATTGTAGCAGGTTAATTAGCTTAATGTTCCGTTCACACTTCAGGCTGGTAGCCCAAAAGTAGTCTCTGGCTCGAGAACGGAGATGAGTTCAAGACGGCCGCGGGACCGAGGAGGGGGGCGTGCACCCTCTGACCCGCAAAACTCTGTTCTTCGGCGGCCAGGAGAAACGGGAAAAGGCTTTCTTTGAATGAAGCCGTCAACACTTGGTGTCCGGAGCCAGACGGATCAGCCGAAGGTGCATAGGAATCGACGAGCCGCGGAGGACTCGTGGCCAGGCAGAAGAGTCGAAACCAGGAGAGCAGGCAGACGCTGGAGACGCCGAGGCTGAACCCGTGGTCAGAGACAGAAGGCAGGTCGGTACACTGGGTGGCAGACGAGAAGAGCATTTCGGGGACAGGCAGGGTCGGCACCAGGAGGGCAGGCGAAGAAGGAACGCTGGAGAGTCTCGCATTGCAGAACAATCTGGCGAGAAGTGAGGGTACTGGACGAGTTTATATGCCAGCTGATGAGACAAGCTGCAGTTGAGCAACCAGGTGTGCGGAGTTGAGCTGATGAGGGTGCGTGGCTGAGAGGTGGAGTGAAGCAGAGGTAGGGAGAGTGATAGAATACAGAGGGCAGAGGGGAACCAGGAGAACAGAGCTGTGACAATTTTGAAGGATACAGCTATCCCATTTCTGTTTTGGGGAAATTTTTTTCTTTTTTTTTTGTGGTTTATTGCACTTTCTAGCAACGTATTTAGTTAATATGGACATAGATCCATTCATATTATTCAAATTTGGGATCTAAGTGTTGCATTGATGTATAGCAAATTAAAATATGGCAATACTATGGTAGGTCATATACGGTTAATATGAATTTTTCGCAGATACTAACTTTAAGTCGCTTCCAAAGTCAATGCAGATCAATTGGGTTTGTCAAGAATCCACAGGATCTAAAAGTATCATTGGAGTGCAATCCAGTTGACTGGCATGATCCTACCACAAAGGAGATAGTTCATCTGCTATTTCAGCGGAAATATTGATCGCCAGGGTTCCAAAAACATTATCAATGTGTATTATTAATGTGTTTAATTATTGTTGTGAATTCTTTTTGTGTTTACAAAGGTTGATAGTATTGTTCATTCTGTATTTTGCTGCTGTGCTGACGCTGGGGACTGCCCAGGTGTGTGTTGATGGTGGAACTGAATGGACTCAATGTCAGGCAACAAAGACAGTGATTAAAAACGTTTTTCGACCGCTGTATAAAGTTCATTTGTTGCCAAAATGTTTTGGGTTTTTTTCTGTATGTTTATGTTAATTTAGAAGAATGTTTTGTTCACATTTTTTGAGGTAAAGGGAATTAAATAATTTTTTTAATTTACGAGTCATGTTGGAAATTCATTAGAGTGAGTCGAGCTGAAACCTTCTCCATTCCCGGTCGTAAACAAGAACAGCCACAACAAATCTAGATGCTGGTCCTGGGATCAAGCTGGGTGGCTCGCCATCTACTGGAATCTTCTGAAGCGTGTTCATGGATCTTCTCACTAAACAAAAAGACCTGACCTGCATTTAAAACACAGGTTTTTAGTCTGTTCTGATTTATTCTATGACTGATCTTGCTTCTGTATTTCTCTTATATTTCTTTCTTTTGTTGTACAACATTATACCAGATCATAATGTCGTTTAAATGCTGCTAAATCCAATTACTTATAAGAAAATTACTCATCAAATGAAATTTCAGTTGAATTGTTTTTTCCTAACAAACTATATAATTTATAAATTTAACACTGTACAAATAAACATACATTTTATCTTAAACTGATTTATTGGAAATAGAAAATAACATATCATGTATTAAGCATGAACCCAATAAATTTCACTGCTTTCATTTCATAGGCATTTTATTTCCAGGCAGAGGTCAAGACAGTCAGATCAGGCAGAGGTATCCAGAAAACGTGAGGCAAAAAGGCAAGGCCAAAAGCCAAGCGAGGTACAATAACAAGACTATGGCTATGGCTGAGAAAAAGTGCTGGAACGAGCATCAACGAACTGAGATAAGACACAAGGGGGAAATATATACAGGACTAATGAGATGATGGGATGAGTGCAGGAGACACAATCAGGGATCAGGTGCACACAGACGGGGAGGGGACCAGGAACAGAGACAGGTGAGTAATCACTAAAATAAAAACAGGAAGTACAAGACAAAAATCATGAACGAGCAAAATAAAACATTAGACAGTGACACATGCCATTGTAAGTATTTTCTGTATCTCTCAGTACCAGTTTCATTATCTGGCAAATACATGTAACAATAACATTAACTTACATTTTATAATGCACTTTCATCAGTACAAAAATACTACTTGGTGTATAATTTCTGCATGGAGAAAAAGTGATTAACACTCTATACATGTACACATTTCTGCTTGTTTTGAGAAATATACCATTTTATCTTGACTTGCTCCTTGAAACATAACATTTCACACATCAGCACAAACTAATTGTGAGGCTGAAACAAATAATACATGTGTATTTTAGTGTGCTAATACACATACCAAGGTGCTTTCATGATTCAAATAAACACTCAATAATTAATAATAAAATAATGGAGATTAACTATAACATTTCCACCACAACATTAGTGAACAGCAGCAGCAAGTAGCACGTCAACAGCCAAAAAGATAGCTCAGTCTCAGTGAAGGGAGCTTGGGATGAGGATCAGTACCTCCAAATCAGAGGCCATGGTTCTCAGCTGGACTCATTCTAGGTTGGGAATGACTCTTTGCCCTAAGTGAAGGAGTCCAAGTACCTCTGGCTCTTGTTGATGAGTGGGGGGACTTTGGAGCATGAGATTGGCCAGAGAATCAGAGCAGCAGGAGCGGTACTACAGTCGCTGTATCGCACCACTGTAACAAAAAGGGAACTGAGCCGGAAAGCAAAGCTCTCGATCTTCAGGTCAATCTTCGTTCCTACCCTTACCTTTGGTCATGAGAACTGGATCATGACCGAAAGAACAAGATCGCAGTTCCTAGCGTCCGATTTGAGCTTCCTCAGAAAGGTGGCTGGGTTCTCACTTAGAGATAGTGTGAGGACCTCTGTCATCCGAGAGGAGCTCAGACTAGAGCTGCTGCTCCTTTGCGTTGAGAGGAGCCATGTGGTTCAGGCATCTGGTCAGGATGCCTCCTGGGTGTTTTCCTTGGGAGGTTTTCCAGGCACGTCCAGTAGGGAGGAGGACCTGGGGCATACTAAGGACCAGGTGGAGAGATTATATCTGGCCTGGAAGTGCCTCGGGATCCCTAGTCAGAGCTTGTTGATGTGGCCAGGGAAAGGAAAGTCTGGGGCTCCCTGCTGAAGTTGCTTCCCCCAAGACCCAACCTCAGATAAGCGGACGAAGATGGATCGATGCTCTGTTGCATCAGTTTGCTCCTGCTGTGGAGAACACAACTGAGGACACTATTCAGAGATGGCATGCCATCCAGGTTTTCAGTGGACTCTGGTTCTTCTGCAGCAACACTTCTGGTGGCCATCTGTTACAAGTTGGACCACATTCAGTGCCAAAAGAAGCTGTTTATCAAGCTGTAATGGAATTTAAGAAAAGGAAAGTTAAGAAAAGGAAATGGTATTAAAGCCCAATAAAAAGGTAATGGTTACCAACCTGAAGCTAACATTTTTCTGATTTTCTGACTTGTGAATTGGTTCAAGTCTACATCATTTAGATATATATCAGGACATTGTACTAGTTACTAAATGAAACGTTATGGGAGCATTGATGTGGACGGTAATGTTAATTGAATTAAGTTATAAAAAAGTAAAATAGAGAAATCATCGCTCACCTTTTATGCTGTCTGTGATCATCATTAGTTTCACTGTTCCTGTGTAAGGTAAATTCTTCACAGGCTCGAAATAACATTGTAAAGGACTTGTAAACTACCAATATCTGTCATTTTTAAGCAAGTGTGATGCAATGTCTGTGCCTTCATTATGGAAACTGGGTTCTGAAGGTGGCAATTTAATGGGTTAGGGTTGGGTTAGGGTTAGTGTAGATTGTGTTTCTGTTAAAATTGGGTGCAGATGAAGATGGATGAAGGTTAGGGTGCATCAATATTTTTCAACGTCTTTTCCAAGAGGGATTTTTTTCTTCCTCTATTTATTTTTTTTTTTTTTTTAATTTTTTTCATGAGCACCAGAATTAGTATTTCTCTTTCCCTCTATCAGGCTCCTATGGCAATGTCTGTGCCTTTATTATGGCAACTGGGTTCTGAAGGCTCTAAGGTGGCAATTTAATGGGTTAGGGTTAAGGTTACACCTGGTTTGTCTAAATGTTAAAACACTCATAATGGACACTTTCAAAGCTGTGCATTAAGCTTCTGCATTTAGTACGCTAGTACACACCCAGAGCTCAAAGTGCATAACTGAATCAGTGAAAGTATAGATCAACCTTGTCCAATATTATGGAAAAAGTTCAGTGAAATTTAGTTCTCGCCATAATAACGGAGTATGGGCTGAAAAAAAATAAATATTAAAAAGTAAATTTATAATTTGGATTGGAATCTTCTATTGAATATAAAATATATGCTACAAAGGATTTAGAGATTGGCATGAATGAAAAAATGCATTACACACCTCAAAACACTTCCCAAGAAGAAAAGCACGCTGTATAAGCAGTGACAGAGTTTGGCTTTAACCAAGACAAGATTTCAGAAGAAACAAATGGCTTTTTTTTTTTTTTTTGTAAAACTTCCAACTTGATGCTCTGATAGGGATATGGTTCTTACTGTTATGTTAAGGTGCTCTTTTGAGGAATATTCTTCCGTGACTTTTTATGACATAGTTTGTTTTTATCCTATGATCAAAACAGTGTGCGGTTTGTCACATTTGTTTAAACTTTATTTGTGAAGATACAATCATAGTTTATCAAAAAAAGCACTATAATTTTCACGGGGGGATCTATATTTTTTTTTTTTTCAACCCCTTTACGCAGAGGCCCTTTTTGGCAATTTCCGCCTGTTTTGGTATCACTGCAAATAAAGCTTTATAACTTCAGATCTAATCCCAGAACTATGGCTGATGGCTAAAATGAAAGAAGACATCTGTACCTTTACATCCATTGAAAATATTGAATTGAGTCATTCCCTAAAAAATAGGGCCATTGAAAAAAGTATATTTACAAAAAATTAAAAACGGGTTAGACATTTTTTGTGAAAACAGTGATATCTCAAAATTTTCACTATAAAACAGTTTGAATTTTACATATATGGTTCACAGACTCCCTGTCCACATGTGTACCAAATTTTAGGTTGAGAAGTAAAACTACTGAGGAACTATAGAGTTTTTACCAAACAGTGCCTCTTGGCGAACTCCAGTGTGCCAAACCTATCCAAAATGGCTAAAATTCACGCTGCAAGATGCAAGATACATTTTTTTTAACAGATAACTTTTTGGGGCCAATCACAGACATGACTGCTTTTAGGAACACCAGTTGCAAAAGTAAAATTTCATTTGAAAATTGCATTTATAGGGTTGAATGTATGGTATCCAAAACCTATCCAAACATGAAATAAATAATAAAATGAAATAATAAAATAGGTCAAATCTATTTTTGCCTGTTTTATGTTGTTATTATGTTGTGGTGCTGCTTGCGATAGTTCCTTTTGTGTTTGTGCCTCTTTGACACCATGCGGTTAGCCCAGGTGAGCTGGCCTGTGTTGGAGTGTTGGTGTTGTTTGAGTATAGGACTGTTTAGGTGAGTTTAGTTGCTGAATCTACTAATACAGCTTGTATTGCCTCCACCTCCTGCACCCTCTATACTTTCATGCCCCCTACCCGAACCAGGGTCTGTATCCCATCCCTACTTTTCTCTGCACCTCTTCTATTTCTCCCCCCTACCTGAACCAGGGTCTGTATCCCCACCCCACTTTCACTGGTGCAGTTGGTGAGAGGTCAGAGTAGGTGATAGTCGTGCTGTTTGAGATAGTTGTCTTTGTGTGGGGAGTGGTGATGGCTGGCATTAGGGGGTGACTCTGGGACGCCAGTGTTCACGGTCTAGCCTTCTGGAGGTGTTGTGGGCCTAACTAGATGAAACACCGGTGAAAGGAGGTTCCCACCTGATGACCCCAAAGACATGATAGCTATCACCGTTCACTGGCCTAGTTGGATATTATCTGTAGGGAACATAGAGCAGGGTGAAAGTTTGTTGCTAGGAAGGTGATCACTGAGTCTGGTCCATTTTTTGTCGCACAAGTTTCTTGTGTTTTTTCTAAATTGAAGCTTTATAACTCCAGACGTAAACCCACAACTATCAGGGTTAGGGTTAGAATTTCGAAATATGAATTTATGAACTTTCCTGTACTGTCTTTTATTATAAATTTCATAATTACATTAGCAGTAAAAACACACTTTTACTCGAGATGTCCATTGTTTACTTGTTGGCACGGAGCGGAGAGTAAACAAAGGGACCAGCTGGCTGCAGGCGGCCTTCGTCGCCGTCGCCGTCCTTTTTTTTGCAGCAGCTCCGTCGGTGTAAAAACCATATTCTCCATGTTGGTGTAAAAAAGTGTCAAACTTCTCAGTAACAGTAACGACGGTAAAAAGCAATTAAACACCGAGTTACGCAGCCCTTATTTGGGGGGGGGGGAGGTCCCAATCACCTCAGGGCCTCTGCTATTGGAGGGAAAGATTTTCATCGTAACTTTGATTGACAGGAGACCTTGCCTGCGCATAGTAGATGCGCAGTCTGACGGACCTTTAAATTAGCGTTAGCCCAGATGGGAAAAAAGACAAAATGTCCGATTAACTGGACACGATGGATAAAATTGAACCGCGGATTATTGTTGGGCACATCTTTGGCTTTAAAATGAGGCCAAGCTTGTGGTTTTATTCAATATTTTAGTCGGGGTCTGATCAAAGAATGTTCGTATTTCACGGAGACAGAAAACGATGTGCAACTTTTTTTGTTTTTTGTGAGCAGGCTTGTTGAAACCTTCACTGGGAAATCAACTCAATTTTTGCAGTATACGATTTTTTGGAGGTGAAAGAAACGGGGTAAAGATAGTACACATATGTTTACAGATATGTTTACCGTCCCTTTGTTGTTGACATGACGCCACTTCTTGTCTTGCCGTCGTCTCCTACTGTCCGACACATTTTCAGCAGCTATGATAAAACCGGAGCACCTGGAAATGTCAAAACTTTTGTGCATGTAGCTGAAAGTGTGTTAAAAACGTCTGCGTTGAAATTTTCATTAAACCCTGCCTACTGTCACTGTATAGAGGACGCCTTTCATGTGTTTATTAGTTTGGGAAGTCGGCGTCCCAACCACTAGGGGGACTGCACGGAGAGGTTAATTGTCCCAACAAATGGTTGTGAAGTCAGAGACTCTTTGCATATATACTCTGTCGCTCCAGAGCATCAAACATTCCTACCAAGTACAGTGTGCCTCCCCTCTGGCATTGCAAAGCCCACACAGCTGGCTGGTTCTTGGAGTCTCAAAGGGACATTGCATTTGCACTTGGAGGAGTCAATAACCACTGAAGATATTATTATATTATTTATTTCATATTGCTGACATCTTTTCATTTCTTATGTACAGTAGTTAATTAAATAGCGAATGATATACACATATTTTTGGTTCACAAGCTTCAGTGGATTCTTGAGTGTTCAGAGAGTTAAAATCAATTCAACAGATGTATCAAGTGCATGTTAAGAAACCACAGGCCATTTACTCTGTTGTCTGTCATGCAACCTATTTAGGCAAATTAATAGTGCGTTGGTGCTGGCCACCTCGCAATAATGTGGTGCCTTTGTGCATTATGTGTTATTCACAAATGATGAAATGAAATTCTTTATTTAAGCAAATTTTTTCCAACCCATATTATTCAAGAGTATCTATACTTTCACTGAAGTAACTGAGTTGAGTGCTCCGTCCACCATTGCTCACAACCTATAGAATCACAGTGGATTCAAAACTCTGCAAGGATAATATAATTATCTTTTATCTACATCTTGCTGGAAATTATCAGTTGCTGTAATTATTTTGATACATCATCATTATAACCATACAGCATTCTTAGTAAATAGTGACGAATTTCAGTGTTTTTCTGTGGCACTTCCAGTCAGCCACTTTCCTTTACCGGAGCTAACAGTACAAGCTAATGTTGATCAACAGTGTTGTGGGTACAGTATAAGGAAACCTTAAAAAAACAAGATGGGAGGCAGGTACCACATCCTCAGACGCTTTCCTACTGACAGTACCAGTTCCAGTACAAAGCTGATTTACTGCCCAGTCAAAGCAAAACCGACCTCCTCTCTGTCTGGGTCCTTACTACATCGGTTGGCACAATTGAAACGGCCTATTTTTCCTCCAGTCATGCATGAAATAAAAATTCAATTGACACTTGAAAATGAGAAGACATTTTATTTAACATCAAGTTGTATTTGTATTTAAGTTGTAATTACATAGTCTCAAAATCTTTTGGTACCATTCAGTTCTTGGAATATAATCACAAAAATAGAAAGAATTAATGAAAAATAGAGGTGACAAACACCAACTGTTCAGAATAAAGTGAGCTTGAATTGTTTAGTTAATGTACACATACACATTATATACAGTACAGGCCAAAAGTTTCCTATTCATTTCAACGAGAAGGTGTGTCCAAACTTTTGGCCTGTACTGTATGTATGTGTATCATATGTACAAATGATAGCACAATCAAGGCACAGTGGTCTGTAACTAGCTAAAAAAAAAAAAAAAAAACAAGTGGGCATAACGTTTTTGCCTAAATGTAGATTGTAGTTTTTAGTTTGTAGTTCATCCTAATGGATGAACCACAGGCAAAGGGATTTTTCGTTTTTCGGCAGAGGGTGCAGATTATATTGCGTCTTACATCCACATTCAGCTCTCATACGCAGCCAATGTTAAAAACACTCCCCCTCTAGGTAAACTTTACGTTTATAACAGTTATTTTTATGGCCCCTAACCACACAAGAGACCCTGGAGCCATTACTTAACCAAAAAGAAAACTAAGCAAAACACAAATATCTCCCTGTAGCTGTGTTAGCTTAGAGCTACACAGTGGTGAAGAGTGCTGGACGGGAAGTGTTGCACAAAAAAGCAAAAGCTGGCTACGTTCTGTCTTGCCTCCGTGCTTCCGTGAAAAATAAGGTGAATTGTCCAGATATTTTAAACATAAACATGATGTGTACTTGTAACAAAGTATCTATTGAAACAGGGCAAACACAATGACAGCACACAGAGAGAAATTATGTTATTTAATGTTGGGCTAATCACGGATGCATTTCTGCTACAAACCATCAATGTGCAGGTAAGTCATGCCAGGAAGGAGTGCAACTGTCAGCAGAAAGGAACACAAGAACACTGCAAAGACGAACTGTGCCCTTTCACTCTGAAACATTTGGAACATTTTGCCTACCCTCCCCACAATGCTACTGTGTAAAACTGCAGCTATGCTTTGCCAGAAACCACAGGAGTGCTTAGTTTGAGGAGGAAGGTTGTCCGACAGGCTACACTTAGAAGGCTACCTGTACATGGCCATGGAAAAGAATGATATTGATGGGAAAAATAATTTTATCGCAAGGCTTTTAGAAGAGATTTTTTTCATCTTTGCCCACCTTCCCATGGCATAAATTAGAAGGCGACAACTGCTGCAGTGCTTGCCACCCTTGAACTGTAAATCTTTGCAGAAAAACGGACACAAGCAGTGAAAAGAATTGAAAATTTTATGTTTTTTACGTTTAATGTTACATTTAACAGATTCTTGCATACAAATGCTTCAACTTCTGCTGTAAAAAAGTAAAAAGCAAACATCAGCAACGTTGTGTCTTTTAAAGATGTCAAGCAATATAAAAGACATACATTTAATATTTAAATAACAAACAAAACCAGGTAGCAACCAGGTTGTTCACATGTGGCCAACTATGCTGCTTATTTAGCAAAACCACCAAAATAGACACTTGACAAGATGGACCAAGCATTTGGAGTGCATGCTTGCCCCACCTGATGAAATTCATCGTGGCCATCGAAACCCACACAGAAAGCCCGCAGTTTGGGAACTGAACCAGGTGAAAGGCTCTGAAAGGCTGAAAGGCTCTTACTGTAGCAAGTTACTTCCCACCTAGAGCAGAACACCAAGCCACATTATCCTGAGAAATTGAGCACAACTAAATCACCACCATGAATGCCAACACTTATTTCAGAATCCTGAAGTCAACATTTGGCTTTTCCTTAAAGCTCTAACAAAGGAGCTTTTCTCACTACACTAGAAGGTTGGAACAAGATAGTCCACTAGAAGGACTAGAATGTTGCCCACAAGTCCAAACCATGATCAGTGACACAATGGGAAGGTATGAAATGTCAAAAGCCACAACCCAGCCACAGCAAAGGAGCAGAAAGGGCCAACTGTCAGCATACTGTAAGATGTGTAATATACCTTTGTGCAAAGATGATAGCTACAAACAGTTAGCTTGTACCAACTCCATACAGTAAGGAGACAAGAAAGCAAAACCTAGTAACATACCTGCAAGAGAATACTACAGACTGTCAATGACTAGACAGTTTTTACGCACACACACACACACACACACACACACACACACAGACATACAATGGATGTTGACATTCTTCTATGGCCTTTCTGTATAATATTCTTCTTTTTTAACTATCAAAATAAACATATTTCAATCATTCTTGTGTGGACCATAACATAATACAAATAATCATTCTTAACCAAAATAGCATAACCCTGCTAGTATAGTTTATTGAGAAGTCTGTTTTTTGTCTTGTTGTTTCTTTATTTATTTTGAAGTTCTGTGTATCCCTGTCTTCCTGTTAAGTTTCTCTCTTGTGTGTGTTCCCTCTTGAATGTGTTTCAGCAGCATTTTGTTATCTCCTTCTAACTTGTGTATTTAAGCTGCGTTCCCATTCCCTTCTGTGCCAGATAGCCTTGTTCTTGAGCCAGCATTCTTTCCAGGCTAGTATAATATATATTACTTCCTTGCATCCCTTGACTCCGCCTTCTGGTGTAGTGATATTTGGATCCTGTTGCCAGTCTTGACTGTCTGCCTGGTTTGACCCTGTTTCAGAAAAGAGGAATTTGATTCAGCCAGGCTGCCAAGTACTCTATATTCTGGGTCTTCATTGTTCTGAATTGTGACACAACCACCTAATAAAGGCGGAATAGATCCATTTTCAGAAGAGCAAGACATGGAAATCCTTAATATGTTCGCCAGCAATATCATTTGTTTTACATGAGATACAAAAGAGAGTTACTGAACATCATGGAATACTCCAAGGTATTGATGCAGTCAACATCTCAACATTTGACCCCCTTCTTTGATGGAACAGGTTGTGGATGAAACAGACTGATTGTGTTCCTTTTGAAAGGAATTCCAAAAGATTCAAAGACCAGTGCTTGGAATGTGCACAAGTATGGCTATTAATGCCTTATTTGAGTGCAGTTATGTATTACAACAGTGTATATGCTATAGCAAAGGCTATATGATTTCCTACTTTGTAATGTATTTCAGAGTAGTCATTACTGTGCTGGGATTAATCTCTTTTGTTGAGAATCTTCAATACTGGTCCCAGAGACCTTCCCCTTGAACTCATCTTTGTTGATGAAGCTTGAACATAATTGGCCACTGGACCGTTGTGAATGTTCCTGGCCACCAAGGAAGCAATGTGAAGATGTGTACTGAGCAGTCTGCCACTGCCAAGTCACCCTCAGTGTATACAAAATCATGTAACTAGACCAGAGGCAGTCAGCACAACCACAGCAGCCATGTCATATTGTCATTTAGGACAATGTCAATTTTCTCTGGGCTGTGACAGGAAATGTCAGTGAAGTTGTTGAAGCAATTGAGAACATGGCTGCATGTGATCCAGTGTTTTACCAAAATACAGGACATACTCACACATTGGTTGGGTGTGACTTGGGAATCTGTGATGGGGGATCTAGCAGATTTATGGTTTTTCTCTTACTGACATATAGGCATACCATTAGTGTTTGCAACTGAGAGAAATTGAAACCCTTCATGTTTCACAACTTAATGGACGTTCAACATACTGGTCCTGAGTACCTTAGGAAACAATTTTGAATAAGGTACCCCCTTTAATGTTCATTTATGAATTTTAAAAAAAAGTATATATATATATATAAAGATCAAGTATAAGTTGTCTATGTTCAGAAAATGTCTTATAAAGGCAGGCATTTATGGAAAATTAAAGAACACAGTGCAATATTACAAAGCACGTGTGTAATATGAAACAATAGTAGTAAAGTTGCACAACTTACACATTTAGTCTGCCCGTGAATGTTTGCAAAACCTTGTCCCTTGACGTATTACAATAATACAATATTGACCATTTTGGTAATTAAATCTTTGTATTCCTCATGAAGCTCCAGTGGCTCAGGAACATTTGCTCTGCTTCAGAAAAAAAACTGTGCTCAGTGTTTTGCCTCTCTGTACATCATTTCATCAGTTGTACACACATCCAACTGCCAGGGCTTCCTACATATGCAGTTATTTTTGTGCCTCATTCCTGAGTGTCCATCCGGACTTTTTGAGTGCAGAAAAAATATTTTTGCAAATGCACAAATTATATTTTTGTGGACAAAATATTCTTGAGCAATGAATAACCCAACTTGAACAAACAAAAATCTATTCTGTGCTTAGTTAATGTATTTTCATGTTTTCTTTCATCCATATAGTCACACCAGACTAATGTCTGTCACTCATTGACCCCATTGGATCGGGCTGCATTGATTGTTACTTCAGGCCAAGGAGGTAGAGGACAAACCATACCATTTTACTTATGAGGCTAAAAGTTTTTTTCAGTGGCATAATTCAATGTCCACTAAACTAAAATATCGACCAAAAGTATCCTATTATGCAGGTGAACTCAATTTACAATTAACATTTCAACAAACTGTCATATTGAGCAGTTTAATTAAAGGAGTGTTTCTGTATGATTTTTACATTTGTAAACTCATGCTATTGTGTCAATGGCATCTATTATAACAGTGTTGGAGCATGCTCAAGAATGACACTCAAAAATAATGTCTAATACTAATAATACTTGAATTATTTGGAGAGCTGCACATCTCATTTAAGTCAGCATTGTTTAATCAAAGCTAGGTTAATCTTGAGGCTTAATTGGGAGAGGGCACTAGTTTCATCCTGGTTTTGTTAGGTAAGCTAACGCCCAGGTTCTGCAGCATTTCCAAAATTCCTTGTTTGTGGTGCGAATCAAAGGTGAAAACATGACGAAAGAAGTGCATTTTAAGACAAAAATGTAGCTGGTTGGACATAGTCAGGGATGAGGATTGGGCCATACAATATGTTCTTGTGGCTGTTTGACTTGAACATCCAGTCTATGGTTATAATTTATGATTTAAAACATCTCTTTATGGCTCTAATAAAAAAACAAACACACAAACAAACACATGGACATATTTTATCCCTAGTTTTAATCCTCTGACATTGTAATTATCGTCAGACTTATTTATATAATTTATATATAATCTTATACATATTGTATACATACCACCCTGAACACGGCCGAACCCAGAAGCGAAACAGGATAGGGTCTGGTTTGTTCTTGGATGGGAAATGGCCTGGGAATATCAGGTGCTGTAAACCACGTGAGGAAGAGATTTTGGATCACAAACGCCAGATCAACTGTCAGAAAGACCATTGGTCAATGGACTTTCTGCAGGTGTTACAATTGGAGAGCAAATAATGGTGGATCTGCCACAGATGAGATTTACCACCATTTACTAACAAAAGAGAAAGGAGGGGGAGCTCAACCTAAGCGATATTGAGTTATATTCACCTGTATGGCAAGCAGAGCTGTCTACCTGGAGGTTGCTGTTTCACTAGACACAGATTCATGCATCAATGCTCTGCAGCATTTTATCAGCAGAACAGGACAGGAGGCACCTGGCATCTGGCAATGGCACTAACGTTGGGCGTTCAGTTCTCTGTCCGTCCAGGAGCAGACAGAGAACTGGAGGAGGCTGTTGTTGTTTTTGTTGTGTTGTGTGTTTTGTTGTATTGGAGTCGCCATTTTGTTTAATGACAGCATTCACTGCAAGAAAGCTTATCATGGGCAGTTTGACTCTAAAATATGTTGCTATTTAATCAAAATTGCCCTGCTCTTTGTAACCATCTACACCCAAACACCCAAAATTTGGTTTTTAGAAGAGTTTGCCAAACTACTGTCTATTGTTTGCATTGAATTTGACTATCTTAGTGTGTGACTTCAACATTCATGTTGATAATCTCAAAGATAGATGTGCTAAAGACCTTTTGAACATTCTGGACAATTTTGGGCTTTCTCAGCATGTAATACATCCAACACATAACAAAGGGCATATATTAGATTTGGTTATTTCCAAAGAGCTTAATATCTCTGAGGTTGCGGTGACAGAGGTTGCTCCTTCTGATCATTACTGTGTGCACGACATCTATTATTAGAATTATACTTTCCTCCTCTATCTGTGCACAATTTTTTACTGTAATATAAGTCTTTGACGGCTTGTTCTTAGTCATACTGTGCCCTTGAATTTCATCATCAATAGCTGCAATTGAACTCCCTGTGCATACAGGAGTGTTCAATAACTAACCTGAGGAGTGTAAAACTGAATGCATTCACTTGTGCTGGTAATCATCCCCATGAACAAGAGGAGCCCATTCATTCAGGTCCATAACATGTTTGATGACGGGTCCATGAATAAGCTATCAGCAGCCTTAGGTTATGTTGTTTTGTGCTTTTTGATAGCATGCAACGACCAGCAGTGACTTCCCCATTCCAACAGCATTTAGGAATTCTGAGTAATCAATCCATTTGCAGTCTCCAACTGAAAAATGTATAACTGATATCAGTATCAAAGCCAAGTATGCATGTCATGTTCATTCTCATCCTCTGATCCCCTTTGAAATATGTTAATTAGTTTCAGTTTGTTAACTGCATATTGCTTTGAAAATCATTTCACACTTGCAATTTACTGATTTGCTTTTGACAAAAAAAGAAAGAAAGAATGGAGCCACAATTATCAATATGAAACACCTCATTTAGTTTATCAGGTGGAATATTGGCCTTGTGATGTGTTTTATTTGATTATATTTGCGTCTGCCAACATTTACATCAGTTTAATTAAAGGAGGTGGGGGGGTGGGGGGTTGAATGGTAATGTAATTGAAGAGTAAATTGAATTATTGTATTTGTTCAGTCATGCTGCCCTGTGGATGTACTCAGGAGCTTTGAAGAGGTAAAATGAAATCTAAAGAACTCAGTTCCCACACACAGACAAAAACACATTAACAATGTTAATTTCATTGCATCAGCAACATGCATTTATGAACCCCCCAGGTATATGATTCATAATTAATTCTTCTGATGCAGTGCAGTTTAATAAGCACACTTCCGTAAGGCTGTGATGGTGGGGGGAAATAAGAAACATGAAAAAAGCATTTAAGGAAAGAAATCTAAGTTAGTTTGCAATTTTATATGCAGATACAGTGATGTGATGAGATGATGCTGATATATGTGTTGTGATTGTTTGCTTGTGTGTTTCAGCTCATTTGCATTACACTGTGGTTGGTCTGCTTTGTTAACACACATTCTCTACTACTCATCCACTTTCAACCACACCATCAAGCTCAGTGACACAAAACTGTGAAGCAGACAGAAAAATTCACATCAGGACTTCAAATTTTTGCATCACCTAATCTTTTCAGTTCAGTGGGGTATTTCACATGAATAAACACATAAATGGACACAGCAAGAACTTCAGTAATTTGAATGCTTATTAAGGCCAAAAAAAGACTAGATGACAGTTTTGCAGAACCTCGTTGGCTCCATTTAATTGCTTCCCCAGTCAAGTCAGTGATGGCCAAGGCTTTATAAAACCTCTTGCCTAATTTATCTTTATGACCAAGAAAAACAAATTACACTCAATAAGACTGAGATTACTACCAACAAAATGCAACACTGCAAGCAAAATGTTCATATAATTATAATCAGGCAGCCATTTGTTCTGGTGGAAATGTATCTGCCTCTTGGTGTTGAGCCTTAAGATGTAGTCAGACTAAGGCAAGCTTACTTTCACTGACTTGCAACTCCTCAAGCCAGACCTTGAGGCAACCGCTTTGTCCTTTGAGAAAGCCCTGAACAAAGAGCACCAAAAGTCACCCACTCCAGCAACTCATAGCATGCTCAGAAGCTCAAACCAGAGTGTAAAATCAAACATGGGGACAACCAACTCTTGCAGGTTGAGTTTCTTTCCTTAAATGGGGTTCCAGGCTATTGCATTATTCAAGGAGGGGATGCTTTGGGAGACTAAAGTGACTTAGGAGCCATTCATTATTCTCCATGAAGAGATTCCTAGGGTCCTGAAAAACTGTCTTCTAATAGTGTCATGTTTGCCATTGCCAAGTTGTGATGAACCATCAGCTCCCATTTAAAGTATCTAATTTATCACATTGCAGATTGATTGCAGGCTACACATTGCTTTGAGTTAAATTAAGTTGCTTTTTTACTGTCACCTGTAGGTAGCCTGGGCATCCCAAAATAAGCAGGCATTAATCCTAATAATTATAAACTAGTATATATTAGTAAATAATATTATTTAAAAAAATACTGAAAATACTCTTTTGGAATTTGTCAATCTGATATCTTATCACCTACTGTAACTGTCTGATAAAAACTTCTAGTTCTGCATATGTGACATATCTGGCATATGTTAGTTTGATCAGTGAGGGCCATAGTGCATACAAGTTGCCAACACTCAGTAATGGCAGAGTTCCAGACATCCTCTGACATCAACATCAGCACAAAAACAGAAGGCCTGGAGCCTCATGGTGCAGGTTTATATGGCTGAGAAGCAAGCCTTACACCACCAAGCACAATGCTCTGCATCAGATTGCAGTGTATTGCTCTGGAGCAGTGGAAAATTGTTCTGTGAAGTCACGCTTTTCAATGTGGCATACTGATGATAGCCGATGTTTAGCAAAAATCAGGATCCAGCATCACGAGGTCAGACAAAGAAAGGCCTACATGTAAACCCTGAGGCCTGACAATGAGGTCACCTCCATCCCCTTGTTCTCTAGAAAGTATCCATCCACAGACTCCATTTTCCTACATCCCTTGCAGTTCATACCTGAAGTGAGTGCAGCAGGAGGTGGCGGACTCTCGTCTCTGGTTGGCAGAGATGTATCTACAACACAGGGAGCCGCGATAACGGGGTCATGACATCACTTCCTCTTTAAATATGGACCCGGAACTTATCTTGTTCTCTTTCTGGTACTCCGGATCAGAAGAAGGTTTGGAGATGGCTGGTCTTATTTTCTGAAGGTTGGCAGGAACTACATCTGCTTCTGCATGTTCGGAAATCTGGCTAAGCTATGAGAGCAGCAGAAAAAGAGCTGGACAGAAATGTAAGTACATCTTGATTACTTTTTCTTCATTTTTTTTTTTTTTTTATTGTTTTTTTTTTTTTTTTATATTTAGATTTAATATTCTGAAGGTGATATCTCTGGTTATTGATACTTTTGTCACCACTGAGAATTCTGATCAGAGAAAAGAAAGATAATCAGCATTTTAGTGTTATTGCATGACTATAATTTCAAACTGTGCTGTTCTGCCCCCCTTATGAACAGAATGAAAATCAGTGGTATCTCATATCACTGCTTGCTACAGTCCAGTGAGGTTATGTGATTTCTTGGTGGAGTAAACCAAATTGACCTAATTTAAGTGTCTTTGGCAGTGTTTATTTATTATTTTTACAGGATGTCTCATCACTGTGCTCAGCTGTGGAATTACTTTGGTATCAAAGAGATACTATACATTTCCGTCTTGATTTGGTTTACTTGGCATTTGGAATGTCTTTTAATCTGTCTGCTGTTCTTGATAAAGTCATCCTTCTCTACCTAGGACTTGTACAGCTCATGCTTCAATGAAGTTTCATGTGTCACAGATGCTACACAAGCTTCTGTCTTGGTGATACTGAGTACATGTTAAAAAATTAACCAAATTTACAGATGGACTGCAGATTTCCACATAATCTAACAGAAGAGACTTGTTTCCACGAAAAATTTTCTCTTTTGATGCTGAAATAGCTATGAAATTTATGTACACCACCCACAGTATCAGTTACTCCTGCGGACAATTTGGATGCTTGCTTTTCAGAAAAATCAATGTGACTCAAACAATGCTTTAAAAAAATGCTTTACTTCTGCTCACCCTAGTGGGGTTACAGCATTTTAAGTTTCAAGTGATCTCAGCGTTTGTGGAACGTTTCATTCATATCTACATAATCATGATTTGGATTGTATTTGACAACCTTAACCCCAGTTCAGCTCTCCCTCTGGAAAATATGACTGCAGCCTTAGCATCATAGTCATGGTTGAGTTGATAGACATTGCTTCTAGACTCTCCATACATACATATTTTGCTTGCAGGGTAACAGCATATTGAGTTTGCAAGAATTTCCAAGTCAGTCGTCCCAAGATAGATGCAGAGTGTGAACTTTCTGGAAGAAAAGAGAAGTTTTCATAAATGGGGAAATGTTTTTTTTCTCAGATGGTTGGGCTTGTAGCATGAACACCACAATTTTGAAATTGTTCGCTTGAAAAGGAGCACCAGTCCTTAAAGAGGACAATTTTATTCAATTTATCAATTAGTGTGATCAGTCTTACCAAAGCAGTGATTTCTCGATAGTATTGATCTCTTGATAAGTTTATTGACTAAATACTAGCGAAGAACTATAAATGAATGATAATAACTACAGAAAACTAGGCTAAACTGTATTATTTCTAATGGTTAGGTCATTGTTGGTTTGAAGGAGAAAGAGGATATGTTTGGCTATGTGTAGCGCGATTATTTTGAACGGAGAAGTTTAGATGGTTCATTCATAAACTAAAGGTTATTTCAACATCAACCCAGTTAGAGCAGAGGGTGGAGTAGCCTACTTTGATTCACGTCATGCTGCTGAGATCTCTTGGCTGGAGCCCAAGGAGTTGAGGTTGCCAAGGGTAATGGGCTCTGCTGGGGTCTCGGTGGATCAATTCTGCTGTGGACTAGAGAAAATGACCCGCCTTAACCATAGCCCTAAAATAAAGCAGCTTAATGGAATCTTAAATCCAAAATCTATTTTGTATGACGAAACATCCTGTTTGTTTATCAAATCAACTCAAATTTATTCAATTTTATCATGTTTTTTTCTAACTGTGAAAAAAGACCTTTCTTTCTTTCTTTTTTATTTTACCACAATCCAACTGTCATAATAGTTTCATTTTATAAAGTAAAGGTTTATTATTACTATTATATCAATGTGAAGAAATCACTATTGAATTAATTTTATTGAAAGGGAAAATAACAGTCAACAGTATGGAACTTTTCCTACAGTGTATTCTTTCTTAATCTTCTTTAGGAAGTGAATTATCAAATACATCCCTTCTCTCTTCTGGAGCACATGTGGGACAGTATTATTATTAATAATAATAATAATAATTATTATTATTATTATTATTTATTTAAATTATATATTTTTTTATTACCTAGGCTAATTTGGAATTCTCCCATTCCATTCTTCCTCATGCTCATCTCCTTTAATGAATATCTTATTTTAACATTTTTTATATTTGATATTTTGTACAAAATGAGAGAACCATGACCAGCTCACTGCCTTTTGTTAGTCCTGCCAGAATAAATAAAATCACTGGATTCAGATCAATTTGTTAGGGAACTTAGGCGGCAGGCTGTGTGTTACGACCCCCGGTCTAGGGGAAAGGAAGACGCAACACAAAACGCCAGATGTTTTTTGGCAAATCCAGATTTTACTGCCATTGGGGGGGAGAACAAAGGAAATGGGTAATATAACCAAGGGAGCAACCTGAGGAAGAGGGTTGGTGGATGCTGGTTAAATCAAAAAAAAGGAATAAAACATAAAGAGGACTCTCTGAGCTATTCTTCTCAACTTAATTTTTATTTCAAAAGAAAACACAAAAGCTGCCTGCTTAACTAAAAACTGAAAATACAAAGGACCAGCACCCCTGCACCTAGTAAGACCACACATTACATATTTAACGAAACTAGGTCAGTCATAAGATATGACGAATAAAAAGGAGGTAAACCTGGCCACTCTTCCCCAGACCGCAAAGTTGAATCTATACTATCAGAACTAACAAGACAACTCTTGAACAAGGGAACGTCAACTCTCAGGACTTCCTGAGTACTAATTTCTACGATGAAGGCACAGTCAAGGTGAACTGTCCCTTTGAGACGGCCGCCCGGACTGACTGACGAGTTGCCTCTCTTGTAGTCTGTAGTCTGGCAATTGGCAGGAGGCGCGGCCAGTTGGTCAGGCGCCGCACCAATCTGAATAAGGTGGAACGGTCAAGGTGCAACCGGAGGAAAGATGCAGTTCCAATCGGAGGGACGAAGGCGTGGCTAAGTGTGAGAGAGAGAGACACATACAGCACGGACCGCTGTATCCATATCATACAACCGTATGATAGTAACCGTAAGTATGTATTTTCCTGCAAAAGTGGTAACCGGCAGGCTTGGGCCAGGCTCTGGGCATGAAGCTGGGGCTGAGGGAGTGCTGAGGGGAGCCAGGTAGAGAGACATGTAGGGCAGTAGGGGTAAGAAGGCAGGAGACAGGCAATTGTGAAACTGTGGACACAGATAACAAGGATTAGACAAGGTGAAACCAGAACAGAAGTATAACTATGAGGTTCACAGCCCAACCAACTGTAGGAAACAGAGTCTGCGAGGTGGCTGTTGCACTTGTCTTTATAGCAGAGTTGATTGTGATGAGGGTCAGCTGGTGGCCTGACTCCCACACACCTATCGCCACTCCTGCGATTAGAAGTGAATTAGAAGGCATGATGCAAATGCTGAGTGAGAACTCCTTCAAGACTTTCATGTGGGTTCAAGATAGGCAGAGATTACAGAATAAGACATTATACAGAAAAAATATAATCTATCAAATTCCTTAACCTGAATTAAAAAAAAAAAAAAAAAAAAAAAAAAGAAAGAACGAGACCTAATTATTTCACTTAAAGTTGAATGTATAAACCACAAGCTAAGGCAGTCAAAAATGTAAAGATTTGTTGTGATTTAGTTAATATTTTACTGTTAAATTGTGTAAATAAAGAGATCATAAATACATACGGATATAAAACAGACAAATAGACATTAATAGAGATCAAGCTGTCAATATTTTGTGATCTGAAGGACCCAAATACAGGCAATCCTAGGACTTTGTTTGAAAAAAGTATTTAATATCAAAAATAGACACTTGAAAAAATCTGATACTAAAAGACCTAGACAAAAAACAAGACTAACTGACCACAGGTGAAACACAAGGCAAACAAGAGTTCCAAGAAATCACACTGAATGAGCATAGGAACTAAATCGACAAACTGAAAGAGACCTAAATGCACAAGAAGGGCTAACAGTGGTATTTTGCAAAAAGAGATTTGGAGATAAAATTACATTTATTCAAGACCTCGTCCAGATACATGACAATGAGGACAGAATATTGGATCCTATTTTATCTGCAGAACATCTGAATAATTCTGGTCTATTGTGATATCATCTACGAAATGGCACTGCCCTCAAAAACACTCTTCATCACTCAGCCATCTGCTTTGGCACTAATGCACCTCTCCACAAGCACCATTGTGATCTCTGAACTGGTTGGCTGCCCCCCCTTTCATACTTTGTGGCTCCATCATTGGTTTCACTTTGGGTGTCTGGGTGTCTTTCCCAGAATTGTCTTATAGACAGACACCTTATCATTTTTTTTTTACTTTGTCCATAATAATTATTGCACTAGGTCAAGTAAATACATCAAGCTCAACATCTCCAGTACCTCTACTATTTTTGGCCTGAACTCCGGTCACTTTGGAGCAGCAAATGATCAGAACACTGAAAAACAGCTTGAAGCTTTCATCATTGACTTCTCATACCACTTTCAAGCTTAAACTCCACATAATAACCAATTGCTGCTCTTGCTGATCACCCCAGATCTCATCTACGCACATGCAAACACATTTTTCTTTATTTCATACCATTTCTCCATTTGCATACACACATGTATATTTTCACACATACACATAAATTCTCCCTTCTTTCCTGTTAATGCTCATTCTCTTATCCTTCTTCTTGCTCTTGCCACTTACCCTGTTCTTGTTATTTCACAGGGATGCTTCTTGGTTTTTCTTTGTCCTTTGTTCGTGCTGTGATTGTATTTTTTTCCTACTAGGGCCTCTTGGCCTGATTATGTTTGTAAATGAGAATTAGTTCTCAAACATTTTACTTGGTAAAATAAAGGTAAAATAAAAAGATCACAGACACCATCAAAGCAGCCAATGTGGGGAGTTGCAAGTTATCCAAACATAGCTTTGTCCTCATTGCACAGCTTTTGTAGAGCACTCTGAGACTCAGGGCTAGCACGAGAGCCCCTGTAGTCCCACCTACGGACCTGGAGTTGTTCCTGAAGGCATTGTAGGATGGCCCCTTTGAGTTCCTTGAGTTGGTGTACCTCAAATGGCTGTCACTGAAGACAGCATATCTGTTGGCAGGAGAGTGGGAGGAATGCATGTCCTGTTAGTGCATGAAGGACTGTGTAGATTCAGGCTGGACGATGGTGGAGTGGTATTGCACCCCAACCTGGTCTTCCGGCCTAAAGTCCTCTTTAATTTACAATTTCTGCCCAGTGAAAGCGTCTGGAATTATATGCCAGAGCCACATGGTGTGACAACCATGCAGTTCTCTTTGTACACATCACGCTACATACACACAACTGTCAAAGTAAACCCCATAAACTCATCAATTCTATCCCGGTTTGTGCCTCCATTCGAATCCCCTTGTTGTGTAACACCAGGCTGAAACAGTGAAGTTGAGACCCCAAGGGATTTCCCCTACTGAGACTGGACACTCTAAACACATAGAAGCCATTAAGAGTTGTGAGTCCAAATATATACGGCAAAAATATAATAATATGGATATGATTGAAACATAATAATAATGTTATGAAATAAAAGTAACAATAATACTAATGATAAATGATAAAGATCAGGATCAGAATAATAAGGCGCAAAGTTGAAGTGTTATAAGAGATAAGAATCACAAACGCACTAAAATAAGTTGATACTGTGATTGTGAAATATTAGCTGTTGTGAAATGATAATAAAGTTGAGTTCAAGATGGGTGAAATTGAAAAGTGTTGTTAATAGAAACATGGCTTGACAAAAGCAGAAGTGTAACCAGATGGCCTCTGAAAAAAGGGAACTTTTGATGGAGCCAGTCTGAGCTAATGGAAAAGTACCTAAACAGATCAAGATAGATTATTCAGTATGATAATCAAATGAAGTAATGTTATAAAGGATTGGTGCTTTGTACTGCTGGGTGTGGAAAAAGCGATGTCTTGTATAAAAAGTGTTAGGGAAGTGTTAGGAAGTTTGGGGGAGATTAGCACTATGGTCACACTGTGTTCAAATCTTGATGATGTCGCCCCTCCATGGTATAATTCCCAAATTCTTGCCTTAAAGCAGATGTCAAAAAAATTGGAAAGAAAAGAAAAAGAAAAATTGGAAAGAAAAAGTTCAACCAACTCGGAAGAGTCTCACTGAGCCCGAACTTAAAAACATATGAAAAAGCTCTCCACAGTACTAGAATTTCATATTACTCAGCACTAATAGAAGAAAACAAGAAAAACCCCAGGTTTCTCTTCAGCACTGTAGCCAGGCTGACAGAGAGTCATAGCTCAATTGAACCAGTGATCCCCTTAGCTCTCAGCAGTGTTGATTTTATGGACTCTTTTACAGATCAAATTCTCACAATCAGAGAAAGAAAGCATCAGCTCTTACCTACATTAGACAATAATCTTCTACTGAATACAGCAACTCCTGAATCAACTGCAATGTCTATTGTACATCTGGAACCATTCTTATCTCTGAATCTCTCAGAGCTAGCTTCTATAGTCTCATCACCCAGATCATCAACCTGTCTATTAGACCCAGTGCCAGCGAGCCCCTTTAAAGAGATTTTCAGAATGATGCAGATCTAGGAAAAGACATCACATCTCTGCTGTTTCAGCTGCTCTTCATTAGCTGCCAGTAAAATACATAGTAGAATTTGAAATCCTACTGTCAACATATAAACCTCTTAATGGCCAAGCAGCATCATATCTCAGAGAGCTCATAGTTCCTTACTGTCTTAGTAGGCCACTACTACTTACTTGTGGTTCCTAGAGTCTCCAAGAGTATATCTGGAGGCAGATCTTTCATTTATCAGGCAATTTTCAAGACCAAGATTAAGTTTTTTTGTATGACAGAGGTAATAGTTAAAAATTTAAAGTCCATCCACTCTTTAGCTATTCCTTTTTCTCCCAGTTCTAAGCATTTGCACTGCATTTATGTTGGGATCGCCTACCATGTGCTCTAAAAAGAACAATAGACAGGCCTACATGTCCCTCCTGAAGCCTGAGCCAGATTTGTCTGCATGTTTGAAATTGGTGCCACGGCCCCAGAATCCACCCCTAGGGGGTGGTTCTGAGTTTGAACAGGAGGGCAATGGCTGGATGCCAGTGCCCTCAGCAGGGGTCCCCGGTGATGTCACACAGGCAATAAAGACGCTCCGTGGCTCTCCATCTTCGCTTTTTCCCGTGCCCCAGTTGTAGTAGAGAGGTGTTCCAGCTTTCGTCTCAACCGGCTCGCCGAAGGGAGCAACACCAAACATTTGGATCCTACCACCACAATATCCTGGGTCACAGTCTTCAACTTGCAGGACGAGCACAGACTGCTCTTTTCGGTTGTTTTGCCTTTTTTTCTCCCTCCTCAAACCCTGAAGCTAACAAAGAGCAACCATTGTCTCTTTGTGATCTTCCCTGTTGCCGCCGATGGATTATCTGAGGAGAACACAGACCGCTCGACCGAGCTGAAGAACGCGTTGGGGACACTCAGAGCGGATCCATCTCTCTCTTTAACTCCCTCACTCCGGAGGAGCGGAGCAACCAAAGTCATCTGGGACAATCAGAGACAATTAGAATAGTGTGCATTGCATTTTGTTTTATTGTGTCTTTTCTTTATTTGGGATTCAGTTTATCTGTTTGCTTTATTTTGTTTTCTTTCCCCAAAATCCCATAAATTGCAAGAGTGATCTCGTGTCGGCCGTCACGTGATCGGTGATTGTGCAATATCACAAGTTGAAAGACCAATACTCGACCCATGAACTCGGCTCGGCTATTGTGTAGTGATATTGTAACAATCAACTGTGGTGACGTCATCTGCGATCTCTTTCTCCTTCCTCCTCTTCCCCATCTTTACTGCTCGCACACACACTCCCACAGGCTCACACACATTCCATCTCTCTCCTCCTACACGCACGCACACATACGCACACCCTCAAGATCCATAGACTGGTGCGATTGCGGTTGCTATTGCTGTCCAATTGTGATTACCATTGCTATCGCTATTTATTAGTGCTAGATATGATGTTACTATTGTTACCGCTATAGCTATCACTCGCTAAGGATATCCATATCCACATCCTAACCATCCTTATTACATGTCTGTTATCTGTTGTAGATTAGTAGCTGATGTGTGTCATTGAATAATCAAACTATAATCAAACTATAACAGCCATTTATCAAAATTGGCTCCAAATTACTCCGACTAGACAACATTTACTAACCATGTTTTCCCAAAGTCTCTGTCTCTCCCAGTTCCTCTCTCTCACTGTCCTCATCCTGCAGGTGGTAACTCATTGCCATCCTGTGTTCCCGCAACGCCTGCTGCTCCCTTATCCTCATGAATTCCGTACTACAGCATCATCTCCATGAACTTCATGCAGCATCATGTTTGAATATCCCCCTCTCCTGCTCTCTTTCTCACCCTACACCCCCCTGTGCCTCTCTCTTTCTCTCTCTCTCTCAACCCAACCGGTCAAGGCAGATGGTCGACCCGCCCTGAGCCTGGTTCTGCCCGAGGTTTCTGCCTCTTAAAGGAGGTTTTTCCTTGCTACTGTCGCCAAGTGCTTGCTCATTGGGTGACTGAGCTTCAGCAGTTCTCTTTTCAGCACCCAATACTCGGAGGTACTGAAGGATAGCTGACACAAAGGAAACATTACTTCTGATGAAGAGGGAAGAAACAACAGACCGCCAACTAAATGGTAAAGAAACCAAAGAAGCCATCTCCTATCCAGAATTGGCAGACAGTGAGCGTCCGCTCTCCCTGGGGAGAGACGAAGTGAGATCTGATCTGCTACACCCAATAACCGGGCATCAAGCGCCTCATTGCCAGAGCAGTGATTTCCCCTTTCTCAGCAGAAAGAGTTGAGACAGGTTAACACTGGCCATGCAAGCCGCTCTCATCCCAGGCAGCAAAACAGAATTAGATCAAATTTAAGGTAGCATTGAAATTTTATGATTTATATTATAAATTAGTTTGATTCAAATTAAGAATTTATTCTATGAACTGCACTGCTGTATTAACCTTGCAAATATAAAACCTGCAATGAAACCATTGTGCCTTGCAGTAAAGATGCTAATCTCATCCCTATTCATTTAACTTCTCCATCACAAGTGTAAAATGATACGTTTGGTTGTATGATACAACTAAAAATTTCTAGTGACCTTTTCCTTGCTTTTCTTCCACCACCGTCATATCTTTGCCTCTGAGCAGGCAAAAGTAGCCTTTACCATCAACCACCTCACATGCAGAGCTCACCTGTGGGGGACCACAGAGAGGGAGTGATAGTCTCTAGCACGCATTCAAATGTTTTAAAAAATTTTGTCATGGGGTGTTATGTCCTGACGGCTAGGGGTATCTCAGGACAAACAAATGTAGTAGTTTTAAAACCAGGTAGAGATGGGTAAACAAGAGAGACTGGTAGGTATAAGTGTCAATTTAAGTATTTTAATAAGGGAACTCAGGTCAGCGGCACAACAGAAATCAATCCTCACAAAACTAAGGATGATATAAGGAATAACAGAAAACGATCCTCTCCAAAACAGGATGGTTAAATATCTCAAAACTTTTCAATGAGGTCTAATTTTAGTTAAGAATCACAATAAACTCCAAAACACACACAAATCTCTGACAACACGATGTCAGTTGCAGCTCACACTTGAAACCCCACCGACAAACAAACTGTCAGCTTGCTGTGCCACTCCTGCTGCTGCTGCTACTGCTGCTTCACTGGCAAGAGTGCAAGAGCTACTTTCCCTCTGCTCCTTTTATCATCATGGGTCCAGGTGAGGGCAATCTTGCTCACAGAGGCACTTCACACACAGAGACACTCCCACACAGGCATACATTCACAGAGGTCCGTAACATGAGGTCTTCCAAACCAGGGGCTGGGTGAGCTGCACTGTCACAGATCTTTCGATAGATTTCCACACCAAAGCCAGCCTCTGTAGGTGAAATTTTACCTTACTCTATTGCCTTGCCTACTATGTCAAGGATAAGCGGGTTTCCCTGGCGTCCTGTTGACACTGGACAGAGTCATTGCACTGGCAACACAGATCAACCTCTGCATTCAGGCTTGTCAACGGGAGAGAAGTCAGGGGTCCTTTCACTGCCAGACCACTGTACAGTCCAGAAGGGGTGTAGGCAACTAAAATCCTATGCCATTACACCAGCTAGGGGAACCTGAACCAATGCAGTTGGACCCAGCACCCCAGATGTTAATGCTGTGAATTAATTTATGGTTGAGTGCATGATTGAGCTGATTTAAGCCATGATTTTATCTTGAATTTAAAACCAGTAAAGGTGCTTATCTCTCTTATCTCGCTGGGCATTGAGTTCCAATAGTTAGTAGCTCTGCCAGAAAATGCTGACTTATCAAACTTGGTATGTCTGTGCTGTATTGCACAGTGACCTCTGCTGGTCGTCCTAGTTTTTCTCCTATTGTCTGGGCGCAGTGATATAAATACCTTTAACAGATGGGCAGCCAGATTGATAATTTTGTGCGCCTTGCCGATGTTAGTTTAGTGTACAGAATAATACACAAACGTCAAAAGTTTAGGCTTTTGAATGATGTTATGATAATGATAACTTGATGGCTTTTTGTCTAGTACCTAGAGGGTTTGCTTATAGCGTGTTTGTAGTTGAGCAAGTGTTGTTTTCCCAGTTTGTGACCATCTTGTGATGCAATATACAATGTGTGAGAAGATCATTGAGTGCATATATAATTTGGCAGCATCTAAGGGGAGCTGATTTCGAATATGTCTGAAATTTCTTACATTGAATTTAACAGTGTTAAACACCTGCTTTATGTGTTTCTTAAAAGACAACTGTGAGTGAACAATAATACCCAAATATGTAAAATGTGACACAGTCTCGATCTTTTACCCATTTATAAGGATATCTGGCTGTTTTCCATTTTTTCTTACATGAAAATACATGTATGCAGTTTTACTAATGTTTAGTGTCAGGCAAGACTCTGAGAGCCAGGTAGAAATTTTGGCCATCGTTGATAATAATTTGACCGCTATTTCATGTCTGTCTCTTCCCTGTGCAAGGATAACTGTTTCATCCGCGTACATTTGATGACAGGACATGCAAGTGGTAGATTATTCAGATACAAACCAAAAAGCAAAAGGTCTAAAATTGAGCTTTGCGGGACACCAATGGAACAGTCAATGATTGGTGACATGTTATTCCCAACTCTGGTGCATTGTCTTCTCATGGTGAGATAGGATTCCATCCATTTCATTACATCATCAGAAAAGTTAAAATTTGACAACTTTGAAAGAAGAACATTATGATTTACTGTGTCCAATGCATTTTTCAAATCCAAGGCAACTGTCCTACAGCACTCCCACTGTCTCCCACCTGCCTTAAAAATGGGAACCACAACTGCAGCTTAGAAACCTGACTGTTTTATAGACACACTAACTAGATGTGTAATGGGGGTGCTGAGGGAGTGAATATTGTTTTTTAGAAATGTTGGATCCCACTTAAATGTACTTTTTGCCTTTGACGTCTTTGAAGTGTTTAGGATTTTGCTAACTTTATTTTCAGGAACTTTCGTTATCTTAAAAGTCAGTTTTATAAAACCTGGTGCTGCTATATCTTTAAATCTTGCATCAAATGTATGTGGCAAAATAAGTATTACATGCAGAGGCAATTTCATTAGGATCATAAATTAAATGTCCATGAATTTTGTCCTTTTCCCTGATTCTGTTTGCTGTCTTTATTAGTTTATTTATTTTCCTCCAGATCAACTTACTATTTCCCTTTCCTTTTTTGATAATGCCCATAAAAATGTTTTCCTTTGCTTTCTTTAATTCATTCACTACTTTATTACGAAGGCTTATAAAATTGTGTCTGTCGTTAATTAATTTAGACTTCAGTGCTACTTTCTGAGAAGAATCACAATTTTTTCATCAGGTCCCACAGGTTATCATTAAACCAGGGTACACTACTCAACATCCATTTTTTAATGTTTTTGAATATTTTTCTTTATTTCTGTTTATTGTACCGATAGGGGCCTCCAGTGAGTCCTTTTCTAAACTGTAAGTAAAACATCCATCCAATCAGTTTGGCTTAGTGCTTCCTTAAATGCATTCATGTCTTGTTTCCTTTTTCCATGATGGTATTTAATTGTCACTTGTTGGTAGATAAACCTGTTTTTTTGTTCATTTCCTTGCAATAAGTGTCATACTGTGATCTGACAAGCCTGTGAGAAGATTACTTCAAGTTCACCTGTCCAGCAAAAGCCAGTAGTCAGGAATACTACTGAGCCAAACCTCCATGCAAAATCCCTGTCATTGGAGCCCGGATGTCCCTTTAACTCGGTGTTTAATCAGATTTTTACCGTCATTTTTGTTACTGTCATGGAGAAGTTTGACACTTTTTTACACCAACATGGAGAATATGTTGTTTACACCGATGGAGCTGCTGCAAATGTTGTACAGTAAGTAATAATAAAAAAATGTGTATTCAGTGTGTTCAAACTTCTTTAACTTAATTCCATTAGCATTTCAGTGTCATTCCTGCATATGCTCCCACAAACACATTTCTGCAGCTGTTTCTCATCCAAATTGGGGATCTAACGATGTAATATTTTCCCCATTACTTGGGGCACATCATCACACTCCCAAATCAATAAAGATCAGCTCATATCTTGCATGGGCAACCTCTCAAATTAGGTGAGTATGTGATTGCATTGTTAAGGCTTAATTAAGCCATAGTTTTCTGTTAAAATGTTGCCTTTACAGGACAGCATGGCACCATAGTGGTTAGCACTGTCACCCCACAATAGGAAGGTTGTGGGTTAGGGTCCTTTCTGTGTGGAGTTTGCATGTTCTCCCCGTGTCTGCATGGGTTTCCTCTTGGTACTCCAGTTTCCTCCCACCATCCAAAGACACGCATGTCTAGGTTAACTGGTGATTCTAAATTGTCCGTAGAGCTGAATGTGAGTGTGAGTGGTTGTTTGTCTTTGTGTGTTGGCTCTATGATGGGTTGGCGACCTGTTCAGGTTGTACCCTGCCCCTCACCCAGAATGTTGGCTGGGATTGTCTACAGCAGCCTTGTGAGCCAGAAACAGAAAAATGGTAGAAAATTGATAAATGGATGGATGGACCTTTACTATCAACCAGCTCACATGCAGAGTTCACCTCTATTCATTATTATTTGTACTTTTTATTTAACATACCTCTTACATACGTAGTAATCCATCCATCCTTTCAGTAGTTCATTCCATAGAGGTAGTTATTTCAGTTTATGATACAATAAGTAATATAACCAGAACACACTCAAGACAAGAAAGGCAGACATAATCTCACAAAAAACAGACAGCTAACAAGAAAACAAAACAAAACAAAACCAAGAAAGTGTCAAACCGTGGTGAGGTTGTCTTGTCCGGGCTCACTGTGTCTCGTCATTTCCTGTTTTATTTTGAAATGCCTAACTCTCCTCTCGTTTCGGAACACTTGCCTTTCCTCATGTCTCCGGTGTGTCCTCCTGATTACCAATTGTCTCCACCTGTTCCCCATTTTCCCCCACGGTTCAAATAGTCTGTCTTCCCCTTGTCTTGTGCCAGTGTGTCGTCGTTTCACGTCCCACACCAGCGTTACGTCCATGCCACAGTCCTCGTTTCTTCGTGTAAGCCTTTTTGATCCTCTGAGTGAATTTTTGTTGGTAATTTCTATATCAGAGTTAGCTCTTTTTCAACATAGCCTTTTGTTTTTTTTTCCTCTATATGAGTGACCTTTTGTTTGTAAATTCTGTTGTATAGATTAATGTTCATAGCTTTTGTGTTTTCCTCCTTGAGAGTGATTTTGAGTTTCATAACATTTTCATAGACTTACCTTGATCCTCCGCTTAGTAGCGTGAGTGAGTTTTCTTTTGTTTTATTAGTCAGGCTTTTCCTCCCTACGGAGTGTTTTGTGTATACTCTCTACTCTCTACTCTCCAGATATAGACTCCCACCGAAAGCATGTAACCGCAGTCCTTCATCGACTATTAACTCATAATTTATATGTTAAGGCGGAAAAAAGTGAGTTCCATGCTGACACCATCTCCTTCCTGGGCTTCATCGTAGCCCCTGGGAGAGTACAGATGGACCTGGTTAAAGTTAGCGCTGTGACCAACTGGCCCACACCTGATAGCCGCAAGAAAGTTCAGCAGTTCCTTGGATTTGCTAACTTTTACAGGCGGTTCATCAGAGGCTTCAGCGCCATAGCGGCCCCTCTGCACGCACTAACCTCGTCCAAGATACGGTTCTCCTGGTCTCCAGAGGCAGAGACGGCCTTCCAGACCATGAAGTCTCGCTTTACCACAGCTCCCATTCTAACGATGCCGGATCCCAGACGACAGTTCACAGTAGAGGTGGATGCCTCCAATGAGGGAATCGGGGCCGTCCTCTCCCAACGGTCTGAGCTGGATGGGAAGATGCACCCATGTGCCTTCCTATCCCAAAGGTTATCTAAAGCAGAGCGCAATTATGACGTCGGCAACCGAGAGCTGCTAGAGGTCAAGGTGGCCCTGGAGGAGTGGAGACACTGGTTGGAGGGAGCCGAACAGCCATTCATCGTCTGGACGGATCACAAAAACCTGGAATATATACGCAAGGCCAAGAGACTGAATTCCCGTCAGGCCAGGTGGGCGCTCTTCTTTAAACGCTTCTCCTTCTCCATCTCTTACAGGCCAGGGTCCCGGAACATTAAACCTGACGCCTTGTCATGCCTCTACGACCCTGAGCCGGTTGCCAAGGAACCCAAGCCTATCCTGCCACTGACCTGTGTGGTTGGAGCGGTGACTTGGCAGATAGAAAATGAGGTTAAGCAAGCTAATGGTGAGGCTTTGTCACCTAGTGGGTGCCCCGAAAATCAATTGTTCGTCCCAGTCAACCTACGCCCACAGGTGATTCATTGGGCCCACTCCTCGCTGCTTTCCTGTCATCCGGGAGTCCGGCGGACGATGTTCGCCATCTCCCGGAGGTTCTGGTGGCCAGCCATGGAATCGGAGGTTCAGGAGTACATCGAGGCGTGCCCGGTCTGTGCCAGGAATAAGGCGTCCTCCAGGTCACAAATGGGACTGCTGCAACCCTTGCCCATCCCTTCCAGACCTTGGTCGGACATCTCGATGGACTTCGTCACAGGGCTCCCGGTCTCACGAGGTAACACCACTATCCTTACGGTGGTGGATAGATTTTCCAAAATGGCCAGATTCTTTGCTTTACCGAAGCTGCCTTCAGCCAAGGAGATGGCTGAAATAATGATAAACCAAGTGTTCAAGGTTCATGGTTTTCCCAAGGACATTGTTTCAGACTGGGGGGCCCCAGTTCGTGTTGTGGTTCTGGAAGGAATTCTGCCCACTCATCGGAGCCAAAGCCAGCCTGACCTCAGGCTATCATCCGGAGGCCAACGGCCAGACCGAACGCCTCAACCAGCAGCTGGAAACCGGCCTCCGTTGCCTAGTGTCCCAGAACCCCTCGACATGGAGCAACCACCTGGTCTGGGTCGAGTATGCCCACAACTCCCTACCCACCTCTGCCACAGGATTCTCCCCCTTTAAGTGTGTTTATGGGTATGACCCACCTGTTTTTTCTGCCCAGGAACCTGAAGTAAAGGTCCCCTCTGCCCACGCCCTGATTCGACAGGTGTTGATCCGCCAAGGGGATCGCACCAAGAAAGCGGCGGATCGCAAGCGACGACCCGCACCTGCTTACCATTCAGGTCAGAGACTATGGCTATCTGCCAAGAACTTACACCTTCGGGTTCCCTCTAAGAAATTGGCCCCACGCTTTGTGGGGCCCTTCCCCATCACCAAGGTCATCAGTCCAGCCGCAGTCCGTCTGCGCTTACCTCGCTCCCTCCGGATCCACCCCACATTCCATGTCAGCCAGGTCAAACCTGCCAAGGAGAGTTCCCTGGTCCCGCCCCTCCCACCCCCTCCTCCTCCTGAGGTGATTGACGGGGGCCCAGTCTACAAGGCTGTTGGCTGTCCGCAAGAGGGGTCGGGGCAGGCAGTATCTAGTGGACTGGCACAGGTACGGCCCTGAGGAGAGACAATGGGTCCCTTCACGGATTATTATAGACCAAGACCTAATCACGGACTTTCACTGTGATCACCCTGAACAGCCTGGACCGTCTGGTAGCCGGTCCTAGAGAGGGGGCTTCTGTCACACCGTGGTGAGGTTGTCTTGTCTGGGCTCACTGTGTCTCGTCATTTCCTGTTTTATTTTGAAATGCCTAACTCTCCTCTCGTTTCAGAACACTTGACCTTCCTCATGTCTCCGGTGTGTCCTCCTGATTACCAATTGTCTCCACCTGTTCCCCATTTTCCCCCACAGTTCAAATAGTCTGTCTTCCCCTTGTCTTGTGCCAGTGTGTCGTCGTTTCACGTCCCACACCAGTGTTGCGTCCATGCCACAGTCCTTGTTTCTTCGTGTAAGCCTTTTTGATCCTGAGTGAATTTTTGTTGGTAATTTCTATATCAGAGTTAGCTCTTTTTCAACATAGCCTTTTGTTTTCTGTTTTTTTTTTTTTTTTTCCTCTATATGAGTGACCTTTTGTTTAATTAATGTTCATAGCTTTTGTGTTTTCCTCCTTGAGAGTGATTTTTGAGTTTCATAACATTTTCATAGACTTACCTTGATCCTCCGCTTAGTAGCGTGAGTTTTCTTTTGTTTTATTAGTCAGGCTTTTCCTCCACATGAAGTGTTTTGTGTTGTCCCCCTTTTTCCCTCGTAACTCCCCGTTAAAGTTAGTGTTTCATAGCCCTGTTTTCTTTATTCACTTGGTTCTGAGGTCATTGCTGCCGAGAATAAAGTCTGACTTACAAAGCCTCTGCTCCTGAGTCCTGTTTGAGTCCCAGCCTGACAGAAAGGGGGGAAAAAAATGAAACAAGAAAGCAATACTAATTTAATAGATTACCTATCTACCTTTTTCATCCACGTGATTCCAGTATTCTAGTATCACTTTCTCCATCTATTTTCAGCAACATAGCTCTGGTTTCTTATTTTATATGTAGTCTTTTCCATGATATGCACTTCGCTTTTTTTTTTTTTTTTTTTTTTTTTTTTTACATCCAGGTTCTAACAAATTGTTATTGTGCTGCGACATAATTTTTCAAATCCGGTAAGGCAAGTCCGCCTTTTTCTTTGGACAACTTCAATGCTCTGTTTCAGCCTAGCTTTTTTACCGTCTCGAGCATATTATCCCAATGTTTAAAAGTGACACTGTTGATTATAAGGGGAAGAATCTGAAAAAGAAATAAAAAAACGAGGCAGCACATTCATTTGTATTCGTATTCAAAGATGTATGGCCAGAGGACCTGTCAGGTTTAAGCCACCTAGAACATTATTAAACACACAGGGAAGAAAGACAAAGGACAACAGCGCTCATTTTTACTTGCAAGGAGAACAGACAGAGATATGTTCAGTTACATTCTCTACCTGCTCTGACGTATCTCTTCTGTTCTATCTTTTTCCTTAGGGTGGTCCCTAGTTACATGACGTTGCAGCTCTAAAGGGTGGGGAACACACAGCTGCAATGTAGTGGATAGATGCTTATTGTATAATCATATTCAAGGTACACCTCTAAAACATGACACACCAAACACTTTGAGAAGCTAGTTCATAACTGAAGTAATCTGGTTTCTGCCTCCTCCCTGTCTTCATGTTCCTCTTCGAAGGTCGTTGCTGATCTCCAGAGGTATGATCTCAGCTCCTGTTAGAAAAAAAAAAGTTTCTGCATTCCTGCAGGGTTAGTAAAAGTAGAGCAATGCTGTGATAATCATTTTATGTACCTTTATTCTAACAGGACCCAATCAAAGGCCTTTTCTGTGTCCAGTAATGAGTACTGTTGTTTGCCATTGCAACTTCTTAGCATATTCTACAATATTTAAAATGTGTCTCATGTTGTCTGCTATTTGTGTCCCCATGATAAACCCAGTTTGGTATGTATTAATTATGTTAGGAACAATCTTGTTAAGTCTGTCAGATATTAATCCGCTAAATATTTTGTGATCTATGTTTAAAAGTGATATCAGCCTATTTGAGGCACATTCCATTGGAGATTTCCTTTCTTTGTATATGAAAGATATTATTGATGTGTTCCAAGTTTCTGCCCAAATTCCCTGCTGTAAGGCCAAGGTTAAATGCCTTATTCAAGACTGCAGCTAGCTGGTCTCTAAACTCCCTATAAAACTTTCCTGTGAACATGTCACTGCCAGGGCATTTTCCAGTTTTAAGTAAAGTTTGAAATAATGTGTGAGTCTTAATAAGAATCGCAATTCCTCTTCTAGATGATTTAAATGAGGAATAAAATACTTGTGTCTCGCACAACTTTTGAAGTTTATCATGCTCCAGATCTGACAATCTAGTCTCCTGTAGAAAGTTCTTGTCATATTTTTTTTTTCCTTTTGATTGAGTTATTGAGTCTGTTTACATTATAAGATATAACCCTTAAGCTAATGATTCCGGCTTGAGGTGGAATTTTTGCTATATGTAACATCAGTTTCCAACTTGAGTGAGTACTTGCAGCTTTACAGCCCTGACGCACCCCCAAGGGTTCAGAACACCCCCTTGAGAACCCCTATTTTAAAGCAAGCACCCACAGGAAAAAAAATAATAAATTGAAATTCTCACCACAAATAAAGAGTTACAGCCTGCTGCAATTTCATAATTCTCTTTAACAGAATAAGAAGCCCTTGAAATAGCTCTTTTTCTCAAGTCCCCACATTCTGTAACTCTATTGTGATGGATCACTACATTATAATATTTAAACATCAAGGCTGTACAGGGCAGTCCTCATCACTGAGGCTCCAGTGGTGGCTCTAATAACACAATGCAGCTTCAGCAATTCACTCGAGACGTGTGTAAGCAAATTGTTTTGTACACATTGATTTATGACATCTACAATCAAAGCATATATCATAAATAGATGATCCACATTGTCACAATTCATCTCTCTGATCATTTCATCAAATGCTTTGGGTAATGACCGTTCATCTGTGAAAGAGGGAACCATGATGAGTCAACCCCACAAGGGTCCTGTGTGACTTCAAACCGAGTCCAACCTCTTTCTCATTTCATTGACACAATTATCATTTGTTGTGTTTTCAATCACCCCTTGTAAAATAAAGACTAACTGGCCGGTAGTCCAGTGTTCCTCCAAATACGCCATCAATTTTCCACAATAATCCCCCATTTTTTCATCTCTTCTTCACCGCTCCATAGGGTGAAGGCTTCTTCAATGCTTTTCAACTCAGGGGCGTTTCCTTTTTCTACCAGTTTATCGTACAGGTCGGCGATTTTCTCCTTCACGCGTCTTTTGAATTTCAGATCGTCGAGAAAGGCTTCTGCTAGACCTTGGATCCTCTCACCCGACACTTGGATGGAGAGTGATTTTCCAAGGCTGCGGCGATAGCAGGAATAAATTTATCCGTCCAAAAAACTGAGATGACTTGGTTCAGCAGATGAGAGACCATGGCTTTCACCGTGTTCAAAAGAATGGCGAACAGCCGTCCGTCGGTCACATCCTCTCTCTCCGGTGCACTTTCCGTTGAAGATTGGCTTGGGCTAACCTGCGGGGAAGGTGGTGTGTCAGGAGCAATCTGTATAGCTGTCGGGGAGTTCGGTGGTGTTGCGAGATATCTGTTCGACGGAAAAGGAGCGGGTCAGATGTCTTTTCCTGCGAGACTGAAAAGTCAGCGGGCTAGGAGGACAAGGACTCGGCGGGTGAACCGCTGTGGGTATGAAAGACATGATTTTATCTTCTTATTCTTGTCGTTCTTTTCTATCTTTTTTAAAGTACGGCTGAGAGGAGGCGGAGTTACTTGCACGCAAGTGGAACAGAACGTTTTCTGTAAGCGTGTTGGAATTGGTTGGGAGGAGGAGTTATTTGTAGACCAATGGCACAGACCAATACACCAGAATTTTTCTCACCAGCAGAATGTCTCTGAAACACTGCTCGCAAATAGAGTCTTAATTTTCTCTGCGTAATTTCTCCATCACCGTCAACCAGTTCTTGAACGGAATGTGCAAACATCTCTGAAACACTCCGCACCCGTTGTTGAAATACTCCAACACAAACTCGTCCTCACACCCTTCACTCACCCAAGGGGCAGCTCTGTAGTACCATTGACCCGACGGGGTGCTCTTGGTCTCCCACACAATGCTGGCTGCAATTCTTTTTTTTGGCACTCCTGATGATCCCTCTTCTTCTTATTATTTTTCTTTTTTCACACCATTCACTCTTAAATTTGTTACACCCACCAACGTCAGTGCCGACCAGTTTGTTGAGGTGAGTGTCAATCTAGATCCTGTCAGGCTGTAAACCTCATCTTTTTCCAAATGGTAAAAACACATCTCTTGAGAGGTGTAGTTGAACACGTACCTCCAGGCACTGCCATCCGACAGTTTCCACTCTCTGTGGAGAGCCTCGGGTGCTGGAGTCTGAATCCGACACAAATATGTCACACGCTTCTTCGGAACTCCTTGTAATACATGATAACTCGTTACAGGAGTCTTGCCGATCACCACATTCGGTGCGGCAGACTCTGATTTCATGTTGTTTTCAGCCATTTTTCTTACTCTCGCAAAAAAACAAACCAAAAAACCTCAACACTTTAATTTTTTTTCCTTTCACTCCAGCAGCACTCGTCCTACTCTTTGCCGGTCAGCCTCTATATGAATTTGGCGCCATTCTGCTAATACCCGCTAGGGGAGTGGTTAGGAGGGAAACACCTCATTGCTAGGGCCGGATCAGTAGGTGAAACCTACCTCTTCTCCAGTCAACCCTGATTTGCAACGACCCTTCATAGAGAGAAACACTCTCTTTCCATTTTCTCATGTGAAAATCGTTGTCTCGTCAATATCCTCTCCTTTCATTACAACAGAGGTTTGAACAACGGATGAAACCTACCTCTTTTCCACTCAGCCGTGATTTACAAAGATCCTAGTGAGTAGCCCTCCCTCCAGGAGGAGGGAGAAAACACAACTTTCAGATTATTTAAAACTCTTTTTCTATCTTGTTTTGTGAATATCATTGTATTGTCAATATCCTACCTCTCTGTAGAGAGAAACACTCTGTGTACCGTGTCATGTGAATATCATTGTCTCATCAATATCCTCTCCTTTCACTACAGCAGCACACGTCCTACCTCTTTGCCTGTCAGCCTGTAAATGAATTTGGCGCCATTATGCTCATACTCGCCCTCGAATGATCTGATTGGTTGTGACCTCATCGCTAGGGATGTGGACACACTAGGGGAGTGGTTAGGGGTGGGGAAACGCTCTCATTGGTCGAGAGGGGCGGGGTTAAAAGGTTGACTAAGATCAAAGGACCTGTCAAGTTTGATGAGAACGTGTTCATATTACACTCTGACAATAATTCAGTTCTAAAAATATGGGCCACTCACATCGAGGTAAGATTACGCTGAATCTGTGACAATTTCATGAAAGATATAGTTTTATTGTAAGTTGCATGACTGGTGTGACTCAGAAACCACCAAACCCAGAGCTGTCGCAATTTTTAATTCCAATTTCTTCCACTATTTAATCCTTGTTTTTATGTTTGATAAAAGCTCCAGTTATAGAATTTTACACTGCTCCGCCAGAGTAAGTAGTTTCTTGGCCACAAGCCACACCAAACCTATGCCTGGCAATAAATATCCCGGGGTATTTTCTCCCTCTTCTAATAGTCTGCCAATATGACTGTACATGTCTGTACTTACATGTGATATAGTATACTATCAGTACTGCAAAATCCAGAGCTTTTGTCAGTTGCTGCTGTTTATAAAATGACAGCAGTTCTCAGCAGTTTTCACACAAAGCAGCGACTCACGCTGTTGCCTGTCGAGAGCAATTTCACTGGCTGGAATCTGGCCCGTATGGCTAGCCTAGAAAATTTTAACTCAAAGTAGGAGTCAGTGTCAGGATAAGAAATGATTCCACTCTCATTTTAAAAGCACATTCCCCATTCATGGAACAGATGTGACAAACTATTTAATTGAATGTGCAGGTGGCACATGAAGTGAGTTTATGTAACGTTTGCATTTAAATTTCTCAGTAGGTTAAGCAAGTTGGAAAACTCTTTAGTCAGTGAGAAAAAAGTTTGATTGCACAATCTCATATCACACTCAGAAATTCAATCAAGATTAGTGTAAGCCTCCTAGAAGCTTCAGTAATTAGTGCTCTTCCAAGCAAAGCGAGCTTACCATTCGGCTAAATAAGGGCTGCTGCAATAGGCTTAAAGTAATTGCCTTACTCTATAAATCTTAATTTCTCTTACACTTCATGCACTGCATCCAACTAAATAAGGAATTTAACATCCATATATTTGCACTTTTTTTCAGTCAAGCTTTAATCTCAGGGTTTCATGCCGCACCTTTGAAATGATGCTCTAGTGGATGTTCACTGTGTGTATTTCTCTTGCTGTGGGAAGAGAAGGTATAGTGAGTTCTCCCCTCCCTGTCTATCTGCCCTTGGTGTTGTTAGTTCCAGATGTGCAAACAATGCATAATAATGTGATTTATATAATTATCTAGTTACATGCCGTCAAACACAATTAACAAAACAACACAATCCCTGCCAAAAGTCCAATAGATGTGACTGCTTACTGTTTGCATGGTGGGAACACATGGATCTGGAACAATATTGCTGAGGTGTTTCCATCTACGGATTAGCTCATACATATGTAGTTAATTAATGATACAGCAATTATGGCAAGAATTAAATAGTTCTGAATAAATGATTTAATAATATTTCTGTCCTCTGATGCAGACACACAGACAGTGTATTCAGGCCGCAGATGGATTATCTCTGTTTTTCACAAAATAAAATGGCATTTTACATATATATATATTTATATTTTTGGTCTTTTACAGTATCTTAATCTTTTTCAGCATCAACGTTATTTTAAGATTACTGTGATTTTACAAATCCTGTCACATTTGTGTGTATTAACTGGCGTTACTGGCCAGAGCATTCCTTTTCAGGAGGTGGCCTTCAAGGGGAATGCTGACGTAATCGGTACGTAGCCACGTTTTTGTGTGTACCCTTGTCCATCTCTCCAGTGAATGGTGTGAGAAGTAATACCAGCTGTAGCCACTGTAAGTTTTATAGTCGGTGTGATGCAACTCACCTCTGCAACCCTAAAAGTACTGTATTGTAATGTTGGAAGCTGCCCATGTGTGGTCAGCGGTGGAGCACGCCAGTGGCCTCCTGAAGTGCCGGTGGTGCTCCTTGGATGTGTCACAGGGCAGACTTCTTTACCATTGTGTCAAAGTGTGCTGCATCATAAGAGCACAATGTGGCACAGAGGAATGGTCCCCCCCCGGCATAATGACCTGGAGGCAGAGCCCCCTTCAAGACAAGCGGGATATTAACAGGGTGAGAGACTCCGTCAGGATGTCGTGGCATTTATAAAGACATTGCCTTTTATTATATCTGCAATTGTCAACCATTGCATTTCTCATTTATCAGAACTCCTCCGTCAGGTTGTTGATTGCTTGTATTGTCTCCCTTTGTAGCTGCAGGATAGTATTGGTGAACACCCGATCGTCCACAGCTGTTCACAGCTGCAGCAACCTGTTGCCACTCACTTTGCTTCCTTTGGTTTGTGATTCCGATGCCGTGACCTCCAAACAGGATGGTTTTTCAGGCCTCCACCTTACCAACAACCTTTCTTCCTGTATCCATTGGAAGAAGTGGCACAATGTACCTTTGACAGATCACTTGTATATATGGTATGGTAATAATATGATAACATTCATCCAAGGCCTTGACATCTTGAATCATCCTCAGCTAGATAGCCAGGGAGAGCATAAAGGACAGCACAGTGTTAGAGAACATGTTCCTTCAATAAGAGCATAATTTATTTCTCGCTGACGGACTGGCAAAGATTGAGCAGAGCCAACTGCCCAGAAAGCATAAGGTGTGGTGCTACCACCCCTTGATACTGATACTGATATGCACAAGCGTGTTGCAGAAAGTGTATTACACCATTTCGGGTCACTCGTGGTTGTCCTGTGTGTTACCTCATGTGCTGTTTACTTTGATTAATAGACTGTAAACTGTTATCAAACTTATACTTAGCTAAGTATTCAACATTTATTTCCCTTTCCTAAACTGTACTGACGATTCTGTAGCTCCACCAATCTAACTAAACAATTAGCAATGCCCTCTAGCTTTCTCTCTCCACTCTCTCTTCCTCCTATTGCCTCTCCCTCTCCTCTCCTGTCTTGTGTGCTACATGTCTAGTTATTTATAGTCAAATATAGTCAAAAGTTATAGTCTTTTGACGAAAATGCAATTTTAGTTTTAGTCAACATCTATAACAATTTAAAATATGAAGTGTAAATGCTAATCATGTAATCACGCTAAGAACCCAACGTGACACAGGTGTCACACATCCTTTAAATGTTATGGAAAATTCCATGAACAGCTTTATCCTTGATTTTAACCCATGAAGTCCCAGAGCGACACATACTAAACATTTTGGTGGGTCATTTGACAGGTCATGTGACTTAGTCTTCCTATCACCCCATTTCCAAGATCTCTGTGTGTCACCACTTTCACAACCTGTTAGCAACTTTACACTTCACTGATAACACTGATCAGTCAGACAGGCAGGAAGAGGAAAAGTGCTGGAAGATCTGTCCATGGCTTTTCCCAGCATGTGAATGAACCATCTCACTGCTTCAATCATATCCTTGATCTTTTTCTAACATATGGCATTGAAACGTGGCATTGAAAAAAGCTGTTGCAAACCAATTACATGATCATCTGCATAGGAATGGCTTGTTCGAAGAGTTTCAGTCAGGATTTAGAGCGCATCACAGCACAGAAACAGCGCTGGTTAAAGTCTCCAATTATATTCTAATGGCTTCAGACAATGGATCAGCCTCCACAGTTCTCCACTTAGATCTCAGTGCTGCATTTTAACACCATTGTCCCACCCATTCATTCAACTTCTACCACTTTTCCATTTGGTGCTGTAGCCAATCCCAGCCAACGTTCTGCGCGAGGGCAGGGTACACCCTGGACAGGTTCCCAGTTAACTGCAGGACCAATACACAAAGACAAATAGAACCAAACAACCACACACACTCGCATTCAGACCTACAGACAATTTAGAATCATCACTTAACCTGGATATGCATGTCTTTGGATGGTGGGAGGAAGCTGGACTATCCGGAGGAAACCCACGCAGACGCGGAGAGAGCGTTCAAACTCCACACAGAAAGGTCCCAGGCCAGGAACCAAACCCGCTACCTTCTTATTGTGGCGCGACTGTGCTAACCACTATGCCGCCATACTGCCCCACACTACTGACCATAATATTTTATTACAGAGACTGGAACATGACAAGGGGATTAAAGGAAATGTACTAAGGTGGTTCAAATCCTATTTATCAGATTTTGTTTTGACTTTCAGTTTTGACTGACCATTCGTGTTCCGTTTGTTTTGATTCCTGCACTGACAGCTCTCCCTCTCCTTCCTTCTCCTGCAGTGGCAATGATGAATGTGTGTTTTTGTAAGATGACCTGCAGGTGTGTGTGTGTGCTGCCAAATGGCCATGTGACCGGGTTGCTGCATGCTGATTGGCGGGCTGATGACTTTTACTCACCACTTGATGCCAACCTTGCGCCTCCATCCCCAAATTGCCAGCCAGGTGAAAAGTGTTGTCCGCTCTCTAGATGAGATGGTGGTTTACTTGTGGCTCAGACAATCTCTGATAATTTCAGTTATCAGGCTCCTCTTCCGTGGAACCAATTTCCAGTATCGGTCTGGGGGGCGAACTTTACTCTACCCCCCATGTCGCTCTCTCTCTATCAACCCAACCAGTCAAGGCAGATGGCAACCCCCCATCCCCATGAGCCTGGTTCTGCCTGAAGTTTCTGTCCCTTAAAGAAAGTTTTTCCTTGCCTCTGTTGCCAAGTGCTTGCTTATGGGGGGATCTGTTGGGTCTCCTTAAATAATTTTATAAATAGTTTGGTCTAGACCGGCTCTATATGTAGAGTGCCTTGTAACTTTGTAATGATTTGGCCTGATACAAATAAATCTGATTTCAGTGCTTTCAGAGCTTTTTAAAAAGTGAGATGGGATTGTGTTCAGAGTGCTTAATGTTGACTTCAAATTCTGAACTGTTTCTTTTAGGGTTTTTCATTCAACCATATTAAATTTTAACATCACAGTTGAGCTATTTCCAGGTTTTAGACACAGATTAGTTTTGTTTGACTGTTAAACTGTTAAGTCTAAAGGCTCTTTTTCTTTTTCACGATAAACTTGGAAAATTCATTGCATTTTTTCAGTGGAGAGGACTTTTGTGCTTATCTGTTTTCAGTTTATCAACCATAGCAAACAGAGTGCAAGAATTGTTGATGTTCTTGTTAATCATGTCAGATGCCACACCGTGGTGAGGTTGTTTTATTTTGAAATGCCTAACTCTCCTCTCGTTTCAGAACACTTGCCCTTCCTCATGTCTCCAGTGTGTCCTTCTGATTAACGATTGTCTCCACCTGTTCCCCATTTTCCCCCACAGTTCAAATAGCCTGTCTTTCCCTTGTCTTGTGCCAGTGTGTCGTCATTTCATGTCTCACACCAGCGTACGTCCTAGCCACAGTCCTCGTCTCCTTGCGTAAGCCTTTAATCCTCTACGGAGTGAATTTTTTGTTTGTAAATTTCTATATCTGAGTTAGCTCATTTTCAACAATAGCCTTTTGTTTTTCCTCTATATGAGCGATTTTTTTTTTTTTTTTTTTTTTTTTTTGTTTGTACAATCTGTTATTTAGATTAATGTTCATAGCTTTTGTGTTTTTCCTCTTCGAGAGTGATTTTGAGTTTTTATACATTTTTATAGAGTTACCTTGATCCTCCGCTTAATAGCGCGTGAGTTTTCTTTTGTTTAGTCAGGTTTTCCTCCCTACGGAGAGTTTTGTGTTGTCCCCCTTTTTCCCTTGTGACTCCCCGCTACAGTTAAGGTTTCATAGCCTGGTTTCCTTTATTCACTCGGTTCTGAGGTCATTGCTACCAAGAATAAAGTCTGTGACTGACAAAACCTCTGCTCCTGAGTCCTGTGTGAGTCCCAGCCTGACACCAGATAAATGTAGCTGTCTGGCCTTGCAGAGCTGTTAAACTTACAAAAGGTGTTTGTACAGTTCATTGTGAATTTGAAGTTTAGGTTGCGCTCAGCTTTACTGCATTCTCTTTTCAAGTTTGTTAACACAGTAGTGTCCCTCATTGGTGTTTTCGGTTTGCTCAAAGTGTTCTTGATTTTGACCAGTTCAACAGCATCCGTTACATACAAGAGTTTTGAGTTGAAATGATCCAAGAGTTCATCACCTGACTCAGTACTCATTGTTGGTGATGTAGTTATAGCTAGTGTTGGGCAGTAGCATCACTGCAGTAGCATCACTACAGTAGCGGACGTTTGTAGTTTAACTACATTTCTCAGTTGCTTGGTGTTAGCGTCACTGTTTTCTGAATTAAATAACTTCTCAATAGTCAAGCTCACTTACTTACTGACGCTGATGTGACGGTTGCACTTGTAAGTTGTAGGTAAAGTAATTTTCCAACTAAAGACAATCTGCAAATTTTGAAAAACTTCTTGTGTCCACTGCTTATCAGTCAAACTTGTTTCCATGAGAAAGAGAGTGAGAGAGAGATCTAGATGGGATTTTCCCATTCATGGTTTACATTCAGGATAGTGACAGTACACTCAAGACATGCAGATTTGTATCTGACCACACAATGTTTAGAGAATGTTTATACGACTGTTTAATTTCTCTGTGACTGTGTGTTTATAAATAAGATGAGAAGAAAAGCATAGACCTGCATTTTAGTCAAAACAAAAACAAACAGAATATTCATATTATTTTGTCATCTTGTCAAAATCTCAAATTTCTAGTCAAAGCAAATCTTTTTACACTTAAAAAACACTTGAAGCAAATTGAAGCAAGGTTCTTTTTCCTTTGGCTCTTTTTGGATGGCTTGTCCTCCTTTCATTCCATTTTTACACTAGTTGATAAAACTAAAATTTGGGGGTGATGCTTCGTTAGGAAAAGCAGCGCTTGTGGCCTCTTTTAACCATGTTTCTATCAGAAAAAGAAAATCTAAACTGGCAAATTACCATAGAGGACTATAGAGTGCACCTGAATATACTGTTATACAGAATATCAAAACATCATTTGATGTGGGGTTATTGGTGTATTTTCCAGCCCTCAGCCCCTGATTGGGGCTTTTCCTTGTGTTTTGAATGGCCCTTTTTCTTAGGTTTTTGGCACTAACAGTGTGTTTAGCTGCTTTGCATTCATCATCACACATTTAGAGTCAATGGATTATACCTGTTGAGCAATGACACTTCAGATGGTTGAGTGAGTGTTGGAGCTTTCAGATATAATTTCCTGCTGGAATTTCCTCTACAACAGACATGGCTTTGGACTTTGGTCTAGCACCAGTGCTGTGCCACTAGATGGACACAGTAGTACAGTCTGGTGAATGCTAAACAGCACAGCTGCATGATACTGTGCGACACTTCCCCGTGTTTATAGATAGAAGTGTTTACAGCAAGAGTGTGTGACAACAAGCAATGAAATTATGTTGTGCACTAGAAGGGGTAATTTGGAGATTGGCAATTAATATCAGTGATTATGAAACTGATTGTTGATATCTAGAATTATTTACTATAAGTAGTAAATTTCAGGTCACCACTCTGTTACCAGGGGCCAATGTCCAAATTAGCAAAATCAATATCAAGTCTCAAAAAGGCTAACAGAAGGAGTAAATCCGAGCACTGGCTGTTATAAATCCAGCAATTTTCAATTATAGTCACAATAATTACAAACGACGACGGTTTAACATATAACAGAATGTATTCACAGCAATAATTATTCAAAATAACATCACTCTTGATAAATGGCTGTAATAGTCAGATTATTCCATAACACACATCAGCTACTAAACTACAACAGGTAACACACATGTAATAAGAACAGGTTAGCAATCTGGATAGCCTTAGCGATGGTGATAGCTATAGTGGTAACAATAGTACCAACATAAGCAGCAACACGTGCTGAATCCCTCGGCGGCAGCAGGGAAGACCACGGAAGACAATTTTTCTTTGTTAGCTTCCGGTAACAAAGTTGGCAGCTGTCCGCGCTGAGTTCAAGGAGGAAAAAAGGAAAAACAAAGAAAAACAGAAAACAGCAGTTTATGCTACTACTACAACCGGGGTATGGGAAAAAGGGAAGATGGAGAGTCACGGAGCATCTTTATTACCTGTGTGACCTGCGTCCAGCCAATGCCCTCCTGTTCAAACTCAGTCGGAATTCCCATCACTAATATGAACTACTAAATATCATGACAGGGATTTTTTCTTTTCACCCCCACCCTCATTTGGAGCTGCAAATCGCTGTGGTCATAGCGTTACTGAAGAATATTCTTCGAATTCAGACAACCCTTCAGGCCTGATGTGAGCCAAAGGCCAATTTATGTCACTAAACATCTAACACACAGGGGAAGGAAGAGGATAGGACCAATGGCAATAGTCTTATACTAATCGCTATGACCAATTCTACATATCAAATAGAACAAATAAAACCTGCTGAGTTGAAATAAATAAAGACTAATGAACTCTCGTAGACCCAGATAGAGGCTTTACTCTGTGTGCACACATTCGAAAGGTATGAAAAAGGTGATGAGCCTTAGTAGCTCACATGCTCTAATGTGAGCTATAGGGATTCAGTTAAACCTGAGACCTTTCTCACAATCTTTCTCACACTGACTGTCATGAAGACAAATGCCTGGAAAAATAACCTAAAAAAAGACAGATAGTCTGTCACTTGTAACTTTCTCTCTGAGTGATCTGCTTCGCTGAAATCATTGCACAGTGTTTGTCTTTATTATATGCGTCTGATGATCTCGTCAGATGGTCCTTTGGTTAAAAAACCAGGACAAACTATAAGCGGACTAGCCCTATACTGGCTTTTTATACTGACTTGTTTTTTTAATTGTTTGGTAAATACAACACTGTGAAATAACACTAGGAACCAGGCAAGCTGCTGCTAGATAGTATTTAATTTTAGGAGCCACATCTGTCTAATTCATGCTGTTCATATAGTACTACAGATTTAGATAGACTGAAACAGATTGAATCAGTGGATAAAACCAGCAATGTATCTGGAGTTGGATGAGAAAGTACTCGCAGATGAGAAATTAATTGACAAACAAACTGTTTTTCTTCTGAGGCAGGATTGAGGATGAAGTGAATGAAAGTGACTGACTTTTCTCTAAATTGTTGATGGCATAGTGATTTGTATGAACTGTGATTAAGGTAAATTACTGAACTGCACAAAGATACTGCCAAACAAGTTTCAGCCAGCCACGGTGAATGCTATTGTTATTTGCTGTTCTGTCTGGTTCACATAAAGAAATGTCAGCCTGTGTCAGGTGTCCATCTTGAGGTAACATTCCAGCTACAGACCTCTGCCTGTTATTAACACAAGAGCAAACAGATTTTGTGATGCTTTGTTTTTCAGTTGTTCAAAACAAATATTCAAATGCCTTAAAGTGATATGCAAATCTCTGAAAAGGAAAACATTGAGATCCTACTAAAAGAAATTAAACGCTGAATCCATCAGCAACAATCACACCTTTGTTCATTTCAATACACTGATGGGTCCTGCTGCTACAGCGAGAGAAAACAAATCCTTGAACCTAAACAACCACATAGGTTTCTTTTTTTGAACCCTCTGTTATTACAGGTATTACTGGTATTAGTGAAATAGCCAAATTATAGTGACCAATAGAGTCAAAAAAATGGCAAGTGGATTGACTCGGCGGTGTTATATTGATTTTGATGTTTGGTTATTCATTTAGTTGGTGATCAAGCTGTGTTTGGAGCAATCTTTTAGACCCCTCCAGCCAGTGCCATAACAATTCCCTGTTGCCAGTGTCATAGTTCCGCTCAGCCTTGGACAGCCGCCGTGACAGGAAGGCGCTGGGATGCATCTTCCAATCCTGTGCTGTCCGTTGTGAGAGGATGGCCCCAACCCCCTCGTTGGAAGTGTCAACTTCAACCATAAACTGTTGCAGAGGGTCTGGTAAGGTGAGAATGGGAGCCGAAGAGAAGCAATGTTTGAGGGTCTGGGCTTCAGTGGAACCACACCTGAGGAGAGGTAAGAGTATGGAGTAGGGCTGCTATAGCGCAAAAGTCTTGAGTCTCCTGTCTGCACACATTAGCTGTCTTTTCTTGAGTTTACTAGCATTCAACAGTGAATGGACTCACACACATCTGAACAGTCATTGAGAGAGTCCCGAGATCTCAAAACATGCCGTTTATATAGTCTTCTTGACAAAGGGAGTTAGTGTGATGGGAAAACTGTTCAAGGTAGTTAGGTCTCAGCAGCACAGATTGTTATGAGAATGATGCTAACACCATATGTTTTGTCTACTAACAGAAAAGACAATGTCAGAATGTTCCAATCACATGGCTATCCGGCGTGGGCCACTCAGCCACAACACTGACTTCAGCTGGTCCATCTGCACACTTCCAGGGGCTACGATGAAGCCCAGGAGACAATGTCAATATGAAAAACACTTTTTTCAGCCTTAACATACAGTAGAGTCTGTGTCTAGCAGTCTGTGCAGTACCTTAGCTACGATCAATGTGTGTGTCCAGGTCAGGTGAATAAATAAGAATATCATCCAAGTAAACGTACACAAACTGGTTGAGGAAGTCTCTCAGCACGTCATTGATCATGTCCTGAAAAACTACTGGTGCATTGGGAAGTCCAAAAGGCATGACCAAATGCTTGTAGTGTCCACTTGGAGTGATAAATCCCATCTTCCAATTTTCACCCTCCCTTATTGTAACCAGATGGCATGCATTGTTAAAGTCTAACTTGGTAAAAATCTTGGCCTGCAGGAGCTGGTCGAATACAGAAGTCATGAGGGGGCGAGGGTAACGATTCTCTATTGTGATGTCATTGAGAGGGTTATAGTCAATGCAGGGTCCCAAGGTCCCATCTTTCTTCTCCACAAAGAAGAATCTGGTGTTTGCTGGTGACAACGAGGGGCGAATGAGCCCTGCCCTAAGTGAGACACCTTCATAGCCGCTTTTTTCAAATACAGGCGTCCCTCAGGGATGGTGGAACCAGGGATGACGTCTATGGTGCAGTCATATGGTCGATGTGGGGGATGTAACGTTGCCTTAGTCTTACTAAAAACTTCCTGGAGGTGGTGATAGCAAGAGGGAACAGAACTCAGGATACTCTTGGTCTGTGGCAGGTTTAGCAGAAACCAAGTTAATTTGAGCAGAATCTTCCCCCTGAGTCAGGGCATTAATACAGTTGCCCACACAGTCCTCCCCCCGTCACACAATAATTCCTATTTTCCAATTGATGTGGGGATTGTCACGAAGCAGCCATGAAAGTCCCAAAATCAGTGCATGAGAAGTTGCACAAATAAAAGTTCAGCTGTTCTTTATGGCCATTAATATACAGTTCAATAGGTTCTGTGGTGTGTGCAATGTAAAAAGCCTGTTACCGTTAAAAGCACTGGCGTTGGCATTGTTTTGTTCTGAGTCTGAGTTTATCAGCAAGTCCCCAATCCATCATTCGCCCCTCAGCCTCTGAGTCTATGAGTGCTTTTAAGCCTGTGGTGGTGGCGTGGTGTGTTACCTGAACGGGTGTGAGGCTACTTTGAGAGGAGCTTGAGGCTGTGACTTGACCACGCCCCTCCCCTTGGGTCTCTTGGCTGGGCAGATGGCTACAAGATGACCTGTCTCTCTGCAATAAAAATACCATCCCTCCTGCTGTTGATTCCAGCGCTCCTCCTGTGTCAGTTGAGTTCTGACCAGCTGTATAGTCTCTCCCTCTCCTTCTGTGGGAGAGCAATGATGTTGCGCTGGCGGTGAGTGGCGGAGAAACTGCCAGACTGGTGCATGGGAACACTTCTGTTCCTTCATCACTGATGTCGATCTGCCTCTCCATTGTTGTCGGATCTTGTGGACTCTGTTATCCGCTCAGATGGTGAGTGCGATGAGGGAGTCCAGATCTGGAGGCTTTATGAAAACATCATACAATGGCCTGGAGTTCCATCCACTGTCTGCGGACAAGGTGCAGAAGCGGATTGCATAGTCACAGATGGAGTCACTGCCTTGTCTGCCTTGTGCCTTCTCCCGGTCGGTCAATACCTGCAAGTTCTTTGCAGGGCCCTCTTGAATTCTGTGAGGGAGCCACAGAGTGGTGAGTCTCTGGACCTCTCTGCTGTGGCCCATGCTCCCGACTCTGGCTCGCAGGTGGGAAGTGATGAACACAATCTTTCCCTAGTCAGTGGGGAAAGCACGGTGTGAGTTTTCAAAGTATAGAAAACTGTCCAAAAATGTTTTTTTTACATTGTCCCATCTCTCCAGCAAAACACTGCGGAGAAGCTAACTTGGAGCTGGCTCCAATACTCGGCACTGCGTGGGCTTGAGCACCTGCTCAAGGGCGGTGAGAGGAACGGTACCTTTGATTTGGTGGTTGAGCAGTTCCTGAAGTTGCGATGTGAGAGGATCCAGTTGAGAGGCCATGGTGGTCAGGAACTCCTGGCGAGAGAGTCTGGCTTCTTGAGCATGCAGCATTGCTGCCATCTGCTCGGTCTCTGCTGAGTCCATTCTGGCCAGTGCATACTGTCAGGCCAGGACTCAAATCAGGACTCAGATGCAGTGACCAGTTCAGGCTTGCTCATCGGAGGCAGACAAAAACAAGATTGCAGAAACTCTTCAAAGGGGGGCAAAACGGGACAGTAACTCAAAAAATCGCCCCGATAGGAGGGGAAACATAGAAAACTCAAAATCGCTCTAAGCAGAGGCAAGCAAAACCAAAAAAGGAAGTAGATATAAAAAGGGGCAAAAACACACAAACAAAAGAATTGCTCTTGGGGAGGAAAAAGTACTAAACAAAGAAAAACTGGTACTGATGTGGCTGTGGCAGAATTCAGGGTCTTGAGGCAAAAGGCTGAGGTACAGGATACACAAAACAGACGAGGGGAGATGCAGGCGTTATATACACACAGGGAAAGGGGAACAGGTGCGTAATCGACGTCACTCCATCGCCATCTTGGCCATTGAAGACGTCACTCATGTGACTTACCAGCCATCTTTACTGCTCACACACCGCACCCACACACATACACACACACACTCAAGACCCATAGATAGACTAGTGCGATTGCGGTTGCTGTTGCTGTGCCACTGTGATTGTCATTGCTATCACTATTTATTAGTATTGCTGCATATGATATTACTACTGTTATCACTATAGCTATCATCATCGCTAAGGCTATCACTCATTGCTAATCCATTGTTATTTGTAACCAATTTTAACAGTGTAAAAGTGAATTGCAGTATTTAGATCAGTAATAAGGCTTGGGCTAGAATCAGAAAATGCTAAATTCTTAAGGAGCCAATGTAATGAGCAACAATGAGGAGGCAGACACGGAAATGACACTTGAGTAGCCACTCTTGTATTTTTACAGTATAATTTGGGTTTACAGAATTCAAAATATTTAGCCAATTTGTAGACAAAAAAAAAAAAAAAAGTAGTGCGCACACTAAAGAACAAATAGTCCGTTGGGGCCCTTTAATAAAATAAAGGTTGCAGGTGTTGTTATTGCAGTTCACCTGATTCCCAGGAATCCTTGGTAACGTAATGTGAATGTATAATGTGTGTGTGTGTGGTAGGTATCTCTTGGTATTGATCCGTCTTCAGTTGGGTTGGCTCACCATCTTCTATGACTGGGAATGATGTTCCAAATCCTCAGACCGTTTCCATCCTCACCAATAAAAACCTGACCTATAGACAAGGTCAACCATTTCATTCAACACCAATTATTCTCAGATGCATCATAAGGGATCAAATATCAACTAATGCACAATATTGCATACAACACTGACATAAATCATCTCTATGCAAATATCTCATATCTCTTTCTCAGTTGTACAACATATAGTCTTAAGGGTATCATTTATGAGAACTAAATGTTAAAGTGCTCACATATTTAACTGTTCATATAAACAGTGCTTCAATAATACTTATGGTAAGTAACCATTAACATTCAAAATACCATTTATCAGAACCATATCAAACCATGTGCAAATAACATTAATGGTAAACAAACTGAGTGAAGCTTAGAGGTATTGAAGTGTGCTTAAATTACTCTTACACTATAGGCCCATTCATGTCAGAGAATCTGCACTGAAAATTATCCTTTTATTTTATTTATTATGTTCAGAAATATTGCACCATATATTAATTTTAATTCACTCTCATAACCTTAATATCACCACTGCTTTGTTTAAGCACAGGGGAAAACAAGAAGGAAATGGCACCAGAGCAGCTAAAAAGTACATTTCTCACTGTTACTCTGTGTATCTAGGCGGGGCTTGCCATTCTCGGGCCTCGCAGCGGCTCTCCAGATGGTAGACAAGTGGTTAGCTGACAGGATTTCTCTCTCTCGGTCAGACACTCGGCTCAGGACATCCAGTCGGTAGGTTCTCCCACTCTCTTTTCAATTTTCACAATACGCTCCAGGGTTTTCCTTTGTTTTTTACTCCTTTTTGCTAGTAGCTGCTCTCCTTCTTCTCGCTGAGACCAGAAAAGACTGGGAGAAAAGCACGGCAGTGCTTCGTTTCCAAGCCGACAGGCTGAGCATAGCTTGCGTAGCCTCTGATTGGCTGCTGAGGACGAGGTACCCCACGTGGGATCAAGTACAATAGGATTTTTAACACATTGAAATTGTAAACAAATAAAGATTAAGGAAATAAACACAGTCTCTTTTCTTTCATCATACTGATTTAACAGCATGCTTTTTACACCTAGTTACACCCTTCCCTCCTGAACTCACGCACATCCCTGTGCATGGTACACAGTTAAAGGATGATTATGCAATGAGACAAGGTAGGTGGTTGTACAGGCTCCTCACTTATGATTTCTGCACAAGCTGTGGACAGTCCTTGAAAGAACAATTTCACTGCTGTGATCAAGGGACTTCCTAGCTCTGTATAATCCAGCCATCGTGGTGATTGACGGTTTCTCTCAGATCTCCTGACAGAATCATATGTATCTGTGTTTCTCTCTGGATCCATTGGGACTGTTTTATCCTTTCCTTCCATTTCACCTGTATCCTCTTTTCTTTTCTCAGATTCAGCTCCTTTAAGACCATCACTCTCTTGTCTCTTGTCTTTGTCAGACATATCAGAGGGAATTGAGCGTTGCTCTCCTCTGACATCTGAATCATCCTCAGGTGAGTGATTCTGAGTCAAGGCAGCTTCATCCGCTTGTTTGGTTGGAGTGACTCTATCGGCGGATAAGTATTCAGTATCACTTTGATTAGGGGTAGGCTCGATGAACATCAAAGGACCATCTGAAATAGGATTGGACACATCAGGTAAGTTTTCATGATCGGATTGGTTATCAAGATCAAGTAAGTTGTCAACATCTGGTGGGTTGTCATCATTTTGAGCATTCACATGACTCTCAACAGGACAAGGGCCTGGAGGTCCAGTATGCTGAGTGTCTTGGACATTGAGTGTCATGGGCAGATCCGGGTGCACAGGACTCTCACTGACTGTGGGGACAGGGGAACTTAACCAAACAGGAATGAGTGTACCATCCTCTTCATCTGAGGAATTCTCAACCTCTACCGCAGGTTTTGCACGGGTCCTGGCCTGCATGGTACCGGCTTTTGTACAGGCACACCGTTTTCTTCCACAGGTAGGTACCCACATGGGAGCAACAGGTCCCCGTGTAGTGTCCTTAGGGGACCGTCCCCGTTTTCAGGCTTAACAGTGTATACCGGGAGAGTGCCTGCTCTTCTCACCACTACATGGACAGTGGGTTCCCAATTGTCTGCGATCTTATGTTTTTCCCTGGATGCGGACATTCCTGACCAATACTCGATCTCCAGGTTCCAGGTCTGAAGCCGTTACATCTCTGTCATACCTCGTTTTGTTCTTGTGAGCTTGTGAGATCTTTGCAGCCTTTTCCATAGCTATCTTGTAGCACTCGTTGAGACAAAACTTGAGGTTTTGCACATGCTCAGGGTGAGATGAATGTTGACCCTCTTGTACTGGCAACTTGAAAGCAAGATCAACTGGCAGGCGAGGTTGGCGCCCGAACATAAGTTCACATGGGGTGAATCCAGTCACCTCGTTCCTGCAGTTGTAGGCATGGACCAGGTGCCTCACATGGTTGCGCCAACAGGACTTGTCTTGATTTTGGAGAGTGCCCAACATGTCAAGCAGGATACGATTAAATCGTTCCACAGGGTTGCCCTTAGGGTGGTATGGGGTTGTCCGAACCTTGTGGATTCCAGCCACCTGACAGATTTCCTTGATTGTGCGGGACTTGAAATCTGGGCCCTGGTCACTATGTAACCTTTCTGGGATACCATAGTGTACCATAAAGTTTTCTCACAGACACTTCGCTACTGTGCGGGCCTTTTGATTGGGTGTTGGAATGGCAACCGCAAATTTAGTGAAGTGATCTATGATCACCAGTGAGAGGTGATCTTGTGTGAACTGCTGTATACGTTCTCTCTCTTTCTGTGATTTCAGATCATCTACTAGCATCCCATGTGGTCTGCGTGATAATCCATCTGCATCTCCATTCTGCCCTCCTGGACAATAGAGGAGTTTGAAGGAGAATGTAGACTACGCTGGTAGCCACCTATAGCTGGTTGCGTCAAGTTTGGCTGAGGTCAGGATATAAGTCAGCGGATTACTATCCTTTACAACGGTGAAGTGGTTTCTGTAAAGACAGTCAATAAACTTTTCCGTAACTGACCACTTGAGCTCCAGGAACTCCAGCTTGTGCGCTGGATAGCGGCTCTCACTTCTTGACAGCCCCCTGCTTGCATATCCGATGACTCTAAACTGGTCCTCCTTGCTCCTGATACAACACAGCACCGAGCTCGGTGGTACTAGCGTCGGTGTGTAGTATATAGGGTTTCTGGGGGTCAGCAAAGGCTAAAACAGGGGCTGTAGTGAGGCTCTGGATGACTGACTCGAAGGCTTGCCAACAGGTTGGCATCCAGCCAAAGGGTTCTTTTGGCTCTTGTTTTCTGTCTTGTGTCTGCTGGTTTCACTTTTGATTTCTTGTGGAGAGGTGGGTAGCTGGCAGTTAAGTTGTGGAGAGGCTTTACGATGTTGGAGTAGGCCTTAACGAACTTCCTATAGTACCCAGTGATAACTTCAACCCAAACTCTTGAGTACTCTCATGAGTCTTTCTTCGTGCTCCTCAAGGGTTTTGGAAGAAACGATCACGTCATCAAGGAAGATTAACGCATCTTTTAAATGCATATCCCCCACACACCGCTCCATTAATCTTTGGAACGTGCTGGGGGCGTTCGTCACACCTTGAGGCATTCTGTTGAATTCCCAGAATCCTAGTGGGCACACGAAGGCCGTCTTTGGTTTGTCTGCTTCTTCAACCTCAATGTGGTAGTAACCCGACTTTAAGTCGAGAACAGAGAATCACTGTGAACCATTTAGGGCTGAGAATGTGTCCTCCAGCTTCGGAGGTTGTAGGCATCTTTTATAGTCTGGAGGTTAGACGCCTGTAGTCGATGCACAACCAGACATGGCCGTTCTTTTTCTGAACTACCACTATGGATGACGGGAATGGTGACTCGGACTCCCTGATGACTCCCGCATCAAGAAGCTCTTGAATGTGCTTTCGGACGGCTTCAATGTCCTGTGGGTGGATTGGCCGGGCCCGTAGTTTGAAGGGATTTTCATCTGAGAGTTTTATTTGTCTCACCTTATCTGTCCGGCCAAAGTCCAGGTCATGGTGTGCAAACACATCTGGCATGTTGTTGAACTGCTGAGTGATGCGCTGAGTGGGACTGAGGAATCACCAAAGTTGAAATTTAAGGTGGGCTCTTGGGATGATTGGGTCTCAGAGGATTTCTGTAGGGGTTCTGACTGATTAAACTATACTGTGTTCCTTTAATGTAATGTTCTGATAAGCAGTAATTTCTGCAATGGTGCACTTGGCAGGGATGACAATGTCATGGTCAGATTCATTATTGATGATGACGGGCAGCTTATGGGGCCGTAACTGTGAGAAATCAACTAAACCAGCTTTTACTAGCAAGCCACCTGGCAAGTGGCATGATGCTGCATGGAGTTCATAGACATATGGGAGCAGCAGGTGTTGCAGGAACATGGGATGGCAATGAGTCATCACCTGCAGGATTAGGACAGGGAGAGAGAGGAGAGGAACTGGGAGAGAGAGAGACTTCGGGAGAACATGATAGTGGTATGTCAGCACATCCAAGGGGAGGGACAGAGAGGGGGAGAGAGAGATGCTCAGTCCTTCCCCCAGCAGTCTAGGCCTATTGCAGCATAGCTAAGGAGTAAGTTTTCACTTTTTAACTATAAGCTCTGACATACAGAAAAGTTTCAAGCCTGGTCTTGAAAATTTTAAGGTTAAGGTTAGGATTAGGGGAGAGGAAGAGGAAGAGGGAAAGGGTTAAGGTTAGGGTTGGGGAGGGGGGGAGAGGGTTGTGTTTGGGTTAAGGTTAGGATGGGGTGGGTAGGAGTTATAGGTTAAGGTTAGGATTGGGGATGGAGGAGAAAGGGAAAGGAAGAAAAAAGGAAAAAAAAAATATATAAAACCATATGTCTATATATATATATGTAGGCCTATATATTTACATATGTGTTAAAAAGAAGACATTCATACCTTTCCCATTGTTAAATGTTGACAGGAAATACCAGGTTCCCACAGTTCATTTCGATAAAAGGTCCATATTTTCATTTAAAAAAGATATATATGGACCAAGGAAGTTGAAAATAATTAAGAGAATATTAAAATACATAAAAACATAAATATTAAATAGAAGGTAATAAATAATTTAAGTTCTTAGATAAAATAAACAGTTAGAAATATTTTATATATTACAAGTGTGAGTTAAAAATAATATATAATAAAAACAAATATTTACACACAGGGTTAGTTTAAAAAAAATGAATAAAAGAGGATAACAGTGCATGCAATAAAAATTATGTGCATAAAGAGAATCAAACATTGTATAAATAAATAAATATCTGCACTAAAAAGGGTGTATAAATTCATGTAAAACATACATTAAAAAAAGGTAAGAAATAAGACGTACATAACACGTGGAAGCAGAAAGAAGATCCATATATGAACTTGGTTAAAAAAAAAAAAATAAACAAGAAGAGGGACCATCTTTATCTTGTATTCTGAGAGGTAGGAAATGCTTGGGGAAATGGGTATTAAAAGAACGGAAAATAAGAAGAAAAGGAAAATGAAAAGTCTTTATTTTATACTAGAAATATTTAGAAGTAGGGTTAGGGTTAGAAGTATTTTTATTTTGTGTATTATTATTGGTTGGAGTTTCCGGTAAGTGTCGTCACCGGGTAACGTGTGACCCGAAAGGTGTCGTAACGTCATTTCCTGGAAGGGTTCAGGTTGTGGTGATTATGGACTGACTTTATTTTGAAAGACTGTTGCAGGAGTTCCTCTTCCTGTCTGTGCTGTGTGTGTGTATGTGTGTGTGTATGTGTGTGTTGCTTACCTTTCCCCAGAGGCTGCTCCCATCCCCCGCCCGTGGCGTTGAGGCTGATCGCACTCACCTGTAAGCCTATAAGACAGCTGCAGACTTCAGCCTCAGTGCCAAAGTATTATCGCCTCTACGCAGTGGTACACGGCTCATCCTTGCGTCTAATAAGCAAATTGAAAAAGGGATTTATCGTACTTGCTTACCTTGGCTCTAATCCTCTGAATATCTGACTGACTTCATTTGGCTTAATTGACAAATACAGCTGAGTGTCGTCTGCATAACAGTGAAAGTTTATGCTGTGTTTCCTGATATTGTGGCCTAAAGGAAGCAGATAAAGAGTGAAGAGGATTTGTCCAAGTACTGAACCCTGTGGGACCCCATAATTGGCTATAGTGCAATGAGGAGGAGCTATTGTTCACATGAACAATATGCTCAAATAGTAGTGTAACCATCTTAGTCCAGTTCCTTTCGTCCTAATTTAAATGTTCCAGTCTCTGTAAGAAAATATTATCAATGGTGTCAAATGCAGCACTGAGATCGAAGAGGAGAAGTATGGAGGCTGATCCATTGTCTGAAGCCATTAGAATATCATTGGAGACTTTAACCAGCGCTGTTTCTGTGCTGTGATGGGCTCTAAATCCTGACTGAAACTCTTTGAACAAGCTATTCGAATGCAGATGGTCATATGATTGGTTTTCTACTGCTTTTTCAGTGATTTTAGAGATTTTAGAGATGAACGGAAGTTATATGGGTCTATAATTGGCCAAAACATCTAGATCAAGATTTGGCTTTTTAAGCTGGGGTTTGATGATTGCGGTCTTAAGAGGCTGAGGTACATAACCCAAAGATAACGTCAAATTCATCAGATCTAAAATGAACAGCTCAATTGAGCAGAAAATACCTACCTCTGAGAGATTCAGAGATGAGAATGACTCCAGATGTACAATAGGCGTTGCAGTTGATTCAGGAGTTGCTGTCTTCAGTAGAAGATTATTGTCTAATGTAGGTAAGAGCTGATGAATTTTTTTCTGTGATTGTTAGAATTTTAAATCATCTCTGCTGAGAGTTAAGGGGATCACTGGTTCAACTGAGCTATGACAGCCTGGCTGCAGTGCTGAAGAGAAACCTGGGGTTATTCTTTTTTTCTTCTGTTAGTACTGAGTAATATGAGCTTCTGGCACTGCAGAGAACTTTTTTATACGTTTTTTAGCTTTCTTTCCAGGCTAGGTGAGACTCTTCTGAGTTGCTGGAACACCAATTTCTTTTCCTCTACAAATTGCTTAAAGGCACAAATTTGAGAACTATACCATGGAGCCAGCCTCTTCTGTTTTATTACAAGCTGGGAGGCTGGGAAAAGCCAATTGCATCTAGTAGGGAAAGAAACCCAGAACTAAGGCTGTCACTTTCTACATCATAAATATTGAAATTTTGGTACGTTATACAGTAACGGACAGAACTAATGTTTCACCCCCCCCCCCACACACACACACATCGGCCTGTGGTACGAGGGATATGACAATTAACATGAGTGGGGGGTTTATGCTTCATTTATACTGACATACTCATCCAGCCAGGTCTCAGTTATATCAATGCGATGATCAGCTATGAGATCATTCACTAACAGAGATTTCGATGATCAATGATTGAATATTTAACAGTCCACATTTAATTGCAGTATTATTTGAGACTGAATTTGGGGAATCTGGGGATTGCCCTTTCTTTTTAGAGACCACTATCCTGAGCACCATCAGAATTCCTTTTTTCTTGAACCACTGGCTTCATGTTCTTAATCTGCCGCCATTGGACTTTACCCTTCACTCATCTTGGTCTCTGGCCCTTGGTCTTCCTTGTTCCGTTTCTCTAGGCCAGAACAGTTTTTCTCTCAGCCAATGTCACTTTTCTTCTAAGCTGACGTTGCTACTTTGCCAACCATTATCTCTCTCTCTGTCTTTAGTTCCCCCTCCATTTGCTCCTAGGGGGCCTCTGGTTTTGGTCTCCCTTGTCTCGTACCTTTCTGTATATCACACATTTCCTGTACGGCCCTGTTCTACGGCCCTACACCCTGTGACTATTTTTCTCTTCCCTCAGGCTTTTCTTACTGCAACCCATTATATGTGCTCTTCAGTGTTCAACATAGTATTACTCACATTTCCTTCAGCAACAGAGACTGTATTCTATTCTCGACAGGGAACCACTCTAGAAAACTAGTGTTGTTTTATTAAAGTTACACACCGACGGCACAATAATCTTTGTGACCTCCAACTGGCAAAGTCGGGTGTTGTTTTTACCGTATTGACGCTTATCCTTAACCAGCAGTTTCAGGTAAGACAAGATGTCGCCTGCTCTGGCCCCCCGGACACACTTAACTATGGCCGCCAGTGTCGCTAATTTTACGTTCCTCAGAATAGAATAGGAGTTTCATGATCATGTGGTACATGCTGTTGACAGGCATAGGTGGGATGAGAAAAAAATAGCTTGAGGTATTTTGTCTCAACATCCAGTCTTCATGGCTCCCTCACTTTCTGCCACAGCAATGGTTATTGTCATACCAGGAAATTATGAGAATTTCCACAACAATGAACAGCTGTAAATAGGCCAGGACATTCCTGGAAAAGAGATTCTAAATTAAATGAGTTTCTTACCTATTTAAATAAATTATATTGATTGCGTATTGGTTGAATGATTAATTGATTCATTCAATCAATAACTGATATTGATATATTTCTTTAGACACACAGCTCCTGACTGACCTCTTCGACTGATTAGCCTGGTCAGTGAAGGCCTATATTCAGAAGATGGCCTGTGGAGATAGCCAGGAAGTGGCATTTGGCATCTGGGGTCTAAACATGACTACAGGACGAGAAAACTCATCATGAGTCCCTCTAGGGAAACAGTTGGCATAAGGCTATCAACACAATTTGTTCTCCCCAGAGGTTAGTATAAAACTGAATTCAAGTCACAGGGTAAACTGTCAGACTGTCTCTAATCCACTTGGGAGAAAGGAACCCTGTCCCTACTCAATTAACTCGTTAGATACTGTTCTGACTTGTTGCTTGCTTCTGATTATTTCATGTTGCAATCTGTTTTGTGCTTTGTTTAATGTTTGTATTAAATCTTTCAAGCTTCGCCACCTTGAATATGTTCATTCTCTCACTGTGGAAATAGAAAACTGCCATCAAAATTGGAATTTAATGTGCAGGCTAAAAGGATTTATCATGGAAGCAGGCATTACTTCATGCATTCATCTTGACATCTTGATCTTTCATAGCCAACGCTTTTGGCTTCACCAAGCAATTCCTGGGACAGAAGCGAAGTGGAAGATTGGCCTGTTCCAAGGAGATTGATCTGCACATCCAGACCACCTACAGCAACCCTGACAAGAAGCAGGAGCTGGGCCATTGCAACACCCTGATACAACCACCTACATGCACCTAGGAGTTTGACAGCAGGGAGCCACTCCTGAAAGAGGTACAGTATGTTGTGAGGAGGGCACAATCCAGCTCCTCCTCGATTGGAGTGCCTTACAAGTTCTATAAGAAATGTCCTCTGTTACTGAAGCGCTTGTGGAAGATCCTGAAAGTCATCTGGAGGAGAGGAAAAGTGACACAGCAGTGGCGATTTGAAGGAGTCTGGATCCCAAAGGAAGAAGGTTCCAAGAACATTGACCTGTTCAGGATCATCTCCTTACTGAGTGTCAAAGGAAAGAGTTTATCCAGCTTATTAGCAAGATGACAAACTTACTTCCTCTCCAACAATGGCTGCATTGTCACCTCAGTGCAAAAGAGAGACATACCTGGAATAAAAGGTTGCCTGGAACATACAAGAGTAGTGATCCATCTCATCAAAGAAGCCCAGGACAACAAGGGAGACCTGACAGTGCTTTGGCTTGACCTTGCCAATACTTACGACTCCATTCCACACATTCTGGTCCTACCAACCCTCGAGAAACATCATGTGCTGGGCTAAGTGGCCAAACTCATCTTGGACTACTACAGCCAGTTCAACATGAGAGTCTCATCAGGGTCAACAACCCAACAAACCCAACAGTCAGAATGGCACAGAGTTGAGATTGGGATCATCACAGGCTCTTGTGATCCTGTTTGCCTTGACAATGAACATGATCGTGAAGTCCGCTGAAGCTCAGTGTTGGGGCCCAAAGACTATGACAGGAGTGCACCAACCACCAATCAGGGCCTTCGTGGATGATCTGACTATCACCACTAAGTCAGTACCAGGCAGTAGGTGGATTCTGCAAAGGCTGGAGGAACTGATTTGATAGGCAACCTGAAAAATCAAGGTCACTGGTGCTGAAGAAGGGCAAAGTTGCGGACAGGTTCTGCTTCAGCATTGAAGGGAAGCCAATCACATCTGTCTCTGAAAAGCCAGTGAGGAGCCTTGGCAAGTTGTTTAACAGCAGCCTGAAGGATTCAGCATTTGTTCAGGAAACCTGTCAGGAGCTAGAGAACTGGTTGAGAGCAGTGGACCAGTCAGGGCTTCCAGGCAAGTTCAAGACTTGGATATACCAACACGGTATCCTGCCCAGGATAGTTTGGGCTTACTCATCTCCAAAGTTCCTATCACCATTATAGAGGGCTGAGAGAGGAAAGTCAGCAGTTTCCTCTCTCTCTCTCTCTCTCTCTCTCTCCCACTCTCAACCCAACCGGTCGAGGCAAATGGCCGCCCCCCCTGAGCCTGGTTCTGCTCGAGGTTTCTGCCTCTTAAAGGAAGTTTTTCCTTGCCACTGTTGCCAAGTGCTTGCTCATCGGGGGATCTGTTGGGTCTCTTTAAATAAATTTATAAAGAGTTTGGTCTAGACCTGCTCTATATGTAAAGTGCCTTGATGTAACTTTGTTATGATTTGGTGCTATGCAAATAAATCTGATTTGATTTGATTTGATTTTCCTCAGGAGGTGGCTTCGACTGCCTAGGAGAGTCAGCAGCATTGCCCTTTATGGACGGAACACCACTCTTCAGCTGTCCCTGAAGGCACTAAAGGAGGAGTTCAGAGTGACAAGGGCAAGAGAGGTGATGATGTAGTGACTCCAAGGTGGCCAAAGCAGCGAAGTGGAGAGCTGATAAAGCTGTATTGCAAGCAGAGTCGTGGATACACCACAGCCTCCTGGTTGGAGCAGTGACCTGAGGTAGAGCTGGTCTGGGGACCTTTCCAATGCCACATTATGGGAAGGCCAAGGGGAAGGAGAGCCGCAGAGTTGTCCAGGAGGTAGTGTGGGCAGAGGTGGAGGAGCTGAGGACCAGCAAAGCTGTCGGCTTAAGGTACAGGGTGCCTGGACAAAGTGGGAGCAGTCCATTGACCGAAAAGTCACATGTGGTTCTGCTAGGCAGAACCACAGTGCATCAAGATCCTTGTCCAGGCAGTGTATGACATTCTACCTAGCCCATCAAACCTCTCCCTTCTGAGCTGCTGTCGAGTAGCTCCTGGGAAGGGTCAATACACCTGGCGCCAAAACCAGGTTCTGAAACCCATTGCAGAAGCCATCAGTGTGGGAATCAGCAGCAGCACACAGTCACGCCCCACCATCCATGCCTTCATAAAGGCTGAAAAACAGCTACAAAGAAATGCAGGATCCATGAACCCCCCTGGACCCCTGGCAACTGCACAGGATTGGCAGCTGTCTGTTGACTAGCTTAAGTTCCCCAAGCACATTGTTGCTTGTCCTGAGGCCAGACATCCTCCTGGCTTCAGAACAGACTAAGGGCCAGTCCCAATACACCCCCTACCCCTACATTTTGCACATTCCTGTGAAGGTAGTGGTGTCCCAAGTATGCAGTGATGTAGCAAATGGTGTCCCAATTCCGAGGGAAGATTACAAAGCCCTACCCCTTGTGGCTTCCTTTCGAGGGTGAAGGGATAGTGGGTGAGGGCTAGGGGTCGTGAGTAGGGTGAACATAGGGATTGGGCCTAAAAATATCATCCCTCTTGAGCTGACAGTGCCATGGGAGGACTGTCTGGATGAGTCTCATGAGAGAGAAAGGACCAAAATATGAAGAGCTGGTTCATTGCCTGCGGTATGCAGGGCTGGAAGGCAACATGTATGCCCATCGAGGTTGGGTGCAGAGGATTTGTAGGGCAATCCCTCTACAAAACCTTTAGTGCACTGGGCATCACCAGAGTGGAGAGGAGAAGAGCTATCAAGAACATCACAGAGGAAGCAGAGAAAGCCTCGAGGTGGCTCTGGATTAGGAGAGGAGATCCATGGGGGTCTAAAAAGGATCTTAAGAATGTCTTTATATTTACTGTCATGCAAACAATATGAGAAAAAAAATCATCAACAACAGAAAAACCCTGTTTTTGTGTATATATATATATATATATATATATATATATATATATTATATACATTCTGTTTTCATGATGAGGGTGTTTAGAGGATGAAACCTTCAGCTGACTCAGTCGAATATATCTTTCTTTTTCTTTTTTTCCAGTTTTGTAATTGAAACGTTTATTTATTTTGATATAATTTAACAGATAGCATCATTACAAAACATCAGATGGGGATGTGTTTGTGTATATATATATATATATATATATATATATATATGAATCAAGTCATGTGACTTGATTCATGCGTTTAAATTAGACTGGTATTTTATATGTATTTGCCTGGCAGCACAGGGGTTGGTGTTGTTGCCCCACAATAAGAAGGTTACAGGTTTAGTTCCCGGCCTGAGGCCTTTCTGTTTGGAGTTTTCATGTCCTCCCCAGGTCTGCGTGGGACCTTAAAAGGTCCCACGCACCTTTAATGTTTTAAATTAAAATCAGGGTAATTAAGGCCTTAAATTGTCTTAAATTCACCATAAATTTGCTATAGATATTACATTTCAAGATGGTGCGTTTATAGTTGTTTGTAGTTTTGTTCGTTTGTAGTTGTTTGACTAACTTAGTACAAATAACGTGTAGTTAATGAGAGACAACCGACGTTGGGCTGAGTGATGCCATTACGTGCCATGGTTGTTGAAGCGAGCAGTTCAATATGCAAAGATGGGGAAGTGCAAAATCAACGACATATGGATGGTAGCTGATGAATTTAGGAGGTGGTTGGAAAAAACGAGGCAATGTGCAAATTAAGCAAAAAGACTTTTTCGTTAGGGACCATGGGTGTCAAAGCCGTCGAGACGTATGTGAAAGGAGGCAAGCACCAGTGGTATGTAGCAGCAGCTAACCACAGTGAGGCCAAGTTTAAATTGTTAGTTAAAAAAAAAAGTTGTTGTCCAGGTCTTAAAAATGCCTTAAAAGACATTCATTTTTACTCGTAAAATGGTGCAAGGACCCTGACAGTGTATCATTGTTTTTTTTCGTATGGCACTGTGGAGCCACAGAATGGTCAGGATGTCCATCCTGACTCCAACACCAAAAGCTCTTACGGTAATCAACATAAATGCTACACAGAGTGATGGAAGATGGTCTGGACCAATGAATCTGATTTTTTTTTTTTCTTCATGTGTCTTCTTCAGGTCAAAAGGCTGATGGTGAATTCATAGGATTTAACCTCAGGTGTAGGTGTGTATTAATAGTACAGGATTATAATTTGAACCTCCATCTCATCAGTCTTTGGTTATGGTTATACATGCGGTTGAGAAAGGTGAGCGGGTTATGATCAGTGAAAACAGTTCCTGGTAAGGAGTTGGAACCAAGGTAAACTTCAAAATGCTGGAGTGCCCACAATAATGCAAGAGTCTCTTGTTCGATGGTAGAGTAGTGAACCTGGTGTTTGTTGAACTTGCATGAAAAGTAGGCGACAGGATGGTCTACCCCATCAGCGTCCTCCTGTATCAGCACAGCTCTGGCCCCAACGGTGCTGGCGTCAACCTCTAGTTTAAACGGACATGCGAGATCGGGCGCACTTGCCCCTGTCCAACTTGTCTCCCTAGATAGGTGACCACAGCGTGCCCGAATTCGCATTTTGCCAGATTGACTGTGAGTGATGCACTGGTGAGCTGAGCGAATACCTGTTCTAGGATTTGAGCATGCTCTTCCCAGGTGGTGGTATACACAATCAGGTCATCCGAATACGTATTGCAATTGGTCAGACCAGAGAGAACAGTATTTATGAGACACTGAAAGGTGGCTGGGGCATTATACATGCCAAAGGCCATAACAGTGTACTGTAAAAAGTAGTCAGGGGTCACAAAAGCAGAGATCAAGGACGCACGCTCCGTTAATGGCACTTGCCAATAGCCTTTTAAAAGGTCTAGTTTAGAGACAAATCTGGCGTTGCCAAGGTTGTCCACACAATACTCCATCCTAGGTATGAGTCATGAACAGTGACAGCATTAACTTTACGGAAATCTGTAATGAAGCGGGGTGAACCGTCAGGCTTGGTTTCTAGTAGGCATGGAGAGCTCCAGGGGCTGGAGCTGTGTACAGCCAATCCATGCTGCAGAAGGTACTCTGCCTCCTTTTTCATTAGCTCATGTTTAACGGGATTCACCCAATAAGCATGCTGTTTGATCGGCTGGGCATTTTTAACATCAATGTCGTGTTGCGCTACAGGAGTGCGGGATGGAACATCGCTGAATAAACAGGAGAAACGTTTAGTTAATGCCACAATATCTGATCTCTGAGCAGGTAGCAAGTAAGATAGGTGATCTGGCAAGACTTTTAACATTTCAGAGTTTGGTAAACGGGCACTCTGCTGGGAGGTAGAGCGCATGGGCACATCGTCAGCCGGGTCACGGAGCTCCGGCACAGTAAGCGCGCAGCTGCGGAGGGGTTCAACCGGCGTTGCATGCTCAGGAGGATGTTCTCTAGTGTGATTAACATGTTAATGTGGCAAACACGAGTTTTACGTGACCGCTCAGGAGTGCGGATTACATTATCAGTATCACTGAGACGCTCTGAGATTTCATAAGGGCCAGAGAATTTGGCTGAGAGCGCAGAACCGGGGATAGACAACAGCGCCAAAACTTTGTCACCGGCACAAAACTGTCGGGGGACAGCGGTGCGGTCAAAGCTGCGCTTCATGCCAGCTTGGGAAGAGGAGAGAGGATTTCTCGCGAACGAGTGGGCATGATGCAAACGCTCACAGAAACGGCTGACGAAATCTAACACATTTGTCAAGGGAGACGGAGAGGAGGACCTTTCTTGCAGGGACTTCAAAGGGCCACGGGGTCTGTGACCAAAAACAACTGCAGCTGGACTAAAGCCAAGAGATTCCTGTACAGCTTCACGGGCCGCAAAGACAACAAAGGGAATTCCCTCATCCCAACTCCGAGCTGTTTCTAAATAGTATTTCCGGAGCATAGACTTTAGGGTCTGGTGCCCGCGCTCTAACGCGCCCTGGGACTCGGGGTGATAAGGGCTGGAAACGGCATGCTGCACATTTAATGTTGCCACAATCTCTTTAAACACAGTGGACTTAAAGTTTGTGCCTTGGTCTGTCTGAATCACTCGGGGAAGACCGAAGGTGGAGAAGAACCGGATTAGAGCTTTAATAAGAGAATTGGCAGTGATATTATGCAGTGGGATGGCTTCAGGAAAATGAGTGGCGGCACACATAATAGTGAGCAAATACTGATTCCCACTTTTGGTTCTGGGTAAAGGCCCAACACAGTCTATGATGATGTGGTCAAATGGGTCACCTATTGCGGCGATGGGGTGCAGGGGTGCAGAAGGAATGATCTGATTGGGTTCTCCACCCATTTGGCAAACGTGGCAGGTGCGGTAGTATTTGGCTACATCCGGTTTTAAACCTGGCCAGAAAAAATGCTTAAGGAATAGCTACTACATTTTTGTAACACCCAAGTGTCCAGACGACTGGCTGTCATGTGCTACAGATAAAACGTGAGATTGATATGCCGTAGGCACCACCACTTGGAACACTGTACACCAATCAGATTCGGAGAGAGGAGGGGACCATTTGCGCAGCAATACTCTGCCATCCAACAAATAAACTATCCTCTCACCTTTTGCTTTGTCGGCACTCACCACACTAGCAAAGCATCTTTGCAGGTTGTCTCTTCCTGTAACCCGTGAGCACTTGTGTGCTGCACAGAGAGCAGATCTGACACTACAAAGAGTTTCAGGGCTGACAGGGCACTCAGGCACAGCAAAGCACTCGCCAAGGGCCTCTGTGGGGCGTTCTGCCTTTCTCTGACTTCCATCATGCCCTGAGAGAACAGGCATTAGAAAACTGTCAGAGAGAGAAATGGCGTTAGAATGACAAGCTTGTGCGCGAGTAACCATGCACGAGGGGAACAGTTCATGAATGACTGGTTGAATGACTTTTGTGCACTCTGGGATGTCCAACACTTCCAGTGCCAGGGTAACTTTCCCACCAGCAATGTCATTTCCCAGTAGAAGGGTTACCTGTTAGAATAAATGTACATAAAGTGATTATCACAGTACTGCTCAACTTTTACTGACCCTGCAAGAATGCAGAAACCTGTGTTTTTATTAGCAGGAGCAGAGGTCATACCTCCGAAGAAGAAGCAACGACTTTCGAAGAAGATTTATGAAGAACGGGAGGATGTCGAAGATTACTTCATTCATAAACTAACCCCTCAATGTGTTTGTGTTTCTTGTGACTTATAACTTGAATATAAATCATATAACAAGCGTCTATTCATTCACTACTTGCAGCTGTGTATTCTCACCTTTAGAGCTGCAAGATTTTGTAACTAGGGACCACCCTAAGGAAATAAAAAGGGGGAGAACAGAAGAGATACTCCAGAGCGGGTAGAGAGTGTCACTGAGCACATCTCTGTCTGTTCTCCTTGCAAGTAAAATGAGCGCTGTTGTCCTTTGTCTTTCTTCCCTGTGTTTAATAATGTTCTAGGTGGTTTAAACCTGACATTACCCCATTGATTGGTATTGCTGAAAATGTAGCGACAGGGAAGAAAGCAGTTACCAATTTCGACTGAATGTGAACACAATGCACAGGGCAAGGAACATAACCCATCTCAACACCGTGCAGTATAGCACTGTAACCACACAAAGACTGAGTTGAGAAAGGTAATGTGTCAGTAAGAATTACAGACTGAGAACCACCAGTATCGCACAGAATACGCACAGAGCGCTGATCTTCAGGCTCACTGGTCAGTGAAACCAAACCGTCAAAGATAAAAGGTTTAAAGCAAGGGTCCGGGGTTTCACGGGCAGCCACAGCACTGACACTGGACTCAGTTTTAATTAAGTCAACACCCTTTGGTTGAGAAATGTTGGGGGCTAGCTGTTTGCCTTTTAAGGACAAGCAATTAGAGATGAGATGTCCCGGCTTGTGACAGTAGAAACACTCTCTATCTTCTTTCCTAGGGCAAATGACAGGGCGAGGGTTTTGGCGAACCGGGAGCTGACAAGGTTTCTCATCAAAACTGGCCGTGAAAGTGGTTCTGTGAGTCAGGACAAACTCATCAGCCAGAACAGCCGCAGATGAGAGTTTCGACACTTTCTGTTCGTTAATATTGACCACTTTACGTTAAGGCAGACATTTCTTAAAGTCCTCCAACAAGACCAATTCCCTCAAAGACTCAAAAACACATGCTTTGCACGCAGTACTCCATTTATCAAAAAGCGTTCCCTTTTCCCTAGCAAACTCTACATAAGATTGTGTTGTTTGTGGTTGTTAAATTTCTGCCTGTGAACTTCAGGCACCAACTCGTATAGGCGCAGAGAATGGCAGTTTTTACCAAGTCATAATTTAAACTGTCCTCCACAGGGAGAGCAGCTATGGCTTCCTGTGCTTTCCCATGAAGTTTGCATTGGAGGAGGAGAGCCCAAGCTTCAGGTGGCCACTGTAATGCGTTAGCAATACGTTCAAAAGTACCAAAGTAAGAGTCTACTTCAGACTCACAAAAAAATGTGAACTAGAACAATGTTTTTGCCCACATCAAATGCGCTTGGTGGGGCAGTAGCAAGTGGAGGACATCTGTGAGGCAGACCAGCAGATGTACCCGCCTCAAGAGCCATCCTTTGGGACTCTAGCTCTAGTTTGTGAAGCTGTATGGCCTTATCTGCCTCAATCTCCAACCTCTTGACCTTCAGCTGGAGCTAGCACTGCTGAGAAGAGGGGAGGGGTCGTACCGAGGTATTGTAGCTAGGGGTTTTTGCTCCTCAGACTCACCTTGTTCACCTGAGGGTGATTCACTTTCCTCACCTGAGGCTGCATCATCTGGTTCAGGGGGAGCACTCACAAAGGGAAAATGGCCAGCTCCAGCACTCTGGGTAACCTTTGCTGCCACCGTCTCCCCCAATGGCATTGGCAACCCCACAAGCCCAAGCTCCACCAACTTATCCACTACCAGGGCCTTGCGTTCTCTTTTCAAAATTTGCCTGGAATACTCTAGGCCAAAATGATTGGCAATGGCAACCAAATCATCTTTTCTACAAAGATCTACCAAATTAAGGGAAGGGGAAGCCAAGAAACTAGTTAAGTCGAACTGAGACATACTGCCCACTCTCCAACTCAAACAAACAAATAACCCATTTTTTTTTCCCAAAATACACAAGAATTCAACCTTGATTTTTTATTTTTTTTTTGGCTCCGGGAATCCTTTAACAGATGATCCCAGACGAGCCTCCACTTGTGTTACGACCGCTGGTCTAGGGGAAATGAAGATGCAACACAAAACGCCAGATGTTCTTTGGCAAATCAAGGTTTTATTGCCATGGGGGGGGGGGGGGGATGGGCAATATAACCAAGGGAGCAAATTGAGGAAGAGGGTCAGTGGATGCTGGTCAAATCAAAAAAGGAATAAAACGTAGTCCGTAAGGTTGGATCTATAAGGTTAGAACTAACAAGAAAACTGTTGAACAATGGAACCATCAACTCTCAGGACTTCCTGATTACTGAATTCCTCGATGAAGGTACAGTCGAGGTGAACCGTCCGTTTCAGACAGCCGCCTAGACTGACTGACGAGTTGCCTCTCTTGTAGTCCGTAGTCAGGCAATTGGCAGGAGGCGCGGCCAGTTGGTCAGGTGCCGCACCAATCTGGATAAGGTGGAACGGTCAAGGTGCAACCCGGAGGAAAGATGCCGTTCCAATTGGAGGGATGGGGGCGTGGCTAGGAGTGCAGGAGAGAGAAAGTGAGAGGGAGAGAAAGAGAAAACACACATATGTAGCACGGACCGCTGTACCCATCTCATACAACCATAACACTAGTCCAATGTAATTGCTCGACCTGAATCAAATCTAAATCTAAATCTGCCAGTCTTTTCATTTTCCTGTTATATTTACTATGCCTTAGTCCTGAAAATCATAAATGAACATGGTGCAGGAGGTGATATCAAGTCTAATTTATACTGATGCTGTGCTATAAACTATTTATGGAGGCTGTTAGTGATTCTTTTTCTATTTCCATCCTGACAGCTATAAAAAGGTGAATGTCAGAAACAAAGAGGGACATGTTGCAAAGCCAGCAGTCAAGCATTTGTCTTGTATCCAGAGAAGCAGCTCTGGCTTATTTCATTACTTTCTCCTTTTATAGTCCGTTCTGTAATGAGATCTCAGAGTCCAGATGATATTAGTTTGTAGATCAATTTCAGTTGGTTGTTTTGGTGTTTTTCCTTAACACTGTGGGCATGCATTAGAAACCTTTTGTTCACTCCTCACATTTCTTAGATAGTATCTAAAAGCTTGTTGTTCATGTTCTTCGATGAGATACAAGTGACCTTGGAGAGCATTTTCTGTCTTAATGAACATCATTGGTATTCATCTATGGCAAGGCTTAGCCAGATTGATCTGTGGTGGATTCCCTTGGTTTTTTCACTAAGATCTGTGCATTTCAACAAGGGCTGCCCAAGGCCGCTGAATGGGGGAATAGACTTTGAAGTAAGGCTTTAACTTACAGACAGCACAGCTGGATCTATAGTCTTCCCACATGTCCATCTCTAACCCCCTCATCCTCTGCAGCACCAGTGTTTAGTCCACCAGGGAGCCCTAGGAGCCTATGCCTGTTAGAAACTGTGAACTCTGCACTTTCTCCTTTTTCAGTGCCCTCGTTTTTGACTTGCATTCAAGTTACATCAGTAGTTTAAGAATATTGGATGCACTTCTGGTAAAATATGCACTTCTCAACTTACATTATCAAATGGTTCTACTTAACTTTTTATTTTGTTACATGTGATGTGTGATTCATCATGTTTCACCATGTTTCACCATGTTCCAATACAGATATGTCAGAGCTGTAAAAACATATCACAAGAAAACCTTTATGTTCCATTTTTATAAAATTTATATTTCTTTATGCCATGGTCTCACCACTGTGTGATCAATGTATAGTTGCGTATCAATGATTATTTGAAATGCATAATAACCAAATCCTCAATTTTCAACTGAGACCTAAACATTTTTTTCAGCTCTTTTTCCACCAGCTTTTGGATTGACTGGATATCGACTGGAATACAGGCTCGGCCTCTAATATCATTATTTGTGTTTTGCACACTGATTCATGATTTAGTGAGTGTGATACTTCTGTATTGTATAAGTATTTATTGTTTAATTAACTCCAGTTGAGGAAGTTAGGTAACAAATCAGCAAACTATAAGCCCTTCACAAAGGGGACCTTTATTTCTCTTTTATGACTTTTAAACAACCATTACTGCCTGGTAATAATTGTAACCAAAACAACAAATGTCCTCTCGCCTTCACAAAGTACTAATTTCAATCCAAAACCTGATCTTATATCAAAACAAGTGGTCTCTGTGAATAAGCTCAACAAAAATTCTGAGAGTTCCAAAACTGTAATTGTGGTTTAGTGTGTATACCTTTGTTATTTAATATGTCTGTGTTGGATCTCACTTATCCAGGCCACAGTAGTCTTCAGTGTTTCAATAGAAGGAAACCACACTTCTCTTTGGTTCTGGAAGATGTTTTATCTCCATCTGAAAGGCTTATTCTGTTCCTATACAATAGTTCCTGCAAGGGTTATATTGTCACCATCATGATGAAAATGGGCAGGTGTGCGCCTGTATAGTCCAAGCATCAATCCAAACCATTGGTGTGAATTGCTGTGTTGAAGCCTTGCGTTTAAAATGTAGCTGTGTTTTATCTTTTTTCTTCTATTTTTTTTTTTTTTTTGTAGCCACAATAGAAAGTGGGACAGAGGAGGAGCAAGGGGATCTGTATTATCCTTAATGTCAAACAGGTTGCATTGTGTGGTCCAATCTGCCAGTCGCATGGTAGGCAGGCTCTAAAGCATCCCACGGAAAATAGATAATCTATTTTTCTGTAAATGGGACCATCATCTAAAAGATGTTCATCATGTTGCATTAAAAAGACTTTGAACTTGCGATGGAGACCACAAACTCATTAGGAAAAAATCTGCTAAGGTAATAAATCAAGTGAGACGTAGGGCCATTTTCACAGTGACTTCAATCCAATCTGACTTCTTTTTACAAACAATGGTATCGCCATTGGCTTCACTTTCCAGACCTAAAATCTGCGTCCATTTTTTAATATTATTTATTTTTTATTTTTAATACAGTCGTGTTTAGCAGTGGCTAGCCAATAGCCTAAGGAGACACAAAGACAAATATTAGTAGCTACATTAACTACATTGGTTTATGTTCAGGGTTAGGGTTAGGTGGGAGGACAAAAGGCTCATTTTAAAATTTCTGAGCCGCTCTGGCACAGGTGGCTTGAATAACTTTTTAAGGTATGTTTAATTATTTTTTTCCTTTATAATTTGGGGGGGTAAGGGTTAGGATTGGGGGCTGGGGACAAGGTTAAGTTTAGGATAAGAAGGGAGGGGAAAGGGTGGAGGTCAGGATAGAGAGGGAAGGAAAGGGTTATGTATATAAAGGGTTATGTATATACATATATATATGTATATACATACATATATACATAAAATCATCAATAAACTCAATAAGAAGGGTTATAAATAAATTAGTTAATAAGTGCTTTATATAAAAAGTAAACAAGAATACATTCTATATTAGTTAAAATTTCAAATTTGAACACCAAGTTAGTTTTTCTTATTAATAACAAATACATATTAATTTTATTCATGCACAAAAGAGATCCGTTGTGGGGTTAGGGTTATATATATATATATATATATATATATATATATATATATATATACATACATAATAAAAATAGATAAATATAAATATTAATTTAATTGTAAAAAAAAGAAAAGGGGGGGGGGATTAAAATTGAAATGATTAGGACCGGGAGGTAAAGAAACCTCTATGTCTGTTAAAACATGTAAAAAGATAAAAAACATAAAAAAGGGGGGGTAGGAGGAATTGGATTCTTATTTCCTCTTTTGATGATGTCACCAGGGTAATGGGTGACCCGGAAGGTGTTCCGACGTCACTTACTTTCTTAATATTATAATATTATTCGGTGAGTGCCGAAAAATCGGCTTGCTTTCCCCAACAAATAATATATGTAAGACTGTTCCTCGAACTATCATGGTACGCCTGCACTTAAAAACATGTAGAAGCCATCGGTCGCGGATAAAAAGGAAGATAAGTGATTTATTAGTGGAAGGCGTGGAATGGGCTAGTCATTAGCAAACCCCGATCGGTCGAAGGTATGTTCGCTGTATCCAATAAAAAATGTTTGTTGTGTAAAATCAGTCCAATAAAACGTGTAAAATATGGTACAAAAAAGTGGATTGTACATTATCAATGGAATGTGATTGAAAATGTGAATAGAGGAGGCATTCCTTAACACCTTTCTTGATTTGGTATAAATGTTGTTTTAATCTCATCTCCAGTGTATTTTTGGTTTCCCCAATGTATAGTTTCTGGCATTGTAGGCATCTTATGCCATAGACCACATTTGTGGTTTTGAGGTTAATAGTTTGCCAAATTGGGGCACTCTTACCCGTCAGAGGATTCGTAAGGAATTTCAGGTGGGTGAAATATTGCATTTTGGGTGGGGTTTCCTTTTTCATCTTAGCATGTACCAGGATATCTTGTAGGTTTTTATTTCTCCTGTATGCTGAGATGATCCTGAAGTCTCTCAGGGCTGTGTTTTCCTCTTGGGCCTGTTGGAAATAGGCTTTAAGTTGGGAGCCCAGTTTCCTGGTGGCCTGAGAGTAGGTGGACACAAAGGGTATCGTGGACCTGTCATCTTGTGGCTTCTGGTAAGTGTCTGTGCTGAAAAACAGGTCTCTAATCTCTGCTCTGATATATCTGAGGAATCTCTTACTGTAACCCCGAGCTGCCAGCGCTGTGAATAATATGTGTGTTTCCCTGTCTACATCTTCCTGGAAAGTGCAGATCCTGTAAAAACGGATCAGTTGGGATTTGATAAGGCCTCTGAAAGTGTGTTTGGGGTGGGAACTGGTTTTATGCAAAAGAGCATGTCTGTCAGTGTCCTTAAACCATACTCTGGTGCCCAGTCTTTTTCCCTTTATTGTATCTGCAGTAAAAAATACCTGAGTGTCTAGGAAGTCTAGTTGTTCATTTTGTATGTTATGTGTGACTTTTAAAGCAGGATGGTGAGTATTGAGGATGTCCAAGAAGGCCTGGAATTCATCCCTGGAACCTCCCCAGATACCAAATATATCATCTAAACACCTTAGATAGAGTAGGGGTAAGGTTTTGCATTTTGGGAAAGCTGTTTCTTCCCAGAGGCACATGTATAGGTTGGCATATGCAGGGGCAAATTTCTTGCCCATGGCTGTGCCATGTATTTGTAGAAAAAACCTGCCATTGAACTCAAAATCATTACGAGTAAGGCTGAGTTTCAGTAATTGTAGAAGGGCCTGGTCTGGACGGGTAGAGTCAGGATATGTATTGAAGGCCGATTGTACTGCCTTTAATCCCAATTCTGTGTCTATGTTTGTGTTTAGGGAGGAGATGTCTAGGGAGAAAAGGAAGGCCTCCGGGGGTGCTCTTATTGCTTTGAGTTTGGTTACAAATCGTAGGTATCCTTGACATAGCTCCCATGTTTCTGGGATAAGGGATTGATATAATAATCAATGAATTCCGCTATTCTGTATGACTCAGATCCACAGTCGCTCACTATAGGATGGCCTGCTGGGACCTTAAAAGGGACTGTCCAACTTTTTGGATCTTTGTGGATTTTAGGCAAGAGGTAAAATTATCTGGTCTTATGAGTTAGTTATATTGTTTTATTGTAATAAATTTGTCATTCAACAGTTGTGTGAGGATTTCTTGTATTGAAGATCTGGTGGATGGATTGTGGAAGAGGAGCATAATGTTTATTATTGTTAAGTTGTCTATGAGCCTCTAACAGGTATTGTGATTTATCCATGATAACAATTTGTGACCCTTTATCCGCCGGTTTACTGATAATGTCCCTGTTTTTGCTCAATGTTTTCAGAGCCTTTTGTTGTTCCTGATTCAGGTTACAGCGAGGTGAAGGTCGTGACCTTAGGGTGGAGAGAGCCTGAGTGTCTTTTAGGATGAGGGTTCTGACACTCAAAGGCTGCTTCGGCCGGAGGAGTCCAAGTGGAGGGGTCAATGAATGGTGCATAAGAAAAATTGGAATTATATTTGAAGTAACCCAATGTTCTCAGCCGTCTGTGGTATTTATAGAGGTACCTATGGAGTTCCTTCCAGTCAAATTTAGTGGGAGTGGGAATAAAGGTAAGGCCCTTCTCCAAAACTTCTGCTTGTTGGGTGGACAGTACAAAGAAAGTGGAGAGATTCATAATATTGCTATGGGGGGGGGTAGTGAATGAGCTATTCTCCCCTATGAAAAATGTATTTGGTCCAGCCAAAATTCGAAAATTTTGGAGGCTGTTTCCTTTGTCCAGTGGACAGGATCATCTGGCTCTGTTTGGAATAGTAATTTGTTAATGTCAGGTAAGAACAGGTATTTTTCTTGAATTGTTTTATTCAATGCTATTATTTGTTCTTGTTGAATTTTATTGAGTTTTTGTGAGTAATTGATCAAAGGGACAAATATCTGAGCCTTTGGGAAGAGTGTTTCACAGGTTAGGGTGTTAGGGTTATGTTATGGCTATGACATAGATCAATGACAGTTAACAGATTTTCTACCCAGAACTATTTCTTGGTAAGACCCAGCGACCATCAGCTCCACAAAAAAGCTGTCAGAGGTTGTGAAAAGAGATTAAAATGGTTCCAGTTCTAAAACTCCAAAATTTAAAATGTCATTAGGAAACTGCAATTACCAAGAACTGTGGAAGTCAAGACAAGATCGGGAAGGCCACGAAAACTTTCAGATAAATGCATGTGCCCGCACATCAGAAAGACAAAGCATTTTGTATGGCTGCATACAGGAACAAACAGAGGAAAACTTTACGCAAGACCTCATCACAAAAGTCACTGTCTGGCTCACCAAAATGTTGCTTTGCAGACATCAGAGTTGTTTTGAAAACTTATGCTGTGGCAAAAGACATTTAAAACTGAACCCTTTGCCCTCAATCATCAAAAGTGTGTTTGGAAAAAAAAGTTGCAGCATCTATTGAAAAGAAATAAAATTGTCTGCTTTGGAGAATGTGTGGCAGTTGGAGGCACAGGAAATATTGCACAGATCGATGGAAGGATGTCAGCATTTAAACAGCCAATTCTTGATGCAAATATATTTAAGTCAGTACAACAACTCAATGGTCTAAAGCAGACATTAACATGAACTAACAGGCTTCTGAAAGGGGCCTCTCAGTTCATCAGACATGAACATCAGGAAACATTGTGGGGTTGATCTTCAACATGATGTCTGTGCAAGACAACTAAATGTATCTCTTAAGTTGAGGTAATGTTGAGCAAACAATTTTTCAGGGAAAATATTTTATTTCAGATCAGAATGACTTACCTGGCTACAAGTGTTTGGCAGCTGAGATATCTGCAAAAGTGGCAGTTAGCAGGTGCTGACTTAGTTTGATGCTAAAACACCAGAATAAAAATGTTTGAAAAACCATGAAATAGAAAGTGGCTGAATTAGCCTGTACTCAAATGCATTTTTCATGCCAGTTTGAGGCAGGAATTGCAATTACTTTATTGTTTAATATTCACAAATTTTTACTTATGTTTAAATTTGTCAGGCGTGCTAAAACCATCCCATACAACTGGGTATTAAATGACGCTCACTGGTCACAGCATGTTGCAGGCTGTGATGATTGCTTCAAGGAAAGAACACATAGTTTCCTTCCACTGCCCTGTAGGCTACATGGTCTTGAACAAAATTAAGCCACAGCAGGGAACCAGGTTCAGTGGAGAAAAGGAAAAGTATCAGAATCTGCACCGCAGAGCCACACTCTGGTTTAACCGGTTTCCTGCAGACCTGCACGTCCACAAACCTTTCCCCACTGCGAGGACTCTTTTACCCCTTCTATAGGTGTTAGAGGGTGCACACTCGGCGCCAACGTGACACACAATCCTATACGTACACACTTACCTGTTGCTGCTGCTGCCTCTAGTTGCCTCAGGGCCAGGCCCAAATGAGGCACTTCCTGGTCACGGCCCAAATAGAGCGGGGTGACATGCTTCAGGGTCAGGTGACCACTCCATTTATGTTGAATGGACTGATAATTCATTAATTGTTCTGGTTTGGGGGTATTTGGCAACAGCTGTATGGAGGATGATTAGTGCCAATTTCATATTTGGGGCTGTTTATCATTTATTTCTGAATTTATGTTTTTTGTTATTAATTGGACTTTAGGACACTACAATTTGTTAAATGGTTTGCCCAGGGGAGGGGCTAAGGCTAGTTAAGAAGGAGTTCTGCTAATGGCAGGAGTTATTGTTTTTTTTTTCTTGGCCAAGTGGCAATGTGGGGTAGTAGCTGCCAGTTGAAGCCATTTGAAACCTGTCCTGTCTTTTTTTTTATTTATTTTTTTGTTCTCCGCTCTGCACTGTAAATATTTTTGCCACTTTGTCACTGCAGTCTGGGAACCTGGAGTGAATAAATATCACTACATTGACGTTTTGTTGTCTGAGCCATCATTGGTCCCTCTTCAAAAACGAACCTGTAACATTTGGTGTCAGGAGTGGGATGGCCAGTTGACAGGGGCACGCCCTCAGGAAAACAGACCAGACTGAATGAAGGGGCAGATGAAGGAGCTTGGACCATCGAGGAGGAGGATGAAGGGGGAGCTGCTGCGCCAGCTCTGCAGGCAGCTCCAGGAGCTCCAAGTGTTGGAGAGGAGCTGCTGGCTGTCACGAGGACCTTCCTGGAGGGACAGCAGAGAGGAGAGGAGAGGAGAGAAGGGGTTTCTGGCAGAGCTCCAAGTACTAGGGGCTTCAATGCTAACCCTGAAACCAGAACAGCCAGTGGCAGAGCAGAGGTCGGTAGCCCCTATCCCAGCACCTGCCAGAGCCACATTGCCATCTGAGGGGTTGACTATGAGTCTTAAGCTGGACTTACCGACAACAGCCCCTCAGCCACACCGCAGTCCACTGTCCGGAGGGATCGAGGGAAAGGGTGAGCAGCGGAACAAAACCCCCTAGGCCTGAGAGCAGACCTTATGGTGATCCCAAGATCCCACAGTACGTGGCAGGAGAGGACATTGAAAATTACTCAAAATTACTTGCTTTGCTTTGAGCAATACCAAAACAACAACAGGAGAGGGCTCACTCCTACCCGGACCTGAAGGCGGTGCTCCTGGCCAAGTATGACATCTCATCGGAGACGTATCGTCAGCAGTTCTGCTCCATGGCGTTGCCATCCGGGGAAAACCCAGCAGAGACTTACCATCGCTTAAAGGGTCTCTTAAAGAGCCAACCCACATCTGCTGGAAGAACTCTGTCCTGCACCCAGCCAGCACAGTTCCATTAAAGAGCTCATCTGCTTTTACTGTCAACAGGCAGGCCACAAAGCTTCTCTATGCCCCATCAGAAAAGCTAAACTGAGTGGTGCACGTTACACTTCCCGTGCTGAGGATGAAAGGGCTGTGGGAAGGTGACAGCGTTTTAAAGACATTACCATTAATGGTGAACCTGTGACTGTTCTGCCAGCGGTGTTTTGAGGGGCAGAAATCTGGGCAGCCGGACTATAAGGAGTGACTGACCAAAGACATATAGAAGGTGCTGGGGACATTGGGACCTTGCGAAGGTAGGATGGGACTCTTAAGCTATTGTTTGACAAAGTAGTTGAGAGGATGGATATGGCAAAGGGGGAAAAGGAATGCTTTGACAGTGATGCCCTGTATGCACTGGCGGACATGGTCAAGCGCCTTGTGGTTCCCGGATCATGTCGTCCAATGATAACGGACCTGGCACACACCTTGCCTTGGGCTGGTCATCTTGATTGTAACAAAACTTATCTGCGCATTGCCTCCAGATTCTATTGGCCCTCCATGTATACAGATGTCCAAACCTTCTGCAGAACCTGCACCACCTGCCAGAAAACATACTATGTCCGCCAGGCAGACCATGCTTACCTCCAACCTCTGCCCATAATCTCCACCCCTTTTAGCCGTATAGCCATGGACATTGTTGGCCCGTTGGTGTGAAGCAGTAGAGATCACCAGTACATTCTGGTGGTCTGCGATTATGCCACACAGTTTCCTGAAGCCTTTCCCTTGTGCATTGTCACTGCTCCTGCTGTGCTGTGTTGTCTTGTACAGCTGTTTTCCAGGGTTGAGATCATAACAGACCAGGGGACAAACTTAATCTCCAATCTCCTGCAGCTCTTCCATCGACAGTTGGCTCATTGCGGCAATCAAGACCCCCCCATACCACCCACTGACTGACGGGTTGGTCGAACTGTTAACCAAACCATGAAAAAGATGCTGCAGAAGTTCATTGCTGACACTGGACGGGACTGGGACCAGTGGTTGCCCTTCCTGCTGTTCGTGTACCAGGAGGTCCTTCAAGCTTCCACAGGTTTCTCCCCATTTGAGCTGCTGTACAGCTGGGATGTCCAGGGGCCACTAGAGCTGCTGCTAAAGACCTGGGAGGCTCCTGGAACCAGCGCCTTGTGGCCTAATCAAAGTTGACCTTAAAAAGGCAGTTCATGCTCGGAAACCCTCCAATCTGACTGATTTTAAACAATTCTGCAAAGAAGAGCGGGCCAAAATTCCTCCACAGCGATGTGAAAGACTCATTTCCAGTTATTGCAAATGCTTGACTGCAGTTGTTGCTGCTAAGGGTGGTTCAACCAGTTATTAGGTTTAGGGGGCAATTACTTTTATACCTGGGCCATGCAGGTTCAGATGGCTTTTTTCCCCTTAATAAATAAAATCGACAGTGTGTTTACTTGTGAATTATCTTATGAACTTATATTTAAGTTTGCTCGATCTGAAATGGCTAAGAGTGACAAAGGTTCAAAAAAGTAAGAAATCAGTAATACGTCAAATGCTTTTTCACAGCACTGTGCAATAGTGATAATGGGTTGCATTGCAGACTTATTGGGAGTGTAGTAAGTATTCATACTTCCCTTGCAGTGCTGAGCCAACCCTTCAACTCAACTGTAAATTTAATTCTGTTTTATGTGTAGGGTAACACAAAGATAATATCAGACAGATCGATGACAACGGGCCTGTATTCCTGTGACTCTCTATCTGTCCGGAACATCATGCTGTTTGATGTGTACTGAATAATACAGTTTTGACAGGTGGTCTTACATGTGGTTTTGAAATTCATGTCAGAGGGACAGCAGAAAGGGAGAGAAAATGTATAAAACATCAGAACCTCTCATTTCAGTGTTTGGCTCATGTCAGGCTGCAACCATAGCTTTGACTTTGTATTGCTTCAACATTATGAACCAACTGTCAGAGGAGACCATAACTTTTCCTCATATTCATATCATGAGCTTTTGGTCAATAACTAAAATGCAAAAGAAGCAGATTAGATTCCATTACACCTCAAAATCAAGTTAATGCACAAACAGCTTTAGTGACATTATTTGCAGTTTGCTGTACTTGAAAATTGTGGGAAAGTGCAGAAATTCTCTGTATTTTCACAATTAATATTTTTTTTTTAATCAGTATTAGTACCTGATCAGTGACACGATACCATCATTGAAAAGCATTTGGGCTGATGGAGTATCAGTGACAGAATTAGATGTGTTTTACAAGAGATTTTATAAAACATTGATTTTGTTATTTAGATATGGGAAATTCTTCATGCTAAAAAACAAGCCTGTTAGTCACATTAGATTTTAAATTATGTCATCTCCTTTACATTAAATTATTAGTGCATCAGTGATGTTGGGTTATTGTGGGGTGAGGGAGCTGTGTCTGACTGACTGAAACAATAAATCATATATTTTCTCATGTTATTTCAGCAATCAACCAATTTTCCTCCTCGTCAATTAAGTTTCAGTCAAGTTTGTCACATTTTCCTCTTCGTGTGACTTCTACTTCAAGTCCTGCTTCTGTGAGATGTTGAAATGATGCAAGAAATTTGCTTTGATTAACTGCTCAAGTCCAAACACACAATGGCTGTAGAGGTGCAGCTTGTGAGCAATGCTTTGGGTCTTGACAAAAGCTGGCTACAATTTATCAAACAAAAATTTACTGATTTTAAATGTTTCTATATTTAGCTTTTTTCTTTCAAGCCGTTTAAACCTATAATTGCTTTATGCATTGTTGCACTGATGTATTACACTGATATAAAAAAAAATACTAAATTCTGATTCTGTCTTCATATATGATAATTCTCTTTGTTTTCTCAGTTTTGTTACTTCTTCTGATTGTCTGTAATGTTAAGAACATTACAGGGTACAAACAATGACATACCCCCCCAGCCCCACTAGCACCTCTCTCCCAGACCAGTTTAACACTTTCTTCTCCCCCTTTGAAGATGACAACATACAGGCAGAGGACACATAGCTGACACCAACAGAGCATGATGAAGCCCCCATCATCCAACAACACCAGGTACTGCAAGTACTGCAAGTACCAAGTCCTGCATGGCACTGACACCAGCAAAGCACTAGGGAGAGTGTTGAAACCATGTTCCCAGACCAACCAACAACTTAACCGGTTTACTGCCACCATAATCCCTAAACCCAAATCCTCTGCCATCACAGCGCTGAATGATTACTGGTCTGTGGCCCTAACACTAGTAATCATAAAATGTATGGAGAGACTGGTGCGAAGGCCCATATCCCACCTGGCTTTGACTGACGTCAGTTTATAGGTCCAACAGATCTACAGATGCCACCATCTCCATCGCCCTCCACACTGCTCTCAGCCACATTGAAAGCCCAGCACATCTACACCAGAATGCTGTTTGTAGATTTCAGTTTGGCATTTAATGCCATCAGCCCTAGCCGACTGATCAACAAGCTGCAGACTCTGATCCACTTGAAGAGGGAGGCACCAAGTTTCAAAGACTTCCTGACTAACAGATACCAGCATATCAGGACAGGCACCTTCATATCCTCCACCATCATCCTCAACACCAGTGTCCCGCAGGGCTGTGTCCGAAGTCCAGTCTTGTACACCCCCTCAGTTCCAACAACAACAATGAGGCACTATACAGGGAGGAGGGTCAAGTACTGACGGCCTGGTGCAATGACAACCACCTCAACCTCAACGCCAGGAAGACTAAAGAAGTCATTACAAATAAATCAGATTTGATTTGATTCTTGACTTCTGGAAGTCAGGGACTACACTGTACTTAGGCCTGAATGTCAACAGGGAAGTAAAGCGGGTTACAAGCTTCAAATTCCTTGAAATTCACATTTCAGATGATCTGAGGATTGAAATCAAATCAAATCAGATTTATTTATATAGCGCCAAATCATAACAAAGTTACATGAAGGCACTTTACATATAGAGCAGGTCTAAACCAAACTCGTCATAAAGTTATTTAAAGAGACCCAACAGATCCCCCCATGAGCACGGCCATCTGCCTCAACCAGTTGGGTTACGAAAGGGAGAGAGAGCGAGAGCGAGAAAGCCACGGGAGTGTGGGGGGGTAGCATAGGGAGAGAATGAGAGCAGGAGGAGGGAATATTCAAAACAGGTGTATCACACATCAGAATAAGCAACCCAACTACGGTGTGAGGGCAGAGGTAAATGCAAGGATGGGTGTGAAAACTTTTTTTTTACCATGATATAATAGCAAAATGTGAATCAAAGTCAGGCAGCATGTTTTGTAACATTGCCCTGAACTAATTTTATTGGTCCTTGGCTATCAGCCTCTGTTTGTAATACTGGCCTAAAGACTTGATAAATGTGCCTGACAGATATGCTATTCACCCATCTCTCATCAGAAAATTTAATCTAAATAAGAGTTCCTTTTCACCATAAGAGTCCCATTTATGTTGTGTATGATACAAATGACTGCATTACACAGTGGAGGTGCTGTCACAGATGCATTTTTTTTTTTTTTTTATTAAAAAGCAGTATTATGCTACTCTCTGTCTGTGAGTTACTCTCTTTACCAAAACTACCCAGCTACCATAGTGCTTCATCTGTTCTTTCCTTCCCACTGAAAAGAGGGAATTGCTGATAGGAGGGCTGTTCCTCTGGGTCAGCTAAATCAAATTTGTTATTAAGAAGTGCAGATGAAATTAAATCTTATTTCAGTAGCCATACTCTTATTACCTAATCAGCACTTGGTACCTGAAATGGCCAACAGGTGAAATGATGTGGAGTTTATTTAGTCTTAGACAATTGATTTTACATCAACCCCAGTTAATATATGTGATCCCCTTTTTAAGCAGATTGAGGCCACAGTTTAACAAGCTCTTATTAGATTGCAATAGATTGTATAATGTCTTATGAAGCAGAACAAAGGCCTGGTTGCCTTCAGGATTATAGTGCTTCAAGTCACAGCAGCTGAGCCGAACACATTCTGAAAGCCTTAGTTCAAAGAGTGGCCATGGTACGTGGAACCAGCTCTGAATAGAGCAACAATGGGACAAACTTGACCATCCAGGAAAAATAAAATCTCTTCAGTTTATAGGACTATATTTATGATTACAGACAATTTAAAGGATACAATCTGGTATTATATGTTCATACTTTAACATCATGGTGGTTTGAACCAGAAATATCCCCGTTTATTTGCTTCTCTTTGATCTTGGTCTGCACCTTCCTACCTAAAGACAGCACCATTCAGACACCAGGCATTTCAATGTGCTATACAGAATTATAAAAATACATAATATATTACCAACCTTACATGAAAACAACATTAAATCATATCATCATATCAAATCAATCATAGTGTTAAATAAAATGTGCAGTGCTGTAGGGTTTGTGCATCATCAGTTCATTCAACTATTCAATTACAAAATAACAAGTCAAGATTTAGTTTTTCTGTATATACCAAATTTACAAGACTCTCCATTTTCTGCCTGAATGGACAAATAATAAATAACAAAAATAAATTTGTCAAATTTATCTTGTTCTTTATTAGTATTTGTTTATTCTGATTTCCTACAACTTCATCCTGTTGTGGCTCCATACTTCCTTGACACATGATCAGTCTATAAGGCACCAGAAATACAGTGAAATGGTTTGCCCACCGGGCAGCACAGTGGCAAAGTGGTTACCATTGTTAGTTGCTGTAAGGTGGAGCTCAGGGCAGCTACGGTCCAATCTATTTCAGATCCAAATGAAAACAAAGGAAGAAGAAAAAAATAATAATCTGAATATCAAAGAGAAAAAAAAAGGAAAACTTAAAAGCAAAATAAAGTAATCCAATTTGAGGTAGGTGAGGAAGTGGTACTTCTTGTCCTGCGAATTGTGGATCATGGGTTAAACAAAGAGGGGGAAAGTGACACTCTAAAGGTTCCTTTCAGCTGCTCCTGCAGCACTTGTAGTGTGTAGTGTAGGGTTAGAATGGGAGAAGGAGAGGGGGATATTCAAAACAGGTGTAGCCAGGAACATGATGCTGCACGAAGTTCATGGAGATGATGCTGGATGGAATTCCTGAGGACATGGGAGCAGCAGGGGCAGCATGGCGACGTAGTGGTTAGCGCCGTCGCCCCACAATAAGAAGGTTGTGGGTTTGGTTCCTGGCCTGGGTCCTTTCTGTGCGGAGTTTGCATGTTCTCCCTGTGTCTGTGTGTCCCCGTGTCTTCCTCCGCCTACTTTTCCTCCCACGGTCCAAGACTGGCGATTCTAAATTGACCGTAGCTGTGAATGTGAGTGTTCGTCTCTGTATGTCCTGCAATGGTCTGTATCGCCTTGCGATGGCGGGTGTACTGGCAGGGTGTACCCCGCCCCTCACCCGATGTGAGCTGGGATTGGCTCCAGCAGCCCTACGACCCGGATACGGATGAAGCGGATGAAGATGAGTGAGTGAGTGAGATGGGAGCATGGGGCATTGCAGGAACATGGGATGGCAATGATTCACCACCTGCTGGATGAGGACAGAGAGAGAGAGGAGATGGACTGGGAAAGACAGAGACTTACATAGCACATGGTTAGTGAATGCAGTATACATGCTTAGAGTCGGGAGGAAGGGGGATTTCTAAGAAGCATGGCTATTGTCAGAGCATGCAAGGGCATGCATAGCTGAAGAGTCGATGGACTTGAACTTTTTAACTATAAGCTCTGTCATACAGAAAGGTTTTAAGCCTGGTCTTAAAAATTGCTAAGGAGTCTGCACCCCGCACTGATACTGGAAGTTGGTTCCATAGAAGAGGAGCCTGATAACTGCCTCCTGATATCTACCTCCTAATTTACATTTGGTGACTTTAAGAACCAGAAGTAAACCTCTGTCTAGAGAGCAGAGTAGCCTACTAGGACAATGAGGAACTATGAGCTCTCTGAGATATGATGGAGCTTGGCCATTAAGAGCTTTATATATTTACAGATGTTATGTTGTTTGAATGTTGAATCTATGTTTTCTCCCACGACCTGGAAATGGATAAATGGTTGAAGATGAATGAATTAATGTTATGTTCTCTGATAATAAAGGCCACATGTGGAAACATTTAATTCTAACAAAAAAGTAGCTTTGTTTACTGCAAGAGTTACTGGAGCTTTGACTATGTAAAATATAAGTGGCAGGAAAAGGAGAGTTGATGGTGATGAGTATAAAATGGGTCAGTAAATTTAAAACAATACGAATGATAAATAGTAGAGGAGAAGGGCGCAATATTCGATTAAAGTCTATTGACCTTGACAACAAAAAGTGTTAAATCCAGTTCACAGTGTTCAGTTAAGGTGGTAGAGATAGAAACAGGAGCAGGTTGGACAAGGTGATCAGCTGTTAAAGACAGCTGGGGTTGTGTTTATTAGCGATGAGCGAGCACACCACTATCCATATCCGCATTCATACTCATAAGGGGTGGGATTTAAACCAAAAGTGGGCGTCGTTTATATGAAAGTTGTATTTTTAAACCTGAAATAAAATGGGTTGGCCAGCAGTTGCTATATATATATTGTAAGCCTCAATATATTTTTATTTACAGCTTAATGTGTACTACACCAAGGTAAGAAGAGCGAGCCGATCGGAAAAAACCTGACCCGGTGAAGAAACAGTGAGAATGAGAAACGCAATGCAGGCTGCATGCAGCCCTGTCTGACACACAAGCACTACTTCTGTTACGGATCAGGTTTTTACCCCCTAGCCCCCTAAAGTGGGGCAGATTTGAAACGTTTGGGTTATCAAAAGCTATTTTAAAATGATGTTATAGTAATGTGGAGGTAGCCTCACTTAGGCAGGATTTGTTTTTTATCGCTATTAGATTTACTATTACTTACCAGGGAACTCCATCAGGTAGTTGTAAGTATCAATGTATGTCACCTCTGGCCATTCAGTGGGATCATATCTCCATGAAAATGAAGGCCAACAGAAGGGACAATGAGAAAGGCCCATATATGAGAGTTTTTCATTATACCCCCAGCTAGCATGTTAAAATAATCATCTGACATGTTGAAATAATGTTTTAAGCTAACTACCCATCGGTGCATTTTAAATTGTGCCACTGATTGTTTTCCCCTCTGGTGAGCGTGGCTTTCAGAGTATGATGGTTTGCGCTCTGTCTCTATCATAGGTCACCCTGAGGAGGATTTCTTTTCAGCCCGAGCACGGATATTGACTTGTATTACTTGTATGGTACTCATTTCAGCCGAGTATACAGCTCAGTATATACAGTGTTTATTAGTAGTAATTCAGTCTAAGAAGTAAGCTGATCTTGCAGCCTTGATATTTTTCATTGAGCAAAGTCAACAATTCTTTAATATAAAAGTAAATATTGAGTTTTGTCTTCTTCAATCTGTGGTTAGCTCAGTTTCAGGCCTGTTTACTGTTACATACAACATAATTTATACAGAGACAGGCTTGTGGCTTCTGCAAACCTGGTTGTAATAAATATAAGAGCCTCTGACACCTCAGACAAGTTTTTTAATGTTGGAAGTTGTGAAGGGCTCTTGTATAAATTGTAGAAAATAGATAAGAACTTTGAAGCAGAGCAGTTTTTAAAAATGCAAGAACAAACTTTTTATTTCTGAATTGTAAAGGTTTCCTTGATGCAAGAGCAAAAATAACGCCATGATTGGAGACAAGGTCTAAAAATTGGACGGACAGGCAGGGAAAGCAATATTTGTAACTTGAGCTGCAGACATGCTGTGGCAGATGGAATGAATCAAAAATGTTTAGGAATTTGGTGGAAATAATATGCTATCCACGTGGATTATAATTGGGAACAAAGGAGATCAATGGAGGTTCAATTAAAAAAGTTCAGCTAAAAATTTGTGTCTGTCCCACGGTAATGTATGAAGTGAAGTGAACAACATTGATATTAGGTCTTTGTCTGCGTGTCTGTCTGTGTCTATCTGTTTTTGTATGTCACTCAATATGTGTGTGTGAATGTGTGTTTGTATACCTCAATATCTGTGTGTCTAATTCTACAAAGCATTCACAGCAAGTGGTCAGGTGGGTGGGATGTGTGCATTTTAAGCAGAAGGGGGCAGTAATGCACCTATTTCTGGATGCCAACCACTGAAAAACAAAAAGAAGAAGTTAATAACTTTGCACTAGAGTGCGGCACTGGAAGCTCAAAACACTCGCTGATCATGTGGTCTACATAGCCCCCAAAAGTTCCAGGAAGTGCTTTGTGGGCAATAGAAAAAAATAGAAAAACTAAGATAATTTGTAAATAATGATCAATAAATGTTTTGTGGTGCCATATTTTTTATAGTTGTGCTAATTGATTTAATTATGTTACGTTTACTAAACCTGTATTGTCTACAGCAATGTAAATTGTAATTTTTCTCTTTTTTTTACTTCTAACTTTCAGATTTCACTGAGGCAGACTAACGGGAACAGACAATGATTTCCCAGCCGCTTCAAAATAAGTCTGGACTCACGATAACTGTTCTTACAGGAAATCCATGTCCAACAAATAAAATTTTGATTTCTATTCATAGCAAATAAATGGACTTCTTTCATTTTTTCAACTACTCTTCCTTATCAATATCTACCTGTATGAATTGCTTTTAAGTCTGTTTCCGTCACTAAACCTGTACAGTCGTTGACAGTTGACTGTTCTCAGGCTGATTATACCCCGATTGTCTGGCCAGATTATCTTCTAGTGCAAGCGGGTAATGGATCAATCTTAAGCCTTACAATCGAAGGTGCCTTGTTAATTTTCAAACGTTTGATTTTTATCGGGATGATCACACCACTCATTTTCGCTGAGAATGACAATAGCCTACAAGGGATGTTCATCGGAAGTTCTCAGACAATCTATGTTGTCCGTATTCTTTTAGCCTTTTTCCTTTTTTCACTGCAAATAATGGTTACAGCCAGGAGCACTGCATTATGCAAATGTTTTTGTGTTTTTCTTTGCATTCGCTTCCTTGTGAGATGACATACTGTGTGCATGTTTAAGATTTAAGAGAAGATAATCTAATAAGATTATCCTTATGTGTGTGATACAACCCGATTTCAGATTCTTCTAAGTTTTTTTTAAATCCTGTAGTGTGAGCCAGGCTTAACTGTATCCGATTATTAGTGAATATAAAGATGCGTGGCTTTGCTGAAGGGTGAGAGTCAAAGTTGTAAACAGAGAACAACCATGACCAGATGTTACTTTATAGTCCTTGTCTGAGAAATAGTCAGATCTGAAAGTTCTCAGTCAGTGTGTGGACTTGTAGATAGGCTATTTTCAATAAATGCCAATGATTAATCATTAATGTGGGTCCCTGGCATAAAATATTTTCTAATCAGGTTCTACAATGCATATCAAACTGGGGGTCCTTGAAATCAAAACAGTTTAAGAACCACTGATTTATAGTACACTTGTGAAATATATGATTGAAATATTGATTACATTTTAGCAAATGTTATTTTAGTTATTCAGTTTCTTTGATTGTTAAATTATAGGGTGTGGCAATTTTTGAATACCATGAACATTTGACTTTTGATTAAAAAAAAAAGAAAAAAGGTCCCGATTTGATTCAATTTAAACTTAACATAGTTGACTGGAGTCCCTTAAGGGCCCTATTTATATTGTACTTAATGATCCAAAATAATTTTTTTCATTAACAAACAAAAGGACCTGGGGTGGAGGGGTAATAATCGTAACATTATGGTCCAATCGAGGTCTAAAATACCAGTCTAAATTGTGCCCAAATAGAAATTGTTAAATATTTTCTCCTTTTCTCTCTCAGGGTGTTTTGCATGTCATGGTTATACTAGCAAAGTCTTTTCAGGATCTGACATTTTGACAACAGATGGGGCTCTTGTGTAACTGAAAGATCTTCGATCAGAGGGGTATTCCAGAAAGCAGGTGATGTGAAAACTCTAGTATGTTAACCCTGAGATGAGGGAAACTCTCAGTTATTGGTTCCAGAAAGAGGGGTATCTGAAACTTTGAGTCAATCACCATGGTAACAGACTCTGAACATAACCTGCTCCCTGGTAGGTTTCCTCAAGAAACCCTCAGTTTCTACCTGTCTCCTCCCACACAAAGACAGCTGTTGGACATGGATTGCCCATTCATTCCCAATCCGTTTGATGTCAAAGGCCAAGTAATTTGAAATGCTTTACGTGGCGAGAGATTAGATGTTCTGGCGTTTCCAGAGGAATATCTGTCATTTATCTCAATAATTTTTTTTTTTTTTTTTTGGAAACAGTAATTTTCTTTACATCAGTGACGCAGAGCACTTTGTAAAGGCAACAGTGTGTAGAGCTGTGAGAAAAGTAACTCTTGCACTGAAACAGCTGTTCTCAATGATGGGAGTGTTCCTGGGACACAAACCTTAAAGAAACATCAAAGATTCAACAGGATTGCAGGTGACAGATTTAGAAATCACATATTCTACTATTTTAAATGATATACATTCTGTTGCTCTCCCTGTGGCAGCAGACAGCATTTCTTCTTCATCATAATCACAACCACCATCATCCTCTTCCTGTGATGCAGGAAAAGATACTGTTTCAGAATACTTTGAACAGCCACCTGAGGCAAGATCTGAGTCTGGAATACTTACAGCTGCCAGGTGTTCAATAGTTCCTGTTGGAGGCTGAAGGAGGCAGATGACACCATCCACAACTGTTGGGTGGGTGGAGATTTTATATACCAGAAGTGTTATAATTGTAAGTTTTATTTTTTTAAAAGACACAAGTGTATACTTACATCTGAAGTAGGCACTTGTGTTCTGGGGGGTGACCACAGGATGCCCTCAGCTCTAATCAAAATCTAAAAACCAATTAAACTAAATCATTGTTAAACTATCAATACAATTGATAGTACAATTGATAATTCTGATTATATCTGTCATCTCAATCACAAGTTTTTTCTCCACAGATAGGATGGCTAAGGCTTTCAACCTGTCCAGAGTCATGGTCCTCCTGAGGAAGGTTTTCACCCTCTTCAGTTGAAAAACATCTCTCAGCCTCTGCAGTGGACATGGGTGTGGTGTGGTGATTATAATTTTAAGCAGTGTGACGGTCTCTGAAAATACCTCTGACAGGTTATTATCCACAAATAAATGAAAAAAGTCCACAACTGGAGGCACGTCGGCGTAGTGTTTAGCACTATCGTCACAATAAGAAGGTCATGGGTTTCCTTCCACAATCCAAAGACATGCATGTCTAGGTTAACTGGTGACTCTAAATTGTCCATAGGCCTGAATTTGAGCGTGAGTGGTTGTTTGTCTTTGTGTGTTGGCACTGTGAGGGACTGGCGACCTGTCCAGGGTGTACCCCAAACATGGCTCCAGAACCCCCGATACTGAAATGGAAATGGAAAAAGCAGGAGAAGATGGATGGACGCATTGTCCACAACAGGACTTGAATTTGTGTCATGTTCATGTCAGTTGCTGTAGATCAGACTCAACTCCATCCTCAGGTTACTTCCATTCAGCATTGGATATGCCTTCAAGGTGAAGATCAGAGCAATTTCAGGGAATGAGTTGAAGTCCTCTCCAAACCTGTTGGCCTGCAGCAAGGTGGCACTGATGAGGTGGTCTGTGAAGGCAAAACATTCCCTTGTGTGTTTCATGATGGTATCGCACACCTACATAGAGAGAGAGAGAGAGAGAGAGAGAACAGACATCATACAGTCAAGGCCCGTCTTTGATGTCCCCTTGAACAACAGCCACGTTCTCAAGATGCTCTTTCAAGGCATTGTCAAGTGAGGCACCAAGCCACGGAATATCCCTTGGTTATCAGAGCTCTCACTCTCATTATGACCATGCAAAGCCAACTCAAATGCGGCACAAAATTTCACAGTCTATAATTCTGAAGAGGACGTGTTTATTTCTTGTCACCTCTTCGTTGTGCTTCCTGATGCCAATTCTGTAATTGCTTAGATGCCATTTAACTTTATAACAATAAGTCATGCAGATGTCTCAAAAAAGGAGAGACATTGTCTGTCATGGTCATTAGGCATAATGAAAATGGCCATGGTAATTTGTGAAATTGCTCAAATATGAACTGGAAAGGGTCTGACTAAAGGGCAAAACTCAACCAAAGCTAAACAAGCCTACACACATCTGTGAGACACAGATTATTACCTGAAACTGTACAAAGTTAGAGGTCAACATTATATGCATATATATATTGTTAGAATAAATATACATAGAATGATTATCACAGTATTGCTCTACTTTTACTAACCCTGCAGGAATGCAGAAACATGTGTTTTTCTTACAGGAACTGAGATCATACCTCCGGAGATAAGCAACGACGTTCGCAGAGGAACATGAAAACAGGGAGTAGGCTGAAACCAGATTACTTCGGTTATGAACTAGCTCCTCAACGTGTTCGTGTGTCATGTTTCAGAGGCGTAACTTGAATATTATTATACAACAAGCATCTATTCATCTACTACGCTGCAGCTGTGTGTTCCCCGCCCTTTAGAGCTGCAACATCCTGTAACTAGGGACCACCCTAAGGAAATAAAGAGGGGAGAACGGAAGAGATACGTCAGAGCAGTTAGAGAGTGTAACTGAACATATCTCTGTCTTTTCTCCTTGCAAGTAAAATGAGCGCTGTTGTCCCTTGTCTTTCTTCCCTGTGTGTTTAATAATGTTCTAGGTGGTTTAAACTTGACATATATATATACTTAGTTACATCAACATTTAAGTGTTATTTCTTGAGAACTTGATGAAAGCAATACACTTTCATTCCCCTTCATCTATTACTGGTTCCATCCATTTTAACCTGACAGACACTAACAATTTTTCCTCAGCAATTTCGTCAGCAAGCTTAGAGAACCTGCAAAGCACAATTGGCCAAGGCAAATAGATACCTAAAAACATAAAATAGCATTGACCCAACCTTCACTTTAAACAATTCAAACAAACAAAAAATATAAAAGTTGTGGAGCGAACAGGAGTGAAAACCTGTGTGCTCTGTGAATGTCCACATGTGCATTTCTAAAGCATTTAGATTGCATGATGTATTAACTTCTTGGGGCATCAACAGCTGCCATGCAATATTTTCCAGGGCATTTTCAACAAAAGTTATTTCTTCTATCTGGGGTGCAGGATGCAACCGTCCTGCACCTCAGGAAGGTAACAGGTGTGCCAATGACAGACAAGTGGATAGGGAGCCATTGCTGGTTTGCCTTTGAGCCAATAAAGATAGACCTTGAAAATGGGCTCCTTCGAAAAACTGAAAATTCACAACAAAAGACTTACAGGACATCTTAAGGGCATCTCTCTCTCTGTATGCTAAATATGGTACAAAAAGAAAAAAGATTGTGAGGAAGAGCTTTGAGACTACTGTAGCTGGACTGGATCACTACAAGGACAACACAACAAAGAAAGGTCAGACAGACAACTCAAACACAAAGGATACTCTGTGCAGTTATCCTGTGGATATCCTGTGCAGTTCTATATCTACTGTGCAACACCACCCCTAATAGTTGATATCAATCACCCTGAAACTTGAATCTGTGCAGCGTTTACATCTTCTTCCCATGCCTACTCTGGTTTCCGACCACCATCCAAAGACAAAAATGTTTGGGCTAATTGGTGACTCTAAATTGTCTGAAAGGTCTGTGTGTGAGTGGTTGTCTGTCTCCTTTTGTCTCTGTGTCTTGGCCCTGCAATGGACTGATCAGTCCAGGGTGCCAAGTGTGAGCTGGGATTGGCTCCAGCAGCCCCGCGACCTGGAAATGGATAAGCGGTTCCAGATGAATGAATGAATATATATAAATATATGAAAAATCTATGGGAATCAATGAGTGGTTTAAATAATGTATTATTCCGAAGTAAATAAAGCCAGAATAAAAAAGTAAATGTAAATGTAAAATGTAAAAAATGTAAAAAGCCAAATCACTCAAAAAGTACAGCAAAGAAAAGACAGAGGGGAACCTCTAACTTGAATTTAAAGTCCAAAACGTGACAGTGCTCTCTCCTCGCTCTTTCTCTCTCTCTCTCTCTGTCAATATCAGAATAAATAGCCTTGCAAAAAAATAAATAAACGAAAAAAAAAACAAAAAACATGCATAATATGCATCTTCCGCAAACACTTCCTCTATATTGTTGTGAGCATTTGACACACTTGTATATTCACTTTTATTGTCAGTATATTGTCAAATTGATGAAGAAAAGTGATGAATATGTTTCCCTTGCATATTTTCAGGCTCACTGTACAAACTTATTTAAATAACTAAAAAATTAAATTGTGAGGTGTTCCTGAATTCAACCAGTACATGTTAAAAAATCTGAAATGGAATGTGTGTGGAGAGCTCGGCTCTTCTGTATATTTTATTGTGCAAATAATGGTTTCTTACAGAAAAATGTCAACCATTGCATAGTTAATGGAGGAGCTTGCTAGATGTGACATTGGGCATGGTTCTAGAAAATGGATTAATCTCATTGCGGGGACTTGGACTTTGCGGGGGCTGCGGCGAGTATAGCTGAGAGTGTTGCAACCACACTTGCTATGCTTCTGTCATGGTTGCTGTCCCAAAGTCCAAATTAATGCGAAGACAGGTAAACTGGGTGAGGATAAACACTTCTTTATTCGACGATCATTGGAGAGCATTACATGGAAGCGCCGTGTGTGAAAATGCTCTGGACAACAAAGAGTGGTCCCAGTCTTTTGTACCCCCGAATTTCCCGAAGTTTTTTTTGTTATATTATCCATAACATAACATAACATATTATAGGAATTCCCCACAAGAGCTACAACCACACTCTGCCATGCGCAGTGAACCAACATGTCCTGCTGCTCAGGGACTTTAACTCTTGTGAACTGTTCGACCAACTGCCCACCCTACACCAGTATGTGGACTGCCCAACCCGCCTGGCACGCACCCTAGAAAACTCTTATGGCAACATACCAAACACCTATGAGTCCTGTGAAATGACCCCTCTCATCCACTTAGCAGGGAGTTCAAACTACTTCCCTCTGGTAGACAGTACAAAGTACCAAAAGCTAGCCATAACATCTTTAAAAATCCCTTCATCCCCACTGCCATTAATGCATTAAATGATACCTTGTATTGTTAGGTCTGTTATTTTAATGTATTTGCAACTGTTGTCCTGCATTTTTACCACCAAGATAGCTGTGTGTAGGTGCTGTTGTTGTTGCTGCTGTTTGTTGTTTGCTGTTGCCTGTCGTGATGTTGTGAGACCAAAGACAAATTTCCACGTTGTGGACAATAAATCAAACTAGCTAACCAACTAACTAACTCTTTTCATCTCCACCACGGTGGACTGTCAGCAAATGAAAACAGCGTCACACAATAATTTATCATTTCTGATTGTTGTTTGAATGAAAGGTAAAACCATTACCTTCAGTTATCGTCTACATTTAATATTAAAGGTATGTTTGTGGCTGCCTTCATTTTCAACTCCAAGGTAACATTTTGGTAAAATGTAGAACTAGACTGTGTATGTCTTTTCAATTTGCTTAAGAAATTACTTTTTTGAGAGTCTGTCGCTAACAGGAAGTGTGAGCTTGTGAACAATGTGCTGCTGTACCTTCCACCAGTATCATATCTAGTTACTGTTTACTTTATGAGATGTGAGTTGTTAGCCAAAAAAATTCTGACACATCGCCAGCAGAGCTAGCAGCCTGATTCCCCGTGGCAATTGACAGGCACATCAAGGGAAAAGATTTGATTTTATTCTATTTTTTTTTTTTTTCAAATGATATGAATAAAGCTGTGGGCAGCACGGTAGCATAGTGGTTAGCACTGTTGCCCCACAATAAGAAGGTTGTGGGCCCCGGTTCCCGGGCCTGGGGCCTTTCTGTGCGGAGATTGCATGTTCTTCCCGTGCCTGTGTGGGTTTCCTCCAGGTACTTCAATTTTCCTCCCACTGTCCAAAGATATAATGTTTGGGTTAATTGGTGACTTTAAATTGTCCGTAGGTCTGAGTGTGAAGCTGAGTGGTTGTTTGTCTCTGTCTGTCTCTGTGTGTTGGCCCTGCGTTGGACTGGTGACCTGGGATTGGCTCCAGCACCCCCCACAACCCAGAAACAAATACGTGGTGGAAGATGAAAGAATGATTGCAGAATGAATAAATTAAAAAAGCTGATAATTTGGAGGCCAAGCACAGTCAGTGTACTGCTGCTGTGTTGATTTGGGATACCAGTCAGCAGTCACCTTATTGGTAATCATGTAGTATGCCACTGAGTACACGCAATATAGCAGTACACTGACCAAAGTATTGGTCAGTGTACTGAATTGAGACACAACATATGATTGATTTGTTGACATATGGAGATTTGCACCCCATTTCATAGTTTGTTGATGCCAAAACATGCCTGCCATCAAATCAAATCAAATTTATTTATATGGCGCCAAATCATAGACTTACTTATCAGACTTACATCAAGACACCTTACATTTAGAGCAGGTCTTGACCAAACCTTCATCGAGTTGTTAAAGAGACCCAAAATCCCTCCAAGAACACTTGGTGGCAGTGGCAAGGAAAAACCTCATTAAGGTGGGGGAGGGGTAGAAGGCTAGAAAGAGAGCAGGAGGAGGGAAGATGCCATAAAAATTCAAACAAAATAATTATTGAAGCCTGGTAAAACTAAATGGGCACAAATCACAATTTGCAGTAGGGAAAATAGGGATTTTAGCAAAAGGAGTAACAATGGGTAGTAATGAGTAATGATAATCAATTGAAGATATTGCAGAAGCATCACAGTCGAGATATTTGTTTCTAAAGTTTTGTAAAGTTGCTGTGTGAGCCTCATCCTTCTGACCAAGGCTTCTGAACAAGGCTTCAATTTAGTATCAGCTGCTGCTCTGGCTGTAAGAGTTGAGACAATGTACTCTACAAAAGCCATTACCAAGCAGCAATCTTGTTTTATAATTTTAGTAATGCTAAGCTTCCCTAAAATTAAGAGTTTAATTAAGAGTGGTGCACAGGGTGCAAAAAAACATGGATCTGGACAGTCTGTGGTCAGAGAAATTTGGGTTTCTGTTTTTCAAGGAAACCCTGGCCAGAAATCACTTCAGGGAGATAATGAGATTCCAGCTGTTCAACAAGTAGGAGAATAGACGTATGTGGCTACAGGATGACAGGTTTGCCCTGATTTCGGCCACTTGGAAAACATTTTTTCAAAACAGCTTATCCTTACCCGGTGCAAGCATCACCGTGGATGAGCAGCTGTTCCCCACCAAAGCCCGGTGCAAATTTATTCAATACATGGGGAATAAGCCTGATAAATTTGGCATAAAATTTTGGTTGTCTGTTGATGTTGAATCAAAATATATGCTGAATGGGGCTCCATATCTGGGGAAGGAGGAGACCCTCCTGGGAGAAAGTGTGGTGCTGAGACTTGCAGAGCTGTTCCTCAGAAAGGGAAGAAATATTACAACAGACAATTTATTCACTTCCCTCAAACTGGCCACCACCTTAGAAGCCAAGAAGACCAGCCTGGTTGGCACCGTGGGGAAAACTAAGCGCAAGTTGCCACCCTCTGTGAAACAACAAGCAGAGCTCAACAGGACAAAGGTGCTGAAATGTAAGGACGATGTGATGCTCATGGTTTATCAGGGAGAACCGAGCAAGAATGTGTGCATCCTGAGCACCATGCACACAACTGTAGGCATCACCGATGGGCCGAAGGTAAAGCCAGAGTCGGTGGCATATCCAGTGAAAGGTAGCACATGCAGATGGCCGGTGGCTGTCTTTTATAATATTCTTGACCTGGCAGGAATCAATGCCATCAAAATTCCCCAGAGGAAGTTTTTGCAGATGCTGGCAGAGAACTCGAGAGCAGAGCTCATGGAGGGGAAAAGGGCAGTGTCTCAGACTGGTCCACAGCAGCAGAAGACACCACCACAAAAACGGAAGCAATGCCAAATAAGAAGGAGCTGCAAACAGAACAAAACCCAGGATACATGCTGCCAATGCCAAAAACCTGTGCGTGGAAACTGTGCAAGGAGAAGACGATATATCTGTGTAGACTGCGAAACTTCAATATAGCCAAGAACGGAAATAGTAAATAGTTAGTTAATATGCTGTAATTAGTGTTATTGGATTGTTTTATTGTTATATTGCCAACTTTTTCATTTTTTTGAGTTACAAATGTTAAAATAAAATGTTTAATTATCATATAATACTTAAAATTTTTGGATTCATGTTCTGAGTTATGTTGAATTCTATCGATTAAAAATACTGCGATACTATAAATATATAATTAAATTGGTTAAAATATACATTTTGGTGTTATATAGTTTTTTTTTAAAAGATATCATAACACAATGAATGAATTAATGTTTAACTGGGTATTTACCATGAGAGATTATAGAGTTTGGAATCAAGCTGTCAAAATGACTGTTTATGGCAATTCTAGTAGTTCTAGGAATTCTGGCACTGCTAGTGTTAAACCAGTACATGTCCAGGCTCGTCTGAAGTTTGCCAGAGAGCATATGGACTATACAGAAGAGGATTGGGAGACTATCATCGGGTCAGATAAACCAAAATAAAATTTTTTGGTAAAAACTCAACTTGTCATATTTGGAGGAACAAGAATGCTGAGTTGCATCCAATGCTGGGTTGGGGCAGGACGACTGATCCGTGTTAAGGGAAGAATGAACGGGGCCATGTATCGTGAGATTTTAAGCCAAAACCTCCTTCCATCAGTACTGTCTTTGCATTGAAGATGAGAGATGGCTGAGTCTTCCAGCATGGCAAAATATCAGCTACAGTGTGTGCAAACCTGATGAAGACTTACAGGAAACGTTTGACCTCTGTAATTGCCAACAAAGGTTATATTACCAAGTATTGAATTTAAATGTTGTTATTGTCAGAGAGTAATATGTACACCTTCTCGTCAAATTTTGACAGGTCCTTTGATCTTAGTTAACCCCGCTCCTCTCGACCAATGAGATCGTTTTCCCGGTCGTAACCACTCCCCCGGTGTTTTCCACGCCCAGGCGATGAGGTCAGAACCAATCAGATCATTTGAGGGCGGGGTTGAGTAAAATGGTGGCAAATTCATTTTGAGGTTGACGGTCAAAGAGGGAGGACGTGTTTTGTTAGAGTGAAAGGAGCATATTGAGTATGTATTTAAAAATGTATTTCTTTACAAAGAGGGAGTACAAAACAATCACCATGTGTTTTCTCCATGTGAAGGGGTTACTTAGTAGGGTCTAATTTTCATCCGTTGTTCTAATTTCGGTTGTAATGAAAGGAGAGGAGGAGGAGGAGGACACAGAGTGTTTTCCCTTTCTTTACTCAGGGCTGACTGGAGAGGAGGTAAGTTTTCACCCCCAAACGGTCCATAGCCAGCCCCCTAGTGTGTCCACACCCCTGAGGTTACAACCAATCAGATCATTCGAGGGCGGGCAGAACGGCGCTCGATTCATATCGAGGTTGACAGGGTAATAGGGAGGACGTGTGTTGCCCTGAAAGGAAAAAGTTTTTTTGCAAGAGTTTTTTTGTGAGAGTAAGAAAAAAAAAAAAAATGGCTGAAAACAACTTGAGATCAGAGTCTGTCGCCCCGAACGCTGTGATCTGCGAGACTCCTGTATTGAGTTATCACAAATTACGAGGAGCTCCGAAGAAGCGGGTGACGTATTTGTGTCGGATTCAGACTCCGGCACCCGAGGCTCTCCACAGAGAGTGGAGACTGTCGGACGGCGGTGCCTGGGGGTACGTGTTCAACTATACCTGTCAAGAGATGTGTTTTTACCAGTTGGAAAAAGATGAGGTTTACAGCCCGGCGGGATCGAGAGCGACACTCACCTCAACAGACTGGTCGGCGTTGACGTTGGTGGGTGTAACAAATTTAAAAGTGAATGGTGTGAAAAAAGAAGAAGAGGGCTCATCAGGAGCTCCGAAAAAAAGAATTGCAGCCCACATTGTGTGGGAGACCAAGAACACCCCGTCGGGTCGATGGTACTACAGAGCCGCCCGTTGGGTGAGTGAAGGGTGTGAGGACGAGTTTGTGTTGGAGTATTTCAACAAGGACTGCGGAGTGTTTCAGATATATTTGCACATTCCGTTCAAGAACTGGCTGAGTGTGATGGAGGAATACACAGAGAAAATTAAGACTCTGTTTGCGAGCAGTCAGAGTTTCAGAGACATTCTGCTGGTGAGAAAAATTCTGGTGTATTAGACTCCACCCCTTCCACGCCATAGGTCTACGAATAACCCCTCGGCCTCCTCCTCCTTCTCCTCCCGACCAATTCCAACACGCTTCTAACACAGCGTGCTAGTCACTCCTCTCATCCATACTTTAAAAGGAACGAGGAGAACAAGAAGATAAAATCATGTCTTTCATGTTCATATTCGTGTCAATGAAATGAAAACGAGGCTGGATTCGGTTCGAAGTCACGCAGGACCCTTGTGGGGTTTGCTCATCACGGTTGCCTCGCAATTCACGGATGAACGGTCATTACCCGAAGCATTTGGTGAACTGATCAGAGAGATGAACTATGACAACGTGGATCATCTGTTTATGATATATGCTTTGATTGTAGATGTCATAAATCGACGTGTAGAAAACAGTGTGCCTACACACGTCTCAAGTGAATTGTTGAAGCTGCATTGTGTTATTAGAACCACCATCGGAGCCTCGGTGATGAGGACGGCCCTGTACAGCCTCGATGTTTGAATATTATAATGTGTGTTGATCCATCATATATTTTTGAACCATCATATATTTGCAACGTATTTCTGATGCTTTATACAAAATAAAAAAAAATTGTATTAAAAAAGGAGAGTCTCGCTGATTTCTTTTCATAAACTCTGGAGAGGCGCTGGTGTGAACATGTCTGAGAAAAGCGTTATGAAGAAAGCATATTATAACCCGGTTCACCCGGGCAGCTTTGGAGGAGCGGACAGACTCCGCAGAGCCTCGCAAGATGAAACGGGTAAAAAAGTAAATGTGGAAAAAGTTAAAGAATTTCTGTCAGAGCAGGATGCTTATACTCTGCACAAGCCAGTGAGAGTACATTTTCCTAGGAATAGAGTGTTTGTGCCACGACCGATCAATTAAATTTCAGGCCGATCTCTGCGATATGCAGGCTTTGGCCGAGCACAATGAAGGTTATCGTTATCTCTTGACGGTCATAGATGTATTTTCCAAAAAGTCCTACGTGAGAGTTTTAAAGAATAAAAGCTCCTCGGAGACTGCAAAGGCTTTTGAATCTGTTTTCAAAGAGAGCCGGACCCCAGAAAAGTTACAAACAGACTCTGGTAAAGAATTTTTCAACAAGAATTTCCAGAGGCTGATGAAGAAACACAAGGTAAAACATTTTGCCACGGCCAGTGATCTGAAAGCTTCGGTGGTGGAAAGATTTAACCGCACGCTGAAAACTAGAATGTGGAGGTATTTTACCGCTAAAAACACCCGTAGATACTTGGAGGTTTTACAGGATTTGGTGAAAAGCTATAACAACAGCTACCATAAAAGTATAAAAATGACCCCTCAGCAGGTGACCGAGGAAAATACCTCTCGAGTTTTTCAAAACCTGTACGGTTCTTTTCCTCTCATCTTAAAGCCAGGTTTAAGATGAATTTGAAACAGGTGGACACGGTGAGAATATCCCGACTGAGGGGAAAAAATACGAACAGAGCTTCACCGACGAGGTATTTACAGTGTCTGAATGCATACCGCCTCTACTGCCGGTATATAAACTCAAAGACTACGATGGAGAATCTATCGAGGGCACTTTTTACGAAGCCGAGTTGCAAAAAGTAAAGACGGCTCCCAATAGGCTCTATAGAGTGGAGAAAATTTTAGCCAGGAGGGTGGTGGGGGGTGAAAAGCAAGCCTTGTTGCGCTGGAAAAATTGACCGAAACTGACCGAACATGGGCACCACGGCAGAGAGCAGAGGCAAAAGAAAACCTCCGGTCTGTTTCATCAAAACCCCTCGTTTTCTCTTCAAACTATTTTTTTTGTCCGCCAGCAGCCTGATAGTTTTCCAGCTTTTGAGTTTTTTATATTGACAAGCGTTCAACGGCATGTTTCCTTTCAGCACGTTTAAACAGAGCTTGCTGAGACACTGAAGAAAGTCTGTGGAACAGTGCTGGAGAATGTCTTTACGTTTCAACAGCGTGGCTCGACTCAAGGCCCTCAGCAGAGGAGCATTCCTTTTTATACGCGCCGACATACCGTTTTTTTTTTTTTTCCAAATATGTAAATGATTTCACTTTGTTTTAGGCAAATAAACCACCGGCCACCTGCGAGGTAGTATTCCCGACCTGAGTCTGAATCTTTCTGGGCTGGTGGGTGTGAGGTCCACCAATAAATAACCGAAAGGATCTCCAGTAGCGTCTTCAAAACTTTGAATAAAAAAATCTTTTTGGCCGGGATATATTTGTTGAGCCAATACGTTGATTTGCAATTTATCCCGTGGGTTTTTAAACAGCACCAGGTAATTACTGTTTAAGCTGATGGTGCGACTGTATTTACCTTTGTAAAATACATTTTGGGTCAACAGCATCACGCTCATATTTTTATGGTGTCTGTATTGCGTGAAAATTCTTACCACTTCCGGATGATCCGCCGCTTGTAATAACACGTCGTCTAATATAATACAAATTTAATATTTTTATTTTTCTTCTGCAGTTCTTTGTACATTTTTTGATAAGAAGTATAAATCCATACAATATTCTCAGGTACACGGTTCATCACATGTTGACAATTTTCCAATACATTTTTTACAAAAAAAGTTTTTCCACAACCGCTGGGCCCCACAATCTGACATGAAAAGGGCAGGACCAATCTAGGATAAAAATCAATTTCTTCAACAAGGTGTGACATTTTTCTTTTAAAAACCAAAAGGCAAAGTACGGCCGGTGCAAAAATGAAGAATTTTTTAAGAGAAATCCCCTTTTGTCTCTTAGAATGTTCTGTTGGGGGGTTTGAATAAACCACTCCCCCTCCTCCTCCTCCCCACTCTCACCACGCTGTCTCACATAGCTCTCCACCAGTCCTTTGACGCTGTCAAAGTTGACTCTTTGACAGCTGTCATGCATCTGCGTAATACCTTTGACTTTGAGCACCGCTTTTTTCTTGTTCCTAGTTTGATAGGCGTAGCTTTTAGGACCGGCTGCGACAAATTCTTGTATGCTGTCCCCGTCTAATTCGTCGGTCAATTCTCCCAGGTAGTTACCCAGAGGCAGTGTGTTTTGGCCCTCTCTAGTGGTGTAAATGAGGCTGTCTGTGTCAAAATAAAGAACTCTGTCCTGCATCTGTTCCAAGTAACCGTACAATTTTAATCTGCCGTAGGCCGTGGTGAAAGCGGCTACAAACACATTGTCTACCTTGTTGGGAGAGGCGATGTAGCGATCTCCGTGCACCCACTGGATCAGAGCCACTCTGTCGTTGATAAAGTTAAAGTATTTGATTTTGTGCTTTTCTGAAAACATAAACGAGAAAAACTCTTCGGGTTCTGTGATGAGAGACGTCTGACAGAGGTTATTTCTCTGAGCAAACTTTCCCCAGAAGCTGTTGAGACACAATTTAGAAATTTGTCTTTTTGCCGGATTTGGTTTAATTTGGGAGGCGTCCAGCAAAATACCCTGACGCGTCTGATAGTCCCTGACGTATCTTTCCCTGCTCTCCTCATCTACAACCTCGGGCGGGTAACCTGAAGCCTCCTGTTTACCTTTCAAAAATCTCTGCATGTACTTTAGAAAGACAGCGTCGTCCCTGCGATCAAAATGCCACACTTCTGTGATCTTGGCCAAACGATAGCCCATCTCCAAAGCCTTGTTAAACTCTGGCGTGGCCCACACCCCCTTTAAGGCCCTGGCCTCGTCACTGTGAGTGTCAGTGTTTCAGGGTGGCCTAGAGGATAAGGGAAACTGCAATTTACATAGGGATACAGGCTCACGTCCACGTAACGGACGGTCTCGTCAGGCTCTGCAGTGTGTCTCAGCTTCACTGCACACGTCCTGCCTCCGTACAAAGCCTCGCGGGGTGACAGAGGTTGAGGAGCGTCGTAACGTCTGAGAAAATCTTTCACCCCCTCATGAATTTTTTTCATCTCTGCCCACCTGTGCTCTGTCATGACGACGGTTGTGACGCCGTGTTCCGAACGCAACCTCTCTAATCTCCTCACTGTGTTAGAATGGAGCTCCTCAAATGTTGTCCCTGTGAGAGGAGAGCGTTCTTGAGCCTGAAAGCAGAGTGGACATCCGTGGAAAAAGCAGCCTAAATATTCAAAGATGTACTTAACGCCTCCTGCTTCTGCGTAACCGTCTACAAAGTACTTTCCCAGCTGTGCTGTATAAAGATGCCGCGGGTGTTAGAAACCCATTCTAGCCACTGTATGCTGTCATGCGAATAAGATTTAAACTGACGTTTGTAATGATTGGGCGGAGGAATGGCTAAGGTTCTGGGCTTGAGAAAATTTGTGAGAAATACTTTCATGCAGGCCGAGGCTATGGTCGACCTGCTGAAAGGATACACACCCGTTTCCTGGATGTAACTGTTTCTGAAAACGGTACAAGCCTCAGAGAGAATGTCCACGTCGTTTTGACAATAAAACAGCGCCTCTTTTTCAAAGTTAAAGACCCCGCCCCTCACCAAGTCGCACCAGGCCTCAAACTCCCTCTTCCCCGCGGCTGTCATGCGGTCTGTGCAGTAATTCTCAGCTCGAGGATAAGGGCCTTCGTACTTCAAACGCTGCTCAGAGCTGAAACCATGAGGAAAATAGCCTTTGGTTTTATCAGCAAAACCTAAAGCTTTGGGCATGGCGGAGAGAGGCATGGCCAGAAATTCAGCGAATCTATGTATTTATGGCCGTAATCGGTTTCTGAAAAACAAATCACTTTGCTACCCTGCATGATCAAGGAGGGCTTTATGCCCAGATCTATCATGGCGTTGAGGACCAAGTAGCTGTCAAAACCTTTTGCATTATGCGCAATAAAGACGGCTTTCTGATAAGAGGCCGTTCTGAAATGTCTGACAAACTCCAGAGCGCACGTCACGCCGTGGGCGTTCGTGAAGGTTTCAAAATCATAAAAGACGATTTTCTGATTATGATTCGTCTCTGCCTGTAAAGGCTGCATGTAACACAGATGCTTCCCTCTCCCTGACTCCTCCTCCTCCCCCTCACCGGTGACCTCCCCGCATATGTTGCATTTGAATTTTTGACACACGTGAGGTTTGCTCTTCCTGTTCATAGCGACGTACCACAGTCTGTGACATTTTTCACACTGCTTGTACATCTCACATTGACTGGCGTACGAACCAGCACCTACCCTCTCAACAGGCTCCTTGTGTTTACTCAGACAGTAAGCGGACCGACACGTTCTGTTACAATCTACACAAAGGACGGGCTCGAACCTGACTTTACAACACGACCAGACAGACGGAGCACCGCCCAGAACAACGGTGGCTGCAAACGCTGTCGTATCCTGTGTAACAGTGCTCGCACACGTGACCGGCTCCTAGAAAAGATTGTAAATTTTTTATACCGTAATAGTGATTCTGGTGTAAAAACATGAACACAGTTTTTTCTTTTCTAGGGTTAGGGGTAAGGAATTTGGAGAGGGCTCGTGTGCCTTTGTTTCTATAAAACACTACAATTTTACAATCCAAGGCCTTCTCAAACTTTGAAACATCATCAAACGTCACCTCCGTCTGATCATCAAAACCTACAGCCGTCTGAAACTCTCTGCCCTTTCTCTCAGCCTCTCTATCGCAGAGATGGGGATGCAGCAGGTGTGCCAAATTAATAGCAAAACACATTTTGTTGCGGAGATTTTCCACCACGTACAAAAATCTTCTCCTCTTTTTCAAAACCTCCTCATCCAACATTTTATCTACGCTTCTTTTGCCTCCGCCTCGAGGGTTGCGTATCAACTGCACCACTAATTCAAGACCGGCGTCCGTCATGACAGACATGTTGGACTGAACCAGCTCGTCCCGGAGATTCTGAAAAGTGGAGAGACGTTCTCAGCGTTCTCAGCTCTGACTATTGAGGACACGGTCCTACTCAGTCTGTCCCCCCTCAACTCCATCTGTACAACGTCACGAGGCTGCACTTGCGAGAATGCTCTTTCAAACAGGTCATGAGCGGCTCCCATGACAGAACCGTAAAATTCTCCATAATCGGGTATGCCCGTCAGAGTCGGGCCTGATTTCTATATTATTGAATCTGTTTCTAATCACAACCCTCTCTCCCCCTCCCTCTCCTCTAGCTCTACCCCCCGACCCCCCTCCCCCTCCCCCTCCCTCTCCTCAGCCCCTGAAAGTACACCTGCGTTTCCTCCCTCTAACAGGTGTACGGCCCTGTCTATGGCATTCAAACACTGTGTGTGAAACAACCGGTGGAGAAGGTGAATCAACCTGAGAGAAATGAGGAGAGACGGGGGGCTCAGTCGCAGAATCATTTTCAAAGGTCAATTCGTTTATTATCGAACGAAGATCGTTTACAACGTTTGTCAGAGTTTCAGGGCGATTCAACTCCTCTATAGCTAGGTTTATCGCTAGAAAAGGGTCCTCTGAAAAACTCCTACATTCGGCATTCCCTTTGCGCTCCATGTCAAACCTTTTTTGAATTCAAACCTCGTACGCCAGTTCATACAGCCTTTCCAGAAATCTATCGAGGTGTCTGCACGGTATCCTCCTGCAGTTTGGCGACATCGTCCTAATTCTTCTTGACCTATAGGAGGACCTACTTCTCTCGTAGGACCTCGGTCTCCTGAATGAGCTTGATCTTGCTCTCCTGAATGGGGACCTGCTGCAGCTTCTGGAGCGCGAATTCTTCCTCCTCCTCTTCTCCTTTCTATAGTCTGAAAAAAAAAAAAATAAATAAAATTATTTCCCACGGAGCTATACACAGTTGAAACAGCTTCGCTCTGTTTCACTGTTCATGCAGGTACACAGTTTGAAGTACAGGGTGATGTAAAAAAATAAATAAATAAATAAATACATAAAATAAATAAATAAACTTACATTTTCTTCTGCTAGCGCAGAGGAAGAAGAAGAAGAAGAAGAAGAGCGGGTCGAAGACTCCTTGGCTCTTTTCCTAGATTTTCCTCGAGCTTCCTCCGTTCTTGAGACCTCCGGGGCCTGGAATAGCGGTTCTTCAACCGTGGCTTTCCAGGGCCCTCCGGCCTCTGCAGCTGTCTCTGGTACGGGGTCGGTCACAGCTGTAGCGGTTGCTGGCGCGGGAGAACTTTCTCTGAAAGCTCTCTCGATTTCGTCCAGATCTAGCGCACAAACTACCGGGAATAAATATCGTAAAAATAAAAATAATAATGTGAATATAATCTTGATAAAGACGCGAGACTTACCCGCCAAAAGCCAGACACTCCAACTCGCCCTCTAAAAGGCCGCCTGTAAAAACAAGTCTTTTAAGAAAATATACACATCACAAAAAAAACTTTTCAGAAACAATCAATTAACTGCGTTGTCTTAAAATTACTTACCGTTGTTCATTTCTTTTCTTTGTTAGCTCCGAGCGGTCAGCTGATCACAACTTGTCAATCGGTCGCTCTGTCAATAAACAGGCCGTGCTCACTGTGGCCATCCAGGTGCATCTTGAGTTTTTTAATCCCCTCCCTGTCACGTAGGTGTAAATCATCCGCGATTGATGGTCTAGCGAGTATTTTTTTTATGGTAAAGGCAGAGTCCCTTAGCCTTTCATTCACGCTGTTTTTATGATATGTAATAAATAAATTACAGTCCCGCAGACTCTAGCTGATAGATAAGCAAAACTTTTTTTTTTTTTTTTACCAAGTGTAATAAATGCATCAGACTCGGGGTCCTGTCCTTTTTTGGAATGAGAAGACTGACTTGTTCTTTATAGGTTTGCATCAAGAGAACAACAACTTTCAGATTAATCTAAAAACGACTCTTATTTCACAAACACTCTGTCTATCTTGTCGTGTGAAAACAGCTTCTTCACAACTTTGATTTCTTTAATTTCGGATGATTTAACACCTTTATTTTGTACTGCCTCTTACCCCGTCAACCTCTATATGAATCGAGCGCCGTTCTGCTCGGCCCGCCCTCGAATGATCTGATTGGTTGTAACCTCAGTGGTGTGGACACACTAGGGGGCTGGCTACGGACCGTTCGGGGGTGAAAACTTACCTCCTCTCCAGTCAGCCCTGAGTAAAGAAAGGGAAAACACTCTGTGTCCTCCTCCTCCTCCTCTCCTTTCATTACAACAGAAGTTTGAACAACGGACGAAAAATTACACCCTAGTAAGTAACCCCTTCACATGGAGAAAACACATGATGATTGTTTTGTACTCCCTCTTTGTAAAGAAACACTCTGTATCCTCCTCCTCCTCTCCTTTCATTACAACCGAAATTTGAACAACGGACGAAAATTAGACCCTACTAAGTAACCCCTTCACACGGAGAAAACACATGGCGATTGTTTTGTACTCCCTCTTTGTAAAGAAATACATTTTTAAATACATACTCAATATGCTCCTTTCACTCTAACAAAACACGTCCTCCCTCTTTGACCGTCAACCTCAAAATGAATTTGTCGCCATTTTACTCAACCCCGCCCTCGAATGATCTGATTGGTTCTGACCTCATCGCCTGGGCGTGGAAAACACCGGGGGAGTGGTTACGACCGGGAAAACGATCTCATTGGTCGAGAGGCGCGGGGTTAACTATCATCAAAGGACCTGTCAAAATTTGACGAGAAGGTGTACATATTACTCTCTATTGTCTAAATACTTATTTTCCACCATAATTTACAAATAAATTATTTAAAAACCTACAATGTGATTTCCAGGATTTTTTTCTTCATTTTGTCTCTCATAGTTGAAGTGTACCTATGTTGAAAACTGCAGACCTCTCATCTTTCTAAGTAGGAAAACTTGCACAATCAGTGGCTGACTAAAGTCTGCGTCTAAGTCTGTAAAACTCAAATGTTCTTCCCTAATTATCTTGATCACACTGCAGTTTGCCCATCAACATAATAAAAGCAACAGTAGTGGGTGGGTCACAGATTTTTCAACAAGGAATTACATGTAGACATGTTTCAATTTCAGCGTTTTTTTTTTTTTCCCCACGTTTTACGATAACAAAATATTTATTAAATATTCATATATTCATAACTGTCACAAAGAAATCTTATATTATTTAAAACATTAAAGGAGAGGACCATCAAATGAAGACCTCGTTCGGTGATAGATGTGACAGAATTTATTTTAAAAAAGATAGAATTTCAATTTATACCAATCATCCATGACTCGGATTTTGAAATCTTTATTCCATTCTTTCTGGCAGGTCCTGCCATGTTCTGTCAGACTAGATATTAAGTATGTAAGCAAATGAAATGCATCAATCCTGGTACTAGTTTGTACTTTCCCAATAAGACATGAAGCTGTTTTTGTGGCCATGGGGTCCTTTCCAAAGAACTTGTCAGGCCGGGAGCCAGAAAGGACTCAAATGCAGAGGTTTGTGAGCAACAAATATTTATTTTTGCGAGCAATGATCTCAGAACCGAGTGAAGAACCAAAACAATGCTATCAAACATTAACACTTAAAGTGGAGTCACTAAACTCTATGCTCAAAAAAAAAAAAAAAAAAAAAAAAAAAAAAAATCGCTCCCGAAGGAGGAAAATAACGCTACACTAAAGGGGTCTAACGGGGGAAACAGAAAATGCTCCACAAGGAGAGAAAAACCCTGACTAGACAAAAACAACAACAAAAAACACTCACGCTACTAAGCGGAGAATATATGGTAATTCGATGAAACGTTACGGGAACTCAAAATCACTTGTAAGGAGGAGAACACAAAGGTTATAAACATTAATCTATTGAAAGTTATCTATAAACAAAACAAAAAAAAAAAAAAAATCACTCATATAGAGGAAAAACTAAGGCTATAAAGGACTAAACTAGGTTATGAAAATTACAACTTTAATTCACTCTTTCGAGGATCAACAGATTTACACAAAAGGATCGAGGGCAAAGGCAAGGACGTGACGCTGGTGTGGGACGAGAAATGACGACACACTGGCACAAGGGGAAGACAGACTATTTGAGCTGTAGGGGAAATGAGGAACAGGTGAAGTCAATCGGTAATCATGAGGGCACACAGGCAACATGAGGAAGGGCAAGTGTTCTGAAACGAGAGGAGAGTTAGGCATTTAAAACAGGAAATGACGAGACACAATAAAGCCCAGACAAGACAACCTCACCACAGTGTGACAGTGACACGGTGAAAGTCAGTGATTAGGGTTTGATCTATAATGAACCGTGAAGGAACCCATTGTCTCTCCTCTGGGCCGTACCCCTGTAAGCCCACCAGATACTGTCTGCCCCGGCCCTTCTTGCGGACGGCCAACAGCCGCTTGACCTTGTAGACAGGGCCCCCGTCAATCACCTCAGGAGGAGGAGGGGGTGGGAGGGGTGGGACCAGGGAACTCTCCTTGGCAGGTTTGACCTGGCTGACATGGAATGTGGGGTGGACCCGGAGGGAGCGAGGTAAGCGCAGACGGACTGCGGCAGGACTGATGACATTGGTGATGGGGAAGGGGCCCACAAAACGTGGAGCTAGTTTCTTGGAGGGAACCCGAAGGTGTAAGTTCTTGGCAGAGAGCCATACTCTCTGACATGACTGGTAAGCAGGTGCGGGTCGTCGTTTGCGATCCGCCGCTTTCTTGGTGCGATCCCCTTGGCGGTTCAACACCTGGCGAGCCGCTGCCCAGATGCGTCGGCAGCGGCGGATCAGGGCGTGGGCAGAGGGGACCGTTACTTCAGGTTCCTGGGCAGAAAAAACAGGTGGGTGATACCAATAAACAAACTTAAAGGGGGAGAATCCTGTGGCAGAGGTGGGTAGGGAGTTGTGGGCGTACTCGACCCAGACAAGGTGGTTGCTCAATGTCGAGGTGTTCTGGGACACTAGGCAACGGAGGCTGGTTTCCAGCTGCTGGTTGAGGCGTTCAGTCTGGCCATTGGCCTCTGGATGATAGCCTGAGGTCAGGCTGGCTTTGGCTCCGATGAGTCGGCAGAATTCCTTCCAGAACCGTGACACAAACTGGGCCCCCCGGTCTGAAACAATGTCCTTGGGAAAACCATGAATCTTGAACACTTGGTTAATCATTATTTCAGCCATCTCCTTGGCTGAAGGCAGCTTTGGCAGAGCAATGAATCTGGTCATTTTGGAAAATCTATCCACCACAGTGAGAACGGTGGTGTTACTTCGTGAGACCGGGAGCCCTGTGACGAAGTCCATAAAGATATCCAACCAAGGTCTGGAAGGGATGGGCAGGGGTTGCAGCAGTCCCATTTGTGACCTGGAAGACACCTTATTCCTGGCACAGACCGGACACGCCTCGGTGTATTCCTGAACCTCAGATTCCATGGCTGGCCACCAGAACCTCTGGGAGATAGCGAATATCGTCCGCCGGACTCCCGGGCGACAGGAAAGCAGCGAGGAGTGGGCCCAATGAATCACCTGTGGGCGCAGATTGAGCGGAACAAACAATCGATTCTCAGGGCACCCACTAGGTGACAGAGCCTCACCATTAGCTTGCTTAACCTCATTTTCTATCTGCCAAGTCACCGCTCCAACCACACAGGTCAGTGGCAGGATAGGGTCGTAGAGGCGTGACAAGTCCTCAGGTTTAATGTTCCGGGACCCTGGCCTGTAAGAGATGGAGAAGGAGAAGCGGTTAAAGAAGAGCGCCCACCTGGCCTGACAGGAATGGCTGTTCGGCTCCCTCCAACCAGTGTCTCCACTCCTCCAGGCCCACCTTGACCGCTAGCAGCTCCCGGTTGCCGACGTCATAGTTGCGCTCTGCTTTAGACAACCTTCGAGGTAGGAAGGCGCATGTGTGCATCTTCCCATCCTGCTCGGACCGTTGTGAGAGAACGGCCCGATTCCCTCATTGGAGGCATCCACCTCTACTGTGATCTGTCGCCTGGGGTCCGGCATCGTGAGGATGGGAGCTGTGGTAAAGCGGGACTTCAGGGTCTGGAAGGCCACCTCTGCCTCTGGAGACCAAGAGAACCGTACTTTCAATGAGGTTAGTGTGTGCAGAGGGGCCGCTATGGCGCTGAAGCCTCTGATGAACCGCCTGTAAAAGTTAGCAAACCCGAGGAACTGCTGAACTTTCTTGAGGCTATCAGGTGTGGGCCAGTTGGTCACAGCGCTAACTTTAGCTGGATCCATCTGTACTCTCCTAGGGGCTACGATGAAGCCCAGGAAGGAGATGGTGTTGGCATGGGACTCACTTAACATAGCCTTAACATATAACTTGTGAGTTAATAATAGATGAAGGACTGCGGTTACATTCTTTCTGTGGGAGTCTATATCTGGAGAGTAGATAAGAATATCATCTAAATAGATGTACACAAAATGGTCGAGGAAGTCCCTGAGCACATGATTAATCATGGCCTGAAAAACTGCTGGTGCATTAGTGAGTCCGAAGGGCATGACCAGGTATTCATAGTGGCCGCTCGGGGTGTTGAACCCAGTTTTCCATTCGTCCCCCTCTCTGATTCTTACAAGGTGATAGGCGTTTTGGAGGTCTAATTTCGTGAATATTTTGGCCTGTTGGAGTTGGTCGAAAACGGAGGACATGAGGGGTAACGGGTAACGGTTCTTTATTGTGATGTCATTGAGGGGGCTGTAATCAATGCATGGCCTTAGGGAACCATCCTTTTTTGCCACAAAGAAGAATCCAGCTCCAGCGGCTGACGAAGAGGGGCGGATCAGCCCCGCCTTCATATTCCTTCATGGCTGCTTTCTCTGGCCCAGAGACCGAGTAAAGGCTGCCCTTGGGGATGCTGGAACCAGGGATCAGATCGATGGCGCAGTCATAGGGTCTATGGGGAGGCAGCGACAAGGCCTTGGCTTTGCTGAACACCTCCTGCAGGTGGTGATAACAGGGCGGGACAGATGTAAGGTTTATTTCTGAGTCTATAGTGACATGGAGAGAAACATGGTTAATATTTGACACAACAGCTTCAGGTTTCTGCACATTCCTCCCCCCACCCTATGGCCTTTCCGGTCTTCCAGTTAATGTGGGGGTTATGGGTGCACAACCAGGGGTGGCCCAGGATTAGTGTCTGTGATGGGGAGTGGCAGAGAAAAAACTGCATATGCTCTTGATGTCCGTGAATGTGTAGTTTAAGGGTTTCAGTGACATGGGTAATCGTGAACAATTCCTTGCCGTTAAGAGTACGAGCTCTAATGGGGTTGGCCAACGCCTCGGAATTGAGCCCTAATTTGGCCGTCAGCCCCCAGTCCATCAGGCTCTCATCAGCCCCTGAATCTATGAGTACTTTAAGATTCATTTTAATGTCGTGGTGCGAAACCCTCGCTGCTGTGAGGACGCGTGAGACACGGCCCTGAACTGCGGGCGAACTCACCCGTTTGATCCCTTTGGCGGGGCACGCAGCAATGAGGTGGCTGGACTCCCCGCAGTAGAAGCATCTGCATCTCGGGTGTCAGACGTGTCCTGCCAAGTTGCATGGGTTCAGACTCCGCGCTGGTCTTTCTGAGGTTGAACCCTGGGCCACCGGGGTATCCTGCCCCTGAAAACGTCAGTACCTCCCCGATGACGGTAACTTTTCCCGATGTTGGCGGAGCTCTTTCATTCGGTTGTCTGTCCGGATGGCTAGGGCGATGAGTGAGTCCAGGTCCCCAGGTAGGTCCACTGGAGCCAGCTGTTCCCGTATGGGTGTGGACAGTCCCTTGAGGAATACCTTGTATAGTGCCGCGGAATTCCATTCACTCTCTGCCGCTAGGCTGCGAAAGCAGATGGCGTAGTCACAGACCGACCCAGGGCCTGTGTCAACCCGACTAGCTCCCTGGCCTTTTCTCAGTCTCTGTGGTTACCGGGTTGAACGTTCTCTGGAGAGCCGCTTGAAAATCCCGGAGTGAGTGACAAAGTGGGGAATCATGACCCCATTCAGCTGTGGCCCATGCCCTTGCTCTGGTCAGATGGGACACCATAAACGCAATCTTTGCTCGGTCATTGGAAAAGGCGTGGGGGGGAATGCTTGAAGTGAATGGAGCAGTCTATCAAAAACGCCTTGCAACGTCCGGGCTCCCCGGAGAATCGCTCTGGGGGCGCCAGTCTGATGCCGAACCCAGCGACGGGCTCAGCCTGAACGGCAACCGCGGTCGGAGCCGATGGTTCTGGTTCGATGGGTGGTTTGGCGGTTTGCCGCAGGTGTCCAACCAGGGCCTGCACTTGGGTTGACAGTTGGTCCAGCTGCGCAACCATCACCCCCGGGAACGCCTCCTGGTGGGTAATCGTGAACAATTCCTTGCCGTTAAGAGTACGAGCTCTAATGGGGTTGGCCAACGCCTCGGAATTGAGCCCTAATTTGGCCGCCAGCCCCCAGTCCATCAGGCTCTCATCAGCCCATGAATCTATGAGTACTTTAAGATTCATTTTAATGTCGTGGTGCGAAAACCCTCGCTGCTGTGAGGACGCGTGAGACACGGCCCTGAACTGCGGGCAAACTCACCCGTTTGGTCCCTTTGGCGGGGCACGCAGCAATGAGGTGGCTGGACTCCCCGCAGTAGAAGCATCTGCCCTCCTGCTGTCATCGTTGCCGTTCCTCGGGTGTCAGATGTGCCCTGCCAAGTTGCACGGGTTCAGACTCCGCGCTGGTCTTTCTGAGGTTGAACCCTGGGCCGCCGGGGTATCCTGCCCCTGAAAACGTCAGTACCTCCCCGACGACGGTCACTTTTCCCGATGTTGGCGGAGCTCTTTCATCCGGTTGTCCGTCCGGATGGCTAGGGCGATGAGTGAGTCCAGGTCCCCAGGTAGGTCCACTGGAGCCAGCCGTTCCCGTATGGGTGTGGAACGAGAGGAGAGTTAGGCATTTCAAAATAAAACAGGAAATGACGAGACACAATAAAGCCCAGACAAGACAACCTCACCACGGTGTGACAGAACTTAATTGAGGGTCTGATTTCAGCTTCTGATTTTGTAAAATTCAAACATTTAAAACAAACAAGCTTTCACTGTGTAATTAGTTATTGAGTATAAAAAGATGCAGACCTATTCACAATTAAACTCCCTACACTAAAAGGTGTGCAAAAATTGCCCCATGAGCAAGAGGCTGTAGAACATTAAGAAAACAACAACTAAGCTCAAATGCAGCTTCTGCCCACTTTCACTCCATATAGGATTAATTATGATAGCTTATATGATCGAGTTCAAGTTTAATTTCATGTGAAAGCATGCAAATGATGATGAATCAACCTTGAATCTTGAATCTAAATACATTCTCGTGATTGTTTAGAGGCAGTAAACAGCTAAAATAAAAAGGACTGAAAACTGAACAAAAACAGTGGAGGGTCAAGGGGGTTAATGCAGGTTTCAATACAGCAGCATAAAGCTTTAATTAACATCAGAGTGTTCAGAGTAAGTCTGCTGTGTTTCTGTTCATTCCCCATTATTAGTATTGGCAAAGAAAGAAAATGCATGCAGTGCTGTAAAAAGCCATGTCCCTGACAGTGAGCTGCAGTAGAATCATTCTCCACTGCTAACAGTCAATAACTGTCCCATTGTTTCTCTCTGACTTAACTTGAGCATTCAATGCTCAGTGGAGCATTTCCTAAAGCCTCCTGTTGTTGCTTGGCAACGGATGCTGTCTTTGTTGAAAAGAACCTGCCCTTGATATAAAGGCATAAGTTGTAGTCATGCATTAGACAGACAATTGCAACGGCCAGTAGAGGTAACCCAGGACTTTGTGCAGGACTGTTCATTGCCAGAAGGTATGGTTGATTAACATGTTTACATACACCATCATTAGTGTTGAGCATCAAGAGGAGGCAAGTATATCATATATATATATATATATATATATAAAAAACATTATATTGAACCAACCTGAGGAAAGAATTCAATATTCAATAAAAGGTGGAATTAATTCACATAATTTTCATTGTGTATCTAACCTCACGCAGATCCTCCATGTTCGGATTGACTTTGGAGACTTTTTTCTCTGCTCTGCTATACATGGCTTTTCTTCGGCCATATGTTAGGTTATTTCATGAAATGTTTTGTTAAATACTGCAATTGTCAATCTTGATTGTAGGGATCAAAGACATTCTGAGGAAGCAATCTTGCAACAAATGTAAGCCTAGTTCAAAAGCTCCAAGAGATGAAAATAAAATCAAATAGGGAATTTTTTAAGTGCTTGTTTTTGTAACATTAGCATTCTGTTCTTACTTTTAGCTAAACATTTATTTAATTATATTCAAAATCAGGGAAAATCATGAGATGATATAAAGAGAGAAAAAATACCCATTTGCAACAACCTGTGATAGCAGAATGAAAATCCTGATATAAATATAAGAGTCCTCTTATATTTATTATAATATTTGGTAAACTTATTATTTTCAGTCAGTTTCTTCATTTTATTTCAAACTTGTGTCCAACAACCTTGACAGCATCTCTCGAATCTCTGAGCTTGAATAAAAGAAACAAGGAGATGTGGTAAACATTCTTCTCCCTCTTACTCTCCCATTGTCTGTACTATGTCACCTTCTTCTAAATGTGGTTTGCTATAATTGTGGGAAGACATAGGTTTCCTCCTACAACAGTCCATATTTATTTGTGACTCTACATTAAAATCTGCTTTAATGTGAGTGTGATACCTTATTGTAAAAGCTGTAAAGAAAAAAAACTTTCTGATACTACATATAAAGAAACACAAGGTAAGTGGTCAAAATGTTGGATGGATATGTGAAAGGATCAATGTACAGTATTTTTCTCAAGGCTTCCTTTTGGGCTATTGTTATTCTTTATCTTTATTAATAATTTGTCAGATTACTCAATTTTTTTTTTTCCAAAATTGTGTGAGGAGTGATATCTGGCTAGGGCTAGGCAGGAGTAAAAAAAATTAAGAGGACATTTTTTTTTACTATGCAAAAAGTTTAAATTTCGAGAATAAAGTTGAAATACAGTTTTGAGAATAAAGTCAACCCTTTGAGACTATCACAAACAGCGCATGTGACTACCTCCACAAAATGCCTCGTAGACCTATATTTGAACTGGTGAAATTGTTCTTCAGAATCGGCTTCAGTAACAAAGTCTTTCTCTTTTAACTCAAAGACAGTGTAGTTATAAGTATTAGGACTTTGAAGAGACTGCTGAAGACTATGTCTGTTCCAACGGATAAATCACACAAGCTTGTAAGAGGTGGCCACATTCATAGCGAATAATGTACAAATGCAAGGATATCGATGGTTGCATCTGCGCGCACTTCAGAGTGGATATGTTGTATCACAAGATACAACATGACATTTGATCAGGTTCTTTGATCCTGAAGGTGTGGAGCCCAAGGGGGCGCGGGTTCTTAGATCGCCACAAAGGTTCTTACGCACATGGACTCATATGATAAACTGAAGCAATACAGCATTGCCATTGATGGCTGTATCAACGGTTTTAGTTGCTATGTAATGTGAATGGAGGCATACAAAACAAACGACCCAAAAATAATAGCAAACTACTTCATTACATCCATTGTGTGCTTAGGAGGAAGCCTGGAGTGAGTGTGCAATGACAGAGGCAAAGAAAATGGTTATGTAGAAAGTATATTCATATTTTTTTGCAGCAACCACACAGATACTTTTGCCGGAGTCTGAAGCTTCATCTAAGGAACGCAGCACTGAATCATGGTGGGGTTCCCGAGGCAACAAAATACAACTTGGAACAACTTTTTCCAAATCCAAGATGGCGGACACTTCTCTGGCGATTTCTTCATCCCTGCAAACTAGTTGTTTTTTGGCAAAATTCGTCGATTTTGAAAGAGAATATGTCATTTGTCAAGATCCGAAGAGTTTTTTGGGGGGGGTCGGGAGATCAAGGATGGACGGGGCTTGCAAAATTCGGACGGCTATCTTCACAAAACCAATCGAGCTTGGCAACCAACGTCAGTCCACAGCTCTATTTGGCCAATCACAATCAAGAAAGATGGCATCCGTCTTTCCCACAGATTAATGAACGACCACCATCAGTTAACTCAGAGATCTATGCTATGAACACTAGTGCTGTTAGAAAATTACTGTTTGACACTGTTGTTACTGGATTGTGGCTAATGTTTCTATTTTTGTTTATTGGTCATCGACTGTGTTCCATTGATTGACCAAAAAAAAAAGCAATGTTGTCTTAAAAAATAGTTGTTTTATTTTTTTGTTTTGTTTTGTTTTTTTTACCTGTGGCTATGTTGCACCTTCTTTCACAGAGGGGGCGTGCTCGGGTCGTGGGGGAGCCTGGCTGCCAGAAAGTTGTCACCTTTTTCAGAGTTCTGAGTTTGCAGGTATGAAAGGAAAGGATTTTGTTTTATTGATCAAAATGACTTAACATAAAAAGTTCACCTTATCATCTGCCTCATTGTTCTTGATGGAGGCGGCTACATATAGAGCACTGTTTAGAATCCATTTGGCCCACTTTAGAAGACTTTTGGGAGAATTTCTCTATATCAGTAACGTTAAATAAAACCATGTTGCTGGTCTGCTGTCATAAATCAAATCAAATCAAATCAAATCAAATCAGATTTATTTGTACAGCGCCAAATCATAACAAAGTTACATCAAGGCACTTTACATATAGAGCAGGTCTAGACCAAACATTTATTTAAAGAGACCCAACAGATCCCCCGATGAGCAAGCACTTGGCAACAGTGGCAAGGAAAAACTTCCTTTAAGAGGCAGAAACCTCGAGCAGAACCAGGCTCAGGGGAGGCGGCCATCTGCCTCGACCGGTTGGGTTGAGAGAGAAAGAGAGAGAGAGAGAGAGAGAGAGAGAGAGAGACATAAGCGGGGGGGGTGTAGGCAGGAACATGTTGCTACATGAAGTTCATGGAGTTGAGAAGAATTCATGAAGTATGGGACCAGCAGGTGTTGCAGGAACATGGGATGGAGATGAGTCACCACCTGCAGGATGAGGACAGGGAGAGAGATAAGAGGAACTGGGAGAGACAGAGACTTTGGCAGAACATGGTTAGTAAATGCAGTATAAATGCTTAGAATTGGGTGAAACTGTGTTTTTTTAAGAAGGATGGTTCTTATCAACGCATGCAAGGGGGGAGGAAAGGAGAGCGAGCGACACGGAGGGAGAGAGAAAGAAGGAGAGCACTGTAAATTGTAATAAGTTCACTTTACTTAAGAAAAGTCAGGAAACCGATTGCCTCAAAATTCCCAAGTTAAGCAGATAACTCATTTTAAGTTGTTAAAGCTGAAAATAACTCTGTTTAGACAACTTAGATAGTGGGAGTAAACATAAGTGAAGTTAACTCAAAATCATGAATAAGGTTTACTATGAAATATAAATTCAGACAACTCAGATAATGGCAGTAAACTTGAGTATAGGTTACTCAAAATTATTAGTTAGGTTGACTATAAAATGTCAGTTTTGACTACTTAAACTTGTGAGTTATGCTAATTAAGCTGTACTCGTAAAAATACGTTTTCCTTACAAGTTTAAGCATTCACATTACTAGAAAAATATCAGGAAACCGATTGCCTTGATATGTTCAAGTAAGCTGAACTTAAAGTGATAAGCTATTGAAACAAAGACAGACAACAGTTTAAATGGAAAACAAAGTTTAATACTTTAACCTTTTTTGTTCCGAACACATGGAAAAATAGGGTCCAGGTGGTTCTTAAAAGTACAGTCTGTGGGTCAATGGTGGCCCTCAGAGACGTTTCTGGCGACCCACTGAGTAAAGGTGACATGAAATACAATTCCAATACAGTTTTTAACTAACAGTTAAAACAACCTTTTTTGGCTTGTAGCCCCACAAGTCACATGCCTTTGGATGAAGTCAAAGGTGTTCTTCAGTTGTTGAGGGTACTCCAAATTCAGGGCGTAAGTAAGTCCAAAGAGTAAGCACATTGCATGTGGTAGATTTTCAAGGCCATCCATCACAATTCTTCCTTCCAAAATGATTGCGGTACCTGAAGACTGAAGGTGCAGTGAGTCGAGGGACATCGGTTTGTCCTCAGGAACGATGGTCATGATTCCAATGGGGATGTGAGACATGCCTGGGTCATCGCTGTCCTAAAACCAATAGCAGCAATACAGCCCCAATTACATATCAGATTTCACCTTAATTTTCTATGGCAGAAAACACAAAACAGCCACTAAAAGTAAGCTATATTCTGATATTAGATATTCAAGTAAATATGGCACATGCATAAATAATTAACAGATTGTTTCATTCATTCATGATGATAGGTCATCAGTGCATCAAGAAGGCTGAGTGGAGGAAAAGCAGGCCCGGATAGAATCTAGATTTTGCAAACTGGTGACGAACAGTAAGAACTGCCAAAGTGGCCCCTTCTGAAGAGGACAAGGCACTGTTAGTGCAGAATGCATGTTTTTTTCTGTTATAGCCCTGCAATCAAAAGTTGTAATGGGAGTCTAAGGGACAAAAATGTCTGCTATGGGTATAAGTGTGAGGTTTTTTTTTTTTTTTTTTGAAACTACAAAAAAACTAATAATGCATCAAAATCAGTTTTGTTACTAATCTTTGACATATCCAAGGGTCTGATACCACGTAAAAAATCTCTAGCCTCCGATCACTTCTTATATGGAAAATTAGCCTTTTTCTGTCTTTTTTTCCAAAAATCTGGAGCACACTTTATTTAATTGGCAATAAATATTTCGTATTTTTGGAAAGAACAGTGGTTGACTGAAAGATCCGTGAAAAAAAATCTGAAAAATATATTAATCTGATAAATTTTTAGAGAAGTTGTTTTGAGGGGACATTTATGTCCTTAAGGGTAAATTTGTAACTTTTTTGAGAGGGCACCAGAGTGGACATCCTGTGGTGTGGAATAAAAACTCAGTAATAAAGACGACTTACAAAGCATGTCTTGAAAAAGTCTGTGTTTTCATCTCCAAGGATGACAGGAAGGCCACGGAGGACTGCTGTTCTCTTCGCAGTAACATCTGTACTCTGAAAAATCACAAACACATATAACTCCTGTGGTAAAGGACAATCAATTAATAGCTCTGCATACACAATGGGGTTGTATTTTTTGTTCCCCACATGATAAAAAAAAATGAATTACTTTGTATCTGAGAAACTTACCTCTGTTGTGACTTGTTGCAGATACTTCTGAAGTTTCTGGCCAACACTTCCCCCCTTGGTCTTGAAAATCTCCAAGAAGCGAGGAGTGTATTTGTCGAGTTCTTTGAAGAATTCTGTGTTCAAGTTTTTGCTTGACAAGCGACAGAACTCTGCCCAAATCTATGGGAAAAGTATGACAAATTAGTATTCAAGATGTCGTCATTATATATTAATATTTTATATACATCTTAAAACATGTTTGGAGGGGATCTTTAAAATCTTAGGACTACTTTTCACTGGCAGGACACTGAAGCTAATTCTGTAAGTTCATTAAAGATATGACAAATAATGAATTACATGAGAACTAAAATGGATAAAAGCGTTTTTTAGGAAGAGTTTTAAATTACCTGAGCCTCTGTAAAGAGTGCTGGCCACCTTTCCATTGTGTCTTTCACTGGAGGCTCCAGGTTCACCAACTCTTGTCTTCTCAAGGCAAAAGTAGAGTCCATGTTTTTGGTTATCAGAGCAGCAGTTGGACGACGTTTCTTCATCTCCTCTACAAGTTCCTTTCGTTTGGACTCCATACTGGTCTCATCTTCACCATCAGGGAAATTGGGTAGGAAATTGATTTCAAATCGTTTGGGTCTTTTGATGCTTCTCTGCGGAGCTTGGCCTTTTCTCTTCCCTTGATTTACGACCACATCTGTACAGCTAGCTCGACGCAGTTTGGTGCGATAGTTTCCAATTTTGAATTTTAAGCTATTTTTCCAGCCGTTACATCCATTGACAGAGCCTGGCTCAATGAGGCATGGATGTTTTTGAATCAGTGCAGTTGCAACATCATTGAATTCTTCATCGCAGGGATATGCCTTGAAGCTGTAAATTGCCTCTGCAAGTTTTTCAAGTATCTCGTGCTTCATGTCCCTGGGTACTTGCAGGTATGTCTTGTCTCTCATATACAGAAGATTCCCCTGCTGTAGTCTGTATTCGATGTCCACAGGAAAATGAGGAATTTCAAAGGTGTCTGGCCATGGAGACCGAGCAAGAGATGACCGACTTTCAGGGGAGGAAACAGAGAGGAGCTCAGTGTCATCTGTGCTGGCTGTGCTTGGTGTGGGAGTTGGAACCAGAGCAATTACCTTTAGGGTGGGTTTGTCAGGCAGGTCTGTAATGTCAGTGAGGTTGACGAGGGCATTATGAAAATCAGGATCCTCATACTGCAGGGAGAATTTGTACTGAAGTCCCAGCTTCTCCTCAAGCTGTGCAACAAGTGAGTCAAGTGTCTGTGGTTTCCCAAAGAGTGTAATTTTCCTGATGTCATTGTCATGGACAATTATCCTTAGTGTAGTCCTCATCTCCATTGTTGGTTGTGATTCTACAGAGGCTTTAAAAAATACAATAAAAAAATCAGTTTAGCTACTTCATGACACTTGACATCAAAATATTCAGCATCCAATCAGCACAAAATATAATGTCTAAGGGTAACAAATGTCCTGCCCCTGATTCTGTATGCTGCCAGAGGAAAAGGGTCATTCAGATCAGAGAGCATGTTGACAGACATTGATGACACATGACTGCATAGCTCATTATACCATGATGTCATATGTTTGCACAGAAACAAAACATCACTGTTAATGACAAGGATGTTGTGAATTTGCCTAAACTCAGGTAGGCATGAACAAGCACCAACAGACACAATCATATCTGGATTGTATTTGATGCCATCAACGCTCACAGATGATGCTACAAGGACAGTGTTCTGAGATGCATACCTCTGTTTCAACAAGTTCTGAATATTCTCAGGTAAAGATGAAACCAAAGAAAGTGTCACCTTGTCCATTTGGATGGATGGCTTGAAAAATGAGGAGGAGTCTACATGGTATGCCATCATTCTCTGATGCCGGACAGCCAGAGTTTGTGGGACATTTTTGAAGTTTTTTGTGTAGTGAATGACTTGTTTGAAGAATTTATGCTTTCCTTCAAAGCGCATTGTCCACATATCTCTGAGCAGCCCATACATCCTCATCAACTGTGGATAGTGTTCCACAAAATGGTGCTTTGGGCGCAATGTGAAGTGAGGAAACACTGTTAAAAGTAAACCTCTGTGCTCTGAGATCTTTGTATCAAGGAAGTCAAGAGAATCTTCTGTTAGTCTGAATGATGCTGACAGTTCTAAGATGTCCTTCAAAAGCATTAAAATTTCCCATGTTGGATCATTCTCTGGGACATTAAAACCAATCATGAATGGAAGAAGTCTTATGAATGCCCAGTTTTCGTGGCCGTTACCGCCAATCGTACCTCTAGAGGCAAATGTGGCTAGGATAATCTGAGGCTGATCAGTCCTGTCAGTGAATTTGTAGGGAAACTGTTTGATGACTTTGTTCAAGGACTCAAGGGTGATGTACTTCTTGGAGATCAAGTTATTAATGCACAAAGACATCTCAACAGGGATGATACCTTCCAAGAGGTCATGCATTATGTCAGGTGGAAACCCAGTGACAGTGTGGAAATGTTCCAAATTGTCGCTTAAAAGGACCTTTCACACCATACTCTTTCACCAGATTTGGATTCTCTAAAACTTGAGAAACTTGCCTGTCACGATCCTGGCTGGTTCTGCACTCAAATGCTCCTGATCGGACCTCTCTCTGCTGGATGTCACTCCTCTTTACCATGCAAAATCGACAGGGGTGCTCCACCGTGAAACTCTCCTGAAAGCCAGCAAAAGAATGAGCACCCAGGTTATCGGCTGACACATAGAGCACAGTTCCCTTCAAACACTCGCCTAACTGCTCAACATAGACACCATGTTTTTCAAGAGTCACCAGGTCTTGAAGAAGTGGGTGAAGGACAGCTGCATAGCCATGCTGTTTGATTGCACTTGCTCTGCATAATATTGCTAGCTGAATGGAGTGGAGACAGGAGCGATGTTTTGAGGGAAGATTGGCAAGAACCCAATAAATACCACACAGTTTGTGTTTCTTTTTGGAAGTGCTCAGAGGATTGGCTATCTCAAACTCATCAATGTAAAGGCCAAGCACGATCCTTAAGGTCTCAGTCTTAAAAAAATCATTCCCACGATAGTGAGTGCCATCTCTGTAAGTGTTGAATCCATCAACGGTGCACTTGTGTGTGAGAATTTTATCTAGAACATCAGCTCTGTTTAATAGTTTTTGTAACATTTTCAGAATTGGCACATAAGAGAGTGATTGTAAGTCTTGTTCAAGCTTGTTCAAGTTCAAGCTTGTATTCAACTGGCACGACCATAGGAAATTCTCTCTGAAAATATGAGGCTCTTTTACTGGCTGTGGAGAGTGACTGGCCAGCATCAGTCATTTTCAAGAACAAGTTATTCTCTTTGACAGCATTCACAATTTTTCTCACGACTGAATTGTCACTGACATCATGTTGATTGAGAATTTGCTGAATGGCATTATGCAAAAGGGGCTCTGACAGAAGAACAAGCTGATTTAGCTGTTGAATTACCTCCTGTACTGCCATATCAGATAAATGCAAGACTGTCTGCAGTTTAAGAAAGAGTGAGGCTAAATTATGCTCAAGTTGATGTTGTAAGTGATCCAAATTTTCGATTTGAGCTTCTTCTTCATTTTTGTCTTGGTCTGTAGGATCACTAGAAAAATCCTCAACTTCTTGTACATCTTGTGACACATCTGGATCTGAATCCTGAGGTGTGCTGCGCAAGGCAATGTCAGGCTTCAACCACTTCTGACTGGGAAGCCGATGCTCTTTGCTTTTATGAGCATTAAATGTTGAGTAGACATTGCTCTCAAAAATGCAGTTTTCATATGGACACTTCACAGTTTCCTTATTTTTAAGATGTTGGCGCAAATGCGAAAAAAAAAGTTAGTTCTGTGCAGGGTTCTTCAAAATTGCAAAGAGGACAATGGAATATCACAGGGATTTCATCAGCTCCACTCATCTGCCCATCATGTACTTCATGGGAGTGATTTCTTGTTAGATGCACTTTTAGGGCATTAAATGACTTGAATGAACACAGACAATCAGTGTGGAGGCATGGAATTGGAGTAGTTCTGGCATAGCTTCCATGTTTTAAGCGGTAGTGCTTGAATAGTTGAGCCCTCTTTTCAGAAGAAAACAAGCAGTACTTACACTTCCAATGCATAGCTAGGTGTCTGTGACCTACAAAAGAAACAACAAAACCAATTAGTTAAACTGTTATTAACTCATAGCACAAGCACATATTAGGGCTGTACAGAATATCATTTTCAGAATTATTTCTTAAAAAAAAAAAAACATTTTCAGGAGAAAACAAACAATTGATTAATGCAGAAAGTAAAATACTGTACATATTAGTCTATAATGAAAATAGTTGATAGTTGCATCTCTACACTCTTTTATCCAAAAGTTTTTGCTTTCTACTGTTATGAGAAATATGGACTCAATTTCCTATGATGCTTTTGCTTCCTATTCTGACGATGACGATTGGTTATGTGGGCCACAGCTGATAACGCCAATATGCTGCTGTTACACCCCTGAAAAGGCATGAAATAATCACGAGAGTGATAAGTATGGTATTTCCTAAGCAGTGCTTTACGAGTATGAATTTACATAAAGATAACAACTTCCAAACAATACGTTTACAGGTAAGTAGAGCGGTAGACACATCTTATTTAAACATCAATACTATTCACAATTTCGACACTAGGTGGAGTACTCGCTTAACAGGATAACGCTGCGTTATTTCAGCGCAAAATATCCTCCACAAAACGTTGGTACAACATACTCAATATCACATTACCAACCTCTGAAAAACTCCCAAAATTTTATTGTCACGTTTTGTGTGTTCACATTGTTTATGACCCACCACATACCTGAAAAGGGATTAAATAATCACGAGAGTGATAAGTATGGTATTTCCTAAGCAGTGTTTTACTACAATGAGAAAAGTATCGCGAATTTCCCCAGGCAGTGGGTGGAGCCATAACCAATCGATCTCAGAATAACAGTTCTAAGATGCTGTATCGATAACAGACTAACGCAAACATTTTAACAACAACGCAAACACTTTAACAACATTTTATCATTTCTTAACCATGTAACAGATTTTTAACTGTTTTTAAGACTTTTAGTTTAAATGTATTTATACCTTTATCCTCACTATACAGCTTAACAATGAAAGAACATGAATTTATAATATTTATAACAAAACATCAATGTCTAATATTTTCAACTTGTCACACTGTGTGGTGTGATTTTGCGCAGGTAAACAGAGTTGGCTGAAGCATGACACTCGCCTGGATTACTATGTTTTGAATAGAAATTGTCCAAACTTCTCAGTTAACATTATTTTACTTTCGTGTTCTTTATTATGAAGGGAAAGAGGAAAACTGGTAACTAACATATGTGCTACATATGTGACCAGTAGGTATAGAAAGGAACAACTGTAGTTAAACTAAAAGCATCTCTGCCGTGTTTAAAAAGAATATATAGAAGGAGCCATGGACAACGACAAAGTCATTTTTTGTTTTAGTAAGATGAGAAATGAATTAGGCCTACATGCTGCCGAGTTGAAGAGTGGCCCTGAAAAATCAGCAGAGTTGCTTTTTCAACCGTTAATGAGCGCGCTGTGTTTACTGAAAGTCCAGTTATCTCTAAATGTACAGTTCCTTACAGAGTTTTGCACGCGTATCGTTACGTGAAGGGCTGGTTAACGTTAGCTTTCACATGCTAACGTTAACTTTAGCTTTCACATGCTAATTTTAATCTTTACACGTCAGCTAAACATAAAGTTCACCTCCAAATTTGGACTAACGAATAAATTACATGACAAAAATACCGACTATATGTTTGCTACGTATAAAACCAGTTAAACTTACCGTAACACTACGCAGCAACCGTCTCTCATGTCTCTTCCCGCTTAATGAGGTTTGACTGCCTCAACTTGTCGTCAGTGAGCACCTGCGCAACGAGAGATGCCGAATGCTGCCGAGAGATGCCGAGCTTCTTGCTCACTCATACTTCTAAGTATAGGTAACTTGCAGCTGACAAGTTTGTTTACTTGCCTCAGTAGAAAGTTGTCTTTACTAAATTTAAGTGAGGAGAGTCAACAGAGTAAGCTGAAATGAGTTCGGGGCACTTTTTATTATAAGTAAGATATACAATTACATTTTACAGTGAGGGGGAGAGAGGGTGACAGGGAGAGACAGGGAGAGACAGAGAGAGAGAGAAGCTCAGTCCTTGCCCCAGCAGCCTAGGCCTATAGCAGCATAGCTAAAGAGTAGAGGACTTTAACTTTTTAACTATAAGCTCTGTCATACAGGAAAGTTTTAAGCCTGGTCTTGAAAATTACTAAAGAGTCCGCCCCCCGGACCGATGCTGGAAGTTGGTTCCATAGAAGAGGAGCCTGATAACTGAACGGTCTGCCTCCAGATTTACTCTTGGAGACTCTAGGAACCACAAGTAAACCTCCATCTAGAGAGCGGAGTGGCCTGCTAGGACAGTAAGGAACTATGAGCTCTCTGAGATACGATGGAGCTTGGCCATGAAGAGCTTTATATGTTAAAAGAAGGATTTTGAATTCTACTCTATATCTACTCTATATTTTACTGGCAGCCAATGAAGAGCAGCTAACACAGGAGAGATATGATCTCTTTTCCTAGTTCCTGTTAATATTCGTGCAGCAGCGTTCTGAATTAACTGAAGGTCTTTTCGAGATTTGTTTGGACATCCAGATAGTAATGAGTTACAGTAGTCCAGCCAAGAAGTGACAAATGCATGGACTAGTTTTTCTGCATCATCCTGAGAAAGGATGTTTCTGATTTTCCTAATGTTTCTCAGGTGGAAGAAAGCTGCCGACTAACTTGTTTTATGTGAGGGACAAAGGACATGTCCTGGTCAAAAATTACTCCAAGGTTTCTTACACACCACCATTTATCAGACCAAAGAACTTTCTTCCATTTGACCTTGGAGTCTCCCACATGCCTTTGGGCAAATTCCACGCGAGATTTCATGTAAACTTCTGTTTATGTGTTTAAAATTGTGTGGATGTGTATGTATGTACTGTATGTGTTTATCCAGTCAAGCTTATCTACCCGGGTATTGTGATTTTGCTAAGAGTTCTTAGCTGAGTATCCAGAAAGGACAACGAAGCAAAAGCTAGCATGCTACACTCTCCACACGTGCTCACCCGCACTCTGCTCCACTCTGCTCTTGTCATCTTGGATCTGCTCATGAAATAATAATAATAATAAAAAAAAAAAAAAACAACTTTGGCTTCTAATATAAGGTGGAGGACAAGCTACACTAGGAGATTCAGCAAAAAAAAAAACAAAAAAAAAAACTCACCTGAACATTCCTATAAACAAACCAATACAGGCCAACTCACCTGGACTAACTGCATGGTCTCAGGACACACCCTCAACTTAAATACACTTCCTCTTCCTGGATTTCTTCATCTGCTTCTCCCAAGAGTCTGTCTATCTTAAGAGCTCCCTTTGCTGGCACCCCAGCTACTATTACGTCTTCTAATTCACATCCACTGATTGGATCTTACTGCCTCATCTGACATTTCCTTCACCATTTTCCTCACACTCTGTCCCCTTCCTCCTAACTCCTTCAACAAAGCAACAACAGATCTTGCCAAAAACCCTCTACATCCTCCTTCCACTGGACAAATCCCAACCTTCAATCCTCGCTGCTCAGCATTCTTACCTAGATCTGCATACCTGAGCTTTTTCCTTTCATATGCTTCTTCAACTGAATCCTCCCACGGCACAGTCAGCTCTATAATATATACTCTTTCTACTCCTAGACCATAAAATGATATCAGGCCTTAGCTTTGTACAGGCTATTTCCTTGGGAACAACAAGCTTTCCTCCTAAATCCATCTGCATCTCCCAGTCACTAGCATCCTCTAAGCTGCCTTGCCTCCTTGCTATCATCTTAACTTATTCTCCCTCATGAACAAACTGAATTGCAACTCTCTTTGTCTTAGACTTTTCTAAATTTCCCTGCCTCCATATATCTTCAATGCCTGCAGCTAAGCTTTTTAAAACTTGGTTATGATGCCACGTATACCGTCCTTGTGACAGTCTAACCTTAAAACATGACAAAATGTGCTTTAGATTTGCAGTACCTGAACATAACGAACATAGCGGGTCTCCATTTACCTAGAGTTTTAGGTTCTGGGGAGTTGGCAATACATCATATGTTGCCCCTATCATGCAAATCTGCTGTGTACCACCTACCTAGACTCTTTACTGGTTTTCCCTAATTATTGGAACCCACCTAGAAGCTCTAATAATTACCTCCATTGCCATTGGAGAAATTGTACACCCTGCCATAATATCTATTTCTGCCAACCTGTTGTAAAGCTTGCTGTACTTCAGCATAGTCTGATAGACTATAGATAGAAATAGGTATTATGGTAGGGTGTACGATTTCTCCATTAGCATTCACAATGGCAATGGAGGTAATTATTAGAGCCTCTAGGTGGGTTGTAGGTGGAGAGAGGCGGCAGGATGGGATGCGCCTTACACCAATTAGGGCATATATGGACGACATGACGTTGATAACTACAACGGTGCCGTGTATGAAAAGAATACTTGAGAGACTTAAAAAACTTAAAGTGGGCAAGTATGAGAATCAAGCCTAGTAAATCTAGAAGTATCTCAATAAGTAGAGGAAGATTAAGTGATCGAAAGTTTGTAATAGATGAAGAAGCAATTCCAATAATTAGGGAAAAACCAGTAAAGAGCTTAGGTAGGTGGTCCAAGGCAGATTTGCATGATGGAGAACAGGTAGTGCAGTTTAGGAAGGATGTTGCTGAGGGACTGGATAGAATAGATAAATCAGGACTTCCAGGAAAGTTGAAGTTGTTATGTTTGCAGTTTGGATTGTTTCCTAGATTGATGTGGCCACTGTCAGTATCTGAGATTCCAATATCAGCTGCAGAGAAAATGAAAAGACTAGTAAGCTTTTACATTAGGAAGTGGCTCGGGGTTCCGAGATGTTTAAGCACTGTGGCACTGTATGGGAAAGGGCTACTTCAGCTCCCAGTATCTAGTCTAGTGGAGGAGTTTAAATGTACTAAGGTTAGGACAGAGCTCCTGTTATCTGGGAGTAAAGATGTGGTTGTTAGTAAAGTGGTTCCAAACCCAACCAAGGGGGGAAAATGGAATCCAAGAATGGCAGTGCAGGAAGCAGTAGCAGCTCTTAGGCATACAGAGATTGTGGGTAATGTACAGATAGGCCGGGGAGGCTTGGCTCAGGCAAACCGGTGTGGAGTAGAGCAGAGCCCAAAGAGAAGAGGAAACTAATTGTAGAGCAGGTTCGTAGACAGGAGGAAATATTAAGAGGTGCGAGGGCAGTGGCTCAGGCTAAGCAAGGACAGTTGAACTGGAAAGGTGTAGAGAAGAAAAAGCTTAGTTGGAAAGAGCTGTGGAGTATGGAGTAAAGTAGGATTAGATTTTTGATAGGGGCAACATATGATGTATTGCCAGCTCCTAACCTAAAACTCTTTGTAAATGGAGACCTGCTATGTTCGTTGTGTTCAGGGCCTGCAACTCTAAAGTACATCTTGTCAGGTTGTTAGGTTAGTCTGTCACAAGGATGGTATACGTGCCGACATAACCAGGTTTTAAAAAGCTTAGGGTTAATTGCAATTCAGTTTGTTCAAGAAGGAGAGAAAGCTAATAAGATAACAAGGAGGCAAGGCAGCTTAGAGGATGCCAGTGACTGGGAGATGCAGGTAGATTTAGGAAGAGAGCTTGTTGTTCCCCAGAAAATAGCCTGCACAAAGCTAAGGCGTAGGAGGAGTAGAAAGAAAGTATATTTCATAGAGCTGACTGTGCCTTGGGAGGATTTAGTTGAAGAAGCATATGAAAGCTCAGGTATGCAGATTTAGGTAAGGATGCTGAGCAGCGAGGATGGAAGGTTAGGATTTGTCCAGTAGAAGTAGGATGTAGAGGGTTTGTAGCAAGATCTGCTGTTGCTTTGTTGAGGGAGTTAGGAGGAAGCGGCCAGAGGAGGAAAATAGTGAAGGAAATGTCAGATGAGGCAGTAAGATCCAGTCAGTGGATTTGGGTTAGAAGAGGTAATAGTAGCTGGGGGCCCAGCAGGGGGAGCTCTTAAGATAGACAGACTCTAGGGAGAAGCAGAGGAAGAAATCCAGGAAGGGGAAGTGTATTTAAGTGGAGGGTGTGGCCTGTTTGAGCCTCTTTGCCACCATGTGGTTGGTCCAGGTGAGTTGGCCTGTGTTGGTGTGTTGATTTTACTTGAATATAGGATTGTTTAGATGAGTTTAGTTGCTGAATCTGCTAGTGTAGCTTGTATTGCCTCCACCTCCTCCACCCTCTATACTTTCATGCCCCCTACCCGAACCAGGGTCTGTATCCCATCCCTACTTTTATCTCCACCTCTTCTATTTCTCCCCCCTACCCGAACCAGGGTCTGTATCCCCACCCTGCTTTCACTGGTGAAATTGGTGAGAGGTTAGAGTAGTTGACAGTGGTGTTGCTTGAAATAGTTCTTTGTGTTTGTGCCTTTTCGACACCATGCGGTTAGCCTAGGAGAATTGGCCTGTGTTGGAGTGTTGGCTTTGGCTGTTCAGGTGAGTTTAGTTGCTGAAACTGCTAGTGTAGCTTGTATTGCCTCCACCTCCTGCACGCTCTATACTTTCATGCCCCCTACCCAAACCAGGGTCTTTATCCCCACCCCGCTTTCACTGTTGCAATTGGTGAGAGGTTAGAGTAGTTGACAGTGGTGCTGCTTGAGATAGTTCCTTTTGTGTTTGTGCCTCTTTGACACCATGCGGTTAGTACAGGTGAGCTGGCCTGTGTTGGAGTGTTGGTGTTGTTTGAGTGTAGGACTGTTTAGGTGAGTTTAGTTGCTGAATCTGCTAATACAGCTTGTATTGCCTCCACCTCCTGCACCCTCTATACTTTCATGCCCCCTACCCGAACCAGGGTCTGTATCCCATCCCTACTTTTCTCTCCACCTCTTCTATTTCTCTCCCCTACCCGAACCAGGGTCTGTATCCCCACCCCACTTTCACTGGTGCAGTTGGTGAGAGGTCAGAGTAGGTGATAGTCGTGCTGTTTGAGATGGTTTTCTTTGTGTGAGGAGTGGTGATGGCTGGCATTAGGGGGTGACTCTGGGACACCAGTGTTCACGGTCTAGCCTTCTGGAGGTGTTGTGGGCCTAACTAGACCAAATACCGGTAAAAGGAGGTTCCCACCCGATGATCCCAAAGACATGATAGCTATCACCGCTCACTGGCCTAGTTGGATATTATCTGTAGGGAACATAGAGCAGGGTGAAAGTTTGTTGCTAGGAAGGTGATCACTGAGTCTGGTCCATTTTTTGTCGCACGAGTTTCTTGTTTTCTCTCAATTAAATATGGACTACTGATTAATAAATGCAAAATAAAAATGCATGTGTCAATTACAAATATGTTTTATGTAACTTACTCCAGTGTTTTGTGCTGATACACCCCCTAGCCCTCAACATATTGAACTGGTCCATCAAAGTCACGTAATCAGAAGAGCCGCAAGTTGGTGTTTACATCCTGCTAACAACAACATGGCAAGTAGCACATGCATTTCTGATGGGAGAAATGTTCTTTCTGTACACTACAACTCTCTCCGGAACAAATTATGCTGGTCAGTTTGACAAAGTGAAAGTTCAAATGGGAATTTACATTTCTGTCCGAATCATTTCACTGAAAATATTATTGCTCGGCAAAAGTTAAAAGAAAGCTCAAATGTGTTTTTTATTTAATTTGTATTTATATTAATTATTTGTTTAACTTTAAAATTTTGAACTGTGCACATTAAAGTTGTCACATGGCCAGCATTTAGACGTGATTTGTTTTAAAAGTACTATTACTATGATTGAGAACAAATTCACCAGTTAGAAATTACCAGTAATCAGTATTTAATATTTTATGCAAAAAGTAATCACTATCTATTAAATCATAAAATTGTGGTATCGGCCATCACCAATGCCGATCTCACAGTGAGGTATTGGTGTCTAATCTCCTCTATTAAAACAAAGAGAGTGATCTCTGCTGCGAATGTGCACTCTAGTGGTGGAAATGGAGAAGTTAACCCCTTGTAATCCTTATTTAGTGAAACTAATGGGGGTTACACTCACAGGACAGAATAAATTAAATCTAATTCAGTAACAGCAAAGCAGAGAAGTAGAAGAAAAATCAGAAAACAGAAAACATTAAGACGTTCAAAGTATATCAACCCAACAAATCTGTAAAATTAAGCAACTCCAACATTTGAACTTTCATCAGCTGTAGGCAGAACAGTCACTTCTGAGACATTCCAAGGTTATAATCACACCCTGGCAGATATGTTCACACTGTGATCTGTGATAATTATTTCAAAAACACAAGCATGACTTTTTACACTGGAGCTCAATTAAATATACCTTAGATGTTTAAGTGTATAAAAATTGGGGTACTGCCAACCATGAATGTCATCACATTTTATTATGACATGCACAACTGTTTCTCCACTCCAAGACAGCTGCATTAAACTCAGAGCTGCTGCTTGTTTTGAGGAAAAAGTTCCTCAAAAAGTCAAAATTTTCTGAGCAGAGATGACTTGCTGTATGAAAACACTGAGTTGAGCTCTGATGAGAGCTGTGAACTATTGATTACAAAGGAGAAAGAACAAAGTAGATTCTATAATGCATTGTGTATGAAACGTGTACGTGTGAAAACGCCAAACATCAAAGACAGACAAGATACACAAGAAAAAAATTATTCCCCCAAAGCAAGTGAGCTATCAAATGGGAATTAAATAGATGTGTGGCAAAAAAACAAACAACAAGAAAAAAAAAACTCTTTTAGAATTACAAGTCTTCTAATTTCTGGAATGATGCTGCTGCCCAGTTTCTTATTTCTTCCAGTAAAACAAAATCAAGAAGTACATTTTATACTGGATAATTTGCTTAAAATTGAGAGGCGATTCCCTTTCAGAAAAGTTTTCAGAAGCTGGAGGCCATGGTTTCGACCAAAACAGTAAAAACAAAAATCTTTTAAATTCATGCATTTCAGCCCAATCGCCTTTCCACTCCTGCTCAGATATATTTTCATCCATCATCATTCATCCACTCTAAGTCATGGTTTTTTATCCTTTTGCCACTTGGATTCTTTTCTTGATGTCTGTTTCCATGCTATTATTTTTCTCCCAAGATTTTTCTACTGCAGACAAATTATGTCACGCACAATTGTTATTTATTTATGAGGTGTTATTTTTAAGTGTTATTTGAAAGTGAAGTAGCTCCTGACCAACTAGCCTTTGGTTCATTCCACTTGTGGTTGTCCTTGTCTTGTGGGAGGTATCTTGCTCCGAGGCGTGATGCTACACCAAACTCAAGTACTCTTGTGGTCAGCTACAGTTAGAGTACAAGCTGCTTACCACTCGCCAATAGGCTGCATAGTAACTTTTAAATGAAGCTCTTCATTACTCATCTTGAGAGACTCATCAAAAAAGTAGCCTCAAGATGAGACAAGAAGTATTCTTGAAGCCTTGAGATCTGATCTGGTCTTTCTTTCTTTTCTTTTTTTTTTTTTTTTTTTTTTTTGGCCTGTCTTTGTCCTCATAGCGAACATTGTTGCAGTTATAGTCTTGCAGCTTAATATATTATTATTTCAGTACATGTGTGTGACCATCACCAGTCCTCCCTAAAAGCTAGTTTGTGGATCTTTATTGAGTGGAATAACCTCTGTGTGGCAGGGAGGGCAGTGCTACACCTCAGTGAAAACAGGGTGACAGGGTGACACCAGCCTCCCCCCAACTCCTGGGAGGGCAGGGGCATCTCCCCAGGATGCATGGAGACTCCATCCACCACAAGCCCCCTGGCCCCAGCATGCCCTAATGGATGCTCAAGGTGTTGTGGTCTGGGGATCTGACATTGTGATCCTGGGTGTGGAGGGTAATTACAAAATATTGCCATAGACAAGGGTAATCCCCTTAGCAGTGAGAGTAATATTGAAGTAGTGCAGGGAAGGGTTATGATATATAAGGTATATATTATAAGGTATGAGCAGAGATGATGCTGGCTTTTTGTAAAGAGTCAAGTGATATTTTCTCCAATGATATATATTCAGCAAGAAGGTTCAGCCATGTCACCATTTTTCTCAGTAAATATATTTCTAAAGGTGCTACTGACATGAAGTTTTCACCAGATGTCGGTAACAACCCATGCACCCTCCAAATGCAAAGAAATCAAACTTTAGATATCCATAAATTAAGTTATATGAAATAAAATGGAATGACACAGGAAAAAAGTATTGAACACATGAAGAAATGGAAGTGCAAAAAGGCAACAAATGCCAAGACAGCAGCTGAAATCTATCAGTAATCAAGAAGCAACCCTGTCCCTTGTCTGTGCAAATTAATATCAGATGGTTCAGTCCCAATTGATGGCCTATAAAAAGGTCTCATTTCTGCAAAAGTTACTGTTGGCATTGGTTACAGAAGGATTTTTAAACTTCTGAATGTTCCAGTGAGCACTGTTGGGGCCATAATGCAGAAGTGGAAACAACATTTCACCATAAACCGGCATTGACCAGGTGGTCCCCGCAAGTTTTCTGACAGAGGAGTCAAAAGAATTATCAGAAGAGTTGTACAAGAACCAAGGACCACTTGGGTGGTCCTTGGTCCTTGGTCCTTGTACTTGTCCTTGTCCTTGGTTCTTGAGTGCTTCAGAAAGACCTGGAATCAGCAGGCACAACTGTTTCAAAGAAAACAATAAGTAACACACTCAACAGCCATCACCTGTATGCATGCTCACCATGCAGGACTCCATTGCTGAAGAAAAAACATGTTGAAGCTTGTTTTAAGTTTGCTGCAGGACATTTAGACAAGCCTGTGGAATACTGGGAGAATATAGTCTAGTCAGATGAGACCAAAATTTAACTCTTTGGATGCCATAATGCACACAATGTTTGGAGGTCAAATGGCACAGCACATCACCCCAACAGTGAAGTTTGGGGGTGGGAACATCATGGTGTGGGGCTGTTTCTCAGCATACGGCACTAGCAAACTTAATGTAATTGAAGGAAGGATGAAAGGAAAGGTGCATGGAGACATTCTTGATAAAAAAAACTGCTGCCATCTACCAGAATGATGAAGATGAATCGAGGGTGGACATTTCAGCAAGACAATTATCCCAAACACACAGCCAAGGAAACTCTTAGGTGGTTTCAGAGAAAGAATAAAGCTGCTAGAATGGCCCAGCCAATCACCTGACTTGAATCCAATAGAAAATCTTTGGAAAGAACTAAATATTCGAGTTCATAGAAGAGGCCCACGGAACCTTCAAGATTTGAAGGCTGTTTGTGTGGAAGAATGGGCCAAAATCACAGCTGAGCAATGCAGGCAACTAGTTTCTCCATACAGGAGCCTTCTTGAAGCTGTTATTACCAACAAAGGTACAAAGCATTACATAAATTTAGGTAAGAGTTCAATAGTTTTTCCCTGTGTCATTCCATTTTATAACACATCATTTATGGACATCTAAGGTTTGATTTCTTTGCATTTGTGGGTCGCATGGGTTGTTACTGACAACTGGTGAAAATGTCATTTCAGTAGTACCTTTAGAAATATATTTACTGAGAAAACGGGTGACATGTTCAATACATATTTTACCTGCTGTATATTTTAGAAAGATTTTTCTTCTTTTTTGGAGAAAGTTTTGTTAATGACAAATTATGGTGGCTGTATGGTATTCTGCAGCCTTGGAATCTAGTCCTTGATTGTCTAGTATTAGAGAAAGTTTCCATTTCCTATTCCAAAAGTCACAAATAATTCTGTGTGTTTCAAAAGTAGGTTACCCTGGAAGAGGTGATGGAGGTGGGTAATTCCTTTCTGCTCCCAGCTGCTAAGATGAAGAGGGACTCTGTTACTTACAACGTCTGGGATGTGCCAGATCGGGAAGAACATACAGGGTTCCAGTTGGGTACCTGTGGTCTCGAAAGCTTTCCACCAAGGTAGCTCTGATAGTTATATGCAACTAGATATAGAGATATTTATACCCAAGTATTTAATATTGCCTGTGGAGAAAGAAAGTTGGAGGCTCTGGTCTGAAGGATCCCACGCATTCTCTGTTATTGGTAATATTGTTGATTTGGACCAGTTAATCGAGTAGGGAGCTGAGGGCTGAGAAACTTTAAATACAGTTATTTGCTTCCTGTAATGACCTTTGAGGTTGTTGCACATAGAGTAGTACATAATATATGATATATTCCTTTCTTTTTTTTTCCTGGAATGTGCGAATGCCGTGCAATTTCCAGGATACTATAGTTAAGTGAGACGTGGTGAGAGAGAGCATTCAACCATTCTCTGTATGAATGCTGAGAATGGTCCACGTGTCTCTAAGAAACCATCTAACTGCTATGAGTGAGTAGGGGGTTACACTCAGTGATTTCTGTGGACTCTGGAATTGAATGTTGAAATGTTGATTTATAAATTTATGGATATATGAGGGAGGTGTGTACAGTGGAGTCACAGGCAATGTCATAAAAACTGAACATCAAGACCTGGAATGGATGCAGCAAAGTCATTGTCATGGGCACCACAATGAAAAAAGTTATTGCACAGGAGATCAATTATTGCATCAATGCATCAAGTCTTTTTGAAGCATGAACTATTACTAGGGACTAAACACAAAATATATGAGCTTCTATTGTAATGGATACAAGGATCTTAAGACTTGAGTGCAGTTAATCTTCATCTTGGAGAACACACTCCTTTGCTTCACTGTCTTCTTGTTAGACGATCATATTGTCATGAAATCTAATAAATGCAACAGATATATTACTGCCTCCATGGTATATACTTTTATTCTCCATTAATGCAATCATAATTTATTTTTTAAACTAAATAAGTGTTAAGCAATTAAACTATTATCTGCAGAGGTCTTTGTCAGGATGCAACATTAACAGTTCACATATTTATGGCCCAAAGTGCTGAAACATACAAATGCGAAGATGCAGTGAATGAGATTTTAATAACAATGTCCAAGACCTACATACAAGCAGGGGAGTGAACCAAAGGAACAAAAACAGACAATCCAAATGCAGGTATTACTCGAAAACAAAGGGGCTAATGCACAGTACAAAATGCACTGTGCATCCTAGCAGGAGTGAAATAGAAGCCTTGGATCTGATTTCGTGCTGGCCTTTACAGGGCCCCCTGCCCAGTGTAAGTGGAATGTGACAGCTCTGCTTGTTGTGCAGACAGATACCCATACCCCACAAAGCCCTCCCGGCCAAATGAGGAGAAACAATCAAGAGAATAAGAGAAAAAGGTCAAGGCTTAGCATTACCTGTGACTTAAAAAAAAACAATGACCTGATTTTGTTTGGTTGGTTGCTTTAATGCAAACACCAGTGATCCATACACTGCTGGACGGACATGGAATTTTGGGGGGTTGGTTGAGGGTTAAGGGGAAACTGTGGGGGATGGGAGGGATGTCAGTGAAATGTGTTCTGTGGAGGGGGCAGAGAACAAAGGGTGGAGGATAGTGACCTCACCAACATAACTATGCTTTTAAAGCAAAATTGATGTATATTTGTGCCAGTATGCTAATGTCACAATGCTTGCAGAGCACAGACTAACTATGAATAAAAGAATGGGAAGCATGAGCTTATTTAAAGGAAAAAAAAGAAAAAGAACAGAGGGGTAGCAAAGACCAAGAGCATTGAAGTCATTTTGTTGACAAACTACACACTTATTCCTATGGGCAATTTTTGGGCATCACCAATTAATGTAAATGTGCATGTATTTGGATGGTGGGAAGAGCCCAGAGTACCCGGTGGATATGCAAGCAAGCACAGGAAGAACATGAACATAAAACAAAATAGTTGTTTAGTTTGAGACTTGACTAACTGATTCTTCTGCTTCATGTCTCCAATAAAGATGTTCAAATTGTTCTCTGTCCTTATATAATACCAATGAAGTCTCTTTGCACTAAAATGTGACTAAAATGTTGAATGAGTTAAGAGTGTGTACTTACTCCTTTCTGCTTTCATTTTCTGATTCAATGACATTACAAAAACACAGAACAAGGCAAATCAATAAGTACATATCTGCATTTGAGGATATATTTGGTGGTATGTTTTTGCTGCTGTGTGTTACTGTCTATTCCACATCATAACATTTCAGAAGGAAAAAATATTAGGGGGGAGTAACAATAAAGGGTAACAGAAATATATATGCACAGATTTATAAACATATAAATAAAAGACCCACTCATAGGATGCTCCCACAAAAAGACTACAAGGCCACAACACAACATCTTCCCTCTAGAGAAATTCCATAAATTATCCCCAAAGTGTAGTATTTCCCTTTAACTACATAAGTAAATTTTTCGAGGGCAAGGAACTGCCCTTTTGTTTGCCCAGTTTGAAAACAGATCTCCATGACATTGCTATTTTACTTTGAGCTTCAAGAAGACAAAATCTGACCATCTTCTTGTTAGTACTTGCACCTGTCCTGCTGCTGCTGCTTTTGCTATTTTATCTGCAAATCCATTTCCTAGAGAAACTTCATCTGTGCCTGTCGTGCGAGCTGTACATTTACATATTTCAACGGCTTTCGGTAGCTGCACTGCTTGCAGCAAGCCTGATAAGAGTTCAGCATGAGTCACTGGTTTACCTGTAGAGGTAACAATGCCTCTGTTTTTCCAGTACTATGCAAAAGTGTGTACTGTTGCGAAAGCATACTGGCTGTCTGTATAAATTGTGGCTTCCTTATTCTTCATCAATTTACATGCTTCTGTTAATGCCACTAACTCTGCAACTTGCGCTGACTAGTGGGAGGGTAATTGTTCTGCTTTTTACACTGCGTTTTGTGTAACTAATGCATAGCCTGTCTGGGTTTTCCCTTGTTCATTCTTCTTTGAGGAACCATCTACAAATAGCACTTCTCCTTTTTCTACTGGTTGATCTTTAAGATCTGCACTGCTTTTAGCAGTTTGTTCGGCTAATTCTTGACAATCGTGTTTCACTCCATCAGGTACTGGCAACAATGTTGCCGGGTTTAACGTGGTGCATCTCTCTATTGTTAAATGAGGTTGGGATAAGAGAATAGACATACACGACAAGTGTCTGGCTGGTGACAGAAAAGTCATATTGGTTTGTAACAATAGTGCTGAGACTGCATGTGGTACTTTTAGTACAAGTGGATGAAACAAAACTATGGCTGCACTCGCTTCTACTGCCATAGATGCTGCTATGACTGCTCTGACACAGTGTGGTAGCGCACAGGCCACGCTGTCTAGTTTTGATGAGAAATATGCAATTGGCTTCATTTTAGCACCATGCTGTTGCACCAGTACGGAAGTCATGAAGAAGTCTTTACAGTCCACCATTTGAATAAAAGGTTTACTCTAGTCTGGTAATGCTAGCGCTGTACTGGACACCAACACTTGTTTTATCTTACAGAATGCTTCTTCTGACTCTCTGGTCCAGCATAAGGGCGAGGTCATCTTTAAATCTTCTTCATACATTAACTTATTTAAAGGTGCGGTTATATCTGCATAGTTTGGCACCCAGTTTCTGCAGTAATTTGTTAGGCCTAAGAATGACATCATTTGCCTTTTTGTTAATGGTTTAGGAGCTTGGAGGATAGCGGTTTTTCTGTCTTCCACTATTGTTCTTCCTCCAGCACTCAAATTGTGTCCTAAGTATTTTACTTGTGTCTTACATATTTGGAGTTTATTTTTACTTACTTTATGCCCTTCTTCCAACCAAATGTTTTAACATGGCTAGTGTGTCTGTTCTGCATGTTTCCATATTAGGAGATGCCAACAAAACATCATCTACATAAATTAAGATTTGACTGTTTGGAACCTAGCCATGCTCGCGTTCATTACCTGAGAGTAGATAGTAGGACTCTCACAGTAACCTTGAGGTAATCTTGTGTATGTGTATCTTTGGCTGTCAAAAGTGAATGCAAACCAAAATCGACTATCTCTATCTACTGGTACTGAGAAGAATGCATTGCTTATATCAACTACGATAAATACCTTAGCGTCTGGCCTTAGTGTGTTTAATAGAGTATATGGATCTGGAACACATGGAGCTCTTTGTATTACAGCATTGTTTACGGCTTGCAAGTCTTGTACCATGCGCCATCCTACTGATGGTGCTTGTTTCCTTACAGGAGATATTGGTGTGTTACATGGAGGGTCTTCACATTTTATAATTACTCCTGCTGCTATTAAGTCATCAATTACTGGTTTTATTCCTTCATGTGCACCTTGCTTTAGTGGATACTGTTTCACACATGGTCTATATTCTGTCTTTGGTCTGATTTGTACAGGTAAGGCTCCTTTAACCAACCCAACGTCAGTAGGACCTTTAGACCATAGTTTTTCTGGTACACTTTTTCACATTTCTTCCTCATCTTCAGTGAGTATCATTATGCCTCATGTGTTTTCTGAGTGCAGATGTTTTCCCTCTTGTACTGAGAATAGCCAGAACAAAGTCTTCCTAGTGAAGCCAGTGGATGCACTGGTCCATACACCTGCTGAGGTCGCTTTCCAGTCTGATGCTCTTTCGCCTTGACCTGAGTATATGTATTTTCCTGTTATTCTAGCTGGTGTTGCTTTTGCTAACCTCTTCTCATATTCCTTATCTAGTCCAGGTGTCTGCTTATACCAGAGGGTTATATGTAAGCTGTCTTTAGTCATTTGGTCCTGCAGTCGCGACAGTATTTTTCTGCCTTCCTCCATCAATACTGTAGCTGTTTCATGTGGAGGTTTATTTGGAACGTCAAGTGAATAATAGTAGTGTGGTTGGCCTGATCCCTGAATTACATAGAGATCCCCTTTTTCTATTTCCTTTCGTCTTTTTACTGCAATGTGTCTGTGAGGAGTGTGTATTAGTGCTAGTCCTAACAGTAACAACCCATCGCGCCCTAAAAGATTAACTGGACACTCTGGAAAATAGACAGCAGGCATGTCTGTCCTTGGGGGTCTCTCAACCACAATGGTTCTGACTCGGCTACTTCAGTTAACTTTCCACGAGCAGATCATACGTACACTTTGATTGCTGAGCTTAGAGTTTGGTATCATTTCTTTGCATGTTGTTCTACACGCCCCTGTATCACATATGAAAACAATGCTTTTGCCATTCACATATAAAGTTACCTCTGGTTTTGCTGTGTTTAATGCTAGTAGGTCTTGGAGATTTAAGATCTCCTCAGCTCTTAATGAGTCCTCCTCATCAATTTTTTTATCTGACTGTGGCCTAGTCATTTCAACTCGCCTGATCTTTGTGGACAGTTTCTGGCAATATGTCCCTCTCTTCCACAACACCAACATTCTCTTGGGTTTTGTTGATATCCTCCTCTGTAACTTCCTCCTTGGCCTCTGCCTCTAAAACCTCCTCTCCCTCTGTATCCACCAGGTCCTTGGCCTCTGCCGCTATCTTGGTAGAACACCTCTCCCTCTTTCTCCTCTTCTTTCTCCTGATAAAACACTCCCCCTGCCTGTTTTCTCCTTAATTAATTTTTCTGCATGGAGGGCATGGTTAACATAGTCCTCCATGGTCCCTGTAGCGAATCCTATGTAATGTTTATTAACCCAGCAACGTATTCCATCTTTTGATCCTGCATGGAGAGCATTGTTGCTGGAATGCCCCATTTACATTTCCATCATCTTGCAATCCACTGTGGGTTTTGAATTTAGTTGTCATTCTTATCTTATATTCTTCAAAGGGTTCATCCTCCTTTTGTTTTTCTCTACCTATCTCGGTGTAGTTAGCTCTATGTCTAAACCGTAGAGTAACTCTGTCATTCAGGTCTCGTACACGGTTATTTAACTCAGGGTCATCATGACCCAGAACACAATCTCCTCTCATAGGGTTCCATGGACCCCTCACATAATGCCAGTCTGGTCCTAGTGCCTGCATCCAGATCTGCTGCACTTCCTGCCCATTTAGATGGTAGGAATGTCTCAAGTTCTCCATATCTTGAACAAAATGTGTGACATCCTCCTTATGGGAGGTCACTCCTTCTATAGCTTTCTTTACATCATCTATGGTCCATGTCCTATAAACTAGAATAACAGGGTTGTTGGCCTGATCTTCAACATTTGGATTTGCTACCTCAATCATTGGATAAATCCCTATCTCATCCTGCTGTACTACCGGTGGAGATTTCTCTCCCGGGGAAAAGACTTTTCCCATTATTTTGGACCAGTCTCCTACTCCTCCCCTAGATCGAGTACTTCTAGGGGTTTCTGTTGGTCCATCATATGGTGGTAACTCACTTAAGTCTGGGTAAAGTCCTCGTCCTGGTCCTGAGGGAGCTGGACCTGCAGCTCCCCCTCGGCCTCCTGGCCTAAATCTCGGTCGTCTCTAGGTCGTCTGCTAGGTCCTGTCTCATTGGCTTCTTTTCTCTGATACATGAAGTCTTTTTCATGGTCTTCGTCTTTATCTTTTTGTCTACGGTCCTGTTCTTTCTGTTTTTCTTTTTCTTTCCTCCTTCTCTTTGTCCTGCTACTTTCATCCAGTACTGTGTTTCTTCATAACCTTCCTGCTTCGTTTTTTTTTTATTTTTTTTGGTTAGTTTCGTAATGCTGTCTTGTAATACACTTATCTTTTGTGTGCTTAATTTTCCGTCGAAATTGTGTTTAACGATCCATCTGTCTACCTTTCAATTTTTACATGGATCCTGTTCTATGAATTTCCAATCTTGACACTGCAATTTATCTCTTGGTTTTTCTTTACTCGACCCCTTCCCCATTTTAATAATTTGGTTCGACCTTTGCAACACCTAGGGTATTCTAGAGGTCGATTTTTATCAGTGGGGTAGTCTCTCAATTTCCTGTCGTGGTAATTCTCACTCTTTTGAGTGGAGAATTATTGCCTTTGCATCCACACCAGTTGACTACTTACAAATCCCACTGTTTTATATGAGACGAAATACCTAGTGGTATGTCAGTCTCCTTTCACACTCACATTCACTCTCCTACTCGGAATTTAAGGGTGCACACCAGGACTCCGTCATCCTCTGCAGAGACTCCCTTTGTCTCACGAGACTCCCTTGGTCTCTTTATGGGACTCCCTTGGTCCCTCTTATTCTTTACCTGCCAGTGTCTAGAATATTCTGGGCTTGTTTACCCGCAATGACCCCCAGTCATTCGCCGTGGCCACTCACTCTTTTTAAGTCAAAACTCAACTCACCTCCGTTGTCTTTCCCCTCTCGGAATCCCGTCAACCTTTGGATCCCAGCTGGCGGGCCGATACTTAATCCCGGAAAGGGTCTATTTCCGGACTCGCTGTTGTTAGAGTCCGCCGTGGCCACGGTTTTCCTGGAATCCACCCTGCCCGCTGGAATCCTCCAGTCTGTTGGTATCCGGCTCGAAGGACCAAGTTAATGTCAGGTTTAAGCCACCTAGAACATTATTAAACATACAGGGAAGAAAGACAAAGGACAACAGCGCTCATTTTTACTTGCAAGGAGAACAGACAGAGATATGTTCAGTTACATGCTCTACCTGCTCTGACGTATCTCTTCTGTTCTCCCATCTTTATTTCCTTAGGGTGGTCCCTAGTTACATGACATTGCAGCTCTAAAGGGTGGGGAACACACAGCTGCAACGTAGTGGATAGATGCTTATTGTATAATCATATTCAAGGTACACCTCTGAAACATGACACACCAAACACTTTGAGAAGCTAGTTCATAACCGAAGTAATCTGGTTTCCTCCTCCTCCCTGTCTTCATGTTCCTCTTCGAAGGTCGTTGCTTATCTCCGGAGGTATGATCTCAGTAAAAGTAGAGCAATACTGTGATAATCATTTTATGTACATTTATTCTAACACTCTCTGTGTCCAGTGTGTAGTCTGGCTGTGGACTGCTGTGTGGTGCCTTCATGATGGCCTTCAGTTTAATGCTTTCACTGGGTAAATCCTCCATGTTGTTCAGGTTACAGAGTTACAGAACTGACCATCAAATTCTTCATCCTGGAATTGGATGACCTTCTCACCCTCCAGGTTGAGGCGTGTCTTCAACATCATCTTCAACTTATCCACTGTCTCTGGAAGACCTTCAGTACAAACTCTCTGCAACATCTGGAACAACATGCTGACTTCTATATAGATTGGAAACAGACATTTTCAAAAATTCCATGGGTGCTGATATTTAACACAACACTTTAATGACATGTTAACGTACAGCCCTGCCTTCGTTTATCTAGATTACTAGATATACCAAATGGGTATTGTGTTTGGAATAAGTAGATCCTTCACTTATTTCAGAATTAAATGGACTCAGATGGCAGGAAGGTCTTGTGGAGATCATAGACAGGATGTGCAAATTCAACACCAATCTGTGGGGAGTAGACACAAACAAAACAACCAATATGAGAACAGATTGATGATCCCCAACTCTGTATTTGAGATCAACATTTGGATCAATACACTATCCCGCTTATTGTATGGCTGCTTGCCAAAATGAGAAAATACACTTCACACATGTCTTCAAATGACTTTGTTCCTCGAAGAAGGTAAAGGGACAGTGGGCAGTAGCTGTTCAGTTATTCTGGTTCTGCAACAAGGTCTGCAGAAGGTTTCTCATACCATCTGAGGAGCTCCAAATACCAGGCCCAAAAAAGGTTCAATGATGAAACCAAGAGACACAAACATACCCTCAGTGTACTTTGTGCTATGTAGGGAGGCATGAGAAGCAAGAGAGATGGGACATATTTATACTATGACTTGATGGCCTGTCTGACTGAATTATCCAAGATGTCTGGAGAAACAAGAGACACATTACCAGCTTCTACAGGGGGCTTGAAAAGACTGCGCATGTCCATGAAATAAGCTAGCATGAGTTGATGTCTTGTAGCCAATGTGAGCAAGATATTCTTGAAATTGTTCATCTCACAGACAACTCCTCCATACTCCAAAGCTCTTTTCAATGAAGCTTTTTCTTCTCTACAACTTCCCAGTTCAACCACTGTCCCTGCTTGGCCTAAGCCACACCTTAACCAAAATTTTTTTGAATCACTCTTATACAAAACTGCAAGGTAAATAGACAACTGAGCAGATCTATCTTTGATTGGTAGCTTTGCAACTACCCAATACACAGCACACACTTTATGTTTCTTACTGGAGGTACCCAAACAATTACACACCTCAAAATCATTTATACACAAACAAACTGCAATTGATCTCTTGAGATCACAAAGTGACTTAAATTGGCTAGGCTGTGAATTAACAAAAGCTTATTCTACTAACAATTTCTTGAGGACATCATTCCTACTCAGCAATTGACATGCAATATGGGCACATATACAAAGCTTTTTGGTAACACTTTATAATAAGTACACACTATTAAGCATCAGTTAAGCATTAATAAATCTTGAAATAATCATTTATAAAGCATTTTTCAAACATAATTACTCATTAGTATGACGTTCATAAACATGCTTATAAATGTTTCATTCCTCATTGATGAACTCATTTATAACTTGCCTAATGTTTGTATTTTCATACTTTATAAATGATGAAAACAGCAATCATAAATTAATTACTAAATCATTTACAAACCAGCTATTTAGAATTATTTATGAATGGTTAGTAGTTTGTAAGATCATTTAGAAGGTGTATGTAAATAGTTGAACTATTTAGATTAGATTTATGTTGCCCTCACAAACATACTATTCAGACACGTACTAATGCTTGGTAAATGTAAGTCTCACAAATTCCTTTTCCAATTTATGTCCTATAAACAATTAATAGCACATTAATTCATTAATTCATTAATTCAGGTACTTAGAAAGCAGTGACTACTCATTAATTAACTGTGTGTGAGCTTATCTAAAGTGAGCTCCATCTATGCCTTATAAAGCATTTATAAATGTGATTTAAAGGCTGGCAATGCCTTCAGACACACAAAAGTCCCAGTCATCTTAACAGATGAAGGAAAGACACAACACAAAGGGATATAGACTATATTGCGTTCATATTTATTGCAGTTTATCAGCATATTGTGACTGGAAAACATGAACAAGGGTAAACATGGCTCAATAAAAACTTGCCAACACCAACTGTGCATCACAGAAAATTCAAGTACACAAATTAAATCTTTGATTAAAAAAATATATTTATTCTTCCAGTATCAAAAATAAAAGTTCAAAAATATTTCACTATCATTATTTAGTATATTCTTAATCACATCTCAGAGAAATGTCTCAAAAATGATTCAGAAAGATAAAATATAAATCAACAAAAGAGAAAATGAAGCTGGAAATGTAGTTTTAAAGACACTATAAAAACAAAGCACTGATTACTTCGAATTTATTTCACCGCCATCTCCAACTGAAGATTCTTGCGGTGGTAACAGTGACTGCAAATTACTTTTACTTTCTCAAAATGTCACGAATCAGTTTGCCAAATGCACCATCAGGGTGTTTCTTAGCGAGCCATTCATTCCACTCAAATCACTGAAAGGTGGTCAGTGCAGTTTCCCCTACGCCACCAGATCTGCTCCTTGTAGGATCTCCAGGCCCTCTCAAGATGCTGGGTATGGGTACCTGTTTGGGGATCTACATAACACCTGCTGTGGTTAACAGTGTGATGGTTGTATCCTAGTCCAGAGAGTACCCGATAGGCATGCCACTCATCACTGATAACTGAAGATCCAGGCCTCACATGATGAACAATTAAGGCAATCAGATGTCTTCAAGATCATCTCTCCACAAAGTGCAGAATGGGTTTTCTTCGTCCTTGATGATGCCTCACACCCAACATCCCAAAGACCCACTTCCTTCTTTTCTATCCAGCAGCCATTCTTCCTCTCCCATACTGATGCAAAAACAAAACAAAAACACAGACAATAAATTGATGCATTCTGTTAACAATAAGTTGCTTGACTTTCTTTGAAACGTATTTAAATTCACAATTACATTAACATACCTTTCGTTTGTGCCGAAAAAGGCTCTCATCGATCACAACAGATTCTCTTCTTCCACCAATCTGTTGGCCTGTATGCCTTCTCATCCTTTCAACTGCTGTGACAAAGACCTCCCCTATTTTTTTTTGCCATTTTAGTGAGAGTTGTTGAACTGGCTGATATTATGTCATCCATGATCTCAATTTATATTGGTTTGATTTGGTCTGGGTATAGGACTGTTCAGGTGAGTTTGGTTGCTGAATCTGCTAGTGTAGCTTGTCCTCCGGTTCCTGCACCCTGTATACTTTCATGCCCCCTACCCGAAAGAGGGTCTGTATCCCCACCCTGCTTTTACTGGTCCGCTTGGTGAGAGGTCAGAGTAGTTGACGGTAATGCTGTTTGGGATAGTTGTCTTTGTGTAAGGAGCGGTGAACGCTGGCATTAGGGGGTGACTCAGGGACGCCAGTGATCACTGTTTAGCCTCCTGGAGGTGTCGTGGGCCTAACTAGATGAAACACTGGTGAAAGGAGGTTCCCATTTGATGTCCCCAAGGACATGTTGGCTATCACTGCTTACTGGCCTAGTTAGATATTATCTTTAGGGCACATAGGGCAGGGCGAAAGTTTGTTGTTAGGGAGTTAGTCAATGAGCCTGTTCCATTTTTTTTTGTCGCACAAGTTTCTTGTGTTTATTCTCAATGCCGTACTCTTAGACCCTGAGAAAATCTTGAAGGCAAACACAAAATTTATGTTTATGTATCTCTAAAATCATGGAAAATGCATGCTATACATTACAGAGATAACAGCAGCATTGTGAGTCTATAATTTCTGTGTTTGTTATTATCATTAGTACTATTATTATTACCCACCTGTACATGAACTGCATCCAGGCACTAAGAGAGACCTTTGGATGACTGAAGATTGACATGTGCCTGACTGAAATTTATTTTTCCTGTGCTTTATATGGTGCTTGGCGACAAGTCCTATTTAAAAATAATAGGAACATACTGTAATTAGAACAAATACACTCACACACAGCTTTGGGTAGCAATGATAATTAATATGATCAAGATGGCATAATCAGGTTACCAAAAAAGTGTAAATATAATCAGCACAAAAAAAAAAAAAAAAAAAAAAAAAAAAAAAAAAATTACATTGTAGTTTGCTACAAGGTTTACCTTGTATTATTTTATATATATTTTTTACTACATATTTAAAGATGTTGTTGTAAAATCACACAGTAAAGCTGTAGACCTTCATGAATACTTTACTTTTTGCGGGGGTAATTTGATTTGACCAGTTCTAAATGGTAGGTATATTCTAGCCTATATATAAGTAATTATCTCCTCTCAGGTTGCTACTTTTTGAAATGGTTACTTCGTTAGTAAGGTCTTCTGTTTAATGATTTAAGGATTATATAGTTTTTGTTATTTTATTTGTTTTGTTTGCTCACATTAGGAACTTAAGGATTCATTTTTGAGGAGGTGCTCTTCTTGCTTTACAACTGCAGAGCCGGATATGTAATCACCCAGTTAAGGTTAACAGTAATCAGTGATTTTGATCATATTTATTTGCTTCAGGGTATTTCTTTGAGACATTTCCTCCTCAATCAGCCTCTTAAATTGGGTGAATCTGGTCACTATCACTAAACTGCTCTGATCTGCTGAAAGATCAGCTGCATCATCAGCTGGAAGCGAACAAAGATAAGCTACATGCAATAGAGTGTATGTGGCCAAAAGGACCTTGGTAACATTCATTGCTGGAGTCATTAATAGTACGGCTGCAGTCAATTCCAAAAGTGAAAAAATTCAGTTGGTTATTAAGGCAGCAGCAAACCACCTTGGACTAGTAGGACTGACATGGGAAGATGTAAGGGATGATCTTGCAACTCACTTGAGCCAAGAAGCAATATGAATTGGTTAATAATAATTATGGTACTTCTCCTACAGTAGAATAGAAGACGTTTGTTAGCTAATGACCAAGAATTTAAGCATTTCATTAAAGGATTGTTTGTCAAATGTAAAAAAGTAATAAATATGATGAGGTATCTGATAGGTAGCAACTGGGGGGGAAAGCTGTGCAGCCCTTAACAGAATATATGTGGCCCTGATTAGATCTGTGATTGGCTATGGGTGTGTTGCGTATTGTTCAGCCAGATCTCAACTAAAAAGGCTGGATATAGTGCAGGCACAGGCCTTAAGAGTGTGCAGCGGGGCATTTAAAACCTCACCAGTACCATCCCTACAAGTAGAAATGGGTCAAATGCCCTTAAAAATCGGAAGGAAGCAGATTATGACTAATTAGCGGGCTAATCTGCAAGGGCACAAGGACTCTCACCCAACCAAAGCAGTGCTACAGGAGTGCTGGGAAAATGGCAGGAGCCAGAAGAGAAACTTTGGAAGGATAGGGCAGGGGTTCCCAAACTTTTCCATGCCATGGCCCCCCAAACAGCATTACCATCTGGCCAAGGACGCCCTTTGAAAACCCACCGACAAAATATGTAAAGAAACATCAACTTTTAGAATGATTTCCTTAATTTTATTCAATATTCAATAATTATTATTTATTTATTTATTATTTAATTTGCTTAGCATAATATAATATATTTACAACACTGTATTACATTTCCACTGCATAATAAACTTTTCAACAAACTGCTGATAAACAAGAACACAACAAAAGAAGTCTACTGTTTTTTCAGCCTCTGCCAGATGTTTTTGTATCAGGTGACACTGAAGTTTTGAAGGTTTTAAACACTCTTTTGAGAGGGTCTCCAGACAGAGGATGCATTTTGGACAGTCATGGCCGTTTTTCTGTGTGGCCGTACAGCCATACTTAATATATGCTGCCTCGTACTTTCTCCTTTCAGTTGGCCAGGAGGTCTTGGTTATTTTTGCAGCAGTGTCCACCACAGCCGGGCTGTTGGTCTGTCTCTTTCTTGTTCTTGATGTCATGATGTCATGAACAAAGTTTTGACTGGCAGGCAATCAGAAATTATATTTTATAATGATGATTTAAAAAATAATTATTCTAATTTTTTATTTTTGTTTTTTCAAGCACCAACCTTTGAAAGGGAACAAAATTGTGAGACAGATGGGAGTAATGGGATTAAAGATAACCCCCACAGTGTTGTACCCAGATGTGCCCCCCTGGATGCTAGTAGACCCAGACATAGAATGGTAATTGTTAGAAATTAAAAGAAAGAAAAAGGAAGGGACAGACCTGGTAAGAGTATTTAATGAGTTTGTTAAAAAAAAATACAAGAAATTTACGCTGGTTACACAGATGGTGCCACAAAATAAGACACTGGTGTGACAGGATTTGGGGTGGCTGTACCGACAAAAAGGGATTGAGATAACCAGAAGAACATCAGATAAACTGAGGGTTTACACAGTGGAGATGGTGGAGGTGTTAGCCACACTAAAATGGGTGGAAAAAGCAAAGCACGATATGGTGTTGATCTGCACTGACTCAGCTTCATTCTTGGCAAACCTTCAATTATTCTCTTCAAACTGCCATCAAGACATCCTATATGAAATACTCCAATTAGTCACAAAAATATCAAATCGGGGGGAGGAGTTAGGTTTATGTGGGTACCAGCGCATGTTGGCATGAGAGGGGAATGAAAAGGTAGATGAGTTGGCAAAGAGACCTTTAAAAAAGCAAATTACAGAAATAAATATTAACCTGAGTAAGGCAGAGGTCAAATATGAAATCTGGAAGAAAAGCGTAAAAATGTGGCAAGACAGGTGGGATGGAGAAGGCAAAGGAAGGCACCTACACAAAAAACAGAGGAGTGTGAAAGTCAAAAAGGCAGGAAGTCCAATAAGAAGAGAAGAAATTATATTGACACAGTTAAGGCTGGGACACTGTGCATTAAATAAAACACTGAAAGTAATGGGTAAACACCAAACAGGATTGTGTGAAGAATGTCAAGAGATGGAGTTTGGAGAACATGTTCTTCTCAGATGCAGTAAATATGAGACGCAGAGAGTGGCAATGAGGAATAGAATAAAAGAGTTGGGAATAAATTAGTTTACATTGAAGAGTGGTATCAAAAATGGAGAACAGAGCACAGGTCAAAGCACTCTTAGAATTCCTGAAGAGCACAGGGCTCTACGATAGGGTTGGAGGGAACTAGGCATGTACGATAGAGAAAGAGTATAAGTGAATGAAAGTATAGGTGGGTATATGTAAATAGGTGCAGATTAGAGTTTTGTGCCTTTTTTTTGTTTTGTTTTGTTTTAAAATATTTATTATTATTATTATTTTATTTATTTATTTATTTATTTTTTTTTGTCTTTTCTTTCTGGGGACCAAGAATGTAAGCTTTGTCTGACCCACACTCTGGAGTAGAAGGTGGCGGTAATGCAAATCAAATCAAATCAGATTTATTTGTATATTCTCTATATTTATTGAAAAATGGACTGCAACTGTGTCTCTTTTCCCTTCTCTCCAGATATGTAATGTTGAACCTTTTTTCATGTGGAAACAACTTTAGTTCTGCGTAAACATTGAATCTGGAACATCCAAAGCTTAATATTTTTGAAATAACACACATATCGTCGTTTTCGTTTCTAATTATAGCTCTCTCCATCTGTTCCTGTTCTCCATCGATCATATTCCTATTTAATGTAAAACTTTTTTAACAGGCCAACAACAAAACAACCAAAAATAATCATAATTTCCTTAAATGAAAATTAAACTATTACATTCATTCAAGCTCAGTTTGCTCTAATTCACATTGGTTCGAGCCAGATACCTGACATCTCTTCTTAGATGCAAGTGCGTCAATGTCTGGGGTAGGCGCTGACCTGAGGACTGAGTGAAGATGTTCATCAGTGAAACGACTCCTTAGCTGTGTTTTGTTCATCTATATCAAAGAGAACAGTTGAAAAGTATACACGAGATGCCAAAACATTGAGAGCATTTGAGCGGCTTGGGCACGGAATCGGGGAGGAAACATGGAAACTATGCATCACCCATAGACTCTTACTTCAACTTCACTACACTGGAGTTCAGTCAGCTCCATTTGGAGGTTGGCTGGTGCACTTTCCATGTCAACTGCAAATGTATTACTGAGCCGCGTTTCTGAAAAGTCGGTGCTGAGTAGGCTAAGTTTTTCTGCAAACTTTGCACTAGGCAACACGGCGGATGAGATAAGTTTGCAGCAGGGGTTGGGCACTAGAGACACTGGTCGCGACCAGCTGGTCTCTGGCAGGGACCAGTGGTCCCTACCACTAGGGGCGCTCGAGAGGCTGGTTACAACCAGTGGTCCCTACCAGCTCCTCACTGGTCTGTCCTGTGGTCATTGTGGTCTGGATCACTTAGTAAGTTGTATGTGAAGTAACTCTTTCGATTTAAATACACCCTCTCCCTTTTCTCGCATTTTTGACGGCAGTCTTAGCTGGATAAATGTCAGAGATCATAATCTTTTGTCCACAAAACGCAATCGTCTACTATCTAGAGTCAACACAAGAAACTTGTGAGACAAAAAATGGACCAGACTCATTGACTAACTCCCTAACAACAAATTTTTGCCCTGCCCTATGTGCCCTGAAGATAATATCTAACTAGGCCAGGGAGCAGCGATAGCTAACATGTCCTTGGGATCATCAGGTGAGAGAGTAATAAAAACTTGACAGGTCCTTTGATCTTAGTTGAACTTTTGACCCCTCCCCTCTCGACCAATGAGAGCGTTTCCCGCTCGTAACCACTCCCCTACTGTTTCCACGCCCCTTGCGATGAGGTCACAAACCAATCAGATCATTCAAGGGCAGGGACGAGCAGAATGGCGGCAAATTCATTTCCAGGTTGACAGGCAAAGAGGGAGGACGTGTTTTGCTAGAGTGAAAGGAGAAGATTGAGTATGTATTTAAAAAAAGGATGATATGAGTGTTTCTCTCTCTCTACGAAGAGGGAGTATATTGACAAAACAATGGTATTCACACAAGATAGAAAAACATTTTTAAATCATCTGAAAGTTGTGCTTTCTCCCTGTGAAGGGGTTAGTTACAATTACTTTTGTAATTTTTGGTTTCGTCCGTTGTTCAAACCTCTGTAAGTTTTGCATAGAGAGAGAGAGAAACACTCTGTCATGTGAATATCACTGTCGATATCCTCTCCTTTCATTACAACAAAGAACTAGTCCATCTTCTCATTCCAAGAAAGGACAAGACCCTGACTCTAATGTGTTTATTACACTTGGTGAAAAGTTTTGTTTATCTATGAAGGGTTAAAAAAACTGTCATGGTGAGTCTGGAGGGACTCTAATGTGTTTATTACATCTCGTAAAAAAACAAAACAAAACTGTGACAATCAAAGGTTAAGGGAGTCTGTCTTCACATTACAAGATAGTGTGTTAAATAATCCGAAATTTGTGTTTCTTTCTATGCAAACCTTACAAAATCAAAACAGTGAGAATCAAAGGTCCGATGAGTCTGTCTTCACATTACAAGATAGACAGAGTGTGTCAAATAAGGTCATTTTCAGACTAATCTGAAAGTTATGTTTCTCTCTATGCAAACCTTACAAAGAACTAGTCCATGTTCTCATTCCAAGAAAGGACAAGACCCTGATTCTGATGTGTTTATTACATATGGTAAAACGTTTTGTTCATATATGAAGGGTAAAAAAAAAATATCAGGGTGAGTCTGGAGGGACTCTAATGTGTTTATTACATCTTGTAAAAAAACTGTGAGAGTGAAAGGTTAAGGAGAGTCTGTCTTCACATTACAAGATAGACAGAGTGTGTTAAATAATCAGAAATTAACTTTTTTGTTTTTGTAAGTTTTGCATAGAGAGAAACACAAGAGTGAAAGGGCCGATTAATCTGTCTTCACATTTTCAAGATAGACAGTGTCTTAAATAAGAGTCATTTCAGACTAATCTGAAACCTGTGTTTCTCTCTATGCAAAACTTACAAAAACAAACAGTGAGATTTTTTTATTTATTTATTTATTTTTTTTTTCCAAATTCCTTAACCCAACCCTAGAAAAGATAAAACTGTGTTTATGTTTTTACACCAGAATCACTATTATGGCATAAAAAATGTACAATCTTTTCGAGGAGCCCGTCACGTGTGAGTACTGTTACATGGGGTATGACAGCGTTTGCAGCCACCGCTGTCCAGGGCAGTGCTCTGTGTGTCTGGACGGCTCATGTTGTAAAGTCAGGTTCGAGCCCGTCCTTTGTGTAGATTGTACCAGAACGTGTCAGTCTGCTTACTGTCTGAGTAAACACAAGGAGCCCGTTGAGAGAATAGGGTTTGGGTCATACGCTAGTCAATGTGAGATGTACAAACAGTGTGAAAAATGTCACAGACTGTAGTACGTCGCTATGAACGGCAAGAGCAAACCTCACGTGTGTCAAAAATTCAAATGCAACATATGCGGAGAAGTCACCGGTGACGAAGGAGTCAGGGAGCGAGAAGCATCTGTGTTACATGCAGCCTTTACAGGCAGACACGGATCATAACCAGAAAATAGTCTTTTATGATTTTGAAACCTTCACGAACAACCAGGGCGTGCACGTGCCATATCTAGTGTACACAAAAACCTTAGAAGGCGGTAGATGGAACGCCCACGGCGTGACATGCACGTTCGAGTTTGTCAAATCAAATCAAATCAGATTTATTTGTATAGCGCCAAATCATAACAAAGTTACATCAAGGCACTTTACATATAGAGCAGGTCTAGACCAAACTCTTTATACATTTATTTAAAGAGACCCAACAGATCCCCCGATGAGCAAGTACTTGGCAACAGTGGCAAGGAAACACTTCCTTTAAGAGGCAGAAACCTCGAGCAGAACCAGGCTCAGGGGGGGTGGCCATCTGCCTTGACCGGTTGGGTTGAGGGTGAGAGTGTTGTCAGACATTTCGGCCTCTTATCAGAAAACCGTCTTTATAGCACATAATTCTTTTGACAGCTACTTGGTCCTCAACGCAATGATAAAGCTGAGCATAAAGCCTTCCTTGGTCATGCAGGGTAGCAAAGTGATTTGTTTTTCACTAAGCAATTCGATTACGGTCATAAATACATAGATTCCCTGAGTTTTTTGACCATGCCTCTCTCCACCATGCCCAAAGCTTTAGGTTTTGCTGATAAAACCAAAGGCTATTTTCCTCACAGTTTTAGCTCTGAGCAACGTTTGAAGTACGAAGGGTTAGGGTTAGGGACAACGTGTTTGTAGCCGCTTTCACAACAGCCTACGGCAGATTAAAATTGTACTGTTACTTGGAACAGATGCAGGACAGAGTTCTTTACTTTGACACAGACAGCCTCATTTACACCACTAGAAAGGGCCAAAACACACTGCCTAAGGGCAACTACGTGGGAGATTTGACCAACGAATTAGATGGGGACAACATGCAAGAATTTGCTGCAGCCAGTCCTAAAAGCTACGCTTATCAAACCAGGAACAAGAAAAAAGCGGTGCTCAAAGTCAAAGGAATTACGCAGACGCATGACAGCTGTCAAAGAGTCAACATCAAACGATTGGTGGAGAGCTATGTGAGACAGCATGCTGAGAGTTGGGAGAACATTGTAAGGGATAAAAGGGGATTTCTCTTAAAAAATTCTTCATTTCAGAAAAAGTTTTGCGTTGTGTTTGACAAGAGACGGTTGCTGCCGACCGGTCGTACTTTGCCTTTTGGTTTAAAAAAAAAAAAGAAAATGTCACCTTGTTGAAGAAATTGATTTTGATCATAGATTGGTCCTGCGTTTTTTTAATGTCAGATTGTGGGACCCAGCGGTTGTGGAAAAACTTTTTTTGTAAAAAATGTATTGGAAAATTGTCAACATGTGATGAACCGTGTTACCTGAGAATATTGTATGGATTTATACTTCTTATCAAAGCATGTACGAAGAAGTGCAAAAGAAAAATAAAAATATTAAATTTGTCGAAGGACTGCCAGATTCTTTTGAAGATGCTCAATTATTTCCCCCTCAACAAAACCATCTCATTATATTGGACTACGCGTTATTACAAGCGGCGGATCATTCGGAAGTGGTAAGAATTTTCACGCAATACAGACACCATAAAAATATGAGCGTGATGCTGCTGACCCAAAATGTATTTTACAAAAGGTAAAGACAGTCGCACCATCAGCTTAAACAGTAATTACCTGGTGCTGTTTAAAAACCCATGGGATAAATTGCAAATCAACATATTGGCTCAACAAATATATCCCAGTCAAAAATATTTTTTTATTCAAAGCTTTGAAGACGCAACTCGAGATCCTTTCGGTTATTTATTGGTGCACCTCACACCCGCCTGTCCAGAAAGATTCAGACTCGGGTCGGGAATACTACCTCGCCAGGGGCCTGTGGTTTATTTGCCTAAAACAAAGTGAAATCATTTACATATTTGGAAAACAGTATGTCGGCGCGCATAAAAAGGAATGCGCCTTTAGTGAGGGCCTTGAGTTGAGCCACGCCGCTGAAACGTAAAGACATTCTCCAGCACTGTTCCACAGACTTTCTTCAGTGTCTCAGCGAGTTCTGTTTAAACGTGCTGAAAGGAAACGTGCCGTTGAACGCTTGTCAATATAAAAAACTCAAAAGCCGGAAGAAAATTATCAGGATGCTGGCAGACAAAAAAACTACTCTGAAGAGAAAACGAGGGGTTTTGATGAAACAGACCAGAGGTTTTCTTTTGCCTCTGCTCTCTGCAGTGGTACCCATTTTCGGTCAGCTTCTCGGTGGTCTGATTCACAAAAAATAAATCATGAGTCACCATGAGAGAAAATGAGCCAGAAGATGTTTCTGCTGAACCCTCAACAGCTGAGCTAACTGACGCAGACATCAGGCCCCACGGTCGTCCTGCGTACGGAAACTCCGGCTCAAACCATGAGACGTGCGGCTGAAAGTGATTTGGATGAAAAAATGAGGGCTGTATTAAACGAGGCGGGACTAACCCCTTATGTGAAAATTTAAAAATACAACGCCCTGTTGCAAAGATATCTCATACTCGTCAAGCAAGATGACAGAGAAGGGGGGGGTGAAGACACAACCTGCAGCCGAGGCCGCTGCAGAAGAAGAGGAGGCGGAGCCGTTGCCACAGCAACAAAAACAACAACAGGATGACACGGTCTCTGAAGTACTGCAAAACCTTGCTCGTAAAAATGCTTCCTATATCATGAAGAAATTAAGCAAGAGCAACAGTGGGTGGACTCCAAACGGTGAATTTGTGTATAAGGGAAAGACTGTGAGAGGTTCTCATATAGTGGACCTGTTTAAACATTTGTCCTCGGCTCGGAAGAAAATCATCCTATCCCCACGATGGAACACGCCCCCCAAAGAGAGAAGACACGATGATGATGATGAAGAAGAAGAAGAAACATCACCGGTGGAGAAAAGATATAAAGAGATGAAGAAACCTCTGTGGATTGAATTTTAATACAGTATATAGTTACAAAAAAGAAAACGGTCTCAAGCGTTTTTTTGTTTGTTTTTTTTTTTAAGTGTGCATCTTTTATTTCTTATCCAGTTTGTGACAATCTTTAAACCTTTGTGAAGAACATATGGTGTGGTGACAGTCTTTACGACTCCTCGTACAGCTTTGATATTTTTTCACAAAACGAGTAACCGTGTCATCATTTTTTAATGCCTTGTCTTCACCGCCGTACAAAGATAAAACATTTTCAAAAGTTAAACCGCAGGCTCTGTGACATAAATAATAAACATAATGCTAGCCACAGGCCGTAGACAAGGTGTGTTGCAGCTGTCTGCCATGATATGACACGGTTTTTCACCGTTTTTCTAAAAATGTTAAAATGTCTTTTGGGTAGTATATAAAATCAGGGGGGAATCTAAAAGAGTTGAAAAAAGTCCCCATTCCGTCTTCTTCCAGAGTAAGGGCAAACCAGTGTTCACTGGGCTTGTGTCCCAGATGTGTGTTCACAATCATGTAGGCGGGGAGTGTGAAAGATGACGTCAGTAAAGGCAACTGATCTGAGGCCCAAACCCTGCAAAAAACCATTTCCCAGTAAACGATGCATGAGACTTTCCAGCTGAAGGTTATTAATTTTTGCGTAGGTTTGACTTTTAGTAGTAATCCACCAACACTTGTCGCTTGGAGTTGATTTCCAAAATAGATTTGTAGCAAGCGTAAACTATCAGGGTGGTGGTATGAGGTAATGGTACCCTGAATCTCATTTCCAGCCTTAAATTTCCGTTGGAAACAGGGAATAAGGCGTCAGCGTCTTCAGCAGCGTTGAGGTTAAAGACAAACAGAGAGTAGCCCTGCTCAAATTCTACCCTGTTGATGCTTAAAGGTAAATCTTTCAAGTGTCTCCTTGTGGCAGTAACCATGTTGTATTCCAACCATGTATTCTATGTCGTTGTGGATAAAACTGAAGGGAGACAAGTCTCTTCTACCCGTGAAAGCTTCGTTGTGCACCATAGCCAAAACAACGTATTTGGGCATGGTCCCCAGAAATAGATTCTCTTGGTTACATATTCGAGAATTCTCCGGGATGGAATAAGTTTTCACGTTCACCCGGGCCAAAGGATAGAGAGCATTTCCCTTTGCGAAGGTCGCAGCGTGTCCTAAACGCATTGCGGGGGCCATGGTGGCTTTTTTAACAAACAGAGAGGCTCCCAGCACTTTCAAACGGTAGGTGGCGTCACCGGTGCACATGAGGCTGAAGGTGTCGCTGGCTCTGGTGAGCTTGACTCTCAAATTCACCACGTTCAAAAGAAGCCTCTCGCTGAAAAATATGCCAGCGTGGAGAGGTCCCATCAGGTGGACCTCTTTGGACTCTGAGGTAAAAGCAGCCCTCTCACACAGGCCTTTGTTGGGCCCGTTTGTGACAACCACCGAATCCATAGCACCGGCCGTGTCTTTGTAGAATAACCCGGTGCTGAACTGACTTTTTAAGGTGTCTTCCAAATAGTTTAGTAAGGTTTCTATCATGGCCCTGTACGGGTGAGTGGCGCTGGATTGCGATATCAATCTGTCTCCCAGAATAACGTCGCATTGACTAAAAATTGTATTCAAGGGGTAATTGATCAGGCTCACACGGGCGTCATTGGCCAAGTCCGTACCATCCGCGTTGGTGATTTTTACCCTCAGGTGCAGCAAGGTGTCGTTCAGATCCAGATATTATTCACCGTCTCCTGGTATAAAAAAAACTCGATGGGGCCGGGGCTCTCTTGCCTACCGCCGCTGCCGCCAGATAATTTACCCCCGGCGCAGGTAAACACTTCAGAGGCTATGTTTTTGGCCGCCATTTTGATGTGAGATTTAGCAACCGCAAAGCCCTTTCTCACCAAAGGCGCTACAAAACAAAATAACTTGCTAAATAAAGAGCCTATACCTCTGCTGTACATCACAGGGGACCCGTAAAAGCCGGACAGTGCTCCCCCTACTTGAAACAAAACGGTGAGGGTCTGTTTTGAGACTGAATAATTTTTATTTTACACACCGGAAAGAGTTTTGACAGGCCTGAAATGTAATTTCAACACAGTTTTGCCAAATGTGAAATCGACGGGTAGGTTTTGATCCGATTTAATCTATGCAAATGTTTTCAAAGTGGTTCTTGGCCACGGGCAGATAGTAAGTGGGGTTGAAATATTGTGTGATCACGTCTCCGTATGTTACAGCAAATTATTTTCACACCGACACTAGGTTTAAAAGTCAATATCTCCCCTTTCTCCAAAGATTATAGCCAGTTCTGCTCCTCCGCTAATCAAACTACCCGATTAGCAATGTCCTCTAGCTCTCTGTCTCCACTCTCTGTTCCTCCTTCTCCTCCTCCTCCTCTCCTCTCCTGTTCTGTTCTGTGTGCCTCATGTGTAGTTATTCTTCTGCCTCCTTTTATGATAGCACCTCTTGTCATAGATGCAGGATGATGGTAGAAATGGAGGTGAAAATGAATGAGTTAGAATCCCGGCTCCGCACTTTAGCTAGCCCAACTTATGCTACTGGAGCTAGCCCCCCCGTAGCCGGTGCGGGCCAACCTAGACAAGCTCATACGGCAGCTAAGATAGTTTCCTCCCACCCAGTGGCTCCCGAGCAGACGGGATCTAGTCAGGGCATTCTGAGGAACGTGAAGTTAGCAACACTGGCGGCCATAGTGAAGTGTATCCCGTGGGCCAGAGCAGGCAACATCCAGTCTTATCTGAAACTGCTGCCTAAGGGTAAACATAAATATGCTAATATTGTTATTCACGTCGGCAGTAACAACACAACAAGTCACAAAAATTAATGTGGAATCGGTGTCAGACACTGTAGCTTTCTCCGGCCCCCTCCCCAATCGGACCAGTGATGACAGTCAAGCCTATTAATCAACCCTAGACCAAAATCTGGCTGCAGGTCTTTTGAAAGCCTCACTCTTAGTCTTTCCCACTCAGACTGGAAAGGTGAAAAATCAGTTCTGTTAGTTACAGTATACCGTCCACCTGGTCCGTACTCAGAATTCCTATCAGAGTTTTCCGAGTTTATATCAGAGTTAGTACTCAGTACAGATAAAATCATTATACTGGGAGATTTCAACATACATGTTGATGTAGAAAGCGACAGCCTTAGTTCGGTACTTGGACCAATCCTCTTTGCGCTTTATCTGCTTCCTCTAGACAACATTATCAGGAAACACAGCATCAACTTCCACTGCTACGCAGACAATACTCAGCTGTACCTATCAATGAACCCAAATGAAGTCACTCAGATAGTCAGACTGCAGGCATGTCTTGAAGACATAAAAGTCTGGATGACTGGAAATGTTTTACTTCTCAACTCTGACAAAACAGAAGTTATTGTACTCAGTCCTAAGCACCTCAGAAAAATACTATCTAATCATCTCATCAGTCTGGACGGCATTACTTTGGCTTCCAGCTCCACTGTAAGAAACCTTGGAGTAATTTTTGACCAGGACATGTCCTTTATCGCTCACATAAAACAAGTTAGACGGGCAGCTTGCTTCCACGTGAGAAACATTAGGAAAATCAGAAACATCCTTTCTCAGGATGATGCAGAAAAACTAGTCCATGCAATTGTAACTTCTAGGCTGGACTACTGTCACTCATTACTATCTGGATGTCCAAACAAATCTCCACAAGGCCTTCAGTTAATTCAGAACGCTGCTGCACGAATATTAACAGGAACTCGGAAAAGAGATCATATCTCTCCTGTGTTAGCCACTCTTCATTGGCTGCCAGTAAAATATAGAGTAGTCAAAATCAAAAAGTCAAAAAGTCAAAATCCTTCTTTTAACATATAAAGCTCTTAATGGCCAAGCCCCATGCTCTGTCCTAGTAGACCACTCTGCTCTCTAGATGGAGGTTTACTAACCTTCTACCAACCCTAACCCTCCCTCCCTCTCTCTCTCCCACTCTCAACCCAACCGGTCGAGGCAGATGTCCGCCCCCCCTGAGCCTGGTTCTGCTCGAGGTTTCTGCCTCTTAAAGGAAGTTGTTCCTTGCCACTGTTGCCAAGTGCTTGCTCATCGGGGGATCTGTTGGGTCTCTTTAAATAAATTTACAAAGAGGTTGGTCTAGACCTGCTCTATATATAAAGTGCCTTGATGTAACTTTGTTATGATTTGGCGCTATACAAATAAATCTGATTTTGATTTGAAATTTCTTGTGAACGTCGTTAAAGACTAGTTTAATGTCCGATTCGAAATGTCTAAGAAACGTCTTGAACTCGTCCGCAAATTGCTCGGTACTTCTGTAATAACCTTCCGTAAATAACCCCGTCTCTCTCACAACCGCCGCTACCTGCACATCACCATTTCTCTTTAGGAGAAGAACAGCCTTCACCTCTTCCCTCGCTTCCTCATCCTCTTTAGGTTTCTTTTTCCAACCAAAGTACCCCGCGCCTTTTGGTACATTAAACCAGGTGTGCAGGTGTGAAATTTCCATAAAAGCCACCTGCCACGGGTCCTCTAAATCAATGTGTTGAGGTAAATCCACCTGGAAAACGGAGGCCGTATTATTATAGACGTTGCGGCTGGGGTTGGAGGGAAGGGTGATGTAAAAACCCTCGCTGTCCGTCCCATTCATGATTTTTTGTAGAAATGGTACGAGGGATAAAATGAAGTGCGTGCACGGACGGCTCGCGGGATTTGTTTTATACATTTTTCAGATTGTCGGCTCTGATCCAACTGTTGAATTTTTCGGGCCATTTTTTCCATCGCACCAAGGCTTGCTTTTCACCCCCCACCACTGAGAGGAAAAGAACTGTACAGGTTTTGAAAAACTTGAGAGGTATTTTCCTCGGTCACCTGCTGAGTGGTCATTTTTATACTTTTATAGTAGCTGTTGTTATAACTTTTCACCAAATCCTGTAAAACATCCAAGTATCTGCGGGTGTTTTTAGCTGTAAAATACCTCCACATTTTAGTTTTCAACGTACAGTTAAATCTTTCCACCACCGAAGCTTTCAGATCACTAGCCATGGAAAAATGTTTTACCTTGTGTTTCTTCATCAGGAAGTTCTTGTTGAAAATTCTTGTTGAAAAATTCAGAGTCCGAACAAATGTATCTGTCCAAAGTCTCTCGTTCACCTGCTCAAAGTACTTCAGGTAGAAGTAGTCTGGCGCATCCTCCAGACACTCGTGCTCCCTCTGACTGGGGTGGTTGGTGATACAGCCGTAGCAGATTTCCGAACGAAACATGGAGATGACGTGGTTCAGCAGATGAGAGACCACGGCTTTCACCGTGTTCAAAAGAACGGCGGACAGCAGTCCGTCGGTCACATCCCCTCTCTCCACTGCGCTTTCCGTCGAAGATTGGCTCGCCTGCGGGGAAGGTGGTGTGTCAGGCGCAATCTGCGTAGACGTCGGGGAAGGTCGTGTGTTAGGAGCAATCTGCGTAGCCGTCAGGGAGTTTGGTGGCGTTGCGTGATATCCGCTCAACGGATACGGAGATGTCTTTTCCTGCGAGACTGCAAAGTCAGCGTCCCAGGAGGACAAGGACTCGGCGGACGGACCTTTGTGGGTATGAAAGACATGATTTTATCTTCTTGTTCTCGTCATTCTTTTTAAAGTAGGCTGAGAGGAGGCGGAGTTACTCGCACGCCTGTTAGCCATGGAAGCATGTTGGAATTGGTCGGGAGGAGGAGGCTGAGGGGTTATTCGTAGACCAATGGCGTAAAAGGGGTGGAGTCTAATACACCAGAACTTTTCTTACCAGCAGAATGTCTCTGAAACTCTAACTGCTCACAAACAGAGTCTTAATTTTCTCCGTGTATTCCTCCATCACCCTCAACCAGTTCTTGAACGGAATGTGCAAACATCTCTGAAACACTCCGCAGTCCTTGTTGAAATACTCCAACACAAACTCGTCCTCACACCGTAGTACCATCGACCCGACGGGGTGCTCTTGGTCTCCCACATGTTGGGAGACATGTTGGCTGCAATTCTTTTTTTCGGAACTCCTGATGATCCCTCTTCTTTTTTCACACCATTCACTTTTAAATTTGTTACACCCACCAACGTCAGTGCGACCAGTCTGTTGAGGTGAGTGTCGCTCTCGATCCCGCCGGGCTGTAAACCTTTTTCCAACTGGTAAAAACACATCTCTTGAGAGGTATAGTTGAACACGTACCCCTAGGCACCGCCGTCCGACAGTTTCCACTCTCTGTGGAGAGCCTCGGGTGCCGGAGTCTGAATCCGACACAAATACGTCACCCGCTTCTTCGGAGCTCCTCATAATTCGTGATAACTCCAGGAGTCTCGCAGATCACCACGTTCGGGGCGGCAGACTCTGATTTCATGTTGTTTTCAGCGATTTTTTTCTTACTCTCGCAAAAAACCAAAAGAACACTTTTTTTTTTCCTTTCAGTGCAGCACACATCCATACTCTTTGCCCATCACCCTCTATATGAATTGAGCACCATTCTGCTCGTCCCCGCCCCCCGTATGATCTGATTGGTTGTAACCTCAGGGGTGTGGACACACTTGGGGACTGGTTATGGACGGATCAGTGGGTGAAAACCTACCTCCTCTCCAGTCAACCCTGAGTAGAGAGAAACACTCTGTGTGAATATTGTCCTCTCCTTTCATTCCAACAGAGGTTTGAACAACGGACGAAACCGAAAATCACAAAAGACCCTAGTAAGTAACCCCTTCACAGGGAGAAAAACACAACTTTCAGATGAACAATGATTTAAAACCATTGTTTTGTACTCCCTCTTTGCAGAGAGAAACACTCTGTGAATATCATCCTTTTTTTAAATACATACTCAATCTGCTCCTTTCACTCTAGCAAAACACATCCTCCCTCATAGCCCGTCAACCTGGAAATGAATTTGCCGCCATTCTGCTCATCCCCGCCCTCGAATGATCTGATTGGTTGTGACCTCATCGCCAGGGGCGTGGAAACACCAGGGGAGTGGTTATGAGTGGGAAACGCTCTCAATGGTCGAATCTGTGTCCTTATAGGTGTTCGAAGGTCTAAGTGCTGATTTTTGGCTGTTTCTCACAACACAGAATTCCCATCCTCCCATCAAATGTTGTGATGTAGAATGGTGGGATGAGTTATTTTTGCATGCAGGGCCCTGCATGTAAAAATAACTCACAAAAACTGTCAAAAAAGAACTGCTTTCTAGAAAGTCATCATCGTCTCACAGCCCACATCACATTTATTTTGTTAAAGTAATTTTAAGCAGCGGAAGCACAGCAGATAATGATCATTCTTGTTGCCTCACAGCAAGAGGGTCGTGGATGCCATTTCTGGGCCTGGGGAATTTCTGTGTGGAGTTTGTATGTTCTCCCCATGCTTGCCTGGTTTTCCTCTGGGTACTCCAGTTTCCTCCTGCCACCTGGAAACAGATAAGTGGTAGAAAATGAATGAATTGTAAGCAGCTGTGGACACTCTCCTCTGTGTTTAAACTGGCTTCAATTAATAAGTAAGTAAATCTGTCAGGCAGATTCAGGCAGACAGATGTTGAGAGAAATCAAATTTTCTTACTTATTCCATGTGTTGTCCACGTTTGAATGGTCTTTAGTCTGAAATTTGTCCTCAAAAGCGATTTATGTCAGACTAATAGTGACATACAAAATATCCCTTTAGTAGTTAGTGACAGTCTATTAATTCTGTCAAGATTCTTTCAGTGTGCTTCATAGCCAGGAAATAAAAGGGCACTTTTATTTTCACAGCTCAAACTTAGGTGACCCCTAGTTTCTTGTGAATCCCAATCTATCATAAATATTATAACTATTCATACTATAAGGATTAGCCTCACAGACATCATAAAGACACAGAGTGCCAAAGAGATATTCAATAACCATGCAAGTAATGACACACACACTTATGCAATTCAATCAGGAGATTACCCAGAGGACTAACCCAGCTCTTTCTAATGCGGGAGTTGTCACTGTTATTGTCGGAGAAATAGAGACAGGACATGACAGAATGCATTGCTCTAATCTGAAGACAGTAATATCTTGGGACTTTTAGCCACTCTTGGTTCATCAGTTGTTCTAGCTTTCTCACAGTGTAAATATTTTGCTGCTCACTCTTGGCTTAACATATTTCTACTGATGGTTGAACTGCTGTTTGAAACTAGGAGCAATTATAAAGCATTTACAACATAGTATTTATAGATTTAGTAGGTTATTGGGGATGTAGCCACAAAGGCAAAGTGTATTACCAGCAAGTTACAGAAGTAAAAACTATACAATAAAATGGACGGGAGAGAGTGAGAGAGAGATTGTGATTGCCTTTAGATAAAGTGACACCTATACAGGACAGTAATTTCGCATGGGCAGGACAGAGCCCAGGGAGACCAGGAAACAATAAGAATTTATATATTTAAAAAAACCCACACCTGAGCATTAAGTTGCTCTCAAGGAGGAAAAAAGATAAATTATGTAATAAAAGATAAACAATTGAAAAGTGGATGAGGATGTGACTCCTAAGTTATCACTCAAGACTCTTTACTATTTATATGAAAGGAGGCTGCTCCTTTAACCTTGGGGAAGCCTTTTACCTCATTTTGGCAAAGTTCAAGCTTCAAAATACTGTTATGAATCTTCTTGGAAAGGCTGGATGTGGATAATTGAAAAGACTCCATCAGTAGGTAATTAGGGATTTTATGAGTGATGTCAACAGTCAGAACTTCACTACACTAGGGGGCTCTAAACCTTCTTTGAATATCCCCTAAATTTGATGACTGACCAGCTGTACTCCTTTTGGAGATTTTTTTCTGGTCATAAAGATTTTCTTCAGTTTCTTTACTGAGACACATAGTGAAACATAGTGTGGCGAGGTTTAAGTTACTTATATAGCCCAAATAGTTCAAAAACTGCTGACAGCTGTTTAGGACACCCTCTGTTCTTAAGCCCTCAATTTTAGAAAACCTGCAGCTGGGAAAAAGGCAAAGAAATATAACTAAGGTTAACCAATGAGCTGACTCTTTCAAAATATTATAGGTTGTAAACATTAAGGATATTATGATTTGGAAGAAACTTCCAGTGCTACTAACGGACAGGCCCAACCTGCATGACAGAATGACACAGGGACAAGAAAAAGAATGTAAGAAGGAAAATCTGGTAGATCTGGAAATGAGGCACCAACAGCTGGCAGGAAGATGGCTCCAAAGGACAGAGCCACTTTAACAAGAGAAGTGAGACTTGTTAAAGTAGAGAGGATGATAAAGAAAAGAGACACACAGCTGGGATGGGACATTCATGTGCTTCAGGGAGTAAATGTGTGTGTAGTGTAGTGTGAGAGGCATGCAGGGGTTTTCCAAAAGTTAATAGTAATCCTGTCAGCAGGACAACATAGACTTCACTGTATGTACTAGGTTTAATGGTTTCACTGTCAGAAGGGAAATAGTTATGGGCCTGAAAAAAAATCTTAGAGTAAGAAAAGTTGATGCATAAACCTGTTTTTTCAGGTTGGACAACGGAGTCAGGCATTCTAGACCAGACCTGGGCATTGTACGGCCCGCGGGCCGGATCTGGCCTGCATGATGGTTCTGTCCGGCCCTGCGAGGTAAAAGTCAAACCACGCCATTTTACCCATGGGACGGCCCACCCCCGGGCCACATACGGCCTTGTCTAAGGTTAATTGGAAATTACAAAATAAACATATTTTCTAATCTCACCTCATGCATGGACTAAAGCTGCATTTCTTTTATTTTGAAGTTGTTTTTAATTCGCGTTCATAATGACGTGCGCATGATTGGATCGTTGTCACCAGCAGGTCACAAGACGACTTTAGCCCTCAAAAATGTCTGCTCCTGCTAAAAAAAGAAAGGTAGATGGCTCTACCTACATCTGTGAACAAACATTTTCAATGATGAAGTTTACGAAATCCAGGTATCGATCCTCTCTCACTGATGAGCATCTGTCAGCTGTGCTTCGCATCGCCACCTCAGACATTCAACCTGACTTCGATGCACTCGTTGAAGCCCAGCAGAGACTAGATTTCTCTCACTGAACAAGAAAAAAGAACTTAGAAAACACCAAATGAGGTGGTTAGACTGCAAAGGCATGTAGGCATGTAAAGGCACCAACTAGCAGTGAACTGGGACAGTTTCTTTGGAAGCCTTTTTCTCAAAATCACAGTTCAGTGATGTTCAGTGACAGTTAAATATGATGTATCTTGTTTGGAGTACAAAAACAATATTGTGATGTCTTTAGAATGCTAAGAACCTCTTTCCAACAGTATATGAAACTCAAATGTGTTTTGGAGTAAATGTGACTGAAAATGTTCATTAATATGAAGATGAGGTAGATTTCACACAGTTCACAGGCATCTGCTTAGCAGGATGACAGGGACTGGTGTAGCTGATTTATTGAGCTTGAGCTACAGCTGGCAGGTTGTAGTTTTGTTGTGGGTTTCTTTTTCTGTTCACTCTCCCTACCCCTCCTCTTTCTATTTTTCAGGCAGAGTGAGTGTGCTGTCGAGGGCGTGGCTGGTTGTGCAGCTCTGTTACGAGGCTCACCTGTTTCACATCCACCAATCACTCCTGCCATAAAAGCCTGGTCAAGTCTCCACTCCAGTGACAAATTATTCCCGTTGCTTTCTCCTATGGGCCTCCAGTACCTCCATGTCCTCCAGTGCAGCCTCTGCTCCAGCCAGCCATCTACAGTCACCACCAGCCCTGTTTTTCCTTTTTTGGCTTACAATAAACCAACTCGGACTAAACTCCCTGTCTCTGCACCTTCTTGGGGTCCAATCTAAAACTCAGACCTAACACATAAAGGCTTGATTAGCAAAAGAATGAGCTGCTAATTGACAGTGTAAAGATGAGTTTTTTCTTGGATGTAAGTTCGAAATTAAGTCAGACAGTCTGATGTCAGCAGGGAGGTTGTTGCATAGGCGGGGGGCCTTATAACGAAAGGTTTTCAAGCCAGCAGAGCCCAAAATTCAAAGTGCAGTAAACAGTGTGAACAATAATGTTTAAAGAGATCGGAGAGGTATGAAGAACTGTCCCCAATTTACTCAACGTTTGTCGGCTTCGGTCACGCCCCGTGATCTTTCCACAGTCCCTAAAGAGTATCACGACCAGGGTGAGGTGTTTAGTAAAGATAAGGCTCTATCACATGCCCTTCACCAGCCATATGACTGTGCTATCAAACTCATACCTGGCGCTCTAGCAGGCTATGCAATCTCTTCCATCCTGAGAGGAAGGCCATGGAGGTCTATATCAAATCAAATCATATTTATTTGTATCGCGCCAAATCATAACAGTTACATCAAGGCACTTTACACATAGTCAAAACAAAATTCTTTATACATTTATTTAAAGAGACCCAACAGATCCCCGATGAACAAGCACTTGGCAACAGTGGCAAGGAAAAACTTCCTTGCCAAAGCAGCTACAGCAGTTTCTAGGCTTCACAAACTTTTATAGAAGATTCATCTGGGATTATAGCAAGGTGGCCGCCCCATTGACTCACTTCACCTCCACTACAAGCCCCTTCACATGGACCCTGAGGCTAAAGACGCCTTCAGGCAGTTTAGGGACTTGTTCCTTCTCTATTCCTGGGATGCTTCCACTTCATCCTTTCCTACTGCCAAGGGATTTAAAACACCAAGCCTGACACCCTGTCAGGTTTAACCCACCTAGAACATTATTAAACACACAGGGAAGAAAGACAAAGGACAACAGCGCTCATTTTCCTTGCAAGGAGAACAGACAGAGATGTGCTCAGTGACACTCTCTACCCGCTCTGGAGTATCTCTTCTGTTCTCCCCCCTTTTTATTTCCTTAGGGTGGTCCCTAGTTACAAAATCTTGCAGCTCTAAAGGTGAGAATACACAGCTGCAAGTAGTGAATGAATAGACGCTTGTTATATGATTTATATTCAAGTTATAAGTCACAAGAAACTCAAACACATTGAGGGTTAATTTATGAACGAAGTAATCTCGCTTCGACATCCTCCCTTTCTTCATAAATCTTCTTCGAAGGTTGTTGCTTCTTCTTCGGAGGTATGACCTCTGCTCCTGCTAATAAAACACAGGTTTCTGCATTCTTGCAGGGTCAGTAAAAGTTGAGCAGTACTGTGATAATCACTTTATATACATTTATTCTAACATTTCCCTCCTGTTTATCACATTCTTGCTCAACTTCTCATATCACTCTGCTCAGTCACTTCATTAAGATTTTCAACTGCGAGATCATTTTTATGAGCACAAGTAAGTTTACACTTGGAGGTAATGTCTTTAACATTTATAATCTTTTTAAACTGAGAACAAATCCAGTACATTTTTAATAGGGTCTTCTTCTCCACTACTCTCCTCGTCAGTTTGAGAATTACTATCCAGCAAGGGATACATTTGAGCCACTTTATCTTCCATGGGTGAAATTGCTGTAGTAATTAGACGGTTAATAAGAGAACGCAGGCAGAGTACACAACAACATCCACACAAAGTTAAGATTGCAGCAAACACTGCTATAGAGACCAAAACAGAGGACACTAGAGCTTTATATTTTCCAAAGATATCCATCCAGGAATCCCACATTGAGGTGTCAACCCCAGAGTGTTCTTTCATCTTGCCATTGAGAGCTCGAAGTCCCTCTATGGCCTTAGTAAGGCTGCCATCAGCAGCTGTGTTGTTGGGGATGAACGTGCAACACTGCTCTCTGAACATAGCACACACACCTCCTTTCTCAGCCAACAACATGTCCAGGGCTATCCTGTTCTGGAATGCCATGAGAGAAGTTGCAGACAACTGTCCATGTACCGCCTCGAAGCCGCTCTGTGTCCAATTACCTAACTTTTGAACATTGTAGTGGATGTAGTTGATCCTGTCTGCATTTTTATTGATTGTACACCACCAACATAAAAATGACGCAAATCCTGCTGCCACCTGATCTACTAATTTCTATTCATCCGGAACACCTCGTGGTACACCAATTGCATCAATATATGTAGGATCACCGTCTGATAACCAAGTTGCAGATCTTTTCTTGCGGTGCCATTGCTCAGGTAAAACACTAGACAAGTTAACAGTAAGTTCTTTAGCAGAGATAGGGTGTATGGACACTGGTAGTAATAGTGTTACTAAAGCACAAAATCCTTTCACATCTTTAGGCAATTTATCAAATAATCTGTCATCACCACACCACCACCAAATGTCCCCTCAAGGCACCGGTTTGAAATGTTCAGTCACAGTTATTATCTCAGAGCACCATTCACTGGAGAGATTGCCTAAAAGCTTTCCACCTCCTGTTATATTTATACAAGTAAAGTTTCCAAATGCAACTCTTTTGGAAAATATAGGTTTCTCCTTTTCTGATATAGTGACTGGAAATACAAAATCCCACTTCGCACAAGTGATATTCGGATTTGTTTTGTTCATTACTTCCACAACACATTTTTTATCTATTGTTGCAGGTACTATTTGTAATATTGGCCTAGGACCCATACACACTACACAATCACCTTTAGTCGTATTTGCAGCTTGTTCTACCATAAGTAACCAGTTGTTGCTTTGTCCTGTAATACCTGTTATAACTTGAAACCATTCATCAACTTTTATCTCACCATCATGGTTAACAATTTGTATGTTAACAGCACCTTTGGGGCCAGTCGTGAGGCCTCCTATGATGTCATTTTTCTGTTCCGTTTGTCCTGCTTCAGCAGGGCTGGTCCTATTAGGGCAGAGACTCAAATGTACACAGGGGTCCTTAGCAGACTGTCTATATACACAAAGGCTTAAAACATGACATGGGGCCTGTGTGGCATGGTCTTTACTGTTATCTTGTAAAGGAACTGCGGTGGTATTAAACTTCAAAATTATCTGATTATTATCTACACCAAGTTGTAATCGTTTAGTCCAGTTCTGTGCACGTGGATGGTACCCGTATGAACCATCCACTATATGCAAACACTTGGCCCCATCTGTTCCCTCCAACATGCTGGTAAGCTCTATCTATTTTCTCATTTTTATCTTGTTGTGAGTCTAGGTAAAATATATATCCTTTCCACTGATCTGCTGCATATCCCCCCAGTTTGAATGAATTCCGGGGTATGTATACAGTGCTAACAAACTTACTTGCATTGTAACAGACATAGAGTTCAGTTGTGGTTCTTTCTCCCTTATGGGGACTGTTACATGGATTGTATGGCAAATTAGGCCATCGTCTTTGAACTGATCTTGAACTACGTCTGTTTCCTTCTTTCAGTTGATTTAGCGTTTGTACTGTATCTGTTCCATCCCCTCGGGGTGGCTTCCACAAGTGCCATATTAGCAGAAAGTTTATTATAAGGAATATAGTCACCAACCATCCTCTGATGGCCCGTGATAACCACTTAGGAGTCATTTTAGTCGAAAATCAATCTCCTCTACTTGGTTTGGTGTCTTGTAAAAACTTCACTGACTTTCAGGTCTATCCAGCCTCTAAACGTCTGGATCTACCCTATTATCAGTCTTTGGCTCACCTCCCCTATTGGAGCTTTCAACTGAAATGACCTTTTTACAGTGCGTTAAATGAATCCACGTTGATCTTTCTGCTATTTTTACGGCTGTAGGTGTGGTCAACAGTACCTGATATGGCCCTTCCCACTTGAGTGAATACCAATACTTCTTCTTAATACTTCGTACCAGCACCCAATCTCCTGGTAGTACTAATTGGGCCTCCTGCTGAGAAACAGAAGGATTATTATCAACAGATGCCTGTTTTTGCTTTTCTAACATTTTCCTCATATAATCTGCCAAGTTAGCTTCATCATCAGATTCCCATTGATTTTTGAATTGTGGTAATCTATAAGGTCTTCCAAATAGCATTTCATACGGAGTTAGACCTATTGAGCTTGTAATGTTGATATACAGTTTCACTAGATCAAGACACTGTGTCCATGGTCTTCCTGTTTCTTCAATACATTTCCTTAATCTATTTTTTATAGTTCCATTCATTCTTTCTACCAGGCCTGCACTTTGAGGATGATAAGCACAATGATTCTTTAGATCGATATGGAACATTATTCCAATCTTTTTCACTATCTGATTTACAAAATGTGTGCCGTTATCACTATATATTTTCTCAGGAATTCCATATCTTGGTATTATGTCTTTACACAGTGCCTTAGCTACTGTAATTGCATCTGGATGTTTCGTTGGAAAAAGCTCTATCCATTTTGAAAAAGCATCTATTATGACTAAACAGTATTTCTTTCCTTCACTTTGATTTAGCTCTATAAAGTCCATATGGATACTTGGAATGGATATTGAGGTGTAGGGAATCGCCCTCTACGTGGCCTTAAATTCCCTTGAGGATTGTGTCTTGCACATGTTAAACATGATCTACAAAAATTTTTTGAATAAGAGTTAAATCCATAAGTGGTATAATGCTGATGTATCTGTCCTACCATCCCTCCTGTTGAGACATGTGTCACACCATGGCTCAATATTGCCTCCCACTTATATAAATTTTTTGGTAGGATAGGTTTGCCGTTTGGTCATACATACATGTCGTTTAGTAACTTCGCTCCATTTTTTAACCATATATCTTTTTCAGATTTAGGACTTTGTTGTTGCATATCTTTTAGTGTAGTGTCCTCTAAAGTTGTACATTCTTCCACAGTCAGCACTTGGACCTGTCCTGCTGCCGCTGCTTTTGCTATTTTATCTGCAAATGCATTTCCTAGAGAAACTTCATCTGTGCCTGTCATATGAGCTGCACATTTACATATTGCAACGGCTTTTGGCAGCTGCACTGCTTGCAGCAGGCCTGATAACAATTCTGCATGAGTTACTGGTTTACCTGTAGAGGTAACCATGCCTCTGTTTTTCCAGTATTGTGCAAAAGTGTGTACTGTAGCGAAAGCATACTTTCTAACATCTTCTATAGCTGAGTTTATTCCTCAATGCTATGAAGCCCATTAAAGTAAATTCAAATGTAATAAGGTCATGGTCAGTCAGGAGAGAATTTTGAGGAAAAAATGTTAGCTTGTCAATTTCAATGCCATATGTTAGAACAAGATCAAGGATATGATTGTAGAAGTGAGTGGGTTCATTCACATGCTGGGAAATTCCAATTGAGTCTAGTAGGGAAAGACACCCAGAACTAAGGCTGTCGCTTTCTAAATCTACATGTATATTGAAATCTCCCAGTATAATGATTTTATCTGTACTGAGTACTAACTAACTGATTAAAACTCAGAAAACTCTGATAGGACTTCTCAGTATGGACCAGGTAGACGGTATACTGTAACAGAGCTGGTTTTTCACCTTTCCATTTTGAGTGGGAAAGACTGCAAGTGAGGCTTTCAAAAGATCGACAGCCAGATTCTATGGTTGATTAATAAGCTTGATTAAAATATTGCAGCCCCCCCCACTCCTCGACCTGTGGTACAAGGGATATGAAAATTAACATGAGCCAGGTTTCAGTTAAATAAATCAATACAATGATCAGCTATGAGATCATTAACTAGTAGAGTTTTTGATGAAAGTGATTTCATTTAGTTTTTTGTTTTTAGCTCCTCTTCTGTTTAATTTGGGTTTCATAACTTTTCTAAATTTAGGTGGTCGGGGGACAAACACAGTTTCTATAGACCTAAACATAGACAGAGGATCTATTCTACTCTTGGCATGTGACCACGGTGGGATGGACACCATCTCTCCTACTCAGAGCAGGTCTCCCCCAGAAAACCTTCCAGTTATCTATCTAGCCCACGTTGTTTTCGGGACACCACCTTGACAAGCAGCGGTTAAATTACGACATGCGGCTGTACATGTCATCAGTGGTCCGATTGGGGAGGGGGCCAGAGAAAACTACAGTGTCTGACATTGTTTTAGCAAAAGCACACATTACTTTCATTCCACATAAACTTTTGTGACTTCCAACTGGCGAAGTCAGGTGTCGTTACTGCTGAAGTGAATAACAATATTAGCATATTTATGTTTACCCTGAGCTAGCAGTTTCAGATAAGACTGGATGTTGCCTGCTCTGGCCCCTGGGATACACTTAACTATAGCCGCCGGTGTCGCTAACTTCACGTTTCCTCAGAATAGAATCGCCAATCACTAGAGTCGGCTTTTCAGCGAGTGTATCGCTGAGTGGGGAGTGGGTGAGCAGGGGTCTGCTGCCTACGACTATCCCTCTTGTCTCGGACAGTCACCCAGCCTCCCTGACTACATCCTGGCTGTTCGGGAGCCACTGGGGGGAGGAAACTCTCTCAGCTGCTGTAGGGGCTGGTCTAGGTCAGCCTGCACCGGCTACAGGGGGGCAGCTAGCTACACTAGCATAAGCTGGGCTAGCTAACTCTAGCTAACTCTAACTCTAACTGGCTAATTTTCGCCTCCATTTCTACCATCATCCTGCATCTATGACAAGAGGTGCTATCATAAAAGGAGGCAGAAGAATAACTACACGAGGCATACAGAACAGGAGAGGAGAGGAGGGGGAGAAGGAGGAACAGAGAGTGGAGTGGAGTGGAGTTTGGTTTGATTAGCCGAGCAGCAGAATCGGCTGTAAGCTTTGGAAAGGGTAGAGATATTGAGTTTTATACCAGTGTTAATGTGGCAACAATTTGCTGTCGGATTAATTGAGTGAATAGGGAAGAATAGCAGAAGAATAGACAACACACGAGGTGACACAGGGCACAACCACCAGTGACCGGAAATTATGTAACACGCTTACCACTACCCGGAACAGCTCTCAAGCTCTCAAGTTCCTAGTTTTGAACTAGTGAAGAGATCACATCTCTCCTGTGTTAGCTGCTCTTCTTTGGCTGCCACTAAAATCCATCCATATCCATCTGTCATATCTCGGAGAGCTCATAGGAACCAACTTCCAGTATTGGTCCGGGGGACCCATGTTCCTGCAATGCCTGCTGCTCCATATCTTCATGAATTCCATAAAGCATAATCTCTATGAACCTCATGGAGCATCGTTTTCCTGCCTACACCTGTTTTGAATATTCCCTTCTCCAGCTCTTATTCTCTCCCTACACTACCACCCCCGTGTCTCTCTCGCCCTCGCTCTATCTGTCTCCCTCTCTCTCCCCCACCTTCCTCCACCTCTCTCTCTCCCTCTATCAACCCAGTCCAGCCTAGAGGTTATGAATGCAATTTTTTCTGCATCCTCTTGAGACAGGATGTTTCTGATTTTCCTAATGTTTCTCAGGTGGAAGAAAGCTGCCCTCCTGACTTGTTTTATGTGAGGGACAAAGGAAAGGTCCTGGGCAAATGTTACTGTCAGGGTTCCAGAGGTGCGTAGTAACGAGTTACATTTACTCCGTCACATTTACTTGAGTACGTTTTTGAAAAAAAAAAAGAAAAACTTCTAAGAATAGTTTTAAATCACTATACTTTTTACTTTTACTTGAGTAGATTTCTGAAGAAGAAACAGTGCTCCACTACGTTACGCACGACTGAGCTCGTTAATTTAATCAGAGATGATAAAGCTTTAACACTAGGAGACACCGGATTTCCATAACTACTAGAACTGCCGTAAAAATACCCAAAAAATACCCAATTAAACATGTATTCATTAATTGTGTTATGATATCTTTAAAAAAACTAAATAACACCAAGATGTATATTTTAACAAGTTTAATTATACATTTATAGCATCGTAAATCGTAATTATTGAATTTTTTTCTCGATAGAATTCAACATAACGTAGAACACGAATACAAAAATTGTAAGTATTATATATGATAGTTAAACATTTTATATTAACATATTAACATTTTAACATTTGTAAAAAAACAGTCGTCCCTGACGTTCTTCAGCATGCCATCACAGTAGGGTGAAGAGCTGGTCCATTGTTCCATGACCAGGATGGAACCTGCATCGTTCCTCTTCAATCAGAGGTTCAACGATCGGCTTGACCCTCCTTTCCAGAACCTTGGAGTACTTCACTCAGGGAAATTGCCAATGATCCCCCTTCATCATCCAGCTCTGTCTCTGCTCCAGAGAGTGGGTACGATGGGTTCAGGAGTTCCTTAATGTGTTCGCTTGGCCGTCCAACTATCTCCTCATTTGATGTTAGCAACGTCCCACCCTTGCTGTACACAGCTCGGATGGTTCCCTGCTTTCCCTGCCTGAAGTGCTGAACAGTCTTCCAGAACAGCTTTAGTGCTGACTGAAAGTTGTTCTCCATGTCCTCTCCAAGCCTCTCCCACGGCCATGCCTTTGCCTCCATGACGACCGAGGCTGCAGCCCTTCAGGCCTGCCAGAACCCTGCAAATTTCTCCGAGGTCCCATGAAGGCCTACTTCTTCAGTTGGACGGCTTCCCTGACCACCGGTGTCCACCACGGTGTCCGAGGATTTCTGCCCCTTGAGGCACCCAGGACCTTGAGGCCACCGCTCTCTGGATTTGAACATTGATCACTTACGCTTGATGCCCCCAGCCTCCACAGGTATGTAGGAAAAGCTCAGCTGGAGTTGTGAGTTGGAGGTCTCCCGGACAGGGGGCTCCTCCAAATATTCCCAGTTCACCTGGACTACACGTTTTGGCTTACCAGGTCTGTCAGAGGCTTCCCCCACCACTTGACCCAACTCACCACCAAATGGTGATCAGTTGACAACTCAGTCCCTCTCTTCACCCGTGTGTCCAGAACATATGGCCAAAGATCTGATGATACGATAATAAAATTGATCATTGACTTTCAGCCAAGAGTGCTCTGGTACCAGGTACACTTATGAGCTTCCTTACCCTTAATCATAGTGTTTGTTATGGCCAGTCCATGACTAGCACATAAGTTCAACAACACAACACCACTCAGGTTCAGATCGGGGAGGCCGTTCCTCCCAAATACACCTCTCCAAGTTACTCCATTATTTCCCACATGTGCATTGAAGTCTCCCAGTAGGACTATGGAGGCCCCTACCGGGGCCCCATGCAGGACCTTGTTCAGGTTCTCCTCGATGGTGGAATAGTCCGAGCTGCTCTTCAGTGTATCTGCGCAGACACCATTGAGAGTTTCCCCCCCTGCCCTAAGGCACAGAGAGGAAACCCTCTCGTCCACCGGGGTAAACTCCAACACAGTGGAATTCAGCCAGGGGCTTATGAGTAACGCTTATGAGCAAGTCCAGAGAAGAAAAGAGTCCAACATCTATCAAGGAGCACGATTCCAGGGCCTCAGGTATGTGTGGTGGTAAGCCCTACCAGATCCAACCAGTAGCATTCCACCTCCTGCACAAGCTCTGGCTCTTTCCCCCACAGCGAGGTGACATTCCACGTCCTCAGGGCAGACCTGACCATCAGGCACTCGCGTAGGGCTACCCACTCGCTTCCCTCTTCTGGTCTTTGTAAACCATTCTTGGTCTGGCCCCTCACCTGAGACCAATTTGCCATGGGAGAACCTACCAGGAGCACGAAGCTCCAGACAACATAGTTCCCAGGATCACAGGGACATGCAAAATTCTCCACCACGGTAAAGTGATAGTCCCTAAAGAGGGATCTGCATCTTCCAATTGGGGGGGAATTTTTCTTGGTCGGGGTAAAACTGGGCTTTACAAACCCAAGTCATCGGCTGCTGCAGTAGTGTATTCCCAAAATTCAGTGAATCCTTCCAGAAGAGCCTTCATGTCATGTGTGTCAGTCATTTCCCTTGCACTCTGTATGTGGAGCTCATGATTTTGGAGAGCAATGTTGACCATTTCCATAAGCATGAGTTTCAAAGCAACAACTACACCCGCAATAGTAGCAGCAACAGTGCTAACTGCAGCTCTATGCAGATTTGACTTTTCGTGAGTTTGAAATCTCTCCGGTGCTTTGGCCCAGCTGGAAAAACCATCCTTTACCAAAGCTGTCAAAGACTGTGTGTTGTGGATGGGAGAGGGATGCCCATGTTTTTGGCTGCAGTGCAAACCTCACAAAATACCTTGGTTTTTGCAGCATCATAGGCTATCCATGAGTATTTGCCTTCCTAGCTAGCTTGAAAATCTGTACTGCTACTGCAGTTGTCCTCAGTTGTTGACAGGGTAGAGTTCTCACTGGAAGATGGTGTCGGGTTGGTAGATATTTCTATCACACATTTCTCCATTATATTGGCTAAATCAAATTTATCAGCAAGTTGCCATCCAGCCTTTTTGGCGGTTTATCTGACATCACAATATAAAGCACTGATAGGTAGCTGGGGAGTGGTCATTAGCAAATCAATGACAAGTGTAGGCTGGCACGGGTTAGGGTTAGCATGGGTGCTTGGCAATCTCCATGGGTGCTCTGACCCCGAAGCACAGATGGAATCAGCTCCCATGGTGACAGATGGCTGTAAAATTTACAGAAAGTAGGGACAAAAAGAAAAATAAAAAAAAATCAAAATGGCCCTGGGGTCTCAATGTCAGTTGACAATATATAAAGTATGCAACACTTGGCTTTTGGCTTAAGTTGGTAAGGACCAATCTAAAAACTTAAATCACCTGCAATGCAAATCAGGTGTGACTTGTTCCTCATTATCTTAAAACAAATACAAAAGTTATTGCTGATCAGCATTGCAATTGTCCAAGGTATAACAATATCATTATTTCAATGATTGAAAATGATTGAGGTAGTTTTAGTTGCAGAGAACAAACAAACACACAGATCTTTGCCATTGGCTTTCTGTTAAAAGAGACCTAATTGCTTGTTAACTCATATATAATATAAAAGGCGTAACTCCTATAACTGTTTAGCCATAGTTTCCTTTTAGACTGTGAGAAAGTCAAAAAAATATCCAGTAGAACCTGCAGCTGCTGAGGTCATTACTCCTGTTATGTCCCTCACAGTAAAGCCTTTCTCACCACACTAAATACTACTAATTATGGACATAAATATATAAATTCATTCAATTATAACCACTTATCTGTCTGGGTCTGGAGCCAATCCCATCAAACGTTCCAAGCAAAGGCGAGGTAGACCCTGGACCCTTAATGTACACTGTGAATCCTGTCAATGATAAATACAGTGACTAAACAAAGTCCCAAAGTAAAATGTTTTTCATATATTTTAAATTATTTTCTTTGTAACAGAGACAGATGCTGGTGTTCTCATGACCTCACAGCTCCACCCATCTGCTGCAGCATGTTCTGGAGCCTGTGCTTAGGCTGTGCAGTCATTAACCAAGGTCAGCACCTGGTACACACCAGTGTGTTGACAGTTCCACGTGTTCTTCCTGACCTGTTGCCACCCGCTCACTCTGGATGCCTGTAGATGACTTCTGTGACAGTGGTTTGAGGTTATGGTGTCACTGTCATTTGAAAGGGGGTAAAGCATCATATTGATGTCCAGGCTAAAAAGCCTGCTTCCTGTCAGCATCACCACAGGTCATTAGATGCATCATCAACATCATGGGACTGGCAATTCACTCTGGCCAGACAATGTCAGGGCTTCATGGAACACTGAGTAACACCTAGTTTTTCACTTAGATTTTTACACTAATTACACAGGCATTTTATAGATGAAAAGGGAATGACCTGTTCAACACAGCAACTAAAAATCTCCACTGGAACAGAGCAGAGTTTAGTAATATAATAATATAAACAATAGAAGTTACATTTATTGCAGACTTTCCTGCTTATTGTTGTGATACATATTTATATAACAAGGTTCCTGCTCACTTTTACCTATTTACTTTTCAACTAATATATTTGTTATTCCAAAACGCTAATTGGTAAATTATATTAAAAAAAGGGTCATAGAAGCATTTTATAATTTATAGAGGAAAGTAGGTGCCTGAAGTTTGAAGTTTGTAGTTTATTTATTTTGCACAATGATAACACAAAAAAGGTAAAAAACAATTACAAAAGAAAGTGCAAAGTGGCTTATACAAGGCCACTACCTATATTATACAAAGTAACCATGCTCAGAGCATATGCAGTCACATGCTACCCTCTCCATTCTCCAACTAGGGAGCCCAAGAATATTTTTTTTTTTAGTAAAGAAGCTTTGTATTACCCCTAATTATTCAACATCATTAACAATAGCTACGACTTTGACAAAATGGCAGAGCATTTATTTATTTTTTTTAAACTTTGCATATTATTAGTATAACCTGTTCGTAAAGAAAAGAGCAATTATAAACAATAACAATAGTATTAACAATAGTATTAATATTATTTTATTACATAAAATAATAAATAATAAATATTAGCCTTTCTCATCAATACCTTGCCTGATTATTTTTTTCAAGAGGTAAAAACATTTTTTATAAACCTAGAAACAGAACTTATGGAGTATGGAATTTTCTAATATTTGCATTCCATTATTTGCAAAAGGGCAGTGATGGCCTAATAATGTTTCTCTCCCTCCTGAAGCAGGCAGTGATTCCAACAATTTTTTGTGACAGATGTGTTGTAGATGTAAAAATGGAAGCAGAATAAGCTTCAATACAATGGAGACCCAGTTGGTGATGTTTGCTTTGTGGGTGCAGGGTTTAAATTTAAACCTATGAAGCCTCTAGCCACCTGCTGGCGTGTTTAATCATATTCATCCTCGTGTACATTGCCTTTATTACATTTGGCCTGACCTGACGATTTTGCATACATACTAACATATTCTGCCTCAGCTTCTCCATTGTCACAACCTCCAACAAGCTAAGCATGTGTCCTTCATGTGCTTCTTGAGTAGAGCACAATGGCTGTTACTTGCTGAACTAACTAACTGAACCGATCTGCAAGATCTAATTGTAAAAATATGCATAGTTATTGATTAATGCTTCAGCATGTCGAACACTCTTTAGAATTGACCATTAATTTAGAATTTAGAACGCATCTACCCCAAACAGAAGCCCTGGATGACCAGTGAAGTCCAGAGGCTACTGAAGGAGATGGGCACTGCCTTCAGGTACGGTGATGGAGCTCTCTGCAGCGCAGTCGAGCATCCAAGAGGCCAAATCAGACTACAGAAGGAAGATCTAAGAAGTTACTAGTCAGAAACGATGGAGCAATGTGCAGACACATAATAGCAAGCTTGTGTGTAGGAAATCTTTATGTGTTGCCTGGCAACAGCATTGTCTCCGTTCCTGTTGCGGAATTATTTGTGTTGGCAGAGCCAAATAAATGATTAAATAAACAAATTCTAATCTCTTGTTGCTAATTACTGTTAACTAATAAAATGTGCTTTTAGAACCTCTGTATAAAAGTATTATCACACTCAAGGTCGTGCTGCTGTGATTATCTGCAGCCTTGTGCCTTCAACCGAATCACACCAGTGCTGATATTCAGCACAACAGTACCCCATTGTGTAATTGCTTAAGTGTCCTATTCTAATTCTGCTCATTGTTACCACTAGCCTTCTATTTCCTCCTCTGTATCTCTCACATGTTCCTATCGAAAGATTTTGTACATAAGGAAAATGTAAATAAAGTAAGAAAAAAAAAGTTTGATGGAGTACATGGATAACAATGGTAAGCGACTGGGTGATGTCCATTTTGTGGAAAACACATGAGAGTTTTTAAATGGCCCTGACTAGACAGAATGGGTTTGCCATGGGATATTCCCTTTCTGGTTTTTTTCAGGACTTGAAGTTCTCTGACTCTGATGCAGTTGCTGCTTGCTGCTGCCACACCTGCCAGCCACACCTCCAACCTGCCCGACAAAGAGAGAGAGAGAGAGAGAATAGAAAGAGAGTTTTCTATTTGTGATATCTGGTACTGATAGCTTTTGAACTTGTCATAAACACAACATACTAAATGAAAACCACAAGGTTAGGAATTAATAGGATGGGGAAAAAACACACTAGACGTGTATTTCTTTAACAATTTATTGTTTCAAGAAATATTACTCATTTGTCCCCTTACACATTGCTCCTTTACTGAATCACAGCTGCATATCAACTTGCAAAAAGCATTCACTCAAGTTTACAAAGGATGTCTTTTTTCCATTTACCATACCAAACATGACTCCTTTTTGTCCACTCGTAAAAACAAATGTTGGTGTTTGCATAAATCACGCAAAATCAAAAACTAAAACACCAGATTTCCCAGAACACTTATGTAGTATATAATACTACCACTAGGAGTGATGTGCTATAACAGAAGGCAAAAAATACTGTTAATTGTATGATCTACCGAAAGTTAAAATATATTTTTTTTAGTTTGAGAAGGAGCTGATTATCAAAATTTCTGGAATCCAGTCTTGCCCTTTGTGGGCTGAAAATCAGTCACATTACACACATTATACATTGCTCCTTTACGGTATCAATCACAGTACTCTTTGCAACAACTTGCAAAAACGTATTCACACAAGTTTACAAAGGATGTCTTTTCTCCATTTGCCATACCAAACATGACTCCCTACTACACAGCTTTTTGTGCTAACCCTAACCCTAACCCATCAGTTTCTATGACCAATTAGATCATATAAAGGGAAATAACGTCAACAATGATATGCAGTCAGAGGCAGATGTACCATCTAATATGGATGCGCTATTCAGAAAATTTCAAGCAAAACTTTGTAGTTTTATTCTTAAATGCAGAGCAAAAAATAACATGCCACAAACTGTTTAACTGTTCTTTAACAAGATTAAATTTTTGTTTTGTTCTTTTAAAGGGAACTATGATACCTTCATTTCATACCATCTTCAAGAAAATGGGTTTAATATTTTGGAGTGTCCTTGTCAGGTTTAAGCCACCTAGAACATTATTAAACACACAGGGAAGAAAGACAAAGGACAACAGCGCTCATTTTTACTTGCAAGGAGAACAGACAGAGATATGTTCAGTTACATTCTCTAACCGCTCTGACGTATCTCTTCCAATCTCCCCTCTTTATTTCCTTAGGGTGGTCCTTAGTTACATGATGTTGCAGCTCTAAAGGGCAGGGAACACAAAGATATTGATATTGATATTGATATAAATACACAGCTGCAACATAGTAGATGAATAGATGCTTGTTGTATAATCATTCAAGTTATGCCTCTGAAACATGACACACGAACACGTTGAGGAGCTAGTTCATAACCAAAGTAATCTGGTTTCAGCCTCCTCCCTGTCTTCATGTTCCTCTTCGAAGGTCGTTGCTTATCTCCGGAGGTATGATCTCAGTTCCTGTAAGAAAAACACAAGTTTCTGTATTCTTGCAGGGTTAGTAAAAGTAGAGCAATACTGTGATAATCATTTTATGTACATTTATTCTAACAGTCCTGGACTTAGAGAGGTGGTAAAGTGTAATGACTTTTTTCAAAAAGCCTCAGCAGCTGTCAGCTGTCACCAAACATGTTGAAAGAACATTACAAGACGAAGCTCAATTTAGTTGAACCTGTGCATCACATTTTGAGGCAAGAAAGTGGACACAAAGTAGGTTCATACTCTTATGTGGCCATCACAAAGGTTTTAAAACAGTATTGTTCGCATGAGGACATTCCTGATGAAATTCAGCCCAACAGGTTTGTGGACAATGACCCAGATTACTTAAGCAACTACTCTGACAGTACTCACTTCAGTGAACACCTCTTTTTCAGAGGTAATCCCAGTGCATTACGTCTTAATTTTTATGAAGATGAATTTGAAGTGGCCAATCCTTTGGGCTCAATGCAAACCAAGCACAAGCTTTGTGCTTTCTATTATACTTTGGGCAACCTTACAAAAAGCATCTAGCAATTGGTCAAATGATAACAAAAACAGACCAGTACCACCGTCAGAGCGGTTGTGACAGAACTCAGGAATTACAGGGTCCGCTGTGCCTTTTCAGGCTGTTGCCCTTTTAATGGTACAAAGTGTTCCACGCAAGTTATTGGGTTATTTTTTTGATCTGCCATGACATAGTTGACATTGTAACTGCCCCTAAATTCAAAAGGGAGAATCTGTTGTGACTGAACTTGCTGGTTAGTGAGTTTCTTACAAAACTTAAGGAGGTTTTTGGAGATGCAATCACTCCAAAATGTCACTCCATGATACAATACTCAAGACTAATAGCCATGTATGGCCCATTGCGAAAGATATGCTACATGCTCTTTGAGGCAAAGCACCGATATTTCAAGACAGTTGCAAGTTTATGTAGAAATTTCATCAATGTTCCAAAAACTTTGAGTGACAGAAACTAATTGCGACAATGTTGGGAGTTTTCTCATTCCATTCTCATTCACCATTCTTGATGAATTTTGAGACTGTGATAGGGACAAGTACACAAACCCCATTTTCATCACTCCCACTTGAACTACAGAGATCTGTAGGTGATGTACATGGAAATGATAAGGCATTTCAAAATATGCCTATGACAGTGTGAAATATTCTTGTAAAGATGCATTTGTTGTTGACCTTGTGATTAGCACTATGGCCACACTGTGTTCAAATCTTGACGAGCTGCCCCTCTCACAAAGAAAGTAATCAAACAGAAGAGGCTGGCTCCCTGGTATAATCCCCAAATACGTGCCTGAAAGCAGACATCAAGGAAATTACAAAGAAATTGGCATTCCATTAAGTCGGGGGAGTCTCACAGAGCCTGGAAAGATATCTTAAAAACATATAAAAGAGATCTCCGCAGTGCTAGAAATTCATATTACTCAGCACTAATAGAAGAAAACAAGAACAACCCCAGGTTTGTCTTCAGCACTGTAGCCAGGCTGACAGAGAGTCATAACTCATTGAACCAGTAATCCCCTTAGCTCTAAGCAGCAGCGATTACATGGACTTTTTTACAGATAAAATTCATAATTCATAATTCATAATCAGAGAAAGAATTAATCAGCTCTTACCTACATTAGACAATAATCAAAACGTCCTTTAAGAGGCAGAAACCTTGAGCAGAACCAGGCTCAAGGGGAGCGATTATCTGCCTTGGGGGTTTATTTTTAAACCAACTTTATTTTACTGATTTTCAGATACAGGTTTAATTTCAGGGAGAAGGGGGGGGGGGGGAGTGGGAGAAAAGGGGTGGATAGTTGGAAAAGCTAACACCTAAACTGTCTGATACGCCCATTCCAGGACATCCTAATTTACAAAATATGAACTGGCTGAGAGTAAATAACAAAATATAACAACTCAGAATATTTCAGCATAAAAATTATATCTTTTTTGGGGGGAGTAGAGCTGAGAAAATGAAGTATGCTTGAGGTATCATGGATTGTTCCATGTAACATGCTTGCTTTTGCATTGTACTCCTTTCACTCATCAGTGGGAAAGTTCTTTGTCTCCCAAAACACAATCAACTCGTTGTATATATGAAATAGTTGACGGGGTCTATGTTTCACTTGTAAAGCAACAAGTGTAATGTCAAAGCAAGTTTATCTTCTTTTAAAATCCATAAGATAAAACGGAGGACATTACAAGGACTGTTGTAAATTGTTTTAAATGTTCTCAATGTCAATTTCTGTTATTAAAGACATACTGTTATTAAAGACTAGTGATTTATAATTGCACTTCCATAAAGTATAGAGCCTCATACGTTGTGACAGATAATTAAAAAGATTAGTCAGTGGCAGCCAAAATGTCACAACATGAACATAAACATGAAGTGATATATAGTGCTATGTTTCCTTTAACGGAAAACATGATGTGTTTTACATAGAAATATCTCTCAGACCAGATCCATCTATCTGCAAACAATTTCTTTTTAAATATCTATGTTCCATCCTCTTCATGCTTATGCATTCTTTTCCATCAGCAATGAATAAAATATGGGTGAAACATATTTTTACTTGAAACATTAAATATTTTCTCAGGCTATACCAGGAAAAACAAATGTAGATCTAATGCTTTAATTTGCTTTTGGAAAAAAATGCACTGGACAACACGACAGCACAGTGGTTAGCACTGTTGCCTCACAACAAGGGTTCGGTTCCCAGGCCTAGGACCTTTCTGTGCAGAAATTGCATGTTCTACCTGTGCTTGCATGAGTTTCCTCCCACAGTCCAAAGATATCATGTTTAAATTTACTGATGACTTTAAATTGCGTTGAGTGTTAGCGTGAGTGCTTGTTTGTTTCTGTCTGTCTCTGTGTGTTGGCCCTGTGATGGACTGGTGACCTGTCTAGGGTCTATCCCGCTCTCACCCAATGTGAGCTGGGATTGGCTTCAGCACCCCCTCTGACCCAGAAATGGATAAGTGGCCGAAGATGAATGAATGAATGAAAATAAAGTACTCTCACTTGAAATGTGTTTTCGACAAACAAACAATAAACAATTTGTTTATTGAAACAGAACTGTATGAGGACATTGAAGATTGTAGATTACCATATTTTGGGATGTTGTAGAATATAATTCTTTCAGTTGGTGCAATGATTAAAAAAAAAAAAAAAAAACACAGCAGAAAGCAGAAACACTGCCAGGACAGTTACCCTGAGAGCACAAGACACTGCAACAAAAACACAAAAACAGACGAAATATCGCCAAATTCAATACAATTTCACAACAGCTGTTGCAAGGATCCACAATACACACCCAAAATCACTGTTGCCTCACTGCAAGGCTCAATTCCCAGATCTTTTTTCTGTGTTGAGTCTGCATGCTTTGCATACAGTCAACAATCGGTCAGACAGTCCTAAGACTGTTGACAGAACCCATTGTGGGGGGGATTAACACCCACCTGTGAGCTAGAGGATGGAATACTTACAACGGAACTCAGAGCACACGGAAAATTATGTGTGGAGTGAGTGTTGCTGCATGTTGATGATATGAAACTAAAAATTCAATTATAAAAGACTATATTGATGATGATAACGAAAATAAATAACTAATGCAGTAAAACAACAAACAAAACAAACAAAATGACTAGTGTGGATACTGATTTATGGATTTAATTAGAGGACACTAATGATCAACTGTATGGGACTGTGATTTGATATGATATGATGCTCTTTTGGAGCTGCTTCAAATGACTGCTGTCCCCCATCTCCTGAAAAGAAATGATGATGATTAAGCATTTTAAAACTGAACCAACTAAAGCAGCATGAAGCTGCTGCTGTGTTTAAAACAGCACAATGTAGATGTTTCGCATTCAGAGATCTAAGGTGGAGTTGCAGAGTTGAGTGGTTAATTTTTCCTGTTGAAAAAAACTGCTGTGAAACAATCAGAAAAATAAAGTTTTATTGATCTCTTCATTCACTCTCTAGCTCTCTCGACCACAGTTGCTAATTACGGCATTCACATCGCCACTCTCCTTTGCAGCTACATTGTGGTCAAACGTGGAATTGTCCGAAAATCTTTTGAGCTGTATTTCAGTACTATGTTTCCACCTACTGGCTACAGTCGTGACGTACATTTCACACCCAGCGAGTGAAGCAACCATTTTTAACGAGTACCATCTTAAAGCTAGTTTGGAGTGTTGACTGCTGCTGCGATGTAAAGACACTAACAAAACTGAAAAAATAGCAGGTTTCACTCGGCCTGCCTCTAGTGGTGGGTAGTTTGGATCTTTTTACTGACTCAGGTCTCGTTCAGTAAAATTAACAAATATTTCAAGTCATTTGTTCACTTCGTTCATTGGAACCAGTGTGGTGCTTTAGCTGTCTGAGAATATGCGGCAGAAAGTGCCATTCATGAATTAATCTGAGCCTTTCACACAATTTCAGGAAACTGGTAGACATACAACACTTCAAGTACTTTGTTAAAAGCAAGTAAACACTAACAATATGTGATTTTGAAGTAGTACTGAAAAGGGATATAATAATTTCTTGGACCAATCCAACTTTAGCTCCTAAGCATGGATTCATTAATCCACCCAACCAACCCAATCACCCAACCATTTTAGCCCTTAAACCAGTGATTGTGTGTTAAAAGCAGAAGCTTTTCAAACTTCTGGTCAGGGAGCCAGTTCCTCTTTGGCTAAACAGTTTCTCTACAGGGGCACTGGATGAAGTGGTTGCATTGTATTTGAGTGGAAATCCATTAAGAGTGTCCATCCCTTGTGCTCCCGATTTGAAATAATCTGCGACTTGGCTTTCAGCCATAGCAGAGGTGTCATCGTCATCCTCAAAGGAAAAGAACTCAGGCTGGCTGAGTAGTGTCGTCGTGTTGGTGTGCTGGTAGTACCTGGTTGTTGGTTTTCCCCTTGGGCACATATACCGATGATCTACAAGCACACACACACACAGCATTACACATTATGAGCATATTTAAAAATATATTTTATATTACATTTAATTTTTTTTCATTATGAATGGATATATTTAATGTATGTAAAAGTTAAATTCTAGTTCTTACCATAACAATTGCCTCTGGAAGGCAGATATGCAGGCCACTTCTCAGGTCCAGGGTCTTGAATGTCAATGTCTCCAGCGTGGGCATTACCATACAGTACTCCCGAAGGAACTGATACTCCCGTTCTGTGATGGCTTTCAACCTGAACTTGGAGGAGTGGGTGTTCAGCTTGACTATAGGGATCTCACAGATTCGAGCATCATATATATAAGGGCATCATGTATATATAATCATATAATTGTTCCATGCGATGTGGATGTATCCAATGTGCAGTTATGCCAAGATAGCTTTTATTATGTGTGCTAGAATAAATGTACATAAAATGATTATCACAGCATTGCTCTGCTTTTACTAACCCTGCAAGAATGCAGAAACTTGTGTTTTCCCAACAGGAGCTGAGATCATAACTCAAAGATAAGCAACGACCTTTGAAGAGGAACATGAAGACAGGGAGGAGGCGGAAACCAGATTACTTCGGTTATGAACTAGTTTCTCAAAATGTTTGGTGTGTCATGTTTCAGAGGTGTACCTTGAATATGATTATACAATAAACATTTATCCACTATGTTGTAGCTGTGTGTTCCCCACCCTTTAGAGCTGCAGCGTCATGTAACTAGGGACCACCCTAAGGAAATAAAGATGGGAGAACAGTAGAGATACGTCAGGATGGATGGAGAGTGTAACTGAACATATCTCTATCTGTTCTAATGAGCGCTGTTGTCCCTTGTCTTTCTTCCCTGTGTGTTTAATAATGTTCTAGGTGGCTTAAACCTGACAATGTGCAGTCCCAAAGTCTGCAGTAATAGAAAAATATTCTGTTACTTTAAATCTGTTTTTGAGGTCAGCATTTATTTTAGCGTACATCTATGTATTTAGAAAATGTCTTTCTGCATGTCGGCCCTGCTCTCCCCAGTATTTCGCCTATGAGGGCTCTAAAGCAGTGTGACTAAATTGTTGATAGCAGCAGCATGTTCGCAACAACATCTTTCCATTCTGTCTTTCCATTAAGTTCAGTCTGTGTCACAAGTTTTTGTGTACTTGGAGCAAAAATATCCAGCTTCAGCTACTTGGAGGGTGTGGCACCATGTCCTTCTTTGTTAGCAGAGCTCACATTAGCCACACCTGGCCTGCTATCATCACCAAAAAAAAAAAAAAAACCTTTGTAAGCTCTTGTGGTTAGCTGTGTGAGAACCAAGTCTGATGGCAGCATCAATGAGTTGCTTCACTTCACACTTCATAACTCACCACATTTAATTGTCATAATGGTAACGGCGTTGTAATGATGGAAAAAGTAATTAGTTACATTACCAGTTACTAAAAAAAAAAAAAAAACCCCATTAATGAGGGTTATTTAACCTCTCATTAATTGCTGCTTTTTGCACAACTTTGGGTTTGCTGGTTTTAGGGGACAGGACATACAATGTGTGTGGGCCCACTAGTCATATTTAAGTTTTCCAGAGAAAAGGTGAGTACTGATGCAGTTACTGTGTTGTATTAAGTGTGAAGAGAGGGACATTTTGTTTTGACGTTTTGAAGAACAGTAACCTTTTTTTTTTGTTTTTTTTTTCAGCAGAAGAAAATATTCTTTCATGAAGTAAACAATTTATGTATTTCATACAAACGGTGTGTGACATTATTGCACTTACCAGATGACAGAGAGTGTGTTTAGGTTGAGAGAGACACCTATAGACATTTTGGATTGTAAAACTTTATAAAAAATAGAAGTTAATAAATGTATTCTTACGTATGAGATTGATTTAAAACCTGTAAGTGCATGGAAAAGAAAAGACATCCAATATATTAAAATAAAACAGTTAAATGGGTTTACAATAAATAACTTTTGCTAAAAGAAGACTAAAGCACTATTGACAGCACTAGTCAATAAACCAAAAAACTATAACATTTGACATCAAGACATAATTAATAAATTATTTATAAGGACCTGTAACAGAAAAAAGGAATTCAGTTAAAAGCTAAATTAAAAAGATGAGTCTTGACCCTACTGGATCTAAAAAGCAGGTTGTTGTACTGGGAGAAAACTCGGCCAAGCATATTCACATTCACATTCACAACCAGGACAAACATCTCCATTGTTTCCATAGATGAAACAAGTGGTTCAGAATTGCTGCTCACTATGTTTCTTTGTTGTAAAAGATTAAATCGAACATTATCAATGTTTCTTCTGAAGTGGTCTTCAATGTCCTCATAAACAGAAAGAGTTGGCAATCTGGAGGGCTTATTAAAACCATTAATAATTAAAAGATCAGTGCTGGAGAACAGGATTACAGGGCTATTTTTGTGGTCTGAGATGAGTTTTGAGAAATGGGAAATTCTTGCCTGCTTAGCTGTGTTATAAATCTTGAGTTGTTCACAGAGTATTTCATGATGAATTGTTGGCTTGGAGTTCCACCGTTTTCGCTCTGTAAGCCTGCAATTTATTTTAAGCCTTTTTATATCTTTGTTTCTACATGAAGGTGTAGGTTTGGTTTTTAATGTTTTTGTTCAAATAGGAGCCACTGCGGTGGGTTGACTTCAGTTTAGTGTTAAAATGATTGACAACATAATCCCAAGAAGCAGGTGAAGTATCAGCAGGGGAGGTTTGAAGAAGCTCAAAAAGCTAACCCTAACCCTAACCCTAACCCTTCAGAAGTAAGATAACATTACCTCACAAGGGGGCTCCAGATGGCTAAAACTGGTGATGTTAAAAAAGACGTAAAAAGAAGTAAATAATTGAGAACTGTTTTTTTTCTGAAAACACTCTGTTGTGTACTTTATTAATTAGCTTAAAGGAGGAATTCATTTAATTCTGGAGAAAGCATAGACACATGTGGGTTCAAAAATCTTTATTAAAAATATAGATTAAAAGTGAATTCATAGGTAAGTTAACAGTTTGTGTGCATAATTTAAAAAGATAGACCCAAGACCACAATTAAAACAGAGTTAATCAGGGTTAAGAACAGGGTTCTAAATTAACACCCGCCAACCCGCCAAATGTCAGTTAAAATTAATTTTGGCAAGTGTTGACAAAAACTTACTAGCCAGTTTGGCCAGTGATGCATGAGGCAATCATATCGGTCAGACATACTCTACGCTATGTTTTGTTCTCTGTCATTTGTACCCCTGGCAGTGATTCCTACATTTCCAATAAATACTGTGCTGTAATGCTACGTAATGATGTTCAATACACCCATTGGCTGCATGAATGCAGGTATTTCACGCTACAGTCTAGAGTGCAACCAGCGCAAGAAGCGAACAAAGATAGATAGTGTGAGGAAGGTAGACGTTAGACACGTTTTACTTTAAACTTTAGCTCCGCTGTTTTTATCTAACATGCGGCGGTGGTTAAACTTGGGACAGACAAGGTTGGGTGAGAAGAGAAAGAATGGATGGGATACGGATATCATCGACAGAGTGTGTGAAACGACAAAAAAGAAAGTTTAACGTCAAATTGTTAGGAAAATCTACACTACAAGATATGAAAATTTTGACTAATTGGTGACACAAATTACCTTTAAGTATAAGTGTGAGTGGAAATGGTTGCTAATTAGACTGGCTACCTGTCTAGGAAGCACCCTGTCTCTTCCCAATGTCTGGGATTGGCACTAACACCGCCATCAGTCATTACTGGTGCAATCAGAGCCAGGTGTCCTCCTGACTGCAAAATGAAGTACGCAAACTAATCAGTGACAGCCCCTGAAAAAAACTCAAGACACTGGAGTCAAAAACTGAGCAAGGTTAACTAGCAAATATTTTTAGAGACTGCCCAGTGTTTAAGCATGCTGATGCTGTATAGTAGGAGAAGATTGTGTTGCATGTCTGATGCACCAGGACAGGACAGGAACAAAGTGGCAAGAGGACATTATTATGAGGTGTAGACAATTCAAGCAAAGATCTTGGCCAATCGAATGATCTGTTCCGTTCCTCCATAAAGGACGTGTTAGCACAACCGTAGACAATGCTGTCGTATACACAAAGATGGACATTGCAATTTGTTATATGTCATTTTAAATTTAGAGCCAAACTCACATCCCATAGCCTCTGCAGGAACATAGCATGAACAACAGCATCAACTGATTTTTTTCTTTAACTCACAAAGAGGACAGCACAATATTTATCTCGGCCAACAGTAATTTTATCGCTAACTAATTCCATAGTAGTCCTATTATTAGCCCTGAAAACAAACAGGTGTGGACAGCATTTCATGTTGAGTTGAGAACAAATGACTGTGTTTTTGGAGATATTTGTCAGACATTCCACTTTGAAAAATTATCATCAAACGGGTGAGTGTCCAAACATCATAAAACATAGTCACACACTTGTGAGAGAACAGCTTTATTTAATGACAGCATAGGTAGTCCTCCTTGCAGAAAGATGATATCTCTACTTCTGCTGTGACGAACTCATTTTCCCCATGAAACCACTCGCAGCTACTGCAAACCTCGTCATAACATGGCCCCAGGGCCCCAGTTCACGTTGAGCTTGGGCGGGGTACACCCTGGACAGATCACAAGTCCATCGCAGAGTCAACACATAGAGACAGACAGAGACAAACAACCACTCACACCTACGGGCAATTTAGAGTAATCAAACATGCGTGTGTTTGGACTGTTGGAGGAAACAGTTGTACCCAGTGTCACAGTTTGGTCATCCAGCTCCCACTCAGTACTTTTCCACTTACTCTGCTTGCCAAGCCACACACCCCGTTAAGCCAACTCTACTCACCTGTGAACACAGCTCCTCTTCATCTACTGCTATCAGCAGTAGAGGGAGTCCTGCTAATCATTGTTTCTATTGTAGTGTTGCCTGGTCTGACCTAAGCTAGCAGGAATCAGCGTAGTTGGGTGACATTTTAATTAGCTATGATTTGTTTTTGTTTTTTTTTTTCCATTGCAAAATGTAACCCTTTGTGAATTATTTTTACATCTCTGTGTCAGTCCATTGGAGGGCGAAGTCCCCAGTCAACCTAGAAATGCATGTTTTTGGACTGGGGGAGGACACTGGAGTACAGAAGAAAACACGCATAAGCAGGAGAATATGCAAGTTCTACACAGAAAGGCCCCAGACCTGGGAATCGAACCCACAACCTTCTTGTTGTGGTGCAACAGTGCTAAACACTATGCTGCCGCACTGCCTACTAGTTATACACAATAAACCTGATTTCTTTTTCAACTTTCACTTTCTTTTCTCACACATACCTGCAGTTCTCATTCTTTTTTTCAAATGTTCACCATGTCTTAACGTATTCATCTATTGAAGAGACTTGTGTTCAAGCATTTCTCATTTGACTCTCACCAGGCAAGATAAAAGTTTGCACCTTTGTCAGTTATATTGACAAAGTGACATCACTCTTACTACGCTTCATTCCTGCAGTGAATTCATTGATTTAACTAAATCACTCTGTGCTTGTTTAGACAGATGTAAACAAGATTTTTATGTGATCTTCAAAGCATTTGCACATGGGATGTACTAAAGAAACAGTTTTGAGAACTGCATTAAGTTGTGAATTGTGACAATAATCTTTCTAATTGGAAAACTGCATCAAACCAATTAAAAAAAAAACTGTAATGAACTGGAAGAGCAACTTTTTGTACAGGATAAACCAGCTGTGGAGAGAAGATATTGCAATGATAAACATTTGTTCACTGGTCATTCCAGGCTGATTTACTGAGTTCTTGCATCAACCACAGAGAAGACATCTCTTCAAGCAGAAACATTTATGGCCCTGATGGCTTTGGTGAAGGGGTTCTATTCTCAGGGGGACCAGTTAAGGGCACAAGGTGCCTGAGCAGAGCCTTTGCTTCATTGAGAACATTCTTCCTTGTCAGTGAAGGAGTTGGACTCTTAATCAAGTAAAAAAAAATATTGTAAAAGTATAGTGGAAAGGCCCACAGTGGGCATAGTATCATCAAGCAGTCCAGTAGGGAACACAGCCAGTGGGTAAGAGGAAGGCTTCATTTGTTTCATAATCTGCACGAGTGTAAATATAGAAACTGGAGTAAATGAGCTCATAAAGAAAACAAGGAATGATCTGTGAGTTAACCTTAAAACCACAAATCAGACTATGAGATACAGATTTAACATCTTAAATAGAATGACAATCTGAATGTGTGTGTTAGCTGCTAGCAAAATAGTCATTATTCATAATCTTATCCACATGGGTGTCATGCAGGCATTAAGTCAAAAAAAATAAAAAATAAACACTCTCACTTATATTACCACACACTTTTCACCCATTATTCTCCATTATAACAATCTCCAGGAACTGCAACAGTTTTCTAAGCAAGTCATTTCCTGCTTTGTATCAGCTAAATCAAGATTTGCTGTTTGATCGCCTGTCTCAGATTGACAGCAATTCTTCTAAGCCCACACATACACTTTGTGTGCATGTACACGGCCTGAAACAATGCATATAATTTGCAGTTATAGAGGAATCAGGACCAATGGGTACCAGCGTATTCTTTGTTGATTGCAACCTAGGACAATTTCTTTTGTGAAGCAGGGAGTGTAAACTTGTAATGATACACAGAGAAGAAGGAGAGGAGTGATTTTTCATGGATGACAGGCAACGGGGAAAAATGCCCAGATGAATTGTGATGAAAGGAGAGGAGCGGGCTTTCAGAGGGCAGACAGCTCAAGCTGAATTGCTCCCTTTCTTCTTCATTAGCCCTGTCATACATTATGCATCTTGCAGTGGAAGTGAAAATGACATTTGGATTGGGTGGACATGTAAGAACGTGGAATTTGGTGCCACTGGTCACATTGGTCTCCTCCAAGAACATCCATTTTCAAATTATCCTTTTTACCACTTGAAATTTTTTTTTATATCAGCATTCAGCTTCTCAATGCATCCATTATATGTCTCAATGAAAAATATCACATTACCATTCTCATTTTTTAAAGTAATTTCTGACAAAATGTGATGATGAAAGCAGTCCCCAAATGGCATTCAGAGATGTAGGATTTTTATAAATGTGTTGATAAAACTGAGGTGTGGAGGGCACAAGTGCATTTGCTCAGATGCTGAGTTACATTTGCAGTTTCCGCTGTATTACCTCCCTGTTATCAGATTTATAGTTTATCATTTCCTTATGAAAGTCTGATAAGATCGTAATGGTTCTTTATTTACTATTTTACTAATATTAGTTTCCTTTGGATATAGGACCTACTTTTTTACTTCACTTCACCTTCACCCTCTTTTCATATGAGACAGTTTCATTCAACTTCCCACCACATATTGTAGAAATTAGGTTACAAGTTGCTGTGAGTTCATGTAAAGTTTTCCTTTGTTAAAAGGACTTTTTACATCATCTTGACCACACCTTAAATGACAGGAAACATGTCATAGTCTCTCCTTTTTGTGTGATGACATCTGTTATAGTCTCCCTAGAGGGCTGGAAATCCTGGCTAAAACTAACAGATGAAAGTACTTGGCACCTCCCCCTAACTGATTGAAAGGTAGTAGGAAATAAACTCAAGCAAATAAAAGACAAATACCGTATTTTCCGCACTATAAGGCGCACCGCATTATAAGGCGCACCTTCAATGAATGACATATTTTAAAACTTTTTCCATATATAAGGCGCACCGCATTATAAGGCGCTACAGTAGAGGCTGGGATTCCTTTACGTTACGTTATGCGTTAATGTCCATATTCACAATATGACCAACCTTGTTCAACTGTAAACACACAAAAGAAACACGTAAAGCTCACTTTATCAGTTCATTCCTCATCTACCAATCCCTCGAATTCTTCTTCTTCAGTGGCCGAATTGAACAGCTGGGCGAATGCGGCATCCAACACGCCTGGCTCCGTCTCATTAAAGTCGTCACCGGCGCACCGGATTATAAGGCGCATGGTCAGCTTTTGAAAAAATTGAAGGCTCTTAGGTGCGCCTTATAGTGCGGAAAATACGGTAGTTGAACTACCAGATGTCTCCAGATCAAACAGCTAATTTTTCATTCATGGCCTGGGTTCCCCAAAGAGAAGTTTCAATATGTAGCCGACTGCTGAAACCATGGCTCAACTTCAAGAGTTGATTCTACTGGAGGAATTTAAATCATGCCTCCCAGAGAAAATCGTAGTTTACCTGAATGAACAGAAGGTGGGCTCACTGTCTCAAGATGCTGTATTGGCAGATGTGTTTGTTCTGACTCACCGTGGTGTCTTTCCCTCTCGCCGTCATGAACACGTTCCCAGTACTGGTGTTATGAAAACTCCAAAGCCTCAGCCCAAAAACACACCTAGCACATCTCATCCTAACACTGCTTCTTCTAGCAAACAAGAGTGTTTTTATTGCCACGAGATGGGACATATAATAATTTGTCCTGCTCTTCAGCGGAAAGAACAGAAAGAGTAAAATCAGTGCCCTAAGAAACTCAAAAGTGTTGGTTTTGTACAGTCTGCTCCTCCTCCCACTGGCTCTGGTGCACCTGAGGAGTGGGTGGACAAGTGTTATCGCCTGTTCATCACAGGGTGAAAAGGATCAGGTGGCGATCACCATTTTGTGTGACATAGGCGCACATCAGTCTCTCCTGCTACACCATGTTTTACCCTTCTCAGGGAGCTCCTTCTGTGGTTCAGATGCAGTGGTGTGGGGGGTAAGAATGTTTCCTTTACGAGGACCTCAGGGAAACTATATAATTATCTGATCAGCCTGGACGGCATTACTTTGGCTTCCAGCTTCACTGTAAGAAACCTTGGAGTAACTGTTGACCAGGACATGTCCTTTGTGCCTCACATAAAACAAGTCTGTGGGGCAGCTTTCTTCCACCTGAGAAACATTAGAAAAATCAGAAACACCCTGTCTCAAGAGGATGCAAAAAAACTAGTATATGCATTTGTAACTTCTAGGTTGTACTACTGTAACTCATTACTATCTGGATGTCCAAACAAATCTCTGAAAGGCCTTCAGTTGATTCAGAATGATGCTGTACAAATATTAACAGGAACTAGGAAAAGGGATCACATCTCTCTTGTTTTAGTTTCTCTTCATTAAATGCTCGTAAAATTCAGAACAGAATTTTAATTCCTTCTGTTAAGATATTAAGTTCCATCATATTTTAGAGAGCTCATAGTTCCTTATTGTCCAAGTAGACCACTCCGCTCTCTAGATGGAGGTTTACTTGTGGTTCCTAGAGTCTTCAAGAATAAATCTGGAGGCAGATCTTTCAGTTAACAGGCTCCTCTTCAATGGAACCAACCCTAACCCTAACCCTCATAGACAGGAGGAAATATTAAGGAATGCAAATGCAGTGGCTCAGGCTAAGCAGGGACAGTGGTTGAAGTGGGGAAAGTGGGGAAAGTAGGATTAGCTTCTTGATAGGGGCAACATATAATGTATTTCCAACTCCCCAAAAACTAAAACTCTGGGTAAATGGAGACCTGCTATGTTCGTTGTTTTAGGTACCGCAAATCTAAAGCACATTTTGTCATGTTATAAGGTTAGTCTGTCACAAGGTATTTGTAGCGTCATAACCAAGTTTTAAAAAGCTTAGCTGCAGGCATTGAAGATATAGGCAGATATAGGATATAGGATAGAGGCAGGCAAATTTTGGAGGGTCTAAGACAAAGAGAGTTGCAATTCAGTTTGTTCAAGAAGGAGGGAAAGTTCATAAGATAACAAGGAGGCAAGGCAGCTTAGAGGATGCTATTGACTGGGAGATGCAGGTGGATTTAGGAAGAAAGCTTGCTGTTCCCCAGGAAATAGCCTGTACAAAGCCAAGGCCTGATATAATTTTGTGGTCTAGGAGTAGAAAGAGAGTATATTTTAATGGAGTTGACTGTGCCGTGGGAGGATTCAGTTGTCAAAGCGTATAAAAGGAAAAAGCTCAGGTATGCAGATCTAGGTAAGGATGCTGAGTAGCGAAGATGGAAGGTTAGGATTTGTGCAGTGGAAGGAGGATGTAGAGGGTTTGTGGCAAGATCTGTTGTTGCTTTATTGAGGGACTTAGGAGGAAGGGGACAGAGTGTGAGGAAAATAGTGAAGGAAATGCCGGGTGAGGCAGTAAGATCCAGTCAGTGGATTTGGATTAGAAGAAGTAATAGTAGTTGGGGGCCCAGCAGGGGGAGCACTTAATATAGACAGACTCTTGGGAGAAGCAGAGGAAGAAATCCAGGAAGAGGAAGTGCATTTAAGTTGAGGGTGTGACCTGTTTGAGCCTCTTTGAGACCATATGGTTAGTACAGATGAGTTGGTCTGTTTTGTTTTGATGTGACTTGTGCTCTTTCTCTGTTTATAGGACTGTTCAGGTGAGTTTGCTTGCTGAATCTGCTAGCGTGGGGCAGTGTGTTTGTGTGTGTAGTGTAGTGTGTGCTGATTGAGATAGTTGTCTTGATGGGAGGAGCAGTGAGGGCTGGCATTAGGGGGGCGACTCTGGGATGCCAGTGATCACTGTCTAGCCTCTTGGAGGTGTCATTAGCCTAACTAGACAAAACACCGGTGAAAGGAGGTTCCCACCTGATGACTCCAAAGACATGTTAGCTATCACTGCTCACTGGCCTAGTTAGATATTATACTCAGGGCACATATGGCAGGGCAAAAGTTTGTTGTTCGGGAATTAGCCACTGAGTCTGGTTGTTACGGCAAATCTGTTAGAAAAAATAATCATGGACTGTGTAGGCCCATTGCCCCGCACTAAAACTGGAAATCAATATCTACTCACTCTTATGTGCGCTGCCACTCACTACCCTGAGGCAATCCCGCTACGTAAAATCATGTCTTCCTCCGTAGTCAAAGCACTGACAAAATTCTTCTCTACATTTGGCCTCCCTCGAGTAATTCAGACAGATCAAGGGACAAACTTTCAGTCACGACTGTTCAAACAGGTCCTAAAAACCCTCAACGTCAACCACTGTGTATCCAGCGCTTACCATCCGGAATCTCAAGGTGCACTGGAACGATGGCATCAGACCTTAAAGTCTATGCTCTGAAAGTATCCGTTAGACACAGGGAAGAGTTGGGATGAAGGAATCCCATTTGTACTATTTGCCGCCTGTGCAGTAGTCCAAGAATCCTTAGGATTCAGTCCAGCCGAGCTTGTTTTTGGACACACTCCCCGTGGGCCACTCAAATCCCTACAGGAAGGGTTCCTCTACTCTGGCCCCCCTGGTGAGGAAAACATGCTCGACTTTTTTGAGTAAATTCTGCCAGATTTTCAGGACCTTATGAGGTTCGTGAACGCCTCAGTGAAACAGATTACGTCATTGCTACCCCTGAAAGAAGGCGCAAAACTTGCGTATGTCATATAAAAATGTTGAAGGCTTATATCACACGTGAACCAAACTCTTCTTCACCCGTAGTTCCTGTACAATCAACACCTGCTGCAGTCAGTGCGCTAATTGTCACCGAACCTTCTCATAGTTTGACTGATGATGATGATTTAAAGACACGTCAGTTATCCCATCAAACTCCTCGCTTGCCAAACTCACAGATGCTAAAAACGCTCTCGTCCCAGTTAAGCCACTTGACCTATGCGCAACGGGGTGGCATAACAACGTTAATCCATAGATACTCATGCCTCTTTGGTGATGTGCCAACTCGCACCACAGTTTTGCAGCACAACATTGATGTGAAAGAGGCAAAACGCATCTGTCAAAATCCTTACCGGGTTGAACCTGTGAAACGCAAATTAATGAAAGAAGAGACAAACAATCTGCTAGAAAACGGTTTAGCTGTGCCAAGCTCCAGTTCCTGGAGTTCCCCATTCCTTGTGGAAGCAAAATCTGCTCCTGCGACCTTTCAATGGCTCGTTAATACTGTCCTGTCTGGACTGCCTGGTTGTAACACTTATTTGGATGATCTGACGTGGTACATGGTACACCATGATGTGGGAAGAACATACTTCCATCCCAGAACAGGTGTTCACTCACCTTGCGCGTGCATCCTTAACGCTGAACCTAGCTAAATGTGATTTCAGCAAAGCCACTGTCACCTACCTCGGGAGACAGGTAGGCCAGGGTCAGGTAAAACCCCCAGCCGTGAAAGTAGCAGCTATAACTAATTTTCCAGTCCCAAAGACACGTAAAGCGCTCCGTAGCTTTCTTGGTATGGCCGGATATTATCATAGCTTCTGCCGAAATTTTTCGTCTGTTGTTCAACCGTTAACTGCACTAACGAGCCCCAAAGCTGACTTTGCCTGGTCCCCTACCTGTCAGCATGCTTTTGACAGTGCAAAAGCATTGCTCAGCCACGCCCCCGTCCTCGCCGCACCTGACTTCTCCCGTGCATTTAAACTCGAGGTGGATGCCTCTGCTGTGGGAGCCGGGGCTGTCCTGTTGCAGGAGGACAGTGATGGAGTTGATCACCCAGTGTGTTACTTCTCGCGTAAATTCAACCAACACCAAGTGAAATATTAAGTCATGGAGAAAGAAACACTTGCTTTGTTGTGGTGACTCCAAAACTTTGAAGTTTACGTTTCCAGTCCTCTGCCAGTGGTGGTCTACGCTGATCACAACCCACTCATTTTCTTGAAGCGCATGTACAATCACAATCAAAGACTCATGCGGTGGCCACTGATCATCCAGGATCATCACTTAGAGATTAGTCATAAAAAGGGGTCAGATAATGTCATAGCCGATGCGCTGTCCAGATCTTTGAGTGTTATTTTTTTTTTTTTATACGACAGTTTGTTTCTTAAGGGGAGGGGTGTTACAGCTGTCGTCGTATTATTGGGGATTTCTCTGTTTCTCTCTCTCTCAGTGGTTGTGTTGAGCAGATCACCTGGCGGATCCTGCGAGAATCGGGGGGGATACCAACGTCATCAGGAATTCCCCGGGAGCGGCTCCGCCTACCTCGCACTAGCCGAACAGCTGATCAGCTGGGCCCGCTTGTTGTCTCCACCCCCGACTATAAAGCAACTGTCAACCCTTTGTTCTGGGCGAGATGGGTTTCCCCATACTCTGACTCGCCGTCGCGCTGTGAACATTTGCTGTTGTCCTGAATCCTGCATCCCTGTTTCGGGGTTTGTGTGTTTAACTCGGAATTACCTTCGCAGACATTTTGTTGGGTGCTCTTAGTTGGTTTCGTCTTTTCATTTTGTGCTGTTGTTTTGACTGTGGGCCTTTTTGTTTTCTCCGTTGGCCACTGCATACATTTATTAAAAAATACCTTTTTATTTTACCCCTTACCATCTGGTTTTTATGTTACCTCCATTTCCCCAAACAAGCTGGTCATAACACTGGTCCATTTTTTTGTCGCGCAAGTTTCTTGTGTTTACAGAGACTTTAACAATATTCAAGGGTTAAAACTTTTCTATGACAGAGCTTATACTTAAAAAGTCAAAGTTCATTTAGTCTTCAGCTATGCTGCTATAGGCCTAGACTGCTGGGGGAAGGAGTGAGCACCTCTATCTCTCGCTCTATCTTTCCCTTGCATGCACCGACATATTAACAACCATGCTTCTATGAAATCCCAGTTTCTCCCAGTTCTAAGCATGTGCAACTCTTCACTAACCATGTTTTCCAGATATCTCTGTCTCTCCCAGTTCCTCTCTTCTCTCTCCCTGTACTCATCCTGCTGGTGGTAAATCATCACCAGACCGAATGGTCTCTTATTCTCATGGATTCTATACATCATAATTTCTTTGAACTTCATCAGCATCATGTTCCTACCTACACCTGTTTTGAATATCCCCTCCTGCTCTCATTCTCTCCCCACTCTACCCAATTTTGCCCCCCCCCCAAGGTGTGTGTCTCTCTCTCTCTTCCTCTCTCAACCCAACCGGTCGAGGCAGATGGCCACCCCCCCCGAACATGGTTCTGCCCAAGGTTTCTGCCTCTTAAAGGAAGTTTTTCCATGCCACTGTTGCCAAGTGCTTTCTCATGGGGGAATCTCTTGGAGAGTTTGGTCTAGATCTGCTCTATATATAAAGTGCCTTGATGTAACTTTATGATTTGGTGCAATATGAATAAATCTGATTTAATTTGATTATGTCTGCAATTCAATAAAGATAGAAATGGGAAGATTGAATTGAATTTATTTGTATGTGTGTTACTGTAGCTCCATGCTTCCAGAGGGTGTAGGACAAGTTTTCTGTGCCAGTTAATGTTCCTGTAGCTTTGTTTGTGTTGAGTTTTTGGGAAATTATCCAAATTGCAGAAGTTAGGCTACTGTTCCAAATCATTTTCCAAAAACTTTTTAATTGTATCATCAGTAGGTGATACCTGGAGATGCATACAAAATTGTAATTCCTGTAGGCTACAGAAAAATTAACTGGTGCAGAAAAAAAATTTCTCCACCCTCTTGAAACAAGTATAGTAGTATAAAAATGACGTTTAAAAGGTGTCCATAAACAACCACATTTTGACTATAAGTGGCCCTTACATGGAGGTCAACATTAGACTTTAAGAAGACGTTGCCTGGGGTTATAAGACAACCCCTTCAGTGGACGGCAACTGGGCATCCAAAAATGACCCGGAAAAGATGTCAGTGGGTACCTACAACCTGGTACCTGGTAAAATGCACATAAAACTCAAATACATCACACAATTTATCAAACATGTACAGAATGTGTAGCACTGACAACCTTTCTGAGAGATTAACTGATTTGATGAGACGATGCACAAACGTCTTTTCTCTTGTTTACTTTTTTTCTACTTCCTGTCATTGAAGTTGTTTATGATGATATCTGATTCTTCATTAGTTTACTAAGCCGCCAGACATTAGTCATTGTCCACTATTGGTCAGATCATGATAACACCATCATTGTTTATTCACTGAGAACTAGACAGGACTAACCTGGGTTGGCTTACCAAATTTATGGGCTCACTTAGCATGTTTGAGGATGTAAGGTTCAGTGAAACCAGACTACCAGAGCATTTCCTTGGTATGTTAAATTTCCTTCATAGTACAGTCCCTAGGTATTATTAACAACAAGAAAACAACTATTTGATTTTACTTCTATTTTTATCAATTTTACACTTCTATTAAATTCACCGTGCTAACCAGCAAGCCGAAGCCCTGGTTGGATGTTCCCAAAGCAGTGTCACTGTAGTACTTACCTGGAAGCAGTAGCTGTTAGACATTGGCTTTTAACTATGTATCTTATGAATGTAGCAATTGCCAAAACGTATAGGCTGTTCATGCACACACTGGCTATGGGGCAAGTGCAAATAGCCCCTTTAAATGATGAACAGTGATTAACAGAATGGGCTTCTAAATATCTTACTGGGTGTTTCTTGCAAATATACTTTCCTATCGGTCAATCAGCACAGGGATGACAGCCCTGCTACGCTGATCTCACTTAGATTGAAAACACAAGGATAACCTGTCCGATGTACGTGTGTAAGTGCTGTTTATTTGTGTTTTGGTGGTAACTGAATGAAAACAACAGCTTTCAGTGAGAGAATTATTAAAGCTGACCACACACAAGCTTGGATACAGTGTTTCCCCCTGACAGCTTTATCAATAATCAATTTCACTAGAGCGCTCGGTCAGCAAACGCCACTGAAAGGCCACTGCTACACAGCTTATTGCCTCATTATAAAGTTTGGCAGGGCACAGGGGCAGCTAGTGGTGTGTAGAAGGGGCCTGAGGTTGATGAAACTCTGAGTCCCTGATGCAGCAGCCTCTGGAGATCAACTCACATTAGAAACTCAGCTGCTCAGTTGTTCAGCTGCTGACCCTGTCTATTTACACCCTGTTCAGACAAGCAAGATGAGCAAAATGGCTCCATCTATCTGTCTCTTCCACTTTTCTCTATGTTTTGCCACAATTGAGAATCAGACACAACAGAACTCATCACAAATAAGTATGTTTAAGAGAAGTAAAAGAAAGAGATGAACAGAAGAAATGCGAATATTCGATCACTATCATCAAAATCTCTACTAGTTAATGATCTCATTGCCGATCATTGTATTGATTTATTTTGTATTGCGGAAACCTGGCTGCAGCAGGATGAGTATGTTAGTCTTATTGAAGCTACACCCCCCACTCATGTTAATTTTCATATCCCTCGTACCACAGGTCGAGGAGTGGGGTTAGCTGTGTGTCAGGTTTAAGCCACCTAGAACATTATTAAACACACAGGGAAGAAAGACGAAGGACAACAGCTCTCATTTTACTTGCAAGGAGAACAGACAGAGATATGTTCAGTTACACTCTCTACCTGCTTTGAAGTATCTCTTCTGTTCTCCCCTTTTTATTTCCTTCGGGTGGTCCCTACTTACAGGACGTTACAGCTCTAAAGGCGGGGAACACACAGCTGCTACGTAGTAAATGAATAGATGCTTGTTGTATGACTTATATTCAAGTTACGTCACAAGAAACACATTGAGGAGTTAGTTCATAACCAAAGTAATCTCACTTCGACCTCCTCCCTTTCTTCATAATTCTTCTTCGAAGGTCGTTGCTTATCTCTGGAGGTATGATCTCAGCTCCTGTTAGAAAAAAAAACAAGTTTCTGCATTCTTGCAGGGTTAGTAAAAGATGAGCAATACTGTTATAATCATTTTATGTACATTTATTCTAACATTTCCCTCCTGTTTATCACATTCTTGCTCAAATTCTCATATCACTCTGCTCAGTCACTTCATAAAGATTTTCAACTGTGAGATAATTTTTATGAGCACAAGTAAGTTTACACTTGGAGGTAATGTCTTTATTAAAAATGTACTGGATTTGTTCTCAGTTTAAAAAGATTATGAATGTTAGAGTCTTCTTCTCCACTACTCTCCTCATCAGTTTGAGAATTACTATCCAGCAAGGGGTACATTTGAGCCACTTTATCTTCCATGGGTGAAATTGCTGTAGTAATTAGACGGTTAATAAGAGAACGCAGGCAGGGCACACAACAACATCCATATAAGGTTAAGATTGCAGCAAACACTGCTATAGAGACCAAAACAGAGGACACTAGAGCTTTATATTTTCCAAAGACATCCATCCAGGAATCCCACGTTGAAGTGTCACCTCAGAGTGTTCTTTCATCTTGCCATTGAGAGCTGAAAGTCCCTCTATGGCCTTAGTAAGGCTACCATCAGCAGCTGTGTTGTTGGGGATGAACATGCAACACTGCTCTCTGAACATAGCACACACACCTCCTCTCTCAGCCAACAACATGTCCAGGGCTATCCTGTTCTGGAATGCCATGAGAGAAGTCGCAGGCAACTGTCCATGTACCGCCTCGAAGCTGCTTTGTGTCCAATTACCTAACTTTTGAACGTTGTAGTGGATGTAGTTGATCCTGTCTACATTTTTATTGATTGTACACCACCAACATAAAATTAATTCAAATCCTGCTGCCACTTGATCTACTAATTTGTATTCATCTGGAACACCTTGTGGTACACCGATTGCATCAATGTATGTAGGATCACCGTCTGCTAACCAGGTTGCAGATCTTTTCTTGCGGTGCCATTGTTCAGGCAAAACACTAGATAAATGAGCAGTGCGTTCTTTAGCAGAGATAGGGTGTATGGACACTGGTAGTAACAGTGTTACTAGAGCACAAAATCCTTTCACATTTTTATGCAATTTGTCAAATAATCTGTCATCACCACACCACCACCAAATGTCCCCTCAAGGCACCGGTTTGAAATGTTCAGTCACAGTTATTATCTCGGAGCACCACTTACTGGAGAGATTGCCCAAAGGCTTTCCACCTCCTGTTATATTTATACAAGAGAGGTTTCCAAATGCAACTCTTTTGAAAAATATAGGTTTCTCTTTTTCTGACATAGTGACTAGAAACACAAAATCCCACTTCGCACAAGTGATGTTCGGATTTTTTATTCATTACTTCTACAACACATTTTTTATCGATCGTTGCAGGTATTATTTGTAGTATGGGCCCATACGCACTACACAATCACTTTTAGTCATGTTTGCAGCTTGTTCTACCATAAGCAACCAGTTGTTGCTTTGTCCTGAAATACCTGTTATAACTTGGAACCATTTATCGACTTTTATCTCACCATCATGGTTAACAATTTGTATGTTAACAGCACTTTTGGGGCCCGTCGTGAGGCCTCCTATGGTGTCATTTTTCTGTTCCATTTGTTCTGCTTCAGCGGGGGTGGTTATATTAGGACAGAGACTCAAATGTACGCAGGGGTCCTTGGCAGTCTGTCTATATACACAAAGGCCAAAAACATGACACGGGTCCTGTGTGGTATGGTCTTTACTGTTATCTTGCAAAGGAACTGCGGTGGTATTAAACTTCAAAATTATCTGGTTATTATCTACGCCAAGTTGTAGTCGTTTAGTCCAGTTCTGTGCTTGTGGATGGTACCCGTATGAACCATGTGACCATCCGCTTCCACTATATGCAAACACTTGGCCCCATCTGTTCCCTCCAACATGTTGGTAACCCCTATCTCCTTTTGTGATTTTGTCCTGTTGTGAGTCTAGGTAAAATATATATCCTTTCCACTGATCTGCTGCATATCCCCCCAGTTTAAATGAATATGTGCATGTATGAATACAGTGCTGACAAACTTACTTGCATTATAACAGACATAGAGTTCAGTTGTGATTCTTTACCCATTATGGGGACGGTTACACGGACTGTATGGCAGATTAGGCCATTGTTGTTGAACTGATCTTGAACTACGTCTGATTCCTTCTTTCGTCTGATTTAGCGTTTGTACTGTATCTGTTCCATCCCCTCGGGATGGCTTCCACAGGACCATACTAACAGAAAGATAATTATAAAGAATATAGTCGCCAACCATCCTCCGATGGCCCGTGATAACCACTTAGTTATTCGAGTCATTTTAGTCGAAAATCGGTCTCCTCTACTTGGTTTGGTGTCTTGTAAAAACTTCACTGAAATTCAGGTCTATCCAGCCTCTAAATGTCTGGATCTACCCGATTATCAGTCTTTGGCTCACCTCCCCTATTGGAGCTTTCAACTGAAATGACCTTTTTACAGTGCGTTACATGAATCCATGTTGATCTTTCTGTTTCTTCAATACATTTCTTTAATCTATTTTTTATTGTTCCATTCATTCTTTCTACCAGGCCTGCACTTTGAGGATGATAAGCACAATGATTCTTTCAATCGATGTGGAACATTATTCCAATCTTTTTGACTGTCTGATTTACAAAATGTGTGCCGTTATCACTACATATTTTCTCAGGAATTCCGTATCTTGGTATTATGTCTTTACACAGTGCCTTAGCTACTGTTATCGTTCTGGATGTTTTGTTGGAAAAAGCTCTATACATTTTGAAAAGGCATCTATTATGACTAAACAGTATTTCTTTCCTTCACTTTGATTTAGCTCTATAAAGTCCATATGGATAATTTGGAATGGATATTGAGGTGTAGGGAATCGCCCTCCACGTGACCTTAAATTCCCTTGAGGGTGTCAGGGTTTGGAGTTAATTCTGTCCTGTCCTTGTAACTTCCTGTTTTATTTCGTAGTCCTGGTTCCTTCGTGTTCCCCATTACTTTCTTTCTGGTTGTGTCCCATGTTGATTGCCTTCCCTGCCCTAATGTGGATCACCTGTGTCTTGTCTAGCACTGTATTTAAGCCCTGTTTTCAGTCTAGTCCTTGTCGCTTATTCCTTGTTGCTTGTTCCTTGTCCATGCCCTGCCTTGTTGTTTTGCCCATGCCCTGTCGTTTTGTCCTTGTTTTCTCCTTCAGTTTATGTTGTAGATATAGTTAAGATTAAAGTCTTTTTTGTCACCTACCTGGTTTCTGGCTCCTGCAATTGGGTCCTCACCCTGCAACGCACTCACACCGCGTTTTCCGGCCTGACAGAGGGTTGTGTCTTGCACATGTTAAACATGATCTACAAAAATATTTTGAATAAGATTTAAATCCATAAGTGGTGTAATGCTGATGTATCTGTCCTACCATCCCTCCTGTTGAGACATGTGTCATACCCTGGCTCAATATTGCCGCCCACTTGTATAAATTTTTTGGTAGGATAGGTTTGTCGTCTGGTCATACATACATGTCGTTTAGTAACTTCGCTCCATTTTTTAACCATATATCTTTTTCAGATTGAGGACTTTGTTGTTGCATGTCTTTTACTGTAGTGTCCTCTTAGGTTGTACATTCTTCCACAGTTGGCACTTGAACCTGTGCTGCTGCTGCTTTTGCTATTTTATCTGCAAATGCATTTCCTAGAGAAACTTTATCTGTGCCTGTCGTGTGAGCTGTACATTTACATATTGCAACGGCTTTTGGCAGCTGCACTGCTTGCAGCAAGCCTGATAACAGTTCAGCATGAGTTACTGGTTTATCTGTAGAGGTAACCATGCCTCTGTTTTTCCAGTATTGTGCAAAAGTGTGTACTGTTGCGAAAGCATACTGGCTGTCTGTATAAATTGTGGCTTCCTTATTCTTCATCAATTTACATGCTTCTGTTAATGCCACTAACTCTGCAGCTTGTGCTGAGTAGCGGGAAGGTAATTGTTCTGCTTTTAACACTGTGTTTTGTGTAACTACTGCATAGCCTGGGTTTTCCCTTGTTCATTCTTCTTTGAGGAACCATCTACAAATAACACTTCTCCTCTGTCTTGTGGTTGATCTTTAAGATCTGCTCTACTTTTAGCTGTTTGTTCGGCTAATTCTTGACAATCGTGTTTCACTCCATCATCAGGTACGGGTAACAATGTTGCCGGGTTTAAAGCCGTGCATCTCTTTGTTGTTAAATGAGGTTGGGATAAGAGAATAGACATACACGACAAGTGTCTGGCTGGTGACAGAAAAGTCATATTGGTTTGTAACAATAGTGCTAGTGAGACTGCATGTGGTACTTTTACCACAAGTGGATGAAATAAAACTATGGCTGCACTCGCTTCTACTGCCATAGATGCTGCTATGACTGCTCTGACACAGTGTGGTAGCGCACAGGCCACGCTGTCTAGTTTTGATGAGAAATATGCAATTGGCTTCATTTTAGCACCATGCTGTTGCACCAGTACGGAAGTCGTGAAGTGGCCTTTACAGTCCACCATTTGAATAAAGGGTTTACTATAGTTTGGTAACGCTAGTGCTGTACTGGACACCAACACTTGTTTTATCTTACAGAATGCTTCTTCTGACTGTCTGGTCCAGCATAAGGGCGAGGTCATCTTTAAATCTTCTTCATACATTAGCTTATTTAAAGGTGCGGTTATGTCTGCATAGTTTGGCACCCAGTTTCTGCAGTAATTTGTTAGGCCCAAGAATGACATCATTTGTCTTTTTGTTAATGGTTAAGGAGCTTGGAGGATAGCAGTTTTTCTGTCTTCCACTATTGTTCTTCCTCCAGCACTCAAATTGTGCCCTAAGTATTTTACTTGCGTCTTACATATTTGGAGTGTATTTTTACTTACTTTATGCCCTTCTTCCGCTAAATGTTTTATCAGGGCTAGTGTGTCTGTTCTGCATGTTTCCATATCACACAGGAAAACGATGCTTTTGCCATTCACATATAAGGTTACCTCTGGTGTTTAATGCTATTAGGTCTTGGAGATTTAAAATCTCCTCAGCTCCTAATGAGTCCTCCTCATCAATTTTTTTATCTGACTGGCCTAGTCATTTCAACTCGCCTGATCTTTGTGGACAGTTTCTGGCAATATGTCCCTCTCTTCCACAACACCAACACTCTCTAGGGTTTTGTTGATATCCTCGGCCTCTGCCTCTAAAACCTCCTCTTCCTCTGTATCCACCACGTCCTTGGCCTCTGCCGCTATCTTGGTAGAACACCTCTCCCTCTTTTTCCTCTTCTCTCTCCTGATAAAACACTCCCCCTGTCTTTCCACCTTTCTTCTCCTTAATTACTTTTTCTGCATGGAGGGCATGGTTAACATAGTCCTCCATGGTCCCTGTAGCGAATCCTATGTAATGTTTATTAATCCAGCAACATATTCCATCTCTCGATCCTGCATGGAGAGCATTTTTTAATTGTTGCTGGAATGCTCCATTTACATTCCCATCATTTTGCAATCCACTGTGGATTTGAATTTAGTTGTCATTCTTATATTATATTTTCAAAGGGTTCATCCTCCTTTTGTTTTATTCCACCTATCTCGGTGTAGCTAGCTCTATGTCTAAACCGTAGAGTAAATCCGTCATTCAGGTCTCATACACGGTTATTCAACTCCGGGTCACCATGAATCAGGGGACGGCCATTTAGGCCCAAAGGATTCCATCAGCCCCTGATATAGTTCCAGTCTGGTCCTAGTGCCTGCATCCAAACCTGTTGTACTTCTTGGCCGTTCAGGTGATAAGAATGTCGCAATTTTTCCATATCCTGAACGAACTGTGTGACATCCTCCTTATGGGAGGTTACTCCTTCTATGGCTTTCTTTACATCGCCTATAATCCATGTCCTATAGACTAGAATGACGGGGTTGTTAACATCGTCAACATTTGGATTTGCTACCTCAATCATTGGATAAGTCCCTACCTCATCCTGCTGTATTACTGTCGGAGATTTCTCTCCCGGGGAAAAGAGTTTTCCCATAATTTTGGACCAGTCTCCTACTCTTCCCCTAGATCGAGTACTGCTAAAGGTTTCTGTTGGTTCATCATATGGTGGTAATTCACTTAAGTCTGGGTAAAGTCCTGCTCCTGGTCCTGAGGGAGCTGGACCTGCAGTTCCCCCTTGGCTATTTGGCCTAAGTCTCGGTTGTCTGCTAGGTCCTGTCTCATTATCTTCTTTTCTCTGATACATTAAGTCTTTTTCACAGTCTTCGTCTTTATCTTTTTGTCTATGTTCCTGTTCTTTTTTTTTTTTTTTTTTAATTTTACTTTGTCCTGCCACTTTCATCCAGTACTCTGTTTCTTCATAACCTTGCTGCTTAATTTTTTTTTTCTTAGTTTTTCTTGTAATACTTTCTTGTAATACACTTATCTTTTGTGTATTTTATCTTTTGTGTGTTTTACGATCCATCTGTCTAACTTTTTATTTTTACATGGATCCTGTTGTTCTATGAATTTCCAATCTTGACACTGCAATTTATCTCTTTGTTTTTCTTTACTCGACCCCTTCCCCATTTTAATAATTTGGTTCGACCTTTGCAACACCTAGGGTATTCTAGAGGTCAATTGTTTATCAGTTGGGTAGTCTCTCAATTTCCTGTTGTGGTAATTCTCACTTCAACTCTTTTGAGTGGAGAATTCTTGCCTCTGCATCCACACCAGTTGACTACTTACAAATCCCACTGTTTTATATGAGACGAAATACCTAGTGGTATGTCAATCTCCTTTCACACTCACATTCACTCTCCTACTCGGACATTAAGGGTGCACTCCAGGACTCCGGCATCCTCTTAAAACTCTTGAGCCTCCCTTGGTCTCCTGAGACTCCCTTGGTCTCTCTTATTTTTTATGGGACTCCCTTGGTCCCCTGATACTCCCTTGGTCTCTCTTATTCTTTACCTGCCAGTGTCTAGAATATTCAGGGCTTGTTTACGTGCAATGACCCCCAGTCATTCGCTGTGGCCACTCACTCTTTTTAACTCAAGACTCAACTCACCTCCGTTGTCTTTCCCCTCTCGGAATCCTGTCAACCTTTGGAACCCAGCTGGCGGGCCGATACTCAGTCCCGGACTCACTGTTTTTGGAGTCCGCCATGGCCACGGTTTTCCTGGAATCCACCTCGCCCGCTGGAATCCTCCGGTCTCTTAGTATCCAGCTCGAAGGACCAAGTTAATGTCAGGTTTAAGCCACCTAGAACATTATTAAACACCCAGGGAAGAAAGACAAAGGACAACAGCGCTCATTTTACTTGCAAGGAGAACAGACAGAGATATGTTCAGTTACATTCTCTACCTGCTCTGAAGTATCTCTCCTGTTCTCCCCTTTTTATTTCCTTAGGGTGGTCCCTAGTTACAGGACGTTGCAGCTCTAAAGGCGGGGAACACACAGCTGCAACGTAGTAAATGAATAGATGCTTGTTGTATGATTTATATTCAAGTTACGTCACAAGAAACACATTGAAGTGTTAGTTCATAACCGAAGTAATCTCGCTTCAACCTCCTCCCATTCTTCATAATTCTTCTTCGAAGGTCGTTGCTTATCTCTGGAGGCATGATCTCAGCTCCTGTTAGAAAAAACACAAGTTTCTGCATTCTTGCAGGGTTAGTAAAAGTTGAGCAATACTGTGATAATCATTTTATGTGCATTTATTCTAACACTGTGATATTTCAATCAAGCTTATTAATCAACCCTAGACCAAATTCTGGTTGCAGGTCTTCTGAAAGCCTCACTCTTAGTCTTTCCCACTCAAGGGTGGAAGGGTGAAAAAACAGCTCTGTTAGTTACATAATACTGTCTACCTGTTCCGTACTGAGAAGTCCTATCAGAGTTTTCTGAGTTTTTAATCAGTTAGTACTCAGTACAGAGAAACTCATTATACTGGGAGATTTCAATATACATGTAGATGTAGAAAGCCTTAGTTCTGGGTTTCTTTCCCTACTAGACTAAATAGGCTTTTCCCAGCATGTGAATGAACCCACTCACCGCTACAATCCTATCCTTGACTTTGTTCTAACATATGGCATTGAAATTGACAAGTTAACAATTTTTCCTCAAAACTCTCTTTTGACCAACCATTACATCTTAAGCAATTTCCAAGACCCGGATTAAAACTTTTTTGTATGACAGAGGTTATAGTTGAAAAGTTAAAGTTAATCTACTCTTTAGCTATGCTGCTATAGGCCTAGGCTACTAGGGGAAGGACTGAGCATCTCTCTCTCACTCCTTATCTCCGCCCCCCTTGCATGCACTGACAGTAACCAAATTTCAAATATGGCCATTAGAGACAGTGACATTTGTTTAACGCTTTATTTCTGTGGACAAAATCCTCATTGTGATTAACTGGAGGACAATTATGAGCAAATACATTAATCAGGCATAACATTCTGACCACCTGCCCAATATTGTATTGCTCCATCTTTTGTTGTCAAAACAACCCTGACCCATTGAGGCATGGACTTCATCAGAACCATGTGCTGTGTTATCTTGTACCAAAATGTTAGCAGCAGATCATTTAAGTCCTGTTAGTTGCTCGGCAGGGCCTCCATGGATCTGACTTGTTTGTCCAGCACCTCCGATGTACGATTGGTTTGAGATCTGGGGAATTTGATGGCCAAGTCAATGCCTCAAACTCGTTGTTGTCATGCAATATTGCTTAACATCCACATGGATAGTGGGACAAAAGATTTTCCAGTAGCTCATTGACTACTACAGCTCACTGTAGTTTTCTCCAGCCCCCTCCCCAATCGGACCAGTGATGACATGTACAGCTGCATGTCGTCATTTAACCGCTGGCATTGGTGTCCCGAAAACAACGTGGGCTACATAGATAACTGGAAGTCTTTCTGGGGGAGACCTGGTCTAATTAGGAGAGATGGTGTCCATCCCACCGTGGACGGGGCCGCTCTCATTTCTAGAAATATGGCCGATTTTATTAGAAATCCAAAACCCTGACAATCCCGGGTCGAGACCAGGAGGCAGAGCCGCAGCTTAACACGCTCCTCTGCGCCTCAGTCAGAGCGGTCACCTGCTGAGAATAGAATAGAGTCTCTGTCTATGTTTAGCTTTATAGAAACTGTGTCTGTCCCCCGACCACCTAAATTTTGAAAAGTTAAAAAACCCAAATTAAACAGAACAGGAGCTAAAAACAAAAACCTAACTGTAATTAAAACAGCCACAAATTCTGTCTCAAATAACACTGCGATCAAATGTGGATTGTTGAACATTCGATCATTATCATCAAAATCTCTACTAGTTAACGATCTCATAGCTGATCACCATATTGATTTATTTTGTATAACTGAAACGTGGCTGCAGCAGGATGAGTATGTTAGCATTAATGAAGCGACACCCCCAACTCACGTTAACTTTCATATCCCTCGTACCACAGGTCGAGGAGGTGGGGTGGCTGTAATATTTCAGTCAAGCCTATTAATCAACCCCAGACCAAAATCTGGCTGCAGGTCTTTTGAAAGCCTCACTCTTAGTCTTTCCCACTCGGACTGGAAAGGTGAAAAACCAGTTCTGTTAGTCACAGTATACCGTCCACCTGGTCCGTACTCAGAATTCCTATCAGAGTTTTCTGAATTTATATCAGAGTTAGTACTCAGTACAGATAAAATCATTATTCTGGGAGATTTCAATATACATGTTGATGTAGAAAGCGACAGCCTTAGTTCTGGGTTTCTTTCCCTACTAAACTCAATTGGCTTTTCCCAGCGTGTGAATGAACCCACTCACTTTTACAATCATATCCTTGATCTTGTTCTAACTTATGGCATTGAAATTGACAAGCTAACAATTTTTCCCCAAAATTTTCTCCTGTCTGACCATTACCTTATTACATTTGAGTTTACTTTAATGGGCTCCACAGCATTGAGGAATAAATTCAGCTATAGAAGATGTTTATCTGAAGCTGCTGTGGCAAAATTTAAAGAGAACATTTGGTCATCATTCCCAACAATGCCATATCTAAATTCAAATGAGGATTTCTCCCATACGCAGGTTGATGACCTTGTGACTAGCACTATGGCCACACTGCGTTTGAATCTTGATAATGCCGCCCCTCTCAAAAAGAAAGTATTCAATCTGAGGAGGATGGCTCCCTGGTATAGTTACCAAATCCGTGCCTTGAAGCAGACATCAAGGAAATTAGAAAGAAACTGGCGTTCCAGTAAGTCAGAAGAGTCTCACAGAGCCTGGAAAGACAGCAGAGAGTAATATGTACACCTTCTCGTCAAATTTTGACAGGTCCTTTGATCTTAGTTAACCCCTCCCCTCGAACGATCTGATTGGTTCTTTTTCCCCGCCCAGGCGAAGAGGTAACAACCAATGAGATCATTCGAGGGCGGGGTCGAGTAAAATGGCGGCAAATTCATTTTGAGGTTGTTGGTGAAAGAGGGAGGACGTGTTTTGTTAGAGTGAAAGGACCATATTGAGTATGTATTTAAAAATGTATTTCTTTACAAAGAGGGAGAACAAAACCATGTGTTTTATTGGTGTGAAGGGGTTACTTAGTAGGGTGTAATTTTCGTCCGTTGTAATGAAAGGAGAGGAGGAGGAGGATACAGAGTGTTTCTTTTCAAAACAACCATCATGTGTTTTATTGGTGTGAAGGGGTTACTTAGTAGGGTGTAATTTTTCGTCCGTTGTTCAAATTTCTGTTGTAATGAAAGGAGAGGAGGAGGATACAGAGTGTTTCTTTTCAAAACAACCATCATGTGTTTTATCCGTGTGAAGGGGTTACTTACTAGGGTGTAATTTTTTGTCCGTTGTTCAAATTTCTGTTGTAATGAAAGGAGAGGAGAGGAGGATATTCCGACAGAGTGTTTCTCTTTCTGTACTCAGGGTTGACTGGAGAGGAGGTAAGTTTTCACCCACCGATCGGTCCGTAGCCAGCCCCCTAGTGTGTCCACACCCCTGAGGTTAAAACCAATCAGATCATTTGAGGGCGGGGACGAGTAGAACGGCGCTCGATTCATATAGAGGTCGACGGGTTTAGAGGGAGAACGTGTATTGCCTTGAAAGGAAAACGTTTTTTCTTTTGCGAGAGTAAGAGAAAAAAAAAAATAAAATGGCTGAAAACATCTTGAGATCAGAGTCTGCTGCCGCGAACACTGTGATCTGCGAGACTCCTGTATCGAGTTATCACGAATTACGTGGAGCTCCGAAGAAGCGGGTGACGTATTTGTGTCGGATTCAGACTCCGGCGCCCGAGGCTCTCCACAGAGAGTGGAGACTGTCGGACGGCGGTGCCTGGGGGTATGTGTTCAACTATACCTGTCAAGAGGTGTGTTTTTACCAGTTGGAAAAAGATGAGGTTTACAGCCCGGCGGGATCGAGAGCGACACTCACCTCAACAGACTGGTCGGCGTTGACGTTGGTGGGTGTAACAAATTTAAAAGTGAACGGTGTGAAAAAAGAAGAAGAGGGCTCATCAGGAGCTCCGAAAAAAAGAATTGCAGCCCACGTTGTGTGGGAGACCAAGAACACCCCGTCGGGTCGATGGTACTACAGAGCCGCCCGTTGGGTGAGTGAAGGGTGTGAGGACGAGTTTGTGTTGGAGTATTTCAACAAGAGCTGCGGAGTGTTTCAGAGATGTTTGCACATTCCGTTCAAGAACTGGCTGAGTGTGATGGAGGAATACACGGAGAAAATTAAGACTCTGTTTGCGAGCAGTCAGAGTTTCAGAGACATTCTGCTGGTGAGAAAAATTCTGGTGTATTAGACCCCACCCCTTCCACGCCATAGGTCTACGAATAACCCCTCGGCCTCCTCCTCCTTCTCCTCCCGACCAATTCTAACACAGCGTGCAAGTCACTCCTCTCATCCATACTTTAAAAGGAACGAGGAGAACGAGAAGTTAAAACCATGTCTTTCATACCCACAACGCTCTGTCCGCCGAGTCCTCGTCCTCCTGGGACGCTGACTTTGCGGCCTCGCAGGAAAAGACATCTGACCCGGATCGCTCCTTATCCGTCGATCGGATATCACACAACGCCGTCAAACTCCCCGACGGCTACGCAGATTGCTCCTGACACACCGCCTTCCCTGATGGCTACGCAGATTGCTCCTGACACACCAGCTTCCCCGCAGGCGAGCCAATCTTCAACGGAAAGCGCGGCGGAGAGAGGGGATGCGACCGACGGACTGTTGTCCGCCGTTCTTTTGAACACGGTGAAAGCCGTGGTCTCTCATCTGTTGAACCACGTCATCTCCATTTTTCGTTCGGAAATCTGCTACGGTTGTATCACCAACCACCCCAGTCAGAGGGAGCACGAGTGTCTGGAGGATGAGCCGGACTACTTCTACCTGAAGTACTTTGAGCAGGTGAACGAGAGACTTTGGACGGCTAAATTTGTTCCCGCCATCGCCGCGGCCTTGAAAAATCGCTCCATCCACGTGTCGGGTGAGAGGATCCAAGGTCTGGCAGAAGCCTTTCTCGACGATCTGAAATTCAACAGGCGTGTGAAGGAGAAAATTGCCGACCTGTACGACAAACTGGTTGAAAAAGGAAACGCTCTGGAGTTGAAAAGCATCGAAGAAGCCTTCACCTTGTGGAACGGCGGAGAAGAGTTGAAGTCATGGGGGATTATTGTGGAAAACTGACGCCGCATTTGAAGGATCACTGGACTACCGGCCGGTTAGTCTATATTTTAGAAGGGGTGATTGAAAACAGAACAAATGATATTTGTGTCAATGAAATGAGAAAGAGGCTGGACTCGGTTCGAAGTCACGCTGGACCCTTGTGGGGTTTGCTCATCATGGTAGCCTCGCAATTCACGGACGAACGGTCATTACCCGAAGCATTTGGTGAACTGATCAGAGAGATGAACTATGACAACGTGGATCACCTGTTTATGATATATGCTTTGATTGTAGATGTCATAAATCAACGTGTAGAAAACAGTGTGCCTACACACGTCTCGAGTGAATTGTTGAAGCTGCATTGTGTTATTAGAACCACCATCGGAGCCTCGGTGATGAGGACAGCCCTGTACAGCCTCGATGTTTGAATATTATAATGTGTGTGTGTGTGTGTGTGTGTGTGTGTGTTGATCCATCATATATTTTCAATGTATTTTTTGATCCATCATATATTTTCAATGTATTTTTGATCCATCATATATTTGCAACGTATTTCTGATGCTTTATACAAAATAAAAAATTGTATTAAAAAAAGTAGAGTCTCGCTGATTTTTTTCATAAACTCTGGAGAGGCGCTGGTGTGAACATGTCTGAGAAAAGCGTTATGAAAAAAGCATATTATAACCCGGTTCACCCGGGCAGCTTTGGAGGAGCGGACAGACTCCGCAGAGCCTTGCAAGATGAAACGGGTAAAAAAGTAAATGTGGAAAAAGTTAAAGAATTTCTATCAGAGCAGGATGCTTATACTCTGCACAAGCCGGTGAGAGTAAATTTTCCTAGGAATAGAGTGTTTGTGCCACGACCGATGGCTCAATTTCAGGCCGATCTCTGCGATATGCAGGCTTTGGCCGAGCACAACGACGGTTATCGTTATCTCTTGACGGTCATAGATGTATTTTCCAAAAAGGCCTACGTGAGAGTTTTAAAGAATAAAAGCGCCTCGGAGACTGCGAAGGCTTTTGAATCTGTTTTCAAAGAGAGCCGGACCCCGGAAAAGTTACAAACGGACTCTGGTAAAGAATTTTTCAACAAGAACCTCCAGAGGCTGATGAAGAAACACAAGGTGAAACATTTTGCCACGGCCAGCGATCTGAAAGCTTCGGTGGTGGAAAGATTTAACCGCACGCTGAAAACTAGAATGTGGAGGTATTTTACAGCTAAAAACACTCGTAGATACTTGGAGGTTTTACAGGATTTGGTGAAAAGCTATAACAACAGCTACCATAAAAGTATAAAAATGACCCCTCAGCAGGTGACCGAGGAAAATACCTCTTGAGTTTTTCAAAACCTGTACGGTTCTTTTCCTCTCAGATATAAAGCCAGGTTTAAGATGAACTTGAAACAGGGGGACACGGTGAGAATATCCCGACTGAGGGGAAAGTTTGATAAAAAATACGAACAGAGCTTCACCGACGAGCTATTTACAGTGTCTGAATGCATACCGCGTCTACCGCCGGTATATAAACTGAAAGACTACGATGGAGAATCTATCGAGGGCACTTTTTACGAAGCCGAGTTGCAAAAAGTATAGACGGCTCCCGATAAGCTCTATAGAGTGGAAAAAATTTTAGCCAGGAGGGTGGTGGGGGGTGAAAAGCAAGCCTTGGTGCGCTGGAAAAATTTGGCCCGAAAAATTCAACAGTTGGATCAGAGCCGACGATCTGAAAAACGTATAAGACAAAACCCGCGAGCCGTCCGTGTACGCACTTCATCTTTAACCCTCGTACGGATTGTACAAAAAATCATGAACGGGGCGGTTAGCGATGGTTTTTACATCACCCTTCCCTCCAACGCCAGCCGCGACGTCTTTAAAAATAATACGGCCTCCGTTTTCCAGGTGGATTTACCTCAACACATTGATTTAGAGGGCCCGTGGCAGGTGGCCTTGACGGAAATTTCATACCCGCACACCTGGTTTAACGTACCGAAAGGCGCGGGCTACTTTGATTGGAAAAAGAAACCTAAAGAGGATGAGGAAGCGGACGAAGAGGTGAAGGCCGTTCTTCTCATAAAGAGAAAAGAGAACGTGCAGGTAGCGGCTGTTGCGAGCTCTTCCAAGAAAGAGACGGCGGGTCGTCGTCAAAGAATTACGGAAGGTTATTACAGAAGTGCCGAGCAATTTGCGGACGAGTTCAATACGTTTCTTAGACGTATCGAATCAGACGTTAAACTAGTCTTTAACGACGTTCACAAGAAATTTGAATATCACGCCGGGGGTCAGTTTCATCTTCGTTGTTTTCCGCCCATGGCTTACATCCTGGGTGTAAAGCCCGGAGAATGGATCAAGTTTGAATCGAAGACGGCTCCTTATCCCGCGGATATAAAAGCGGGCATGTACCACCTCTACTGTTACACAGACGTGGTACAACACCAGGTGGTGGGTGACGCTTACGCTCCTCTCTTGAGAATCGTCGACGTGCAGGGAACGTTCGGAGACGTGGTCACGCAATATTTCAACCCCGCTTACTATCTGCCCGTGGCCAAGAACCACATTGAAAACATTCGGATAGAGATTAAATCAGATCAAAACCTACCCGTCGATTTCACCTTCGGCAAGACTGTGTTGAAATTACATTTCAGGCCCATCAAAAGTCTTTCCGGTGTATAAAAAAAAAAAAAAAAAAAAGATTCAGGGTCTCAAAACAGACCCTCACCGTTTTGTGAGTTATTACGAAAATCAAGTAGGGGGAGCGCTGCCTGGCTTTTACGGATCCCCCGTGATGTACGGGAGAGGTATAGGCTCTGTATTTAGCAAGTTATTTCGTTTTGTAGCGCCTTTGGTGAGAAAGGGTTTTGCGTTCGCTAAACCTCACATCAAAACGGCGGCCAAAAACATAGCCTCCGAAGTGTTTACCCGCACCGTGGGTAAATTATCCAGCGGCGGCGGGGGAGAGAGCCCCGGATCTCAAGAGGGCGCCGGAGGTATCATGGTTTTGGCTAAAAGACCTAGGAAGAGACCTCCCGGGGAGCGTGTTGTTTCAGGAAGGCCGAGGGTAAAAAAACGCAGAGGAGGCCCCAAGAAGAAATCAGTCGGAAGAAACCGTCCTAAAGGGAGGAACTCGCGCTCCGGAGATATATTTCATTAGGAAAATAAATATAAAGGATGGCCTTATTACACCACAAATCGAGCGAATGCAGTATGGCGGAGCTGGATTTATTTTCAGCCCCCATGACCCAGCTATCTATCGATGAAAAACTCTATACGGAGGTTTTGCCTTTGTCCGCGATTACGGACGGCGGCCCCATAGAATTTTTTATACCGGGAGACGGTGACAAATATCTGGATCTGAACGACACTTTGCTGCACCTGAGGTTAAAAATCACCAACACGGACGGTACAGACTTGGCCAACGACGCCCGCGTAGGCCTGATCAATTACCCTTTGAATACAATTTTTACTCAATGCGACGTTATTCTGGGAGACAGATTGATATCGCAATCCAGTGCCACTCACCCCTACAGGGCAGTCATAGAAACCTTACTAAACTATTCGGAAGACGCCTTAAAAAGTCAGTTCAGCGCCGGGTTATTCTACAAAGACACGGCGGGTGCTATGGACTCGGTGGTGGTAACCAACGGACCCAACAAAGGCTTGTGTGAGAGGGCCGCTTTTACCTCCGAGTCCAAAGAGGTCCACCTGCTGGGACCTCTCCACGCCGACATATTTTTCAGCGAGAGGCTTCTTTTGAACGCTGTGGATTTGAGAGTCAAGCTCACCAGAGCCAGCGACGCCTTCAGCCTCATGTGCGCCGGTGACGCCACCTATCGTTTAAAAGTGCTGGGAGCTTCTCTGTTTGTGAAAAAAGCCACCGTGGCCCCCGCGGTGCGTTTAGGACACGCCGCGGCCTTAGCAAAGGGAAACGCTCTCTATCCTTTGGCCCGGGTGAACGTGAAAACTTATTCCATCCCGGAGAATTCTCGAATATGTAACCAAGAGAATCTATTTCTGGGGACCATGCCCAAATACTTTGTTTTGGCTATGGTGCACCACGAGGCTTTCACGGGGAGAAGAGACCTGTCTCCGTTCAATTTTGTCCACAACGACGTATAATACATGGCCTTGTGTCGCGACGGCCGACAAATTCCGGGCAAAGCTTTTCAACCTGAATTTAATCGAGGCGTGTCCGTCAGAGAGTTTTACAACATGTATACCGCCACGGGGAGACATTTGAAAGATTTACCTCTAAGCATCAACAGGGTAGAATTTGAGCAGGGCTACTCTCTGTTTGTCTTTAACCTCAACGACGCCTTATCCCCCGTTTCCAACGGAAATTTGAGGCTGGAAATGAGATTCAGGGCGCCGTTACCTCATACCACCACCCTGATCGTTTACGCTTGCTACGAATCTATTTTGGAAATCAACTCCAAGCGACAAGTGTTGGTGGATTACTACTAAAAGTCAAAAATGAATAATCTTCAGCTGGAAAGTCTCATGCATCGTTTACTGGGAGATGTTTTCTGCGGGGTTTGGGCCTCGGATCAGTTGCCTTTACTGACGTCATCTTTTACACGCCCTGCCTACATGATTGTGAACACACATCCGGGACACATGCCCGGAGAACACTGGCTGGCCCTTACTCTGGAAAAAGATGGAACGGGGACTTTTTTCGACTCTTTTGGATTCCCTCCTGATTTTATATACTACCCTAGAGACATTTTAGCATTTTTAGAAAAACGATGCAAAACAGTGTCGTATCACGGCAGACAGCTGCAACACACCTTGTCTACGGCCTGCGGCCAGCATTGTGTCTATTATTTATGTCACAGAGCCTGCGGTTTAACTTTTGAAAATGTTTTATCTTTGTACGGCGGTGAAGACGAGGCAATAAAAAATGATGACACGGTGACTCGTTTTGTGAAAAAATATCAAAGCTGTACGAGGAGTCGTAAAGACTGTCACCACACCGTCTGCTCTTTACAAATGTTTAAAGATTGTCACAAGCTGGATAAGAAATAAAAGACGCACAAAAAAAAAAGAAAATGGTCTCGAGCCTTTTATTTTTCAACTATAAACTTTATTAAAATTCAAGCCACGGACGTTTATGTATGCCTCTATGTTTCAGCATTTCTTTATATATTTCCCCCGTCAGAGTTGTTTCTCCACCGTCCTCATCGTCTCTTCTCTCTTTGGGGGGCGTGATCCATCTTGGGGAGAGGATGATTTTCTTCCGAGCGGTTTCCAAAACACCGCTATCTTCCTCTACCTCACCCCCCGTTTTGAGTAGGTTGTATTGTTTGCGAGCATGAGGGTTTTTCACGGAGGATAGGGGAACGTTAACCTCCTTTAGAGTATTTAAAAAAAACCTCCAACCCTTCGGCGGCGGACTGTAGATTTTGCTAGACGAGGACAAATGTTTTAACAGGTCCACCATATGAGAACCTCTCACAGCCGTTCCCCCATACACAAATTCACCGTTTGGAGTCCACCCGCCGGTGCTCTCGCTTAATTTCTTCATGATATAGGAAGCATTTTTACGATCGCGAGGAGCGAGGTTTTGCAGTACTTCGGAAACCGTGCTGTCCTGTTGTTGTTGTTGTTGTTGCTGTGGCAACGGTTCCGCCTCTTCTTCTTCTGCAGCGGCATCGGGCGCAGGTTGTCTCTTCACCGCCCCCTCTCTGTCGTCTTGTTTGACGAGGGTGAGATATCTTTGCAACAGTGCGCTGTATTTTTTAATTTTCACGTAAGGGCTTAGTCCCGACTCGTTTAATACAGCCCTCATTTTTTCATCCAAATCACTTTCGGCCTCACGTCTCATGGTTTGAGCCGGAGTTTCCGTACCCAGAACGACCGTGGGGCCTGACGTCTGCTGCAGTTGGTTCAGCTGCTGAGAGTTTAGCAGAAACATCTTCTGGCTGGTTTTCTGACTCATGATTTAGTTTTTGCGAATCAGACCGCCGAGAAGCTGACCGAACATGGGCACCACGGCAGAGAGCAGAGGCAAAAGAAAACCTCCGGTCTGTTTCATCAAAGCCCCTCGTTTTCTCTTCAAACTAGTTTTTTTGTCCGCCAGCAGCCTGATAGTTTTCTTCCTGCTATTGAGTTTTTTATATTGACAAGCGTTCAACGGCACGTTTCCTTTCAGCACGTTTAAACAAAGCTCGCTGAGACACTGAAGAAAGTCTGTGGAACAGTGCCGGAGAATATCTTTACGTTTCAGCGGCGTGGCTCGACTCAAGGCCCTCAGTAGAGGAGCGTTCCTTTTTATACGCGCCGACATACTGTTTTTTTGTTTTTTTTCTCCCAATATGTAAATTATGTCACTTTGTTTTTGGCAAATAAACCACCGGCCACCGGCGAGGTAGTATTCCCGACCTGAGTCTGAATCTTTCTGGGCAGGTGGGTGTGAGGTCCACCAATAAATAACCGAAAGGATCTCCAGTAGCGTCTTCAAAACTTTGAATAAAAAAATCTTTTTGACCGGGATATATTTGTTGAGCCAATACGTTGATTTGCAATTTATCCCGCGGGTTCTTAAACAGCACCAGGTAATTACTGTTTAAGCTGATGGTGCGACTGTATTTACCTTTGTAAAATACATTTTGGGTCAGCAGCATCACGCTCATATTTTTATGATGTCTGTATTGCGTGAAAATTCTTACCACTTCCGGATGATCCGCCGCTTGTAATAACACATCGTCTAATATAATAAGATGGTTTTGTTGAGGGGGAAATAATTGAGCGTCTTCAAAAGAGTCCGGCAGTCCTTCGATAAATTTAATATTTTTATTTTTCTTCTGCAGTTCTTCGTACATGCTTTGATAAGAAGTATAAATCCATACAATATTCTCAGGTACACGGTTCATCACATGTTGACAATTTTCCAATACATTTTTTACAAAAAAGGTTTTTCCACAACCGCTGGGCCCCACAATCTGACATGAAAAGGGTAGGACCAATCTAGGATCAAAATCAATTTCTTCAACAAAGTGTGACATTTCTCTTTTTAAAAACCAAAAGGCAAAGTACGGCCGGTAGGCAGCAACCGTCTCTTGTCAAACACAACGCGAAACTTTTTCTGAAATGAAGAATTTTTTAAGAGAAATCCCCTTTTGTCTCTTACAATGTTCTGTTGGGGGGTTTGAATGAACCCCTCCCCCTCCTCCCCACCTTCACCACGCTGTAACACGTAGCTCTCCACCAGTTGTTTGACGCTGTCAAAGTTGACTCTTTGACAGCTGTCATGCGTCTGCGTAATACCTTTGACTTTGAGCACCGCTTTTTTCTTGTTCCTAGTTTGATAGGCGTAGCTTTTAGGACCGGCTGCGACAAATTCTTGAATGCTGTCCCCGTCTAATTCGTCGGTCAATTCTCCCAGGTAGTTACCCAGAGGCAGTGTGTTTTGGCCCTCTCTAGTGGTGTAAATGAGGCTGTCTGTGTCAAAATAAAGAACTCTGTCCTGCATCTGTTCCAAGTAACCGTACAATTTTAATCTGCCGTAGGCCGTGGTGAAAGCGGCTACAAACACATTGTCTACCTTGTTGGGAGGGGCGATGTAGCGCTCTCCGTGCACCCACTGGATCAGAGCCACTCTGTCGTTGATAAAGCTAAAGTATTTGATTTTGTGCTTTTCTGAAAACATGAACGAGAAAAACTCTTCGGGTTCTGTGATGAGAGACGTCTGACAGAGGTTATTTCTCTGAGCAAACTTTCCCCAGAAGCTGTTGAGACACAATTTAGAAATTTGTCTCTTTGCCGGATTTGGTTTAATTTGGGAGGCGTCCAGCAAAATACCCTGACGCGTCTGATACTCCCTGACGTATCTCTCCCTGCTCTCCTCATCTACGACCTCGGGCGGGTAACCCGAAGCCTCCTGTTTACCTTTCAAAAACGTCTGCATGTACTTTAGAAAGACGGCGTCGTCCCTGCGCTCAAAACGCCACACTTCTGTGATCTTGGCCAAACGATAGCCCATCTCCAAAGCCTTGTTAAACTCTGTCGTAAACCACACCCCCTTTAAGGCCCTGGCCTCGTCACTGTGAGTGCACGCCCCCTGCTGAAAATTCATCTCCGCGCAGGCGCGGCACAGAGTAAACACAAGCTTACCGGAAAGAGTTCTGTACGGTAGAACGGGGAATAGCAAACCTCTGGGCGGATACACTACGGCTTTGATTAGCCCAAAGTAGCTGCTGGGGTGTTCAAAATCTTTAAGAATTATTTCAGGGTGACCCAGAGGATAAGGGAAACTGCAATTTACATAGGGATACAGGGAGGTCACATCCACGTAACGGATGGTCTCGTCAGGCTCGGCCGTGTGCCTCAGCTTCACGGCACACGTCCTGCCTCCGTACAAAGCCTCGTGAGGTGACAGAGGCTCAGGAGCGTCATAACGTGTGAGAAACTCTTTCACCCCCTGGTGTGTGTTTTTCATCTCCGCCCACCTGTGTTCCCACATGACTATGGACGTGACGCCGTGCTCCGAACGCAACCTCTCTAATCTACTCACTGTGCTAGAATAGAGCTCCTCAAATGTTCTCCCTGTGAGAGGAGAGCGTTCTTGAACTTGGAAACAAAGTCGACATCCATGGAAGAAGCAGCCTAAATATTCAAAGATGTACTTAACGCCTCCTGCTTCAGCGTAACCGTCTACAAAGTACTTTCCCAGCTGTTTTTCCCCGGCGTTCATAGCGTGCTGTATAAAGATGCCGCGGGTGTTAGAAACCCATTCTAACCACTGTATGCTGTCGTGCGAATACGATTTAAACTGACGTTTGTAATGATCGGGCGGAGGAATGGCTAAGGTTCTGGGCTTGAGAAAATTTGTGAGAAATACTTTCATGCAAGCTGAGGCTATGGTTGATCTGCTGAACGGATCTACACCTGTTTCCTGAATAAAACCGTTTCTGAAAACGGTACAAGCCTCAGAGAGAATGTCCACATCGTTTTGACAATAAAACAGCGCCTCTTTTTCAAAGTTAAAGACCCCGCCCCTCACCGTGTCGTACCAGGCCTCAAACTCCATCTTCCCTGCGGCTGTCATGCGCTCTGTGCAGTAGTCTTCGGTCGGAGGATAAGGGCCTTCGTACTTCAAACGCTGCTCAGAGCTGAAAGCATGAGGAAAATAGCCTTTGGTTTTATCAGCAAAACCTAAAGCTTTGGGCATGGCGGAGAGAGGCATAGCCAGAAAACTCAGCGAATCTATGTATTTATGGCCGTAATCGGTTTCTGAAAAACAAATCACTTTGCTACCCTGCATGATCAAGGAGGGTTTTATGCCCAGATCAATCATGGCGTTGAGGACCAAGTAGCTGTCAAACCCTTTAGCATTATGCGCTATAAAGACGGCTTTCTGATAAGAGGCCGTTCTGAAATGTCTGACAAACTCCAGAGCGCACGTCAGGCCGTGGGCGTTCCATCTGACCCCGTCTAAGGTTTTCGTGCACACCAGATACGGCACGTGCACGCCCTGCTCGTTCGTGAAGGTTTCAAAATCGTAAAAGACAATTTTTTGATTATGATCCGTGTCCGCCTGTAAAGACTGCATGTAACACAGATGCTTCCCTCTCCCTGACCCCTCCTCCTCCTCCCCCTCACCGATGACCTCACCGCAAATTTTGCATTTGAATTTTTGACACACATGAGGTTTACTCTTGCCGTTCATGGCGATGTACCACAGTCTGTGACATTTTTCACACTGCTTGTACATCTCACATTGACTAACGTACGAACCAGCACCTACCCTCTCAACAGGCTCCTTGTGTTTACTCAGACAGTAAGCGGACCGACACGTTCTGTTACAATCTACACAAAGGACGGGCTCGAACCTGACTTTACAACACGAGCCGTCCAAACACACGGAGCAGCGCCCAGAACAGCGGTGGCTGCAGACGCTGTCGTATCCTGTGTAACAGTGCTCGCACACGTGACGGGCTCCTAGAAAAGATTGTACATTTTTTATACCGTAATAGTGATTCTGGTTTAAAAACATGAACACAGTTTTTTCTTTTCTAGGGTTAGGGGTAAGGAATTTGGAGAGGGCTCGTGTGCCTTTGTTTCTATAAAACACTACAATTTTACAATCCAAGGCCTTCTCAAACTTTGAAACATCATCAAACGTCACCTCCGTCTGATCATCAAAACCTACAGCCGTCTGAAACTCTCTGCCCTTTCTCTCAGCCTCTCTATCGCAGAGATGGGGATGCAGCAGGTGTGCCAAATTAATAGCAAAACACATTTTGTTGCGGGGATTTTCCACCACGTACAAAAATCTTCTCCTCTTTTTCAAAACCTCCTCATCCAACATTTTATCTACGCTTCTCTTGCCTCCGCCTCGAGGGTTGCGTATCAACTGCACCACTAATTCAAGACCGGCGTCCGTGATGACAGACATGTTGGACTGAACCAGCTCGTCCAGGAGATTCTGAAAAGTGGAGAGACCATCGTCAGCGTTCTCAGATCTGACTATTGAGGACACGGTTTTGCTCAGTCTGTCCCCTCTCAGCTCCATCTGTACAATGTCACGAGGTTGCGCTTGCGAGAATGCTCTTTCAAACAGATTGTGAGCGGCCCCCATGACAGAACCGTAAAATTCTCCATAATCGGGTATGCCCGTCGGAGTCGGAAAATGTAAAAATTGCCTAATTTCTATATTATTAAATCTGTTTCTAATCACAACCCTCTCCCCCTCCCTCTCCTCTTGCTCTACCTCTCTACCCCCCTCCCCCTCCCTCTCCTCTTGCTCTGCCTCTCTACTCCCCTCCCCCTCCCCCTCCCTCTCCTCAGCCCCTGAAAGTACCCCTGCGTTTCCTCCCTCTAACAGCTGTACAGCCCTGTCTATAGCATTCAAACACTCTGCATGTGAAACAACCGGTGGAGAAGGTGAATCAACCTGAGAGAAATGAGGAGAGACGGGGGGCACAGTCGCAGAATCATTTTCAAGGTTCAGTTCGTTTATTATAGAACGAAGATCGTTTACAGCGTTGTTCAGAGTTTCAGGGCGATTCAATTCCTCTATAGCAAGGTTTATGGCTAGGAAAGGGTCGTCTGAAAATCTCCTACCGTCGGCACTCTCTTTTTGTTCCATGTCAAACCTCATACGCCAGCTCATACAGTCTGTCCAGAAATCTGTCGAGGTGTCGGCAGGGTATCCTCCTGCAGCTTGGCGACGGCGTCCTAATTCTTGTTGACCTATGGGAGGACCTCCTTCCCTCGTAGGACCTCGGTCTCCTGAATGAGGTTGATCTTGCTCTCCTGAGCGGGGACCTGCTGCTGCTGCTTCTGGAGCGCGAATTCCTCCTCCTCCTCTTCTCCTTTCTATAGTCTGAAAAATAAATAAATAATAATATATCGCTCTGTTTCACTGTTCATGCTGCTCTACAGTTTGAAGTACATGCTGATGTAAAATATATATAATAATATAATATATATATATATATATATATATATATAATAAATAAATAAATAAACTTACATTTTCTTCTGCTAGCGGCGGAGGAAGAAGAAGAAGAAGAAGAAGAAGAAGAAGAGCGGGTCCTTGACTCCTTGGCTCTTTTCCTAGATTTTCCTCGAGCTTCCTCCGTTCTTGAGACCTCCGGGGCCTGGAATAGTTGTTTATCCCCGTATGGTCGCGGTTCTTCAGCCGTGGCTTTCCGGGAGCCTCCGGCCTCTGGAGTTGTCTCCGGTACGGGCCCGATCACGGCTGCTGGCGCGGGAGAACTTTCTCTGAAAGCTCTCTCGATTTCGTCCAGATCTAGTGCACAAACTACCGGGAATAAATATCGTAAAAATAAAAATAATAATGTAAATATAATCTCGATAAAGACGCCGGACTTACCCGCAGGAAAATCGCCAAAAGCCAGACACTCCAACTCACTCTCTAAAACGCCGTCTGTAAAAACAAGTCTTTTAAGAAAATATACACATCACAACAAAAAACTTTTCAGTAATAATCAATTAACTGCGTTGTCTTAAATCACTTACCGCTGTTCATGTCTTTTCTTTGTTAGCTCCGAGCGGTCAGCTGATCACAACTTCTCAATAAACAGGCCAGGGTCGTTGTGGCCATCCTGATGCATCTTGGGTATTTTAAGCCCCTTCCTGTCCAGTAGTTGTAAATCATCCGCGATTGATGGTCAAGCGAGTGTTTTTTTATGGTAAACGCAGATCCCCTTACCCTTTCATTCACGCTGTTTTATGATATGTAACAAACAAATTACAGTCCCTCCAGACTCGAGCTGATAGATAAGCAAAACTTTTTTTTTTTTTTTACCGAGTGTAATCAGACTCGGGGTCTTGTCCTTTTTTGGAATGAGAAGACTGACTTGTTCTTTATAGGTTTACATCGAGAGACCAACAACTTTCAGATTAATCTAAAAACAACTCTTATTTCACAAACACAAACACACTATCTTGTCTGAGCCTGGTTCTGCTCGAGGTTTCTGTCTTTTAAAGGAAGTTTTTCCTTGCCACTGTTGCCCAGTGCTTGCTCATCGGGGGATCTGTTGGGTCTCAAAATAAATACATTTATAAAGAGTTTGGTCTAGACCTGCTCTATATGTAAAGTGTCTTGATGTAACTTTGTTATTATTTGGTGCTATACAAATAAATCTGATTTGATTTTGATTTAATGTGAAGACAGAGTCCTTAACCTTTCATTCACACTGTTTTTTAAGATATGTAATAAACAAGACTCCAGAGTCAAGCTGATAGATATGCAAAACTTTCTTGTCCCTAGACTCAGCGTCCCCTGTGTTTATCAGGTGTGAATGAGAAAGACTTGTTCTTTATAAGGTCTGCATCAAGAGAATAACAACTTTCAGATTAATCTAAAAACAACTCTTATTTCACAAACACTCTGTCTATCTTGTCTTGTCAAGACCTTTTATGTTTTTGAAAGTTTTGTCTAAAGAGAAACACAAATTTCAGATTATTTAACACACTCTGTCTATCTTGTGAAGACAGCTTCTTCAGAACTTTGATTCTTAAATTTTCAGATGATTTAACACTATTGTTTTGTACTGCCTCTTTGGAGAGAAACACTCTGTCAAGACCTTTTATTCTTACTTTTATGTTTTTGAAAGTTTTACCTAAAGAGAAACACAAATTTCAGATTAATTTAACATAACCTATCTTGTAATGTGAAGACAGAGTCCCTTAACCTTTCATTCGCACTGTTTTTTACGATATGTCATAAATTACAGTCCCCCAGACTCAAGCTGATAGATGTGCAAAACTTTCTTGTCCCTAGACTCAGCGTCCCCTGTGTTTATCAGGTGTGAACACCTTAGAATCACTGTGCTGTCCTTTCCTGGAATGAGAAGATGGACTTGTTCTTTATAAGATTTGCATCAAGAGAATAACAACTTTCAGATTAATCTAAAAATGACTCTTATTCAACACGCTCTGTCTATCTTGTGAAGACAGCTTCTTCAGAACTTTGATTTAACACCATTGTTTTGTACTGCCTCTTTGTAGAGAGAGAGACAGAAACACTCTGTGAATATATTTTAAATACATACTCAACGTACTCCTTTCACTCTAGTAAAACACATCCTCCCTCTTTCCCCATCACCCTCGAAATGAATCGAGCGCCGTTCTACTCGTCCCCGCCCTCAAATGATCTGATTGGTTTTAACCTCAGGGGTGTGGACACACTAGGGGGCTGGCTACGGACCGATCGGTGGGTGAAAACTTACCTCCTCTCCAGTCAACCCTGAGTACAGAAAGAGAAACACTCTGTCGGAATATCCTCCTCTCCTCTCCTTTCATTACAACAGAAATTTGAACAACGGACGAAAAATTACACCCTAGTAAGTAACCCCTTCACACGGATAAAACACATGATGGTTGTTTTGAAAAGAAACACTCTGTATCCTCCTCCTCTCCTTTCATTACAACAGAAATTTGAACAACGGACGAAAAATTACACCCTACTAAGTAACCCCTTCACACCAATAAAACACATGATGGTTGTTTTGAAAAGAAACACTCTGTATCCTCCTCCTCCTCTCCTTTCATTACAACGGACGAAAATTACACCCTACTAAGTAACCCCTTCACACCAATAAAACACATGGTTTTGTTCTCCCTCTTTGTAAAGAAATACATTTTTAAATACATACTCAATATGGTCCTTTCACTCTAACAAAACACGTCCTCCCTCTTTCACCAACAACCTCAAAATGAATTTGCCGCCATTTTACTCGACCCCGCCCTCGAATGATCTCATTGGTTGTTACCTCTTCGCCTGGGCGGGGAAAAAGAACGAATCAGATCGTTCGAGGGGAGGGGTTAACTAAGATCAAAGGACCTGTCAAAATTTGACGAGGTGTACATATTACTCTCTGACAGCCTAAAACGTATAAAAAAGCTCTCCGCAGTGCTAGAAGTTCATATTACTCAGCACTCATAGAAGAAAACAAGAACAACCCCAGGTTTCTCTTCAGCACTGTAGCCAGGCTGACAGAGAGCCATAGCTCAGTTGAACCAGTGATCCCCTTTTTACTGCTCTAAGCAGTAATGATTTTATTAGTTTTTTTTCAGACAAAATTCTCATGATCAGAGAAAGAATTTATCAGCTCTTGCCTACGTTAGATAAAAATCCCCTTCTGAAGACGGCAACTGCTGAATCAGCTGCGGCGCCTCTTTTACATCTGGAATCATTCTCACCTCTGAATCTCTCAGAGCTAGCTTCTATAGTTTCATCATCCAGACCGTCAACCTGTCTATTAGACCCAGTACCAACTAGCCTCTTTAAAGAGATCTTTTATGTAAGTGAGCCATTCATTCTAGATTTGGTTAATCTGACTTTATTTCTGGGTTATGTACCTCAGGCACTTCAGACACTTCAGACTGCGGTCATCAAACCCCAGCTTAAAAAGCCTAATCTTGATCCAGATGTTTTGGCAAACTATAGACTCATATCGAACCTTCCATTTATTTCTAAAATCATTGAGAAAGCTGTAGCAAAACAACTACACGAGCATCTGGATGGGAACAGTTTGTTTGAAGAGTTTCTGTCAGGATTTAGAGCCCATCATAGCACAGAAACAGTGCTGGTTAAAGTCTCCAATGACATTCTAATGGCCTTAGACAATGGATCAGCCTCCATACTTCTTCTAGATCTTAGTGCTGCATTCGACACCATAGATCATAATATTTTACTACAGAGACTGGAACATGAAATTGGAACTAAAGGAACTGCACTAAAGTGGTTCAAATCCTACTTATCAGATAGACATCAGTTTGTTCATGTAAACAACAGCTCCTCCTCATGTACTGTAGTCAGTCATGGAGTCCCGCAGGGTTCGGTACTTGGACCAATCCTCTTTACGCTTTATCTGCTTCCTCTAGGCAACATTATCAGGAAACACAGCATCAATTTCCACTGCTACGCAGACGATACTCAGCTGTACCTATCAATGAAGCCAAATGAAGTCAGTCAGATAGTCAGACTGCAGGCATGTCTTGAAGACATAAAAGTCTGGATGACTGGAAATTTTTTACTTCTCAACTCTGACAAAACAGAAGTTATTGTACTCGGTCCTAAGCACCTCAGAAAAATACTATCTAATCATCTCATCAGTCTGGACAGCATTACTTTGGCTTCCGCTCCACATGTCCTTTGTCCCTCACATAAAACAAGTTAGTCGGGCAGCTTTCTTCCACCTGAGAAACATTAGGAAAATCAGAAACATCCTTTCTCAGGATGATGCAGAAAAACTAGTCCATGCATTTGTAACTTCTAGGCTGGACTACTGTAACTCATTACTATATGGATGTCCAAACAAATCTCTAAAAGGCCTTCAGTTAATTCAGAACGCTGCTGCACGAATATTAACAGGAACTAGGAAAAGAGATCACATCTCTCCCGTGTTAGCTGCTCTTCATTGGCTGCCAGTAAAATATAGAGTAGAATTCAAAATCCTTCTTTTAACGTATAAAGCAATTAATGGCCAAGCTCCATCATATCTCAGAGAGCTCATAGTTCCTTACTGTCCTAGCAGGCCACTCCGCTCTCTAGATGGAGGTTTACTTGTGGTTCCTAGAGTCTCCAAGAGTAAATCTGGAGGCAGATCGTTCAGTTATCAGGCTCCTCTTCTATGGAACCAACTCCCAGCATCGGTCCGGGGGGCGGACTCTTTAGTAACTTTCAAGACCAGGCTTAAAACTTTCCTGTATGACAGAGCGTACAGTTAAAAAGTCCTCTACTCTTTAGGTATGCTGCTATAGGCCTAGGCTGCTGGTGGAAGGACTGAGCTTCTCTCTCTCTCTCCCCCTGTCACCCTCTCTCCCCCTCTCCCTCTTTCTCTCTAACCTCCTCCTTGCATGCGCTGATAAAAACCATCGTTCTTAAAAAAAAAACCAACAGTTTCACCCAGTTATAAGCATTTATACTGCATTTACTAATCGTGTTCTGCCAAAGTCTCTGTCTCTCCCAGTCCCTCTCCTCTCTCTCCCTGTCCTCATCCTGCAGGTGGTGACTCATCTCCATCCCATGTTCCTGCAACACCAGCTGGTCCCATATTTCATGAATTCTGTATTACAGCTCAACTCCATGAACTTCATGCAACAACATGTTCCTGCCTACACCCCCCCCCCCTCCAATGCCTCTCTCTCTCTCTCTCCCACTCTCAACCCAACCGGTCGAGGCAGATGGCCGCCCCCCCTGAGCCTGGTTCTGCTCGAGGTTTCTGCCTCTTAAAGGAAGTTTTTCCTTGCCACTGTTGCCAAGTGCTTGCTCATCGGGGGATCTGTTGGGTCTCTTTTAATAAATTTATAAAGAGTTTGGTCTAGACCTGCTCTATATGTAAAGTGCCTTGATGTAACTTTGTTATGATTTGGCGCTATACAAATAAATCTGATTTGATTTGATTTGAAAGGTAAATATTACAAAAATGATTGTAGCCCCCCAATTTAACAATGTGATTATGATGCTGCCGATCACTATACCGCCTAAAATCCAATATAATTAAACATTTTCTTTGGGAAGGGAAAAAAGCCAGAATTAAATTAAGTAAACTATGTGCTCCCAAAGCAAAAAGAGGAATGGGGTTACCGGATCCAAGATTGTGTTATTTAACGTTTGTCCAAAGTGTCCAAATTAGCCAAACATTGGAATGAGACAGGAGACATAGAATGGATGGAAATTGAGAAAAAATTATGTCTGCCATTTAATCCGAATGAAAGACTGTCTGAACAAGTCAATACCACAAACCCAATTCTGGTTCACTCTGGGGAAGTGTGGACCAAAATACATCAACTACATAAGCTATCACACTATGTACAAAAGTACACCTCCTTGTGGAATAATCCTGTCATTTGTATTGGAAGAACACCTGTATACTGGAGGCTGTGGCACTCGAGTGGCATACAAACTATAGCAGACTTGTATAAAGATGGTGTTTTTATGTCTTATGCTGGCCTTGCTCATAAATTCAATCTTGTGGGTAAACAATATTTTTGGAAATACCTACAAATGAGAAATTGTGTAACTTCCAAATTTAGAGTCATCACAGAAAATCACATTCTGGATTACCTTGAAATGCAGCTTGAATGCCACACAGCTTCACTATTTTATAGATTAAGCACTTACAATATAAGTGGGGTTTCATCTAATGTGAAGCTGCGGCAGAGGGACCTGAGGGCTGGGTTTACACAAGAGAAATGGTTGGGGATTATTTCAGGGTGTGGGAAATATGTTAGGGAAGCAAGAGGAAAGTTCAGACAGTATAAGATTATACGTCACTATTACCACACAACCAAAAAGACTTCATGGGATGAAACTGATGAGTAACAATCTGTGTTGGAAATGTAGAACAGAGGTGGGGACTTTTCTGCATTATATTTGGGAATGTGCTCTCGCTCTCGTGATGCCATTTTGGGTTCAAGTTGTAGAACTCTTGAGTAGCTGGCCTGACTCCTGATTTATGTTTATTAGGGAATAAACCCCAAATACCTGATGTTTCAAATGTTGTTTTTCTATTATGGTTGGTCTGGTTACCGCATCGAGAATCATCCTCAGACATTGGAAAACAGTTAAACGTCCAGGTATGAAAGAATGGACGGATGCAATGATTGAGACTGCGTCATATGGTTACATGATTAATAGACTAAACGGAAACGTGGAAAGAGGCATCACCTCCTGGGATGATTTTTGGACTCACTTCAAAACTGATTAAGATCCTGGGTAAAGCTTAGGAATGAATAAGTTTCCGCTGCGACTGATACACTTCTTATGCACGGTAAACCATATTTTGTTTTATGTGTGATGTAATTATACTATTCTGTCGTGTTTTATGTGTTTTGTTTTGTTAGGTCTGTACCAAGAGTGGAGGGGATTTGTATGTTTTGTATGTTCATGCAAAAATCTTTTGAAGACCAAATTAAAATTACAAAGAAAAAAAAAAAAAAAAAAAAGAACCAAAACCACTAACTTCCTTTTGCCTACAGTTTTTCTTGTTTTGGGCCATTATCTGTAAATTGCTGAGTACTTTTAAATTATAGCTTACAAATGAGCTCTTATGCTGCAGATTCTCATAGTATTTTCACCATTCAAGGCATCCCGTGACGTTAGAAAATTATGCAATCTACAAAAAGAAGGTTTGAAATTGTTAGAAAACAAATAAAACTCCAAAAATCACAAGACACAGCCTTTTCCTCCCAACAAAAGAAACTGCACAAATGTAGCTTCAGAAAGCAATCCTGCTTTTTCTGCTCTGATCTGCCACACCACCCAGTCATGTCTGCATTACTGACCAGCTGCAGGTGTCTGGTTTATTGACGTTTGTCTCCATTTGTCTTCAGCAGATTCAATCCACTGATCCTGAGGTGATAGGACTTCTCGCAGTTTTTAGGGAGCTGGCTCTGTTTGCTCAGCTCACTTAAAAAAGAGCTGACTCTTTCGGCTCCCAAGTAGCTCCTTAGATATTTTGTTGCTTAAATAGATTTAATACAAAAAGTGAAAAAAGAAACAACATATCAACTCCCAATCAATCATTTAGATCAAAGAGCACATCCCTATGTTCCCGTATTAAAGACTCCCCGACATTCTTCCACCAATTTTGTCTCTACTCTCTACTCTAAATCCCAAATATGACTCAAAGCATGAAAGAAACTCCTTAGGGTTACACCATATTTGCAGAAGAAAGGTGGAAGCATTTAAACAGAACGCCACCAGCCAATACAACACACTCAAATAACAAACTTGGATCCATTGGGAAATAAGGCACAGCTGCTTGGTTCACCAAACTCATATGTGGCATTATAGTGCTACAGTAATTTTGAAGGATGTTGACTGTCACCACACACCAGAATAAAATCCACTGTAGATTGGTACTTCCAGATCCGTACTGTACACACTTCATTGGCCCGCTAATCGGTATGTGCAGTAGGTGCTGCTTGTTTGGATAGGTTGGTCAATGGTTGGAGGCAAGTTATAAGGTAAATATACCCTATTATTTACTCAAATATTTGTCAAGTGCATATGGTGTGTTCGTATCCTGCTGCCCCAGTTGGATGTCTCCAACTGTATGCGCGGACAAAGAGGCAAACACTTTAGATGGTGTTCAGCTTGGCTGCAAGAAATGTTCTGCAGCATCTGCCTCTGGCTGTGGTTATGTTCTTGACCAGAGCTATGCGCCCTCTGCTGACCATTTTAACACACTGCAACAACCAAATAAAAATGTGTATAAGGGTGTCTTTTTTTTTTTACCCATATTTTAAATTTTAAACATATTTTTTACCTTTATTGTAACACTTTACACAAATAATTTATGTGTGGCAGCCTGGCACAAAATAATAAAAATACAAAGATGAGGCCAGCATCCAACATAAGAAGGGGAAAAATTGCAAAAAAAATATCACAATGAGTTAGTTAAACATATTATGACTTATTAGGATCAACACCAAAAGAAGCAATTGCTGACGGAAATCTAACCCAGGCCCTACACAGAGATATACTGAAAACAATTGGATATGAGGTCAGGAAGGCAGCGCAGCTTCATCAGAACATATTAATGGAGGTTCACATGACCCAGCAGATCATGAAAGAATGCAACGAAAATTTCACCCACGAGGTTGTTACATCCTCAGCTTTCAAGTTGACCCTTTCTGTGTGCATATGTACACTGGAGTAAGTGGGAGGAGTATTCCTTTTTATATGGAGGTGAAAATATCTCGTAATTACAACAGGATTTTGTTGTTATGAGAGCTTCCCTCGTAATAACGAAGAAACTTGTAACGACAAGAGCTTCATTGCAAGATAAGGTACCTATTTTTTTTGGAATTCAGTTAATGCAATGCAATATTTTCTTGAGTCATAGAAAATACTTCTATTTGTATTTTTGTATTTGGGGTTATCTAGGTTTATAGCAAAGCACAGTTTGGAGTACAGTACAACAAAAAGGTGTTACAGTAAATATCTACTGTAGTAGCTTTGGCTTGTGTATATTATTGCCTCTTATTAAGTCTCAATCTGGAAGTGATCTTTACTGTGGATTGACTTAAAAAATTTGATGAAAAAAAGGAGTGTAACAATGGCTTAATTCTTTTTGGGTTTTTATTAATTAATAAGGGAGAGACCAAAACATGTGCTCAGTATATACAGGTGCTAAGATCAAAGCATAAACTAAATGAAACAGGGGAGCTTGGATATGTAAATGGAATGACATGATATGACAGTGATAATCAAGCAGCTAGTGACTAACTTGAGAACTTGGGAATGAATGAACAGAAGGTTGTTTGTCAAATACAAGGATTTTTTCTGAGGAAGGAGAGGGTTTGAAGTTAAAATTTGGGTCAACATTTTTTGGTTGCCATGTCTCGCACCACTCAGAACAACCAGCTGCGAAAGCAGATAAGCGGAACCTTACTTTCGGTTGGCAATTTACCTGGCCACGAAAAGGGCAGAGGATATTTCCGACAAGAGCGGCCATGTCGAGGTCCTATGTTGTGGCCTCCCAAACTAGACTGGTCCTCGGCTAAAGTTGCTATTGGTTTGGCTTGTCCCTCTTTGGCGGCGATGTTGTCTTTTGTGCGATTGGCTTGGTTATTAAGTTAATGTCGGAATTATTCTTCTCTTTTCTGATGAAAACAGATTGGAGCCACGCGCCCCAAAAGCGGCTCTGGTTACCATGGCAACTCGAGGCGGTGGAGGCTGAGTGGAGCGCAGCCAAACTTGTTCCGGTCCTATGCAGCCTTGGCTTCAAGTTGAAACTTAGCCCTTGTAGTTTAGCAGCTAAATTCTGATTGCTGAGTTTCTTTTTGTTTTTGTTGCTCCATCAGGTCTCCTGGGGAAGTTCTCTTCAGAGTTTCCCCAGAAGTTCTCTCTCCAACCTTTTAGAACTTCTGCCCTGACAAATTTGTATTGACTTTTTATTGGGGGCCAACCCACGGGCATTGTCCTGTTGTCGGCGCAAATTTGGTCCGATCAAATTTCTCCCTCTAGAATAATGAGGGCGATTTTAACTACACCTTTCATTCACCCAAGTTTGAAATTTTATATAAAACAAAGAGAAATGTATCGTTTTGATGAGTACAGTTTCTCTGCTTGTTGTGGTTACTTCGGTGGACATGGTTTTATCTGATTCACTGTAAAATACAATTAAATTATTATTAGTTAATCACGATATCACAGAACACACAAATGAATGAAGAAAAGAACATTTTCATGCATGTCTTGACTGGCTGTGGAAAATCAGAAATGTATGGCTAGGGACTGTGTATGAAGTCTCTTTTTCTTTTTACAGTTAAAACAAAGCACATAGATTACGGTGCTTGATATGCCATTGGTTCCGGTGGTTTCTCATTCAGGTCGTGCTGTTGATACATAATTGGAATAGTTTATTGTCGGTGTCCGGTATAAATGCTATCTCTGCCAAATTATCGTGTAGAAAAATGGTCTGAACAGCTGGGAAGTCCTCTTCTCGTGGAGGAGTCAGTTTGGCATGTTTGCAGTCTCTTATTTGATCGGAATGTCCAATTTCTTACTATATCAATCCTTGTGTCCCTGTTGGCCTGGATGCATTCCAGAGCAGCAATTTACAGCCATCGCCTGATAATGTTATGCAATTTATTGTTTGGGAAAGCAGGGTCTTTAGATGCCACAATCAGATAAGAGTCCAGGATGGCACTTAGCGGAGATCTTGGAAATCTCTGTTGGAGGCAACAGTCTCTTTGAAACCTGTGTGGGAGATGGGAATCTCCACCTCCCCTTTCCGGATCTCACAACAATCCCCCCCTCGGTCCAATAGACCGGGCAGTTCGTGTCAGTGTGAACCGGTTCCTCTGGAGGGTAGTTCACTGTAGATGCATCAAGGGTGCTGCTAGTTGTCTGAGATGGTTAGCGGGCATGGGTATGTCTTATTGTACGGTAAAGCTGGGGTTCAAGTTTGTGGAAATAAACAAAAAAAGGAGAATCGCTGGGCCAACCACACAGTGGGCCATCGCACCCAGCTATTTAAACTATCAAAAATATATAAAAAGGAAACTAAACCTAAATGACAAAAGAAAAACAAAAAACTGAACTAGTGAAGATCCCCAACCTAAACTGAAATAGCAAACAAGGTAAAAAAAAAAGAATCCCCAGCACAAAAAACTTGCAGGGAAAATAAAAGTGTACTCTCGGGCAGAAACTCAGAAAAGTAAGAGAGAGAGAATCCTTCCCGCTCCTTAAATAGGTCAGCGAATGGTGATTGCCATCAGGGGTGCCTGCAACAAAAGCAAAAGGTGAAGGAAACAGGGAGGAAATACTATGACACTGCCCCCCTCTGGGGCCCCCCGTAACATGGGGTGGCACTAACCACTACGCCACTGTGCTGCCCCCAGGTTTTATATTACATATGAAATTCCCATATGAATCCCAAATTCTAAGTACAATCCATATTTTTGAAAAATAACAATTTGTCTTTGCAACATAGCTCAACAGAAGATAACAATTTCACACCCTGCCGCCACCCCCAACCTGAAAAAATAAAATAAAACAAAAAACCTAATTATCCAATTTATGCTCATTTTCATGGTATTTTTTCCATGTTCCACAATGGTTTCCCTCAACAGATTGTAAAAAAGCAAAGAACAAAAGTTGTGTCTACATTATGTAATAATGCTGAAAACTTGCATGCATTGTGCATTCAGCCTAAGCTCCCCTTCTCACAAGGCCTTCAAACAGAGGAATAGAAAGAGATAGATGAGTTTGTTTTCATCCATATATTAAAAAGAAATTTAGGATGTGCTGTTTGAATATTAATAGGTTAAAAAAAGGCTGCAAGTGTGTAAGACCTCAAAAAATGGGTCGTCAACTCCTTATCTGTCTACAGGAGTTTTTGTGCCCGTGTGGTAAATGATGACTCTCAATCAGCTTTATTTATGGACATCTAACATTTGATTTCCTTGCATGTGTGGGTTGCATGGTTTGTTACCGACATCCGGTGAAAATTTCTTGTTTCAAGGCAAGTTAACAGTAAATTTGTTGTGTACAACTTTTGTTTAGTTTATTTATTTATTTATTTATTTTTACATGTGTAGCATGATGCCACTCTTTCTAAATAAACATTGGTTTTCATACCTGGACGAAGTCTCTTGAGTCTGCATCCAACCACCATTTTAACCCCTCAGGTCACACCTCCTTACATCAGCTAAGTCATTTCTCCTCATGAGCTTTGGGTTAGTGTTATTTTACTTATTTAGTTATTTATTTTTCATTTTTCATTCAACAATTTAACAAACACACCCTAACAATAATCTTTAGACCAATTAAGCAGTATATATAAATATATATACATAAATATATGTATATATATTAGTTGTTGAACAGTAGCTAATGATTATCCTAGATATTTTGCTTTCATTACAACTAAACAAATATGTGAGGTAAGTAAATGTGTGATTTGCTTGTTTCATTTAGTTTTTGTAATGATGTCACAATAGCCAGCTTTGAATGTTGTTTTTTTCCAGAATCACCTTGGTGTGTTGTGAAGCCAGTTGGGGCAAATAATTCTGAACATCCATGTGACAGGGCTCTGACTATTATTTGTATTGCTATGTTTAATCTTTTATTGCTACACGTGGTCCTTATGAAGGCCCAGGGTCTGGGTCCACAGTTCGCCACTATATATACAGTCATGGAAATTATTATTAAATTAATGGACCACCCTTGTTTTCTTCAATTTCTTGTTTATTTTAATGCCTGGTATCACTAAAGGTAAATGACCTGAAGAATACAATGCACACCACTAAAATGCAGCCGATTACTACATACTTTATGTCCTATTTGAAATTCTTAAGGTGAATTGTACTCCCAGGCCATTTCATGTCATCAGCAGGTCAACTAGCATAGCTAGTGACTGCTGTGAATAGGGCAGCTGACAACAAGGGAAAGACCATGTGACAGCTTGGATAGACAGCTGACAGGAGGAAAAGATCCCATAGGTGCTGCCGTGGACTAGCAATCCAAGGTAGCTGTGGCAAGGCGTAACAGCTTTGTCACAACCAGCACAAGCTACAAGTCAGTTAAGGAGAATACCCCAAGGGTCAGCGAGAGCAGGGGTGGAAGATGACTCACAGGCAGACTACATGGTAACAGATACTGGAACGGATAAGAATACGAGTTGGATATGTGACTCAGTGAAGGATAGCGGCACGGACCTATTCTAGAAGTGTGACTAGAAGTGGGCAGAATAGTTTGAAGGCATAGCGAGTGTGGCTGGAGAGAATAAAGACGGTAGATTAGAGGAAGAGCAAGAAGGGATGCAGCTGACATTGAGGTGAACAGGCCAGTTAGAGAGAGAAATATGGAGCAGAAAGCTAGAGTTAGATGGCCGCGGGCAAATAGTAGCAAGGAATGGGAGACAGTCAACAGGGACTTGTCAATAATTCTGAGTAGACTAGGAGGAGACGCAAGTGATAGATTAGAAAAAATGAGGGACAGGATTTACTCTTATAGTGTCGAAAGATTTGGGGTGCAAGATAGAAAGAGGGTTGAAAGAGTACAGGTAGCTAAGTCTAGACGGCAAAGAGAAATTGAGAAATTAGTTAAAGAAAGAAGACAATTAAGAAAGCAGTGGAAAAGAGCTACAGGGGGGAGAGAGAGAGGGAATTCATGTGTTGCAAGAGGGGTTGAGAAGTAGGCTAGCTGTGCTTAGAAGGGCCGAAAATCTTAGGAAAAAGAGAAAAAAGAAAGAATATGTAAGAACAGCATTTTACAGGGACCCGTTCAAGTTTGTTAAAGGGTTGTTTAACCAGGAAAAGGGAGGGCAGCTTAAAGCGAGCGAGCAGAATAGAGTAGTAGGACTTCCACCTGACATGCCACCATTAGGGGAGATAGATCAAGAAATGGATGTTAGACCACCTAGGTGGAAGGAGGTAGAGGAGGTAGTCAGGCGTGCGAAGGCTTCTTCGGCCCCAGGGCCAAATGGAGTCCCCAACAGGTCTATAAAAGCGCACCTGATATCCTAAAGTTTTTGTGGAGGCAATTAAGAATAGCAATAGGAAGAAACAGTATATTCCCAGAGCATGGCGTAGGGCAGGAGGTGTTCTTATTCCTAAGGAGAAGGAGTCCTCAGAGCTGAGTCAGTTTCGTATGATCTCTCTCCTGAATGTAGAGGGGAAGATTTTCTTAAGTGTAGTTGCATGGAGACTAGCTAGTTATTTAAAAAGGAATAGCTTAATAGATACTCCAGTACAGAAGGCCGGAATACCAGGTTTCGCAGGGTGTTTAGAGCACACTAGCATGATTTGGCATCAAATTCAGGCAGCCAAGAGTGAGAAAAGAGATTTGCATGTGATATTCTTGGACTTAGCAAATGCATTTGGGTCAGTGCCACATAGCCTTATTTGGGAGGCGTTTGATTATTTTAGAGTGCCTGGAGTAGTTGTCAATTAAGTAAGAAGCTATTTCCAAGATATCAGACTATGTTTAAGTACGGCAGGCTTTACAACAGGTTGGCAGAAGTTAGAAATAGGTATTATGGCATGGTGTACGATTTCTCCATTAGCATTCACAATGGCAATGGAGGTAATTATTAGAGCCTCTAGGTGGATTGTAGGTGGAGAGAGGCGGCAGGATGGGATGCGCCTTACACCAAATAGGGCATATATGGACGACATGACGTTGATAACTACAACGGTGCCATGTATGAAAATGACTTAATAAAAACTTAAAGTGGGCTAGGATGAGAATCAAGCCTAGTAAGTCTCGAAGTATCTCAATAAGTAGAGGAAGATTAAGTGATTGAAAGTTTGTAATAGATGAAGAAGCAATTCCAATAATTAGGGAAAAACCAGTAAAGAGTTTAGGTAGGTGGTACAAGGCAGATTTGAATGACAGAGAATAGGTAGTGCAGTTTAGGAAGGATGTTGCTGAGGGACTGGATAGAATAGATAAATCAGGACTTCCAGGAAAGTTGAAGTTGTGGTGTTTGCAGTTTGGATTGTTTCCTAGATTGATGTGGCCACTGTCAGTATATGAGATTCCAATATCTGCTGCAGAGAAAATGGAAAGACTAGTAAGCTTTTACATTTGGAAGTGGCTCGGGTTTCCGAGATGTTTAAGCACTGTGGCACTGTATGGGAAAGGCATACTTCAGCTCCCAGTATCTAGTCTAGTGGAGGAGTTTAAATGTACTAAGGTTAGGACAGACCTACTGTTATCTGGGAGTAAAGACGTGGTTGTTAGTAAAGTGGTTCCAAACCCAACCAAGGGGAGAAAATGGAATCCAAGAATGGCAGTGCAGGAAGCAGAAGCAGCTCTTAGCCACACCGAGATTGTGGGTAATGTACGGATAGGCCGGGGAGGCTTGGGGCTTGGCTCAGGCAAACCGGTGTGGAGTAGAGCAGGTCCCAAAGAGAAGAGGAAGCTAGTTGTGGAGCAGGTTCGTAGACAGGAGGAAAGAAAGGCAGTAGAGAATGCATGAATGAATGAAAAAAATATATAGAAATTGAATTGCCTACTTGCTCAAGGAATTAGCCACATGACTGCAAATGTGACAAGACTGAACCCAGGGCAAACGGGAATGGCCATTACTTGTGAGAAGGACGTCATGTCTGCTTTTGAACTTTTCACGCCAGATGCCATCTAGAAAATAATTTTGTATTGCAGAGGGTGGGATTTCCAAATTCTGATTCAGATTTTTGTTGCAAAGGTGAAAGGAAATGTGCAAAATCAATTAAAGTGCATGCTTGTGAGTTATTTTTGTTGTTTTCAGATTCAGAGGAATGCAATTGAATGCAAAAACTACTTAAAACAATTAGCCGATGCAATAATATAGCTAAAACACAAGCCTGTGCAACAACCTGGCACTGCAATGACTTCTGTCCTGCACACTTCAAATTCTCACTGCAGTAATCTGTCATTAAAACTTTAACTTTAAATCATGCTTAGCATTTTAAATCATGCCTAGCATTTTCACCTGCACTGCGATTACTACATACATACTGTACATATTTCATCTATTACTACAAATTTAAATATTCTATTCTTTTTTTTATTCTACATACAGAGATATCTCATTATTCTATTTTTATATTTAAAATTCCTACATGCAACACTGTAGCTACTGCCACTAAGACCTGCAGCCAAACAAAATTTTGTTGTATCTCGGTACAATGACAAGAAAGCTTTTCTTCTTCTATGCAGCACTTCCTCTGGAAAACTTCAACATTATTTCCTTGTTTATCCACTTTGAAAACAAAGGTGAAAGACCAGCTCAGCTCAGCAATCAGAATAGTTTTACAACTCTGGGCCTAATGTCACTGTTGATGAGCAGATGTAAGTTGATGATCTCATTGCTGATCATTGTATTGATTTTATTTGTATAGCAGAAACCTGGCTGCATGCTGCTATGGGCCTAGGCTGCTAGGGGAAGGTCTGAGCATCTCTCTCTCTCTCTCTCTCTCCCTCTCCCTCCCTCCCCTGACAATAACCATGCATCTGAAAAATCACTGTTTCTCCCAGTTCTAAGCATGTGTACTGCATTTACTAACCATGTTTTCCCAAAGTCTCTGTCTCTCCCAGCTCTCTCTCCTCTCTCTACCTGTCCTCAACAGTTTGGTCTCGACCTGCTCTATATGTAAAGTACATCAAAAACCAGAAACTTTAATGGATTATAATGCTTCAAAAATGGAGGTGGATAACATGGTCTAGTTAGTGATTGGCTGCATTAACTATATATGTTGTCGTTATTGCTTGTGAAGAGCTGTTAAGTATTTTTCGCATAAATTGTTATGGCTGTATTGATTTAAAACTTAAATTATGCAATGGGTTCACTAGAACATTGAACATGAGCTCAGTAATAAAAACATGAACACCACACAAATACATATATGTATGAATAAATCTAAAATGTTTTAAAAATTATTTCTCATAAAATTTAATGAAATGGGAAAAAAGTCTTGAACACGCTAAAAGTATCGAACACACTGCCAACCTATGGGCAACAATCCCTTATTTGCTGAGGTTTGGCAGATGCTGTTGAATCCTGTTGAAAGATTCCACTGCCATATGGGAACAATGTTCATTGAGTGAGGTATGTGTTAGAAGTTACTACATAGCACTGTATGTAACAAAATGTGTTGTACTGAAGAACTTTTTCAACAATTTGAGCTACAGTAGCTCCTCTGTTGGATCAAATTGCATGGTCCAGCCTTTGCTGCCATGACCATCAGTGGGCCTTGGCCTCCCATCACCCTGTCACCAGTTGACCAGTTTTCCTTCATTGGGCCACCGTTGGTGGGGGCTGGGAACACCCCACATGACCTGCAATTTTGAAGATGCTCTAACAATTATCACAGTTTTATCCTTGTCGCTCACATCCCCACACTTGCTCATTTTTCCTGTCTTCAGCACATCAACTTAAAGATAAAATGCTGTCTAATATATCACCCACACTAATGTGCCATTGTAGCCATTAATTAATTTTATAAATTTAATCCGTAGGTGATAGCATTAATACAATTTATCGGTATAGATGTAATTATTACAGAAATTCTGAAATATGCTTGAAATGCTGATATGCGTTCCAGACACACATCCAAAGTAAACCAGCTAATATGGAAACAAATCAGCCAAAATTTTGTAAACTTGAATATATTAATTAACTGCTGTAAAAAAAAAAGCTGTAAAAGAAGATTTAATGTCTGTAGTAAATACAAGACTGTAGCATTTGAAAGATAGCATTTGGGGGAAGCAACGGCTCTAACAAAATGGCGGAGTTGATTCAGGCAGCAGCAATAACAGCATGATGAGTTTGCACATGACGCCTTCAAGCCACTCAAAGCTCCACTTAGAGCATCTGATGTCGTTCCTTCACCTGCCAAGTGGATAGCAGCGCTCAAATAATTCATTTTAAAAAGAATGACCATAGAGCCCAAAAGAGAAAAATAAGGGATGACCATAGAGCCCAAAAGAGAAAAATAAGGGATTCCAGCAGATTGCAAGTGGACCCCATGGGAAATGGTAGTAGCTTTTTTTTCCCCGATTGTATCCACCAGCCTCATGCTGCAACTATCTGGGCTGTGACGTTCCAACAAAAGTACAAGTCAAGGTAAATCTCAAGTCCAATGAGAGAGGAGAGATGCACAAGACAGAGAGGGAACCCCCCCCCACGCTCTAAAAAGAACAGTTTCCATTAGTCTTTCTTGGTTGTGACAACTTAATTTAAAATTACATTTAACCAACAAATTGTATTACTTTGGGTAAATTAGCTTTTCCTTTTCAGTCTAAGATTCTATTAAGCATGGCTTACTTACTTCATTGTTTTATGTATTCCTTAAACATCTTAAATAAGTGTGACCACCTTCAAATCAGTTTCCATGGATACATACTGTAACAACAAACGCCAAGTAGTACCATAGAACTTTACAAGTGTTACAACAAGAGACTGACTGCAAGTGACTATAGTAACATAAGTATAATTGTCACAAGTAAAAGCCCACATTATTTATTTCAAAAACACACATATTCTCTTTGGGCTATAATATGGACATATTTCTTTAAACAAGACCATTGTTTTGTCCACTCTCACAACAGGAGAGAACAGCATAACATTAACTAACCTGACAGAAACATTCTCACTTTTTGGTTCCTTCTTCAGAACAAAAGCAATGCTATCTGAAAAAAATGTGACAGTGATAGATCTGAGATTTTTAGAAAATTGGGTTTTTCAGAGCTATGACTTTAGTAATGCAGCTCAGCCCATAGAGGCCAAGGGACAACTTTTGAAAAACTTTAAAAGTGTATTCAATTTTCTTGCAGTAGCTGATGTTGAGGGCATAGATTATGCCCATCACAGGACCTTGGAACATCCTTCTCAACCAAACATTTCGTTCCCTCCATGACCATTTGTAATCCAGTGATCTGGGGTAGACCTGTCTCCAACGATGGCAATTTTCATCATGTGACTTTCATGAACATGGCTGAGTGAGTGAATAAATGTAATAGAATTTTTAGTTAACCTTTTTTTTTGTTTACTTGTGTTGCGTCAAACAATGCAGGTCAGCGCTGCACGAAGTCCCTGATTGCAGGTGCCTCATGTATGATTATACCTGATCATACCTGCAGTGCTGCAACACTGGCAAGTGAAGGAGATAGTTTCTGACTTGATACTTGTCATGTTTTGAGTTATGTGGTCAGGTTTTAAGTTTGGTCTGGTTTGTGTTTCACTGTCGGGGTTTGAGTTTCATGGTTTTGTCATGTTTTCAGTTCTGTCTAGTGTGTTCAGTCTGTGTTATCACTTCCTGTTTTATTTTGAAGTCTGAGTTCTGTCATGTTTTAAATGAACAAAAACAGTCTTGGTGAATACATGGCAGACGTTCCCCACCATTGCCATGACGTAACCTGTAGTGCCATAGCAACACAGTTTCTGTGGAGGTTTCAAATTGACAGAGCTTGCACTCAAAACATCTTTAAAAACAATGAGAAATTTTACAAAATTAAAAATCTGATTAGATTGTCCAAAGTCTTTTACACTTACATCATTACAGTCGCATGACTAAAATATCTTTCTTCAGATTTTAAACTGGCAGACAAAATAAAATTGTTTGCTTACCTCTTTGACTCCTGTCACAGAAACATCAAACCACAATTTGGAACAACACAGCTATACATGTGAATGAACTGAGGAATGATGAACACTTTTAATTGTGGCTGTGACATTAGGTAACATTAGCATTTAGCTGGAAGCTGCATGGCTAAATTAGCAAAATGTGAATAATCCTTTTCCCAACAGCTCTCTCTTGTTGGGCACACAGGGTATTATCTGAATGAAAGTCACTGAAACAAATGTAAACCCATTACGTCAATTGAACTATTGGAATTAAAGTTTACTCACCATGAAATGTTGCTTTTTTCAAGGTTGTTCAGCCTTCTAACACACTGTCTCTACTCTAGACACTCTACTAGTTATCAAGTTTTTTAATTTTGTTTTAAAATCAACAATCTTGATTTGAATGTGAATGATATACAAAATTGATTTGATGCAATTACCAACATTATTGTATATTAAAGTTCGCAACTTACAAGGTTTATCAAAATTAACTAATTGTCCATGTATTAAATCTAGTTGTGTTAAAAGGTCATCTGAGCTACTTTTTAAATGCATCTATAGGCTGTCACCATAAGGATCAAGAAAACTGGACAAAGTGGGAGGGAGTACAAGGAAGGGCACTGACTTGGCAGGACATCTGGAGCATAGAAGGACATCAGATAAAGTTCTTATTGTGTGTTGTCTATGATCTCCTGCTTTCTCCATCAAACATCCATACACGTGGGTTGGCAGAGAGCTCCAAATGCAAGGTTTGTGGAGAGTTAGTAAACTTTGAGCAAACCTTTTACCATTCCAATGGTGTCACAATGGTCAGACAGACCCCACTTGTCCCCTTTGTCGGGCCAGGAGAGAACACTGCAGCTGGAGGACGAATGAATCCTGGCCTCAGAAAACAACTGGACTAAAGGGTCTAGGACTAAGGACCTTAGGGTCTTAGGGTTGATTAGAGCAATCCTCAAATGAAATGATTTTGTTTAGTGCCAAACAATATTATCTCAATTCACTTCACAAGCTAAGTTTAAAACTTTACATTTGGTTTGCACCAATAATAAATCATCGACTCGCATGTGATATTCTTGGACTTAGCAAATGCATTTGGGTCAGTGCCACATAGCCTTATTTGGGAGGCATTTGACTATTTTAGAGTGCCTGGAGTAGTTGTCAATTTAGTAAGAACGCATTTCCAGGATATCAGACTATGTTCAAGTGCAGCAGGTTTTACAACAGGTTGGCAGAGGCTAGAAATAGGTATTATGGCAGGGTGCACAATTTCTCCATTAGCATTCACAATGGCAATGGAGGTAATTATTAGAACTTCTAGGTGGGTTGTAGGTGGAGAGAGGCGGCAGGATGGTATGCGCCTTACACCAATTAGGGCATACATGGATGATATGACGTTAATAACTACAACGGTGCCATGTATGAAAAGAATACTTGAGAGACTCAATAAAAACTTAAAGTGGGCTAGTATGAAAATCAAGCCTAGTAAGTCTAGGAGTATCTCAATAAGTAGAGGAAGATTAGGTGATCAAAAGTTTGCAATGGATGAAAATGAAATTCCAATAATTAGGGAAAAACCAGTAAAGAGCCTCGGTAGGTGGTACAAGGTAGAGTTGCATGACGGAGAACAGGTAGTGCAGTTCCAGAAGGATGTTGCTGAGGGACTGGATAGAGTAGATAAATCAGGACTTCCGGGAAAGTTGAAGCTGTGGTGTTTGCAGTTTGGATTATTTCCCAGGTTGATGTGGCCACTGTTAGTATATGTTGTTAGTAAGGTGGTTCCAAACCCAACCAAGGGGAGAAAATGGAATCCAAGAATGGCAGTGCAAGAAGCAAAAGCAACTCTTAGACATACAGAAATTGTGGGTAATGTACAGATAGGCCGCGGAGGCTTGGGGCTTGGCCCAGGCAAACCGGTGTGGAGTAGAGCAGGTCCCAAAGAGAAGAGGAAGCTAGTTGTAGAGCAGGTTCGTAGACAGGAGGAAATATTAAGGAATGCAAGGAAAGTGGATCAGGCTAAGCAGGGACAGTGGTTGAACTGGGAAGGTGAAGAGAAGAAAGAGCTTTGTTGGAAAGAGCTGTGGAGTATGGAGGAAAGTAGTATTGGATTTTTGATAGGGGCAACATATGATGTATTGCCAACTCCCCAGAACCTAAAACTCTGGGTAAATGGAGACCCGTTATGTTCGTTGTCGTTATTAGGTTAGTCTCTCACAAGGCCGATATACGTGGCGACATAAACCAGGTTTTAAAAAGCTTAGCTGCAGGCAATTTTAGGAGGGTCTAGAGAGCAAAGAGAGTTGCAATACAGTTTGTTCAGGGAGGAGGGAAAGTTAATAATATAATAAGGAAGCAAGGCAGCTTTGAGGAAGTTAGTGACTGGGAGATGCAGGTAGATTTAGGAAGAAAGCTTGTTGTTACCCAGGAAATAGCCTACACAAAGCTAAGGCCTGATATAGTTTTATGGTCTAGGAGTAGTAGGGGCAACAAATAATGTATTGCCAACTCCCCAGAACCTAAAACTCTGGGTAAATGGAGACCCACTATGTTCGTTGTGTTCAGGTACTGCAACTCTAAAGCACATCTTGACAGGTTGTAAGGTTGGTCTGTCACAAGGACAGTATACATGGCGACATAACCAGGTTTTAAAAAGCTTAGCTGCAGGCAAATTTAGGAAGGTCTTAGGCAAAAAGAGTTGCAATTCAGTTTGTTCAAGAAGGAGGGAAAGTTCATAAGATAACAATGAGGCAAGGCAGCTTAGAGGACTCCAGTGACTGGGAGGTGCAGGTGGATTTAGGAGGAAAGCTTTCTGTTCCCCAGGAAATAGCCTGTACAAAGCTAAGGCCTGATATAATTGTGTGGTCTAGTATACAGTATTTCATAGAGCTGACTGCGCCATGGGAGGATTAAGTTGAAGAAGCATATGAAAGGAAAAAGCTCAGGTATGCAGATCTAGGTAAGGAAGCTGAGCAACGAGGGTGGAAGGTTAGGATTTGTCCAGTGGAAGTAGGATGTAGAGGGTTTGTAGCAAGATCTGCTGTTGCTTTGTTGAGGTAGTTAGGAGGAAGGGGACAGAGAGTGAGGAAAATAGATGAGGCAGTAAGATCCAGTCAGTGGATTTGGATTAGAAGAAGTAATAGTAGTTGTGGGCCCACCAAGGGGAGCGCAGACTGTAGGGAGAAGCAGAGGAAGAAATCCAGGAGGAGGAAGTGCATTTAACTGGAGGGTGTGGCCTCTTTGAGCCTCTTTGAGAACAGGCGGTTAGTCCAGGTGAGTTGGCCTGTATTGTTTTGATTTGGTTTGATTATAATACTGTCCAGGTGAGTTTGTTTGCTGAATCTGCTAGTGCAGCTTGTCCCCCACCTCCTGCACCCTCTATACTTTCATGCCCCCTACCCGAACCAGGGTCTGTATCCCCACCCCGCTTTCACTGGTGCAGTTGGTGAGAGGTCAGAGTAGTTCACAGTAGTGCTATGTGAAATAGTTGCCTTTGTATGAGGAGCGGTTATGGCTGGCATTAGGGGGGTGACTCTGGGACGCCAGTGTTAACTGTCTAGCCTCCTGGAGGTTTTGTGGGACTAACTAGACAAAACACAGGTGAAAGGAGGTTCCTACCTGATGACCCCAAAGACATTTTAGCTATCACTGCTCACTGGCCTAGTTAGATATTGTCTGTAGGGCACAAAGGCAGGACAAAGTTAGGGAGTTAATCACTGAGTCTGGTCCATTTTTTGTTGCGCAAGTTTTTGTGGTTACTCTAAATTCATCCAGGTGAGAGCCATGATCAGAAAAGAATAGGTTTCTGGACTGACTAGTTGCATAAAGTAGTTTATTTCTATTTTAAGGCCTGTTACGATTAGTGCTTGTTGTACGATTGTTGTGCTTTTGTCAATCAAATCAAATCAAATCAGATTTATTTGTATAGCGCCAAATCATAACAAAGTTACATCAAGGCACTTTACATATAGAGCAGGTCTAGACCAAACTCTTTATAAATTTATTTAAAGAGACCCAACAGATCCCCCGACGAGCAAGCACTTGGCAACAGTGGCAAGGAAAAACTTCCTTTAAGAGGCAGAAACCTCGAGCAGAACCAGGCTCGGGGGGGGCGGCCATCTGTCTCGACCGGTTGGGTTGAGAGTGGGAGAGAGAGAAGGAGAGAGAGAGAGACAGGCATTGGAGGGGGGGGGGGGTGTAGGCAGGAACATGTAATACAGAATTCATGAAATATGATACCAGCAGGTGTTGCAGGAACATGGGATGGAGATGAGTCACCACCTGCAGGATGAGGATAGGGAGAGAGAGGAGAGGGACTGGGAGAGACAGAGACTTTGGCAGAACATGATTAGTAAATGCAGTATAAATGCTTAGACCTGGGTGAAACTGTTGGGGTTTTTTTTTAAGAAGGATGGTTTTTATCAGCGCATGCAAGGAGGGAGTTAGAGAGAAAGAGGGAGAGGGGGAGAGAGGGTGACAGGGAGAGACAGAGAGAGAGAGAGAGAGAGAGAGAAGCTCAGTCCTTCCCCCAGCAGCCTAAGCCTATAGCAGCATACCTAAAGAGTAGAGGACTTTTTAACTGTATGCTCTGTCATACAGGAAAGTTTTAAGCCTGGTCTTGAAAGTTACTAAAGAGTCGGTCGCCCCCCGGACCGATGCTGGGAGTTGGTTCCATAGAAGAGGAGCCTGATAACTGAACGATCTGCCACCAGATTTACTCTTGGAGACTCTAGGAACCACAAGTAAACCTCCATCTAGACAGCGGAGTGGCCTGCTAGGACAGTAAGGAACTATGAGCTCTCTGAGATATGATGGAGCTTGGCCATTAAGAGCTTTATACGTTAAAAGAAGGATTTTGAATTCTACTCTATATTTTACTGGCAGCCAATGAAGAGCAGCTAACACGGGAGAGATGTGATCTCTTTTCCTAGTTCCTGTTAATATTCGTGCAGCAGCGTTCTGAATTAACTGAAGGCCTTTTAGAGATTTGTTTGGACATCCAGATAGTAATGAGTTACAGTAGTCCAGCCTAGAAGTTACAAATGCATGGACTAGTTTTTCTGCATCATCCTGAGAAAGGATGTTTCTGATTTTCCTAATGTTTCTCAGGTGGAAGAAAGCTGCCCGACTAACTTGTTTTATGTGAGGGACAAAGGACATGTGGAGCGGAAGCCAAAGTAATGCCGTCCAGACTGATGAGATGATTAGATAGTATTTTTCTGAGGTGCTTAGGACCGAGTACAATAACTTCTGTTTTGTCAGAGTTGAGAAGTAAAAAATTTCCAGTCATCCAGATTTTATGTCTTCAAGACATGCCTGCAGTCTGACTATCTGACTGACTTCATTTGGCTTCATTGATAGGTACAGCTGAGTATCGTCTGCGTAGCAGTGGAAATTGAAGCTGTGTTTCCTGATAATGTTGCCTAGAGGAAGCAGATAAAGCGTAAAGAGGATTGGTCCAAGTACCGAACCCTGCGGGACTCCATGACTGACTACAGTACATGAGGAGGAGCTGTTGTTTACATGAACAAACTGATGTCTATCTGATAAGTAGGATTTGAACCACTTTAGTGCAGTTCCTTTAGTTCCAATTTCATGTTCCAGTCTCTGTAGTAAAATATTATGATCTATGGTGTCGAATGCAGCACTAAGATCTAGAAGAAGTATGGAGGCTGATCCATTGTCTAAGGCCATTAGAATGTCATTGGAGACTTTAACCAGCGCTGTTTCTGTGCTATGATGGGCTCTAAATCCTGACAGAAACTCTTCAAACAAACTGTTCCCATCCAGATGCTCGTGTAGTTGTTTTGCTACAGCTTTCTCAATGATTTTAGAAATAAATGGAAGGTTCGATATGAGTCTATAGTTTGCCAAAACATCTGGATCAAGATTAGGCTTTTTTAAGCTGGGGTTTGATGACCGCAGTCTGAAGTGTCTGAAGTGCCTGAGGTACATAACCCAGAAATAAAGTCAGATTAACCAAATCTAGAATGAATGGCTCACTTACATAAAAGATCTCTTTAAAGAGGCTAGTTGGTACTGGGTCTAATAGACAGGTTGACGGTCTGGATGATGAAACTATAGAAGCTAGCTCTGAGAGATTCAGAGGTGAGAATGATTCCAGATGTAAAAGAGGCGCCGCAGCTGATTCAGCAGTTGCCGTCTTCAGAAGGGGATTTTTATCTAACGTAGGCAACAGCTGATAAATTCTTTCTCTGATCATGAGAATTTTGTCTTTAAAAAAGTTAATAAAATCATCACTGCTTAGAGCTAAAGGGATCACTGGTTCAACTGAGCTATGGCTCTCTGTCAGCCTGGCTACAGTGCTGAAGAGAAACCTGGGGTTGTTCTTGTGTTCTTCTATGAGTGCTGAGTAATATTTATTTCTAGCACTGCGGAGAGCTTTTTTATACGTTTTTAGGCTGTCTTTCCAGGCTCTGTGAGACTCTTCTGACTTACTGGAACACCAGTTTCTTTCTAATTTCCTTGATGTCTGCTTCAAGGCACGGATTTGGTAACTATACCAGGGAGCCATCCTCCTCAGATTGAATACTTTCTTTTTGAGAGGGGCGGCATTATCAAGATTCGAACGCAGTGTGGCCATAGTGCTAACCCTAACCCTAACCCTGCGTATGGGAGAAATCCTCATTTGAATTTAGATATGGCATTGTTGGGAATGATGACCAAATGTTCTCTTTAAATTTTGCCACAGCAGCTTCAGATAAACATCTTCTATAGCTGAATTTATTCCTCAATGCTGTGGAGCCCATTAAAGTAAACTCAAATGTAATAAGGTAATGGTCAGACAGGAGAGAATTTTGGGGAAAAATTGTTAGCTTGTCAATTTCAATGCCATAAGTTAGAACAAGATCAAGGATATGATTGTAAAAGTGAGTGGGTTCATTCACACGCTGGGAAAAGCCAATTGAGTTTAGTAGGGAAAGAAACCCAGAACTAAGGCTGTCGCTTTCTACATCAACATGTATATTGAAATCTCCCAGAATAATGATTTTATCTGTACTGAGTACTAACTCTGATATAAATTCAGGAAACTCTGATAGGAATTCTGAGTACGGACCAGGTGGACGGTATACTGTGACTAACAGAACTGGTTTTTCACCTTTCCAGTCCGAGTGGGAAAGACTAAGAGTGAGGCTTTCAAAAGACCTGCAGCCAGATTTTGGTCTGGGGTTGATTAATAGGCTTGACTGAAATATTACAGCCACCCCACCTCCTCGACCTGTGGTACGAGGGATATGAAAGATAACGTGAGTTGGGGGTGTAGCTGCATTAATGCTAACATACTCATCCTGCTGCAGCCACTTTTCAGTTATACAAAATAAATCAATATGGTGATCAGCTATGAGATCGTTAACTAGTAGAGATTTTGATGATAATGATCGAATGTTCAACAATCCACATTTGATCGCAGTGTTATTTGAGACAGAATTTGTGGCTGTTTTAATTACAGTTAGGTTTTTATTTTTAGCTCCTGTTCTGTTTAATTTGGGTTTTTTAACTTTTCAAAATTTAGGTGGTCGGGGGACAGACACAGTTTCTATAAAGCTAAACATAGACAGAGACTCTATTCTATTCTCAGCAGGTGACCGCTCTGACTGAGGCGCAGAGGAGCGTGTTAAGCTGCGGCTCTGCCTCCTGGTCTCGACCCGGGATTGTCAGGGTTTTGGATTTCTAATAAAATCGGCCATATTTCTAGAAATGAGAGCGGCCCCGTCCACGGTGGGATGGACACCATCTCTCCTAATTAGACCAGGTCTCCCCCATAAAGACTTCCAGTTATCTATGTAGCCCACGTTGTTTTCGGGACACCACCGCCAGCGGTTAAATGACGACATGCGGCTGTACATGTCATCACTGGTCCGATTGGGGAGGGGGCCGGAGAAAACTACAGCGTCCAACATCGTTTTAGCAAAAGTACACACCGATTCCACATTAATTTTTGTGACTTCCGACTGGCGAAGTCGGGTGTCGTTACTGCCGACGTGAATAACAATATTAGCATATTTACGTTTACCCTTAGCCAGCAGTTTTAGATAAGACTGGATGTTGCCTGCTCTGGCCACCGGGATACACTTCACTATGGCCGGCGGTGTCGCTAACTTCACGTTCCTCAGAATAGAATCACCAATCACTAAAGTCGGCTTTTCAGCGGGTGTGTCGCTGAGAGGGGAGAACCTGTTGGAAACGTGAACTGGTCGGTGGTGAACCGGGGGCTGCTGCCTACGACTATGCCTCTTGTCTCGGACAGTCACCCAGCCGCCCTGACTAGATCCCGGCTGCTCGGGAGCCACTGGGGGGGAGGAAACTATCTTAGCTGCCGTATGAGCTCGTCTAGGTTGGCCCGCACCGGCTACAGAGGGGGGGCTAGCTACACTAGCATAGGTTGGGCTAGCTAAAGTGCGGAGCCGGGATTCTAACTCATTAATCTTCGCCTCCATTTCTGCCATCATCCTACATCTATGACAAGAGGTGCTATCATAAAAGGAGGCAGAAGAATAACTACACATGAGGCACACAGAACAGGAGAGGAGAGGAGGAGGAGAAGGAGGAACAGAGAGTGGAGACAGAGAGCTAGAGGACATTGCTAATCGGGTAGTTTGATTAGCGGAGGAGCAGAAACGGTTATAACCTTTGGAGAAAGGGGAGATATTGACTTCTAAAACCTAGTGTTGGTGTGAAAATAATTTTCTGTCTGATTACTCGAGTGAATTAGGAAATAATAGCAGAAGAACAGTGGAAACAACACAGAGATGACAAAGCACAATAGGGAACACAACCGTCAGTGACCGGAAATGACGCAACACGCTTACCGCCAGCACCACAGCATCAATGTACAGGCCAGGAAGTCCTTTCCCCACAATATAAGTTTTATCTTCCCCCACTACTCTAGATTTAGCTTTTTTTTTTTTTTTTTTTTTTTCCAAGTACAGCTTTAGTTCAAGTTCAGTAAAGGTAGTTCATCCAGATCTTGACTCTAATTTTCAAATAAGTGTAAACAATGACGGGCGATTCTAGGATGTGACTTTTGGGGGGGCTCTACAGCTGACATCCACTCTTGGTTAACTCAGTAACATTCATTTATGTTGTAAATATTTTTTTTGCAAAGGGTTTAATGCTCCAGTGTTGAAGATTCTATCCTACAGTAGATACATGAAGAAGAATTTTTTATTTTTTTTTCATGAAAATGTCAATGTATCTGGTTAGACCAGGGCTTCTCAATTATTTTCTATTACGCCCCCTCCAGCAAGAAGAAAATATTTTGTGCCCAAAACTGCTTCAAACTTTTACAAGAGGCAGTAAGTAAAATACCTTACCGTACAGATATAACTAAAACATTTTCAACATGCATCTTTTAAAGGGTCTAAGAGAGTAATATGAACACCTTCTCGTCAAACTTGACAGGTCCTTTGATCTTAGTTGACCTTTTTACCCCTGCGTTTTAGGAGCGTTTCCCCGCTCCTAACCACTCCCCTAGTGTGTCCATGCCCCTAGCGATGAGGCCACAACCAATCAGATCAGGCAAAGAGTTTGGACGTGTGCTGCACTGAAAGGAAAAAAAAACATAAAGTGTTGAGGTTTTTTGGTTTGTTTTTTTGTGAGAGTAAGAAAAATGACTGAAAACAACATGAAATCAGAGTTTGCCACCCGGAGTGTGGTGATCGGCGAGACTCCTGTAACGAGTTATCACGAATTAGAAGGAGAAGAAGTGGGTGACATATTTGTGACTCCAGCACCCGAGGCTCTCCACAGAGGGTGGAAACTGTCAGACGGCAGTGCCTGGGGGTACGTGTTCAACTATACCTCTCAAGAGATGTGTTTTTATCAGTTGGAAAAAGATGAGGTTTACAGCCCGACGGGATCGAGAGCGACACTCACCTCAACAGACTGGTCAGCACTGACATTGGTGGGTGTAACAAATTTAAAAGTGAATGGTGTGAAAAAAGAAGAGGGATCATCAGGAGTTCCGAAAAAAAGAATTGCAGCCACCATGGTGTGGGAGACCAAGAGCACCCCGTCAGGTCGATGGTACTACAGAGCCGCCCGTTGGGTGAGTGAAGGGTGTGAGGACGAGTTTGTGTTGGAGTATTTCAACAACGATTGCAGAGTGTTTAAGAGATGTTTGCACATTCAGTTCACAGAGGATGGAGGATGCGCCGGACTACTTCTACCTGAAGTACTTTGAGCAGGTGAACAAGAGATTTATTCCCGCCATCGCGACGGCCTTGAAAAATCACTCCATCCACATGTCAGGTGAGAGGATCCAAGGTCTGGAAGAAGCCTTTCTCGACGATCTGAAATTCAAAAGATGCATGAACAAAAAAAATCACCGACCTGTATGATAAACCGGTCGAAAAAGGAAGCGCCCCCGAGTTGAAAGGCATCAACAAAGCCTTTACCCTATGGAACGGCAGACAAGAGTTGAAGAAATGTGGGATTATTGTGGAAAATTGATGGTGCATTTGGAGGATCACTGGACTACCGGCGGGTTAGTTATTTTACAAGGGGTGATTGAAAACAAATGATAATCGTGTCAATGAAATGAGAAAGAGGTTGGACTCAGTTCAAAGTCTCGCAGGACCCTTGTGGAGTTTACTCATCACGGTTGCCTCGAAATTCACAGACAAACAGTCATTACCCGAAGCATTTGATGAAATTATCAGAGAAATGAATTATGACAATGTGGCCCGTCTATTTATAAGATATGCTTTGACTGTAGATATCATAAATTGACGTGGACAAAACAATGTGCCTACATGTCTCGAGTGAATTGCTGAAGCTGCATTGTGTTATTAGAGCCACCAGCCTCAGTGATGAGGACTGCCCCATACAGCCTTGATGTTTATCACATATTTTCAATGTATTTCTGATGCTTTAAGGAAAAAAACAAAAGTTGTATTAAAAAAAGTAGAGCCTTGCTGATTTTTCACAAAACTCTGGAGAGGTGCGGGTGTTAACATGTCTGAGAAAAGTGTCATGAAAAAAGCATATTATAACCCGGGGTTAAAACGGGTAAAAAAGTAAATGTGGAAAAAATGTGGAAAAAGTTAAAGAATTGCTATCAGAGCAGGATGCTTATACTCTACATAAGCCGGTCCGAGTAAAATTTCCTAGGAATAGAGTGTTTGTGCCATGACTGATGGTTCAACTTCGGGCCGATCTCTGCGATATGCAGGCCTTGGCTGAGCACAATGATGGTTATCGTTATCTCTTGATGGTCATAGATGTATTTTCCAAAAAGGCCTACGTGAAAGTTTTAAAGAATAAAAGCATCTTGGAGACTGCAAAGGCTTTTGAATCTGTTTTTAAAGAGAGCCGGACCCCTGAAAAGTTACAAACGGACTCTGGTAAAGAATTTTTCAACAAGAATTTCCAGAGGCTGATGAAGAAACACAAGGTAAAACATTTTGCCATGGCCAGCGATCTGAAAGCTTTGGTAATGGAGAGATTTAACCGTACGCTGAAAACTAGAATGTGGAGGTATTTTACCGCTAAAAACACCCGCAGATACTTGGAGGTTTTACAGGGTTAGGGTTAGGGTAACCCGGTTTGGTGAAAAGCTATAACAGCTATAAAAGCATAAAAGTATATAAATGACCCCTCAGCAAGTTTTTCAAAACTTGTACGGTTCTTTTCCTCTCAGATACAAAGCCAGGTTCAAGATGAATTTGAAACAGGGGGACACGGTGAGAATATCCCGACTGAGGGGAAAGTTTGATAAAAAATATGAACAGAGCTTTACAGACAAGCTATTTACAGTGTCCGAATGCAACCGCGTCTACTGCTGGTGTGTAAACTCTAGACTACGACGGTGAACCTACCGAGGGTACTTTTTACAAAGCCGAGTAGCAAAAAGTAAAGATGGCTCTGGATAAGCTCTAGAGAGTGGAGAAAATTTTAGCCAGGAGGATGGTGGGGGGTGCAAATAGCTGACGTGACCTCCCTGTATCACAGCACACGTCCTGCCTCCGTACAAAGCCTTGCGGGGTGACAGAGGCTGAGGAGCGTCGTAACGTCTGAGAAAATCTTTCACCCCCTCATGTGTTTTTTTCATCTCCACCCACCTGTGCTCCCTCATGACAACCGGTGTTACACCGTGCACCAAACGTAACCTCTCTAGTCTCCTCATGGTGCTAGAGTGGAGCTGCCCAAATGTTGTCCATGTTACTCTTACCCGCAGCTGTCATACGCCCTGTGCAGTAGTCCTCAGCCCAAGGGTAAGGGCCTTCGTACTTCAAACGCTGCTCAGAGCTAAAACCATGAGGAAAATAGCCTTTGGTTTTATCAGCAAAACCTGAAGCTTTGGGCATGGCGGAGAGAGGCATGGTCAGAAAACTCAGGGAATTTATGATGATCGTATTCGCTTTCTGAAAAACTTTGCTAACCTGCATGACCAGGGACGGCTTTATGCCTAACTCTATCATGGCGTTGAGGACCAAGTAGCTGTCAAAACCTTTAGAATTATGTGCTATAAAGACAGTTTTCTTATAAGAGGCCATTCTGAAATGTCTGACAAATTCTAACGCGCATGTCATTCCATCTAACACCGTCTAAGGTTTTTGTGCACACCAGATATGGCACGTGCATGCCCTAGTTGTTCGTGAAGGTTTCAAAATCATAAGAGACTATTTTCTGGTTATGATCCGTGTCTGCCTGTAAAGGCTGCATGTAACACAGATGCTTCTCGCTCCCTGACTCCTCCTCCTCCTCCTCGTCACCGATGACCTCCCAACATATTGGAGAGGGCTGGTGTGCCTTTGTTTCTATAACACCTCCTTGTCCAACATTTTATCTACGCTTCTTTTCCCTCCAACGCGAGGATTGCGAATCAACTGCATCACTAATTCAAGACCAGCATCCGTCATGAGAGACATGTTGGACTGCACCAGTTCGTCTCGGAGATTCTGAAAGGCGGAGAGACCCCTATCAGCACTCTCAGCTCTGACTATAGAGGACACGCATTTACTCAGTCTCTCCCCTCTCAGCTCCATCTGTATAACGTCACGAGACTGTGCTTGCGAGAAGACTCTTTCAGACAACTCGTGAGCAGCTCCAATCACACCCCCGTAAAACTCTCCATAATCGGCTATGCCCGACGGAGTTGGGAAATTTAAAATTTGCCTAATTTCTATATTGTTGAATCTATCTCTGATCACTTCCCTAGGAGATCCTACATTCTCCTCTCCCCCTCTGCTCCCCTCCCCCTCAAACTCCTCAAGCTCTCCCCCTCTATAAGAGAGAGAGAGACCAAGGGAGTCCCATAAAGAATAAGAGAGACCAAGGGAGTCTCTGCAGAAGACGACAGAGTCCTGGTGTGCACCCTTAAATTCCGAGTAGGAGAGTGAATGTGAGTGTGAAAGGAGATTGACATACCACTAGGTATTACGTCTCATATAAAACAGTGGGATTTGTAAGTAGTCAACTGGTGTGGATGCAGAGGCAAGAATTCTCCACTCGAAAGAGTTGAAGTGAGAATTACCACAACAGGAAATTGAGAGACTACCCCACTGACAAAAATCGACCTCTAGAATACCCTAGGTGTTGCAAAGGTCGAACCAAATTATTAAAATGGGGAAGGGGTTGAGTAAAGAAAAACCAAGAGATAAATTGCAGTGTCAAGATTGGAAATTCATGGAACAACAGGATCCATGTAAAAAGTCGAAAGTTAGACAGATGGATTGTTACACAATTCCGATGGAAAATTAAATACACAAAAAATAAGTGTATGACAAGAAAGTATTACAAAAAAACTAAGAAGAATCCAAAAAAAAAATTAAGCAGGAAGGTTATGAAGAAACAGAGTACTGGATGAAAGTGGCAGGACAAAGTAAAAGAAAAAAAAAAAGAAAAAAACAAAAAGAACAGGAACATAGACAAAAAGACAAAGACGGAGACCGTGAAAAGACTTAATGTATCAGAGAAAAGAAGACAATGAGACAGGACCTAACAGATGACCTAGAGACGACCAGCCAAGGGGCCGAGGGAGGAGCTGCAGGTCCAGCTCCCTCTGGACCAGGACGAGGACTTTACCCAGACTTAAGTGAGTTACCACCATATGATGGACCAACAGAAACCCCTAGAAGTACTCGATCTAGGGGAGGAGTAGGAGACTGGTCCAAAATAATGGGAAAAATCTTTTCCCTGGGAGAGAAATCTCCACTGGAGATTAACCCGTTATTCTAGTTTATAGGACATGGACTATAGACGATGTAAAGAAGGCCATAGAAGGAGTAACTTCCCATAAGGAGGATGTCACACAGTTCGTTCAGGATATGGAAAATTTGTGACATTCTTATCACCTGAACGGACAAGAAGTACAACAGGTTTGGATGCAGGCACTAGGACCAGACTGGCACTATATCAGGGGCTGATGGAATCCTTTGGGCCTAAATGGCCATCCCCTGACTCATGATGACCCGGAGTTGAATAACCGTGTACAAGACCTGAATGACAGAGTTGCTCTACGGTTTAGACATATAGCTAACTACACCGAGATAGGTAGAGTAAAACAAAAGGAGGATGAACCCTTTGAAGAATACAAGATAATAATGACAACTAAATTCAAAACCCACAGTGGATTGCAAGATGATGGGAATGTAAATGGGGCATTCCAGCAACAATTAAAAAATGCTGTCCATGCAGATGGAATACGTTGCTGGGTTAATAAACACTACATAGGATTCGCTACAGGAACCATGGAGGACTATGTTAACCATGCCCTCCATGCAGAAAAAGTAATTAAGGAGAAAAAAGGTGGAAAGGCAGGGGGAGTGTTTTATCAGGAGAGAGAAGAGTAAAAAGAGGGAGAGGTGTTCTACCAAGATAGCGGCAGAGGCCAAGGATGTGGTGGATACAGAGGAAGAGGAGGTTTTAGAGGCAAAGGCCGAGGAGGAAATTACAGAGGAGGATATCAACAAAACCCTAGAGAGTGTTGGTGTTGTGGAAGAGAGGGACATATTGCCAGAAACTGTCCACAAAGACCAGGCGAGTTGAAATGAATAGGCCAGTCAGATAAAAAAATTGATGAGGAGGACTCATTAGGAGCTGAGGAGATCCTAAATCTCCAAGACCTACTAGCATTAAACACAGCAAAACCAGAGGTAACTTTATATGTGAATGGCAAAAGCATTTTCCTGTGTGATACGGGGGCGTGTAGAACAACATACAAAGAAATGATACCAAACTCTAAGCTCAGCGATCAAAGTGTAACCGTGCGATCTGCTAGTGGAAAGTTAACTGAAGTAGTCGAGTCAGAACCATTGTGGTTGAGAGACCCCCAAGGACAGACATGCCAGCTGTCTATATTGATGTTTCCAGAGTGTCCAGTTAATCTCTTAGTGCTAATCCTGACAATAACAACCCATCACGCCCCAATACCCAGTCCCCAGGGACACATTGCAGTAAAAGGACGAGAGGAAATAGAAAAAGGGGATCTCTATGTAATTCAGGGATCACGTCAGCCACACTGCTACTATTCACTTGACATGCTAAGCTAATGTATGAAGAAGATTTAAAGATGACCTCGCCTTTAAGCTGGACCAGAGAGTCAGAAGAAGCATTCTGTAAGATAAAACAAGTGTTGGTGTCCAGTACAGCGCTAGCATTACCAAACTATAGTAAACCCTTTATTCAAATGGTGGACTGTAAAGGCCACTTCATGACTTCCGTACTGGTGCAACAGCATGGTGCTAAAATGAAGCCAATTGCATATTTCTCGTCAAAACTAGACAGCGTGGCCTGTGCACTACCACACTGTGTCAGAGCAGTCATAGCAGCATCTATGGCAGTAGAAGCAAGTGCAGCCATAGTTTTGTTTCATCCACTTGTACTAAAAGTACCACATGCAGTCTCAGCACTATTGTTACAAACCAATATGAATTTTCTATCACCAGCCAGACACTTGTCATGTATGTCTATTCTCTTATCCCAACCTCATTTAACAATAGAGAGATGCAGAGCAGGTCTTAAAGATCAACCACTAGAAAAAGGAGAAGTGTTATTTGTAGATGGTTCCTCAAAGAAAAATGAACAAGGAAAACCCAGACAGGCTATGCAGTAGTTACACAAAATGCAGTGTTAAAAGCAGAACAATTACCCTCCCACTACTCAGCGCAAGCTGCAGAGTTAGTGGCATTAACAGAAGCATGTAAATTGATGAAGAATAAGGAAGCCACAATTTATACAGACAGCCAGTATGCTTTCTCAACAGTCCACACCTTTGCACAGTACTGGAAAAACAGAGGCATAGTTACCTCTACGGGTAAACCATTGACTCATGCTGAACACTTATCAGGCTTGCTGCAAGCAGTGCAGCTGCCAAAAGCCGTTGCAATATGTAAATATGCAGCTCACACGACAGGCACAGATGAAGTTTCTCTAGGAAATGCATTTGCAAATAAAATAGCAAAAGCAGCAGCAGCAGGACAGGTTCAAGTACTAGCTGTGGAAGAATGTACAACCTTAGAGGACACTACAGTAAAAGACATGCAACAACAAACTCCTCAGTCTGAAAAAGATATATGGTTAAAAAATGGAGCGAAGTTACAAAACGACATGTATGTATGACCAGAAGGCAAACCTATCCTACCAAAAAATTTATACAAGTGGGCGGCAATATTGAGCCATGGTGTGACACATGTCTCAACAGGAGGAATGGTAGGACAGATACATCAGCATTATGCCACTTATGGATTTAACTCTTATTCAAAATATTTTTGTAGACACCCTCCCTTGAGGGTTGTGCAAGACACAACCCTCAAGGGAATTTAAGGCCACGTAGACGGCGATTCCATACACCTCAACATCCGTTCCAAATTATCCATATGGACTTTATAGAGCTAAATCAAAGTGAAGGAAAGAAATACTGTCTAGTCATAATAGTCGCCTTTTCAAAATGGATAGAGCTTTTTCCAACAAAAAATCCAGAACGATAACAGTAGCTAAGGGACTGTGTAAAGACATAATACCAAGATACGGAATTCCTGAGAAAATATATAGTGATAACGGCACACATTTGTAAATCAGTACTGTACAATCAGTACAGTACAGTGAAAAAGATTGGAATAATGTTCCACATCGATTTAAAGAATCATTGTGCTTATCATCCTCAAAGTGCAGGCTTGGTAGAAAGAATGAATGGAATTATAAAAAATAGATTAAAGAAATGTATTGAAGAAACAGAAAGATCAACATGGATTAATTTAACGCACTGTAAAAAGGTCATTTCAGTTGAAAGCTCCGATAGGGGAGGTGAGCCAAAGACTGATAATAGGGTAGATCCAGACGTTTAGAGGCTGGATAGACCTGAAAGTCAGTGAAGTTTTTACAAGACACCAAACCAAGTAGAGGAGACCGATTTTCGACTACAATGACTCCTAAGTGGTTACCACGGGCCATCGGAGGATGGTTGGTGACTTCATAATAATCTTTCTGTTAGTATGGTACCTGTGGAAGCCACCCCAAGGGGATGGAACAGATACCTAATCTGCCGTACAGTCCGTGTAACCGTCCCCATAATGGGGAAAGAATCACAACTGAACTCTATGTCTGTTATAATGCAAGTAAGTTTGTCAGCACTGTATTCATACCCTGGAATTCATTTAAACTGGGGGGATATGCAGCAGATCAGTGGAAAGGATATATATTTCACCTAGACTCACAACAGGACAAAATCACGAAAGGAGATAGGGCTTACCAGCATGTTGGAGGGAACAGATGGGGTCAAGTGTTTGCATATAGTGGAAGTGGATAGTCACATGGTTCATAGATAATAACCAGATAATTTTGAAGTTTAATACCACAGCAGTTCCTTTGCAAGATAACAGTAAAGACCATGCCACACAGGCCCCATGTCATGTTTTAGGCCTTTGTGTATATAGACAGACTGCCAAGGACCCCTGCGTATATTTGAGTCTCTGCCCTAATATAACCACCCCCGCTGAAGCAGAACAAATGGAACAGAAAAATGACACCATAGGAGGCCTCACGACTGGCCCCAAAAAGTGCTGTTAACATACAAATTATTAACCATGATGGTGAGATAAAAGTCGATGAATGGTTCCAAGTTATAACAGGTATTTCAGGACAAAGCAACAACTGGTTACTTATGGTACAACAAGCTGCAAACACGACTAAAAGTGATTGTGTAGTGTGTATGGGTCCTAGGCCGATACTACAAACAATACCTGCAACGATCGATAAAAAATGTGTTGTAGAAGTGATGAAAAAAACAAATCCAAACATCACTTGTGCGAAGTGGGATTTTGTGCTTCCAGTCACTATGTCAGAAAAAAAAAAAGAAACCTATATTTTCCAAAAGAGTTGAATTTGGAAACTTCACCTGAATAAATATAACAGGAGGTGGAGAGATTTTGGGCAATCTCTCCAGTGAGTGGTGCTCCGAGATAATAACTGTGACTGGACATTTCAAACCGGTGCCTCGAGGGGACATTTGGTGGAGGTGTGGTGATGACAGATTATTTGATAAATTGCCTAAAAATGTGACAGGATTCTGTGCTCTAGTAACACTATTGCTACCAGTGTCCATACACCCTATCTCTGCTAAAGAACTCACTGCTAGCTTATCTAGTGTTTTGCCTGAACAATGGCATCGCAAGAAAAAATCTGCAACCTTAGCAGATGGTGATCCTACATACATAGATGCAATCGGTGTACCACAAGGTGTTCCAGATGAATACAAATTAGTAGATCAAGTAGCAGCAGGATTTGAGTCAATTTTATGTTGATGGTGTACAATCAATAAAAATGTAGGATCAACAGGATCAACTACATCCACTACAACGTTCAAAAGTTAGGTAATTGGACACAAAGCGGCTTCGAGGCGGTACATGGACAGTTGTCTGCAACTTCTCTCATGGCATTCCAGAACAGGATAGCCCTGGACATGTTGTTGGCTGAGAAAGGAGGTGTGTGTGCTATGTTCAGAGAGCAGTGTTGCATGTTCATCCCCAACAACACAGCTGCTGATGGCAGCCTTACTAAGGCCATAGACGGACTTCGAGCTCTCAATGGCAAGATGAAAGAACACTCTGGGGTTGACACCTCAATGTGGGATTCCTGGATGGATGTCTTTGGAAAATATAAAGCTCTAGTGTCCCCTGTTTTGGTCTCTATAGCAGTGTTTGCTGCAATCTTAACCTTGTGTGGATGTTGTTGTGTGCCCTGCCTGCGTTCTCTTATTAACCGTCTAATTACTACAGCAATTTCACCCATGGAAGATAAAGTGGCTCAAATGTACCCCTTAATTCTCAAACTGATGAGGAGAGTAGTGGGGAAGAAGACCCTACTAAAAATTTACCGGATTTTTTCTCTGATTAAAAAGATTTTGAATGTTAAAGACATTACCTCCAAGTATAAACTTATTTGTGCTCATAAAAATGATCTCGCAGTTGAAAATCTACAGGAAGTGACTGAGCAGAGTGATATGAGAATTTGAGGAAGAATTTGATAAACAGGAGGGAAATGTTCAAATAAATATACATAAAATTATTATCACAGTATTGCTCTACTTTTACTAACCCTGCAGGAATGCAGAAACTTGTGTTTTTCTAACAGGAACTGAGATCATACCTCCAGAGATAAGCAACAACCTTCGAAGAGGAACATGAAGACAGGGAGGAGGCTGAAACCAGGTTACTTCGGATATGAACTAGCTCCTCAACGTGTCCGTGTGTCATGTTTCAGAGGCGTAACTTGAATATGATTATACAACAAGCATCTATTCATCTACTACGTTGCAGCTGTGTGTTCCTCGCCCTTTAGAGCTGCAACATCATGTAACTAGGGACCACTCTAAGGAAATAAAGAGGGGAGAACGGAAGAGCAGTTGGAGAGTGTAACTGAACATATCTCTGTCTGTTCTCTGTCTGTTCTCCTTGCAAGAAAAATGAACGCTGTTGTCCCTTGTCTTTCTTCCCTGTGTGTTTAATAATGTTCTAGGTCGCTTAAACCTGACACCCAGTGCATACAACCTGTCAAGGAATCTATCAAGGTGTCTGCACAGAATCCTCTGGTGGATGTGTGAGCGGGGTGAAGGGGAGCAGTATGGTGAAAAAGGCCTGTAAGGTGATCTCCTGTAGGACGGTGATTTATCTCTTCTGTATCGCCGTCTTCTCTTCTCCTTCGTATAATCTGAAAAAATAAATCATAATAATTTATTTCCCACTGAGCTATACACGGTTGAAGCACTCTGTTTCACTCGGTCTATTAATGCAGGTACACAGTTTGAAGTACTGGCGGATGTTTTAGATGTGAAAAAACAACCAGAGTTTAAAAAGAAACAACCAGAGCTTAAAAAAAAAAAAAAAAACTGAGTTTAAAAAAAAAGACATATTATCTCTTCTGCTGGTGGTGGAGGAAGAAGAAGAAGAGCTGTTCAAAGACTCCTTGGATCTTTTCCTAGATTCTCCTCGAGCTTCCTCCTGTCTTGAGCCCTCGGGGTCCTGGAATAGTTTTTTTCATCCCCGGATGGCCGTGGTTCTTCACCCGCGGGTTTCTGGGAGCCTTCAGCCTCTGTTATGGTCTCTGGTAAGGGCTCGGCAACGGTTACTGGTGCGGGAGAACTTTCTCTGAAAACTCTCTCGATTTCGTCCAGATCTTGCGTACAAACTACCGGGAAAAAATACCTTAAAAAAAAAATAATATCAATATAATCTCGATAAAGACACTTACACTTACCTTCAGGAAAATCATCAATAGTAAGACACTCCAAGTCACCCTCTAGAAGACCGCCTGTAAAAACAAATCTTCAAAGAAAAAATATATATACATCACAGAACTTCAGAAACAATCAATGAACAGTGTTATCTTAGAATTACTTACCGTGGTTCATTTCTTTCTTCCACCGGTCTGAGCGGTCAACTGATCACAACTTGTCCATCGATGCTTTTGTCAATACAAGAAGCTGTGTGCTTCTTGGTTTTTAAACCCCACCTTGTCACATCATAGCAACTTATCTTTTTATTGACGGTCAATTGAGTGTTTTCTGGTAAACACATTAGATTTCGAGATCTTGTCCCTCAAGACTCACCATCACCATGATATATTTTTTACCAAGTGTAACACCTTAGCATCAGGGTCTTGTCCTTTCTTGGAATGAGAAGACAGACTCATGGGTCATTTCATTCTGACTAGTTCTTTGTAAACTTCATAGAGAGAAACACAACTTTCATATTAGTCTAAAATGACTCTCATTTAACACAATCTGTCTATCTTGAAATGCAAAGACAGATTCATCGGACCTTTCATCCTAACGGGTTCTTTTTGTAAACTTTGCAGAGAGAAACACTCTGTGTACCATCTCATGTGAATATTATTGTATTGTGAATTTCCTCACCCTTCATGGACATTACGGGTCTGTTTTTTTTTTTGTTTGTTTTTTTTTTACGAGATGTAATAAACCCATTAGACCCCCTCGAGACTCATCCTGACAGTTTTTTTACCCTTCATAAATAAGACTTTCTTGTCCCTAGACTCACCGTCACCATGTTTTATTTTACCAGCTGTAACACCTTAGAGTGTTGGAATGAGAGGTCATTTCATTCTAACTGGTTCTTTGTAGGCTTCATAGAGAGAAACACTCTCTTGTAATGAAGGGAGAGGATATTGACAATACAATGATGTTCACATGACACGGTACACAGAGGTTTGAACAATGGACGAAACCTACCTCTTTTCCACTCAGCCCTGATTTACAAAGACCCTAGTGAGTAGCCCTTCATAGGGAGAAAACACAACTTTCAGATTATTTAAAACTCTTTTTCTATCGTGTTGTGTGAATATCATTGTTTTGTGAATATCCTCCCTCTTCATAGAGAGAGAGAAACACTCTGTGTACCGTGTCATGTGAATATCATTGTCTCATCAATATCCTCTCCTTTCCCTACAGCAGCATACAGTACGTCCTAACTCTTTGCCGGTCAGCCTGTTAATTAATTTGGCGCCATTCTGCTAATACCCGGGACCGTTCAAGTTTGACGAGAAGGTGTTCATATTACTCTCTGGTCTACTACTGACATATGAGAACTATGTGCCTTTATGCATCTTTTGATCACGAGAAGAGTAAATATAAGCCTGGCAACATTTGTTGCTGTTAGCATGAAACATAGTCATACTAACTAACTCCCAGTATTGGTCCTTGGGGCAGATTCTGTTGCTATTTTCAAGATCAGACTTAAAACTTTCCTTTATGACAAAGCCTACAGTTAAAAATTTAAAGATTAAATACACCTTTTCTTTAGTTGTACTGTGATAGGCCTAGACTTCGGGGGCTGTACTGAGCACCTCTCTCCCCTCCATGAATGAAAATAACAACATTACATGTCTCTAACTTCGTGTAGTTTCTGTTTTGTCCTTCCTGTCCTCGCTTCTTGATGGTGAATCATCTCTGTTCCATGTCACTGCTCAGTACATGCTGCTGCATGAGATAACTTAAATTATTGCTACACACGACTACTCACTTTCAAATCAGATTTATTTGTATAGTGCCAAATCATAACAAAGTTACATCAAGGCACTTTATATATGGAGCAGGTCTAGATCAAACTCATTATAAAGATGACCGAACAGATCCCCCAATGAGCAAGCACTTGGCAACAGTGGCAAGGAAAAACTTCCTTTAAGAGGCAGAAACCTCGAGCAGAACCAGGCTCAGGGGGGGCGGATATCTGCCTCGACCGGTTGGGTTGAGAGTGAGAGAGAGAGAGAGAGAGTGAGACAGGCATTGGAGGGGGGGGATGTAGGCAGGAACATGTTGCTGCATGAAGTTTATGGAGTTGAGCTGTAATATAGAATTCATGAAATATGGGGCCAGCAGGTGTTGCAGGAACATGGGATGGCGATGAGTCACCACCTGCAGGATGAGGACAGGGAGAGAGAGAAGAGGAACTGGGAGAGACAGAGACTTTGGCAGAACATGGTTAGTAAATGCAGTGTAATTGCTTAGAACTGGGTGAAACTGCGTTTTTTTTTTAGGAAGGATGGTTCTTATCAGCGCATGCTAGGAGGAAGGGAGAGAGAAAGAGGGAGAGAGAGAGAGAGAAGCTCAGTCCTTCCCCCAGCAGCCTAGGCCTATAGCAGCATAGCTAAAGAGTAGAGGACTTTAACTTTTTAACTATAAGCTCTGTCATTCAGGAAAGTTTTAAGCCTGGTCTTGAAAATTACTAAAGAGTCCGCCCCGCGGACTGATGCTGGAAGTTGGTTCCATAGAAGAGGAGCCTGATAACTGAACAAACGGCCTCCAGATTTACTTTTGGAGACTCTAGGAACCACAAGTAAACCTCCATCTAGAGAGCGGAGTGGCCTGCTAGGACAGTAAGGAACTATGAGCTCTCTGAGATATGATGGAGCTTGGCCATTAAGAGCTTTATATGTTAAAAGAAGGATTTTAAATTCTACTCTATATTTTACTGGCAGCCAATGAAGAGCAGCTAACACAGGAGAGATATGATCTATTTTCCTAGTTTCTGTTAATATCCGTGCAGCAGCGTTCTGAATTACCTTTAAGGCCTTTTAGAGATTTTTTTGGACATCCAGATAGTAATGAGTTACAGTAGTCCAGCCTAGAAGTTACAAATGCATGGACTAGTTTTTCTGCATCATCCTGAGAAAGGATGTTTCTGATTTTCCTAATGTTTCTCAGGTGGAAGAAAGCTGCCCGACTAACTTGTTTTATGTGAGGGACAAAGGACATGTGGAGCGGAAGCCAAAGTAATGCTGTCCAGACTGATGAGATGATTAGATAGTATTTTTCTGAGGTGCTTAGGACCGAGTACAATAACTTCTGTTTTGTCAGAGTTGAGAAGTAAAAAATTTCCAGTCATCCAGACTTTTATGTCTTCCAGACATGCCTGCAGTCTGACTATCTGAGTGACTTCATTTGGCTTCATTGATAGGTACAGCTGAGTATTGTCTGCGTAGCAGTGGAAGTTGATTCTGTGTTTCCTGATAATGTTCCCTAGAGGAAGCAGATAAAGCGTAAAGAGGATTGGTCCAAGTACCGAACCCTGCGGGACTCCATGACTGACTACAGTACATGAGGAGGAGCTGTTGTTTACATGAACAAACTGATGTCTATCTGATAAGTAGGATTTGAACCACCTTAGTGCAGTTCCTTTAATTCCAATTTCATGTTCCAGTCTCTGTAGCAAATTATTATGATCTATGGTGAATGCAGCACTAAGATCTAGAAGGAGAAGTATGGAGGCTGATCCATTGTCTGAGGCCATTAGAATGTCATTGGAGACTTTAACCAGCGCTGTTTCTGTGCTATGATGGGCTCTAAATCCTGACTGAAACTCATTCAGATGCTCGTGTAGTTGTTTTACTACAGCTTTCTCAATGATTTTAGAAATAAATGGAAGGTTCGATATGGGTCTATAGTTTGCCAAAACATCTGGATCAAGATTAGGCTTTTTAAGCTGGGGTTTGATGACCGCAGTGTTAAGTGCCTGAGGTACATCACCCAGAAATAAAGTCAGATTAACCAAATCTAGAATGAACGGCTCAATTAAATAAAAGATCTCTTTAAAGAGGCTAGTTGATACTGGGTCTAATAGACAGGTTGACGGTCTGGATGATGAAACTATAGAAGCTAGCTCTGAGAGATTCAGAGGTGAGAATGATTCCAGATGTAAAAGAGGCGTCACAGCTGATTCAGGAGTTGCTGTATTCAGTAGAGGATTTTTATCTAATGTAGGCAAGAGCTGATAAATTCTTTCTCTGATCATGAGAATTTTGTCTTTAAAAAAGTTAATAAAATCATCACTGCTTAGAGCTAAAGGGATCACTGGTTCAACTGAGCTATGGCTCTCTGTCAGCCTGGCTACAGTGCTGAAGAGAAACCTGGGGTTGTTCTTGTGTTCTTCTATGAGTGCTGAGTAATATGAATTTCCAGCACTGGGGAGATCTCTTTTATATGTTTTTAAGATATCTTTCCAGGCTCTGTGAGACTCTTCTGACTTCCTGGAACACCAGGTTCTTTCTAATTTCCTTGATGTCTGCTTTAAGGCACAGATTTGGTAACTGTACCAGGGAGCCATCCTCCTCAGATTGAATACTTTCTTTCACAATCTTTTTGAGAGGGGCGGCACTGTCGAGATTCGAACGCAGTGTGGCCATAGTGCTAGTCACAAGGTCATCAACCTGCGTATGGGAGAAATCCTCATTTGAATTTAGATATGGCATTGTTGGGAATGATGACCAAATGTTCTCTTTAAATGTAGCCACAGCAGCTTCAGATAAACATCTTCTATAGCTGAATTTATTCCTCAATGCTGTGGAGCCCATTAAAGTAAACTCAAATGTAATAAGGTAATGGTCAGACAGGAGAGAATTTTGGGGAAAAATTGTTAGCTTGTCAATTTCAATGCCATATGTTAGAACAAGATCAAGGATATGATTATAGAAGTGAGTGGGTTCATTCACATGCTGGGAAAAGCCAATTGAGTCTAGTAGGGAAAGAAACCCAGAACTAAGGCTGTCGCTTTCTACATCAACATGTATATTGAAATCTCCCAGGATAATGATTTTATCTGTACTGAGTACTAACTCTGATATAAACTCAGGAAACTCTGATAGGAATTCTGAGTACGGACCAGGTGGATGGTATACTGTAACTAACAGAACTGGTTTTTCACCTTTCCAGTCTGAGTGGGAAAGACTAAGAGTGAGGCTTCAAAAGACTTGCAGCCAGATTTTGGTCTGGGGTTGATTAATAGGCTTGACTGAAATATTGCAGCCACCCCACCTCCTCGACCTGTGGTCCGAGGAATATGAAAGTTAACACGAGTTGGGGGTGTAGCTTCATTAATGCTAACATAATGAAGTTAGCTTAACATAATGCTAACATCATCCTGCTGCAGCCATGTTTCAGTTCTACAAAATAAATCAATATGACGATCAGCTATGAAATCGTTAACTAGTAGAGATTTTGATGATAATGATCAAATGTTCAACAGTCCACATTTAGTAATACAAACCATCAGTTTAACGGTGAGCAGTGTATTCAATATCAGAATGATGTTGTAATTGGTTGTCAGGAAAATATGTCCCAAAGATCTTGTTACCATTTTTAAAATTGCATATATGTCTGAAGTCGAAAACAGCTGGAAACATTTGGGGAAGTTCACTACTTAGCAAAACATATAACATATATAGATTTTGTCAATATTGACCATTAATATGGAAAATTTTTGGGAGACAAAAGAGAATATGTTTATACTTGCTATATTGAAAGGAACAGTTCCTATTTGTTGATTTAGCTCTATTATTGTGACCTACAGCTAAAACATGATACAGCACTGCACCCCTGTGAAGTAGGTGGCTGTTTATTTAGTCCTTGAGGTCAAGTGGAACATTGTCGGAACTCTGTTTCTGTCACACCGTGGTGAGGTTGTCTTGTCTGGGCCCACTGTCTCGTCATTTCCTGTTTTATTTTGAAATGCCTAACTCTCCTCTCGTTTCAGAACACTTGCCCTTCCTCATGTCTCCGGTGTGTCCTTCTGATTACCGATTGTCTCCACCTGTTCCCCATTTTCTCCCCACAGTTCAAATAGCCTGTCTTTCCCTTGTCTTGTGCCAGTGTGTCGTCATTTCATGTCCCACACCAGCGTACGTCCAAGCCACAGTCCTCGTCTCCTTGCGTAAGCCTTTGATCCTCTACGGAGTGAATTTTTGTTTGTAAATTTATATATCTGAGTTAGCTCGTTTTCAACTATAGCCTTTTGTTTTTCCTCTATATGAGCGATTTTTTGTTTGTACCATCTGTTATTTAGATTAATGTTCATAGCTTTTGTGTTTTTCCTCCTCGAGAGTGATTTTTGAGTTTTTATACATTTTTATAGAGTTACCTTAATCCTCCGCTTAATAGCGCGAGTGAGTTTTCTTTTGTTTAGTCAGGTTTTCCTCCCTACGGAGAGTTTTGTGTTGTTCCCCTTTTTTCCCTCGTGACTCCCTGCTACAGTTAAGGTTTCATAGCCTGGTTTCCTTTATTCACTCGGTTCTGAGGTCATTGCTACCAAGAATAAAGTCTGTGACTGACAAAACCTCTGCTCCTGAGTCCTGTTTGAGTCCCGGCCTGACAGTTTCATGACATTATGACATTAACTTTCCCTCCTATTTAAACGTCTTTTCAGGTTTGCTCCCCCAAAATAAATTTGCTGTTCCATATAATATATAGACAACTGGGAACACAATATGTAAATGAGTATGCAAATGGTAATCCACAATGACATCACCCATTGGTTGGTCAACTGCTGTTTTGGACCCTTGAGTTAAATTAGCTATTGCCATGTCGAAACCATAAGAGTGAGGGGTGGAGCCAACACATTCTGTATCTCTGTCCATCAATTACAAGGCAGCCACATCAAAATGTATATGCTGTTTTGCCATCTATTTTGCTTTAAATGCGACCATCATTTCAATAAATAAATTATGTCATGTCATATGTTGAAGAGCACAGAAATTCATGCCGTAAAATCATTTGCAAAGTAATAGTTTTCCTTATACAGTTATTTCCTTAAAGATTTCTGTACAAGAAAATTTTATTTTAACAACCAGAGGAGTCACTCCTTGATGGTAATCACATAGAATAAAGGTTAGGGGACTTTTCATTTTTCAGTTTTTGTGTCTATGTCTATTTTACTGCCGCCGCTATCGTTGCTGATTTGCTAAGTAGAGATTTGTTTGTGGTCAAACCAGCTGTGTGTTACTCCTGCTGCTAACTCAATGAATTCATTTCTGATTTCTTTTTGACAGAAAATGTCTATAAAGTGTCTCAATCTGCAGAAATTGTTATGTAATTGATGTAACATACTCATAAATATGATGTTGGAATTTTCACAAGGTGACAATGAGTAACTGTTACGTGAGGAACAGAGAGTGGACATGGAATTTGTATATATATATATATATATCCTGCATTACTAGTCTATGCAACTACTACTGATAATAATAATAATAACAATAACAACAATTATAATTCAGGCAGTGGTTAATGCTCTTGCCCCACAAAAATCAGGAGTTTACATCCCTGGCATGGGGCTTTTCCGTGATGAGTTTGCATGTTTTTCTTTTGCTAGTGTGGATTTCCTCCAGTTTCCTCCAGGTACTCCAGTTTCCTCCCACCGTTCAAAGACATCATGTTTAGGTTGATTGACATATTGCCCATAGGTCTGAGTGTGAGTGTAATTGCATAGGAGTGGCTTGCTCGAAGAGTTTCAGTCAGGAATTAGAGTTCATCACAGCACAGAAACAGAAATGTCTCCAATGATATTCTAATGGCTTCAGACATTGGATAAGTCTTCATACTTCTCCTTTTAGATCTCAGTGCTGCATTTGACACCATTGATCATAAGAAAGGAACTTCACTAAGATGGTTCAAATCTTATTTATCAAATAGACATCAGTTTGTCCATGTTAACAGTAGCTCCTTCTCGTGCACTACAGTGCATAAGGAGGTGCTTTATTTAGGCAACATTATCAGGAAACACAGCAAACATTTTCACTGTTATGCAGACGACACTCAGCTGTATTTATCAATGAAGCTAAATGAAGTTCGTCAGATAGTCAGACTGCAGCCATGTTTTGAAGACATGAAAGTCTGGATGATAACTTTTTACTTTGAAATTATGACAAAACTGAAGGTTTTGTACTCTTTAAGCACATTCTAAGAACAAGGTATGGACAGTGGTTGGCCTGTCCATGACCCTGGTAACTCGTTACATTCTATTTGCTAGTTATATTCAGTTGCAAGAATGTCCAAACTCTGTACGGGACAGGCCCAGCCCAAAAAGACACATGTGAAACTTGTCCAGATATTGGGACTCTTACTGGCTGAGATCCTGTGGGAACTCTTGACACTTCGAGCCCAACACTGCCTTACTTTACCTGTGACCATAATAAATGTTTCAACTGTGAACTGAAGATTTCTCCAACTCATTCTTAGGCTTCTAATAAAAGAATCGGGTCAGCACTACAGTATCTAAGAGTAAATGGGTAGGAAGATCTTTCAGTTATGAGGCTTGTCTTCTACATTAAGTATAAATGCTATAAAAATACAGTAAATTATTTTTAGTAAAAATATTCATAAAATAAAGGCTATGAGCTGTTTATTAATATTGAATATTATTGATTTTTTTAATAGAATTATACATTTTTTAATGGTCTCATGTTAAATGATGTCGAATGTAAAAATACAAAAAAAAAATAAAATAAATACACATCCTATTGTTGAACATAAAATTCAGGAAACTTTCTGTTATTTTATAGCATTTACCATGACGGTAAAGAGTATTTTTTTGTAGGTGTGGAGAACCGAGACCAGTTTCTGTAGGTAAGTTAGATTTCTTTTTGTTTGAGGTCTAAATCAACACATCAACTTTGAAGACAAAATTTTCAACTGTTGATATATCCCACCCAGTAACAGATGCCATGATGAAGAGATAATCAGTTTTATTCACTTCCACTTATCAGTGGTCATAATGTGATGCCTGATCAGTATATTCTACCCAACAAATCACAGTAGTCTGGAGGACCTATTTGAGCTATGCTGGACCTGACTTTTTCTCCTTGTGCTCTTTGTACTCTCCTAACTTGTGAATCGCCAGTAATGCAGACACTCCCATATGCTTCTGTCAGTCTGAAAATCTGTACCGTTTTTTTTTTTTTTTTTCAGTTTTGCATTTGTGTTTGTGTGTGTGTGTCTATGTGTATGCTTTTGCCTATTGGTATTGTGTACCTGTTTGTCCTTTATTATTATTATTATTATTATTATTATTATTATTATTATTATTATATTTTTTTATTTAAAAAAACAAAAAAACAATCGATACCTTGCTAAAAAAAACAGGCTCTGCTTTCACAACTTGTTGTGCGTTGTAACCGCTATATAATTCACAGTGAAAAATCCCCATCACACACTGTGATGGTTAAGTGAGACTCATAGTCTCCCTGGTGCATTGTATTATGGTGTGCTCAGAAGTTTTTAGTGTCTTAACTGGGCCAAAGTCACCAAGGCTATTCGTCTAGTTATTTAGCTATGGTGTGAAATTGTTGTTTTGTATTCAAGGTTAGTGGCTCTTTCTGTCCTGGCCCAAATCACTGGTTAAACTGGCACCCACATGTTCAGAAGAGTAAGGCTTGTTTATTTCCCCCTTGCCTTCTGTCAGCTCCACACCTTTAAAAAGTTCTGAGGTGAAAAACTATTCAGCCTTGTTCATTGATTTCCCCCCAGATGTCTTCATGGCTATCAAAACACTAATAGTTTGTTGATGTGGAGACTTGAATCCACAAATGTAATTTCTCTCTACTACAGCCTGAGAGACAAACACTGATCCCTGATTGGTTGGTTGTTTGCTTGTGAAGCTCTTTATGGTTTAGCCTCACTGGATGTTTAAAATTTGAGTGCTACTGCAGGGAAATCTTTCCATACAGTTTGGGCTGTCCAATAATACAGGCAGTAATGTGTCTAACTATTTATATTTATGGTACTTTGAACTTGCATATTTGTATGTAATTTATTTCATTCTATCTATATATGGAATGTCACTTAGTATGTACATATTCATAGCAAATATTTCTTTTTTTAGTATGGAGAGCCTGTAATGGACCATGTTAAGCTAGTAATTTAATTAAGTATTTCTAGTTCTGATTCAGATGGTGATGTTTTCAACACTCCCCAAAGAAATCAAATGAATGAGTTAAACTTTAAAATAAAGTTATTCACTTATTTCTGTCACTTCACATTTTTAACAGCCAGCTCTAATTTGTGGACTAGCAAACTGCACATTTAGAAAGTTATTTTTGAGCCTTTGAGCCTTTTGAGCAATTTGTCCACCCACCTTACCTGTGTGCACTGCACTCCAGTCAGTGCTGACACGTTTGATATGGCTCATCATATAGTCCTACTTCACTCACCAATCTACTATTTTTCCAAACACAAGGCACAGAATTGTAGTAAGCAAGTGACATTTCAATCCTTATTACATATTCAGTTTAATGGTGGCAAAAATTCCCTCCAATCCATAATCTTGACTTCGGGTGTAGTGAAACAAAGGATTGTCACTTAGTAATCATTAGCTCTACATGTGGTGAGTTATGAATGTAAACTACCTCGGTACAGTATGTCTAGCTAAGCTATTCTGTTAGCTAATGTAGCATGCAGCGCTTGTGGCGCTTTATCGAGAATGTAATGTAATGTAATGCCTGCCAACACCTTAACTCTGGTGCGCCTGGTACGGCCAAGGTCATTACTTGTCCTTCAGTTAATAAAAACCAGAGCTCGCCCATCACCATTTACCAGTGTTTGTTACATCAAAGAGCTTTGATATGGATGTCTAACAGTATTTACCATCCGCATACTTTCTCTTGCTTGGTGTAATCAATGACATAAAACATGTCACTGTTGGCACTGGACGTTTACTCTGGTATCTCTCTCTGTCCCTCTAATAACCTTAAGTTATTACAATGAGTGGAGAAGAAGTGTTTTCCATTCATCATAGTGTTTTATATTGAGCACATCAGTGTTCAACTGGTTCTAAATGTCTATTCATATCATGGTTCGTGTGTGTCATTTGAAAACAAAATACCATTTTGAGAAGAAATAACTTTGTTTTGAATATAAAGTTTCATTTTGCAGGTGAATTGAGAAGTTTTGCCCATTGTGTGTGTTTTTTGATTTGTGTGCCGAGTTATATCTGAGAATAGTAACTGTTAAAATACTGGCATATAATCTGCTGAGAGAGTAGATATTGTATTGGTAAATTATACAACATAGAGATGGAATACACTGGCAACGTCACTATAGTGTTTGCAATTAGTTAAGTCATTAGTCCTGACTCACCAGGTGAGGTGACTCAACAGGACTCGATAATGAACATCTAGCTAGACCAAAGCCTGTATCTACACGGTTCCCTGTGTCCTGGAATTTTCCCTTTGTATTACAGTTTTTCTTAATTGTCTGCACACATTTTCTGAAAGCATGCCTCATATTCTCAAAACTACACACAAAATTAAAAAACAACTGTAACTGTAAGTAGGCAATACTCCAAATATTTTGCCAAATGTTAGTTTCAGTGTACTGAAACATATCACAATCATCAAATGGATGTTCAGTAAACATCATTCTGTGGAATTCATGTGTGACTGTATCATTTAATGTCCTCCTTATGTATTCCCAGTTACCAGTAAAAGAGATTTACAAAATTCACCTGTTCAAAAATATAACAAAAGCCAAAAAGGAAATGCAATACTTGGGCTATTAGGAAGGCAGATCTGGCAATTGAAATACTGGAGCACAAGTTAGAGGTGGGTGAATGGTCACAGGTGAATTATGTTAACTATTGGAAAACTAACTCAACTATCTCTTGTATTTGTAGGAAATAAAGAAGACCAAATGAAATGTGTATTTTTTTTTTTTTTTTTGACTGCTGTGGTGGTGATGGTGACTTAGTCCTTGAAGTGATTATGACAGATGGTGTCTCTGACTGCTCTGCTGTCCTGCATAGCTGGCAGGTGGATGGTGTCATTATTAGGGTCTTCAATTTGTAGGGCAGGGTGTTACTCTCCTCTAATACTGACAATATTATAAAGAGCAATACATTCCGCAATATCACAGGTCCTCAGGGGTCATCCTGAGGTGACGTAGGCACTGGAAACAGGCTTTCAGCAGGCCTATGGTCATCTCCCCCCAGGCTCTCATCCTGCAGTGAGCCCTGTAGAAGTTCTGTTGGAAGCCTAGGTTGGCATGGATAAGCCCTGTCACCCAGCAGAAGGTCATCAAACTCTCCTGCAATGTAAAGTGGATACATTAGAGTATTTTAAGGGAGGAAAGTGAATTGTACAAATCTTTAGGCTGCTTACCACGTTGCAGTCTGTTGCTCAAAGTAGACTGATGATGAATCCTTCAGTCATGACAGACCCAGGCCATTTGGCCTCCACATTGGAAATTAAATAGGCAGCATCACATATGATTTTGACAGTATAGAGAATGACAGATGTTTAACTATGATGCAGTCTTGACCATTTTGAAACAGTAGTCACTCTACATGTACCTGCACATGTATGCTCTGCATGGACTTCCTATTCACACAATCGGCCTCATTATGTGAGGGAGCCATGATGGGGGTGTGTAGGCATACGTGTAGGCATACGTGTGTGGGTGCATGCCATCTATGATGTCAATCTCACTGGGAAATTCTAAAAGAAATTAAAATGACTAATCCTACTCTGAGGTTGCAGCACAGTGTCATTAACAGAATATAATTTAAAATTAATTTAATGGATCTCTACATCATTCACTTGCAATCCTGTGGAAGTCCTCCTTGATGCCTCTAAGAAGTTTATGCCCAGGGACAACGACTAAGATCGGTAATAGTCATTTCAGGGCGAGGCACACTTTTCTGACCACCCTGCACACAGTTGCCTTACTCAGGTGCCCAGCATCTTCAGCATTATACAAAAAACTCCCATTAGCAAAGAAACACAGCGCAACACACAAAATCTACTGGGATGTGAGTGCATGGCTACGGAGGGTGATGTTGCCAATGTAAGGCCGGATTAAGTTGTGTATGTACATGATGGGCTTTGATGTTAAACAGTACAGCTGAAAAAGATAATTGTCTGGAAATGCCAGAATATCTATGCGCAGTCTGATAATAATCTCCCTATGAATATATAATTCTCTGCGCAGTAATGCTGCACCTTCATCTACAGGATCATTATCAAAAGGCCACGCCATAGTAGTGAAAGAAGTTGCCTATTGGGGCTACTAATATCGGCCTGCTGACTGATTATTTAATGAACAGATGTCCAAACCACGCTACACCAAAACTTGCCTGCTGACTGAATGAATGAGGAAATCAAATACCGTGTGTGGCTGAAAGAGGTCATAGAGAAAATCTGGTCCCGATCAGGTAAGGTTCATGGATTCTGTTACTACGGTAACTGACCAAGATGTTAAGTTGCCTCTCTTTGTGAAACAGGCTTGAGTTACCCCTATTTCTCTGGTTTGACTCCCTTTGTGAAATGGAAAACTCAGTGTCCCTCAGTTCAGTTAACAAAGTCAGAGTTTCCACTAAACCTGCTTTGTGAAATGGGTCCCTGATGGTTTTAGATGTGACATACATTTCAGACACAAATGTTGTGCATGAACCACAGAACTGATGAAACAAACATTACATGTTATGAGTGGGCAGGACGAATGGAGTGAGGAAACAGGAAATGTTCTTCATTGTATTCAGACAAATGCTGGGTCAGTAAATGGCTTAAATTTGACAACCAGACTGAGGACAGATTTGATGAGGTTATCAGAGGAGCAACGTTTCCTGAGAGTGAATCTGGCAATCTTGATGATATGATTTCAGTGGAGGATATCAATCAGGCTGTGGTTGTTGAAATAAAAAGAGGGTTTTGTCTTACTGACCAAATGAATGTGTTTGGTGATCCATCAATTATGAACAAAGAAGTTTCAGTCCAAATGAAACTTTCTAATGGATCTTTTGAAAAGGGAGTAGGCTCAGGTGTACTTCAAGACTGCTTGTCTGAATTCTGGAATGAGCTCTACAGCAGATGCACTGTGGGTGCCAATGTTAAGGCCCCCTACCTCAGACATGAGTACCAAACTCATGAGTGGCAAGACATTGGAGGAATACTTGTCAAAAGCTGATGCAGTAGGATATTTCCCCATACACCTTCCATTTCCATTCTTGGAGGAATCCTTGTATGGTGCCACCTACAGCAGTGTCAGAGAGTCTTTCATGTCCTACATTTCAAAACCAGAGAAGGAAATCCTTGAGCAGGCACTTCACAACTTTGGATCTGTTGATCGAGACACCCTCATTGATGTTCTAGATTCACATGAATGCGATTAAAGTTTAACTGAAGAAAACATCTCTGGGGTGCTAGTGAGCATGATATGGAGTATCTTCCCTGAAGGGAGAACTCGCTACAGTCATCAGGGAGGAACTTAAAAACGCACTGGCAGAGGACTTTGATGCCCTTAAATCAGAACTTCAAGCGGTATGGGCTGAAATTAAAACAACATGGCGGCAATTAGGTGAAAAGTCGACATCATGAAGTGACTTGTGACTTGTGTGACAGGTGTGATTCGGACACAGAAGGGCTGGAGACAGTTGGTAATGACCTTTATTGTCAGGGAGCAGGGCAGAAAAGGTCCGAGGTCCAAGGAGCCAGCCACCAGTGCTGAGGCACTGACGAAGAAGGAGCAGAGGAGCGGTCGGAGACAGACAAGTGGGTCGTAGCTGGGAGAGCAGACAGAAGCCAAACATGATGAGGCAGAACTCGTGGTCGGGGACGAAAAGCAGGAGGGTATACAAGGGAGCGGACTTGGAGAACAGGTCAGGAACAGGTGGGGTTGGAAACAGGAGGTCAGACAGGTAAATAATGCTGGAGAGTCTCACATACTGCTAAAGAAAAATCAGTGAGTGTGGAGCTGGTGAATATATACTGGGGTTGATAGCAGAGGATGGGCTGCAGTCGGCTGATTCGCTAAGTAAGAGCAGGTGTGGTGTGAGTTGTGGAAGGTACTGAGTCCAGTGTGAGAGACAGGGGCAGACTATGACAACATGGTCTGATGAAGTGGACCACGGTAACCAGCCTTCAAAACCAAGTGACAACTTTAAAAGACCGATACAAGGACATGGAGGAGAGCGTGAGATGGGGTAACATCCACGTCATTGAAGATCAGCTGAATTCCAATGTGACAATTGCCAAACTACATTACCTGAGAGCCCAAGACAGAACCCCTCTCACCTACAACAGGAGCCGCTGTCACGGTATGGTGTTGTGTTGCGGGTGAGGACCCAAATGCAGGAGCCAGGAACAAGGTTGTAAGAAAAAGAATACTTTGATTAACAAGACCAAAACTACAAAGTAACAGACACTGTGACGCTACACAAAACCAAAAACTACAAAAACTGAGACGGAGGGATGACAGGTAGATAAGCACAGACAACAGGCAGAGACAACATGGCGAGGGACACAGGCAGAGACACGGGCAGAGAGAGACAGGCAGATAGACAGGCGGAGAGGCAGGCAGACCAAACAAGACAAACACCACCAAGCAAACGAGGGACAAAGTGGCACAGGAAGAGAGACAACATCACAAGTGACACGCGACAAGTGACAAGGATCTCACGTGGACTAAACAGAAAACAGGACTTAAATACACAGTGACTAGACAAGACACAGAAAACAATCAACAGCCACATCACCATATTCCTCAACTACACCTCGGACAGGTCGTCAGTCCATCACATGGGTCCAACAGACAGAGACAAACAACCACTCACACAAACACTCAGGCCTACGGACAGTTTAGTCACCAATTAACCCAAAATGTATGTCTTTGGATGGTGGGAGGCAACCAGAGTACCCACAGGGAGCACAGGGAGAACAGGAACCGAACTCATCCATCCATTAATCTTCATCTGCTTATCTGGGCTTGGGTCATGGGGATAGCAGCTTCAGTAAGGAGCCCCAGACTTCCCTTTCCCTGGACACATCAACCAGCTCTGACTGGGGAATCTTGAGGCGTTCCAAGGGCCAGAGTGGAGATATAATCTCTCCACCCAGTCCTCGGTCTACCCCAGGTCCTCCTCTCAGCTGGACGTGCTTCGAAAACCTCCCAAGGGAGGCACCCAGGAGGCATCCTAACCAGATGCCAGAACCACCTCAACTGGCTCCTCTCAATGCAAATGAGCAGCGGCTCTACTCTGAGTCTCGAAGGGAGAAACCAGGTACCCTTCTGAGGAAGCTCTTTTCGGTCACTTGTACCTTTATTCGCGTTCTTTTGGTCATGATCCAGTTCTCATGACCATAGGTGAGGGCAGGAAAGAAGATTGACCTGAAGATGGATTGCCTTCCGGCTCAGCACTCTTATCACGCGTCACTTGTCACGTACAGCGGTACAATACAACCACTGCAGTACCGCTCCCGCTGCTCCGATTCTCTGACCAATCTCATGCTCCAAGGTCCCCCCGCTCATGAACAAGACGCCAAGGTACTTGAACTCTTTCACTTGGGCAAAGACTCATTCCCAACCGTAGCAGACAGTCCATTGGTTTCCTGCTGAGTACCATGGCCTCTGAGTTGGAGGTGCTGATCCTCATCCCAGCCCCTTAACACGGGTAGGTCGAACCCACGACCTTCTTATTGTGGGGCAACAGCGCTAACCACTATGCTGCCCTGATACCCACCCCAAATATTATAAATTAAATTACAAAACAAACTTCAATATATTTAAATAGATTCATGATCAAAAAGGCTTTTAAATAATAGTAACAATTATAGCAGAATTTATTTTGTTATTTGTATTAATTTATTTTGCAAATTTAAAAACACAGTGGTGAATGACACAGTGATGTCCAAAGACAAGGCCTTAGGCTTTATACACAAAAACACAAACATAAGTGTCAGGTTTAAGCGATCTAGAACATTATTAAACACACAGGGAAGAAAGACAAATGACAACAGTGCTCATTTTTACTTGCAAGGAGAACAGACAGAGATATGTTCAGTTACATTCTCTACCTGCTTTGACGTATCTCTTCCATTCTCCCCTCTTTATTTCCTTAGGGTGGTCCTTAGTTACATGATGTTGCAGCTCTAAAGGGCGGAGAACACACAGCTGCAACGTAGTAGATGAATAGATACTTGTTGAATAATCATATTCAAGTTACGCCTCTGAAACATGACACACGAACACATTGAGGAGCTAGTTCATAACCGAAGTAATCTGGTTTCCTCCCTGTCTTCATATTCCTCTTCGAAGGTCGTTGCTTATCTCTGGAGGTATGATCTCAGTTCCTGTAAGAAAAACACGTTTCTGCATTCCTGCAGGGTTAGTAAAAGTAGAGCAATACTGTGATAATCACTTTATGTACATTTATTCTAATAATAAGAGTCAGTCACTTTGACCTAGATGCAGATATTAGCCATTTAAAGAGCATGAAGGGCCACCAACTCTCAGACTGGTGTAAAAACCATTGAGTAGAGCGAGTAGTTGAATGACTTTTTAGACAGGATTTAAAAACAGTTCAAGTGGGGACCATCCTAATGCAGAAAGACAGTTCATTCTACAGCTTCAGGGGTACTATCAAGAACTGCAGTACCCTTTGGTCTTCAGCAATGTCTCAGGGATGGTAAGTAACACCTGCTCAGCAGATCTCAACCGCATGCAAAGGGCATAGCTATTTAAAAAATCTGATACATAAGATGATGCAAGTCCATTTAAACATTTAGAAACTAAGAGTAAAATCTTTTGTGAAAGTAAGGAGGCTACAAATGGGTTAGATTTGCAGGTTTTCATTAAAAGGCGTTTCAAACTAACTGCAAGAATGCTATCTAACTCTGGGTGACATCAAAGTAAAGAACATTGCAGTAGTCCAAAAGTGAGGCATAGTATGGATGAGGCAAACATTACTTTGCATAAACATCTGAGTTGATGAAAACTAAATTAATCACAGAATTAATTTGTTCATCCATCTTATAATCACAGTCCATTATAACACCCAGATAGGTGACAGAGGCCAAGAGCACCTGTTATCATCGCCATCGCTCCTGTAATCCCCAATATTTTGATTCACATATGTAACAAACTTCAACATGTCAACATGACGTTCTCCTCTATTCAGGGGTGAGGATGATATAATCAGTGTCTGATATTGTACTCATAACCATATTTGGGTTGATAGAGCAGACCTGGGTACTGGAGGTAAAACCAACACTGTGTCACCAGGCTAGAATTTTCTCCCAACAGCTTTTTTATTAATCCATTTCTTCATGTCCACCTGAGAAGAAGGAAGCGCTTCTCTGATGAGGGAAGAAGCACACAATAGCATTTCCCTGCTCTTATTCACAAAGTCTAATGCAAATGTTTGAGAATAGCTTTCAAAAGCACCTGTTGTAGAATGTATTTAGTACTGTTAGACTGCTCAGCACCAACCCAAAATACACACTGAGCACACAACTACAGCTGTTAAGCAAAATGGAAAAAAAAAAATTGCAAAACAGTACTTTTGTCCCAAGTAATATCCAGTCAAGACCTGGATTTTATTTCACACAACACACTCCACGCATGAGCGAAGCGGAAGATGAAGTAGCTTGCAGAGTGTTAGAATAAATGTACATAAAGTGATTATCACAGTGCTGCTCAACTTTTACTGACCCTGCAAGAATGCAGAAACCTGTGTTTTTATTAGCAGGAGCAGAGGTCATACCTCCGAAGAAGAAGCAACGACCTTCGAAGAAGATTTATGAAGAAAGGGAGGATGTCGAAGCGAGATTACTTCGTTCATAAACTAACCCTCAATGTGTTTGAGTTTCTTGTGACTTATAACTTGAATATAAATCATATAACAAGCGTCTATTCATTCACTACTTGCAGCTGTGTATTCTCACCTTTAGAGCTGCAAGATCTTGTAACTAGGGACCACCCTAAGGAAATAAAAAGAGGGGAGAACAGAAGAGATACTCCAGAGCGGGTAGAGAGTGTCACTGAGGACATCTCTGTCTGTTCTCCTTGCAAGTAAAATGAGCGCTGTTGTCCTTTGTCTTTCTTCCCTGTGTGTTTAATAATGTTCTAGGTGGGTTAAACCTGACACAGAGCTTTAAAACCTTATTGGAACACCTCATGAATGGAATAAGCAGATAAAATGGATAAAATGCAGCAACATGTTCCTGCCTACATGCCCCCCTCCCCCCTTCCAATGCCTGTCTCACTCTCTCTCTCTTTCTCCCACTCCCACTCTCAACTCAACCGGTCGAGGCAGATGGCCGCCCCCCCTGAGCCTGATTCTGCTCGAGGTTTCTGCCTCTTAAAGGAAGTTTTTCCTTGCCACTGTTGCCAAGTGCTTGCTCATCGGGGGATCTGTTGGGTCTCTTTAAATACATTTATAAAGAGTTTGGTCTAGACCTGCTCTATATGTAAAGTGCCTTGATGTAACTTTGTTATGATTTGGCGCTATACAAATAAATCTGATTTGATTTGATTTGATAAAAAGGATTGGAATTTTTGAAGAATAACTTTCTCAAGAATTATAGAAAGGATAACTTCAAAATGGGCCAAAAATTCAAAATCATCTAAGGAGTTAGAGTTAGAGTTGTTTTGTTTTTTGTTTTTTTGATCAATGGCTGCACTACTCTCCATTTGAACAAGTCTGGTACAGCACCAGAGGCAAGACTGCTATTTATGATCAGCTGAAATTTAGGACCAGTGGACCATTTCCAGTTTGGTGTAAGTTCCAGTGAAAGTGCTTTATTATAACTATATTTGACAACACAACTATTTACAAGGAGCACAGGATTTGGATAGTAGCTGTATCTGCAGTGAATGTATTGTGTGAATGAGTAAAACGTGTGTGTGTGTGTAGCGTTGTTGAATGCAAAACAAAACACCAAAAAGAACCTAGAACCTGTAGCAGTGTGGGACCTAGAAAAGAGAGAAAGACAATGAGTCCAGGCCTGCAGGAAGTGATCAGCTGCATCATAGAAAAATTATACTGGGGGTTGTAACATTCAGGATTGGTTTGGCATCTCTGGATATGAATGGAAAGCACAAGTACAGTTAAGGAAAAACAAGTAACAAATAATTGATTTTCCTTGACAAACACTTTCATCAATACTGTCAGGTTTAAGCCACCTAGAACATTATTAAACACACAGGGAAGAAAGACAAAGGACAACAGCGCTCATTTTTACTTGCAAGGAGAACAGACAGAGATATGTTCAGTGACATTCTCTACCTGCTCTGAAGTATCTCTTCTGTTCTCCCCCTTTTTATTTCCTTAGGGTGGTCCCTAGTTACAAGACGTTGCAGCTCTAAAGGTGGGAACACACAGCTGCAACGTAGTGAATGAATAGACGCTTGTTATATGATTTATATTCAAGTTACGTCACAAGAAACACAAGAAACACATTGAGGGGTTAGTTTATAAACGAAGTAATCTCGCTTCGACATCCTCCCTTTCTTCATAAATCTTCTTCAAAGGTCGTTGCTTATCTTCGGAGGTATGATCTCAGCTCCTGCTAGTAAAAACACAGGTTTCTGCATTCTTGCAGGGTTAGTAAAAGTTGAGCAGTACTGTGATAATCACTTTATGTACAATTATTCTAACAAATACACACACATACACCTTCACTCTGGTTAAATGTAATTATTTATGGAAGTGGCCATGCAGTATATATGTGTGTCAAGTTGTATGACACCAGATGCCATCATCAGCACCCACTGAAAGGTCGCTTGAACAGCTCAGTCTCAAAAATTTATAACAGTTGTATTACTTACAACTGTTACACACTTACAATTTACACCCTGAAAAAAAATATATATATATATATTCCATTACAGAGAGAAGTTGCTTGTGCACAATATTTTCTTAAAACCTTTGCATTAAAAGAAACTTGGCAATAGGTAGATTAATCAACGTGCTTATATTTCATATATATATATATATTTTATATATATAAAAGGGGAAAGGTTCAAGACATTAGTTTGTTTATCCTCTGTCACTGACCATCTGACCAGTAGTCTTGTTGTGTAGCTCTCTGATGTGTTGAAAGCTGGTCTCTTTTTCAGCAGGACATTTTTTGTGTCTTCCTTATCATTTTGATAGATTGATAATGGATAAAGTAATAAAAGTGTTGTCTTTTGGATTATAACTAATTCTAAAGCAGGTGTGGCATGGCCAGTTCTCTGTTAATAGGGCACTGTCCTAACACTTTACTCTGTGATATAGCACATAAGGTGGCCTGTCGAATATTGTGCGTAATTTGACAGTGAACAGTGAACATGTTTTTTTTATTTTTTTTTATGGCAGCATACATTTAGAAAGACTTGAGATCTGATTCCACAGATTTGATTTTTTAAGTCAAATCATGTCTATCATGTTATTCAGGACTTTTACTGAGTTCCTCAAAGTGGGCAAATCTGGTCATTTGTTTGGGTTGAGATTTCCCAAGGTGATGTATATGATCACTGACATTTTCTTTTTTGAACCATTATTTGGTGATTCATCATGTAATGCCCACAAACCTGGATATATAATAGGAATGGGGAGAACAACCAACAGGCAAAATTATGGGAGAAACTTAGTCTAAAAACATAAAATATAAAACTTGCTTGTGTTTTGCACAAGTGACTTATTCCCACCGGTCCTTGATCTCCTTAGAGATTGTTTTCTGGATGATTGGAGGTGTGCTGTGGATGCACTGATCTGAACACAATGGACAATGATTGGCCCAACAATCAGGTCAGTGACTGAGGTGAAGAGCCCATGAAGAGAGGCTTTGCCTACAATGAGAGAGAACTACTGTAGTGATGAGTCACTTTGTGTGACAGTCAGACTGAAGTGTTGCCAATGAGTGGTGCAATCAGTGGCATAGAGGATTTGAGTTGTTCCCACAGAGGGGGTAATTCTTCCTCCAGGACCTGAAACAATTTTTTCCAGATGGACTGCATCCACTCCACTTCAACACACACATATTTTTTGGTTTTAAAGGATGCTTGTAGCTGGTCCTTAAATCTCGTCCTTTCTTTATAGTTTAATCACTGAGGCATATCATTATCTGTATAGATTTTGCAGATTTTGCATATTTTTCCAGAATAATGTCATTTCACACTGGTTAAGTATGACTAAACGTGAATTTGGCTTTACAACCAAACTCAGTGGGAAACCACCTTTAGAAAATATACCAATAACATTCTGCCGCTCTCAAAAAGATACACATTTTTTTCCTACCCTACTGTTCTTATGCAAATGGGATACAAGCTTTTTGGCTGCTTACTCTGCTGCAGTCTTCGGGAGAGACTGCTGCCATCACTTGCTGTCTGTAATGCACACACACAATAAACCACACACGCACGTGAATACACCTACCATGCACTTTTTGTACTTCTGTTCCACTCTCTCTAAACAAATAAGCACACTCTACTATTATTCAGTTTCACTTTACACCAGCAGTGCACAACTGGCAGCATTTAAGCATTGTATTTAAGCATATATTCATGCTTCTTCCGCTTTATTGCAGTGTGGGGCATATTCACCTCTCCTCACTGTCTTGTGGATGTCTGGTTAGCTAAAAAGGTCCGTGACAGTTGCGCTGATAAATAGTGCTACTTCCTGGGAAAGCTTTGGAGGGGGCATTTGGTTATCACCTATAATTCCTAATTATCTAATTATCAAATCTAATCAAATCAGATTTGTTTGCGGTGGCGCGAGCTCGATGGTCGTGGATGGTCGTGTAAAAAATTGCTCTCTGCCGGTTAGCTAAACCCCCCCCAATTCAAAAGTTTTTGATACTAAAATCGACCTAAATACATCTGAAGATGGAAGGGGGGAAGGAAAAGGGCCGTGGTAAGTCACAAAGAAGAGCTAAGAAGGATGATTTTGATCGAGAGGACGACACCATTGAAAGCGTAAACACCGTAGAAGATGGCGGCGAGGAAGCATCAGCTACGAAGCCAATGTCAGGAGAAGAGTCCGCAATATTGACCACCATAAGAGAACTGATGACGGAAATCAAAACTGATATTGCAAACCGACTAACTGACTTTCAAACTAGCTTCCAGGCAGATATTAAGAAACAGCTGAACGAACTGAGAGCTGACGTACATCAAGAAATGGAGGAGGCAACAGGGAAAATCGCCCTCACAAACGAAAGACTCGAGGAAGCCGAGCAACGCATCGGGGATATGGAGACATGGAGTACGGACGCGAAAGATGCAGTGAATTCCCTTCTGAAAACACAACACGCTCTACAAGCTAAAGTTACGGAGTTAGAAGGGCACTCGCGCAGGAATAACATCAGGCTGTACGGCGTAAGAGAAACAGCAGAGGGCACCTCCGTGGCTGACTTTGTGGAGAAACTTATCAAGACTGAACTGGGTGAGGACATCCCCCCCGACACGAATCTGGGCATCGAGCGGGCACACAGAGCCCTGGGCACGAGGCCCCCGGACAACGCGACTCCAAGATCCATTGTCATAAAATTCCTTAAATTCACAACGAAGGAAAAAGTTATTCGGGCCGCCTGGAAGAAGCCTATCACTTTTGAGGGCAAAAGGCTGTCCTTTGACCACGACTACGCAACTGAAGTGTTGTCAAAACGAAAGGAATACACGATAATAAAGAAGACACTTAAAGAAAAGGGCATCCGGTTTCAAACTCCGTTAACAAGGATGCGCGTATTCCTCAAAGATGGACCTGTCACATATCACAGCGCTGAACAAGCAGCAGACGATCTACGTGCCAGGGGTGTTGCAGTGCCCCCCACCCGCCCGACTAAGAGGACGCTGGACAACCTTCAGCCACTGTGGGAGAATGTCAAAGGCCCCCGCCATAGAGACCCGGCAAAATTCCAACGAAGCGTACGCGAGAAACTGAGGGGATTTCAGCGGCGCACAGGAGAGGAGGAAACTACACCCGCCGGCGACTGAGAGAGAGAGAGTCTGGTTGCTTTATCCCCTTTTTGGCCCACATCGGTCTTTGGTTTTTGTTCTCTGTCTGCAAACCAAGTTAAAGCCTTAAAATAAATGACTGATCAGGTTGGTAATATACAGGCTCGGTCCTGTGGAGACTTGTAAGCTTTGAATCACAGCGTTTGCGCTGCTCACTTGCAGCTGGAATTTACTTCACTAAGTTCTGATTTTCGGGACGTAATAGCAACGGACCCTAATGTTATAAACTTAGTCTGATAAAATACCGGCATATATAGAGTAAGCCACCAGTGAACTACTAGTTGTAACTAGTCAGGGGCCCCACCTAGTGGCTGGAACATATCCCCACCCCAGAGGTTGGATTAGCCTGAACCTCCAAGTTGGAAGCTCACTCATTTTATTTGTATTATAGTTATGTTTGTTTATACTGTTCCGTCGTGCTATATTGTTATTATGTTTTGAGGTCTAAGAGGATATCACCACAGGAACTGAGATGCTTTACAATTGCAGATTATGGGTGAAAGAGAATTTCATGTTGTCACACTCAATGTAAATGGTCTCAGTAGCCCTACTAAGAGGGCAAAGATGATAGCTAAGGCTAAGAAGGAGAAATCACAAATCGTATTCTGGCAAGAAACACACTTACAGTCGTCTGAACATGAAAAGCTAAAAAAGATGGGATTCAGAAATACATTTTACTCCTCTTATAAAAGAGGTCGCAAACGTGGGGTTGCAATTTTGATCTCAAACTCGGTTAACTTTGAATTTATATCAGAGATTAAGGACAAGGAGGGAAGATTTATATTGGTCAAGGGTAAATTGGATCACAAAGAGGTGACCCTACTTAACATATATGCCCCTCCTGGAAGCAATAAGGTTCTTTTCAAGAAAATCTTTGATCTAATTTCCTGTGAAACTCTTGGTGTTCTTATTTGTGCGGGGGACTTAAACATGATAATTAACCCCAAACTAGATACAACTAACCAAAAAAGGAAAATAAATAACTTAGAAAAATGGGTAAAGAAAAGATTACAGGATTTAGGTTTGATAGATATATGGCGAGATTTCCATAAGCAAGATAGACAATACACTTTTTATTCTGCACGCCACGATGTACACTCCAGAATAGATTACTTTTTTATGTACAACTCTGAAAAACATAGAGTAAAGGAATGTAGGATGGGCACAAGAGACCTGTCTGACCATTCTAGTTTGCACTTAAAACTGCACGTGGACAGCAAACGCAAAAATACACTGTGGAGGTTGAACACTAACTTGTTAAATGACCCAGGATTTAAAACAACTATTAAAGGAGAATTACAAACATATCTGGAAAATAATAATAACGGACAGGTAAATGCAGTGACACTATAGGACGCCGCAAAAGCTGTCCTCAGAGGTAAAATTATATCAATTACTGCCTTTATGAAGAAGACAAAAGCCCAAAGACTAATTGATCTGCAAAATAATTTGCTACAATTAGAGCAGTTGCATAGTAAACACAAAAATCCCCTTCTACTGCAACAAATTAGACCAATTAAGCAGGAAATAGACAAAATTCACAGTGAAGAGTTAGAGAAAAAGCTTCGGTTTATGAGGCAAAAATTTTATGAGACAGGTTCGAAAGCAACAAAACTGTTAGCGTGGAGACTGCGAAAACAACAAGCTGAAAATACTATTCACGAAAAAAGAGATCCTAATTCTAATAAAACAACCCGCACACTGGATGGCATTCAAAAAGCATTTGAGAAATATTATGAACGCCTGTACACACAGCCAGACAGACCAGAGTCAGATATTGTAGAACGGTTCTTAAATCAACTAGATCTTCCTTCTATAGGGAAGTTACACAACGATGATCTCATAAAAGAAATAACAACTGAGGAAGTTGATAAAGCAATCTCTGGTCTGAAAGCAGGGAAATCACCGGGCACCGACGAGTTTCCTGGTGAGTGGTATAGGTCTTTTAGGGAACAAATAACTCCTCTACTTTGCGAGTGTTTTAATTATGTCCTAAAAGAGGGAGTTCTGCCTCCATCTTGGAGGGAAGCCTTTATCTCTGTAATCCCAAAAGAAGGCAAAGACAGGAAAAAATGCAGCGGATACAGGCCAATCAGCGTGCTGAATCAAGATTACAAATTATATGCTTCCATATTGACTAAAAGGATGGAGAAGGTGTTACCATTAATAATAAATGAAGACCAAACCGGCTTTATTAGTGACAGACGAACCCAGGATAACATAAGGAGGTCTCTCCATATAATAGAACAAATAAAACACGAAAGGATTAGTGCTGTCCTGGTGAGTCTCGATGCTGAAAAGGCGTTCGACTCGGTGGGGTGGGAATTCCTCTACCAGGTAATGGGGAAATTTGGTTTCTGTAAAAAATTTATACAGTCCATTAAAACACTATATACGCTACCAACCGCTAGAATTAAGATTAATGGCCATATGTCGAAGACCATACATTTACAACGAGGATGTCGTCAGGGCCGTCCTGCTAGCCCAGGACTCTTTAACTTGTTTATTGAACCATTAGCCCAACTCATAAGGCAAGAGACAGCCCTTGAAGGCATCACAATAGGAGGTTCAGAACATAAAATATGCTTGTACGCGGACGATGTCCTGGTAGCTTTGAAAGCACCACCATTAAGTGTACCCTTACTCATGGATCTCTTAACAATGTATGGCACCTTCTCAGGTTATACCCTCAATATAGAGAAAACCCAAGCTCTGGTTTTTAATTTCATCCCCCCGCAGGATCTTGTTAACAGGTACAATTTTAAATGGAACGCTACAAGTATAAAATATTTGGGAGTGATATTGACAAAGGACACAACTCACCTCTACAATGAGAATTATGTAGTAGTTAACAAGAAGATAGGTGACGATTTTAACAGGTGGGGCTCACTCCCTCTCGACTTAGGCAGCCGAATAATGACCATCAAAATGAATATCTTACCTCGCTTGTTATATTTATTCCAGTCACTACCAGTCAAAATTCCCGACTCACAGTTTAAAGTATGGGACAAGCAAATTTCAAGATTCATATGGGAAGGGAAAAAACCACGAATAAGATATAATACATTGCGGTTGCCGAGGGAGGAGGGGGGGTTGGCCCTACCATGCCTGAGGGATTTCTATGTAGCAGCACAATTAAGACCCTTGATTCTTTGGTGTGACCCCGAGTATGAAGCCAACTGGAAAGATATTGAATTATCAATATCAAATAGACCTGTGCAATCTTTGTTGGGCTGCCCTTCTGTTATCAAGGACCTTCCTGATCTTCAAAATCAATGGGTTTGTTTTTCTTTGAATGTGTGGCTAGACTTTGTAAAGAAGTATCAGATCCAAAAAGAAGTAAAAATATTGAGGTGGCCAGCATACGACCCAGATTTTAAGCCAGCATCCCTAGATTTAAAATATAGACAGTGGATAAGGTATGGAATTACATCATACTCTCTATTAGTGAAGGATGGGAAATTAATGGACTTTCAGTCTATGTCTAGAAAATATGGTCTAGGAAGACAAGATTTGTATAGACATACACAAATATGTCACTACTATCAAAACGAGGTGAAAGGTCATGGTATAGAGGAACAATCTGGGGTTACACAAATGTTCATGAGAGCTTATAACTCAAAGTCCTCTCAACGAATTATTGGGAATCTGTACTCAAGTATCTCACATATGAAGACTCACTCAACAGACTATATTAAACAAAAATGGGAAAGAGAGTTGGAAATTGCAATCTCCCCAGAGGAATGGACTGCCACAATACACACCCAGATGTCGACCACAAACTCACAGTGTTGGAGAACTTTTTGTTGGAAGAACCTGGTGAGGTTTTTCATAACCCCCAAAATAAAATCAAAACAACCAGGCCATCAGGCCCGATGCTGGAGACAATGTGGCCAACTAATGGCAGACCATACTCATATTTTCTGGACCTGCCCCGCCTTGCAACCTTTCTGGACCCAAGTTCAAGCAACAACAAGGAAGATTCTGGGATTCAACATTGACTTTACTTGTCTTTCATTTTATTTGGGGAATGTATCAAAGGATCTGCATAACAGAGACAGATATTTATTAAAGATACTTATGGTAGCAAGTAAGAAAGCAATAACCAGATGCTGGCTTCTGAGAGAACCTCCCACCCTGCACCTATGGAAAAATATAATGAATGACATATACAATATGGAAAGCTTAACTTTCTCTTTGAGGCTACAGAAGGAAAAGGGGAAAGATTATTGGGCCAAATGGGTTACATACCTAGCTGATGCTGAGTGTGACGGTTGAAACTGCTGTTGATTTTGAACAAAAGCTTATTATCCTGTGGTGAGCACTCGCGTAAATTACCCAATATGTCTGAATGTCTGTATATGACCTCCTGTTTGTGTTATGAAGGAAAAAAATAAAAATAAAGTATAAAAAAAAAAAAATCAGATTTGTTTGTATAGCACTAAATCAAAACAACGTTACATCAGGCATCATCAAGGAATCAAGGCACTTTACATATAGAGCAGGTCTAGACCAAACTCTTTTTCAATTTATTTAAAGAGACCGAACAGATCCCCCAATGAGCAAGCATTTGGCAACAGTGGCAAGGAAAAACTTCCTTTAAGAGGCAGAAACCTCGAGCAGAACCAGGCTCGGGGGGGCGGCCATCTGCCTCGACCGGTTGGGTTGAGAGTGGGAGAGAGAGAGAGAGAGAGAGAGAGAGAGTGAGACTGGCATTGGAGGGGTGGGGGGTGTAGGCAGGAACATGTTGCTGCATGAAGTTCATAGAGTTGAGCTGTAATACAGAATTCATGAAATATGGGACCAGCAGGTGTTGCAGGAACATTGGATGGCGATGAGTCACCACCTGCAGGATGAGGACAGGGAGAGAGAGGAGAGGAACTGGGAGAGACAGAGACTTTGGCAGAACGTGGTTAGTAAATGCAGTATAAATGCTTAGAACTGGGTGAAACTGTGTTATGACATCAGATATTATTAACTTCAATTAATAATGTGGGGCACCGCCCGGAAACCGGGAACAATAAACAAACTGACTCATAAACACACATTCGATTAGAGGAGCCACATCCCACATCAAAGACCCAAATCGACTTAGTATTCGGTAATGGGCCAGAGAGGATCACAAAATTGTTCAACTTTGTCACCGTTCTATCAGATCATAATCTTACACTCATCTCCAGAAAACTATCTAGGAATCGATTTAACCTGTCATCAACAAAAAAAAAAAAAAAAAAACAACTAGTTGACCATCTAAACGACAGTCCCTACTCACTTCACCCCAAGCATTTTGGGTTCAGAGCCAATCATTCCACCGAAACCACTTGCTGCTTCTTCCTAGAGTTTGTTAACAGGAAGCTGTTGAGGTAAGCGTGTTACGCCATTTCCAGTCACTGGTGGTTGTGCTCTGTGTTACCTCGTGTGCTGTCTCTGCTGTTCTTTGCTATTCACCTAATTAATCGAGAGCAAACTGTTGTCACACTTACACTGGTGTAGAACTCAATCTCGCTCCCATTTCCTAATCTTATAGACGATACTGTAATTCCGCTAATCAAACTAAACGATTAGCAATGGTCTGTAGCTCTCTCTCTCGCTACTCTCTCTTCCTCCTTCTCCCTCTCTTCATCTCTCCTGTCCTGTGTGCTTCATGTCTAGTTACTCCTCTGCCTCCTTTTATGATAACACTTCTTGTCATAGATACAGATCACGTTCCCAACAGTTTCTCCCCACTCAGTGACACACCCGCAGAAAAGCCAACTCTAGTAATTGTTGATTCCATTATGAGGAACGTGAAGCTAGTGACACTGGCGGCCACAGTTAAGTGTATCCTGGGGAACAGAGCAGACGACGTCCAGTCATTCCTGAAACTGCTGGCTAAGAAAAAATGTCTCATCTCATCTTCATCTGCTTATCTGGGGCCGAGTCGCGAAGGTAGCAGTTCCAGCAGACGACCCCACGCTTCCTTTTCCCCAGCCACATTGGCCAGCTCTGACTGGGGGATCCCAAGGCGCTCCAAGGCCAGTGTGGAGATATAATCTCCCCTCCGACCTCCTCCTAGCTGGACATGCCAAGAACACCTCCCTTGGGAGACGTCCCGGTGGTATCCTTATCAGATGCCCGAACCACCTCAACTGGCTCCTCTCCACGCGAAGGAGCAATGGCTCTACTCTGAGTCCCTCCCGGATGGCCGAACTTCTCACCCTATCTCTAAGGGACACTCTGGCCAGCCTCCTGAGGAATACCATTTTGGCAGCTTGTACCTGCAATCTCGTTCTTCCAGGTGAGGGTAAGAACAAAGACTGACCAGTAGATAGAGAGCTTTGCCTTCTGGCTCAGCTCCCTCTTCATCACAACAGTGCAGTAGAGCAAACGCAACACCGCCCATGCTGCTCCGATTCTCTGGCCAATCTCATGCTCCATCTTACCCTCACTCGTAAACAAGACCCCGAGATACTTAAACTCCTTCACTTGGGGTAAGGACTCATTTCCTACCCAGAGTATGCATGCCACCGGCTTCCTGTTGAGAACCATGGCTTCAGATTTAGAGGTGCTGATCCTCATCGCAGCCGCTTCACACTCAGCTGCGAACCTGTCCAGTGAGCACTGGAGGTCACAGGCCAATGGAGCCAATAGGACCACATCATCCACAAAAAGCAGAGATGTAACCCCCAGCTCCCTGAACTGCAGCCCTACTCCCCCACGACTTGAAATCCTGTCCATGAAAATCACAAACAAGAAACAAGAAGTGCAAACCTGGCGGAGGCCAACCCCCACCTGAAACAAGTCTGACTTATTGCCAAGAACTCAGACACAGCTCTCACTTTGGGAATACAGAGATTGGATGGCCATCAAGAGAGACTCCCTCACCCCATACTCCCACAGCACCTCCCACAACATATCCCTTGGAACCCGATCATACGCCTTCTCCAAGTCCACAAAACACATGTAGACTGGATAGGATATTCCCAGGCCCCCTCCAGGATACGTGCAAGAGTGAAGATCTGGTCCGTTGTTCCACAACCAGGATGGAATCCGCATTGCTCCTCTTCAATCTGAGGTTCGACAATCGGCCGGACCCTCCTTTCCAGCACCTTGGAGTAGACTTTCCCAGGCTGAGGAGTGTGATGCCCCGGTACTGTTCCAGACTTCCACGCAATATTGAAAAGGCCTGTCAACCACAACAGCCCCTCAACACCCAGAGCCTTCAACATTTCAGGACGGATCTCATCAATCCCCAGGGATTTGCTATTGTGGACTTGTTCAACTACCTCAGTGACCTCCTCCTGGGAGATCGATGCTGATCCTCCATCATCCTCCAGCTCTGCCTCCACCCTAGAGGACGTGCAAGTTGGATTCAGGAGTTCCTCAAAGTGTTCTTTCCCCTTCTGACTACTTCCTCAGTCGAGGTCAGCAGTGAACCATCCTTGCCATAGATGGCTTGGATGTTTCCCCGCTTTCCCCTCCTGAGATGCCAAATGATTTTCCAGAAACACCTTGGTGCCTCCCGAAAGTCCTTCTCCATGCGTTCTCCAAACCCCTCCCACACCTGCTGCTTTGCCTCCCTCACCACTGAGGCAGCAGCTCTTCGGACCTGTCGGTACCCTGCAACTACCTCAGGAGTCCCCTGGGCTAAAATATCCCGGAAGGCCTCCTTCTTCAGTCGGACGGCTTCCCTGACCACCGGTGTCCACCATGGTGTCCGAGGATTACCACCCCTTGAGGCACCTAAAACCTTGAGGTCACAGCTCCCCACGGCAGCTTCGGCAATAGAAGTTTTGAACATCGACCACTCAGGCTCAATGTCGCCAACCTCCACAGGGATGCTGAAAAAACTCCACCCGAGGTAGTAGTTGAAGGTCTGTTGGACAGAGGCCTCCTCCAGACGTTCCCAGTTTACCCGTACGACATGTTTGGGCTTGCCCGGCCACCTAACCCAACTCACAACCAGGTGGTGATCAGTTGACAGCTCCGCCCCTCTCTTCACCCAAGTGTCCAACACATGCGGCCTCAGATAAGATGACATGATCATGAAATCGATCATTGACCTTTGGCCTGGGGTGCTCTGGTACCAAGAACACTTATTAGCATCCTTATGCGTGAACATGGTGTTCGTTATGGACATTACATGGCTAGCACAGAAGTTCTACAACAATCCACCATTCGGGTTCAGATCTGGGAGGCCATTCCTCCCAATCACGCCCCTCCAGGTGTCTCCATCATTTCCCACGTGCGCATTGAAGTCGCCCAATAGGACAATGGAGTCCCCCATTGGAGCCCCATACAAGACCGGATTCAGGGTCTCCAAGCAGGCCAAATACTCCGAGCTGCTGTTTGGTGCATATGCACAAACAACAGTCTGAGTCACCCCCCCCACTGCCCTGAGCGTAGTGAGGTGACCCTCTCGTCCACTGGGGAAAACTCCAACATAGTGGCGTGCAGCTGGAGGCTTCTGAGTATTTTGAGTATGACATGTATAGCTGCATGTCATCATTCAAGCGCTGGCTGTCGAGGTGGTATGGTCTACATAGATAACTGGAGGACTCTCTGGGGGAGACCTGGCCTCATTAGGAGAGATGGTGTCCATTCCACCGTGGGTGGGACCGCAGTCATCAAACCCCAACTTGAAAACCTGAATCTTGATCCAGATGTTTTGGCCAATTAGACCCTTATTGAAACTTCCATTCGTCTGTAAATTCATTGAGAAAGCAGTAGCAAATCAATTATACGAGCATCTGCGTAGAAACAGTTTTATTGAAGAGTTTCAGTCAGGATTTAGAGTTAATCACAGCACAGAAATAGCACTGGTTAAAGTCTCCAATGATATTCTAATGGCTTCAGACAATGGATCAGCCTCCATACTTCTCTTGGATTTAAGTGCTGCATTTGACACCATTGATCATAATATTTTATTAGAGAGTGGAACATGAAATTGGGATTAAAGGAACTGCACTAAGGTGGTTCAAATCCAATTTATCAAATAGACATCAGTTTGTTCTTGTTTACAAAAGTCCCTCCTCATGCACTGTAGCTCGTTTTGGAGTCCCACCAGGCTCGGTACTTGGACCAATTCTCTTCACTCTTTATCTGCTTCCTTTTGGCAGCATTATCAGGAAACACAGCATAAATGTTCACTGTTATGATGACAACACTTAACTCTATTTATCAATGAAGCCAAATAAAGTTAGTCAGATAGTCAGACTACAGACATGTCTTGACATAAAAGACTGGATGACCCATAATTTTTTACTTCTTAATTCTGAAACTGAAGCTATTGTACTTAACCCTAAGCACCTCAGAGAAACCTTATCTAATCCTCTAATTTGGATTCATGGTTGGAGGACTTCTTCTTCTCGGACTAGGAGATGCCCTCACATACCGCAAAATTGGCGAGACAACGGCTGCTACCAAATCTGGATCTCCACATCTGCATGTCATGATTAACGAGTTGGCAAAGCTGTGCAACAACAGACTGCGTTAATTCTTGAACTGAAACGCAAAACGGAAACCATCTCAGAGAAATTGTCCGCCTTGTGAAGAAGTTGTTGCTGAGGACCAGGAAACTTGAAATATTATATCAATTTGAATTCGACTGCAAGAGGAGATAAATTGGAATTTGTGCTCCTCTGCTAAACCCAAACATGGCAATCTTATAATTTTTAAAGGACATCTGCCGCAATTGTTTATCCTCCAGGAGAATTCCATTCGCGCTAGGGATGCAATTTTGCTTCCTTTCACTCTGTCCCTCCCCCTGCAATCTGCTGTTGCCTGCAAGAACACTCGGATTTCACACCTACACAGACAAATACTGATACCAACCACCTGCACATGAAATGCTACCTCCCCCTTTTGTGCCTTGATGTAACTGTTGTAACTCTGTTGTGATTTGGCGCTATATAAATAAATCAGATTTGATTTGATTTGATGAGGAGTCTTGCATTCCTTGCTTTAACTTAACTTAACTGTTCAGCAGTATTTCTGCCATACAATCAGATGTGGGACTCAAAGGCACGGTCACTGAAGTGGAGCAGTCTCCCTCTATCTGTTCAGATGGCATTGCTTCTCTTAAGAGCAAAGTTGAGCACTCCAAAGAGTGGGTGAAGCTGGAAAACAAGTGTGAAGATTTGGAGTCCAGAGCTTTTCATCAAAACATACAGATTGTTAGCATCCTGGAGGACGACCCTTACTCCATGTCCATTATTGGCATGTCTAGACTGCTGATGGAGGCTTTCAAACTTGACTAGGAGCCACAAGGAGGATAAAAGTCTACGCATGTGCTGCCCAGGGTGGCCACAGTTGCAGCAGCTCTCGCTCAAGTTAAGCATCTTTTCCTCTTTTTTGTAGTTTCGAACTAAGTTTCTTAATTTATTCTTCAGTGTAGTACTATGTAAACAACAGTTGCACTTTGGGCACCATAATTGTCGCGTTTGGTCTACAACTTTCTGTCAACTTGAAAACTCTGTGACCGGATGCCCCGTGAAGCAGCCATGGCCCCTATTGTTTACACCAGGGATCAGCTGTTAGCGCTCCGTTACGTAGCAGTGCTGCCCCAGGAGAGACCCGACATCCCCCAGGAGCTGAGAAGAAGAAGACAGGGGACTCGTGCTGGTGTTCGACATTGTGCCACGAGAAGATGATGCAGACCAGTCCTCCCATCGATCGTTATGGGAAATGTGAGATCTCTTCCCAATAAGAGCTACGGCACTGACCAGGCACCAGAGGGAATATCAGCAGTGCGGCATCATGCTGTTTATGGAGACATGGCTGAACTCATTGACTCCAGAATCACGTTTCACTGGGTGGATTTAATCTACATCGGCCCAACAGGACAGAGGAGAGCAGTAAGAGGAAAGGAGCGTCCATCTTCGCCCGCTGGTGGGACCATCGATGGATCCGCTGCAGTTCGCCTACCAGCCCAGCATCGGGATGGATGACGCGGTCATCTTCCTCCTGCACAGAGCCCTCTCCCACCTTGAAAGGCCTGGAAGCACCGTGAGAGTACTTTTCCAGTGTTTAACACCATCTAGCCTCTGCTTCTGAGGGACAAACTGGAGCTGTCAGGCGTAGATCGCCACCTCACAACATGGATAACGGACTACCTCACCAACTGCCTGTTAGTATAAATGTACATAAAATGATTATCACAGTATTGCTCAACTTTTACTAACCCTGCAGGAATGCAGAAACTTGTGTTTTTCTTACAGGAACTGAGATCATACCTCCGAAAGATAAGCAACGACCTTCGAAGAGGAATATGAAGACAGGGAGGAGGCGGAAACCAGATTACTTTGGTTATGAACTAGCTCCTCAATGTGTTCGTGTGTCATGTTTCAGAGGTGTAACTTGAATATGATTATACAACAAGCATCTATTCATCTACTACGTTGCAGCTGTGTGTTCTCCGCCCTTTAGAGCTGCAACATCTTATAACTAGGGACCACCCTAAGGAAATAAAAAGGGGAGAACAGAAGAGATATGTCAGAGCAGTTAGAGAATGTAACTGAACATATCTCTGTCTGTTCTCCTTGCAAGTAAAAATGAGCGCTGTTGTCCTTTGTCTTTCTTCCCTGTGTGTTTAATAATGTTCTAGGTGGCTTAAACCTGACACTGCCCACAGTATGTAAGTAATAAGGACTGTGTCTCAGACATGGTGGTCTGCAGTACGGGGGCCCCACAGGGAACAGTCTTGGCTAATTTCCTGTTCATACATATATACACTATACACTGCAGACTTCAGGCACAGTTCTGCACACTGCCATCTGCAGAAGTTCTCAGATGACTCTGCCATTGTCTGCCTCATCACTGACGACAATGACAGGGAATACAGAGAACTGATCAAGAACTCAGGTCCTTTGGTGTGCAGGGCGCGCTCCTTCTTTGACTCTGTTGTGGCATCAGCCATCTTCTCTGGAGTGGTCTGCTGGAGCAGCAGCAGAACTCGATAAAGACTTGATAAACTGATAAAGAAAGCCAGCTCTGTCTTGGGATGCCCCCTTGAGTCAGTGCAGGTGTTGGGAGACAGGAGGATGATAGCAAAGCTATCATTAATGACGGACAATGCCTCCCACCCCATGCAGGACACCGTCAGTGCACTGTGCAGCTCCTTCAGTCACAGTTTCCTTCACCCCAAATGTGTGACGGAGAGATATCCTAGGTCCTTCCTTCCTGCTGCTGTCAGACTGTTGAATGACCAGGACTGACCCCCCCCCCAGTAGACCACACACACATGCACACTAAGAATAATACTGTGCAATACATAATGTACAATAACAACTGTGTAATATTCTTCTAACTTGCTGCTATGAGTAGCACTACTTGCTATTGTGTGTCTCTGTTGTTTGCTTGTTTGTTTGTTTCTCACTGCTGTAACAACGTGAATTTCTCCATTGTGGGACAATAAAGGGAAATCTAATTCTAATCTAATTCTAATTCTAACACAGACTGCTTCGATATCCTCAGGAGAGCGAGAGAGTTGCAACGTTTAAAAATCATGCTGCAGTCAACTATGTCCATTGTCAACTGCGTGAAATCGAGGGAGTCAGATTTGGAAAAGCACTGTATAAAGTCAAAAGTCAAAGTCAAAGTCAGTTTTATTGTCAATTTCTTCACATGTACTTGACATACAAAGGAATCGAAATTGCGTTTCACACTATCCTATGCGTTTACATGGACAACAGTAAAGTGCAGATGCACAAGACAAATCCTAAACTAAGTAAGTATAAATAAATAAAGTGCAGTAGCTTAAGGCTACTTTTGCCTCGTGCTGCTAAACTAACATAAAGTACAGAGTCCACTACTAACATAGCAGGGTATGACAAGACAACACTGTAAAAGTAGGGTTTTAGTGCAAGTGTAGTCAATAGACAGTACTTGGATAGTAATAATAATAATGGGTAGTGCAAATATAAATATAACAGTTAGCAGCAGGTGTGTGCAAATTGCATATGCGGGGGGTGTTGAGAGTCCAATGTTCCTAGACTCCACCTGCCAGCCTGGTGTTCCTTCTGGCTGGGGCTGAGAGTGGGCAGGGGAGAGAGTTCAGCAGCCTCACGGCCTGGTGAATGAAGCTGTTAGTGAGTCTGGTGGTGCAGGAGCGGAGACTCCTGTACCTCTTTCTAGAGGGCAGGAGGCTGAACAGACTGTGTGCAGGGTAACTTGCATCATTGACGATTGTGATGGCTTTGCGGGTGAGGCGGGTGGTGTATAGGTCTTGCAGGGAGGGGAGTGGTACACTAATTATCCTCTCAGCTGTCCTCACGATGCGTTGTAGAGCCTTCCTGTTGTAGTCAGTGCAGCTCCCGCCCCACACAGTGATGCAGCTGGTAAGGATGCTCTCAATGGTTCCTCTGTAGAACGTGGTCATGATGGGTGGTGATGATGGGATGCTTGCCCGCTTCAGTTTGCACAGGAAGTAGAGACGCTGCTGTGCTTTCTTGGCCAGTGATGCAGTGTTGGTGGTGCAGGAGAGGTCATCGCTGATGTGCACCCCCAGGAACTTGGTGTTGCTCACCCTCTCCACTGCAGCACCATCGATGTTCAGTGGGGGGTGTTGGGTGTGGCCTCTCTGGAAGCTGACAACAATCTCTTTGGTCTTGCTGACGTTTAGCAGGAGGTTGTTGTCTTTGCACCTGTTGGTAAAAAGCTCCACCTCTTTCCTGTAGTAGGTCTCGTCGCCGTTGGTGATGAGGCCCACCAGTGTTATGTCATCTGCAAACTTCACGAGGTGGTTGGAGCTGTGGGTTGGTGTGCAGTCGTGTGTCAGCATGGTGAAGAGGAGAGGACTGAGAACACAGCCTTGTGGAGCCCCTGTGCTCAGGGTGATGCTGCTTGAGATGTTGTTGCCAACACGCACCGCCTGAGGCCTCTGGGTGAGGAAATCCAGCAGCCAGTTGCAGAGGGAGGTGCTGAGGCCCAGTTTGTCCAGTTTGCAGATGAGTTGTTGTGGTATTATGGTGTTGAACGCTGAGCTGAAGTCTATGAACAGCATTCTCACATATGAGTCTTTCTTTTCCAGGTGGGTGAGCGCTGGGTGGAGGGCAGAGCAAATTGCATCGTCTGTGGATCATTTTGCTCTGTATGCGAACTGGTAAGGGTCCAGGCTGGAGGGCAGGGTGGATTTCATGTGTGACAAGACAAGTCGTTCAAAGCACTTCATGATAATGGGTGTCAGTGCCACAGGACGGTAGTCATTGAAGCAGGATGGGGATGATTTCTTTGGCACAGGTATGATGGTGGCAGCTTTGAAGCCTGATGGCACAATGGCTTGCCTCAGGGAGGTGTTAAAGATGTCTGTGAAGACGTCTTTCAGCTCCTCTGCATAGTCTTTTAGCACGCTACCAGGGATGCTGTCTGGACCTGCTGCTTTCCGGGTGTTGATGGCGGAGAGTGTCCTCTTCACGCTGGCAGCAGACAGGCACAGAGGCGGGTCGTGCAAAGGTGGTGGTGTTTTCTGTGGGCGAGTGGTGTTCTGTTCCTCAAAGCGTGCAAAGAATCTGTTCAGGTTGTTGAGCAGAGTGATGTCACTCTCACAGCTTCGTGATGCAGGTTTGTAATCTGTGATGGCCTGAATGCCCTGCTATAGGCTCTGTGCATTCTTGCTGTCCTTGAAGTGGGAGGTTATCTTGTTTTTGTAATCTTGTTTCGCTTTCCTGATGCCACAGGACAGGTTGGCTCTCGCTGTTCTTAGGGCTGAATCATCCCCAGCTTTGAAGGCCTTGTCTCTGGCCTTCAGCAGCCTGTGGACGTCTCCTGTTAGCCATGGCTTCCGGTTAGCTCGAGTGGTGATGCTCTTGATGTGGGTCACATCGTCTATGCACTTGGTGATGTAGGAGGTCACAGTGTCTGTGTACTCTTCAACATCTGTGATGCTGTTGTAGGTGGCTGCCTCCTTGAACATTTCCCAGTCTGTTGTCCCAAAAACAGTCCTGTAGAGCAGAGGTCGCCTCCTGTGGCCACACTCTCACTTCTTCCAGAACAGGTTTGATGACTTTCACTCTCGGTCTGTATGCAGGCATTAGCGTAATGGTGAGGTGATCAGAGGCGCCGATGTGGGGGAGGGGGTAGGCTTTGTGTGCTCCTTTGTGCTGAGTATAAACAAAGTCCAGAATGCTGTTCCTCTTGTAGGAAAATGGATATGCTGATAAAACTTTGGAAGAACAGTTTTGAGATCAGCATGGTTGAAATCTCCAGCAAGGATAATGAAACCGTCTGGTTGTGCTGTTTGTTGTTCACTGATAGCCTGGTAAAGTTCATTCAGTGCCGCACTTCTGTTGCTGTTGTTATTAGTTGGGCGAATATAAGTAGCAACCAGCAGGATCGAACTTATCTCCCTTGGCAAGTAAAAAGGGCGACACGTCACGATCATGAACTCCGCCAGAGGTGAGCAGTGTTTGTATACTACAGTGGCATCTCGGCACCACGCTTCGCGGATGTAAACACGAATGCCGCCACCACGTGTCTTCCCTCCGTCTACGAGAGCCCTGTCGGATCTGTAGCATGTTAGCTGCTCCAGTTGTATCGCCGAGTCCGGAATCTTGTCATTTAGCCATGTTTCAGTGAAAACTAGCACACAACAGTCACTCACTTTTCGATTAGCTGATCTCAGAAGTCTAATGTCATCCATTTTGTTGTCCAGTGATCGTACGTTCGCCAGAAGGATAGATGGTATGGCTGGGCGAGTTGGCTTAGCCTCTAGCCTAGCTCGGACACCTCCGTGCTTGCCCCGCTTCCTCGTCCTAGCACACTGCTTCCGACGCCTTCTTTCTGGGGGAGGGGTAGCAGGCGAGTCCAGTGAGTTAGCAGGCCAGCGTATCAGTCCCAGTTCCTTTAGCAAGTTCACTAATTCCGTGTTCAAAACTCGGCAGATCTTGTTTCTTCGAATGTGTAAGAAAGCCTGTCGACTGTACAGATATTCCGACGTAGACTGACGAGAAAAACTTTCAGACAAACACTTGTTTGACGAACAAAACAACACATTGTCGGGAGAGTGTGAGGCTGCTGCGTGTACACACGCCGCCATCCACAACAAAGCACAATGCAACAATGCAATATATTATGCAATATATTATTATTAACATTAGAAAATGGGGCCTAAGCTACCTAACGTTAGCCTAGCTGGCTAACTGTTACACTGCCCATTAGGTTAGTTTTCACGTTACATAAAGCGACACTAACACCTCCAGTGAGGATACATCATTCTTTAGCTTGTAGTTTCCACAGACTGTGTCCATTTGTTGCCCTCTAGACCTTTGTATGCTCTTAGGTAGTACCCTGTGTAGGACAAGGGGAAGTTGATCGAATAATTATATATGTCTGGATACTGCAAGTCTGGGACATCCTTTTCAGTGCAAATACTAGTAAAAAGCACCCGGGGGGCATTATATGGGTTGGTAATATTTAATCTGATGTCCACCATTGCCATTCAGCCTCCATCTGGACACCACTCCCCATCAAGCCTGCTGTCCATTGCCACTCATCCAGCCTCCCTATTCGCCCATTCCTTGTTCCCACTTCCCTTTCCCCATCCATTTTTGTGGTGTTGACCAAGTGGTGTTGATAGGATGGCTGCTGTGCCACTACCTATTTTACCAGTTCTGGAGGAGTATGACACACTGCAGTTTGGTGGTGGTGTTTCCTTAATTTTCGCTGGTCTGTGTGTGAACTAAATTTCTAAGGTTAATGAAAATTACTCCAGTTGTTTTTTTGTTGTTGTGACAGGTGGTAATTAAAAGAGGGATGTTGGAGTGGTCACTGTGGTAGTTTAATGCAGGGTGAGCTAGAGGTGCTATGTAAATGTAGAGAGTGTACCTGAATCGTTGTTGTGATGATGAAGACTACCCAATCTGATTAATAGCGTATTGACTGTCCATGTGATGCGGCCAAAGTTCAGGACAGATGCTGAGCCAGATGAAAGCTTGTATCAAGATTTCCAACCTCCAACTGAGGAGTTTATCTCCAGCAAGCAATGGACTTAGCCAATTATGTTGTTGACAGTAGCACCAGGGACACAGTGTTGCAGAGGACTGTGTTTTTACATGCCTGATGATGGCTGCGGTGGGGTTTGTCCCAAGAACCCAGGCTGTGGTTGCCATCAGATGGAGAGGGCCAAGGGCTCAGGTCAGGCTGCAAGCTTCCAGTAGTGGTAGCCGTGAAACAAGGCCATGAGATGATTTACTGTACAAAAGAGGTGCCCTTGGGGATGGAAACAGGTTGAATCGATAAACCTGCTGACAGTTTTTATGTCTGTGATGTGGAGAATGGAGATCCTGAGCTGCAGGAAGATTAGGGGATGATGTTTTTACCGGTTTACTGCTGTGTTTTGTGTGGTGCTGAACCATTTTTAAAGGAGCCTGCTGCACTGGAGTGGTGCTCAGGAGATTCTTGGGCCTGTCTCCAACTTGATACCACTATTTTTCAGTCGGGCACTGGGCTCTGTGTTCTCAATGAAAATGTGCATCCAAATCCCTGCCAGCAGCATTGGAGGGAATTTTTTTTTTCGTGTGTTTCCTCCACCCTTTCTCCGCCACTCCTACTGGCACTCTACGCCCAGTAGGGGCACCTTGACCAGTGCACATAATTTGTATGGTCCTCTGTCTCAAAGTATTCAGTTAAATGCCAATAAAATCTAAAAAATATTATGTATATTATATATAAATATTATGTAATACTTAATTTGCTGTTAATACAATGTGATAAATATTGTGATTAAACATCTTATTCCAGGTGTTTTATTCAGAGCTGAGTGACCTTGACTGATCTATCCTTAGGCTCCACCCCTACACTACTTTTTTGGTTCCTTGAGGTGAAATTCTTCTGGTGCTTCATAAAACTCTAATTGGCCACCTCTTACCTTCACCAAAGTAAATCAGTTGGCAATTCTGTAAGTCTCTCCCATAGAATAGAATTCATAAAATTATGGCTGTGGTTTGCTGAGGGCACCATCTGAAGGCCCCTTTGATAAATTTGTGAAAGTGCTACTGCAGCTGAGTAGTATTGTTAACTTCTTCAGTGTCTTCCTGAATCCTCTTTATGCTTATGTTTACATACACAATACAGCTTATGCTTTTGGATGTGGCATGTTCACTTCTCCTCACTATCTTGTGTCAGTTTGGTTAGCTAAGCAGGGTTGTCATAGTTCTTATTTATAAATAAGTGTCTTTGCACATTTTGGGGTGACATTAATACAGAATTATATAGATGACCTGTGTTGAGAGAAAGATACTCACTGGGAAAATATCTTGAAAGAAACTTATTTAGATTTTTGAAAACAGTGACTCTTCTTCTCTCCAAAAATCTTATAGATTTTTTTTTCTTTTTTGTGACCAACTTTTTTTTTTTTTTTAATTCATTAGAAAAGTTGATATAATTATTGAAGTATTACACAAAACATACATATAACATATACTATATACAGCCACAAAAAGCAATCCCCAAATATGTAATCGTATAAAACAGAAACAAAAACACCAAATGAAAATAAATGAATAAATAAATAAAATGAAAAATTTAGAATAAAGAGATGTGAGGGCAGAGCTTGAAGCAATATCATTCTTAAACACAGGGATCCATCATAAAACATCAACTCCCCAAACCCACTTAAAGCCTGACTCTAGATTGCTCCAGTCCTATATCACTTTACCTATTATCCATAATAATATTTCTGTGTATGTTGTCTTAACTAAATCATTAATGCGTTAGTCTGCTCTCTTGCTTGTTCCAATGTTGCTATATTCACCTGTTTGGCACCATGTGTTTTAGCAACTGAAATCTCGATGTATAGAACATCTATAAAAGATGCCAGCCATTGTGGGATGTTGAGGATGTGAGGTTGCTTCCATCTGATTGCTACCATTATTTTTGCTGCAGTGATGCCAGCCAGGAGAATACGGCGGTTGGGAACTGAGAGATGACAATCAGAATCATCATTTCACAAAGTCAGCATAGGTGTACAAGGGAGGGTTTTGCCAACAATAACAGGCAACAGAGGTAAGACTGTTCGCCAAAAGGTATTAACTTCCATGCAGTCACACATTATATGAAGACAAGTGCCTAGGGGTACCCTGAGTGCAATATGTACAATTTGGTGAGTGGTTGGGAGAAGACTTGACCAGCTTTTGTGGAGTGAGATGGGTTCTCAGAACATAATTGTCATGTATCATTTGAAGGTCTGGGCTCCTGGCAGAGATTCAAATGTTGGACCATACCTTAGACCAGTTGATATTAAATTTTTTTTTTTTCTTTTTTCTTGATAATATTAGGTCTGGTGGCAGCTTTAAAAGGGGCTACACCACTAGACTCTGCTTTAATCTTAGTGGCGGAGACATGGTAACATAAAGATCTCATGATTTCTTTCTTCTGTAATATTTTCCTTTCTTTGTAAGCACTTTATAATTTGGGAGAGCAGCAAATATTTCACACCAACATTGTCTGATTTGTTTTTGTGTTGGGTTCTATTTTGAAAAAGAAAAATCACAAATCCTCCATTTTTGATTACAGTGAAGTTATTAGGGTACTAAAAAAAAGGGTACTACATGTAACTGTGTCACTGTATTGTTTTAATCTGTGGCATTTAAACTCTTAGATTAAGTTTCGGTTATTTAAGTTTTTGCCAGGAAACTGGAGGCTGCTATAAAATAATTTAAATAAAAGACATTTCCACTCCAGCCCTTCTTTCTTTCTCAAGTAGTAATTACTGCCTGAATCAATCTTTATATGGAACTATTTTAATTTCTCTGAATAAATGTTACTATAACATGGCACCAAGCTGTCCATCAAGCCCACATTACAGTCACCTGGTGTCACCTTCCCCTTATAGTGAGTGAAATGTCTCCTCTGTCCTAGCCATGCAAATTGGAATGAGGTATTTAAATATATTTAAATTAAAAAGAAATGCATGGAGATGAGCGGCTCTACTGCCTGTGAGACAAATCACAGTCATTCCTGTGTTCATTCATGAGAAGATTTATTTTTTCCTCCTGTTCTCTGGGGAGATCTACACAGCTCAGTGGGGTGGAGTGAAGTGACCTCCAGAACCCTCATATGAAGAAAATGACTGCGTATTGCACTTGTTACTACTTAGTGGAAAGAGTGGTACTGACTTAAGACTTGCGAGCAAATACATTTATGAAATTAAGCATTTCACCATCCAGTCAATCAGACACCTTCAATGGCTCAAGAAGACAAACAAATTCAGCAAAAGAATGGACATGAAGGACATGATGGTCAACTTTCCCACTTACCTTGTCAAAGTTGAGTGTACTATTCAACATCCTGACAACAACATCAGAAACAATCTGTGTTCATACTAACACCTCCTATAATGCTTCTATATGTGACAATTCAAGGACATGGGGATGTGCAGAATGTCATGGCATACATAATTATGTGGTGTTTCAGTGCCACCTTCTGGCATCTTTTGATATTATCTTCTCCCTATGCCGGAAAAGCTCAAATGTATTTCCTGATATGTCAAGGTTCAAGCAGACTAGGGGATCATTTTAAAACACTAGTCACTACAACAGCACTTTTGTCAACAACGTTCTTGCCTTGAGAAGGTGTGCTTGAAATAATTAGCCATGAAACTACTTGAAAATACGTGCTGCAGTACGTTGTGTATAATAAAGTACTTGCTGCAATGCTGAATCGCATGATGGCTTATGCTAGCTGTCCCTATGATTTTGTCACACCTTAAAGATATGCAAGACTAAAATCTAAGATGTTATATGTTTGTTTATTTGAAGATTTAATCTGAAACTGGAAAAACATTAATGCATCAGGCAACATTGAATAGACTATTCTCAGTATTTGTTAGAATAAATGTACATAAAATGATTATCACAGTTTTGCTCAACTTTTACTAACCCTGCAGGAATGCAGAAACTTTTTTCTTACAGGAACTGAGATCATACCTCAGAAAGATAAGAAACGACCTTCGAAGAGGAACATGAAGACAGGGAGGAGACGGAAACCAGATTACTTCGGTTATGAACTAGCTTCTCAAAGTGTTTGGTGTGTCATGTTTCAGAGGTGTACCTTGAATATGATTATACAATAAGCATCTATCCACTACATTGCAGCTGTGTGTTCCCCACCCTTTAGAGCTGCAATGTCATGTAACTAGGGACCACCCTAAGGAAATAAAGATGGGAGAACAGAAGAGATACGTCAGAGCAGGTAGAGAATGTAACTGAACATATCTCTGTCTGTTCTCCTTGCAAGTAATATGAGCGCTGTTGTCCTTTGTCTCTCTTCCCTGTGTGTTTAATAATGTTCTAGGTGGCTTAAACCTGACATTAACAGCTCTCTGTCTAGTTGGGCAAAGGAGCACAAAGGAGCACATGACGAGCATGACAGGAAGAACTATTCAAGAGTGTGATCTTCACCCACAGCCCTCATCATCATCACAATTTATTATGCTTGGCACACAGAGGAATGAATGATTAATGAAAGATAAGAGGGTTGTGGAAACAGCTTGGCAGTACACTTTGGAGACCTGGTCAGTTGCCTCAGCACCTTGCAGGAGACCCTCAACCAGCAGAGTGGCTGAAACACCCACACTAAGCAGTGGAAGGCACTGCACTCAAAGCAGCAGCAGTGTCTAAAGATTGTGACTGCAAATCAATCATACAAGAAACTGATGAAAGAATCTTTCACACTTCACATTTGTGCAGGAACAGAGACGATGAGAAGAGCCATAGGATTCATCATTCAGTCACTGGATGGAGCTATGACATTTACACTGCCTGTGCTGATTGAATGTAACAACATTCCCAGCAAACAAACTGAAATGCCAACTTCTGAGGTGACAGCACATCACACTCGAGGTACATATTAATGCAGGAAGTTGACCTGGGGTGGGTCATCACCAGCATCTATCTGCTTAAACCTTTCTATACCAAGCATTGTTGCAAGTGGCCACCACACTTTGAATTACTTTGTAAGTTCATGAATGTTTGCTCTATCATAAAAATCCCAGCGGTTTATGAAATCTGAGTAGTTTTATCTCGCGTAGCTCGAATTGGGAGTCAAGTGGATTTTTTTCACTAACCACCTTTCCAACACAGGAAACATAGCCCCTTAACCCCAGCCCAGCCAGCCTCCACCAGGGATCACTGCAGCTTCCCCCTTTCTGCCAACCAGAAAGTCTCATGTTCTGGTGCTGGAGCACTATTGTGGAGATTTGGGAACATGCAGAGTCTTCCTGATGCAGTGAAATTTAAAAGGCTTTTGATCACCCTGCCCTGAGCAACTACTCTACCAGACGTCATCTTCAGATTTGTCAGGGTACCTGTAGTGTAGCACGAATTAGCAGCAAGAGACAACACAAACAGTCTTGACTCTCTCATCTCCCTGTACATTAAAATTGATAATTGCTTATGATAGTGTTGTAGGGGGAAAGTTAGTCACCCACAACCCTGTTCCACTTCTCGTTATCCATTACCCCCTCTCATGAAGACCACTGCAAAGTGTTTGTACTGTGGCCAGACAGGCCATTTCCTTGCTGGTGTGTCAAACTTCCTCTTCTTTCCCACACTACTTGGGTGCTGATGAGATTTTTGGGATGCTGATGCTCTAAATTGGAGACAACTCCCATCTATCAGTCAGGTCAGAAAGTTGGTTATTATCCAAAGTCATTCTATTAAAAAATGACTTCAAGAAACTCTCACCACACTTCATTTGCCCTTATGAGATCCAAACCATCATCAATCCATCTGCTACTAAACAGTGGGGTCGAGGATGTCAGTATCTTGTTGACTGGGAGGGGTATGGTCCTGAGGAACGCTGCTGGATCCCTTGGCGTTTCATCCTTTTTCTGGCTCTCATCAGGGACTTCCACCGGGCCCATCCTGGAGGCCTGGAGGCTTCCATTGAGGAGGGGAGAGGGGTGTCGAGCCCCGGCCGTCTCCCTATGTTCCCTGTGTTTTGTTTTGTTTTTTTTTACACCTCTTGTCCTCTGTTTCCCCCCTTCCCCCATTTGTCTCTTTGGGCCAATCCCTACTCACTACCCCTAGCCCTCACCCACTACCCCTTCACCCTCAAAAGGAAGCCACAAGGGTGGTAGTGCTTTGTAATCTTCCCTACAAATTGGGACACCACTTGCTACATCACTGCATAGTTTACGTTTGGGCACACAAGCGATTGTGTAGCTATATTTGCACGTACTTCACACCATTATTATAATGGTGGCATAATAATGTGCAGGAAAGATGAGCGCTAATGACTAAAGTTAACAGGACACGGCAATGTTACTTAGCTGACTCTCATCTCATGAACAGCAATTGTGGTCAGCTGGGTTAGGGTTAGGTTATTATCTTACCTTAAACAGTTCTCTATATAAATATACTTATTACAAAACATTTTTATAAATTTTATAAATATATTTGTGGTTTTTCTTCTCCGACTTCTCCCCATCCTCTCACTGTCTGGGAGTTGCCATTGTTGTTTTATTCAGTATGCAAATGATGACGTAAAGTATTCTCAGAAATTTTCCCTGGACCTCCCTCAGTGAGTCAGCATCTGAAATCCCTCGCTCTGTAGGATTCACACAACATGTGTGCATGCAGCCATATTTGGTGACAGTGTCTGGTCTACAAAGTTGTTGACCTTTGTTCAGCCACCAAAGTACAAGTGCTTATCTGGGAGCTGAAGGATCTCAGTTCAGATCTTCAGCATTTCAAATGTTTTTTCTTCATGGACGAAACGGATCCTAGACATTGTGCAGTCGTGCGCAGTCGTGCGCAATAGTGGCAGTAGTGCCATGAAAGACGTGTCTTTCATGGCACTAGGCATGCCAGCAGGCATGCACTGTTGACGAAACTATGAGCACTTCAGAGGAACTTGCCTGCATCACCTACAAAAAGCAAAACTTGCCATTCAACTGTCTAAGCATAGAAAACTTATTCACCTTTGTGGGCCTATACATACTGTATATATAAATGTGTACGTGTATATATTTACATTTCTGTCAGAATCTGCATTTTATGTTGTCTTGTACACTTCCTTTTTTTTTTTAAAGTCTTGTCTTCTCCTGTGTCGACAGTTATACTTCCCCTCTTAGTTCTTTTTACCGCCTTAGTTGATTGCCTATTTGTTTCAGCTGTGACTTTAAACCCGCACAACTATATCTTCCTTGCCAGATTGTCTTTGTTACCCCAGAGTACTAGCTTTCTCACGTTGCTTCTATTTGTTCTTTGTGTAAGACCAATTTGTTTTTTATTTTGGATTTTCTGCCTGCTACTTGTCTGTTTTGTTTGGCTGGAACTGCCACCCATTTTTGTGTATTACCAGCTGCATCCACCTGGATTAAAGAATTTCCCTTACTGGATTTTGTAGCTCTGCCTCGCTTCCCCTTTTTGCACATGGGTTCACACTCAACAGCGTTCACACTCTCTGGCTGTATTAAATAGGACTGCTTAGATAGTGTTTAGAAACAGTGGAACCTGTGCCTGCGTAGGAGCCCCATCCAAAGATCCAAAACCTCCACCAGGATACAAAGTTAGAAAATAAGATAAAGATGTTTTACTTTTACAATGCAAGAGTGATAATAAACCAAGATAGGCTTCAGGGTGGACACAGACCAAAACAAAAAGCAAAAAGAAATCTAACTGAGGGGCAGGAAACTGACCTGTATGGGAAAAGAAAGGCGTCACAGACATCAGCTTCTCTGCCCTGCACTGACGACATCCTGGACTTTACATACCTGGATCCTCCTTCTCAACAGTAATTCTCAAGCCAGCTTGGAAATTGATGGACCAATTGGTAAGGAGAGAAGGAGACAGCTTCCTAAACCCGATGGGCTGCTTTCAAGAAAAACTGTACAAACAGCTACCACAAAAATATACAAAAACATAATGTTAAGACACGGTCTGACTCTAGATTGTCCATAGGTATGACTGAGTGTGAGTGTTTGTTTGTCTTTGTCTGTCTGAATGTCTGCATGTTGGCCCTGTGATGGAATGGCAACCTGTCCAGGGTGTACCCTGCCCACGCCTCTCAATGTGAGCTGGGATTGGCTGCAGTATCACCTACGACCTAGAAACAGATAAGTGGCAGACAATGAATTCATTATTTAATTTGATTTAGCATAGTAGGAGGGGAACCCTTTTTCTTTTTGCAACCTGTTTTTCATAATTCAGGAATTGAGGTGAGGTTTCTCTCATGTATGTTTTTACGGTTTAGGGTTATTCAGTAAGTTTTTCACTTTATTATGTTGGCTCTGTTCTCCCTTTGATCTTTTAAAAAAGCTAATAGTCAAAAATTCTGGAACTGTAAACTGTAAACTGCCACCAAAATACATATTGTGTTTAAGAGGGAAAAGGTCCCGTTTTAGATAAATGGTGTCATGGCCGCAGAGCTAAAACTTTGGACAAGTTGTGTGGGCTTATGCTGATAGAATGTAAAAATTGTCTCCCAGAGAGAATTATGCATTTGAATGAACAGAAATTTGTGACTCTTGCTTAAATACGGACCGGTAATTTATCTTGTCCTCTTTCTGGTATTTGTGCTCAGGAGGTTTGCCTTCTGAATCAGCTAGATCACCGACGAAAGTGATCTACACACACGTGTTTATTCCCCCTTTTGGACTTTCAGGGATCCGGGTCAGGTCTCCTCTCGTCTCGTCCAGTGAGGGTGAGAGTCAGCTGCTTGCAACCCACTGACCTCTAAGCAATTACCTGCAGAAAGAAGAGTTTCTTCAAGGAGATAACTTCTACGCCCTGTTGTCTACCGATTAAGTTGACCACCCTCTGTTTCATTGCTGCCCCGCCAAGAAACCAGGGCCATCAGTCTCAAGTAAGAAGGACGGCGCCATCTGCCATTGTGAACCGGAACCCTGCTGCAAAGTTGCTTGAATGTGAAGTAACGCATATACATACATACATAGATGCCGTGTTGACTGCTGCTGCCGATTGGAGCGATGTGCCTACACAACGGCCATCTTGGTACAGTGCCCCTCACTCCTACAGCACATTACATCTATAGAGGAATGCCGTGTGTGCACTATTTAAGTGATCATAAATCGTTCAATTGTAATAAAGCATATTGTGAACATTTCAGCATATGTTTATGCGGGTTGTTTGTTACAAACGTCAGACATGGGGGGGCAGATAAAAGACAAAAATAGAACAAATGGAGCCCAGAAAACGTTCAAAGTGTGTTCAAGTCTTTATTATGATAATTGCATCATTTGATTACTATTATTGCTATGATTATATTATTATCACTATCATTAGGTCTATTTGCATGCACACCACTCACAGACCACGAGCATGGGTTAAGTTCTTCCAATGCATGAACAATTAAGACCTTCAGTGTTTCTGGTGAGAGAGCACTGGTCAGACAGTAAGCAATTGGAGCTTTCCAATGCCCTTGTATACCAACCACCAAAAACATGAGAGTCTCAGTGGCAAAATCTGTGCCGTTAAATCCATCCTACATATCCACAAACCCTGCCATCGTTTGAGTTTGGGGATTGTATGGGACATTTTTTTTTTTTTTTATGGCTATGGCATCCAGCATCAGTGTCACCCATCCATATTTAGTCCAGTCCATCTTCTTCCCAGCATGTCCAGCATCATCTTATTATAGACCAGGCTTAGCATCAACCAAAGTCAGCCACCTTTATAAAAATAAATAGTAATTTAAACACTTAGAAAAAAACTAAACAGAGAAAATGGCATATCTGGAAGCTCAAAATGCAGAATGCATTATGTGATGATTTGATGTGAGCTTTTATATCAGTAATTTTTACTGTCACAAAACATGATTTGTAGGACTAATGTGGGAAATGTATTTAACAATTAGGCAACATGAAGGCAACATGAAGAGTGCTGTTTCAATGTGTGGGGATGCGTGAGAGGAGGATGTTGTGACTCTCTCAAGTAAGTCAGATAATATGCCTCCGGACCATGAAGGTGTAGCATGAGGGCAGATTCTCTTTGCTCTCTAGTATACTCATGGCCCTTTATGGCCAAGAGGTCTACCTGAAATTCTGAAATTAAGTTAGCACAAACTTATTAGTTTGAAGATTAAGTGGGTAAAAATGTCAACACGAATTTGAATATTTCATATAGGTACCTGAGTAGAATTCAGTCCTGTCTTTCAGCTCTTCATTTATGAGGTTCTTCTCCCTCAAATCCTCAAGAAGAGCGTACACATTGTTCTTTGCCCTTCGCTCTTGGATCAAACAATTCCTCTCCTCGTGCTCCAGACTCTCCACTCTAGCCAGAGCTTCATTAAGTCTAGCCTTTAGAGCAGTGGGAGAAGCAGGCAAAGCGTGGAAAGAGGGATGAAAATATTATATACTGTTGGCGCCTTGGGTATGAGTGTCCTAGTGTCAGGGACACATATTCGACACATATTCGACAACTAAAGTTTGTTTCAATGTATGCTCATGTTTACTTTGAATGTATCTAAAATGAGTGGCAGAGAGCAACTGTGATGGAGGTTTTAATATGATCAGGGCCTTGACAGTCTCAGGTGTTTGAGAAATATTATATGCAGATACTTACAACATTAGATTGATGTTCAGCTTGATGGAAATGCTGAGACAAGTCCACTGGAAGGCTCTCTTCAGCTTTCCTCAAAGCTTGTGTGATCCTTGATGCTACTTGCTAAAATGTAAAAAATATATAACAAGATTAAAATAAAGTTTTAAGCATCGGAAAGTGTGTAATACGCAGGGAAATGTAAAGTGAGCTGGTTATACTATGTCCTATTAGAGTTTATTTCACTATTTAAGAACCGGCTCACTCAATATTATCTCTTACTGACACCTTACCTGTGAAAAGTGATTCCATGGGACGTGGTTGTAAGGACTCTGTTTTTGTTGTCTTGTACACTTACTGTTTTGTTTTTTGTTTTTTTTTAATCTTGTGTTCCATGGTGTTGTTTGCTATTTACTTCCCATCTTTGTCCTTTTTCCATGAGTTGATTTCTAATTTGTTTCACCTGTGTCATTTCCTGTGTATTTAAACCAGATTGTCTTTGTTACCTCCTGTGTGCTAAGCTCTCTTGCGCACCCTGTTGTTTGCTCCCAGTGTATGACCGGATTGTTTGTTGACATTGGATTCTTCTGCCTGCTCCTTGCCCGTGTCATAGCTACATGTGATGTTTTTAACAAATCAAACTGTTTGGAAATCGGTCAAGATTTCAATGAATAATTCTACTTTAAGATTGTGGAGTACCTCTTACCTCCAAAGATGTACATGAACTGTCAATGTGGCGCGTGTGTGTGTGTGTATATATATATATATATATATATATAAATAAAATAATTCATTATCTCTGATAATTACAAATTATAGCTGATAACCAAACACACCCTTTTCAAACCCAACATGGTAGACAAGTTTGATTTAATGCAGTGGTTTAACAGTGTTTTATCTCCCTCAGTTTCTCGCAAACTGTTTTCCACAGATCTGAAAAATATGATTGCCTAAAACACGATATTCATGATGCTGTATCTTTCCCTGAAACTTGTGAATGTTTTGTCAGAAGTAGATACATCTCTATCTACCATCTACAATCAGTTTGATACAAACCAACCCACCCTTGACACAAAGCATGAATGCACTGTGTTACATCTACTGCTGTAATTAGCTCGTGTATGTGTATATGCAGGTTTGTGGTTGTTTGTGTGTTTCCCGTGTGTCAGGTTGGGCCTGAGGTGGGGATCCCCTGTTACCTGTCACCGGTCTCCACCTCTCCCTACCTGTCTCTCCATGATGCAAATCAGCATCCGCCACCCATATTAAGCCTGTGCCAGCCTGCCACTGACTAGCTTGACTAGCAACTCGTCACCGTAGCTCATTTTCTGTTGTACTGCTTGGCTATTTGTTTATTATGAAAGTGTGTGTGCTTTCTTCTTTTGGTTAAATATGTGGGAGGATTTTGGTTGGTTGTCCTTTTGTTTTCTATTCTGAAGAATAGCTCTAGTTTAGAATCTATTTTGGTATTTTCCTTTGGTTTGTTATTTTGAAGCCGGCCCTCTTTGACTACTTGGTTCAAATCAACAATGTTACCAATTATGCAGAATGCTTGTGATCCTGCAGACCAAAATTCCAAACTTTCTTTCTCGACAGTTAACTATGAATATTTAGGTGACCCAACTATCAGAACTTGTCCACCTGAACTTTGACCCACTCCTGGAGAATATCTGTGGTGACCTAGGGGACTGGAACAATCTTCTCACCTCACTTAGGCATATAGCCTCGGTTAAAATGAAAATCGTACCAAAACTAGACATGAGAAAAAAAAAAATATATTTTCTGTGATGAAAATTTTTAAATAAGAAATGGAAAATTCCTTCACTACTTACAAGTGATTAAGACAAACAGTCCAAATGGCTGGTCCTGACAGGTTTCACCCTGGATACGTGAAACATGGGATGGATCTTCATAGTGCGAGGGAGGCGAAGCTGGGCTGATGATCCTGGAGATCGGGAATGGGCCCACAAATCTGGTACCTAGTTTATGGCACACACAAGTCACGGGTGGAGAGCCAGACCTTTTGTCCCACACGATAGGGAGGAGCTGGAGTACGATGCCGGTCAGCTGCTCTTTGGTATCCTGCAGTGGTACGCAGCAGGGTTGCCCGAGCTCTCTTCCAGGTGAGGTGGCAACGGCGAGCCGGAGCTTGGGCTGATGGGACGGAAACCTGTCCTTCAACATCAGGAAACAGCGGAAGCTGGTAGCCGTGGACACACTGGAAGAGTGACATGCCCGTGGATGCCAGTGGGAGCGAGTTGTGGGCATACTCCACCCAGAGGAGCTGCGGGACCAACTGGAAGGATTCTGGGAGGTGATACACCGCAGGGCTGTCTCCATATCCTTGTTGTATCTCTCCGTGTGGCCATTGGTCTGTGGGTGGGAGCCAGAAGAGAAACTAACAGACGCACCGATTAGCCTGCAGAATTCTTTCCAGAAATGTGAGGTGAACTGGGGACCCCTGTCCGACACAACATCCTGGGGAAGACCATGGAGCAGAAAAACGTGAAAGAACTGCCTCCGCCGTTTCCCGGACCTGTGAAATTCACATTTTTCCGATTTGACAAACAATTGGTCCTGAAGCAACCGTTGCAGCACCTGGCAGACATGCCCCACATGCTCCTCTTCAGACAGAGAAAAGATCAGGATATCATCCAGGTACACAAAGACAAACCTGTTCAACATGTCATGGAGGATGTCGTTGACCAGGGACTCGAAGACAGCGGGGGCATTAGTGAGTCCGAATGGCATAACAAGATACTCATAATGGCCACTTGGGGTATTGAACCTTGGGGTATTTTCCACTCATCGCCTTACCGTATACAGACCAGGTGGTAGGCATTACGGAGGTCCAACTTAGTGAAGATTTTAGCCCCTTGAAGGAGCTCAAAGGCAGAGGAGATGAGTGGTAAGGGGTAGCGATTCTTCACTGTAATGTCGTTAAGGCCTCGATAATCAATAAGAGGCCGCAAGGTCTTATCTTTTTTCTTAGTGAAGAAAAATCCAGCTCCTACAGGAGGAGGACGACGGACGAATGATCCATGTAGACAGTGCCCCCTGGATGTATTCATCCATTGCTTTTCTTTCTGGACCTGACAGGGAGTAGAGGCGACCCTGAGGCAAAACTGCTCCAGGGAGGATTTCGATGGAACAGTCATATGGCCGATGGGGTGGTAAGGATATGGCTCAAGCTTTGTTGAAGACCTCCTTCAAGTCTAGGTAGTCTGCAGGTATACTGGACAAGTCTGGGAATTCAGAAGCAACTTCAGACTTGGAAGCCACAGAGAGAGGAAGCAGATAGGATGAGTGACAGGCTTGACTCCACCCCAAAACTCTCTCTCAGTGAGCGTGCTGGGTTGGGGCCAACAGATTAGTGGCTCACCAGTAGGCCTCCAGTTACTGGTGAGCCTGGGCTTTTACTGGGCACTGGGCGAGGAAGTGACCAGAACCCCCACAATAGAGGCATAAGTCATCATGTTGACGTCGTAGCTGTTCCTCAGGACTTAGTCGCGTCCAGCTGAGCTGCATGGGCTCCTGTCAGGATGCAGCGGGACCAGCACCTGGGTTAGGTGGATTGAGTCGTGCTGGGGTGCTGGCCACAGGGGGCATAGCAGTGCCATATTGCCTCCAGTGATGACGATCCTCATAGGCTGAATGTCCACGGAGCCGCTCACGGTCATGTTGCCAGTTGTCGATTCTGATAGTGAGTTCCACAAGAGTTGCAAAGTCTGCAGGTAAATCTACAGTGGTGAGATGGTTTGATATCCTCTGAAAGGCTGAGGTAAAACATGTCTGCCAGTGCCTCATTATTCCAGCGACTCTCAGCTGCTAGGGTGCAAAAACGGATGGCGTAGTCGATGACACGGCTCTTGCCTTGCGTGAGGTTACCAAGGGCTCGGGCTGCTTCTCAGCCTGTGGTAGACTGTCCAAATACACGGGTCAATGCAGCAGAGAAAGCAGTCACAGAATCACAGGTGGGTGACTGCTTGGCCCACTCAACCGTAGCCCATTCACGAGCTCTGCCAGTGAGGTTCGTTATCATATATGTCAGGTTTAAGCTACCTAGAACATTATTAAACACACAGGGAAAAAAGACAAAGGACAACAGCGCTCATTTTTACTTGCAAGGAGAACAGACAGATATGTTCAGCTACATTCTCTACCTGCTCTGACGTATCTCTTCCATTCTCCCCTCTTTATTTCCTTAGGGTGGTCCTTAGTTACATGATGTTGCAGCTCTAAAGGGCGGGGAATACACAGCTGCAACGTAGTAGATGAATAGATGCTTGTTGAATAATCATATTCAAGTTACGCCTCTGAAACATGACACACGAACACATTGAGGAGCTAGTTCATAACCAAAGTAATCTGGTTTCCGCCTCCTCCCTGTCTTCATATTCCTCTTCGAAGGTCGTTGCTTATCTTCCGGAGGTATGATCTCAGTTCCTGTAAGAAAAACACAAGTTTCTGCATTCCTGCAGGGTTAGTAAAAGTTGAGCAATACTGTGATAATCATTTTATGTACATTTATTCTAACAATATATGCCACCCTTGAGCGTTCTGTGGCAAAGGTAATAGGTTTCAGTTTGAAAGTCAATGAGCGTAGGGTCAAAAAGGAGCGGCATGTCTTGGGAGAGACATCATACCTCTCAATGGGTGGTGCTTTGGGTTCCAAATGTGGAGATGTAGGAATTGGTGGTGCTGGAGATGCTCAAGGTTGAGAAGAGTCAACAGGATCATGTGCTGCTGGGGTTATAGATATATCTGATTAGGAAAATGAAGGAGGTGGTCTACACTCATCCTGCGAATTGCAAATGTGGCTCAGACAATGAATGACACACAAAGAAAAGCAACACTTTTGGGATACTCTCTTACAGCTCACTCATTTGTGAAGATCCTGTGGAGATAGCCAGGAAGCGGCATTTGGCACCTGAGGTCATAAGCATGACGACAGGACGGGAAAGCTCATCACAAGTCCATCTCGGGAAATAGTTGGCATAGGGCTACCAACACTACTTGTTTTCCCCAGAGGTTAGTATAAAACTGAATTCAAGTCACAGGGTAACTGTCAGACTTCTCTAACCCACTCGGGAGAAAAGAACTGTCCCTACTCAGCTGACACCTTAGATGATGTGATTGTTTTATGTTGTAATCTTTGTTGTGTTTTGTTTAATGTTTGTATTAAATCTTTCAAGCTTGGCCACGTTGAGCATGTTTATAATCTCACTTTAGAGAAATAGAAAATTGCCACCACATCTATCAAAATTGGTCAAAGGAAGGAACAGTAGTGAACCAACAACAGGGTCATGTGGGGCCAAGGCTTATTGATGGCCATGTGGTCCAATCTAACGGACAAACTACTGTTGCTCAAACTGCCAATTAAGTTAATTCTGACTCTGATGGAATAGTGTCAGAATACCCATTACGTCCTAGTTTATTATAATTATTGCGCACCACCAAAAGCGTCTAATGAACAAATGAGCATCAGAACTGGACTACATGTAAAAATGCGGTCTGGTCTGATGAAGCTCTTTTTCATTTACATCACGGCTGACTGGCTGTGCATTGCTTACCTGAGTAACATACAGCACCAGGATGTACTTTGGCAAGAGGGCTAGCTAGCGGAGGCAGTGTGATGCTTGTTCTGACAACGTTCTGCTTGGACACCTTAGGTTGTGAATTTCCTCCTTTGGAGCCAAGTGAAATAATGCTGCTGGAATCACTTTACAAAGAATGATGTTACCAACACGTCTGCTACCTAGCACGCCCTGCTGTTTATCTATCTTGAGCACATTGGCTTTTTTTTATCTGTTATAAACAGTCAGTCCATCCTGTAGTTCATATATGCCAAACTCCGGTCTGTGGTGTAATTTTATTTGGCCTGAGAGATCATATCAAATGTGTATTAGAGCTGGCCCACCGGCATATAGCACATGTACCACTAATACTACAAATCCCAGAATGCTTTGCTAGAGCTTTGGCATGTCAATTGAGACCAGCAAACGCCCCCTCCTTTCTTGCTGACAGTCATTAGCAGCTATGCTACCAGTCACCTCTGGCAGATTTACACTGCCGCCTCCCAAAAGTGGCCAAACAAAAGATGGAAAACAGGAGCTTTCAAGACAGGTGGGAGACAGATTATCTGTCCATGACTGTAAACGACATACCTATTTGTCTTGTGTGTGGAGCCAACATGGCTGTAACAAAAGAATATAACATAAGAAGACACAATGAAACGAAACACCACGACAAGTACAAGGAGCTGGACATAACGCAGAAGCTCCACAAGGTAGAGGAAATGAAAAGAGGTCTGGTTTCATGGCAGACTATGTTAACAAAAGCAAAATCACAAAGCCAAGTTGCTGTAAAGGCTAGTTTTATTGTAGTAGCAGAGATTGCAAAATCAGCTTAGCCCTTTAGTGAGGAAGAGTTTGTGAAAAAGTGCATGGTCAAAGTTTGGAACGTTGTGTGCCCAGATAAAAGGCAAGCATTTTTAAATGTGAGCCTGAGCAGAAACTCTGTGGCTGAGCGTGCATGTGAGCTTGCCTCCAATCTACACGAACAGCTGATAGAGAAGGGAAAATTTATTGCATACTGCCTTTCTGTGGATGAGATCGACACATCTGATATAGCACAGCTGTCAATCTTCATCTGTGGAATGGACTTGACTCTGTGTGTTATAGACAAAGGATTTTTTCCATTTTATGGAGCTGTGGTAAGACGTATAAAATAAGTGCATAAGTAAATCTCCACGACTTAACTAAGGCCCTTTGCAGTGATTCACACATCTCTACATGACAGAGATAAGGCAGACATCTCCGGCAGCAGCCCCCAGAGTAACTCTCGAAATTTCTGCCAAGGAATCTAGTTATTATTCCTCTTCCGTAAGAATTTTGTCTCTCGTTGGAGGGCTTTGAATTCAGCTCCACAGACTAAAGCCCATCATCTGGGGCCTGTTTGGGATTGGTGTGCTATTGATTTTCTGGGTAGAATACGATATTTTGGCACAGTAAACGGCAAAAACGTGGCCAAAAACTCCATTCATTTCCTATGAGAGATGGCGAAAATCCTCAATCTTCAGCTTTTTCAAACCTCTGATACTTTGGCATACGTCCATTTTACCTTTAAAAACGGAGGAAATTTTGCTGTCTTTCAAGCCGTGTTCTCATCTTTCTGATATCTTTTATACTTTTCGATCAGCGATTGTTCAAGTGTGATGCTTGTCTCACCTCATTTCTGCTGAAAATTTTAGTTTCCCGTGTATGTATTGCACGGAATGTTGGTGGAGGAATCTTCAGTTAGAGTGTGTCGGTGAGCGGATGTGCACACAATACATACAGAAACACAAATACAGAGAGACAAGCACACAAAAACACAGCCAGACACACAGAGACACAGACTGAAAACACAAATACAGACATGTACACAAACTCACATAAACTCACACACAGAGACAGTGAAACACACACACACACACAAATACACAGACACACTCAGACAAATATGCAGACGCACTCAGACACACACACAGAAACACAAACAGACACAAATACACAAAAAGATCAGCTCTATTCATAAGAACAATTATACATACAGAAACACAGACAAACCCAAGGAGATACACAAACAGCTGACACACACACATAAACACATGCAGACACACACAGAAACAGACACATAAACTCACAGCTGACGAACACTGATTATTGCCATCAGTTTGAAGGATTTCTTCTCCGACAGACAAATCTCATCCCTGACTCCTCTGATATGAGAGCAGCTGACATTTGTCTGAGACTGCACAAATATAAGGACGCATACAAACACGCATATACAGACATACGCAGACACATACAGGTTCTTTTCCTCTCTTGAAAAATGTGTTTAGAACACACACATAAACAAAAGCACATATACAGACACAAAAATACACACACACAAACACATATAGACGCAAAAAAAAAAAAAATAGACACAAAGACACCTCTGATGAACGCTATCACTATCACTCTTCTACGACTGACAAATCAATGTACTCCTCTAATATGAGAGCAGCTGATCAACTGTTACTACTGACATTTCTGTTAGACTGCAGAATACAAATATAGACAAATATAGACACACATACATATATACAGACACACACACACACAAATAAACAAACGCACAAAGATGTACAAATTTACACAAAGAAACACATGAAAAGACATAAACAGAAACGGAGTTGACACACAGACACACACACACACACAACATATAGTCAGCACTTGTCAGTTTTTACAATCGTATGTGTGTATAGTAGGTGTATGTGTGAAATAGATGTCTGAAATCAATAGACGTGTGTCTGAAGACATACGTCTGTCTGTGTATATTCTCATTCAGAAAGGTCATAGTAATATCCGGCCAACAATTGAATCGAAAGCAACTGAACTCAGGAAACCTGACGCCTCGATCCGTCTGGTCTGACGCACGTGCACAGATATACATGTTATTAGAATTCTGCCAAGTCGACATCCCCATCCTGGCAGCAGCCCCCTGAGTCACTCTTGAAATTTCTCAATAATTTTAGAAATGAATGGAAGGCTCGATATGGGTCTATCGTTGGCCAAAACATCTGGATCAAGATTCGTCTTTTTTCGTCTTAAGAGTCTCACATAACCCAAAGATAAGGTTGAATTAATCAGATCTAGAATGAACGGCTCAATTAAGTTAACAATCTCTTTAAAGAGGCTAGTTGGTACTGGGTCTAATAGGCAGGTTGATGATCTGGATGATGAGACTATAGAAGCTAGCTCGAAGAGATTCAGAGGTGAGAATGATTCCAGATGTACAATAGGTGTTGCAGTTAATTCAGGAGTTGCTGTATTCAGTAAATTTAGAGAAAACACAAGAAACTTGTGCGACAAAAAATTGATCAGACTCAGTGATTACCTTCCTAGCAACAAAGATTCACCCTGCTCTATGTGCCCTACAGATAATATCAAACTAGGCCAGTGAGTGGTGATAACTATCATGTCTTTGGGGTCATCAGGTGGGAACCTAATTTTGTCTGTATTTCATCTAGTTAGGCCCACAACACCTCCCGGAGGCTAGACCGTGAACACTGGCGTCCCAGAGTCACCCCTCTAATGCCAGCCATCACCACTCCTCACACAAAGACAACTATCTCAAACAGCACCACTGTCAACTACTCTAACCTCTCACCAACTGCACCAGTGAAAGCTGCCTTGCTTCCTTATTATCTTATTAACTTTCCCTCCTCCCTGAACAAACTGTATTGCAACTCTCTCTGCTCTGTAGACCCTCCTAAAATTGCCTGCCTCCGTATATCTTCAATGCCTGCAGCTAAACTTTTTAAAACCTGATTATGTCGCCACGTATATCGGCCTTGTGAGAGACTAACCTTATAACGACAACGAACATAACGGGTCTCCATTTACCCAGAGTTTTAGGTTCTGGGGAGTTGGCAATACATCATATGTTGCCCCTATCAAAAATCCAAATCTACTTTCCTCCATACTCCACAGCTCTTTCCAACGAAGCTTTTTCTTCTCTACACCTTCCCAGTTCAACCACTGTCCCTGCTTAGCCTGATCCACTTTCCTTGCATTCCTTAATATTTCCTCCTGTCTACGAACCTGCTCTACAAATAGCTTCCTCTTCTCTTTGGGACCTGCTCTACTCCACACCAGTTTGCCTGGGCCAAGCCCCAAGCCTCCGCGGCCTATCTGTACATTACCCACAATCTCTGTATGCCTAAGAGTTGCTTTTGCTTCCTGCACTGCCATTCTTGGATTCCATTTTCTCCCCTTGGTTGGGTTTGGAACAACCTTACTAACAACATATACTGACATCGGCCACATCAACCTGGGAAATAATCCAAACTGCAAACACCACAGCTTCAACTTTCCTGGAAGTCCTGATTTAACTATTCTATCCAGTCCCTCAGCAACATCCTTCTGGAACTGCACTACCTGTTCTCCGTCATGCAAATCTGCCTTGTACCACCTACCTAGGCTCTTTAGTGGTTTTTCCATAATTATTAGAATTTCCTCTTTAACTATTACAAACTTTTGTTCACTTAATCTCCCTCTACTTATTGAGATACTTCTAGACTTACTAGGCTTGATTCTCATACTAGCCTTTAAGTTTTTATTGAGTCTCTCAAGTATTCTTTTCATACATGGCACCGTTGTAGTTATCAACGTCATATCATCCATACATGCCCTAATTGGTGTAAGGTGCATCCCATCCTGCCGCCTCTCTCCACCTACAATCCACCTAGAAGCTCTAATAATTACCTCCATTGCCATTGTGAATGCTAATGGAGAAATCGTACACCCTGCCATAATACCTATTTCTAGCCTCTGCCAACCTGTTGTAACGCCTGCTGTACTTAAACATAGTCTGATATCCTGGAAATATCTTCTTAGTAAATTGACAACTAGTCCAGGTACTCTAAAATAATCAAACGCCTCTTCTTTCAAAAGCTTTGGCCGGAATTTGTCCCCATCACTACACAAGGCCAGGTAGTTCACGTCATTGTGGATGAAATTGAAAGAAGACAAATCTCTTCTGCCCATGAAAGCTTCGTGGTGCAGCATAGCCAAAACAGCATATTTGAGCATGGTCCCCAGAAAAAGATTCTGTTGGTAACATATTAGGGAATTAGGGAATAAGTTTTCGCGTTCACTGATTTGCCGCATGCCCTAAACGCACGGCCAGGGCCACAGTGGCTTTTTTCACAAACAGAGAAGCTAGCACTTTTAAATGGTAGGTGGCGTCACCTGCGCACATGAGGCTGAAGGTATCGCTAGCGCCGGTCAGCTTGACTCTCAAATCCATCATGTTCAAAAGAAGCCTCTCGCTGAAAAATATGTTTGTGTGGAGAGGTCCCAGCGTGTGAAGCTCTTTGGACTCAGAGGTGAAAGCGGCTCTCTCATACAGGCCTTTGTTGGGTCTGTTGGTGATGACCAGCGAGTCCATAGCTCCCGCCATGTCTTTGTAGAATAGCCCAGCGCTAAACTGACTTTTTAAGGTGTCTTCTGAAAAATTGAGTAACGTTTCTATCATGGCCCTGTAGGGGTAAGTTGCGCTGGACTGCAATATCAATCTATCTCCCTGAATAACGTCACATTGACTGAAAATTGTATTCCGGGGGTAATTGATCAGGCTCACAGGGGCGTCATTGGCCAGGTTCGAACTGTCTGTGTTGGTGGTTTTCACCTTCAGGTGCAGCAAGGTGTCATTCAGATGCAGATATTTGTCACGTCTTCCGAATTAAAAAAACTCTATGGGGCCGCCATCCGTAACTGCGGATAAAAGCAAGACCTCCATATATGTCAGGCCAGGACTCAGATAGGACTCAGATGCAGAGACGAGAGGAGAGTTAGGCATTTCAAAATAAAACAGGAAATGACGAGACACAGTAAGCCCAGACAAGACAACCTCACCACGGTGTGACAGAACCCCCCTCTCTAGGACCCGTTACCAGACAGTCCAGGCTGTTCAGGGTGATCACGGTGAAAGTCAGTGATTAGGTTTTGATCTATAATAAACCGTGAAGGGACCCATTGTCTCTCCTCAGGGCCGTACCCCTGCCAGTCCACTAGATACTGTCTGCCCCGGCCCCTCTTGCGGACGGCCAACAGCCGCTTGACCTTGTAGACCGGGCCCCCATCAATCACCTCAGGAGGAGGAGGGGGTGGGAGGGACGGGACCAGGGAACTCTCCTTGGCAGGTTTGACCTGGCTGACATGGAATGTGGGATGGATCCAGAGGGAGCGAGGTAAGCGCAGACGGACTGCGGCAGGACTGATGACTTTGGTGATGGGGAAGGGGCCCACAAAATGTGGAGCCAATTTTTTGGAGGGGACCCGAAGGTGTAAGTTCTTGGCAGATAGCCATACTCTCTGACCTGCCTGGTAAGCAGGTGCGGGTTGTCGTTTGGGATCCGCCGCTTTCTTGGTGCGATCCCCTTGGCGGATCAACACCTGGCAATCAGGGCGTGGGCAGAGGGGAGCGTTACTTCAGGTTCCTGGGCAGAAAAAACAGGTGGGTCATACCTATAAACACACTTAAAGGGGGAGAATCCTGTGGCAGAGGTGGGTAGGGAGTTGTGGGCGTACTCGACCCAGACGAGGTGGTTGCTCCATGTCGAGGTGTTCTGGGACACTAGGCAACGGAGGCCGGTTGCCAGTTGCAATGAATCACCTGTGGGCGGAGGTTGACCGGGACAAAAAATCGATTCTTGGGGCACCCACTAGGTGACGGAGCCTCACCATTAGCTTCCTTAACCTCATTTTCTATCTGCCAAGTCACCGCTCCAACCACACAGGTCAGTGGCAGGATAGGCTCGGGTTCCTTGGCAACCGGCTCAGGGTCGTAGAGGCGTGACAAGGCGTCAGGTTTAATGTTCCGGGACCCTGGCCTGTAAGAGATGGAGAAGGAGAAGCAGTTAAAGAAGAGTGCCCACCTGGCCTGACGGGAATTCAGTCTCTTGGATTTGCGTATATATTCCAGGTTTTTCTGATCCGTCCAGACAATGAATGGCTGTTCGGCTCCCTCCAACCAGTGTCTCCACTCCTCCAGGGCCACCTTGACCGCTAGCAGCTCCCGGTTGCTGACGTCATAGTTGCGCTCTGCTGTAGACAACCTTAGAGATAGAAAGGCGCATGGGTGCATCTTCCCATCCTGCTCGGACCATTGTGAGAGAATGGCCTGATTCCCTCATTGGAGGCATCCACCTCTACTGTGAACTGTCGCCTGGGGTCCGGCATCGTGAGAATGGGAGCTGTGGTAAAGCGGGACTTCAGGGTCTGGAAGGCCGTCTTTGCCTCTGGAGACCAGGACAACCGTACTTTTGATGAGGTTAGTGCGTGCAGAGGGGCCGCTATGGCGCTGAAGCCTCTGATGAACCGCCTGTAAAAGTTAGCAAACCCAAGGAACTGCTGAACTTTCTTGCGGCTATCAGGTGTGGGCCAGTTGGTCACAGCGCTAACTTTAGCTGGATCCATCTGTACTCTCCCAGGGGCTGGGAGGAAGCCCATGAAGGAGATGGTGTTGGCATGGAACTCGCTTTTTTCAGCCTTAACATATAACTTGTGAGTTAATAGTCGCTGAAGGACTGCGGTTACATGCTTTCTGTGGGAGTCTATATCTGAGAGTAGATAAGAATATCATCTAAATAGACGTACACAAATTGGTCGAGGAAGTCCCTGAGCACATCATTGATCATGGCCTGAAATACGGCCGGTGCATTAGTGAGTCCGAAGGGCATGACCACGTATTCATAGTGGCCGCTCTGAGTGTTGAACCCAGTCTTCCATTTGTCCCCCTCCCTGATTCTTACAAGGTGATAGGCGTTTCGGAGGTCTAATTTGGTGAATATTTTGGCCTGTTGGAGTTGGTCGAAAACGGAGGACATGAGAGGTAACGGGTAACGGTTCTTTATTGTGATGTCATTGAGGGGGCTGTAATCAATTAGGGAACCATCCTTTTTTGCCACAAAGAAGAATCCAGCTCCAGCGGCTGACGAAGAGGGGCGGATCATCCCCGCCTTCAGTGAGGTCTCAATGTATTCTTTCATGGCTGCTTTCTCTGGCCCGGAGACCGAGTAAAGGCGGCCCTTGGGGATGCTGGAACCAGGGATCAGATCGATGGCGCAGTCGAAGGGTCTATGGGGAGGCAGCGACAAGGCCTTGGCTTTGCTGAACACCTCCCGCAGGTGGTGATAACAGGGCGGGATGGATGTAAGGTTTATTTCTGAGTCTGTGGTGACATGGAGAGAAACGTGGTTAATATTTGACAAGACAGCTTCAGGTTTCTGGATACACTTAGTGTGCTCCACACATTCCTCCCCCCACCCTATGACCTTTCCGGTCTTCCAGTTAATGTGGGGGTTATGGGTGCACAACCAGGGATGGCCCAGGATTAGTTTCTGTAATGGGGAGTGGCAGAGAAAAAACTGCATGTGCTCTTGATGTCCGTGAATGTGTAGTTTAAGGGTTTCAGTGACATGGGTTATCGTGAACAGTTCCTTGCCATTAAGGGCACGAGCTCTAATGGGCTTGGCCAACACCTCGGAATTGAGTCCCAATTCGGCCGCCAGCCCCCAGTCCATCAGGCTCTCATCAGCCCCTGAATCTATGAGTACTTTAAGATTCGTGTTAATGTCATGGTGCGAAACGCTCGCTGCTGTGAGGACGCGTGAGACACAGCCCTGAACTATGGGCGAACTCACCCGTTTGATCCCTTTGGCGGGACACGCAGCAATGAGGTGGCTGGACTCCCCACAGTAGAAGCATCTGCCCTCCTGCTGTTGTCGCTGCCGTTCCTCGGGTGTCAGACGTGCCCTGCCAAGTTGCATGGGTTTGGACTCCGAGGTTGAACCCTGGGCCACTGGGATATCCTGTCCCTGAAAACGTCGGTACCTCCCCGACAACGGTCGCTGTTCTCGATGTTGCCGGAGCTCTTTCATCCGGTTGTCCGTCCGGATGGCTAGGGCGATGAGTGAGTCCAGGTCCCCTGGTAGGTCCGCTGGAGCCAGCCATTCCCGTATGGGTGTGGACAGTCCCTTGAGGAATACGTCGTATAGTGCCGCGGAATTCCATCCACTCTCTGCCGCTCGGGTGCGAAAGCGGATGGTGTAGTCACAGACCGACCCATCAGCCTGTGTCAGCCCGACTAGTTCTCTGGCCTTTTCTCGGTCTGTGGTTATCGGGTCGAACGTTCTCTGGAGAGCTGCTTGAAAATCTCGGAGTGAGTGACAAAGTGGGGAATCACGACCCCATTCAGCCGTGGCCCATGCCCTTGCTCTCCCGGTCGGATGGGACACCATAAATGCAAGCTTTGCTCGGTCAGTGGGAAAAGCGTGGGGGGAATGTTCGAAGTGAATGGAGCAGTCTATCAAAAACGCCTTGCAAAGTCCGGGCTCCCCGGAGAATCGCTCTGGGAGCGCCAGTCTGATGCCGAACCCAGCGACGGGCTCAGCCTGAACGGCAACCGCGGTCAGAGCCGATGGTTCTGGTTTGATGGGTGGTTTGGCGGTTTGCCACAGGTGTCCGGCCAGGGCCTGCATTTGGGTTGACAGTTGGTCCAGCCGCGCAACCATCTCCCCCTGGAACACCTCCTGGTGGGTAAGTCGCGCTTCCTGGGAATGTAGTACGGCCGTCAGCTTGGCCGCCTCTGCTGAGTCCATACTGGCCAGTATGTACTGTCAGGCCAGGACTCAGATAGGACTCAGATGCAGAGGCTTTGTAAGACACATACTTTATTCTTGGCAGCAATGATCTCAGACCCAAATGAAAAAAGGAAACAGGGATATGAAACATTAACTTAAAGGGATGTCACAAGGAAAAAAGGGGAAAAACAAAAAACACTCCGTAGGGAGGAAAAACCTGACTAATAAAACAAGAGAAACTCACTCACGCTACTAAGATCAAGGTAATTCTATGAAAACGTTATTAAAACTCAAAATCACTCTTAACGAGGAAAACACAAAAGCTATGAACATTAATCTATCCAAAGAATTTACAAACAAAAAGTCACTCATGCAGAGGAAAGAATAAAAGGCTATGGGGAAAAAGGGCTAACTCTGGTATAGAAATTACAAACAAAAATTCATTCAGTCGAGGACCAAAAGCTTACACGCTTCTGTAATAACCTTACGTAAATCTTTGATGATGAACCCCTGTCTCTTTCTCCGGCTGCCCCACTGCCGCCTCACCTTTGGGTTTTTTCTCTGGAGGAACAACCGCCACTCGCCTCACTGTTTTGTATTCGGCTTACTTATTCTTTTCATGATGAATCTTTTTCTTGGTCTCCTCCTCCTCTTTAGGTTTCTTTCTCCAATCAAAGTATCCCGTGCCTTTAGGCATGTTAAACCAGGTGTGCGGGTAACCCTAACCCTTCCCATCAAGGCTACCTGTCACGGGCCCTCTAAATCAACGTGTTGAGGTAAGTCCACCTGGAAAAAGGAAGCTGTATTATATTTAGACATTGCGGCTGGCACTGGAGGGAAGGCTGATGTAAAAACCCTCACTATCCGTTCTGTTAATGATTTTCTTTTTTTTCTTTTTTTTGTACAAACACTCCGAGGACAAGGAAGAAATAAAGTGTGTACATGGGTGGCGTGCGGAATTAGTTTTATGCATTTTTCAGGTCGTCGGCCTAGATCCAGTTTTAAATTTTTCAGGCCATTTTTCAGGCCAATTTTTCCATTACCGACTAGCTCATCGGTAAAGCTCTGTTTGTATTTTTAATCAAATTCTCCTCTCCTTGGATATTCTCTCTAGCAGCTTCAGCTACTCACTTTCAGGATTATGGGAAGATTCCCCACTACCCCCACTACTACTACTACTACTACTACGTGCATGGCTGCTCATGCTTCAGGCCCGTGGGTAGCTGCTACCTTGACCCACAGGTACAAACTTCAATTCCTCTGCTGGTCCCCCACATCCGGCCACGTCAGAATGACCTCCATCTGCAACCCAGCGAAGGCTCTTGCACTGGACCAGGAGTTATCTGCCCTCCTTGGCAAAGGCGCCATCGACGCTGTGGATCCTCTGTCTGTCCTTGTGACAAAAAGATTGGTGGACTTCGCTCAAACTTAGACCTCAGAGGGCTAAACAGATTTATGAAGGTCATACCCTTCCATATGCTGACCACAGCAGATGTCCTGCGAACTTTAGCACATGGAGAATGGTTCACATCCATCGACCTTAAGGGTGCTTACTTCCATGTCCCCATCGCTCAGCAACACCGGCAGTTCCTTTGCTTCGCCTATTGAGGCTGCCACTGGCAGTTCAGGGTGCTGCCCATCGGGCTCTCCCTCTCCCCAAGGGTGTTCACGAGGTGTGTAGCCACAACCCTTGCCCCTCTCCAGTCTCAGGGCATGAAAATCTTTCCATACGTGGATGACTGGCTAGTCAGTGTGCTGTCTCGGGCCCAGGCGTCCCACGACAAAGCACATCTCCTGTCCTACATGGCCCACCTTGGACTGAATTTGGAGAAGGGTTGCCTGGTGCCATTACAGACCAGATCTTACATTGGGGTGACATTGAACACTGTCACAATGACAGCCAGATCGTCCCCACACCGGGTCGACAACATCCTGCACCTTCTTGCCCTATTCCAGGAGGGCCACCAGCTGACCTATGTTACATTCCATTGTCTTTTGGGAAATCTAACTTCCATTTCAGCTGTGGTTCCCCTGGACTTGTTGTCACTGCGCTCCCTGCAGCGATGGCTGAACAGCAAAATCTCTAACACTTTCTCCCTCCATTTGGACTCTATTTGGCACCCTCTCTGCTAATTAATCTTCATAATCCTCCGACAGAAATGCAGCACAGAAATGTCCCCGAAATTGTTTCTAGGTATGAATTTTATGCCAAGCCACATCCCACCGGTCGTTTCTTAGCGTGGCAATGAGCTCTTCCTCAGTGAGCAAATTAAGGCCCAGGAAATCCTTACATCTTTCCAGGTATTGGAGGGGATCTGATGGGTAATTTAAACCTCCAAAAATGGTGAACAGTATCTTGACAGGACATGTGTCCATGAACCTGCTCCTTGGTTCTCTTTGAAGAGTGAACAAAAGGTGTGAACAAAAGTTGACCTTTTGCATACCCAAAGGTAGTGACTTCCTATGTTAATCTCCTCTGATAGTGTTTTCATGGAGTCTTTGCATGAGGAGAGCTCCTCCTGGTTATGGCCTCAGACATGGGGGTGAGAACAGAATGAAGGTCCTTGAGCAGCTCAGTTTGATGTTTTAAATTCTATCCGGCACAGTTCTCATATCTTTGAGTTGTTGATTTGTGTGTTCAGAAATACTTTTTTTGTTGATGAAATCGATCAGTCAGTGCTTTAGTTACTTGTTCACTTTGCATTGTAATTTGTTTGTCATTCGGGTCATGTTTTAGTTTAGTTCCTGCTGGTGGTGTCGTTGGGCTTTAGCAAGTGTTCCCAGCTGCTGCTGAATCTCAAGGTTAAAAGCTTTATCTGTCAAAGATGAAATAACAAGATATGGTTCCTCTCCATTCTCCTGGCTTTCCACATTTAGAGGTGTCATGGGAACCATAAGGTAATTTATAAAAGATGTTGGAATATCTGATTTTATGCTTCTTACATGCTTTTATGTTCTTTGATGATGATATTGTTTGAACTTAATGAACTGCTCATGATGAAGTAAAGAGTGACATTTACATGAATAAAGAAAGTAACAACTGCACAATGTAATGAGGATAGAATGGACAGACATGAATGAAAAACATATTTTATAAAATATCCATATACGGTATATGATGCAGCTGTGACCTTCTACTAATTGTCTGTCTGTTCTTCTTTTTGCAAAGAAACCACTGACCATCAACAGCCGCTAGGGGCTGACCGCGAGCATGGAGTCAAATAACACGAAGAGGAAGTGTGCAACCCGAAGAAGTCATACCCACATATCTCATTTCCTTTGTGTTCCCGTAACATAAGCTGGACCAGGGAAAGATAGAGCATCAGACTTCATGAACTGACACTGAAGTTGTATGCTGGTCAGGGAAACATAGTCTGGTCCAGAGCTCTGTCAACTATCTCTTTTTCTATAGTCTTTTTTGCTGTTAGATGTGATACTAAAATATATTAAACTGATTTGGACGACTCCTGCATCCTTCATCAAACGGATACGTGTTCATTTTTGGAACTCAACAAAGAGAGGCCCATTTCCATGTCCAGAAATGAATATGACGTTAATGGCAACTCCGGAGCGGCAGAATTGATTTCCTGTGACCCTTCTATTTTAGGTGTAGTTTCTGATTGAGCAGCCGTTTTGTTTTCCTCTGTTCCTTGGTTTCAAAAATAAAGATTTTCTTTTCCACAAAAGTTTGCTTGCTCGTTTTAGTCATTCACAAGAGGTTTTTTTTTTTTTTTTTTTTATATATTAATTCTATTTTGTAGGTTTGAGTGCTCCCATCTGGGATAGCCACTTTTTATGTGAAAGATTGTTATGGGTACAATGCTACAGATCAGGATTCTGAGTTGACGTGACAGATTTTAAGAGGGTGCCTCTGCTCTGACCATGACTGAAAACCACCCAAAAATTATTTTATTATTATTAATATTATATTTTAATATTTTATTCGTGTGATGGGAAATTCTGACATTTAACTTCTGCTAGTTAACCCAGATTATCAAATCAAATCAAATCAAATCAGATTTATTTGTATAGCGCCAAATCATAACAAAGTTACATCAAGGCACTTTACATATAGAGCAGGTCTAGACCAAACTCTTTATAAATTTATTTAAAGAGACCCAACAGATCCCCCGATGAGCAAGCACTTGGCAACAGTGGCAAGGAAAAACTTCCTTTAAGAGGCAGAAACCTCGAGCAGAACCAGGCTCAGGGGGGGGCGGCCATCTGCCTCGACCGGTTGGGTTGAGAGTGGGAGAGAGAGAGAGAGAGAGAGAGAGACAGGCATTGGAGGGGGGGGGGTGTAGGCAGGAACATGTTGTAGCATGAAGTTCATGGAGTTGAGCTGTAATACAGAATTCATGCTATATGGGACCAGCAGGTGTTGGTCCCATCTGACCAGCAGATCAGATCAGATTACTGTGACCTTTAATGTATGTTCATGTAAACATTAATTGTTTGCATAATCCAGTGATAGTTCGTAACTTCTCCGTGTCTGAACACAAGTGTACCATAAATGAAGAGACTCTCAGATAATAATGTCTCAGTAAGACAGATTCTTTGAACATGTCTGACAATGATGACGCTCACACCATATATTTTATCTACTAACACCCTTTTCAAGAACACTATAAAAGCTATATGTTTAGCTCAGGGCTCAGGGCTCTCTCACTGACTGTTCTTACGGTATGTGAGTGTGTATGAGTACACACACTGGCATTAAATTTTTTTCCACCGCACTCTCGATCACTAATGTTGGGTGGAAATCACCCAAAGACTCCGAAACACTGTAGCCAAGTTGACAGAGAGTCATAGCCCACTTGAACCGGTGATCCCCTTAGCTTTCAGCAGAGATGATTTTAGATCACCAGCCCTGATGGTGATCAGATCTTTGCTTTGCTTTCTAGCTCAGCTCTCTTTTTGTTACAGTGGTGCGATACAGCGACTGCAGTACCGCTCCAGCTGCTCCGATTCTCCGGCCAATCTCACACTCCAAGGTCCCCCTACTCGTGAACAAGACCCTGAGGTACTTGAAATCCTTCACTTGGGGTAAAGACTCATTCCCAACCTGGAGTAGACAGTCCATCGGTTTCCTGCTGACAACCATGGCCTCTGATTTGGAGGTGCTGCTTCTCATTCCAGCCATGTATTGAAAAGACTGTAACAAGTAAAAACTATGAAGAGCCTTTGACCATTTGGCTAATTTTAATCTGAGAATTATTCTATTTCAAAATGTTATTGCTACAAAGAACAAATAATCAAATAAACCCAAATTCTCCATCAGTCACATTGACCGTGTACATAAAAAAAAAAAAAAAAAAAAGACTTGGCTATATTGGCATATTACATATTAACACTAGCTAGTGAGCAGTCTATCCAACAGATGGGAGCCGGTGACCACTGTCACTTGAAACAATAATGAGAATGACACTTACGAGAAAAAAAAAAAAAAAAAAACTTAAATAACTGAACTATTAGTTCCCATAACCCAGTAGATTTGGCAAAATAAAAATTTACCAAAAACAGGCAATTTCTCATTCTCTGTCTGTGTGTAGAAAAGTCCTTCAGATATGTTAGCAACAAGCTAGCTTCTAGCCAAAGTATCTGGTTTGGTTGCTCTTACTTGGCTACCAGTCCAAAGTCCAGTTAGTCTTGGATATCTTCACTCATCACCTGTTGGTCATACAAAGCCTTTGCTTCTTCTGCTGTGTTGACTTTGAAGGTATTTCCATTATGTGTGACTTACAGGATGGCAGGATAAAGTAGCTGGAATGTTGCTTGATGTCATTTATTTCCGCACTTCTGCTCGATAGACCGACACTGAAGTCTGGATATATTCTCAGGGTAGTATTCTGTTATGTAGCTGTGTGCTGTCTAGCCCATTGCAGCATTCATTCTTTTTCTTGGAATCAGTGGAAACATACCACAAATGGACGTAGGGGTTGTCCAGATTTCTCAGGCTTTTTGCCCACTACGTGCACTTTCTCCAGAACTGGGGCAGACTCAAACAGCTTATTGCCTGTGATCTCCATCAACATGCTCGACATGAATTTAACAATGTCCTCAACACCCTCACTGTCTTGTGAAAATAATTTCTAACTATCTATATGTTTATTAAAGACCCATTGAGCAAAAGCTTACAAGTGGAGCTGGGTTGGAGATGTCACACACTAGAGGTTAGTAGAGGTCTCAATACACAAATTAAGGGTGTAGAAATGTTCAGCAGTAGATGATTTCAATCCATGGACCACAGAACTGATCATGATTCATGTCTATAATTTTTTATTTTTGTTGAATTGTTGTTTTTTTTTTGTACGTCCACAAATTGAATGGCATGAGTCAGTAGCATTACATTAAAATTATAGTACTGCTTTTGCATACCTTGTTGGGCTTCTGTATGCCTTTAACTTTGATTATACAAAGGAAATGAGTTATACCTTTGTTGGTATAGTTATCCATCTTCATCTCACCTTCGTCTGCTCTTTTTTAAGCCTCGCTCTTGATGCTCATAGTGCATAAGGTCTGTGAAAACAAAGCTATGACTGTGAGCTAGTCATTTTAAGCATGAAACTCTGCCTCTGAAACTTCATGGAACTTATGGAGGTGTCAGCTACCATTTCACAAGCGGTGCATGTACTGTTATCACTATTCATATTTATTGTTAGCGTCCAAATAAAACTTGGGTGTATGCATCGTCTTGCATGTGTATTCATTTTAAGCATGCAACTCCTTTTGCCTGTGTAATATGAATTTCTTGTATTGTTGGGTGTCATTTTGTGTTATTTAAAATTCTAAAAAAAGACCTGAAGAAAGTCATAAAAAAAAAATGCGCGTTCTGCAATGTAATCAAAATTCAAGAGATTTTTTGATGCATTGGTCATACAACAAGGGATGCAGTGAGCACCTCTCTCTCTCCCCATGTATGTACATTACAACATTACATGTCACTAACTTTTTTTCCTCCCATAGTCTTTGTTTCCCCCTCCTGTCATCTCTCTTCCTGTTCCCGCCCAACAGGGGCTGAATCATCTCCTGCTCAATACCAGATGATGCAATAGATACCTTTAGTTATTATTACACACTAAAAATCAAATAAAATTCTCTACATACAAAGCAGATCAGATGAGGGCAGATGCCAACTTTATTAATGAAACTTTATAAAACAGAGGCAGACAGATAAAACAAAATAAAACAAGAAACTTAAAATCACTCCAACTGGAGGTAAGCAAAACAGGGCAAAAATAAAAGAAGAAAAAATAACTCACAAAGAGGAGAAATAACAAAACAAAAAAGGACTCAAACAGACATGGCTGTGGCAAGGGGTTTGAGTGCACGAGTCACACACGAGTCAAACGAGACACACGGGAACAGGATGAGGGCAGACGCAGACTATATATACCCGCACGGGGAAGGTGAACAGGTGGAAACAGTCGGTGAGTGGAGAGACAATCAGACCGGAACACATGGGAATGGGCAAGTGACCTGAAGTCAGAGTTACTTTTCAAAATAAAACAGGAAGTAACGGAACAACACACAACCAAATTTCAGCACCGTGTGACAAGAACCGCTCTCTATATAAAGCACCTTAATTTAACTTTGCTATGATTTGGCGCTGTAGAAATAAATGTTGATTTGATTTGATTTGACAGTAGTTTAACAAGATTTGTAGAATTGTAAGTTCTCACTTCACAAGAAGCATATAAGCAGGATTTAGCCTAATTTATTGTTACTAAAATTTCAATATATGTGCAACTTTACACTGCTGTAGTCCATTGTGATTAGTGTTCATTTAAAACTTAAATGTAGACTTAGAGAAGCAATTATTTCATGTCTGTATGTCCAGTTTACCTTTTGAAAAGAAATTATTTCATCTGTTATTACCTAATGTTCACAAGAATGTTTACCAAGAGATTTAAACATAATAATTCACCCTTTGGTATCTTCATTTTATTTGAATATTAATTTATTCATAACGGCTACATATTATTTCATGTCTATCCTACTGAATCAAGAATTGTATGTTTATTCATCAAAAATTTCATTCTAAACTTTACAAGAGTATCGTAATTATATGAGCAAGAAAATTCATGTCTGCAGAACTTTTGTCTAAATTTCAAAACTATAGTATAGTAAACAAGAGTAGTCAAAAGTTGCCGTAACTCAAAAATCTATAGAATCATATTGCCTTGATAATTTGGGTTTTACAAACATTTTCATTTTTACAGTGGATGTATCGTACCTTGAATAAAGCTGATGGATAAATTTGTGATCAAATGGATAGAAGAAGCACCACAGAAAAGGCAATATTTGCATCAGCTGATTCCTCTGGTATGTTTTTACCAATTTAACCAATTTCTTCATACGGTTGTCTTTATAAAGGCTAATAATTCTGTTGGTTTGAATTATTGAAAATATTTGAACAACTACACAGGCTCCTGTAATCAATCAACAGTTTCAGCCATTTCTCTTCCATTCCTCTTACTACATTGACACTGGGAAATCCATTGACATTACATTACCAAACGTGCATTACCCATGCATTAAACACACACCACTCTGTACTGTGCCAGTGAACATCCAGGATCTGGTCATAGAGATTGTGGAGTACAGATACCTGGGTGTTCACCTAAACAATTAACTAGACCGGTCACTCAACACTGACACTGTACAAAAGGGCAAAAAGTCTTCTGAGAAGACTGAGTGTGCAGGCCTTTGCTAAGGACTTCCTATGACTCTGTGGTGGCCTCTGCCACCTTTTATGCAGTGGTTTGCTGGAGCAGTGGAAGTTCAGAGAGGGAACGGAAGAGGCTCAGCAAGTTGGTCGTAAGAGCCGGATCTCTCCTGGACTGCTCTCTGGACTTCATTGAGGACATGGGTGAGAGGAGAATGTTGGCCAAACTGACATCAATCATTGCCAATCCGTCCACCCCCCACCATGACGCTGTGGGAGAACTAAGCAGCTCCTTCAGCTACAGACTGCTGCAGCCGTGGTGTAAGAAGGAGTGCTGCAGCAGGTGATTCATTCATGCAGCAATCAGACTATATAACACATCTCTGTTGCTGCAATAATATCTGCACTCTGGACTACCGTATTTTGCAGACCACAAGGCGCACCACATTATAAGGCGCAATATCAATGAACGGGTCTATTTTCATACATAAGGTGCACCGGGTTATAAGGCACATGATAAAACATATATAAAGCGAAGCACAGTACAAAAAGTTGTGGAGGTAAGCATACTGTGTACCCTGACAATCCCGAGTCGAGACCAGGAGGCAGAGCCGCAGTTTAACACACTCCCCTGCGCCTCAGTGAGAGCTGTCGCCTGCCGAGAATAGAATAGAGTCTCTGTCTATGTTTAGGTCTATAGAAACTGTCTGTCCCCCGACCACCTAAATTTAAAAAAGTTAATAAACCCGAATTAAACAGAAGAGGAGCTAAAAACAAAACCCTAACTGAAATTAAAACAGCCACAAATTCAGTCTCAAATAACACTGCGATCAAATGTGGACTGTTGAACATTCGATCATTATCATCAAAATCTCTACTCGTTAACGATCTCATAGCTGATCACCATATTGATTTATTTTGTATAACTTAAACGTGGCAGCAGCAGGATGAGTATGTTAGCATTAATGAAGCTACACCCCCAACTCATGTTAACTTTCATATCCCTCGTACCACAGGTCGAGGAGGTGGGGTGGCTGCAATATTTCAGTCAAGCCTATTAATCAACCCCAGACCAAAATCTGGCTGCAGGTCTTTTGAAAGCCTCACTCTTAGTCTTTCCCACTCAGACTGGAAAGGTGGGAAACCAGTTCTGTTAGTTACAGTATACCGGCCACCTGGTCCGTAGTCAGAATTCCTATCAGAGTTTTATGAGTTTATATCAGAATTAGTACTCAGTACAGATAAAATCATTATTCTGGGAGATTTCAATATACATGTTGATGTAGAAAGCGACTGCTTTAGTTCTGGATTTCTTTCCCTACTAGACTCAATTGGCTTTTCCCAGCATGTGAATGAACCCAATCACTTCTACAATCATATCCTTGATCTTGTTCTAACATATGGCATTGAGATTGACAAGCTAACAATTCTTCCCCAAAATTCTCTCCTGTCTGACCATTACCTTATTACATTTGAGTTTACTTTAATGGGCTCCACAGCATTGAGGAATAACTTCAGCTATAGAAGATGTTTATCTCAAGCAGCTTTGGCTAAATTTAAAGAGATCATGGTCATCATTCCCAACAATGCCATATCTAAATTCAAATGAGGATTTCTCCCATACGCAAGTTGATGACCTTGTGACTAGCACTATGGCCACACTGGGTTCGAATCTCGACAATGCCGCCCCTCTCAAAAAGAAAGTATTCAATCTGAGGAGGATGGCTCCCTGGTATAGTTACCAAATCCGTGCCTTGAAGCAGACATCAAGGAAATTAGAAAGAAACTGCCGTTCCAGTAAGTCAGAAGAGTCTCACAGAGCCTGGAAAGATAGCCTAAAAACATATAAAAAAGCTCTCCGCAGTGCTAGAAGTTCATATTACTCAGCACTCATAGAAGAAAACAAGAACAACCCCAGGTTTCTCTTCAGCACTGTAGCCAGGCTGACAGAGAGCCATAGCTCAGTTGAACCAGTGATCCCCTTAATTTATTATCAGCTCTTGCCTACGTTAGATAAAAATCCCCTTCTGAAGACGGCAACTCCTGAATCAGCTGCGATGCCACTTTTACATCTGGAATCATTCTCACCTCTGAATCTCTCAGAGCTAGCTTCTATAGTTTCATCATCCAGACCGTCAACCTGTCTATTAGGCCCAGTACCAACTAGCCTCTTTAAAAAGATCTTTTATTTAATTGAGCCGTTCATTTTATATTTGATTAATCTGACTTTATTTCTGGGTTATGTACCTCAGGCACTTAAGACTGCGGTCATCAAACCCCAGCTTAAATCATGACCCCAGCCTAATCTTGATCCAGATGTTTTGGCAAATTATAGACCCATATCGAACCTTCCATTTATTTCTAAAATCATTGAGAAAGCTTTAGTAAAACAACTACACGAGCATCTGGATGGGAACAGTTTGTTTGAAGAGTTTCAGTCAGGATTTAGAGCCCATCATAGCACAGAAACAGCGCTGGTTAAAGTCTCCAATGACATTCTAATGGCCTCAGACAATGGATCAGCCTTGGAGTAATTTTTGACCAGGACATGTCCTTTGTCCCTCACATAAAACAAGTGTGTACAAGTGTGTGTATCTAAATACTAAAATGTGCTGTGTGTATTGGCAGACAGAAAAAGGAGTGAGACTGGCACCTTGTGAAAAGTTATTCAGTTCATTAGGCTGAGATGATAAAAAGGAAGCCAGGATTCTGTATACTCCATTCTGATTGTGTTTGCACATGTAACCGGGAATGGTCAAAGCTGTTAGGAGCTCCTTCAGCCGATATCTTCTAAATTGCTGCCACATTGGATGATTCTATAGTAGTGATTCATGTTCAGAGCCAATATGTAAAGTCTTCATAGCTAAATATTTGTCATTTGACCTAAAAACAACCATGTGACATTTTTTAAAAGAGATTGGAGTAGCAAAAGCAAATATTCGCTGTGACAACAAATCCTCAGTTTAACCCCCCCCCCCAATAAAAAGCAAACCTGAAAAAAGAAAAACTCTTTTGCCAGGAGAAACTGGCTTAGGCTGCCTCAGAGCTGATGGACGAGACACACACTCACGCAGTGACGCGCACAGTCAATGCTGTCGGTCTGGATTTCTCTATTACGCAGTTTTTAATTGATTTTTACAGATTTTTTATTTATGTATTTATTTTTTTATTGTTATGGGGAATTTGCAATTTTTTGCACCAACATGAAGAATAGGGTGTTTATAGCAACAGAGGTGTCACAGGGTAGCCGAGGGACTCAGGCGCAAACTCAGGGCACGATAAGAAAAGCTTTATTTAACAGTGAGGTAGTGATATGGACAGCTAGTGATCAGTAGCTGCAGACCAGCCATTTTCCATTCATTTCCCTCCTTGATACGGACTAGGTGGTAGGCGGTGCACAGGTCCAGTGTTGAAAATACCTTTGCCCCATGGAGAGGGAGGAAGCAGAGGAGAGGAGTGGCAAGGGATACTTATTTTTAATGGTTATGTTGTTCATACCTTGAAAGTTGATGCAGGGTCTCAGTGTCTCATCCTTTTTAACGATGAAGAATAACCCGGCTCCTACCGGAGAGGAAGAAGGTCTTATGATGCCAGCGGTCAGGGACTCTTGTATGTATTTCTCCATGGCCTGTTTTTCGTGTGGCAATATATATATATTTTTTTTTTTGACTGTTTCCTAAACTTTGAATACTCACCGCATGCCTTCCCCACTGAAGCAAAGGCTCATGATCTCCCGCCTGTCAGGCAGAGCCAGAGTGTGGGCCACAGCAGAATGGCTCTGAGACTATCCACGCTGCAGCTCCCTCACAGAATTCAAGGGGGTCCTGCAAAGAACCTTCGACCCGGTATCTACCGATTGGGAGAAGGCTCGAGAACTGAGCCGGCTGAGACAAGGCAACAACAGCGTCTGTGACTATGTCTTCTCACTTCTGGCTTCTCTGCCAATCTCCACCAGAGCAACATCATTGCCTTCCCTTGGGAGGAGAAGGAGAGCCGACGCAGCTGGGCAGAGCTCGACTGATGCAAGAGGAACACCGTTGTCGTCAGCTGAAGGGCCCGATGTTTTTACTGTGGGGAGACGGATCACCTCCCCAGCCAAGAGCCAAGTGTTATTAACACTCTAATACATAGTTTATTACAGGATATTGGTGACTTACAGGTGCAATTTAGTTAATTGAATCTATAATAGTGTTCATGCCCCCCCCCCCGTCAGGCTCCTCTTTGTTCTGATACATTTCCCTTAATACCTATGTCCATTTTTCCTCGCTGAGTGCAGAACTTCTCCTCTTGCGCTGATTCGTCCTCAGAATCATCAGCAATGTTCAAATAATCAGTATTGGGAACAAGGCTGCGTCTCCCAGCAGTCCTTGGACCACTGGACGCATGTGAGTCATTTTTTCATTTGCCAGTTTATTTATCATCCAAACTCCCTGCAGGCCCATTATCATGTCTGTCCATTGTTTGCAGACTAGGGATCACAGCATGGGAATGATGCAACATGCCAAAAAAGGAAACCATAGTTAGGCCCAATCCCAATGCTCACCCCTAGCCCTCACCCGCAACCCATCACCCTTGAAAAGAAGCTACAAGGGGTAGTCGGGCATAAACTGCGTAGTTTACGTTCGGACACACAAGCAATTGTGTATTTACATTTGCACATATGCCACACCATAACAGAGTCTAACAAAGACTAGTTTCACAACACCTATCAACTTCTTTTATTTTCAAGAGTGGTCGTTCTTCTTAAGTCAAGCCGTGAGGCAAGTTAGACACTGACACAGGGGTGTTAAGAAATTTTAATCGCAAAAAGTAATCCAACAAAAAATTACTGCACGGGGCAGGGGCAGGAAATAAATAAATTTAAAAAATGGGAGAAAAAAGGGAGAATAGAGATCAGCAATACAAAGTAACAGAAAAAAAAATAATTAACAAAAAAACCACTGCAAGGAGGCAACAAAAAAAAAAAAAAAAAAACTGAGTTCAGGAGACTAATTTGGAGCACTGGTAATAAAACAGGGAAAGCCAGAAGATCGGGACGAGGACACAGGACAAGAAGGCAAAGCAATAATCTGACAGAGAACAAAAAGTGACCAGGGGTATTTCTACACACAGAGAGGGAGGTGAGAAGACAAGGGACAGGTGCAAGGCATGAGGGAAATGAGGAGGTGATGAGGACACGTCAAATTTTCGGTTTTTATTAACTAATAAGTGGGAAATCAAAACATGCTCATTTTATACAGGTGCAGATCAATGCATAAACTAGGTGAAACAGGTCAGCTTGGATACGTAAATGGCATAACATGATATGACAATGATGATTAAGCAGCTGATAGCTAATTTCCCTGGATCTCCTCCAATTAACTCCTCTCATCAAACTTCATATTGACTACTTTTATTTGGGGGCCAACCCACGGGCATGGTCTGGTTATCGGCGCAAATTTGGTCTAATCAAATTTCTCCCTCTAGCTTCAGGGCATAACGAGGGCAGTGTTTGTTTTATATGTCATTTTAAACTTGGGTGAATGAAGTGCATAGCTTCAAATCCAAAGGGAAATGTATTGTTTTGATAAGTAGTTTTCTCTACTCGCTATGTTTAATTTGGTGGGCATGGGGTCATCTTCTCGTCATATTCACTGCAAAACACAATTAAATGATTAATTTTATTCACAACATCACAGAACACACAAATGAACCAAGAAAAGAACATGTCATGCATGTCTTGACTGGCTGTGCTATGGACTATGTACAAAGTAGTTTTTTGTTTTTTTTTTTATTTTTCCAGAACATTGAAAAAACTAGGTACACAGATTATGGTGCTCAGGAAATGCACCATTGGTTCCGGTGGGTCGCCTTTCAGGTGGCGTTGCGGTTATGCATTTGCAATAGCTTTGTTCGCTGTTAATTTTATCTCTGCCAACTTAGCTTGTAGAAGAATGGTTCGAACAGCTGTGAAGGCCATCTGATAGTGTTATCAGGTCAACTCTGGGCTAATGTCACAGAATAGTACCTCTCAAATAAAATCAAATCAAATTTATTTGTGTAGCGCCCAATCATAATAAAGTTACAACAAGGCACTTTCATACACTTACATACAGAGCAGGTCCAGATGAAAGTCTTGAAAAATGATTTAAAGGGAATCAACACCCCATGAGCAAGCACTCGACCACAGTGGCAAGGAAAACCTTCCTTTAAGAGGCAGAAATCTCGGACAGAAACAGGCTTCGGTGGGGGGCGACCATCTGCCTTGACTGATTGGGTTGAGAAAGAGGGGCAGAGAGAGAGAGAGAAAGATGCTCAGTCCTTTCCCCAGCAGCCTGACCCACAGCAGCATAGCTAAAGAATAGATGGACTTTAACTTTTCAACTATAAGTTCTGTCATACAGAAAAGTTTTAAGCTTGGTCTTGAAAATTGCAAGAGTCCACCACCTGACCGATACTGGAAGTTGGTTCCATAGAAGAGGAGCCTCATAACTAAAAGTGTTAAATTCAACACCCATTTCACCATTCAAACATCAAGATTAAAAGTGGACAACAGTTTGTTTAATTCCTTGTACAAAAATCTTGAGGGTACAAAAACTCATGCCAGGCTTTTATTTGTAGATTTCTCCTCAGCTTTTAGTGCAATTCAGCCACACATTTTAGCCAACAGAGCAATAGTAGCATCCTCTCCCCTTCTGTTCATCTGGTATGTAAATTGCATTGGGTCAAACTGGCTCTGTACTTTATCGATCAGAATTTGTTTGTCCAACCAAGTCTTCATCACCAGTGAAGTCAGAGCCACAGGCCTCAGGTCATTTAGCTCCTTTGGAGATTTGGTTTTTGTCACAGGTCCAACGGATTCCTTCCACCGTTTTGGGACCTAGTGCTGGATAAGTGAGCAGTTAAAAAGATCTGAAAAAATATTGCATAACTCCAGAGACGGGAGGCAGAGCGGCTGAAGGCCCTGGCCCACATTGTGGTCAGACGGGCAGGAGGCACATCGGCAGGGGGTGTAGATGTGGAGGAGGTCAGAGAGGAATCAGAGAGCAAGGTTATGGATGGCCTTGAAGGTATGTAGCAGAATTTTAAAGTCTATGCAATATTTGACCGGGAGCCAGTGAAGCTGTTGCAGATAAGGTGTGATGTGACTGAGATGTAAATATCTCAATCTTTAATTTGTTTCATTAACTAATTAAAACGTATTATTTGTCATCGTGATAAGGATTGCATTGCATCATGAAATGCACACAATGACGATTGAGGAAATTTTTGATAAATTACCTTTGACACCTGTTGTATCATAATGTATACACACGTTTTCAACACGATTTTACCTTGAAATAAGGTATGAAATATTATGTAATTATAAGGTGTTTCAATACAGTAAATGTTCATTTTGAAAGTTTGTAACAATATAAATGTCATTCTTACCGGAACTTTTTCAAAATTTCCCAAAGTGTTTCTTCCAAAACCAAGTGACTCACAAAATGAAGGCAGCCATTTTGGAAATGGCATTCAAAAGCCCTCCACTGCTTGTAGTGCGCAGATAATCCACCAGAGGGCAGAAAACATGTGTCAGATTCTATACAACAAGGTTTTCAGGAAAGGATTGATCATATTGATTAGATCGAGGTCTCAGAAACTCACATTTCAAAATTAATACACATTGCATCAAGCACCTTAGACAAACACTATGTGATCATGTAGTATGGATAGCATTACCTTGGTCTCCAGTTCCACTGTTAGGAATGTTAATGTAATTTTTGACTATGGCATGTCCTATGTCCCTCACATAAAACAAGTCTCTGGGACAGCCTTCTCGACTGGATTACTGTAATCCACTATTATCAGGATATCCTATCAAATGCTTTCACATAATTTTAAATGCTGCTCCATTCCTGTTAACAGTAAGTACAGTCGAAAGAAGATACATTTCTCTTGTGGAACCACTCTGCAGTGGCTCCTGTTAAAATTCATATTAGAATTTAAAATCCTTCTCCTCATATACCAAGCACTTAAATGATCAAGCGCTATCATATCTCAGAGAGTTTATAGTTCCCTATTGTCCTAGTGGCTCACTTGCTCCCTCAATGTAGGTTTGCTTGGGGTTTGTAGAGTCTCCAAGAGTAAATCAGGAGGTACAGGAGCTTTCAGATATCAAATGCGTCTTCTGTGGACTCTCAGTTGCTTATTGGACTCTCTCTCTACTTTCAGGATTAAGTAAAAGTTTAATTGCACATTAGTTATGCACTTTTCTCTTTCCCCCTTCATGCATGTCTATCAGAAAAGTACATATCACTAACTTTGTCTTCTTGTAGTCTGTGTTACCCTTTCCAGTCCCTATTACTTATCCCTATTACTTGCTCACTGTTTACATCTATGTGATTTGCTTGCATTTTCTATCCCATCTTCTCTCCTCCTGCTCTTGTTCTCTCTCCATCCCTTTTTGTTATAATAAAGTGAGCTCTGGAGAGCTCTTTAATCCCCATGATGAACAGTCAATGTCAGGGTGGTACCTGTCACTCACAAAATATGGCTAAAAACAGAAATGGTCAGGTAGAGAGCACAGGGGTTTGGAGTGGTGTACAGGGGGCAGAAGTCCAACTTAGAAAATAAATTTTATTATTATTATTTTCTTTTCAAATTTAAAAAAAAAAAAAAAAAAAAAAACTGTTTAAATTGGACTTTAATAATAATATTAAATAAACATATAATTCTTATTCCTATTATTATTTTTAAATTGTTAGATGTGTTGAATTTGAAATGTCATGTGATAGAAGCTAAATAAAGAGCTGACTCTGATACCTAGACAGGTTCTTGTCTCAGACTGATGGGCCTGTTCTGCATAACTTCTGATATATATGCTAATATCCAAATAGCACCAATTCAGTAAAATTCTTTCATGGGTAGGAGAGAGAAAGAACAAAGTGCATCCTGCATATCGTTTTCTTGTAATGAGGAGCTGATGAGATTTGTATGATAAAATAAAATTATGTATTTTGTTTTATGTATTATCTACCAAAGGTTATATTTTGATGTGCCCACATAGACATATTATCTTAAGATTTTACACACCGTGTTTTGAGGGTCCTTACTGTCTATGAAGCTCAGCTCCCAATGTGGATCAGAGAATGGGGTGAATTATTGACCTCATTTACTGAGCCACACATTCTGCCTTATCTGATGTCATGCAATATTTCATAGTACGTTGTACAATGTGATCTTAAACAAACCATTCATGAAAATTTTCATTACAAGAGATAAGGTGAGTTAATGCATTTTGGTCCGACCTGAGAGAAACATTTGTCAATAACTGCTGAACGCTCCACTAGACCTTTTTTCACTAGAACAAGTTGTGTAGAGTAGCTTTTTTCAAGATTGCTGACAGAAAACAAAAGTTGTTCTTTTTTTTTTGCTCTAACCCTAGCTGAGAAGAGTAGCAAGCTTAAACCAAAACAATGAGCTAAAACAGGAAAGGCTTCTAGAGAGGTTCATTACTAAAACATTACATTACATTATACAAAGACAGTGTTGGGAAAAAAAAATCAGTTTTGTTACAAAAAAAGTTACAAGCTAATTATTGAAAAATATTTACTTTGGTGATTGAATGTGCCATTGTTGCTTATCTATTTCTTTTGATATATTATACATTGGCCCTCCGGCACACAAACCAAAGCCATAAAACATCTCATCTTATTAAAATGCACGCTCTTGAAAAATTATTCCAAACTCTACACACAAACACCTAATATATTAAACATTTTCATCAACGCCTCCACATGACTCCACATGAAGTGGTAGTATAATTCTTCAAGTGATGGCTAATATCTTTCTTTCTCTGCCTTGTTTTTAATGTGTTGTGGTAAAAATATAAAAAAAAAAAAAATCTCAGAACTCTTTGTAGCTGATTGAAGAAACTACTGTTATCCTCTGTTCGGCAATTAAAAAAAAAAAAAAAAAAGATTCTTCCATCTCAAAGTAGATGGATTAAGAAATTTCAATTTTGATAAATAAGTAAAGATACCAACAAACAATAAAGTGCAGATACTTCACTGAATAACAAATAGCAGTATCGCAAGTCAAGGCATCTTTGCACTGGACACAACTAGGTCATAACAACACAGTTACCCTTCCACCAAGTCACTTTTTGTGCAGATAAAAATGGTGATCCGCTGATATGGACTTCCAATTTCTGCCTTTTACGACTTTAAAGTAAATGGTGTTTGTGTCGCAGAGATATTAATAACTTCAGAGCCATCTGGATAAAGAAGGACAAAAGGTCTGTCATCCAGGTCCACCCCCCTTCCCAATTGTTATCAAACCAAGCAAACCGAGCAGGACTCATTTGCAGAGTGGAGACAGGTGTACAGGAACAGAGCAGAACCTTCCCCAGCTGCAACTCATACAATCAACCTCCCTACAAAGACTCAACCCTGCCACTTCCACGCTGCCAGATTGTAGCCTCTGCTCAGTTAGTGTCTACGTTCAGTTCCGTTCTTGATTATCTTTGCAAACCTAAGCTCTGACTTAACTGGTTTCTTTCTCTGCCTACAGTCCTCCTGCTCTGTTTCTGTCCCAATCTTCCCCAGTCACTCCTGCTCTGCTCAGCCCTGGACACTGGCTGCTTACACCTTCCTGCTCTGCTCAGCCTAGACTGCAGTTACTCATCCCTACCTGTCCACGTCACTGTCTCACTTCTGGCCTGCCCACCCTTGGCCTTAGCTACTCATCCCTAGCTGTGCATATCACTGCCTCACTGTTAAAAAAAACCTTTTCTTACTGTGCCCTGTGTTTGCGCCTGAGTCCCTCAGCTAGCCCATGACACCTGCAAGATAAAAAAAAAAGTGAACTTTTAGTGGGTAATGTTCAAATATCAATGTAGAAATAATTCCCTGTTTTTTTCTTTTTGATGCTGCAGGGAAGCAAAGGAAAATATCTTTCATTCCGTGGTCTGTTATTTCTCTATAACAGACCGCTGTCAAATATAAACACACTGCTGCTAAGGACACCACTCTGACAGAGGAGGTTACATAGGAGCTATGCAGGATATTGGCCTTTTGGTCCATTTTTATTCTAAGGAAGCAGCTTCCAACTAATTGTGATGTTTGATAATGACTCGTAACTTTTTATTGTGACTTTAAACTAAACCTGCAGAACCAGAGCCTGACCCTCTGTCCCAGCTCTCGTCTCAGAGGCAGCACTACTGCAATTCAAGTGGTCTCATGTAAACCGTAATAACTTGTTCATGACATATAACTCTACACAAATACAGAAAATGTAATGCAATCAATCGATCCAATGATTTAGCAAGGCATTTGTTGAAAACAAATGCACATAGGCAAGAGAGTCAGCAAAACAGAGGAAAAGTGACCGCCTTTTTATTTTAACAACATTGTGTCTGTAATTACTTTTTGCACTCATAAGCCCTTCAGGGTCATTGAGCTACTCATTGAACTTCTCACTCTACATTATCCCTTACGTAATAAGTTTGTATGTGTGTATGTATACTTCAGCTTCTGTGGAGGAATTACTGAGCAAGGTCGGGAAATTGAAGCAAGTTAGCTAGTGTTCTCTGGTAAGCAAAAGTAGTCTAACATAAACATTATATTAACATTATATCTGTGAACTTACTTGATTGCGGTGCATTGGTTTGGTCACCTTCTTGCAGCCTTTTTCCACAATCACTGCAGAATTTTTGCAATACATCTCTGTTTAGTCATTAGTTTCTGTCTTTGGGCCATTAAGTAGTGTCTAGTAATAGACAAGTTCATTTATCCAATCAGTGACCACTCATGTCGCCCGAAGGTACCTACCCTTTCCAGTTTGGTCAATGTCATTGTCGTTTCACTTTTGCCGTTGTGTTAGCCCATGTCATTCACCACACTGCCCGTGTGTCATCGCAACTTTCTGGTAACCATCATGAAACCATCTCTCTCTATATTCTAGCTTCACCCTCTGCTACTTATCAGATAGACATCAGTTTGTTCATGTTAACAACAGCTCCTTCTCATGTACTGTAGTCAGTCATGGAGGGTTCGGAACTTGGACCAATCCTCTTTACGCTTTATCTGCTTCCTCTAGACAACATTATCAGGAAACACAGCATCAACTTCCACTGCTATGCAGACGATACTCAGCTGTACCTATCAATGAAGCCAAATGAAGTCACTCAGATAGTCAGACTACAGGCATGTCTTGAAGACAAAAGTCTGGATGACTGGAAATGTTTTACTTCTCAACTCTGACAAAACAGAAGTTATTGTACTCGGCCCTAAGCACCTCAGAAAAATTCTAATCTCATCAGTCTGGACGGCATTACTTTGGCTTCCAGCTCCACTATAAGAAACCTTGGAGTAACTTTTGACCAGGACATGTCCTTTGTCCCTCACATAAAACTAGTTAGTAGGTCAGCTTTCTTCCACCTGAGAAACATTAGGAAAATCAGAAACATCCTTTCTCAGGATGATGCAGAAAAACTAGTCCATGCATTTGTAACTTCTATGCTGGACTACTGTAACTTATTACTGTCTGGATGTCCAAACAAATCTTTGAAAGGCCTTAAGTTAATTCAGAGCGCTGCTACACGAATATTAACAGGAATTAGGAAAAGAGATCACATCTCTCCTGTGTTAGCTTCTCTTCTTCGGCTGACGGTAAAATACAGAGTAGAATTTAAAATCCTTCTGTTAACATGTAAAGCACTTAATGGCCAAGTTCCTTACTGTCCCAGTAGGCCACTCTGCTCTCTAGATGGAGGTTTGCTTGTGGTTAGAGTCTCCAAGAGTCCAAGAGTAAATCGGGAGGCAGATCTTTCAGTTGTCAGGCTCCTCTTCTATGGAACCAACTTCCAGTTTCAGTCCGGGGAGCGGACCCTTCAGCAATTTTCAAGATCAGGCTTAAAACTTTTCAATTTGACAGAGCTTATAGTTTGAAAGTTAAAGTCCATCTACTCTTGCAATGCTGCTATAGGCCTACGCTTCTGGGGGAAGGACTGAGCACCTCTCTCCCTCTCTCCCCCTCTCCTTCCCCCTTGCATGCACTGACATATTACCAACCATGTTTCTGTACTGTGTTCTGTCTGTACTCAGTCGAGGCAGATTTAAATAGTTTTATAAAGAGTTTATAAAGAGTTTGGTCTAGACTTTCTCTATATGCAAGACTTGCTCTGGAGCTTGGACCTTGGCCAAGGGCAGTCTCACTCCTCCTCTTCTCTCTACCCTCTCCATCTTGTCTCTGTCTCTGTCTCAATCTTGATAAACTCTCTCAACAGCTGTGAATCCTCCAAACTCCAAACTTCAAAATGGAATTGATCATCTGGTCTCTCAGTGCTATTGACACCATGATTTCAACAAAGAAATCAGCATTGGGGGAGATCTGCTTGCCTCGACAGAACCCATCCAGTGGGCTATGTCCTCAGTTCCTGAGGAAGCTGGCGTGTAACGTGCTTGGCACCACTCTCCGTAGAGGATATTGAGGACCTCTACTTATTCTTATCCTGGTTGGAGGACTCCCTTCAAAGGACTTCCTTTCAGATTAGCAGGTGTCCTTGCATACCGCAAAATTGGCAAGATGATGGCTGCCACCAAATCTGGATCTCCACATCTGCCCATCATGATTAACAAGGTTGGCAAACCGTTGCAACAACAGACTGTGTTAATTATGGATCTAAAATGCAAAATTGATACCATCTGCTAAATTGGACGCTTTGTGAAGAAGTTGATGCTGTAGTCCGGAAAACAGGGTATATTACATAATTTCGGAATGGACAGTAAGAGGAGACGTATTGGAATCTGTGCTTCTCTGCTAAACCCAAACACGACAATCTTTATCTGCTCTGAAGGACATCTGCCCCATTGTTTATCCTCCAGGAAAATACCATCTGCGTTGAAGATGCAAATCTGCTCCCTTTCACTTGCCTCACCCTACTTTGATAATTGTGATCAATTGATGTAGTTGTATGAAGGCAAATGGGCGTGCAAATTTCATTGTACTTATGTACAATGACAATAAAGGCTATTCATTAATTCATATATGTAAAGTAATGTACTATACAAATAAATATGATTTGAACCCTGAACAACTGACTGATAGTCTTCGAAGTCAAAAGGGAAAATATTTTTATGTGAATTTTAGTGGTATCACCAAATATAACGAGCAGCTTTAAAAAAGAGGCATTGTTACATGTGAAAACTATCTCTCATGTCTTCTATATAATGCACCTAAATAATAACTCAGCTTGGATCTAACAGACATCCTTTCCCCCACTCTCACTAATGGAATTTGCAGCTGCATATAACAATGCATTTTGGTCTCTCAAATTGTTATGGCAGCTATTTTCATAAATTTCTATCTAAATTAGTGATTAACTAAGAAACTGATGAGATTGGAAAAGTCTGCAGCAGTTCTATGCAGGTGTATTGCCAATGTTCAGCAAATATGTAGACTTTCCAAAAAAAGCACCTACAGTGTTGGGTGAATATCTTCAAAAATGTAATGCATTATGTATTACTTCTTACTGTCATTTCAAAGTCATTCATTACATTATAATATTACTGTATTTGAAATGTAAGACATTACACTACTTTTGCATTACTTTTGAATTACTCTCAACAAAATAACCGGAAATATGGATTTGGCACTGTAAATGTAGCTCATTATGCTCAATCACCTCATTGCAAATCCAGTGGAAAGTGATGTGGCATCTGATTGAACGAGACTTAAGGCTAAAAACGTAATATAACAATATAATAGCCACAGTATTTTAAAACTATTGGTTCTATTTTGGGAAGAGGACAGAACTTTAGGTTTCACACACAAAGTGCATTTATAACTACGATATTCATCATGTCCTTATTTCTCACAAATTGTAAGTAATGGGCATATGCCCATCTCGCAAATGTATGGTCCAACGTTGCATCTGCTGCTGCTGCACTCACCTCTTCTGTTCTGTATAGAAGATTAGAAGGGAAGTGAAGCATTATGTGCGGGCTTTTCTCCTCTGCTGATCTTGCAGTGATTTTGGTGATTTTGTATTGAAAAAACCCACCACTTCAATCCAGGTTAAAACGCATTGTAACACACGTTACTGACATTCGTACTGAGTAAAATATTATCAGCTTTTTTTTGTAATGTCTGACATTACCGCGTTACAGCACAAATCAATGCATTACAGTAATTAATTACTTAATTAGTTACTCCCAACACTGCTAATCAAAATGTGTGGATTATGGAATTTTGCATGTAGGCTATTCTGTTTGCATAATAGGAACTAACAGTGAATTTAACACTTAGGACAATGGATCTCAGTTCTTTTGACTTTTCAATTATTTAGTTTCAAATCAAATCAAACCACATTTATTTGTATAGCGCCAAATCATAACAAAGTTACATCAAGGCACTTTACATATAGAGCAGGTCTAGACCAAACTCTTTATAAATTTATTTAAAGAGACCCAACAGATCCCCCGATGAGCAAGCACTTGGCAACAGTGGCAAGGAAAAACTTCCTTTAAGAGGCAGAAACCTCAAGCAGAACCAGGCTCGGGGGGGCGGCCATCTGCCTCGACCGGTTGGGTTGAGAGTGGGAGAGAGAGAGAGAGTGAGATAGGCATTGGAGGGGGGTGTAGGCAGGAACATGTTGCTGCATGAAGTTCATGGAGTTGAGCTGTAACATGGGATGGCGATGAGTCACCACCTGCAGGATGAGGACAGGGAGAGTGAGGAGAGAAGCTGGGAGAGACATTTGGCAGAACATGGTTGGTAAATGCAGTATAAATGCTTAGAACTGGGTGAAATTGTGTTTTTTAAGAAGGATGGTTCTTATCAGCGCATGCAAGGGGGGAGGAAAGGAGAGCAAGCGAGAGGGAGAGAGAGAGAAAGAGGGAGAGACAGAGAGAGAGAGAGTGAGAGAGAGAGAAGCTCAGTCCTTCCCTCAGCAGCCTAGGCCTATAGCAGCATAGCTAAAGAGTAGAGGACTTGAACTTTTTAACTATAAGCTCTGTCATACAGGATAGTTTTAAGCCAGGTCTTGAAAATTACTGAAGAGTCCGCCCCCTGGACCAATACTGGAAGTTGGTTCCATAGAAGAGGAGCCTGATAACGATCTGCCTCCAGATTTACTCTTGGAGACTCTAGGAACCACAAGTAAACCTCCATCTAGAGAGCAGAGTGGCCTACTGGGACAGTAAGGAACTTGGCCATTAAGAGCTTTATATGTTAAAAGAAGGATTTTGAATTCTACTCTATATTTTACTGGCAGCCAATGAAGAGTGGCTAACACAGGAGAGATATGATCTCTTTTCCTAGTTCCTGTTAATATTTGTGCAGCAGCGCTCTGAATTAAATGAAGGCCTTTTAGATATTTGTTTGGACATCCAGATAGTAATGAGTTACAGTAGTCCAGCCTAGAAGTTACAAATGCATGGACTAGTTTTTCTGCATCATCCTGAGAAAGGATGTTTCTGATTTTCCTAATGTTTCTCAGGTGGAAGAAAGCTGACCTACTAACTTGTTTTATGTGAGGGACAAAGGACATGTCCTGGTCAAAAATTACTCCAAGGTTTCTTATAGTGGAGCTGGAAGCCAAAGTAATGCCGTCCAGACTGATGAGATGATTAGATAGAATTTTTCTGAGGTGCTTCTGAGGTGCTTACTTCTCAACTCTGTTTTGTCAGAGTTGAGAAGTAAAAAATTTCCAGTCATCCAGACTTTTATGTCTTCAAGACATGCCTGTAGTCTGACTATCTGAGTGACTTCATTTGGCTTCATTGATAGGTACAGCTGAGTATCGTCTGCATAGCAGTGGAAGTTGATGCTGTGTTTCCTGATAATGTTGCCTAGAGGAAGCAGATAAAGCGTAAAGAGGATCGGTCCAAGTTCCGAACCCTCCATGACTGACTACAGTACATGAGGAGGAGCTGTTGTTAACATGAACAAACTGATGTCTATCTGATAAGTAGGATTTGAACCACCTTCGTGCAGTTCCTTTAATTTCATGTTCCAGTCTCTGTAGTAAAATATTATGATCTATGGTGTCAAATGCAGCACTGACATCTAGAAGGAGAAGTATGGAGGCTGATCCATTGTCTGAAGCCATTAGAATGTCATTGGAGACTTTAACCAGCGCTATTTCAAACAAACTGGTCCCATCCAGATGATCGTGTAGTTATTTTGCTACAGTTTACTCAAGGATTTTAGAAATAAATGGAAGGTTCGATATGGGTCTACAGTTTGCCAAAACATCTGGATCAAGATTACGCTTTTTAAGCTGGGTTTTGATGACCGCGGTCTTAAGTGCCTGAGGTACATTACCCAAAGGTCAAATTAATCAGATCAAGTAGTAAGGTAATGGTCAGTCAGGAGAGAGTTTTGAGGAAAATTGTTAGCTTATCAAATTTCAATGCCATATGGTCAAGACAAGATCAAGGATATGATTGTAGTAGTGAGTGCGTTCATTCACCTGCTGGGAAAAGCCAATTGAATTCAGCAGGTAAAGAAACCCAGAACTAAGGCTGTCGCTTTCTACATCAACATGTGTATTGAAATCTCCCAGGATAATGATTTTATATGTGCTGAGTACTAACTCTGATATAAACTCATAAAACTCTGATAGGAATTCTGAGTACGGACCAGGTGGACGGTATACTGTAACTAACACAACTGGTTTTTCATCTTTCCAGTTTGAGTGGGACTAAGACTAAGAGTGAGGCTTTCAAAAGACCTGCAGCCAGATTTTGGTCTAGTGTTGATTAATAGGCTTGATTAAAATATGACAACCAGTCCCCCTCCTCGACCTGTGGTACGAGGGATATGAAAATTAACATGAGGGGGGGTCGTAGTTTCATTAATACTAACACACTCATCCTGCTGCAACCAGGTTTCACTCACTCATCTTCATCTGTGTTGCGGGGCTGCTGGAGCCCATCCCAGCTCACATCAAGTGAGGGGCGGGGTCCACCCTGGACGGGTCGCCAGTCCATCGCAGGGCCAAGAGGTTTAGGCAGGTATTGCTGATTTGTAGCATAAATTGCAATTTATTGCTTGGGAAAGCAGGGTCTTTCGAAGCCAGAGTCATATAAAAGTCTGGGATGGCACTTAGCAGACACCTGGGAAATCACTGTTGGAGGCAACAGTCTCTTTGAAATCTGAGGGGTGTGGGAGATGGGAATCTCCACCCCCCCTTTCCGGACCTCACAACAAAAACCACAGGAGGTTAAAAACCTCTACCCCTGCCCACCCCAAAATGAATAGTAAATCTCTCTGACTCATGTTAAATATGAGTTTGAATATAGAATATCATTAATAAATAAAATAAAACAATGAAGCCATGAAAAGCTTGCAGAGATAACTGGTAAAATATACTCGTGCTACCAGAGCAACGCATCCACCTGCTCTGGATCACTCTATAGCATCCGCTGAGGAACAGAAGAGTCGCAAGTCACAGCACCAATGTAACACCCTCTAGTCTGTCCTGCTTGCTGTTTTTTCAAGGATTCACACAGACACAGAAGGTACGTGCCAATTATAGAGGCATCACAATACTCTGCCTCCATGGGAAAGTTTACTCTAAATGGTTTGTCGGGGGTGCTGTGGGAGTACGGGCTGAGGCGGTCACTTTTAAGAGCCATCCAATCTCTGTGTGCCCAAAGTGAGACTCTGTATTTAAGTCTAGGCTCCACTCTCCCCATTGCCAGAACAGCTTGTTACAAGCCCTGCTCCTTGTTGCCAGCTCCATGATTGCCTTATATGAGCATCTATGTTTCCGAAGCCATCTGCACACGTAGTATTTCACCAATGATTTTTCATTTCTACTTTGTGCCTGCATCTCCTAGATTTTCTAGTGATTTTCTCTTGTCGACTTTTTGTATTCACCCAAGCTTTGCTAGTGATTTTCTGTTGAAACTTGAAACTGTTATAACATGAAGTTTTGGTTGACTGTTTCCTGAGCCTCCTGTGTCCGCAAACTCTGTCAGTTCATGTGACATGTTCCAAGTGAGGGTTGGCCTCCACCAGGGCTGCGCCATGTCACCAATCCTGTTTGTGATTTTCATGGACAGGATTTCTAGGTGTAGTAAAGGAGGAGAGAGGTTGCAGGTGGGGGGTGGGGGAGCGTCAGGATTGCATTGCTGATTTTTGCAGACGATGTGGTGCTGCTGGCACAATTGGTCTGTGACCTTCAGCTCTCACAGGACAGGTTCGCATTTGAGTGTGAAGCAGCTGGGCTGAGGATCAGCACCTCCAAATCAGAGGCTATGGTTCTCAGAAGGAAACTGGAGGACTATCTACTCCGAGTTGGGAATGAGTCCTTTCCCCAAGTGAAGGAGTTCAAGTACCTTGGGGTCATGTTCACGAGTGGGGGGACTTTGGAGCATGAGATTGGCCAGAGAATCTGAGCAGTGGGAGCAGTACTGCAGTCGCTGTATCACACTGCTGTGATGAAAAGAGAACTGAGCCAGAAAGCTCTCGATCTTAAGGTCAATCTTCGTTCCTACCCTCACCTATGGTCATGAGAATTGGATCATGACTGAAAGAATGAGATTGCAAGTACAAGGATTTTGTACAAATCAGGATCACATTTTAGAAAGGTGCCATGAATAGGACCAAATCTTTTCTCAAATAATGTAATTGGAGATGGGTCATCATGTTGCACCAGAAGAAGAAGAAGAAGAAGAAGAGTGTCACGACCTTTGGTATTTCAAACAAAAGTGCGGGAGTTATTGTGCTGGCACTGGTCACCACCTGGCTCTGGACAGAAAAACTCTTGTCATATTCCTAAATATAACAACTAGGCAGACACGCCAACCTCCTAGACCGCAGGCAGTAGTAATCTGTAAACTACCATATGTAAATATACTACATATGCCGTGATGTATATTTATTTAAAAGGGGAGCAGGGGATGAGGAAAAAGGGATTCACAATAGAAATCACCCATGATGCTGCATACCAACAAAAACTGGATCTTGAAGAAAACATCAACCCCAGGAAGCCTGCAATACTTGTCCAAGAGAGGAGAGTTAACAACAGGGCAGGAGATGCCAAACATTAAAAACTGGTGCGTACACAAAAGCAAATGTGATAAGAGAATCCCAACAATAATAAAGGCTCAAATTTATTGAACAAATTAATAATATAAATAATATTCAACATACATAAACAGAGGCAACAAATCAATGCACAAAATTAACACAACAGCGTAAAATAATACATTTCCATATGAAAGATGGGCAGAGGAAGCATACGGTACGCTCCCGATGACCCAATTCAGGCACCATGCAGATACCGCCCAAATCGGTGTATATATATAAATATATATATTATTATATATATATTGTTTAACATAAGGAATGAAAACATAACAGCGATAGTGACTTAAATATGTTTTATTGAAAATGAAAATTGTGAATTCCAACTGTTCCAGAACATCCATTCAAACTATTTATACCCATTTCAACCATTAAATGCTGCCCTCACAGCAATATCATACAAGTCAACATTAATTAATGCTGAACACAACATAAAAAAAGAAAGAAAGACAGAAAAAGTCTCTCAAGACTCTCAGTCTTTCAAATTATTCTCTGCATTCAAAGCAGTGGTAGGTTTCCCACATCTGCAGCAGGTTTCCCCTGTATTGCAATCCTTTTTTGCAAGTTAGAAGTTGCATCGCTTTCTTTTCAGTCTCCTTGTGTTGGCTTCTTATGCGACTTGATCAGGGCTGGAACACCAATTTCCTTCTAATTTCCGTGATGTCTGCTTTGAGGCACGAATTTGAGTATTATACCAGGGAGCCAGTCTCCTCTGTTACTTTCTTTTTGAGAGGGCATTATCAAGATTTGAACACAGTGTGGCCATAGTTCTAATCACCAGGTCATCAACCTGTGTGTGGGAGAGATCCCTTGCCTTCTTGCTAGCCCGTAGAAGAATAGTTTTACAGTGGAAATCTCCTGATCCACCCAAAGTGTCTATCTGGCTCAGCGATCTAATGCTATTCCTGAAATTAGAGAAAATTAAATACTTCAACAGAGGTTCAATAAGAAAAATAAATTAGATATGGGACATGTTGATTTTTTATTTTGACGGTCTCAACACCTTTCCATAAGACAATAGGGCCCAGACGTGTGTTTTGACCATGCATAACAAAAAGGCATGTACCAGAGTGCAGAATGCCCCCCTTGTAACTGTTTTTAATTTATTTATTGATATTTTTCTTTATTTAACTTTTTTCTTTACCAATTTATTAATTTCACTTTCTATTAACAATGCTATTATGATTATGTATTTGTTTTACTGTCACTATGATTATTTTCTTTATATTTTATAGCGCTATGTGGCTGTTGTGGGTGGTTGGGATTTGATTGACAAAAAATAAGGAAAAAAAATATTCAAGACATTGCATTTAAATGCATCCTGTACTGTGCTACCTTTCTTGAATAAAAATTATTTTCACTTGCTTATGGTGTCATTTTTTTTTATTTCACGCACGTTTTATTTTCTTTGATATCACTTTTGTTTAAATTACATTATACTCTCTTTTCAGAATTTTTTTTATGTACATTGGATTCTGGCTTTGCTTGTGTAATATACACTCAATTACCCATTTATGAAATGTGCTATTGTATGCTATTGTTACGGTGACAACCAGACAAGACCCACGATGCAAACAGAACAACAGTGGGACCGATAAAAGAATTTTATTAACGGTCAAGGTTACTTGGCGAGAGTGGCAGAGGTAAAAGGGAACAGGAGATGAGCGGATGAGGTGTCTAGAGATGAGGGGCACAGCAGAGCAGAGACAGAAAAATGCAAGGCTGGGCACGGCAGGTCAGGATTGTTGGATGCTGGCAGGCTGGAGACAAAAACGGGAGTTCAGAACTGGTAGGAAAAAAACCACAGTCAAGAAACACAAGCAAATCTTTCAGGAGCCACAAGTTTACCGCAGAGGTCTGTCAGGAATCCACTCTAGGCCTGCCTCACCTGTTCACTTTCCCTACATTCCTAGTAATCAATAATCAGCCTATCACCTAGTCCTCACCTGTTTTACTCACCTGTAGTGCGTGACTCTAACTAGTTGGGGGGGGGGGGGTAACCTGCCTCCGTCTGTTACAGCCCGAACCTTACATGTTACTGGTGGACTGAGACCTTGCCTGCTGGTGTACGGATTTTCCCTTTGCCTAGCCCCTGCCTGTCTTGTTTGCTAGTTTGGAGATACCTCTGGTATTGATTTCTGTTGATGTTTCTCAGATTCTGAGTAAAAGACTTGAGTTACATTCATCCTGTCTTCTGCCTTTTGTATTCTGCGATTGAGTCCTTCTGAGTAATCTGACAGAGGTCAAACAACGAACTGTATGAGTGAACCAGTCTTTAAAGCAGAGTTGATTTGATTGCCTAGATGAGCAGCAGGTGAATGAAGCTGGAGTCAGGAGCAGAAGCAGGTCAGCCACGCCCAGCCTAAGACTCACAGGGGAAGAGACACAAAAAACACAAACAGAGCCAGCAGGGAAGGGGAGCAGGAAACACAAGTGTTGAAATCCTTATAGTTACACCTTTTAATCCCCACTTCTTTTTGAAGTGGGGAAAAGAAGTGGGTTGTCCTAAACAAAATTATGGAGGTCTTTCAGTGCTGCTATCTTCCAATGAGATACAATCTCTGACTCCCCGTCAACTACTTTGTTCACTTCGGGAATAATTTCAGCTACATCTTGTGCTGTATAATTGTCAGGCTCTTCCTCTTCTTCATTTCATCAACCAGAGTAACTCTTTGGAGAGTAGAATTCACATGGTGATATTTTAGAACACCTACCTGATGGTGCTTTGACCTGTACCTGTCAAGTTTGTACTTGATAGTTTTCCATCCTTTGTAGCCCAAAATATTACCCTACTCCTCAAGGAATGGATACTTGAAAAACAGCAAAAAAGTTCTTTGAAGGCCATTTTTTTCAGTCAAACTCTACCCTAACTCAGCAACATACCTTCAAATTAAAGCAGCAGCACAGCAGCGATTAGCGCTGTGGCCCCACAGCAAGATGGTTGTGGGTTCTGGGGCCTTTCTGTGCAGAGTTTGCGTGGGTGTCCCTGCAGGGAAGCCCAGATTTCCACTGGACACTGCCTCTAGCTCTTCCAGGGGACTCCCCAGGCATTCCCAGGCTAGCTAAGAGACATAGTCCCTCCAGCATGTCCTGGGTCTTCCATGGGGCCTCCCCTTGGAACATAACTATTTAGAAGGCATCCAAAACAGATGGCAAGCCCCATTATCTGGTTCTTTTCAATGCGTAGGGGCAGCAGCTCTACTCTGAGGTCCTCCCAGTTCGCGGATCTCCTCACTCTATCTCTAAGGGAGTGCCTAACCATCCTGTGAAGGAAACTTTTGGCAATTCTGGGATCTTATCCTTTTGGTTTGATGAAAATTTCATGACCTGGCAGGAAAGTAGCGTGATTGGCAAATCAGCTGCTTCTTCACCACTACAGACCAGCACATCACTGCTGCTGTGGCACTGATCCATCTTGGAAACATAGACACATCACTGGCATAAATGAATTGCCATATTGAAGCCATAACAACCCAATAAATGTCCCATGGTTAATTGAATAATGGTCAAGTTCAGTCAAATAAGGAGAAGGGGAACTAAAACCTAACATTAAATGTCTTGCCTCAAGGGATGGCAGGGCCTTATTGAGTGAAAGTAGTTTATAATTAAATGTAATGTTAACAACAAGAAGGATCTGTTCAACACAACACTAAGTAAGGTTATTGCATAGCCTAGAAACACAAGCAATAGTTCTAATATAACATTTTATATCATAACAAAATGCTTCACTATCATTATTAGGGATGGAAATGTAAAGGGAAGAAAGTGTAGTACATTCCAAGAATAAGCAAAATCGGTCACAACTAGGTGAATCTTAGGGCATACTCCCATGAGAAAGAACTTTGAAAGCTATTTGTTCATCATGCTAACTTCTAGTGACAAATTTCACATCACAATTTTTCTCAGTAAATATATTTCTAAAGGTGTCACTTAAATTTTTATCAGCCTGTCTGCTTGGTAACAACCCGTGCAACCCACACATGCAGAGAAATCAAACCTTAGATGTATAAATAGATGTATAAATATATATAATATAATAAATTATGAGTGAAAAAATGGAATGACACAGAGAAAAAGTATTGAACAATGAAGAAATGCAGGTGCAAAAACCCACCAAAAGCCAAGACACCAGCTGAAATCCATCAGTAATCAGTCAGTGCAAATTAATATCAGCTGGTTCAGTCCCAACTGATGGCCTATAAAAAGGTGTCACACAAGAAACATCTCATGATCGGTAAAAGCAAAGAACCCTCTCAAGACCTTTGCAACCTTATTGCTGCAAAACATACTGATGGTATTGGTTACAGAGGGATTTCTAAACTTCTGAATGTTCCAGTGAGCACTGTTGGGGCCATAATCTGGAAGTGGAAACATCTTCACCATAGACTGGCTTGACAGAGGAGTCAAAAGAATTATCAGAAGAGTTGTCCAATAACCAAGGACCACTTGTGGAGAGCTTCAGAAAGTCCTGGAATTAGCTGGTACAATTGTTTCAAAGAAAACAATAAGTAACACACTGAACAGCCATGGCCTGTATGCACACTCACCATGCAGGACTCCATTGCTGAAGAAAAAATATTTTGAAGCTTGTTTAAAATTTGCTGCACAACATTTAGACAAGCCTGTGAAATACAGGGAGAACATTGTCTGGTCAGATGAGACCAAAATTGAACTCTTTGGATGCCATAATACATACCATGTACAGTGAAGTTTGGAGGTGGGAACATCATGGTTTTTTAGTCAATCTCTCATGACAAAAGCTGGCCAATAATGATTAATTGATCTGACGGGTCCTTTATTGGTTCACAAGTCACAAAAACTTGTTTCCAGTTTTGTAGAGAGCAACAATGATTTAATGCTTCATTACTGACTTGTTGGTCTAATTATGTGTTTACTGTGGAAGTTTTTTTGTTTGATGTTTGTCTTTCAACCTTTTTTGACAGCAGCAATTTTAATTCAAACCTTTTTTTAAAATAACATACTGTATTTAATTTTTTAGCAAAGTCACTAGTTGACCATTGTCATTATTTTTTGGAGTCTGAGCTAATGAGTTACTCCGCATAAAGCATTTGAACCTGAAATATGAGTCATGCTGAACTTTAGAGAGACAGAATCAGTTACTTTAATGACTGAATCAATCAGACATTAAATCTAAAACAAAATCTTTATCTTCAGGGAAAATAACACAGAAGGGAAATTTGTCCTTAATGTCTTCAGTAGTGAGCCCCCGTTAGACTCTTTAATGGCTTTTGTTCCCAACCAGGTCTCACTTATGTGTTACCTCCCTGCTATGGATAGTGGCCTAAAGCAGGTCCTTAGTCACAATGTTTGTGTGCCTGCACACACACACATACACAACTGGTGTACCCAAATACACACAAACTCACATACACACGCACACACTCATCTGGAGGAGAAAATGGGCTGGCACATTAACTCACAGTGTGAAGTTCCTACATGTGGAGTGCTGGAAAGAAGGAATGGGTTCACATATTAGCATCAGTTTGTGTTTGCTCTTTTTCTTTTCATCTGTCCAACATTTCACTTCACTTCACTTCAATTTATCAGCATGTGTACCTCTATACAGATAATTTTCATTTTTATATTGACCCCTTGACGTTTCCTTCAAGTATTTGCCCCTGTTCACTCAAAACGTCTTCAGTTTTCAAAATTGCTACAATCATACTGTTGAGCATTAATTCATATGCCAACAACTCAGTAAAGAAATCGCATGCTGTTTACTCTTCGCAGGGAAAAACACTAGCATAATACCTCATAACCCTGATAAGCTCAGGGTGCTAACCAGGAAGGAAAGTTGAAAGAAAAAAGCAGCGAAATGCCACAAAGATTATTATATTTTACTCTAAAAGACAGATAAAGAAAGACCTGAAAACTGTTGAACTGTCATTAATCCATTAATCCAGCATGGGCTCCATTCTTGAGAGGCAATAAGGCTTCAGTAAAAAGGAAAGCATACTGTCTGCCAATGAGAAAAAGTTAAGCTTGAGTAAACTTGTTACCCAGTTGATGCTGACAGGCAGCATGGAGAGAATGGGAGAAGAATAAATGCTCCCCATCTTTCTTTCAGAAGAACAAAGCTTCACGCTCATCGAGAGCCTGCCTTGAGCTGAAAATGTCTACTCATTTGAATACTCAGAGCCTAAAACACTCATCATTCCTAGCATCACAAAAACAACAGGGTTGGAAAAGAAGTGAGGAAGAAGAAAATAGATTCAGAATTTCATGTTAATATGCTCTATCAAGTCAGATAGAGATAGAGATCAGTCAGTAAATCAGAGAGCCATTGTCTGAGAAGATATGAGTTCTTTCCCTGCATTTGAAGTCATTAAAACTGAGTGGCAGTGATTATACAAAAAGATACTCTCTGAGAAGGATATGACAACAGTGAGAACCTCTATTAATAGGACATTACACCTTTATTTGAGGACAGATCAATTCAGTTCAATCAATAAAATATCCCAACCATATTCAGAGCAGATAATAATCAATACAAGGAAAGTGAAGCTTTGTTTTCTCAAGACAAAGGGTAAGTTAAACATGAGACAGAAACCACCAGCAACTGATGGCATGTTCCACCTCAGAATTTTTATTTAGAGAAACACAAGAAACTTGTGCGACAAAAAAAAAAAATGGACCAGACTCAGTGAACTCAGTGGGATGGGATACAGACCCTGGTTCGGGTAGGGGGCATGAAAGTATAGAGGGTGCAGGAGGTGGAGGCAATACAAGCTGCATTAATAGATTCAGCAACTAAACTCACCTAAATGGTCTTATACTCAAGCAACACAGGCCAGCTCACCTGTACTAACTGCATGATGTCAAAGAGGCACAAACACAAATCTCAAACACCACTGTCAACTACTCTAACCTCTCACCAATTGCACCAGTGAAAGCGGGGTGGGGATACAGAACCTGGTTCGGGTAGGGGGCATGAGAGCATAGAGTGTGCAGGAAGTGGAGGCACTACAAGCTACGCTAGCACACCAGCAGATTCAGCAACCAAACTCACCTGAACAGCCAAAGCCAACACTCCAACACAGGCCAATTCTCCTAGGCTAACCACATGGCGTTGAAAAGGCACAAACACACAGCATTATTTCAAACAACACCACTGTCAACTACTCTAACCTCTCACCGATTGCACCAGTGAAAGCAGGGTGGGGATACAGACCGTGGTTCGGGTAGGGGGCATGAAAGTATAGAGGGTGCAGGAGGTGGAGGCAGTACAAGCTACACTAGCAGATTCAGCGACTAACCTCATCTAAACAATCCTATATTCAAGTAAAATCAACACACCAAGACAGGCCAACTCACCTGGACTAACCGCATGGTGGCAAAGAGGCTCAAACAGGCCACACGCCCACTTAAATACACTTCCCCTTCCTGGATTTCTTCCTCTGCTTCTCCCTAGAGTCTGTCTATCTTAAGCGCTCCCCTTGGTGGGCCCCCAACTACTATTACTTCTTCTAATCCAAATCCACTGACTGGATCTTACTGCCTCTTCCGACATTTCCTTCACGATTTTCCTCACTCTCTGTCCCCTTCCTCCTAACTCCCTCAACAAAGCAACAGCAGATCTTGCTACAAACCCTCTACATCCTACTTCCACTGGACAAATTCTAACCTTCCACCCTCGTTGCTCAGCATCCTTACCTAGATCTTTCTATCTACTCCTAGACCACAAAATTATATCAGGCCTTAGCTTTGTACAGGCTATTTCCTGGGGAACAACAAGCTTTCTTCCTAAATCTACCTGCATCTCCCAGTCACTGGCATCCTCTAAGCTGCCTTGCCTCCTTGTTATCTTATTAGCTTTCCCTCCTTCTTGAACAAACTGAATTGCAATTAACCCTAAGCTTTTTAAAACCTGGTTATGTCGGCACGTATACCATCCTTGTGACAGACTAACCCAACAACCTGACAAGATGTACTTTAGAGTTGCAGTACCTGAACACAACGAACATAGCGGGTCTCCATTTACAAAGAGTTTTAGGTTAGGAGCTGGCAATACATCGTATGTTGCCCCTATCAAATATCTAATACTGCTTTCCTTCATACACCACAGCTCTTTCCAACTAAGCTTTTTCTTCTCTACACCTTCCCAGCTCTCCCCAAGCCTCCCCGGCCTATCTGTACATTACCCACAATCTCTGTATGCCTAAGATTGGCTTTTGCTTCCTGCACTGCCATTCTTGGATTCCATTTTCTCATTTTCCAATTATTGGAATTTCCTCTTCATCTATTACAAACTTCCGATCACTTAATTTTCCTCTATTTATTGAGATACTTCTAGACTTACTAGGCTTGATTCTCATACTAGCCCACTTCAAGTTTTTATTGAGCCTCTCAAGTATTATTTTCATACATGGCACCGTTGTAGTTATCAACGTCATATCATCCATATATGCCCTAATTGCTGTAAGGCGCATCCCATCCTGCCGCCTCTCTCCATCTACAACCCACCTAGAAGTTCTAATAATCATCTCCATTGCCATTGTGAATGCTAATGGAGAAATCATACACCCTTCCATCATACCTATTTCTAGCCTCTGCCAACCTGTTGTAACGCCTGCTGTACTTAAACATAGTCTGATATCCTGGAAATATCTTGTTAGTAAATTGACAACTGCTCCAGGCACTCTAAAATAATCAGTTGCCTCCCAAATAAGGCTATGTGGCACTGACCCAAATGCATTTGCTAAGTCCAAGAATATCACATGCAAATCTCTTTTCTCAATCTTGGCTGCCTGAATCTGATGCGAAATCATGCTCGTGTGCTCAAAAAACCCTGCGAAACCTGGTATTCCTGCCTTCTGTACTGCAGTATCTATTAAGCTATTCCTTTCTAAATAACTAGCTAATCTCTGTGCAACTACACTAAAGAAAACCTTCCTCTCTACATTCAGGAGAGAGATCATACGGAACTGACTCAGCTCTGAAGATTCCTTCTCCTTTGGATTAAGGACACCTCCCGCCCTACGCCCTGATCTGGGAATAGACTGTTTCTCCAAGCTATTCTTAATTGCCTCCACAAAAACTTTAGGATATCAGGTGCACTTTTATAGACCCGGTAGGGGACTCCATTTGGCCTTGGGGCACGCCTGACTACCTCCTCTACCTCCTTCCACCTAGGTGGTCTAACATCCATTTCTTGATCTATCTCCCCTAATGGTGGCATGTCAGGTGGAAGTCTATGGACTTCTGTGGACTACTCTATTCTGCTCAGAATCTGAATATGTATTTCTCAGGTACTCTTCTACTTGTATCTTTGTCGCTTTAAGCTGCCCTCCCTTTTCCTGGTTAAACAATCCTTTAACAAACTTGAATGGGTTCCTGTAAAATGCTGTTCTGACATATTCTTTATTTTTTCTGTTTTTCCTCAGATGTTCGGCCCTTCTGAGTACAGCTAGCCTACTCCTCAACCCCTCTTGCAACACATTAATTCTCTCTCTCTCTTCCTCTGTAGCTCTTTTCCACTGCTTTCATAATTGTCTTCTTTCTGACTAATTTCTCAATTTCTTTTGCTGTTTAGACTTTTCTACCTGTCCTCTTTCAACCTTCTTTCTATCTTGCGCCCCAAATCTTTCGACACCATAGGAGTAAATTATGTCTCCCATTTTCTCTAATCTGTCACTTGCATCTCTTCCTAGTCTACTCAGAATTATTGACAAGTCCCTGTTGACTGTCTCCCATTCCTTGCTACTATTTGCCTTAGGCCATTTAACTCTAGCTTTCTGCTCCATATTTCTCTCTCTGACTGGCCTGTTCACCTCAATATCAGCTGTTACAGCTGTATGATTGACACAGCCACACTGCCCTTCCTTTCTGACACATCTCATCCTTCCCTGATGCACTCTAAGTCGTCTAACTGATGTTACTTTCTGCCAACCACAAGGACAAACCTGGAGCAAGAATTTATATATTATTATTTTTTTTTTATTATTATATTTAGAATTTATAATTGAGAGTGACTCAAGGGCCTGCTGCGTGGATGGTGACGTATGTCTTTAGACACACGTCTATTTAAATCAAATCAAATCAGATTTATTTGTATAGCGCAGGTCTAAACCAATCACTTTATGAAATTATTTAAAGAGACCCAACAGATCCCCCGATGAGCAAGCACTTGGCGACAGTGACAAGGAAAAAGTTTCTTTAAGAGGCAGAAACCTTGAGCAGAACCAGGCTGGGTTGAGAGCGGGAGAGAGAGAGAGGGTAAGAGAGGCATGGGGGGATGTAGGCAGGAACATGTTGCTACATGAAGTTCATGGAGATGAGCTGTAGCACAGAATTCATGAAGATATGGGACCAGCAGGAGTTGCAGGAACATGGGATGGCGATGAGTCACCACCTGCAGGATGAGGACAGGTAGAGAGAGGAGAGAAGCTGGGAGAGACAGAGACTTTGGGAGAACATGGTTAGTAAATGCAGTACAAATGTTTAGAACTGGGATAAACAGGGATTTTTAAGAAGCATGGTTCTTATCAGCGCATGCAGGGAGGAGGGAGGGAGGGAGGGGGCGAGAGAGGGAAAGAGACAGAGAGAGAGAGATGGTCAGTCCTTCCCCCAGTAGCCTCGGCCTATAGCAGTATAGCTAAAGAGTAGAGGACTTTAACTTTTTCACAATAAGCACATAAGCCCATAGAAGAGGAGCCTGATAATTGAAATATCTGCCTTCAGATTTACTCTTGGAGACTCTAGGAACCACAAGTAAACCTCCATCTAGAGAGCGGAGTGGCCTCCTTGGACAGTGAGGAACTATGAGCTCTCTGAGGTATGATGGAACTTGGCTATTAAGAGCTTTATATTTGAACAGAAGGATTTTAAATTCTACTCTATATTTTACTGGCAGCCAATGAAGAGCAGCTAACACAGGAGAGATGTGATCTCTTTTCCTAGTTCCTGACAACATTCGTGCAGCAGCGTTAGGCCTTTCAGAGATTTGTTTGGACATCCAGATAGTAACGCGTTACAGTAATCCAGTTTAGAAATTACAAATGCATGGGCTAGTTTTTCTGCATCATCCCGAGAGAGGATGTTTTTGATTTTCCGAATGTTTCTCAGGTGGAAAAAAGCTGCACTTCTGACTTGTTTTATGTGAGGGACAAAGGACATGTCCTGGTCAAAGGTTACTCCAATGTTTCTTACAGTAGATCTGGAGGCCAAAGTAATGCCATCCAGACTGATGAGATGATTATGAGGACTATTTTACAGACAAGAGACAGAGCATGCGTTGACTGAAGAGGCTATTAGCCAGTCAAAATACAACATACAGGACTGTGGTAACTGTAATAAGTTTGGAGAACACCTGATTGAAGACATTTATCACGATGTGATAAATGTGGTAAATGTGACTAATCAGTGTGTTCTTTTCAGTGGTCAATTCAGTAAATAACTGAGTGTAACCTCTGGATTGAAACAAATCTTTGATGCTTTTCTTACCTTTGGAGAGGAGATGCTTAATTAAAATCTCCACAAACAACAATTGGCTGGTGATTTAATATGTCCAATGAGTCCATGAGACAAATTTGGTAAAGATTTTGCCAAAATTAAATAGGGGTGTTTGTAAACAGTTGCTAAAAGTACTTTGACTTGGGCATGGACTTGGACATCTCAGTTCTCCCAATAAGTCGGTGTACCTCTGATGGTTTGCATGAATTTGCATTGCATTACATCTTTGTTCCGGATGAGTCTTTCCACCTCTTCCTTGTCCTGAATCATTCTGTTGTTGATTTTACAGCCATCTTTACCTCTTGACTTACCTTTGCGCATCTGAATAGACATGCTACAAGTGGCCAAGTGTGTCTCTGTGACAAACTGGGCAAAGAGGTAGCTTTGGTCACCGGCAAAGCACGTGTCAGCAGCAGACAGTCTCACATTAAAATACATACTTGGGGAAACTTTGACTAGTCTTGCTTCATCCAACGTGTTCTGCCCTGTTGGAAATTGCACAGGAAATGCCATGGCTTCCAGCCTTGGTATGGTAAGGAAACCTACCAGTTTGTTGCCTTGGGTGGGTGCAATATTGAATATTCCATCACCATATGAAAGGATTTCCTGTGCAATATCAGGGGGCTGCATGCAGGTGTCCAGTGTCTCTTTAAGCTTAGCCAGGCCAGCTAAAACATTCTTCATGTCAACGGTGTATAAGTGCTGGTGGCCTTTGTGTTTGATGTGTCTTAAGTTTTACCTGCAGGGGCTGTGAATCAGCCCTAGGTCTCAGGAGACTGGTCACTGTTGCTTCCACCTCTGAAGGAACACACACAACTGCTCCGTGAACTGCCCTCTGTTGACCTTTTGGCAGAGCAATTATTTTAGCGTATGGCAGAATTTTTGCACTAAGCTGCCTTTCAAGAACATTAAGTAGGTTCAACTCTGGGGGGATAGGTACAACCTCTAGTTTATTGGCCGCTGCAATGGGTGGTATGCTGCCTTTCCTCAGGTAGTTGTCACAATTGTGGCATATCCATTGCAGGCAACCACATCTGATGTCTTGCATGTGTGCAATGTATGCATTTGTGTCTGTCAGGACTTGTTTGGGCATTTCCTCTACTGTCAGATGATTACTTTGGAGTCGATTCTCCTCAATCAGTTTTTGTTTGACATTTCTGGCTTTCCACTATGAGGGCTGTCAGTTCAACAGGGAATCACTTGACAGAGTTCTTACAAAAGGAGTTTGGAGTCAGAGACATGCATGTGCATTGGTGATTTCTAGAGAATGAGCCATACCGACTATCATTCTGACTGTGACTGGCCCTAACAGATTGAACACGTGGTCTGAAACTGGATCTCGGAGATATACTTAAACCCTAACCTTCCAGCTGGAGTAAGAGAGGAGCAGGGTGCGTCACTGGTGATCTGGGATCATTTAGAAATCACTGATTCAACATTCTGTGTTAAACATAAAGTGATTATCACAGTACTGCTCAACTTTTACTAACCCTGCAAGAATGCAGAAACTTGTGTTTTTACTAGCAGGAGCTGAGATCATACCTCTGAAGATAAGCAACGACCTTCGAAGAAGATTTATGAAGAAAGGGAGTTAGGATGTCGAAGCGAGATTACTTCGTCGATAAACAAACTCCTCAATGTATTTTTTGTGTTCCTTGTGACGTAACTTGAATATAAATCATACAACAAGCGTCTATTCATTCACGACATTGCAGCTGTGTGTTCCCACCTTTAGAGCTGCAACGTCTTGTCCCTAGTTAGGGACCACCCTAAGGAAATAAAAAGGGGGAGAACAGAAGAGATACTTCAGAGCAGGTAGAGAATGTCACTGAGCATATCTCTGTCTGTTCTCCCTGCAAGTAAAATGAGCGCTGTTGTCCTTTGTCTTTCTTCCCTGTGTGTTTAATAATGTTCTAGGTGGCTTAAACCTAACATGTGCATCTCAATTTTGAATGGGAAAGCAATACCTCGGCCTGGGAGAGTGAGCTACAGGCTGCATCTTGGATCGTCCAAGGCAGGTTAGGAGGGGAAGGAGATGGTTCCGAAGGGTCTGATAAATCAAAGAAATACCAATGAATATTTAGATATGAGGTGGCAGGATGCACCTAGTTCATTTAAAATAAACAAAAAAAAAGAAAAGAAAAAGGAAAAAAACACGTGTTCATAGTGTATCCCAAAGCTATTTAATCACCTACAGAAAATCATGAAATGTAAAAAAAACAAAAACAAAAAGAGCCACTTATGGTAGACATTTCATAGGACTTTACTGGAAAAAAGTACCTTGGTAGGGGAGGGAGAGAGACAGGCTGTGTCTGCAATAGTCCTGGATGGTCCAGCTGGTTAAGGAGCCAGAGCTTTGGCTACCTGATCAGAATTAACAGCAAATTCGGTAAAGAGAAGAACTTAAGTGAAACAATGCACTTCATTGAAGAAGAGTGCTATTTACCTTCTCAGCAGGGGAAGAGGAGGGGGTTACAGCCACATCCAAATCCCAGGAAAACCTAGTTGAGGGGGCTCCAACCAACTAATGAAAGACAGTTACAAACATATTCAAATTTAGACACTAGAACTAGTCTTGATGTCTCAGAGAGGACACCATATATTCTATCACTGTGCATCTGTTGTGGGAGGAAATAACATACGTTGTTCACTGAAGATGGAGGGCTGGCCAAGCGTGTCTCCTTGGTCTTGCCTTGGCGACCCTCTGCGTCAAAAAAAAAACATTAGGCAAATTAAACCATGTTCATTACAGCTACACACTGGATATATATTTTTAGAGAAACACAAGAAACTTGTGCGACAAAAAAATGGACCAGACTCAGTTATCACCTTCCTAGCAACAAAATTTCACACTGCTCTATGTTCCCTACAGATAATATCCAACTCGGCCTGTGAGCGGTGATAGCTATCATGTCTTTGGGGTCATCAGGTGGGAACCTCCTTTCACCGGTGTTTCGTCTAGTTAGGCCCACAACACCTCCAGAAGGCTAGACCGTGAACACTGGAGTCACCCACCTAATGCCAGCCATCACCACTCCTCACACAAAGACAACTATCTCAAACAGCACGACTATAACCTACTCTAACCTCTCACCAACTGCACCAGTAAAAGCGGGGTAGGGATACAGACCCTGGTTCGGGTAGGGGGGAGAAATAGAAGAGGTGGAGAGATGAGATACAGACCCTGGTTCAGGTAGGGGGCATGAAAGTATAGAGGGTGCAGGAGGTGGAGGCAATACAAGCTGCATTAGTAGATTCAGCAACTAAACTCACCTAAATGGTCCTATACTCAAACAACACGCCAACACAGGCCAGCTCACCTGTACTAACTACATGGTGTCAAAGAGGCACAAACACAAAAGGAACTATCTCAAACACCACTGTCAACTACTTTAACCTCTCACCAATTGCACCAGTGAAAGCGGGGTGGGGATACAGAACCTGGTTTGGGTAGGGGGGAGAAATAGAGGAGAGAGAAAAGTAGGGATGGGATACAGACCCTGGTTCGGGTAGGGGGCATGAGAGTATAGAGTGTGCAGGAAGTGGAGGCACTACAAGCTACGCTAGCACACCAGCAGATTCAGCAACCAAATTCACCTGAACAGCCAAAGCCAACACTCCAACACAGGCCAATTCTCCTAGGCTAACCACATGGCGTCGAAAAGGCACAAACAAAACTATTTCAAGCACCACTGTCAACTACTCTAACCTCTCACAAATTGCACCAGTGAAAGCGGGGTGGGGATACAGACCCTGGTTCGGGTAGGGGGGAGAAATAGAAGAGGTGGAGATAAAAGTAGGGATGGGATACAGACCCTGGTTCGGGTAAGGGGCATGAAAGTATAGAGGGTGCAGGAGGTGGAGGCAGTACAAGCTACTGTTGAAGAAAAAAAACAATCTGAGTCTAGTTCCAGGTTGGCTGAGGTGGTGTGAGTTTATTGAAGTTCCAGGTCATGGTGAGCCTACCGACACAGAGTGGGTCCGGTAACAGAGATTGACTGACACTGGCCGACCGACAGACTGACCGACAGAGACTGACTCCCAATGTAGGGCCAGCGAACAGATATACCCTGTCCCCGGGTGTGGTCACAGACAGTTCATGCATGGATCGTATAGTGGGATGTGTATTACCGATAACACAGGAGGGTGAACTCAGTAGGGGGCAGGGATGGTTCTCAGACAAGGCCACAGACAAAGGAACAAAAGGACAAAGGAATGACACTCAGGTAGACACTGATCAGCAGGGGAGCGAAGACAGGAGGAAATATCATTTGGTTGGGTTTGCCCCAGACGTGTAATGGCAAGTCCCTTTTCAAAGGAAATGTATGTAAGTTTGTAAATTCTTCTTCAGTCCACCCTTTTTTTTTTTTTTTTTTTAACAATAATAAAGGTGAACACAATAAACAATAAACAATAAACAATAGAATTAAGGCGGTTTTCCTGATCAGAGGGCCAGGGGGTTTACAAGCTCTATAGATTTGTTCATGGTGTAACTCTCTGGTTCTTTGTGGGTTAGGACAGTTGTAGCGTTCCCGAGTGGAGTTAGGATGCTGTATGTGGCAATAGTCACATGGGGAAATTGGTAGAGCCATCAAAGGGAGTCCTTCTTTTGTGCTATGTGGGATGAATCCGCATACATAACAGTTCTTAGGAGTTGGACTATTCTCGGCTACCAATTTAGCTAATTGGAGATATGTATTCGTTGAGGATTGTGACATTATCTTCTGGTTTACAGAAGGGTTCCATCTAGTTGGGTGTAATCCATTCGGGTTGAATCCAGGTCTCTGGAGATGTATTTCTCCCTCTACTTCTGGGATTCCGGTGCCAGCTTTATACTGTGGGGGAGGGGGTCCTTCTATCAACTCGATGGCGATGAGGAGGAGGGTCCACCGGAGGAGGAGGGATCTCGCTGGTTTCTGCTGCATGGTGGTGGGGGTGTTTTCTTGCAGTGGGATGCGTGGATCCACGTAGGACGACCTTCGCACTTAACAGCTGTGTTGGTGGTCAGCAGGACGAGATGTGGTTTGGACCAGCGAGGTTCGAGGGCGTTCTTCCGTCGGAACTCTCTGATGCACACCCAATCCCCTGGTTGGATGTCGTGGCAGGACTGGTCGCTAGGAGAAGACTGGGCAGCTTTGACTTTTCTGTGGAATGACTGTACCGTGGAAGTTAGTGCAGAACAAAATGATATCATTGACTCATCCATGGCGCGAAGATGCATTCTTCCTATGCACAGGGCTGAGCTGCTCGGCACCGTCATGGGTCTGCCTGTAATAATTTCATGAGGTGTTAGTTTGTGTCTCCGGACAGGTGTGGACCTCATTGACATTAAGGCCAGGGGCAGCAGCGTTGTCCATTTCAACCCTGTTCCAGCGCACAGTTTCGCCAACTTGTTTTTCAAAATACCATTTTGTCGTTCCACCAGACCAGCATACTGTGGATGGTATGGGCAGTGTAGCCTCTGTTTGATTCCTAGAGACTTACAGAGTTCAGTCATTATTTGTCCCGTGAAATGGGTCCCACAATCTGAGTTTATGCTCAGTGGGGTTCCAAATCTTGGAACGATGTCTTTCAGCAGGCATTTCACCACAGAGGCAGAATCAGTTTTCTTGCAAGGCCAGGCTTCAGGCCAGTTTGAAAACATATCAACACATACAAGAACACTTTCTTATCCCTCACATTTGGGCATATGAATAAAATCAATTTGTATGGCTTCAAAAGGTCCTTGTGGCGGAGGATGTGTCAACGCCGTCCTGGATTATGTTGTTGGCAGATTAAGCATTGTTCACAAAACTTCTTAGCATAGGAAGTAAATCCAGGAGCATACCAATCCTTCAGTACTGTCTGACACATCTTCTCTTTGCTCATATGCGACAAGCCGTGCGACATGCGGGCCAACCACGGGTACAGAGATGTCGGAGCCACAACACGGCCATCTCTGTGGAACCAAACGTTATTTACATATTTACATCCATGGGAAAGCCACAACCTATGCTCCTTCGCATCAGCGTTCTCCTGTAAGGATGCCACATCATTAGGAGAAGCAAGATCGTTAGCAGTTATGGAGGGACAGAGCTTTACATGGACAGGATCACCAATCTTGGCAGCTGCCTTGGCCGCATGGTCTGCCAAAGCATTGCCTTGAGAAACAGGATCATCAGACTTTGTGTGTTCTTCACATTTTACAACAGCAATGGATGAGGGCAGCTGACATGCATCCAACAATTCCCCAATCAATTTACCGTGTTTTACTGGCGTTCCAGAGGAGGTGATGAATCCTCGGTTTGCCCACAGCGTACCAAAATCATGCAAACAGCCAAACGCATATCTGGAATCTGTGTAAACTGTAACAGTTTTACCTTTTGCCAGATGACAGGCTCTCATCAATGCATACAATTCAACTACTTGGGCAGAGCTCGAGGATGGCAGAGCAGCACTTACAATTACTGAGAAGTTATCACAAATTGCATACCCTGCATATGGCACTCCATTTTCTCTGTAAGCTGAGCCATCAGTGAAAAGAACAAGATCAGAGTTACAGAGTGGTGTTTCAGAAAGGTCTGGGCGAGGTTTAGAAGAGCATGAGACAACATCCATACAATTGTGAGGATCACCATCATCTTCTGTGGGCAACAGATTGGCAGGGTTAAGAATAGAGCATCTTTTAAGGGTTATGTGAGGAGCTGTGAGTGTTAGTACATATTCCGCCTCCCTAGTTCCTGTCACATGCCTGTGAGCTTCCCTGGTAATCAGAGTGAGAGCATCATGTGGGATCATGACTGTGAGTGGAGAGCCTAATACAATATCAGCAGATTTGCTAATTGCAAGTGCTGTTGCAGCAACAGCTTTCAGGCAAGGAGGAAGTCCTCTCTCTACTGGATCCAGTCTGGAGGAAAAATAGGCAACAGGTCTGTAGGAGGGGTTATGGCGCTGTGTGAGAACAGATTGTGCAAAACCACATTTCTCATGGGCAAACAGTGTGAAAGGCTGGTTGTAATCAGGAAGTCCAAGTGCAGGGGCTGACAGTAATGCTTGTTTCAACTCTTCAAAATAATCATTAGCTTGTTGTGACCAAGTTAGGGGTTGTGTACAGATTGAGGGTTTGGACATCTCTTGAAGTGGGGCTGCAAGTGACGCATAATCCAGTATCCATTGTCTACAGTACCCTGTCATTCCCAAAAAAGTCTTCATCTGTGACGCACTAGTGGGTTTAGGCACCTCCAATATAGCTTTTACTCTAGATGGAGTGAGGACTCTTGTTGAGCCAGATAAAGTGTGTCCCAAATACTGGACTACAGTCTGACACATCTGGGCTTTCTTTAGTGAAGCTTTGTGTCCCTTTACAGCCAAAGCATTTAGGAGGACAATTGTGTCTGTCTCACAAGCAGAGGGAGAAGCTAGAAGTATATCATCAACATACTACACTAGAACAGAGCCTCCTGGAAATGAAACATCTTTTAAATCACTGTGCAAGGCACGAGAGAAGATAGTAGGTGACTCAGTGTATCCCTGGGGTAGTCTAGTGAATATGTATTGCTGTCCCTCATATGTGAATGCAAACAAATACTGGCTATCTGTATGCAGAGGAACAGAAAAGAATGCACTGCAGAGGTCAAGCACAGTATAATGAGTTGAATTGGCTGGCAGTGACGAGAGTGCAGTGGTGGGATTTGGCACTAAGGGAAATTGTGGAAGCACTACTTTATTGATGGTTCGCAGATCTTGTACAAATCTGTATTCCTGCTTACCTGGCTTTTGAACGGGGAATATAGGAGTATTGCATGGGCTGTTACATGGCACTATTACTCCTTGTGTTAGCAAAGACTGAATCACTGGACGGATGCCTTCTCTCCTTTCCTGAGAAAGAGGATACTGTGGAATCCTTGGCAAACAGGCCTCATGCTTCAGTAATACCTGTACAGGTTCCGCAGTTTTAATCAACCCAACATCATTAGTGGAAGATGCCCATACTGTCGGGGGCACACTTGACACTATTCTGTCATAAACTTCCCCTTTCTCTTCACTAATGGGTTGAATTTGCTCTGTCAAGGTAGCTATCACAGCTGTTGCATTTTCATGGTTAGTCTCTAAGAAGATGCCATCAGGTGTGCAGTAGATAGTACAATTCAGTTTGCATAACAAATCTCTCCCTAACAGGTTCACTGGAGTGGTGTCTGACAAAAGAAAAGAGTGAGAAGTTGTGAAACTTGACACATTTTCTGTGAAATGACCAATAGACACTGTAGTAGGCTCAGATACAGGTAGACACAAAGGAATTCCTCCAACTCCCACAGCTCTCACTGTTTTTCTGGATGCTTTCAAATTTGTTGATTCCGTTGGTTTTAAAGTTGAAAGGGAAGCTCCAGTATCTACTAAAAATGATGTTGTTTTTCCATTTACATCTATCGTTAAATGAGGTTCTGCATTTGTTTTTGTTAATTTGATGAGTGGAGCCTGGGTCACACTCATTTCTGTTTCAAATTGGTTACTGTCCTGACAGCTCTATTGGTGATCCTGTGAGGTTTGTTGGTCTTCCTCTTGATCACTTACTGGAGGTGCTGTAGGCAGGGTGGGTTTACCATGAGATGTCATGTATGGTCTGTCTCACCACAACAGAAACAGCTGCCTTTGTGGACTTGTCTTCTCGGCCCTGGCCTTCGATTCCATTCCTTTCGTCTGAAGGGTCTGTATCTGCCACCTCCTTTGGTTGCTCCGCCGGTGTAGTGTGACACTTGGGCCAACATGAGCATTTCATGCATTTCACAGTCCTTTTGTTCACAGTTATCCCAGTGATGCTGGGCTATTTCCATAAGCTCGGACATAGATTTCCCTGTCCAACCAACAGTTAACTGTACTTTACTCCTGATCTTTGGCTGAAGGCTGTTTACAAATGTGGTTTGCAGGTAACCAGGTGGAAGTCCATCAATTTGACTTTGAGACAGGCCACAGTTATCTTTTGCCACCGTGTGTAATCTTTCGCACAGTTCTCGAGGGTTCTCGTTCTTTCCTTGTCGGATTTTGTTGAGAGGAGTATAGTCGATCTGCTGTGTTACCTCCTTCTCAACAGCTGCAGCTATTATGCTGTAGAATCTATGAGCCTGTTCTGGTGCAATGTCTGCAAGTTCAGTGGGGTCACGGGGAATTTTACAAACATCTATCACCTTTTGTTTCACGTCAGCTGGCAAAGTCAATTTTAACAGTTGGACCAGGTCAGGAAGGTGAGGACTGTATATGGCACATACAGACTCCCATTCGTCTAACCACTTTTGCTTGCTTTTCCTGACATCTTTTGGGAAATCTCCCAGAATCTCTTTGAGCTCCCGTCGGCTCCAAGGCTTGTAAACGATGTCCTTTCCTATGGTAATGAGTGGGGCAAGCTTTGTTGGAACTGCTTTCTTTTGTTTTCCCCCCTTTCTCATTGTGGTTAATCCCTCTGCATTGTCCTGGCCAGACGGTTTGCCCATTCTGTACGCCCAAATCCAATCATCATCATCGTCATCATCGGTACTGCAGTCTTTTAGGCCTTTTAAAGGATAAAGACTTTGGACTTCGGTATCGGTGGTCGGCAGCTCATCTTCTCTGAGATCTGGGTTACCTTCAGCTTTGCTTTCTTCTAATTGGGCCCGTAACTTTTTATTTTGGTCGATGAGGGCAGCTACTTGGGATTCAACATGGCGGCGTCTGCTTTCATCCCTCCAGAGTCTCAGGGAGGCAATATGCTTATTTCTGTCTCTACGACAACTCAGTCTGTCTCTCAAGTTTTTTAACCTCGATTGATCAAAAGTGCCATTCAGGGGAACTGTTTCTACCGTAGTTGTCGAACATGTATTTGGCTGGACCACTCAGCTCTCTCTCTGACCTTCCGCTGACACAACCTCCCATTGTCTGTATGTAAGTTCAAAACTTAAAATCACTCGCAATTGCTCACGCTCCAAGCTCTGCTAAAACTCCACAGGTCAAATCAGTTTACACAAAACTGGCCGAACAAATCAGGCCCACAACTTTAGTTTCAATAGGACCTCATCCAAACACAATCACAGGTTCAGCTACCTGGAATATTTGACCTTCTTAAGAGCAGAAAGATTCTATCACGCAATGCAAACAAGCTTACAATCCAGTTACTTATACAGACACGGTTACCGTATCAGCACTCTTACTCACAACCACACAGCAAACCTACTCAAAATCACGGATGGCGTCAACTTCTTTGGGATTCCAACTTCACAGACTTTCCAACAACACACAGAAGCATTAAATGGGTTCTCAAGAAGCTCCTTACCAATTCAGAATTTCTCAATTCAATGGCGTGTCTTTGGTCTGGAAGAAGGAGTCTCCTTGGAAGTATGTTGCCATCCGGGTCACGGCACCATATTGTTGAAGAAAAAAAACAATCTGAGTCTAGTTCCAGGTTGGCTGAGGTGGTGTGAGTTTATTGAAGTTCCAGGTCATGGTGAGCCTACCGACACAGAGTGGGTCCGGTAACAGAGATTGACCGACACTGGCCGACCGACAGACTGACCGACAGAGACTGACACTGTCAGGTTTAACCCACCTAGAACATTATTAAACACACAGGGAAGAAAGACAAAGGACAACAGCGCTCATTTTACTTGCAAGGAGAACAGACAGAGATGTGCTCAGTGACACTCTCTACCCGCTCTGGAGTATCTCTTCTGTTCTCCCCTCATTTTATTTCCTTAGGGTGGTCCCTAGTTACAAAATCTTGCAGCTCTAAAGGTGAGAATACACAGCTGCAAGTAGTGAATGAATAGACGCTTGTTATATGATTTATATTCAAGTTATAAGTCACAAGAAACTCAAACACATTGAGGGTTAGTTTATGAACGAAGTAATCTCGCTTCGACATCCTCCCTTTCTTCATAAATCTTCTTCGAAGGTCGTTGCTTCTTCTTCGGAGGTATGACCTCTGCTCCTGCTAATAAAAACACAGGTTTCTGCATTCTTGCAGGGTCAGAATAAATGTACATAAAGTGATTATCACAGTACTGCTCAACTTTTACTAACATTTCCCTCCTGTTTATCACATTCTTGCTCAACTTCTCATATCACTCTGCTCAGTCACTTCATTAAGATTTTCAACTGCGAGATAATTTTTATGAGCACAAATAAGTTTACACTTGGAGGTAATGTCTTTAACATTTATTAACAACCCCGTCTCCCCCTTTGCCCCCCTCCCTCTCATCCTCCACAAGCTCTGCCCCTCGGCCCCCCTCCTCCTCTAGCTCTACCCCTCTGTCCCCCTCCCCCTCCCTCTCCCTCTCCTCAGCCCCTGAAACTACACCTGCGTTTCCCCCCTCCTGAATCTCTAACAGGTGTACGGCCCTGTCTATGGCATTCAAACATTCTGTGTGTGAAACAACCGGTGGAGAAGGTGAATCAAGCCGAGAGAAATGAGGAGAGACGGGGGGCTCGGTCGCAGAATAATTTTCAATTTAGTTAAATCGTTTATTACAGAACGTAGTTCATTTACAGCATTCGTTACAACTTCAGGATGATTCAACTCATCTATAGCTCAGTTTATCGCCAGAAAAGGATCGTCTGAAAAACTCCTACAACTTTCATTCCCTTTTTGCTCCATGTCACACCTTTTTTAACTCAAACCTCATACGCCAGTGCATACAACCTGTCAAGGAATCTATTGAGGTGTCTGCACGGAATCCTCCTGCAGTTTGGTGACCGCGTGTAGGATGTCGATCTTATTCTTCTTCTGCATGATGGGGACCTGTTTCTTCTGTAGCGCAAATTCCTCCTCTTCTCCTTCCTATAGTCAGAAAAAATTAAATAAATAAAATGATTTCCCACCGAGCTATACACGACTGAAGCTCTGTTCATGCAGGTACACAGTTTGAAGTACAGGCTAATGTGAAAAAATAAACTTACAATCTCTTCTGCTAGCGGCAAAGGAAGAAGATGAAGAAGAAGAGCTGCTCGAAGACTCCTTGGATCTTTTCCTAGATTCTCCTCGAGCTTCCTCCCGTCTTGAGACCTCCGGGTCCTGGAATAGCTGTTTATCCCCGTACGGTTGCGGCTCTTCAACCGTCTCTGGTACGGGTCACGGCTGTAGCGGTTGCTGGTGCGGGAGAACTTTCTCTGAAAACTCTCTCAATTTCGTCCAGATCTTGTGTACAAACTACCGGGATAGTAATATAATCTAATCTCGATAAAGACGCAACACTTACCATCAGGAAAATCATCAAAAGTCAGACACTCCAACTCACCCTCTAAAAGACCGCCTGTAAAAGCAAGTATTTTAAGAAAATATACACATCACAAAAAAAAAAAACTTTTCAGAAACAATCAATTAACTGCGTTATCTTAAAATGACTTACCGTTGTTCATTTCTTTCTTCCGTTGCTCCGAGTGGTCAACTGATCACAACTTGTCAATCGATCGTTTTGTCAATACACAGGCTGTGCTCGCTATGGCCCTCTGTGTGCTTCTTGGTTTTTTAAACCCCTCCCTGTCACGTCGGTGTAACTCATCTGTGATTGACGGTCAATTGAGTGTTTTTTCTGGTAAACGCAGAGTCCGAGATTTTGTCCCTCCAGACACACCCTGATAGTTTTTTTTTACCCTTCATAGATAAACAAAACTTTTTACCAAATGTAATAAACACAGCAGAGTCAGGGTCTTGTCCTTTCTTGGAATGAGAAGATGGACTAGTTCTTTGTAAGGCTTGCATAAAGAGAGAAACATAACTTTCAGATTAGTCTAAAAATTAACCTTAACCTTTCATTCTTACTTTTTTTGTTTTTGAAAGTTTTGCCTAAAGAGAAACACAAAAATTTCAGATTATTTAACACACTCTGTCTATCTTGTAATGTGAATTCAGAGTCCCTTAACCTTTCATTCACACTGTTTTTTACGATATGTAATACACACGCTAGAGTCCCTCCAGATTCACCCTGATAGTTTTTTAACCCATTCATATATAAACAAAACTTTTCACCCAGTGTAATAAACACATCAGAGTCAGGGTCTTGTCCTTTGTTGGAATGAGAAGATGGACTTGTTCTTTGTAAGGTTTGCATCAAGACAGAAACACTATGTGTCATGTGAATATCACCGTCAATATCCTCTCCTCTCATTGCATTACAACAACGGACGAAAATTACAAAAGACCCTAGTAAGTAACCCCTTCACAGGGAGAAAACACAACTTTCATATGATTTAAAACCATTGTTTTGTACTCCCTCTTTGTAGCGAGAGAGAGAACATTCTGTGAACATTTTCCTTTTTTTAAATACATACTCAATCTGCTCCTTTCACTCCAGCAAAACACATCCTCCCACTTTGCCCGTCAACCTGGAAATGAATTTGCCGCCATTCTGCTCGTACCCACTCCCCCCGTATGATCTGATTGGTTGTAACCTCAGGGGTGTGGACACACTAAGGGAGTGGTTATGGATGGATCAATGGGTGAAAACCTACCTCCTCTCCAGTCAACCCTGAGTAGAAAGAGAGAAACACTCTGTGTGAATATCCTCCTCTCCTTTCATTATAACAGAGGTTTGAACAACGGACGAAAATTAGTAAACTAGTAAGTAACCCCTTCACAGTGAGAAAACACAACTTTCACATGATTTAAAACAATAATTTAAAACCATTGTTTTGTACTCCCTCTTTGTAGAGAAACACAATATTTTTTTAAATACATACTCAATCTGCTCCTTTCACTCTAGCAAAACACGTCCTCCCTCTTAACCCGTCAACCTGGAAATGAATTTGCCGCCATTCTGCTCGGCCCCGCCCTCGAATGATCTGATTGGTTGTGACCTCATCGCTAGGGCCGTGGAAAACACCAGGGGAGTGGTTATGAGCAGGAAACTTTCTCATTGGTCGAGAGGGGAGGGGTCAAAAGTTCAACTAAGATCAAAGGACCTGTCAAGTTTAACGAGAAGGTGTACATATTACTCTCTTTCCATCTATGGAATTATCAAGCCACCAATCCAAAAGCTGGCTTCTACCTATTGTCATCATGCTGCAAAAGCTGAAAAAAGGAAGAAAACAGCAAGGAAGATTTTTTGTCAATGAAGCCTGAGATTTTCCGTAGGAGCTGATAGCAAATTCCCCAGTGTAATGTGAACTCCTGAACTTGTGTGCATTAACAACATACAACTCTCCAGTTGATGACATTGCCATGACGTGATGTCAACACTGATAAGTAAGCCACATTAAGACACACCAATTTGACGTCAGGATTGCTGTGAACCATCTCAAGCTACGTATGAACTTTCTGTTTGCACCTTTTTAATACCTACAAATTTATACCCATACTTGTGTATAAACCTAGTTATTAAACTTTTGAGAGTGAGGACAGTCTACACAACTTAACTGAGTGAGCTGCAAATCCCCAGTATGTGTCATTTGTGATAAGTGGTAACATACCTTGTTCACTGAAGAACAGACTTTGCGATGGCGTGTGCCCCTGGGTGGGGGCTTGGACGCAACCTGTGACATCAGAAGAAATCATAACACGTCAAGTACCATCATTATAACCAAACATTAATATGCATTGCAAATATATATAATGGACTGCATGAGATAAAGTTTGACACTGACCTTCTTGGGCTTGGGAGATGACTTAAAGTCCGCCAGGCAAGATAAGTGAGAAGGTGAAACTTCCTCCATAGCACATAAGATGGTGCTGCTGAACCAGATGGGGTTCAGTGGAAGGAAGCACTCCTCCTCCTATACAGCACAAAACAGGAAGTCTTCTGATTACAATCTCTTTTCAATAAAACGACCCAAAAGGATAACAAATACAACCTCAGGTAATAGTTGAAAATCCATAAACGAATCACAAACCTGCGTTTGAGCCATCCTGGGCTGAGGTGAACCTCTGGACCTGCAAGGTTCCCCAGGTTGATTCTTCTGGAATTACAAAAAGCATCACATTGTATTAAACAAATCTATCATTGCAACCTACATTAAAAGTTTCAGAAAAATAGCACATTTAACACAGTATAATCACATCACATCATACTATCACATTTAAAGTCCCAAGCACACCTTGTAAAATGCATTAATTACCTTGCCGCCCCATTCAAAGGGGTCAGGTGCAGGTGGAGCAGGGGACCTCTCCCTCACAACCAATTTAGGAAGGAATTTAGGAGAAAGAAAATAAGAAAGAAAAAAAGTAAACGTTTTAAGTCTTAATGACAAGAAAGAAAGAAAAATTTGATTTTTCCACACACAGATATTGTACTTACACCATCCTTGCTCCACAACTCCAGTTTGCTTGTGGAGAAGTCCTCTGTAGTTGAAAAGAGGTACTTCACGCCTTAAAAGAGTGAAGAGAGCAAAAAAAATGTTTTTATGTAGTACATTTTGGCAATTAGCTGTATGAAAGTCACATTTTTCCCACATACCCATACGAGCAGCCACACGGCGATATGCCTGACGCAGATGATCCTGGTAGTCAGGGTCACAAGGCAGGCGGGGAGGGAAGTCGACAACAAAAACCTGTAGAGAACAAAACAAAACCTGATCATTAAATAAAATATTACTCTTTCACTAAAAATCATGCAAAGCCCATATTGTTAAGACACCCACTCAGCAAAATTTAAATGTGGAATAAAAGTTTATCTTATGCCAATGGTTGCCAACGGACTTGAGGAGATTGGCAAAGTCGATGGCAGCCTCATCAATGGTCCTGCTAGCAGTAAGGTTGTTGCTGGGAGCCAGCAGACAGACAGCCTCAGGAGCACGAGGAACTACGGCGTGTAGAACTTCTGTACGGATCTGAGACATCTGTACACGCACGTGCATAAAACTTGGCACGTGCTTCATCCTCTCCTCGCAACTGTCTGGCTGGCAGGGTGGCTCCAACCACCTGATGACAAATGACAAATGGATTAAATTTAAGATAAAATGAACAGTGTAAATGTGTCTCATTGGAGAGACTGAGTTATTTAAATGATTGTGCATGTCATTTCGAATCATACACACGTTGTTGACTGAAGAGAGGGTGCAGAGGGGGTGGTCTGGCTCAGTGACCTTCTTCCAGCGTTGCTTCTGGGCCTCGGAACGTTTCCCCTTCCACGGCATTCTGAAAAACAGTCAGAAAGAAGAGAAAAAAACAACAAAAAACACAACACCTCCAAACAAAAGGGCGTTAAGCCTACACTAAATCCTAACCTAGACAATTCATCTTAAATAAATATTGATGTTTAATATCTAAACTGAATCAGTAAACTGTATTCTATATTATATTTTATGCAAAGAAATTGTGAACAATTCAACAATTCTGTAAATGTAGTGCAGGTGAGGTGAGTTGATGTGAAGTGAGGTGAGTCGAGGTCAAGCTCAGGATGCTGCAAAAGCCGCTCAAAACTTTGATCAATCAACAAGAAGCTGCAATGGAAAAAAAAAAAAATTACTTAGACAGCTATGAATAACATAAGCAGCACTATTTTACATCTTAACATGTCATGTCTGTCTATGGGTGGCTGTAGCAGGGTGGTAGTCAATCATCCATCTATCGATTCCTCACTACAAGGAGTTCTAGAAAAATGTAGGCATATGTAAATCAAATCCAAGCCAATATATTTTATACTTTTGTCATATACGTAAACGTTAACGTTAGGCCACTCAGTGAGCAGACCGGAGAGCACCCGCTAACTCTAAGCGTTTTCCTCACTATCAATTTTAATGACATTGTTAAGTTTTGACAACACATAAACATGAAAGTGTCCTGGAGGGTCAGCAATATGATCAGTTAACGTTATGTCCAACGAGCCACTGTGAGGACTTTGGTGTGGGGCGCAATCAGCTGCAGAGCTGTAGAGGGATGTGCAGTTTCACGTTTACACCATAAAAGTTTCCAGTGTCAACAGATTAAGTCGGTAAATAAATGGACAAAAACAGGAGATTCCAATGCTGTTGACGTCAACGCCGATTGAACAGCTGACGTGTCTGTAACCAGGTGTAAAAAGCACGCTGTTAAGTCAGTATGATAAAAGAAAAGAGACTGTGTTTATTTCCTTAATCTTTATTGTTTACATTTTCAAAGTGATAAAAATCCTATTGTACTTGGAAATGAAGCACTGGCGCGCTTTTCTCTTGGTCTTTTCCGGTCTCAGCGAGAAGAAGGAGAGCAGCTATGAGTAAAAAGGACAAAAAAAAACAAGGAAAAACCCCAGAGTTTATCGTGTAAATTAGAAGGAGAGTGGGAGAACTGACCGGCTGGATGTCCTGAGCCAAGTGTCTGAACGAGAGAGAGAAATCCTGTCGGCTAACCACTCATCTACCATCTGGAGAGCCACTACAAGGCCCAAGAATGGCGAGCCCCGCCTAGATACACAGAGCAACGGTCAGGTGTTTTTTTTTGGTGAGAGGACGGAAACGGTCCGAGGATTTGGACCATCATTCCCAGTCATAGAAGATGGCGAGCCAACCCAACTGAAGACGGACCAATACCAAGAGATACCCACCACACACACACACACACATACACACACGCACACACGTTATACATTCACATTATGTTTCCAAGGATTCCTGGGAATCAGGTGAACTGCAATAACTCTACAACGACACACCTGCAACAGACTTTTTTTTTTTTTATTCTATTTTATTAAGAGCCCAAACGGACTATTTGTTGTTTAGTGTGCGCGCTACTTTTTTTTTTTTTTTTTTACAAATTGGGTAAATATTTTGAATTCTGTAAACCCAAATTATACTGTAAAAATACAAGAGTGGCTACTCAAGTGTCATTCCCATGTCTGCCTCCTCATTGTTGCTCATTACATTGGTTCCTTAAGAATTTTGCATTTTCTGATCCTAGCCCAAGCCTTATTAATGATCTAAATACTGTAATTCACTTTTACACTGTTAAAATTGGTTACAGAAGTGGCGAGCCAGCCAGGAGCCATTTTATTTGAGCATCAATATTGATGTAATGACCAGTATGGATTTCATACAAGAGTCTGGTGTCAAAATTTCAAATGCAGTTATTGTTAGTGGGATAACTCAGGTAGCTGAACAAGATGAGCAGGTCATTGATTTTCTAAAGAAGTATGGTAAAATTTAAAGAATCCTTTTCGTTGATGATTCCCTGTCCGAATTCTACCAAAACCTGATCGTTGAGTATTCCAGTGGTTTAGCTTTAGAAGCTTTAGAACCTCACTTACCATACACGTGCACAGCATGAGATGACTCCACCATTGTCTATGAAGTGAAGACACTCCATCACGTGTACTCTACCAAAGTTGGAAGTAATGTTACCAAAACTTACTTAGCTGAACTCAAAAACTTAGCTAAGCTGAGTGGTAAAGAATATGGTGAGGTATTGGAAGAGATGACTCAGATTGGGGAGGATGTTGCGACCATGGAGTCCAACAGTGAAGATTCCTCTCCCACACATGTTGAGACCACTGTTTTATCCTCACCCGCTCATAAAAAGCCACAGTTTCACACCTCCTTTCCAGATGCTGTGCCAAGCAACGACATTAAGTGACATGAACCCACCAGATATTCAGAAAGTTGTGGTTGAGCATATTGTATGATTTGCTCCAAAGAAGATAGACAACAAGCAAAATCCAGTCGCATGAAAAAACATATTGGCATCACAAAGTAAAGAGCTCAGGTGCAGTTTCATGGTGCTTGTGTTTTCAAACCGGAAGAGAAGAATGTGAGCAGTATCAGTGCTATTGAGGTGCTGAGAAAACAGGTGGCAAGTCTGCAAAGCCAGCTAACTACATTCATATCACAGAAAAAGACAAAAGGAGCTAGCAACAAGAGATCTGCAGGAAAAGCCCAGAACAGAATGTCAAAGCCAGACGAGACAGATACAGGTGTTCAAAGGCAGACCAAAAATAAACAGACATACAAACTGAAGCCCTGGTACCGTTTTACCTGCAGCGAAGATGGGCACATCGCTCCATGCTGTACCAACCCTGCCAACCCTCGCCTAGTGGCAGAAAAGAGTAGGCAGTTAGAGGAAAAAATGGGAAACACAAAATGGGTCAAACTTACCTTTAAACAACTAACAGTTCCTGTTGTGGGACAAACAGGGGCTGTGGAGAGTCAACATTGTCCTGGTTGGAGTAAAGAGCACAGCTCAAGTGACTGTTAAAGACGAAGAAGTTAACTGTCTTCTTGACTCAGGCTCACAAGTTACCACCGTGCCTGAGTCATTTTACAAGCAACACCTTTCAGAGCAGAAGATAAAGCCACTTCATGACCTTTTAAAAGTTTAAGGCGCTAATGGCCAGCTAGTTCCTTACTTTGGTTATATAGAAATGACTATAACTTTCCCAAAAGACTTCATAGGAGCCCATATAGATGTAAACACACTTGCTTTAGTTGTCCCTGACACTTCATAATCTTTCATGCTCATAGGCACAATCACCTTAGATGTACTGTTTGACATTTACTCAGAGACTGACTTAACTGATCGTCAACCCCTCCCACATGGTTACAAAGTAGTTTTCAAAGTCATTGAGCTAAAACAGAAGCAGGCAAGCAACAACCACCAGGGGGTAGTGAAGATGCAAGGCAAAATGCCTCAAGTCATTCCAGCTGGTGAAACTGTAGTGGTGGAAGGAGTTGCCCTTGTCAGTGGCTTTCAGGACGAGAAATCCGTTGTCATTGAGTACCCATTGTCGTCCCCCTTGCCAGGTGGTTTGCTCGTAAAAGCTGGTTTAGTTGATTTCCCACAGTTACGGCCCCATAAGCTGCCCGTCATCATCAATAATGAATCTGACCATGACATTGTCATCCCTGCCAAGTGCACCATTGCAGAAATTAGTGCTTATCAGAACATTACATTCAAGGAACACAGTATAGTTAATCAGTCAGAACCCCTACAAAAATCTTCTGAGACCCAATCATCCCTAACCCTAACCAAGAGCCCACATTATATTTCAATTTCGGTGATTCCCCAGTCCCACTCGAATGGAAGCAGCACATCACTCAGCAGCTCAACAACATGCTCGATGTGTTTTCACACCATGACCTGGACTTTGGCCGGACAGACAAGGTGAGACATCATATAAAACTCTCAGATGAAAGTCCCTTCAAACTACACGCCCGGCCAATCCACCCACAGGACATTGAAGCCATCCGAAAGCACATTCAAGATCTTCTTGATGCGGGAGTCATCAGGGAGTCCGAGTCACTATTCGTGTCACCCATAGTGGTAGTTCGGAAAAAGAACAGCCAAGTCCAGTTGTGCATCGACTATAAGCGTCTAAAACTCCAGACTATAAAAGATGCCTACAACCTTCCGAAGCTGGAGGACACATTCTCAGCCCTAAATGGTTCACAGTGGTTCTCTGTTCTCGACTTAAAGTCAGGTTACTACCAGATTGAGGTTGAAGAAGCAGACAAACCAAAGACAGCCTTTGTGTGCCCACTAGGATTCTGGGAATTCAACAGAATGCCTCAAGGTGTGACGAGCACGTTCCAAAGATTAATGGAGCGATGTGTGGGGGATATGCATTTAAAAGATTTAAAGAAGAAGATTTAAAAGAAGTCTTCCTTGATGACGTGATAATTTTTTCCAGAACCCTCAAGGAGCATGAAGAAAGACTCATGAGAGTGCTAACTTGTCTCAAAGAGTTTGGGTTGAAGTTATCCCCAGTGAGATGTGTCTTCTATCAGACATCAGTCCGCTATCTGGGCCATGTAGTTTCCAGAAATGGCGTCGGGACAGATCCTGAGAAGATTTCAGCACTCAAGACATGGCTTGTCCCCCAGACCCTACGAGAGCTGAAGTCCTTCCTAGGTTTCGCGGGGTACTATAGGAGGTTCGTTAAGGGCTACTCCAACATTGTAAAGCCGCTCCACAACTTAACTGCCGTCTACCAACCTCTCCACCAGAAATCAAAAGTGAAACCAGCAGACACTAGACAGAAAACAAATCAATACTATGACCCAAAAGAACCCTTTGGAGGGTGCTGGATGCCAGCCTGCCAGCAAGCCTTCGAGTCAGTCATCCAGAGCCTCACTATAGCCCCTGTTTTAGCTTTTGCTGACCCCCAAAAACCCTATATACTACACACCGACGCTAGTACCAATGGGCTCGGTGCTGTGTTGTATCAGGAGCAAGGGGACCAGGTTAGAGTCATCGGATATGCAAGCAGGGGGCTGTCAAGAAGCGAGAGCCGCTATTCAGCGCACGCTGGAGTTCTTGGCACTTAAGTGGTCAGTTACGGAAAAGTTTAGCGACTTACGGCAACCACTTCACCGTTGTAACGCATAGCAATCTGCTGACCTATATCCTGACCTCAGCCAAACTTGACACAACCAGCTATAGGTGGCTAGCAGCGCTGTCTACATTCTCCTTCAAACTCTTCTATCGTCCAGGAAGGCAAAATGGAGATGCGGATGGATGATCATGCAGACCACATGGGATGCTAGCAGACGATCTGAAATCACAGAAAGAGAGAGAACGCATACAGCAGTTCACACAAGATCACCTCTCCAACCCAACGAACATCAATGTGGTAGATCAGTCTGTTGTGAAGGCAATCTGTGAGAGACAACTCATCTACAGCGTCTGTCCTGATGAGACAGAGGGAGATACGGATAGTGTTGCCCTGGTGGAGACCCTCACAGTATCCCCTAGTGCTCTTCTTGACAGCTATGGACAAGAAGAACATTTTGTAGGCCTTCCAACCATCCCCCATCTATCAGAAACAGAGATGGCAGCTAAGCAACGAGCTGATGAATGTTATGTTATGAATGTTATATTACATGTTATCACCCAGATCGAACATGGGGACACACCACCTCCCACCTTGCGAGCCCAACTTCCTGATCTTTACTTGAGCTCCATAACAACATCCTGTTCAGGAGACGCCAAGTGGGGTCTCAGACAACGTACCAGCTTGTTCTCCCAGCTGAGCTCTGCAACACAGTCCTCGTGTGCCTGCACCACCATATGGGCCACATGGGAGTTGACTGGACACTGGACCTTGTAAGGACCAGATTCTATTTGCCGAAGACAGTTATGGATGTGGAAAGGAAAGTGAAGACATGCAGCAGGTGCGTGCGGAGGAAAGCACGACCTGAAAAAGCAGCCCTCTTGGTCAATATTAGGACCACTCGACCTCTTGAACTCCTCTGCATGGGACTACTTGTCCCTGGAGGCTGACAGGATTGGAACCAAGGATATACTTGTGATCACAGATCACTTCACTAAATTCACAGTTGCCATCCCAACACCCAATCAAAAGGCCCGCACAGTAGCGAAGTGTCTGTGGGAAAACTCTATGGTACACTATGGTATCCCAGAAAAGTCCTTTGATGATGGTCCTTTGACTAGCTTCCAGGGGCGTCTTCTGCCCAAATAAACTTGTGATAGACCGACTGTTTGTGTCACCACCTTTGCTACCGCTCAGTATGGCTTGTACTTCGGCAGAATTCGAATAAAAAGAGGGGCAGCGGCCGCAGAGGCATCCACGCCATGCCGTCTTTTAATTTGTGTTGCCAGGTTCGTTGTGCTACGAACATTTGATTTGTGTGTTTTCCGGTGCATTAAATATCTCGTCGTTGCTAATATGGCTCTCATTTCTCTCCATCTCTCCATTGTGTACAACTTCTGCATGCTTGTGTCAGTGCCCGAGGACACCATGGTCCATTTACGTTGCCTCGGAAAATACGGAAAATACCATATAGAATAGGGAACAGATATTGGAAAACAAAACAACCGATTTAACCATGGTATTTGCCGGTGCAAAAAGGCTAGAGGAGATGCACCGTAAAGTCACCCACAAATTAAAGCCAACGCACATTGAATCTACCGGTGCAGTCGCATCCTATATATTTGACCACCGTTGTGAATTGTTAATCTCCTCATCCCTAGTGCAAACCTTTATACCACATATTAACACAGGCTGGGTAATCTATCAAAAGCCACATTTATTTTCTTTCAATCAGGCACAGATATTGAACCCAATTTGAGGTAGGGCGCTGCACAAGCCTATTAAAACCTGAAGAGGCCTTACATATGAAAAGGAAATGCGACTGACTCTACATTTCTTAACAGTGAAACATTTTTAAAGAATGCCATTGGACATAAAATACACAAAATATAAATTAAAGCAATTTGAATGACCAATATCTGTTTCAAACTGTCAGCAGTGCCGTTATCCTGGAGTCCATCTTGGTTCTTTACTGAAGACTCACAGCCATACTTCGGTGCTTCACCTCGTGCCTTAGCTTGCAAATTCTGCTGTTGATGGATTTTCTCAGCTTCTTTGGTTGTAGGAAATCAATGGCTGTAGGAAATCAATCAAATTCCTTTTGAAACACTGTGTCCTGCCCACTAGTTAACACGCAATTAAATTTGTTTTGCTTGCTCGTGTAAACTCTCGCTGTAACTCGGCGAAACTTGTGGAGGGAGGCCGGACAAATGGCCTTTTCTGAACGACTTTAAGTTTTAATGTTTGTTTGAAATTTACCAATTAATAAATACTTAATTGTGAAGGACTGCACGGTGTGCAAAGTGACGTTTCAACTGGGATGTCACTCTGAGCATTGGGCCGTTCGCCAACATCTTTGTTTGTGGTGTTGTAGATGGAGACAAGTTTTCTCATATTCGCCAACAATGCTAGTCTTTTAAATAGTTATTTCTTAATACATTTTCATTGAATTCCTTTTGTAAAGCACTATATAAATCTGAAGTATTATCTTTTTTTTTATTATTCTTCACTCTCTGAAAGTGCATATGGCCAACCTATCTGACCACATAGGTGGGAAACGAATGCTTAGCATCTTTTGAAACACCTTCAGGTCTAAATGGATTAATACCATTTGATAGTGAGTAATATTTGATGACATAATACTCAATACTTGCCAGTATCTACCATGTTCCACAGTTTGGTGTTTTCTTTCTGTAAGGCCTTAATCTGGCTCTGCAGATCTCTAGTAAGGTTGTTGTTTTCCTTGCTTGATGGTTGTGCTGGATCAGAGTTGAACTGACTCTCCTCTGACAGTAGTTCCTCCTCCGCCTGTCTTTGTGCAGCAACCTTGGCTTTTTTCTATATGTCGTGGTACAGGCCACATCTCGGTGGCCTTCAGGCTTTTTGGCCAATGAGACCCTGAGGGGAGGGTATATAAGGAGGTCGTTGCGCCCCTTGTCTCCCTCTGATCCTTGGCACCGAGCCCCTCCCACTTCCTGGTTGCAGTCTCCGCTCTCCATACAGGTAAGGTGCATGGCTGCAGGCTGCTGCTCATGTCTGGCTCTCGTTGGATGGTGCTAACTGGTTTTATTTGTGTGTTAGCGGGTAGTTGTGGCCGCGGTTACTGTTTCCACTCCAGTGCGCACGCATCATTGGAGTGACTTTATGCTGATGCTGACATAGCTCACTGCTGCTCTACATCTGCGCCTTTCGGCGCGTCTCCTACTCGGTGTCACGTCCTGGCGCATGGACTGTGGCACCTGCCCGCAACGGGCAGAGCGGCCGAATCAGAGGGAGTGTGTGTGTGTGTGTGTGTGCGTGCGTGTGCGTGCACGTGCGTGTGAAACGGAAAGACGACTGCGTGTGTGTGTGTGTATGTATGTATGTATGTATGAGTGTGTGACTATGGGGATGATGGGACCTTGGGACCATCCCTTATAGAATTTCTGTTATTTATTTTTTGGTTTATTAATTGAGTAATTAAGAATGGTCTCTCTGGCCAGAGGCTATTTTCTTTGGGTTTTTTATTTTTGTTTGGTTCTTATCTAGAACCAATAATCTATTGATTGCGTGTAATTCTTTATTTTGTCCTCTAATTATCTACTTTGTCAAGTTAAGAATCAGTTATATTTAGTTTTTTTTCCCAAAAGAGTTTAATTGTTTATTTGGTTAATTTGTGTAATTATTTGTCTTAAACTGATATTTGTTATTTGATTGTGTTTGTTTATGGTGGTTCCCTTATTAATTGTCCCTCTGTTTGGTTTCCTTTCTAGTAGCTGGGAGCCAGCGGTGGAGGTGGTGTCCCGGGTGACGGTTTCCCTCTGTGTGTTGTGTGCCCTTTTTTTGGTTTGTTTTTCCTACACCATTTGACTTGAGTTTCACGTGTGAGTGGGGTGCCCTTTAACCCTCCTGCCCCTCCCTGCTGTGTGTCTTGTTATACAGGAACCAGTCATCCCCGCCTTTCCCCCATAGATTTTAATTTGCCACTTTTAATTATCTGCCGTGAAAATAAACATTATATTTTTGTACATAATTGAAACACGTCTCCTGCCAATCGAATTACTTACCTGTGTCTTTTCTTTTTGCTTTGGTTTGGTTATTGAACTTTTTCTATTTTTTAAAGGTCCCGGGGTGAAACCCCCCCGGGTGGCGTTGTTGGTTTTCTTTGGTTACAGTAACAAGGTTATTTCAAATTATCTCAAGCAATATACAACCACTCCTAACGCCATATATAGATCAAAGATGTTTATTTTTTACATTTAATCATGGATAATACAATACACACATGATCCCTAATGTGATATCAATCTCTGTTTAATTACCTGCCAAAGGGCTTCGTTGCCAGTACCGGTATCATCACCAAAATCCAAGCATTTTGCTTTTCTCAACCTCTTGTCCAACATGATATCTGGATAGAGTTCCCACTCAGCAGCTCTGAGTGTGGCCTCTTTTTATATATATATATATATATATATATATATATATATATTTATGGTCCCATGTTCAGACTTCTTGAATGATCAATGCTTTGTCGTTTTGTTGTTTTTCAACTAGGCGTCTATATGGATGGAATTGATATTAGTCCTGTAAACCACCTAGCCAATGCAAAATGACCTTGCAGTGATACAGTTACTGTAGATCTTTTAAAAAATGTTTCTTTTGTACGTAATATTGACTGTAGGGCAAGTAACTTTCTTTAAAAAAAACAAAAACATAATTAATTAAAAATAAAATAATTGTGAAAGCCATTTCAGTTTCAATTATGTCCAACCAGGAGAGAGAATTATACAGATCAACAATTTAAATTGGAAGTGATGACACAAAGAATTGAGCTGACAAAATTAAAACTGAAACAGTATAAAAAAAATCTAAGATAATAAATATGTACTCTTTCCTGATTGGGTGACATTTGTAACCAACCTGACAAAGTATTTTCTTTTTATTCAAGAGCTGGAGAGACATGGAGACTCATGTTACTCAACAAACACTCTTTAGCAAAGATTACCAGAAATTAGTTTTTTAACCTTCTACCAAAAATGTTTGTTTTCAGCAAACAATCAATTACTCTAACTATATAGGACACCCCTAAAGATCAAATTGTCTGTTAACAGTTCTAAATATTACTGGGCTGGCTCAAATGCTAGTTGGTAACCATGGCAGTCTGTAAACACACAACAGAAGCGGAAAGAAGTACACTGGCCTTCTGAAATAATACTTTGTGTCATGTAACATTTAAGCCATCACCTCATCTCCCTTGACTGATCAACTATCAGGCTGTGACTCTACGTTGCGGTCACAGCGGATCTCCCTTTTTTTTTTTTCTTTTTTTCTTTTTAATTGCCGACAAGATATGAAATAGCCCCCTCAGCCCTTCTTGTGAAAAACATGATTTTAATGGTAAAACTAAAGTATTTTGAATTAAGCAGCATGTTATGGGATAAATAAATCATGTGCATATTTAGCGATGCATTTAAATTACGCATGCCCTGCGGAGGTGAGTTCACAAAACTGAGGCACAAAATGTATGCTACGAGAGGACCAGGTGGCAAGGATAAGCTGTTTCAAAACTGTTGTTTCAAAACTTAATCAAAAACTACTGGAGACAAAACGAGACCTTGTGGGAGCCTTGTGTATCTGAGTTTCCGACCCTGATAAGTAAATTAAAAAACATCCCTCAATTCCTCAGTTAATGGGAGGCAAAAGAAAGCATTAGTACGGTCAATGCATGAGAACCACTGGTGTTGTGGGGTGAGGGAACACATAGCTGTGTAGGGGTTAAGAACAGAAATTGTGGGAGTGGTAGTGATAGCATTGATGCCTCTTAGGTCCCAGTGTCCTTCTTTTCAACATGCAAAATTGGAGTATCCCAGCTAGAATGAGACCTCTCTAAAATTCCTACTTTCAAAAGACCTTGAATTGTGTCTTGTATGCCCAATGCAGCCTCAGGCTTATGCTGATAGAGTCTGCCAAATTGGTTGTAGCGTACTGTTCTGAAAAGTAACGGATGAGACTAATGAACAGAAACCAACATCTGTAGGTCCCTGTGACCATAGGGCAGATGATAATGACAACAACATGTGCTCAGCAGATTCATGATCAGTTTTTTCATGAACATGAAATCTCTGTTTGCCTGTGTTCGAGCAGAGCAACATCACGAGTAGCATGCACTAGAAGAGTGACATGAGGAACTGCCTCATCACTCATCTTGTCCCATACATTTTGATCAGGTGTCAATTGTACAGCAGAAGTCACGCTCCCAGGCCCAATTGAGTCAGCTTGAATATGCCAGCTCGTGCCTTCCACTTCACTATAGAAGGCGTGTTGGTAAACATCATAAAACAATGTGACATGGTAGGGATCAGCGGGGGGAGAGTAGGGATGCAGAGCCTGTAACCAGGGACTACCTTTCTGTGTGGGGCCCTTAGCAGTGATCAAGCTTCAATAAATGTCAGCCCAAGACGCTGCTGGAGGAGTGTTGTCGACTGCCAACATCATGTGTGAGGTGGTGGACAGGGATGGAAAAGAACAGTTTGTTGTGAGAAAATGTCACCATCAGTTCGTCCAGACTACAGAGCACAGAAGTACAACTTTTCACCAACAAGTCCCTGCCCATTAAATCAATGGAACAGTTCTCAGAGTGCACAAACTGGTGATAGAAAAGGCATGTCTTCATCATCAACTGTCATAGACATGTAAGGATCTGCCAAGCCTGCATGATCAAATGTTCTCAGGCCCCGTCAATATGCATGTGGAGGGTGCATGGTGAGAAACCGCCCTCCAGGAGCTGCACTGGCATTTGATGCCTGATGAGGTGGTGGACCTGACGCATGTCCACACACCTGACGAGTGGTGTGACAGTCTCTAGCCCAAGGATGATGATGGAGGATGATGATGATGGTGAGGTTGGGTGCCCAATCAGGAATAGGATAGGATTCTGGTGAGACATTAAACACACCTCGCTGCTGCACCAACCGTTTGGTCTGCTTTTTTTTTCTTTCCATCATTGTGTTGTTTATGTCTAATTGCAATTTTAACGACTGGATGAGAGCCTGTAGTATCACACCACCGACCTTTGCATTTAATCAGAAAAGAGGGGACATCTGCGTTCTCATCTATGCTAAACACCATAGAGTGTACTGCACTCTGTGGAACAGGATATTTCTGACGCATGGCATCTCCTATTTGTGTGGCATTTGTAACAAATGGCTCTTCTTGCTTATACTTGCTAGTTTTGGACATGGTTTCAACTGAATACACCTCATGTTCAACCAACCTGCCTTCCTAGCAGTGCCCTCCAATCTCCCATGGCTAATATGTGCCCCATTGTTAACTGGCCGAATTTATTCATCCACTGTTCTCCACCTTCTCTGGGAGGTTGCTTCTTATCTTTCAAACAGTTCAAATCTGTGAACATGAATGGTTCATACACTTTGTGACCTCTGCCATCAATGGCATTGGCATGTGGGTCTTGCGGCCCTGGTGAGGGTCTTTCTTAGGTCTATGGTAATAGGTGTGTTCCCGGGGAAACCTTCACACTTGGAACTTAGGAAAACACTATCCTGCTTGTCCTGCTTGCCAATGTTGTGAGGTAATGTTGTAATGTTGTGAGGTCTGAAGAAAGGGGGGTGGGGGAGGTGGGGTGAAGATTCCAATCCCCCACACCCCTCAAACTTCTAAGAGACTAAGAAACTAAGAAACAGAGATTACTCAGGTCTCTGTTAAGTGCCGTCCTGGACCCTTATCTGAACCTGGCATCTAGACACCCTGCTTTCCCAAGACAATAGATTGCAGTCAGTGCCACAAATCAGCGTGAACCTGCCTCACCCCGCAGAGAGGTACCCCTTCTCTGACCCTCCACTCAGGCTGACCTGATAACCTTATCAGACAGCGAATGCAAATTGCCGCTCTGGAATGCATCCATACTCATAAGGACACTAGGGTTGGTGTAACAAGAAAAAGACTGCAAAGACGCAGAACTGACTTCTCAGCAGAAAGAGGACTTTGTAGCTGTTCGAACCGTTTTTCTACGAGCTAATTTGGCAGAGATAGGACTTACACCAAATAATGAACTACTCCAATCACACAGCCACAGCACCACCTGATGGTGAGCCATTGGAACCAATGGCGTGTTGCCACCACAACATAACCTATGTACTTGAATTCCACTCATATATGTCTGAGAAAGAGAAAAAAAAGACACTTCATACACTGTCCATAGCACACCTGCTTCAATGGAACCATGTGTTTCCTTCACCTTTCAACCTAACAGCACTAGTAGTGCGTTCGGTCACTTCAAATGGACCACGCCACCTTGGCTCAGACCACTTCCTTTTGAAGACTTTCAGGTACACCCAGGCTGCGGTGTGTGGTTTGCTGTCTTCAGGAGTCACACCTTGCGCCTGCAACTGTATAGAGAACATTTATTCACCATATCCACCATTTATTCTTATTCAGTAGACTTGCTTTCTCCTCCTGCTTCTGAGCTTTGTCTCTTTTAGCCTTACATTCACCCTCTTTATCCCATAATAATACTCCTAAGGATACTCTGTCATGCAGGCTGTTATGCTAGTCTTTAACTAACTCTTCTATCTTCTTTCACTTAAATAAAACAAAATTACAATACAGTTAAATACTCTGTACAAACGAAATGCAAAGCAAGTTGTATGCAATTATCTTGAAAGAGATCCTTAATAAAATTAAAACAATCATTAAAAACAATTACAAAAAAAAAATCTAAATAATTCACCTGGGTGGGACCAGGTGTCTTACTTGCGTGAGTTGCCACTGTTATCAGTCCTATTTTTATGGCACCTAGTTCAGGTGGCCTCATGTAGCTGAGGCCCAAAGTACCGCCAGACGGGCAAAGTAGTAACGAACGCATGCGTGTGTGTTAGTTAATAGTAACAAAGTCAAATAACATTTGTAATCAGAATTATTTTTTTCTTTCCTCCATATATAGAGCCTGTACGATGACTGGGGATCAAGGTTCACCAAATACCAGTAACTGTATTCCTGATGACGTGAATGACAGTCTTGGATACATTATTGGAAGTGAAGAAGAGTATTCCCTTTTATTGGAAGTCAGTCATGAACAGTTTCCTCTGGAAAACAAAGAACCACTTTACACTGGTTCATGACTAACTCAAGCACAGAGTTTTTTACTTCTGCTTTTATTTGTTTTGAGACATGGACTCACAGGCATGGCTCTCTCTGATCTCCTAGATTTGAGCAATATTCACTGTCCAGAAAACACAAAGTTAAGCTCAAAGTATCTGTTCTTAAAAGAGCTTAAGACAGTAGAAGCTCACCTACAATGTCACATATATTGTTGAACTGTGAGTACTACATCGATGACCAGGATAGTGAAGGACAATGTGTTGTATGCCACACAACATAGGGTAAAAACAGCTCGTTAAAGAATGAAAACTTACCCTAACCCTAACCCTTTATCTATGTACCAACCCAAACACAGTTGGAACTGTATCTGTGTGAACTGTGACTTGAGACAACATGCAATTTCTTCCCTTTGAAGAAATTGCATGTTGTCTCAAGTCAAGGGATGGCACAAGTAATTCTGAAACTTATGAAGATATTGGAAGTGGTAAAATGTATGATAATCTGTACAAAATTGGAGGCCCACTTAACTGCGCTCCTGGATACTGCTTAAGACTCAACTGTGATGGAGTGCCTGTATTCAAGTAATTGCTCTATGGTATTTGGCCATTATATGGGATTGTAAAAAGGCTTCCTTATGCTGTACGCAAAGAAAATGTTCTGCTTTTTGGATTGTGGATTTGGTGATGAAACGGCAACTGTTAATAAATTTTAAAGCCTTTCATTTTAGAGTGTCAGGTTGTCAACTGTGGGCTTTAAGATAAAAATAAACAGCATTTTGGAACAATGTAGCGTTATGACAGCTTATGATGTGCGATTCGGTAGCTAGGCCCATACTTCAAAACATGACCCAGTTTAATGGTGAGTATGGATGCAGTCTCTGTTTGCATCCCGATGAACAAGTTGAAAGGGGTCATGGCACTGTCAGGGTATACCCATACAAAGACATTCTAAAGACGGACCACACTTCAACCATAAGTAATGCAGGAGAGGCTTTACAGAACAAAAATTCTGTGAGGGGTGTTAAAGGGCCCACATCGTGGATAAAGATTCCATACTTTGACATTACATCTGGCATGCCTCCTGACCATATGCATAATGTACATCTTGGTGTGGTTTGCCAAATGGCAAGCATGTGGCTGGACAGTGATAACCATGAGAAACCATATTATATTGGTAATAGAGTGAATTAACTTGATGAACAGCTCTTGCTAATCAATCCTCCATGCAATATCACAAGAGTACCTCGATCTCTTCAGCAAAGGAAGTTTTGGAAGGCTTCTGAATGGCAGAACTGGTTAATGTTTTATAGTATGTTTGTGCTAAAAGGAAATCTGCCCCGGGTACTTTATTAGCACTGGTTAGTCCTTGTCACATTTATGCACTTACTTTGCGAGGACATTATTACAACAGATGACTTTAAAAAAAAAAAATGAAACACACTGTATGGAAAGACATTTGTGTCTTCATTTGCCAGAATCTGTCAGAATTTGGGGACCATTGTGGGCTCATTCTGAATATATTTTTGAGTCATGCCATGGTGAAATGCTGAAAATGTTTCATGGCACTGAGTTTGTTCCTTTATAGATAATTAACAATTCACATATTGACAAATATTGCCTCTGTTGAGGAATTATGCACTGAGAAATGCTGTTTCTGAATGCATCCAGCTCTTCAGTAACTTCACTGGCTGAAGAAGACTGAAGCAGTTTGAAAGACTCTGCGATCAAGTTATTACCCTTGGTTTGCAATATTCTCACAAATGTTTAAGTGAAGAGACACTGGTCATGAGAGAGCAACTTTCAGTCACCACAGATACATGCATGAAAATATTCAGCTGACTGCTCGTCAACGGAGAGCTGTAGTTCACAAGGGCAGTGAAAAGGAACAGCTTCGCTGTGTTGTTGCAAAGTGGACAAATAATCACTATATACTACTACATTGTAGTAGAGCAACATTGTGACAGAAAATGTTTTGCTTTCAGAAGAAAGTATGATAGATCACATAATACACTGATCAATGTTAAAAATGTTGGTCTGAAAAGAGAATTCCGGGGCAGGAAACAGATATTTAATGCAACACTGTTCAAAAGGAAATGTATGCTAATTGATCTGCCACAATATTCAAGCCTCTACACATGTATATCTCCAAGATCCAGTGTGGAGGATTGAACATTTAAGGACAAAGATCCAGTGTTGATGATTGGACATTTTAGGGCAAAGTAAATTTTAATTGTCAAGAAAAAAGAATCTATGAAAATATCCATAATCTTTCTGATTTACACTAAAGGGTGAATTTGCAACTCTGTTTATATAAAACTGTTACTTGTGTCATGCTGATTTTTGTCTTCACAATTTTCTTTGGCTACACATGGCCATGGCCTATGCATAGATAGGCCAAGCTAGCAATCATCACAGTTTTTTTTTTTTTTTAGCTGCTCACTTAACTCCACTAGGCTCAATTTCCCAGTGTGGGTGTCTTGGATCAAAACAAGGTTGAAGAAAAATTTGGTGTCATAGATCCAGTTGAATATGTTTTAGACTTGCCATTAAAGAAAACTTTTGTTTATGTTCCAGTTCTAACAGTGCTACAAAGATTGTTAAACTGGTGACATTAATGACAAAGTTTTAGAAGAAGCCAATACAGAATCAAGACCTGGCAAGACTGCATTAGATGGGTCATATTTCAAAGAGAACCCACTTCTGTCTGGGGAAGATCAGAGTATTTATTTAGGTCTGTATATTGATGACTTTGAAGTATGTAACCCTTTAGGCACCCGGAGAAAGAAACATAAATTGTGTGTGTAGTAGTATGATATGCTGTCGGGGCTGATTGCATTCAAGTCTGCCGCTCTGCACTTTACCTGGCGCCGTAGCCTATCAACGCAGAGGGCGAGGGAATAAAAGGGGGCCGTGTCCCTCTCTCGTCCTCTCGCTTCCTGGCTCGAAGGCCCTTCCGATTCCTCCTTTGTACTCGAGACGGTGGTCCATTGTGGTTAAGGGGATGGTGGCGATTCTCCCTGTTTGCCATAGACATTAAAAAGACAAGCTGATCCCGAACGCATCACTGGCGCACCACAGAAGCTCCAGTTAAATACGGAGCGGTGCCGAGGCTCCTCGTCACTATCCTCCTCGGAAGGGTTCCTGCTGTGCGGGACCCGTGGCTAACGGTGGATATAAAGTAAGGTCCAGGAACACTGCTGCTTCGCCGACCCGCAGTTTGTGGTGGCTGGGTGCTTTGGATGGCTCTGTTGCCCCGCTAAATAGACCGTCGGTTGTGCATCTTTTCTGCTTCGCTTGCTGCCGCTGCTACTGCCTCTACGGTGACGGTTTTCTGCAGGCTGCTGCTTGCTCCCCCCGGTCGCCGGTGTCTGGCCCCCCTCCTGGGCGCCGGGCTTAGCGAGAGCTGCTCCGTCAGGACGGTGTGTGTGTGTGTGTGCGGTTGTGTTTGTATGTTTGTTTGTTTAGTATTTTGTTTGGGTTGTTTGCTAAATTGTTATTAAGTTAATGTTCTAATTCTTGTTTTCTTGTTTCATCGAGTTTCAGTCCTAGACTGGTAATATTGTTTTGTTTTGTTTTTGGACAATTGTTGGTCTATATTTTTATAAGGGATTTGTGTTCAGGTATTTCGTTGATTAATTGTGTTTTCCCTTCCCTCCATAGTTGCTGCGAGCAGACGGTGGTGGCGGTGTCCTGGGTGGTGGCTCCTTTTTGTGTGCATGTGATTCATGTGCAATATACTGGATTATAGCTAATTTACCTGTTGAATACAGATCATCATTGTCTAGCATATACCTTACTTTGTTGTGTAAAAGTGTTGATGTTTGAACATTGGAAAATGACAGGATTGTGGAGCCTTTGAGAGATCTCCAACTAAGAGTGCAACAGATCAAAAAACTCATAGTTCGGACATTTTTCGGATTATCATCACATAGCTCTCTGTTTCCCTGGACGTCCACCCGTCTGTTGTGGGTGAAACAGGATGCTCGGGATTATTCCTCCATAACTTTTGTCTTCTCCCATTCATAAAGACTTGGCACAATCTTTTCACTGAAGTGGGTGCACGACAGGATGTCGTAGCCTGGCTCAAGCACTTTCAGCACGTGTTGAAAGCCCTTGTTTTGCACAACGGAATATGGCCTCATGTCTGCAGCTATAAACACACCTATGAAGTGGTAAAATGTATGATAATCTGTACAAAATTGGAGGCCCACTTAACTGCGCTCCTGGATACTGCTTAAGACTCAACTGTGATGGAGTGCCTGTATTCAAGTAATTGCTCTATGGTATTTGGCCATTATATGGGATTGTAAAAAGGCTTCCTTATGCTGTACGCAAAGAAAATGTTCTGCTTTTTGGATTGTGGATTTGGTGATGAAACGGCAACTGTTAATAAATTTTAAAGCCTTTCATTTTAGAGTGTCAGGTTGTCAACTGTGGGCTTTAAGATAAAAATAAACAGCATTTTGGAACAATGTAGCGTTATGACAGCTTATGATGTGCGATTCGGTAGCTAGGCCCATACTTCAAAACATGACCCAGTTTAATGGTGAGTATGGATGCAGTCTCTGTTTGCATCCTGATGAACAAGTTGAAAGGGGTCATGGCACTGTCAGGGTATACCCATACAAAGACATTCTAAAGACGGACCACACTTCAACCATAAGTAATGCAGGAGAGGCTTTACAGAACAAAAATTCTGTGAGGGGTGTTAAAGGGCCCACATCGTGGATAAAGATTCCATACTTTGACATTACATCTGGCATGCCTCCTGACCATATGCATAATGTACATCTTGGTGTGGTTTGCCAAATGGCAAGCATGTGGCTGGACAGTGATAATCATGAGAAACCATATTATATTGGTAATAGAGTGAATTAACTTGATGAACAGCTCTTGCTAATCAATCCTCCATGCAATATCACAAGAGTACCTCGATCTCTTCAGCAAAGGAAGTTTTGGAAGGCTTCTGAATGGCAGAACTGGTTAATGTTTTATAGTATGTTTGTGCTAAAAGGAAATCTGCCCCGGGTACTTTATTAGCACTGGTTAGTCCTTGTCACATTTATGCACTTACTTTGCGAGGGCATTATTACAACAGATGACTTTAAAAAAAAATTGAAACACACTGTATGGAAAGACATTTGTGTCTTCATTTGCCAGAATCTGTCAGAATTTGGGGACCATTGTGGGCTCATTCTGAATATATTTTTGAGTCATGCCATGGTTTGTGATAGCTTTAGCTGGTTGGATTGTGCAGCAAGGGGTTGCTTAAATGCCGCGGTGATTAGCGGTTGTTGAGCAGCCTTCGTTTTGACTCCTGTCAGTGATACACAAGAGACCATGCCCGATGTGTTTCCACTGTTATATTCCACTGTTTTCTTGTGCAACGGGGCCTACACACCATCACGTTTTTATCCACTAACCTATTTCCATCATTACATTTGACAGGGAAGCCAAAATGCTCCCATACAGTGGACTTAAATGACGGAGACACCAATCAGTATACCATTACTGCTATTCTAACAGCATTTGTAGAAACATATCAAGCTAATGGCGAAAGCAACTGTTGATGTTTTTAGCCAGCCATAGTGATTTTCAGAGAACCTACAGAGAACCTACAGAGAAACTACAGAGAACCTAGAGTCCTACAATGAGAAGCTTTCCAGGCTGAGGGAGAATGAGTGCTTGAAAAATGTTGATGGAGTGAAAACAGACTGTGTATTGAGCAAATTATCTTACTTTCATTGTATAACAGGGTTTCCTCCTGACTTTTTACACAACATTGTAGAAGGTAGCTCTGTTTGTGTTTGAAAAATTTAATTGGACAGAAATACTTCACATTGGATTATTTGAAGACTGCCACACAGTGCTTCCCTATAAATTTTCTGACAGAACTAACCATCCACACCAAATTCCACAAAAAGTACCTGTGACTGAAACTATTGAATGCAACGGCCATGAGAAGTGGACTCTTTTGAGGTTGCTGCCTCTACTCATAGGTGATGTTGTTCCTGAAGATGATGATACCTGGTCTGTAATTCTGGAACTTAAAGACACTGTGGAAATTTTGGCATCCTTCAATTTTACAAATGAAAGCTTGTGTTACCTTGATGCCAAAATAAGTGTGCACAGAAAACTGTTACTGATTGTTTTTCCAGATGTGAAACTCAAACCAAAGCACCATTTTCTGGAACACTATGCTCATTTAATCTGCTGCTTTGGACCACTGGTTGATTTTTGGACATTACGTTTTGAAGCTAAACATAAGGGGTATAATAAGGGGTATCAAATGTTTCCCCGGACAGTCTGCCATCCTCTGTCGAGCAAGTGATTGAGAAGAAATTTAGAACAATTACCTTTGATAGTATTTGGCCCATAGACTGCATTATTTGGCCATTATAACATAGTTTTGAGAGCATAATTTGCCGATGTTGTGTAAAGCAGTATGTATTGCCACACATTAATTTATTTTGATTTATTCTGCTTATGGTAGTATACATTTTCATTAAAATATATACTGTTAATAATTTGACAACTCAGTTCAGACGTCCTTATTTGGAACATAAACAGTGAATTAGCAGGGTCAAACCTGCCTTCAAATGATGAAGTCTTCATTCTTATTTTATTATTTTGCCACAAACATTTTAGTAAGATTGTTGTTAATGGCTTGGCTAACTTTTGTCATACTACATAGGCTTCCCAAAGATAGCAACGGGAGGAAACAGTGGGAAGTAGCTCTCTGGAGGGATGGGTTAAATGCAAGCTCGTCCTCCATGCTCTGCAGTGAGCATTTCAAGCCGGAGGACTTAGACAGAACAGGGCAGACAGTCAGGATGACAGATGGAGTGATCCATTCTGTCTTCAGTTTTCCAGTTCACCTCCAAAGGAGAAACAAAGCTACTTTTCCAGGGTTTGCCATTCTGCCCCGGCCGCCACCCCATGACAGCCTTCCTCAGCTACTGGCTATGCACCTGCGACTACCATACACACTGTGAGTACTGTTTGCTGGCCGTTCAAAATGTGTACTGTGGAGCTTGATGGTGTGTGCCTGTCGTTATTGTAACGCTTACACTTCCCTGTTAAATGCAGCTATTGTTGCAAATTTTTTCCCACAACACAAGATTGTTGCACCATCCAGTACCCCTCAAAGGCTATGGTAATTCCAGGATTAATATTGTGGGCACTTTTATCTCCTCTGTGTGCTATGGAACTAAGACTGTCCCTTCATTCACATTCCAAGTAGCGAGCCACGTTGCTAATCTCATGGGCCTGGACCTATTCACCGACCTAGGTTTTGTGCTCATGGATTACAGTGGGCTCACTATTCATCACGTCGATGGTAGTGGTTCCACCATGTTCACGAAGCTGGATCTTCGGCAGGGCTATCTGCTGGTTCCACTACACCCAGACAGCCGAAGTCTCACTGCCTTCGTCATGCACATGGGGGTGTTTCAATACACAAGGATGCCTTTCGGACTTAGCTCGGCCCCCAGCTGTTTAAAAAAAAATCATGGCCACCATACTATACATCCCTTGGGCGGTGATCTACTTGGACGATGTAGTTCATGGCTCAACGCTTGTGGTCCATGATGAGTGCCTTCGCCGAGTCCTACATGCCCTGGCCAGCCACCACCTCAGTCTGAACAGTGACAAATGTGTCTTTGCCGTGCCTGACATAGAGTTTGTGGGGTTCCGCCTGAATGCCAAGGGTCTCTGTCCATTTCAACCTCATGTTGAAGTTGTGCTATTAGGGTTAGGCTGCCCCGCTGCTGCTGTAACTGCTGCCCTGGCCCACCAAGCCCTGGGAGCTCCTACAACTTGACATCTGCAAGGAGCTCCATACAGTCCTACACCACCAGCATTTCATGGTGGTCATTCCAATTGGCCAGAGGTGCTCTACACTGGAACGGTAACCACCCGCATGGTGATTGAGTTCCTGAACTCATTCTTCTCCTACTGGGGAGAACCTATGGCCATCACAACAGACAATGGCCCTCAGTTCATCGCTGCAGAGTTTACTTCCTTCAAGCACATCTGCACAGCGTTCTACCACCCTGAGGTGAACGGTGGGGTAGAGAATCTTAATCAGACACTGAAGAATGGTATCAGAGCTCACAAACAGTATCTCACAAAAGCGAGTAGACCTCTCACATTTCTGCAAATATTTCATGATATCTTTTCATGGGACAACACTGAAGAAATGACACTTTAATACAACAAAGTAATCAGTGCACAGCTTGTATAACTGTAAATTTATTGTCAAAATAACACAACACACAGCCATTATTGTCTAAACTGCTGGCAACAAAAGTGAGTACACTCCTAAGTGAAAATTTCCAAATTGGGACAAATTTTTCCATTTTCCCTCCCCGGTGTCATGCAAATTGTTAGTGTTACAAGTCTGAGGAGAGCTGCTTTCGAGAAATGTGTCTTAGCAATCAAGAAAATCTGTAAGGGAAAAAAATCCATCTGAACCTACATGTCCCATGTGAAAAAATAACTTTGAACTACTCTTAGCAGCTACAACTGCAGTCAAGTGTTTGCGATAACTGGCAATGAGTTTTTCACATTACTGTGGAGGAATTTTGGCCCACTCCTCTTTGCAGAATTGTTTTAAATCAGCCACATTGGAAGGTTTCCGAGCATGAACTACAGCATCTCAATTGGGTTCAGGTCTGGACTTTGACTAGGCCACTCCAAAACCCTCATTTTTTTTTTTAAGCCGTTCAGAAGTGGACTTGATGGTGTGCTTTGGATCATTGTCCTCCTGCAGAACCCAAGTGTGCTTCAGCTTGAGGTCACAAACTGATGGTCGGTAATTCTCCTTCAGGATTTGTTGGTAGAGAGCAGAGTTCATGGTTCCTTCAATCACAGCAAGTCGTCCAGATCCTGAAGCAGCAAAGCAGCCCCAAAATGACACTACCACCACCATGTTTCACTGTTGGCATGATGATCTTTTTATCAAATGCTGTGTTCATTTTATGCCAGATGTAACTGGATGCACTCCTTCCAAAAAGTTCAGCTTTTGTTTCATCAGTCCACAGAATATTTTCCCAAAAGCTTTTGGGATCATCAAATGTTTTTTGGCAAAAGTGAGACGAGCCTTTATGCTCTTTTTTGTCAGCAGTGGCTTTCACCTTGGAACTCTGCCATGCATGCCATTTTTGCCTAGTCGCTTTCTTATGGTTGAGCGTGGTTCACTGGAGTCCCAAAGATTTAAAAATGGCTTTGTAACCTTTTCCAGACTGAGACATGTCAATTTTCTTCTTATCTGCTCCTGAATTTCTTTGGATCAAGTCATGTCTTGGGTTCAATATGGCCTACTTCACCTTGTCAGACAGGTTCTATTTAACTGAGCTCTTAATTTGAAAGGTCTGGCAGCAATCAGGCCTGGGTGAGCTTTCCACAATAACATGATTAATTAATCAGTTACCTCATCATTTAACAAGGGGGGCAATTACTTTTTTACATAGGATCATATAGATTTGGATATTTTTCTCTTAACAAATAAAATCATCACAGAAAAACTGCATTTTATGGTTACTTGGGTTATCTTTGTTAAATATTTAAATTTGTTTGATGATCTGAAACAGTTGAGCGTGACACACATGCAAAAAAGAAATCAGGAAGGGGGCAAATACTATTTCACAGCACTGTATATTACAAGGTGCTAAATAAGCCAAGTCAGTTTTATAGGGAGGAAAAAAAATACAATACAAGAAAAGCTCCACATTGAAATGTGAAGTAATAAAGACAATAATTTTACCAGTAAGTGGGGGATTGAGGGCACAGTATGAAGATCATACAGACCCTGCAGTAAAAAATATTGGGTTAAAAAAAAAAAAGACTGTACCGATGCTACACAGAATCGGTATCTTATGTATGTATCTTAAATTTGAACGCCCTAATCAAGTGAACGACAAAAGTTTATACACCTGGTGGCAATTACGATGAGCCCGCAACAGACCATTATAGCATGTGTTTCTGAGTCAGATTTGGGACCCCTGCTTTGGTTTTTGGGGGCAGTGCTACATTTAAATTTCTTCCGTATGTTGTTACACGCCTCGTTTGGGCTTCACCAGTCTGTTCCGAGTTTCTGCAGACAGAATGGTCACAAAACACACAAGCTACCCAAAGAAAACGCACAGCAACTCTTGTTTGTGGATATATGATGTTGCTCAGCCGAAACGATGGATGCCTTAGACATCACTGATCCATACAGCAGACCAGCTCGAAGGACACAATGGATCGTCAGTACTTTGGCTTACCATTATGGACTGGACCGCGGAGTGGAGAACGAAATTATAGTGTTAGCCACCGGCCTGGATCAGTATCTACAAGAGATTTTCCATCATATGGACTATCAAGGCGAAGGCAAAATCCCCGTGGAGGACTTCAACATTTTGTGTGAAATTTTGGGACTGAATAAAGACTCGGAGGGTTCAGAGTGTGTCGGTGTGTCGGACAATTTACCCAGCGAGCTCTCCTTCAGACACTTCCACGCTAAACTGTGCGGTTACTTCAGCACAAAGTCGGGGTGTAAGTATGAGAATGGTCGGCTGCTGGTCGGGAAAGACAGTGAGCACATTGAAACTCAGATCCGCCTGAGGAGCCCTCTGAAGCGGCGAGGGAAGCTGCTTGGTCTGGGCGACGTCCCTCCGCCGTCCGCGGAGGGACGTCACACCTTCGGCTGCAGGCTCGGCTCCTGCACCAAGGAGTGTTATGAAGAAATTGTGGCTCTGGAGGAAGCGGAGGACAGGATCACGAAACTGGAAGACGAGAATACTAGTTTGAGGGAGCTGATTGAGGATATGCGAGCCGCCCTCCAGAGCAGTGATGCTCGCTGTCTGGCACTGCAGGTGAGGGGGGGCATAAAGGGCCAAGGAGATAAGTAACGTCACAAAATGCATTTTACAATAATATTATTCAGCAGGATTATACCCACCCACAGAAAATGTCACCAGGCACACGAGTCCTTGTGTCAGGGTACATACGTACTGTCCACCCCCAATTCCAGCATGTAGTCTGCTGAGCCTTTTCTTGCTCAGGCCGCCAAGACAACCAGCAACACAAAGGGCTTATAACGAACCTATAAACGATAAGTATGCAATTTACAGTCATTTATATTATTCATTACTTATAAAAACCTTTTAAATAGTTTAGCATTTAAAGTAGCAAGCAAGGCTTAACAAGGCAGACAACAAAGGTTTTGTGTCATTAAATTTTAATAAGTAGTTACGTTTGCTATTGTAAATGTGATGAAATTGTTCATATGTCGATTTTGGTCCAGCTGCCAGGCACATCTTATCTAGAAGTAAGTGGTCTCACAGCCCATGGCTTTCAACTAGTGAATTTATTGGTAATAAATTATTTAATAATAATCAATAAAAGTAGCACATAAAAGCATTTGTTCAAACCTCCAAAAAAACGTTCATTCCCCACCCTTTATTAATGACTGGACTGCGGTAGCAAACAGGAGTATCGCAAATTCAAAATTTTAGTCAATGACGTTCATGTCTAGGTTGATTGATGACGTTTAATTGTAGGTATAATTGTGAATGTGACTGGTTGTTTGTCTCTGTCTGTCTATCTGTGTTGCCCCTGCAATGGGCTGGTGACCTGTCCAGTGTACCCCACCCTCACCCAATGTGAGCTGACATTCAGAAACCGATAAGGGGTAGAAGATGAATGAATGATGAATGAATATTAGGCCACATTAGAAAGTTTTACTGAAACCTTAAGTCATCACCCTTAAGTCATACTTTTATTAAACTTTTACAGCTGCAAAAGTCCTGATCAATGAGAAAGTGAAATTCAATATGCTGGAAAAAAGTCATAAAAAGTCAAAAAAAACTTCTATTTAATCAAATCAAATCAGATTTATTTGTATAGCGCCAAATCATAACAAAGTTACATCAAGGCACTTTACATATAGAGCAGGTCTAGACCACTCTTTAGTAAATTATTGAAAGAGACCCCACAGATCTCCCAATGAGCAAGCACTTGGCAACAGTTGCGAGAGAGAGAGAGAGAGAGAGAGAGAGAGCTGAAGTTCATGGAGATGAGCTGTACTACAGAATGCAGGCATTGCAGGAAGCTGGGAGAGACAGAGACTTTGGGAGGGCATGGTTAGTAAATGCAGTACAAATGCTTAGAACTGGGAGAAATACGGATTTTTAAGCAGCATGGTTCTTATCAGTGCATGCAGGGGGAGGGAGGGAGAGAGAGGGGGGGAGGGAGGGAGAGAGAGGGAGGGAGGGAGGGGGAGAGAGAGAGAGACAGAGAGAGAGATGCTCAGTCCTTCCGCCAGTAGCCTAGGCCTATAGCAGCATAGCTAAATAGTAGAGGACTTTAACTTTTTAACTATAAGCTCTGTCATACAAAAAGGTTTTAAGCCTGGTCTTGAAATTTGCTAAAGAGTCTGCACCCCGGACCGATACTGGAAGTCGGTTCCATAGAAGCCTGATAACTGAAAGATCTGCCTCCAGATTTACTCTTGGAGACTCTAAGAACCACAAGTAAACCTCCTTCTAGAGAGTGGAGGGATCGACTAGGACAGTAAGGAACTATGAGCTCTGATGATGATGAGAGTTTTATGTGTTAACAGAAGGATTTTAAATTCTACTCTATATTTTACTGGCAGCCAATGAAGAGCAGCTAACATGGGAGGGATGTGATCTCGTTTCCTATTTCCTGCTAATATTCGTGCAGCAGCATTCTGAATCAACTGATAGCCTTTCAGAGATTTGTTTAGATATCCAGATAGTAATGAGTTACAGTAGTCCAGCCTAGAAGTTACAAATGCATGGACCAGTTTTTCTGCATCATCCTGAGAGAGGATGTTTCTCAGGTGGAAGAAAGCTGCCCTACTGACTTGTTTTATGTGAGGGACAAGGGACATGTCCTGGCCAAAGGTTTCTTCAAGGTTTCTTACTGTGGAGCTGGAAGGCAAACTAATGCCGTCCAGACTGATTAGATAGATAGATAGTGTTTCTCTGAGGTGCTTAGGGACAAGTACAATAGTTTCAGTTTTTTCAGAGTTGAGAAGTAAAAAATTTTTGGTCATCCAGACTTTTATGTGTTCAAGACATGTCTGCAGTCTGACTATCTGACTGACTTCATTTGGTTCATTGATAGGTACAGCTGAGTGTCGTCTACATAACACTGGAAGTTGATGCTGTGTTTCCTGATAATGTTGCCTAGAAGAAGCAGATAAAGCGTAAAGAGGATTGGTCCAAGTACCGAACCCTGTGGGACTCCAGAACTGACTACAGTGCATGAGGAGGAGCTGCTGTTAACATGAACAAACTGATGTCTATCTAATAAATAGGATTGGAACCACATTAGTGCAGTTCCTTTAATTCCAATTTCATGTTCCAGTCTCTGTAGTAAAATATTATGATGTATGGTGTTGAATGCAGCACTAAGATCTAAAAGGAGAAGTATGGATGCTGAGCCATTGTCTGAAGCCATTAGAATATAATTGGAGACTTTAACCAGCACTGTTTCTGTGCAATGATGGGCTCTAAATCCTGACTGAAACTCTTCAAACAAACCCTTCCCATCCAGGTGGTCGTGAAATTGTTTTGCTACAGCTTATTTTGAAGAGTTTATTTTTATTAATGACTCTCCAACTAGAGGTATTTACACAACTCTCAGTCTAAAAACACTTGGGCCGTATTGTTAGCACAAAGAGGTATTATTTGCTTCACCTGCTTAGTCACATATGAGTTTCTTTAGGTCCCTTAGGTCATCTAATCCTCTCTCCCCAGGTTGGACTATGGAAAAGCCACTCAAAGCATAAACAAGATGAAGGCTGCTTTGTTGCCCTCCACAAACAAGCTTTCCAAAAAAGAAAAAGCAATGGGAACCTGAAAAACAGTACCCACAGCAACCTGCAGAACATCATCCACGAGATAGAGCAGCTGCAGACCTCTAGAGACCAGCAGGCTGAGGAAGCTCTGCGGTGTAACCAGAGACTGGAGCAGGAGCTTTGGAGCTCTAAAGAGACTGTAGCTGCTCTGGAGGACTACAATCAAGCTCTGAAGATAGAGCAGGTGGGCATGAGGAGGAAAGTGGAAGAGGCAAGGCAGGTGCTGCTCGGCGGACTTGGTAAAGTGAAAGAACTGGAAGCCAAAGCCAGCCATGTACCAATGCTGCAGCAATATATTCTCCAACTGGAATCAGAGCTCCTCTGCTACAGGTAAAACAAACAAACAAAAAAAAAAAAAAACGCTTCACAATGGTTAGGTAGTACCATGGCAACTTTTGAATCAGTGTGTCAAGTTACAGAGCTTCAGGGTTATGCTACTTTGTGCCACTTGAATTGCCTTTTTATTTTGCTTTATTTGCTTTGACTTACATTGTGGTCATAGAAGGCAAATTCTGCAAATGATAAATTTTGACTCAACTGATGCTGTAGATGTTTGTATGCCAGCTTCTTCACTGTTTTTTGTTGGCACATTCCTGTGTGTCTAGTGCAAAACAAAACAGGGATCCCATTCATCAACTCATTAAGCCAGAGGCGTCCAAATCTGGCCCTTGAGGGCTACAGTCTTGCATGTCTTAGATGTTTCCTGCTCCAACACACCTGATTCAAATGAGTGGCTCCTTATCAGACCACAGCAGAGCTTGATTACGAGCTGATCTCAAACTCTAGGACCAGAGTTGGACACCTCTCCACCTCTCCATTAAACAGTTTGCAGTTAGTGGTATTCGAGGTCAGAAACGCCAGTTGTGTTTAAATAACTATCATAAGGTTGCACATGGACAAGTAGAACACGTGTGTCAATCTCATCGACAACTGTCACCAGTTTTTTTAGTTGATGCATGAATGCAGCAAACCCATTTAGAAAAGATTCTTGCCCTTAATACCACTGCTCTCATTGGTTATTATTTTCCCAGCAGGTGGAAATAGGCTTCCAAAATGGCAATACCGGACCTATCTGAAGTACTAACAAGGCCCGAATAGTGATTTTGAGTGAGAACCAGGCCAAAGCCCAACTGTCATCAAGTATACTAAAATCAGTATTTCAACGGTGTATGATGTCATTTTTATAACTTTAAGAAATGGCCAATTCTATATGTGATAGTAGGAAATAGTTCACATTTAGCTTTTGTCAAACTAGCTGGTATTGAATTTAGAACTGAACCAAATTGAAGACCATATGTTTTTTTCAAGAGACACTGTCCAAAGGTCTGCTGTTATTTCCATGTGTATGTGTGTTCCAGTGCATATATTAATTAATGGAAACAATTGTTTGAAAGAGAGAGAGAGTCTTTTTGGCACAACTAGTCTAACACTTTTGTTTGAAACATTTAATGTATGATGTAATGGCCATTACAGACAGTAAGTCTGTAATGGCCATTACATTAGTCTGCAGTTTAAACACTGTTTGCTACTGACATTAGGATATTGATTCTTTAATGTTCCTGTGACTTTTAATTGATATCTTATTGCTGTCTCAAAGAAAATACTACCCAAAGGTGGGGGAAAAGTGAGGAGACATAGACCAGACACATACATTTATTTTATTCCACACAAGACCCAATCAGCAAAACAGTGTCTGGCAGTTCATTATGTAATGTAAAGTAATTGTAAAGTTATTACATGAGGGTTGCCTTCATGGCTATGATGAATCATTATAATTTATTATTCTCCTAAAAAAATGACTCTATTTACCTTTGGCATCATGCCTGGAAAACATTGCAAGACTATTTATAACATAGTTTATTCCAATTTTCAGCCTTGTTGTACCTTAGTCTATTTAACAGACATTTTGTGTGGCAGGTTTGTCCTGCCAAAGTTTTGCCATGGTGAGGAACTACTCATTTTGGCAGACCTAAGGTTGTAATTGGATTTTTAAAGGACAAATCCAATGCTTTAATGTTTATCTCTGGGTCTGTTGCCTCAGGTCCATATAATCAGTAACCATATAATCAGTGTCTGCAGGTCTGGCTTTCTTAGATAGCAGATGTATCTGGGTGGTTGTGATGCTTTCATGATGCTGTTATTATGGACTCTAAGCTAAAGTAACATGCAACCAGACTTACATTAATAATTTCCCCTGCATTTCTGACTGCATTTCAAAGCCTTTTCACTGCATCTCTATTACTGTACTGACAAATAATTCAATGTTACAAAAGCTTAGACTTGTCAGGAGAGAGGTCCATTGAGTTAGAAGCTCAACAGACTGGGCTTTCTCATCAATCTCTCATCAAGCTCTGTGCCCAAATTAACATTCCCACATAGGCATCCCCCATCCTATGGCTCTTAGCAACCAAGCTCCATGTTTCTTGGCTCTGAAAACCTAAATGCTTCCTCAGTCACACCTCATGAAAGATCACAGAGGAGGACATACAAGGTTCCAGTTTAGATTTTCTTTCAAGTGAGTCAGATACAATGGTTTTTCTTTTTGCCTTTTTATGCCTCATACTCCTGAAGTGTGTGGTTTGAAGTGGACTTGAAATAAAGCTATGATTCCTTCATCTCACTGTCAGAAAAACAGATTGAAAAAGGCAGCAGTTTTGAAAAAATAAAGATGCAGATGTTAGAGATGGCCAAGGAGAAAATTTCTTGTTATTGCTGGAATTGGGTGTAATGCCTAAATTAACAAATATGATATCAACAAAAAAGTAAATATGCATTTTTGTTTTTTGGGGTTTTTTTTTACATTTAGTTAAATGTCCAAATCAAGAATTCAGATTAAAAAAAATATATATATTATGTCTATTATTTCTTGGTTCAGGCATTATAGGTTTAAGTTTAGGGTAAGGCATGGTTGTCAAGTTTGCCAACACATAGATAAGGTTATGGGAAGGTCATGGACAAAGAAACTACATTGATGATTAGCTTCAGTTAGGAAGTGAAGAACGATCTCAGGTCAATATTTCTATCCACATAACCTCCTCCTTACATGCAACTTGTTGCTTTCTCCTGTCTTCCCATCACAATTACTACAGCAACTCGTGGTAACCTCACAATAAAAACTAACTATGAGTCATAATAAGCTGCATGCTCAGGCCATCTATGGGTATCTAAATCAAATCAAATCAAATGTATTTATTTAGCACCAAATCATAACATTGTTACATCAGATCCTTAGCATAAAGAACAATTCTAGACCCAACTCTTTATGGAGTTATGAAAGAGACCCTACAAATAAATAAACAAATCGTAAATATTGTATATTTCTATAATATTGCTGTAGGAAAAACTGGGCTTTTAGCAAAATAAATAACAGTGGGAACTGATTAGTAGTATGCCATGATAGCTAAAGATAACTATTGCAGCAGCAAATATTGAGAAGGAATATGGATCAGAGATGATTCACCACCCCTAGGAGAGGGACGGGATAAGAGAGTGGACTGGTAGAGAAACACAAGAGGGGCTTTATAGGCTTTGTTTCAGAAGAAGGTTTTAAGCCTGATCTTAAACGTTGGGAGGCAGTCTGCTCTCTGGGCCAATACTGGCAATTAGTTCCATAGAAGAGGAACCTGATCTAGCAGATTTACTCTTTGAGACTTGAGGAACCACAAGTAACCCTACATCCAGAGAGTGAAGTGACCCCCTGTGAAAATAAGGAACTATAAGCTCTCTAATATATGATGGAGCTTGGGCATTAAAAGCTTTGTATATTAGGAAAAGGATTTTAAATTCTATTCTGAAGTTAAGTGAAAGCCAATGAAGAGAAGCTAGCACAGGAGAAATTAAATCTCTTTTTCTAGTTCCTGTTAATTTTCATGCTGGATGCCAAGGTAATGCCATCCAGAGTGGTTGAATGATTTGATAATGCTTCTCTAAGGTGCTTAGGGCCAAGTAGAATAACTTCAACTTTGTCTTAGTTCAGAAGCAAAAAATTCCTCTGTCACTGTAAGATGTGCTTGAAGTCTGACCAGTTGATTAGTGTTGGATTTTTGGCAGTCTCTGAAAGAAATTAGTTTGAGTCCCAACTCATGTCACCCATAGCAATTGTTTATTTGATAGAATTTTTCATACAAATATATTGTCTTAGTAAAATAAAGATTCTTTTGATTTAATGTTTTTAAGGTCAGCATGATAACAGAGTAAACATTTTCATGTCAGTGTGTTCCCTTAAGGATTAACTGTTGAATGTAATGCAAGCACCATTGCCAGTGTTTTCTTTAACATTTGATGTTGTATATTTTTCTCATCTAGAAGATCTGCTTTTAACTTTCCATGAATATCCCAGCAGCACTAGTGAGTTCTAAAAAATGTGGTCGTCACTGTGTAACTTAAGAAGTGTGGGCGTTGTTACATAATGTGTGTGATGCTTTGGATTGTTTGTGAGAACATAGGCTGAAGCTCAGATGAGAGTTGCACTCTTGGGAAGAGTTGATTAGGACAGGAACGTTTTTGTCTTACTGTGATGCTCTAAGTGCAAATTTTTGTTTGGTTTTCTTGAGGTTAGAGAGCGTAAAAGTCAGTTAACTCTTTAATACCCTCACTAAGAAAAAAGCAATGGAATAATGATTTCTTTGCATTTTTATTTCCTTGGGGTGATAACAACAAAATAATAAAAAAAAAATGTTTAAATATAGGCCTCTACCAAACGGTTGAGATGACACTTCATGGTAATTGTATCAAAATACATTCAAATATCAAAATGTGCTCTCCCAAATGGTTGAGCAGGACATTAAAGGGTTAAATCAGTCATTGTAGCCTTTCAGGCTGTAGCTCTGTGGACCAAAGGACGAGACATAGAAAGCACAGCAGGAGGAACAAAAAGAAAAAAAGGGGGGGAAAGCACACCATTTGGAGGAAGGGGCAAACACTGACTGCTTGTTCATGCAAGCATGTTTTGCCTTCCACACAACACTTGAATGGTTTCATTCAACTTTCCATTTTCCTTATGAGTTCCACAGAAAATATAGAGTGGAGATACAGAATCGCTCATCAACATGAATGTTAGTCCTCTTTCATTTAGAACTTTTATTATTCTCCTGACTTCATATGTTTCAGATTATAGAGTCCAGACATTTCTAAAGAGCCCACCAAAGAAAATGTGTTTTTAGTATGTAATTTTAAAACCGACTTGCTTACTGACTGCTTTTTGGTTGAATCAGTATGCCTGTAGACTTCTTGCCATGCCTGTAACCCCTGGCCCTCTGATATGTATATGTGTGTGTGTGTGTGTGTGTGTGTGTGTGTGTGTGTATGTGTATGTATGTATATATGTATGTGTATATATATATATATCTGCAAAGGAGTCTGACTTACTCCTCCTGTCGCCATCATCATTTAGCTATTGGATATGGTATTGGTTTGTTGGTAAAGCTACTGGGCTGAGGCTCAGGAGTGGATAGAAAGAGAGAACAGAAACAGGATAGGGAAGACGGGGGCACAAAACAGAATATAAATGAAAATGTCACCACACATCGTGACCAATCACGTGTGGCTTTAACAGAAAAAGAGATGAGCCAGATCATTGGCAAATGATACATCACATCACTTTTGATAGTGGGTGAATGGACTGCTGAGAGGTCTCAGACCGAGACCTTGCATTTTTCCTTGTTTTGCATTGGACTGAGTAGTTGTTTCAGAAACATCTGAGAATCTAATGAAAAATTCTAAATCAAAATCCCTTCTCTATATTTAATTACCACCAAGTAAGATTGTCCACTTCCGGAGGGGGAGAGGATGGTGCGACTGCATGGAATAAAGCATCTGCCTAACGTGTAAATAACATAATATTTTCTTGGGATTCTGTGAACACATAATCAAATGGCAATGAAATCCTAGATGTGGAAAACAAAGCCAATGGCAGCATCAGGATGGAGTAGGTCTTCAGGAACCATTACGATTTATTCGCCCATGACGATATAAAGAGTTTGGTCTAAACCTGCTCGATATGTAAAGTGCCTTGTGTTATGATTTGGCACTATGCAAATAAATCTGATTTGACGATGGCTGCTCTTGGATATATGTGCTGAACTGGGTCCAGCATTAGAGAGGGCAAAGTGCCGAAACCACGCCATCCCGGTGCAGACGCAGATCCTATTTAAATGCGCAAAGCACAGAGGTAAGGGTCTTCAATGAGGTCCAGGCCTGTGCGCAGTCAGTGGTGGAGCGGCACTTCAGGAGGCCGATGGCGTGCTTTGGTAGGATTTTAAAGATACCTGCCCTCAGACGCATCCAAAGTGTGCCGCATTATGACAGCATGTGACATGTTACACAATGTGGCAGAGGAATGGTATCTCCTTTCTGATCTCCCTCCCCTCAACATTATGACTCAGAGGCAGAGCCTCATAATCCCACTTGTCTCCCTTCAAGACAAGTGGGATATGAACAGGGTGCAGGACTCCGTCAGGATGTCATGTGGCGTTTATAAAAACAACTAAAGGTTCATTTTTGCACATAGCCTTTTTATATTTCTGCAATTTAACCATTACATTTCTCATTTGTCTCAACTCCGGTTTTTGATTGCTTTTATTGTCTCCCTTTGTAGCTGCAGGACTATATCGGTGAGCACCTGACCACTCGCAGGTTTACCAGAATAATGTGATTTTTGTGCGCATCGGCACCAGGTCAAGAGCACTAGGCCCTCTCCCAGTTGCAGCCATCATTATTTAATACATACAATCAGTACCACTTAAACTATAAATTACAAACAAGTGCTGTGCCTGAAGGAACCATCAGTGTTCACAGCTGCAGAAACCTGTTGCCACTCACTTTTTTTCCTTTCGTTTTTGATTCCGGTGCTGTAACCACCAAACAGGATGGTCTTTTGGGCCTCCACCTCACCGACAAGTGTCTCCACTTCAGAAAATGTTGGGTTTTTTTTTTGTTTTTAACTTTTTTGCATCGGCCATCGTTTGTTGTCATTATGTCTTATTTTATATGCAGGTTGCATTCATGAGGTGCTTTGCATTGACCATTTATGGTTAAATATTGGCTTATACAGGGCGTGACATGAAGCCAATACAGGTGTGCAAACTTTGGCTTTTGGGTGTAGGTACACTTTTAGTAATGATCATATGCACAGGTTTATAAATGAGGCCCTTGGCTTTTACTGTCACATGTTCCAGCCTGAGTCATCCTAAAGAAAAACTCCTAACTGGGCTTTCCTGCATTTCAGTTAAAGCATTTTAACGTTTGGGAAAACAGACTCACTTGTGCAAACTTTACATTTGCATTTAGTGGCCAATAATTTTATAACGAGGACCTCACTCCTAATGCACAATCCTAGTGCACAATCAATTTCAGTTCAAATTCAGGAATGATTTGACCCTCTCTACGCTGTGCAGTTTTGAACCACTCACATGTAATGAAGTACTTAAAATTATTAATAAATTAAATAACTCAGCAGCTGGGCATGACTAATTCAAGGCTAAGCTTCTTAAGGAAGTAGTTATGTCAATCAGCATGCCATTAACACATATACTTGCTATCTCTTTGAAAACTGGTGTAGTCCCACAAACGACTTGAAAGTAGCTTAAGGTACCGCGACTCTTCAAGGAAGGTGATCCTAGTCTCTTCAGTAATTACTGTCCTATATCAATCTTACCCTGCTTCTCCATGGTCTTGGAGAAGTTGGTCTACGTGAGAGTGTTGAAACATCTCAATGACAACAACAGTCTGTATAAGCACCAAAATGGATTTTGGAAAAAAGACTCGACCTATATGGATGCCCTTCAATCTGTTGACACAATTTATGAGACATTAAGGGATAATAAATTTGCAATTGGCATTTCAGGATTTATCAACAGGCTTTGACACAGTTGATCATAGTAATAAAGTTAGTTAGTTAATATCCAAACTTGTCTGTTATGGTTTTGAGGATGTTGTTATCCATTGGCTTTGAGATTATCTCAGCAACCAGCAGCAATATATTTGTATAGAGGGTACGAATTCCAGTAGAGCTGCAGTTTCTTGTGGGATACCACAAGGTTCAGTTCTTGGGCCTTGTTTGTTTTTGATTTTCACAAATGATTTTGCTGTACAGTTTGATACCGCTCTGCCCATTATTTTCGCAGATGACACAAACAGTTTTTTCACATTGTGACTTTGGTTCCCTGATTAAGGATGCGAACACTATACTTGTGCAAACCTCAAGATGGTTTCAGATGAATAAGCTTTCCAAAAATATCAACAAATCCAATTATATGATTTTCAGACATAAAAACAAAACGTGTCCAAAACTAGACTAACAAAATATTTAGCAATGGCATTGAAGTTAAACAGGTCTCTCATGTCAAAGTTTTAGGTTTTCTTGTTGATGAAAGCCTTACATAGAAAAGCCATATCGAGCTTGTGTACAAAAAATTTAGGAAGTCTTATGGTATAATTAGAATTTCTTTTTTAGTGAATCCATTCTGTCTTTGGGCATTGTATTACAGTTGTACAGTTTCTTTTTCTTTTTTTTTTTTTTTGTTTTGTTGCAAAAGAAATTCAGAAGGGTTGCCACTACTTCCACTCACTCTGAATCATCTGCTCCTCTTTTTAGGCAACTCAAGGTATTATCAATATTTGATATTAATGTGTCTAAGACATGTATTTTTTATGTTTAACTGTATTCATGAGGTAGATTATTTTCTTTGTGTTTTCCACAATTTTTTCATACCCTTCCAGGCAATCAAAAAATATTCTGCATCCTGGCAACAGTTTCATGGAGAACTTCATTTGGAACTTCAGCAGTTGCCTTGGGTTTAATGTACATAAACATTGTTGTGATATGACTGAATTCTCTTGATACATAGTATGGTCTCATACCAACTGCCAATAATTCAATATCTGGACACAGTCAGCACATCTTCTCCTTGACAGTAATAAAGCCAGTCCTCCTCCTTTCTTCTTTCCATTAGTGTCTCTAAGTGAAGCCAGGCGGTTCCACACTGGAATCAGAGATGTTTTGATTCAACCAGGTGACACATGAGGCTATACTGACAATATATTTTCTGAGTCTTCACCAATATCTCCATCTCATCGCGTTTGTTGCGCAGAGAGTTGACATTTCCCATGACGATCGATGGCAGAAAGGGCTTATATCTCCATTTCCTGGCCTAGCACAGCAACCATGAAAACACTTCTTTGTCTCAGCTGGAATCGGGTGGTATCCACGAGATTTGCCCAGTTTCAATGAAAGAAGCTCTTTTGAGTAAAGTCTTCTCCCCACAGAAATATCCATCAGCAATTGACAAAAATAATAAAAATACAACAAAAAATAAAGAAAAAAAATTTATAAATTAAGAGCTGCCAGACTTTGCTGCTTCTTGATGAAGCGCATGTTCTAGAAAGTATTATTATTATTATTATTATTATTAATGTTGTGAAATTTGTTTAGATGTTTTTCATAACTTTGCTTTAGGCTCTTGTGTTGAATTGATGATGTAAACAGGGGCCGGGAATTAATGTCGTTCTCTTTCACGTACTCTCACTCAGGAGAAGGTACGCATTTTTTAGATCACCGACAAAAGTGACTTGTACACGTGCTTATTCCCTCTTTCCTTGGCGTTTCACCCTCGCTGGACGAGATGAGAACTGGCCCGTGTTCACCTGAACACTTTTCTGGGATCCGTGAGAGTCAGCTGTTTGCAATCCTCTCAGCTATTACCTGCAGAGGGAAGGAGGAGTTCTCAGAACGGAGATGCAGAAAACTTCTATGCCCCGTTGTCTACCGATTCAGTCAACCACCCTGTGTTTCATCGCTGCCCCACCGAGAAACCAGTGCCGTCAGTCTCAAGGAACAAGGACGGCGGCATCAGCACCACGCACCGGAGGACCCCCTGCTGGATCTAACGGACGGACTTACCCACAAACTGGTTCGCTCAGGAGAGTGACACAAGTAAGAGGTTGTCTGGACAGAGACGTTAGATTTGTGTGTTTTAACGGACCACTGAGTCCGCCCCCTGCTGCCTGTTTAGTTTTGTGTTCACCACGCTTAACTGTTTCTGTTATTCTATTCGTGATTATTATTATTATTGTGTGTCTGCGCCACCGTGAGTGAAAAGTAAGTTGCTTTGTCAGTCTACAACCAGACAGCGGGCTACAGACTACCATACGGAGAGTCCATATGCTCACTCTCTGTAGACACATCCGACGGTCAGATCACGCGGATATAGCGCCGCCCTATTCCTTTGTTATCCACCATCAGATTTGTCCATCTGCAAAAACGCCTCCGACCACCAGTCGGCACTGTCTACCATTATTAACTGGAACCTTGTGGCAGCTTCTGCCAATTGTTTTCTGTGACATGACTTGCCCTGGAGGCTGCACAATCTTGGACCATGTGACTTGTCATGTGTTCCAAGTAGGCTTCCTTGCCACACTGTAGTTAACCTGTTTGCCTTTACACAGCTGCTGTCTTTATGTGTTTTACTTAGCATTAGTTGGTAGTATAGTATTTGTTGATTGAAACAATTGTTGGCTTTGTTAATTATTGTGGAAGTTAATAAAAGCTATTTGTAGCTTGAAAGAGACTTCTTCTTGTCATTATTATGCATATTTTATTGTGATAGGTGGCTGATTGAGAGAGTCAGAGATTGGACTTATCAGGTCGCCAGTCCATCGAATCAAATCAAATCAGATTTATTTGTATAGCGCCAAATCATAACAAAGTTACATCAAGACACTTTACATATAGAGCAGGTCTAGACCAAACTCTTCATACATTTATTTAAAGAGACCCAACAGATCCCCTGATGAGCAAGCGCTTGGCAACAGTGGCAAGGAAAAACGTCCTTTAAGAGGCAGAAACCTCGAGCAGAACCAGTCTCAGGGGGGGCGGCCATCTGCCTCGACCGGTTGGGTTGAGAGTGGGAGAGAGAGAGAGAGAGAGTGAGATAGGCATTGGAGGGGGGGGGTAGTGTAGGCAGGAACATGTTGCTGTTCATGGAGTTGAGCTGTAATACAGAATTCATGAAATGTGGGACCAGTAGTTGTTGCAGGAACATGGGATGGCAATGAGTCACCACCTGCAGGATGAGGACAGGGAGAGAGAGGAGAGGAACTGGGAGAGACAGAGACTTTGGCAGAACATGGTTAGTAAATGCAGTATAAATGCTTAGAACTGGATGAAACTGTGTTTTTTAAGAAGGATGGTTCTTATCAACGCATGCAAGGGTGGAGGAAAGGAGAGCGAGTGAGACGGAGGGAGAAGGGAAGAGAGGGTGACAGAGAGAGAGAGAGAGAGAGAGAGAGAGAGAAGCTCAGTCCTTCCCCCAGCAGCCTAGGCCTACAGCAGCATAACTAAAGAGTAGAGGGTTAGGGTTAGGGTTAGGGTTAGACTTAAACTTTTTAACTATAAGCTCTGTCATACAGGATAGTTTTAAGCCTGGTCTTGAAAATTACTAAAGAGTCCGTCCTCCGGACTGATACTGGAAGTTGGTTCGATAGAAGAGGAGCCTGATAACTGAACGATCTGCCTCCAGATTTACTCTTGGAGACTCTAGGAACCACAAGTAAACCTCCATCTAGAGAGCGGAGTGGCCTGCTAGGACAGTAAGGAACTATGAGCTCTCTGAGATATGATGGAGCTTGGCCATTAAGAGCTTTATATGTTAAAAGAAGGATTTTGAATTGTACTCTATATTTTACTGGCAGCCAATGAAGAGCAGCTAACACAGGAGAGATATGATCTCTTTTCCTAGTTCCTGTTAATATTCGTGCAGCAGCGTTCTGAATTAACTTGAAGGCCTTTTAGAGATTTGTTTGGACATCCAGATAGTAATGAGTTACAGTAGTCAAGCCTAGAAGTTACAAATGCATGGACTAGTTTTTCTGCATCATCCTGAGAAAGGATGTTTCTGATTTTCCTAATGTTTCTCAGGTGGAAGAAAGCTGCCCGACTAACTTGTTTTATGTGAGGGACAAAGGACATGTCCTGGTCAAAAATTACTCCAAGGTTTCTTACAGTGGAGCTGGAAACCAAAGTAATGCCGTCCAGACTGATGAGATGATTAGATTCTGAGGTGCTTTGGACCGAGTACAACAACTTCTGTTTTGTCAGAGTTGAGAAGTAAAAAATTTCCAGTCATCCAGACTTTTATGTCTTCAAGACATGCCTGCAGTCTGACTATCTGAGTGACTTCGTCAGATTAATCAAATCTAGAATGAACGGCTCAATTAAATAAAAGATCTCTTTAAAGAGGCTAGTAGGTAATGGGTCTAATAGACAGGTTGACGGTCTGGATGATGAAACTATAGAAGCTAGCTCTGAGAGATTCAGAGGTGAAAATGATTCCAGATGTGGAAGAGGCATCGCAGCTGATTCAGGAGTTGCTGTATTCAGTAGGAGATTTTTATCTAACGTAGGAAAGAGCTGATAAATTCTTTATCTGATCGTGAGAATTTTTTCTGTAAAAAAGTTAATAAAATCATCACTGCTTCGAGCTAAGGGGATCACTGGTTCAACTGAGCTATGGCTCTCTGTCAGCCTGGCTACAGTGCTGAAGAGAAACCTGGGGTTGTTCTTGTTTTCTTATATGTGTGCTGAGTAATATGAACTTCTAGCACTGCGGAGAGCTTTTTTATATGTTTTTAGGCTATCTTTCCAGGCTCTGTGTGACTCTTCTGACTTACTGGAACGCCAATTTCTTTCTAATTTCCTTGATGTCTGCTTTAAGGCACGGATTTGGGAATTATACCAGGGAGCCAGTTTCCTCAGATTGAATACTTTCTTTTTGAGAGGGGCGGCATTGTCGAGATTCGAACGCAGTGTGGCCATAGTGCTAGTCACAAGGTCATCAACCTGCGTATGGGAGAAATCCTCATTTGAATTTAGATATGGCATTGTTGGGAATGATGAATACATGTTCTCTTTAAATTTAGCCACAGCTGCTTCAGATAAACATCTTCTATAGCTGAATTTATTCCTAAATGCTGTGGAGCCCATTAAAGTAAACTCAAACGTAACGAGGTAATGGTCAGTCAGGAGAGAATTTTGGGGAAGAATTGTTAGCTTGTCAATTTCAATGCCATATGTTAGAACAAGATCAAGGATATGATTGTAGAAGTGAGTGGGTTCATTCACATGCTGGGAAAAGCCAATTCAGTCTAGTAGGGAAAGAAACCCAGGACTAAGGCTGTCGCTTTCCACATCAACATGTATGTTGAAATCTCCCAGTATAATGATTTTATCTGTACTGAGTACTAACTCTGATATAAACTCAGAAAACTCCAATAGGAATTCTGAGTACGGACCAGGTGGACGGTACACTGTAACTAACAGAACTGATTTTTCACCTTTCCAGTCTGAGTGGGAAAGACTAAGAGTGAGGCTTTCAAAAGACCTGCAGCCAGATTTTGGTCTAGGGTTGATTAATAGGCTTGACTGAAATATTGCAGCCACCCCCCCCTCCTCAACCTGTGGTACGAGGGATATGAAAGTTAACTTGAGTTGGGGGTGTGGCTTCATTAATGCTAACATACTCATCCTGCTGTAGCCACGTTTCAGTTATACAAAATAAATCAATATGGTGATCAGCAATGAGAGCATTAACTAGTAGAGATTTTGATGATAATGATCGAATGTTCAACAGTCCACATTTGATCGCAGTGTTATTTGAGACTGAATTTGTGGCTGTTTTTAGCTCCTCTTCTGTTTAATTTGGGTTTATTAACTTTTCTAAATGTAGGTGGTTGGGGGACAGACACAGTTTCTATAGACCTTAAACATAGACAGAGACTCTATTCTATTCTCGGCAGGTGACCGCTCTGACTGAGGCGCAGAGGAGCGATTTAAACTGCGACTCTGCCTCCTGGTCTCAACTCGGGATTGTCAGGGTTTTGGATGTCTAATAAAATCTGCCATATTCCTAGAAATGAGAGCGGCCCCGTCCACGGTGGGATGGACACCATCTCTCCTAATTAGACCAGGTCTCCCCCAGAAAGACTTCCAGTTATGTATGTAGCCCACGTTGTTTTCGGGACACCACCTCGACAGCTAGCGGTTAAATGACAACATGCGGCTGTACATGTCATCACTGGTCCGATTGGGAGGGGGCCGGAGAAAATGACAGTGTCCATCATCGTTTTAGCAAATGTACACACCGATTCCACATTAATTTTTGTGACTTCCGACTGGCGAAGTCGGGTGTCGTAACTGCCGACGTGAATAACAATATTAGCATATTTACGTTTACCCTTAGCCAGCAGTTTCAGATAAGACGTGATGTCGCCTGCTCTGGCCCCCGGGATACACTTCACTATGGCCGCTGGTGTCGCTAACTTCATGTTCCTCAGAATAGAATGAGAGTCGGCTTTTCAGCGGGTGTGTCGCTGAGAGGGGAGAACCCGTTGGAAACGTGAACTGGTCGGCGGTGAATCGGGGGCTCCTGCCTACGACTATGCCTCTTGTCTCGGACAGTCACCCAGCCACCTTGACTAGATCCCGGCTGCTCGGGAGCCACTGGGGGGAGGAAACTATCTTAGCTGCCGTATGAGCTCGTCTAGGCCGACCCGCACCGGCTACGGGGGGCAGCTACACTACCATAAGTTGGGCTAACTAAAGTGCGGAGCCGGGATTCTAACTCATTAATTTTCGCCTCCATTTCTACCATCATCCTACATCTATGGCAAGAGGTGCTATTATAAAAGGAGGCAGAAGAATAACTACAGATGAGGCACGCAGAACAGGAGAGGAGAGGAGGAGAAGGAGGAACAGAGAGTGGAGACAGAGAGCTAGTGGACATTGCTAATCGGATAGTTTGATTAGCGGAGGAGCAGAACCGGTTATAATCTTTGGAGAAAGGGGAGATATTGACTTTTAAATCTAGTGTTGGTGTGAAAATAATTTGCTGTTGGATTAATCGAATTAATTAGGAAATAGTAGCAGAAGAACAGTGGAAACAACACACAAGATGACAGAGCACAGCAGAGAGCACAACCGCCAGTGACCGGAAATGACGCAACACGCTTACCGTCCGCCCAGGTCTCAGGGTCAACTACGGACAATTTAGAGTCACCAGTTAACCTAGACATGCATGTCTTTGGATGATGGAATAACCGGAGTACCCGGAAGAAATCAAGGTAATCAAGGGTAATGGTGTAATGGGTAAAGGTGTTTGAGGCCCTGCACCAGGGTCAGGATAGGGGGTCATTAAAAATTGGTGGCATGCATATCCCATGTGGCTTGTGTAAAAAAAACGAACAGGAAATTTTCTTGAGAACTGATTGGCCAGTGGGCAGTTTTGTATACCTGCTGAGCTCTTAATCAGAACATAACCTGCTCCAGAGCAGGTTAAGTGTTCCATGTAACTTGCAATGGCAACTGCAATGTTCACTGGACAAACCTAGCATAAAAGAAACACAGCAAAGAAAAGGATTTTGAAGCATTTTACATGCAGATGGATTTGGTTACTTTCTCTGTAAGGCTTTCTTTCTGTTTAGGTTGTTGCTTAGCTATACCAAGAGTTGATGTTGCCATTTGTATGTCTACACATAGTTTAGCACATCACTCGCTCTGCTTGCAACTAGCCCTCCCCCTTTTTTGCCCTGGCACCTTGGAAATATTTCAGATGGACCCAGCAGCCATCTTTTTTGTAGTTTTAATGTCTGCCATTTAGTCTCTCATACACACACAAATGCACACACACCTATAAAGCTCATATCAGGAAAGTACCTGTGTGTTTGTTTGTTCTAATAAATGTTTTGTTTTGATCATTGTTTTGATATCTTCCAGCTAGCTAGATAACCTTGGTTGTAATTTGTTGCTAGGCATGCAGTTTGCATTGTGTTGATCTTTTTGTTTATAGTTTGTTACTGATTCTGTACCTACACATTGTTGACACTAACTGAAAACAGTTTTAAAATGCAAATATATATATATATATATGTATATATTTTAATTTTTTTTGCCTTCTATTCATGTCAAGGGCCTGAAAAAGAGGCTGTGGCCTTTCTACACGATTTGCAGGACAAAGACTGCAACCTCTCTCCAGCCACTGTTGATCGAGTGTAATTATTCATTTATCCATTCATCTTCTACCACTTCTACCACTATCTGTTTCTGGGTGCTGGAGCCAATCTCAGCTCACATTTGTCATGGGCGGGGTACACTCATGGCAGATCACCATTCCATCATGACACAGAGACAGACAGAGACCAACAACCAGTCATACCTACAGGCGATTTCAAGTCACCAGTTAACCTAAACTTGTATGTCTTCGGATGGTGGGAGGAGAGTGAAGTATGCAAGCCCTGCACAGAAAGGCCCCAGGCCAGGGAACCCAACCCACGACCTTCTTGTTGTGGGGCAACAGCACTAACCACTATGCTGCTGTGCTGTGTAATTAGTCACACCAAAAGCCTGCATTTGAAGGTCTTCGAAGGTCGTTGCTTATCTCCGGAGGTATGATCTCAGCTCCTGTTAGAAAAACACAAGTTTCTGCATTCTTGCAGGGTTAGGAAAAGTAGAGCAATACTGTGATAATCATTTTATGTACATTTATTCTAACACATACATATATAGCGTATAGCATTGTCTTAGAGCACAATCTTGTAACAAGAGGATATAAGCACAAGAGCTCTTTTTTTCTTTTTTCTGTTTTTTTTCAGAGACCTGGGCTGTTGCAAACCTTTAAAATATATGTGTTTTTTCTTTTCCTTTGGCAAGACATCATCATCTGGAAACACTTATTCAGTGATTTATTAGAGCCCCCTATCAGATTTCCCCCAACACAAAAAGGGAGACAGCAGGAGAAATATTGGAAATTAAAGTAATAACAAAAGTGATCAGCACAAACAATTGACTCAGTTTTTAAGTCATTCATGTTTATGACCAACAAAAAACTTTGCAGATGAAAAGATGCATGACATTTATTTAATTTTCATTTCATATTTTATTACTGCTTACAACATCACAGGCCTCTACAAAATTATCATGGTGGCTGCAGTTGTGGCTTATTGCATGCTGCCTTGTGTTAATTGTTATGTTCTCTTTTATCTTTGGAGTTGGTTCTGACCAAACCTTTCTCATCTTTGCATATTTTAAGAGCAATTTTCGCTAGTCAGTCAGTGTCTGGGAAAATTCTTATCAGCACTGACTGGATCATGTAGTTTCCTGCAAAGCTGCAGTGTATTGAACACTCTCTTCCCTTTCAGGTCAAAAGTGTCAAAACTACAACTCCCAAACAGCACCAAGGCAGAGAAGCAGCTGAGGGTTGACAGCATTCCAGGCCCGAGACACCGCTTGGATTTTCAAAATGGTGCTGTGACAATGGCTATAAAAAGTGAGATATCTTTTAATATAGTATCTCACTGAATCCAATGCTAATGTCTCTTCAGGGGGATTTATTTTGACTCAAAAAGACAAAGAAGCCCCATATACTTAACCACCAACACTCCTGATAAGTTTGGGAGCAACTGTAGGCCTATCTATCAGGTATCTGCCCAGTCAAGGACACTCCAGCAGCTGATGAAGCAGGAAGTTTATTTCCCCTTCTACCACTTTGCAGTCAGTTTTGGATCTACTTTGACTACCCCTCCAATTACTGCTGTGATAATGGTGCTAATGGTGATTCTTTGTCTAATCATGGTTTAGTGGAGGAACAGCAGTTTCGTTCAGTGGAAGGCTCCCTTGGATGAGGAAGAGGACAAATGGACCGAAGACCAACAGAGGCAGGTGGATTAGATGAAGAGGATCTTGACCAGGCTGCCCTGCTGTGGGGAAAGCCAGTTAGCTAGTGACGCTGATTTATAATATTTGATAGTGTGCCTCTGTTTCAAAACATAGGTAGTGTATGTATTTTATTCATAAATGAATGAAATGTGGAACATGAAATATGACACAAAATACAAAATATGCAACATATAGCAATCGCTTGGCCAACTTAACTTTTCATTTGCAAAAAGGTATCACTATAATCAAGGAAAGTTAGCCTTTAATGTAGCGACAGATGCATGGTGGTAAACAGCAGACATATATATATATTAAACAATAAAACAATCAACTGTATTTGTTAAGCATGTTTCCGAAAAGAAAAAACAGCAGATAAAACAGCATGGAATTAACAATTAGAAAATAAAATAAAAATAATAAAGAGTATGAACCTCAAATATATTTAACACATATTTAACACACACACACGCACACACACACACACACATTTTTTTCTCTGCCATGCTGCTCAAATTCATATTGTGGGAAGAGCATGGCCCAGGTGCTGACTAATTGCACAAACAGGATCCCCAGACTGAATGCATTTGCGGAATGTTTTATTATGTTTGCAGTTAGCCCTCACTATGTAGGTCATTCTCCTGCGCACTTCTGCGTCAGCATCTGTTTTGAGGCCATCCATTCAGTGCCCAGCTCTTGGGCCAGCCGGAGCATGAAGTCCCTTCTGGGGATGTTGTTACCCATGCAGCTCTGGTATAAATCAAATCAAATGAAATCAAATCAGATTTATTTGTATAGCACCAAATCATAACTAATTCAAGGCACTTTACATTTTGAGCACGTTTAGACCAAATGCTTTATAAAATTATTAAAAGAGACCCAACTCAACTCAAATCAAACCCCCACTCACAAAAATCAAGCAACTTAGCCTAATAATTCTATTCATTTTGTCGGTTATATCTGGTTGGTTTCAGCATTAGAATGGTAGAGGTGAGATATCACCTAGAAAGATAGTGTGAAAAGTATGATTGACGTAGGCATTTTAATTGCGGCAGAATATAAAAAAAAACTTCCTCGGAACATAGGCAATGTAGGACAATGGGCATTGATTTGACGTTTAGGATGGATGGGTGAATAAATGGTCATGGATAGATTTGTAATGCAGACGTGTGAATTCTTGTTATGTTCAACTGGACCTTTATGTTCCCATTCAATTGAATACTTATGTCCCATTGTTACTGTGATGGCACAACTGGCATTTTGATTGGCATGCACTTTTACTTTCTCTGGTGTTATTACTGGTGTTACCTTACGTTCGTCATTTAAATAAATTTTGAAAAAAAAAAAGGCTTGGTGCACCATTCTGTTGGGGAGATAAAGGCTGGTGGGGCTTGAGGACAGAGTCTGCCCCCCCGAACTGAACTGAAAGATTTGTTCCCCAATTTACTCTTGGAGACCCTAGGAACCACAAGTAAACCTCCATCTAGAGAGCAAAGTGGCCTACTGGGAAAGTAAGGAACTATGAGCTCTCTGAGATTTGATGAAGCTTAGTAACTATAAAATAAGATAACATACAGCATACAAAGCTCTTAATGATATGAATATTCATGCTGTAGCTTTCTGAATCATTAATTCATTCAATTTGTCACTTGGAAAAGGTTTTGCTTTATTAAAGGGAAGTTAGCCCATAGAAACCTAAATGCACGGTGGTTAACAGCAGACAATTTTAATGAGCTATGAAAGGAGTGATAAATGTAAATGGTGGAAGACATAGGTGCATTGTTGTATGTATAATATTGTAAGCACCATTAGTTTATTTGTTTTGCTGTTAAGTATAGCAAAATGCGGGGGTGCTGCAGCCAATCCCAGCTTACATAAAGTGAGGGTGGGGTCCACCCTGGAGAGGTAGTCAGTCCATCACAGGACAAACAGAAAGAGACGAACAACCACTCACATTTATACCTGCGAGCAATTGAGTCACGAATTAATTAGGACGCTGGGAGAAAACTGGAGTACCCAGAGCAAACCTCTGTAAATGTGGGGAGAATATACAAACAGAGAGGGAGCCCAGGAATCGAGCCTGCGACTATGCCACTGTGAAGGCTAACTGCAAAAACAGAATAAAACATTCTGCAAATGCATTCAGTGTGGGGATCCTGTTTGTTGGAAGTGCACAGCCAAGGTACTGAATATTTGCAAAAAATGTGTTTTGCGTGGCAGAGAAAAAAAAAGTGTGCGTGGTTGTGTGTTAAATATGTGTTAAATATAATTGGGGTTCATACATTAATATTTTCTAATTGTTAATTCTGTGCTGTTTTATCTGCAGTTTTTTTCTGTTCGGAAAAGCGCTTCACAAATAAAATGTATTATATAAATATTCATTGCCATGTTGACATTTTGTAAGTTGCATAAATACACCACAGATAGCATCTCGTTATACAAACCTCTGTTGTAAAATGATAAATAAATGAACCCTGTACTTTGAAAATCAATGTATACATTTTACCTACTGGCGGTTTTAGGTATACAGTGACCCCTGGCGGTTCTAATGTTAAGCCGACTCTACTCATCTGTGAGCACAGCTTCTCTTAGTCTATTACTATCAGCCCAGCATATATCCACCAGCTCCACAGTCACTCCTTTTCCAGATTGTTCTTTGGCTTTCATGTAAGACTCTAACACTCACTTCCTAAATGACTCTCTTCAGCCTCTGGGTCTCTGGAACTGCTTGGTAAGCTTCTCCCGGAATATTTTACCTTCTCCTACCCTCCACTGAGTTCCAAGCAGCATCTATTGATCTTTTCTGCTCCCCTGCATTGGTTACACCTCTATGCAACAGACCCACGAAGTGTGGGCATTCCTTAAGACCTTCTGCTCCTGCTAATCTCCATGTGTTTGTTTATCTTCTGTGGCCACGAATAAACCCATGTGTGCCTGCAGGCCGAAGTTGTCACCTCTAGCCTTCTTATTATTAAAAATGGTGTGCTGCAGGGCTCGGTCCTTGGGGATATACTTTTTACTATCTATATCAATTATGTTTGTCAAAAGGCTTCTTTTCATTTTTACACTGCGGCACTGTGATCTATTGTTCTGTGCCCACCCTAAACCAGGAACTCTGTCAGCTACAGCTTGCTTTTAATACTGTGCAATGTACCCTGTTTAGCCTGAAGCTTCTTTTAAACACTGACAAAACAAAACTCATTACCTTTTCTAAGGCAAAATCCAAGCCAGTGAATCTCCCGTCCATTACTACTTTTCAGGGTTCTGTATCACAATTTAAGTGTATTGGATTTCTAATTGATTATTCACTCTCCTTTAAGCCTCATATTCAGCAACTTGTTAAAACGTTGAAACCTAATTTTTAGAAATAAGGCCTGATTTTCCTTTGAAGCCAAAAAAAGACATGTTGCCAACACTTGTCTTGTTTAATTGTTCTTATGAAACTTTGTATTTGTGCTGCTGCCTATCTTGGCCAGGACTGTCTTGTAAAAGAGATTATTAATCTCAATGAGACTTCTCCTTGTTAAATAAAAAAAAATAATAATAAAATTAAGGTATTTAGCAACTATCGAACAATGTTTGTACTGCATTTGGGTTCTTAAACAAGCCTGTTACAGTACAATCTTGCCAGAACATGGACCCAGCACACACTGCATCACCACAGTCACACCTGGAGAGCGTGGAGAGTATTCTTCAGCAGCACAAGGCTCTGCTCAGCTGGAGCAGCAGCAGGCTGATGCTAGCCAGGAGCAGGAGCTAGCTGCGCTAACCACCCAGGTCCAGCAGCTCAGTGCAGCCCTTTCACAGATGGCAACTCTAGCTCCTTCTGCAGTGCCCTCCAACCCTACATCACTGCCACGCTTCCTGGGCCAGTCTCTGAGTTACATGTGGGAGTCCTGGAGCGCTATGCACAAAATCCTGAAAACTATAATCCCGTCCTCACAAACTGTTCTATCCTATTTGCCCTGCAGCCACGTACCTTTTTAGAGGAGGTCCGGGTGGCTTTCACCATCAACCAACTCACAAGAAGGGCCTGCCTGTGGGGAACCACCAAGTAGGAGCTTCCAAAGCTTTGCTGACGATTGACTCCTAAACACATACAAAACTCTGACAACACAATGTCAGTTGCTGCTTACGCTTCAAACCCCACTGACAAACACACTGTCAGCTTGCTGTTGCCACTTCACTGGTGCTGCTGCTTCACTGGTGAGAGAGAGCCACTTTCCCTCTGCTACTTTTCTTACCATGGGTCCAGGTAAGGGCAATCCTGCAATTAACAGACACTCACACACAGAGACAAGCCCACACAGACAGCTAACAGACGCACTTCACACACAGACACTCCTACACAGGCATACCTACACAGAGGTCCATAACACTGGTGTAAAACAAGCTGTTTTTGCTTGTAACAGAATAGCTGCTACAGCATGTGGGATTGAGACCTTTAGTGGCCTATAAGCTACAAGTGGCGATGATGCTGTAATAGCTGCCGCAGCTGTTGCTACAGCTCAAGCACAGGTAGGAAGACCCCTCATTACTGCTGGAAGCCTTTGAGAATAATAAGCAACAAGTTTTAATCTATCCCAGTGTTTTTGCAACACAGCAACACAGCAATTAAGAAGCCATTTTTTCCATTCACAGTTAAGGTGTCCAAGTCAGGAGTCCAAGTCGGTACATCATGTGCATGCAAACCAGTCGCATACATTGTATCAGAGAGGGGTTGGGCCAGATCAGCATAACCATAGCTCAATTGTCTACAATAACCTGTGTATCCTCAGAAGTTCAGCGTTTGTTTTTTTAGGTACAGGCTTAGGGATAGACAATACAGCTTGAATACGTTCTTTATCAATTTTCTTTTTGTTACGGGAAATTTCATGTCCTCAATAATGCATTTGCTGTTTTACTAGTTGATGAATGAATGATTTATGCTTGGAACGTTAAAGTCCTCACACTCAACTGGACATGGTTCAGTTACTTTGCACTTTTTAGGAGTTCCTAAAAGGCCAATGCATGTCTAACTTGATTTTGACAACTGGAAAACACCTGTTGTTGATTTCAACGTTGATTTAGCTCCAGTATCAGCTAGAATCTCATAAGATATTCCATAGATTTTGATCTTAAACATTGGGAGGTCAGTAGATCTATAATAGTGGAGAGGAGAGACCAATTCAGTTTTTTCAGATTCAACCAGTTTTTCATCCTTATGCTGTCCCATTTTTCCGTGTGAGGATTCTTCAGATAATCATATCCTTTGCAGCTCTTGGTTTCCATTTCCAAAAAAGGGTCTCTTTACGGTAACATTACCTACTGGTAGATGTGGCCTTCGTTGCCTAGGATTCCACTCTTCTGGGAATTCTGCAAGACACTTCCTGGCAATATGACCTGTTTTATGACATCCCCAACATACCTTCTCTGTTACCTCAGGGTAAGTTCTTGCCTTGATCTATTCTTCGACCTCTCCCTCGGCCTCTGCCTCTGTTAACTGGATTGTAGTAGGCCTAATGACTCTGGAGTCTTTTCCACTGTCCACTTAGTTTTCTTCACCTATGAGACTTTTCCTCTTGGAAAATAGTCTCAGCATGTAAGCAACATTTTTTCATGTCAGTACCCAGTGGGCACTTTGCCATCCTACACAATGTCGAACAAACAATCTAATTTCAGGACTCAGACCATCCACCTAAGTTTGGATAAACTGAACTGAACTGGCTGCTTTTGAGATTCTATCAATCGGTGGACCTCTGGTAGGAGCTGTCTGTTTTAAATTGGCAAGGCCTTCTCTAATTGCCATATTTGTGGACCTCTGGACCAACCACACAGTCAGCAGCCCCTGAATGCACTCATCATCTCTTGCTAAACAAGACTGTGAGTACATCAGTAACCTTGCAAGTAGCAGTCTGTCCCAGGACACCCCAAACTTTGGCAGTAGTCAAGAAAGAGGCTTATTGTTATGGTCTACTCATTCATTAATTCATTCATATTCTACCGCTTATCTGTGTCTGGGTCGGAGTGGGTGATGGAGCCAATCCCAGCTCACACTGGTGAGGGCGGGGTAAACCCTGGACAGGTCGCCAGTCCCTTGCATGGTCAACTCAGAGACAGACAAACAAAAAACCTCTCACACTCATACATATGGGCAATTTAGAGTCATTTGTTAACCTAAACATGTATGTCTCTGGACAGTGGGAGGAAACCCACGCAAGCACGGGAGAAACATGTAGAACATCATGTTTTGAGGCAACAGCACTAACAACTGTGCCACTGTGCTGCTCTGTTATTGTCTACAGTGTATTATATTGGTGCTTAGATACTCTTCAGATCCTGTTATCTATAAAGGGATATACGTTTACAATGTTGTTTTTTGTAGTGAAAGTCTTAATTGTATATTAACAACATTTTTGCTTATATAAACTTTTTTTTTTTTTTAAATATCTACTTGGAATTATGTGCTTTCATCATTTCCATCATGTTTTGAAATTTGCATCTTTCAAGACTGGGGATGATACAATGCTGATTAATGATGTATTAATTGACAGCTGTAGTGTTAACAAGACAAGATATCAGTTCATGTGCATTGTACAGTAATTTACACAGCCCTTAAAACTGACAACATTATACAATATCATCATTGGTGCAGTGTCTCTGCTTGACGCTTCTCTTTTTAAAATGGAAAAGCAATACAAAAATATTATCAGCACACAGTTTTACATGTGTTAATCCTTTCCAAACCTGCAGTTTTTAAATTAAAGAATGTGGCTCAGGGTTAATTTTTCAGGCTGTAAATCAATTGATTGCCTTGCAAGGCAACCTTTGAAACCCTGAGAAGAAATGTATCACTAAGAAAGGATCAAAATGAGCAAACTATTGATTTTATGTGTGTAAACAGAGTGAGAAGTGTAGCCCTCCAGACTTCACTACAGTTACAAAAACTTTAATCGAGTTGTCAGGATCATGCAACATTTCATCGGTTGCCTAACGATGCCATCCCATATAATGAAGCGTTGTTTAGCTTGTGAATGAAAGTTGGTGATAAATCTTGGAGTATGTGGAGAGTTGTCATTTTCAACAGCGTGTGAGTTGGGTCTCTTTAAATAAATTTATAAAGAGTTTGGTCTAGACCTGCTCTATTTGTAAAATGCCTTAATGTAACTTCCTTATGATTTGGCGCTATATAAATAAATCTGATTTCATTTTGATTTGATTTGATTTGAGTATAATGTGAAAATGGTGGCAGTAGTTGCTCAGTCACAGTTTGTCTCTGGACTTCGGACAGGTCCGGCAAATAGATGAACAAACTGTTGTGTTTCCCTTGGAAACAAACTTGAGCGCTACAGCACAGTCAAAAGATGCCAGAAGTTAATTGCAGGTCAGTTCCATGGTCATGGTCACGTTTTAAAATATGAAATATGAAAAGTGGATCAGGATCAGACTTGATTTATTGTACAGATGATTAAGCATTTTGAAACTGAACCAATTAAAATAGAATGAAGCTGCTGCTGTGTTTTAAACAGCAGGTGTGATGCAGGTGTTTCGCATTCGGAGGTCTGAGGTGGAGTTTCAGGGTTGAGTGGTTAATTTTTCCTGTTGAACATAACCGCTGTGAAACAATTAGGAAAATAAAATTTTATTGATCTGATTCACCAGCTTTTTTTACTGTTAGCGGTTCCTCTCTGCATTCACTTTCTAGCTCTCTCAACCACAATTGCTAATTACAGCGTTTACATCACCACTCTCCTTTGCAGCTGCATTGTGGTCAAATGTGGAATTGTCCCGAAATCTTGAGCTGTATTTCATTACCTACGGGCTACAGCTGCGAAATTCCAGTGATGGAAACTTGCTGATAGGGTGCAATACTGAAATGCATTTGGAAAAAGCAATGGAAATGAGTTGTGTTGGAAAAGTCAAGGTTTCCAAAGTAGTAAGCGCGGGGCAGCAAAAAGGCAGTTGATGCAGGGGGGTAATCTCTGGAATTCCTCTGGGTATTAGGATGCAGGAATTGGTTGAAAACTTGAAAATGCATAATTGATCAGTCTTAAGTGCTAAAATAATGATGAGGGGAGCTGAGAAAAATGGGACTGACACCATTTTGATAAATTTTGAACCTAAGGTCTGTCCAGAAGAAGTGTTCTTTGGATTCCTGGCAGGGTGCTTGCTATAGAAAACGAGTTGGAGTATGTGGTAGTGGAAGTGTGGGTGGGAAAAAAAAAAACAATTGTGTATGTGTATGTGAATTATTATCTTCCCGGTAAGCGGGGGGATTTGAATAAACTTGAAGAAGTAGAAGGGCAAGAAGAGAATCAAGTATTATGCAGTCTGGGGACTTCCATGCACACAATACCTTGTGGGGAAGTGAGAAGAGTTCTTAGATGAGAGGATTTTAGTTTAAATGATGGAAGCAAGACAAGAATTTATGTTCATTCAGGAAAGGAATCTGCAATAGATCTTATTCTGGTTTCAAATAATATTTCCCGCCTATGTGATTGGAAAGTGTATCAGGATGGGACCATGTCAGATATGTGATATGTCATATGACATATCATGTGAGATAAACATTAATGCAACTATGACTGATATTGACAGAAATGTAAAATGGGTATTTGTAAAGGCTAACTGGGGAAAGTTCAAGGAAGAGAGTGATGTAAATCAAAGATTAATGGTGACATGAACAAAGATGTTTAGGATAAACAAATTAAAAATGGTATCAGTGCAGCTACACTTTAGTCCGTACCTAAGCGTAAAGGGAAAATAAGAAGGAAGGCAGTGTCATGATGGGATGACAAATGTAAAGAAGCAGTAAAAAACAGAAATAAGGCATTTAAGTTATTGAAAAGAAACCTAATAATTTTTAAAATAAGGTAAGCTTAACCTGTTCACTCAGTCCCCTAGTGGTTGGGACGCGGGGTCCCAAACTAATTAACATATGAAAGGCGTACTTTATACAGCGAAAGTAGGCAGGGTTAGTAGGAGACGACGGCAAGACAACAAGTGCCGTCACATCAACAACAAAGTGACTGTAAACATATGTGTACTTATTTCCCAGTAAAGGTTTCAACAAGCCTGCTCACCAAAAGCAAATAAAGTTGCACGTTGTTTTCTACCGCCGTGAAATACAAACATTCTTCGATCAAACCCCGACTAAAATATTGACCAAAACCACAAGCTTGGCCTCATTTTAAAGCTGAAGATGTGCCCAGCAATAATCTGTGGTTCAATGTTATCCATCATGTCCAGCTAATCGAACATTTTGTCTTTTTTCCCCTCTGTGCTACTGCTAATTTAAAGGTCCGTCAGACTGCACATCTACTACGCGCAGGCAGCGTCTCCTGTCAATCAAAGTTACGTTGAAAACAAAATTTCCATCCAATAGTAGAGGCCCTGAAGTTTCCTCTGACATACAATTTTTTCACCCCAAATAAGGGCTGTGTAACAGGAGCAGAGCTGCGACACACAGAGTGACGCATCCAATCGGCCCGGATGTCCCTTTAACTCGGTGTTTAATCGCTTTTTAATGTCGTTTTGTGTTACTGTCGTGGAGAAGTTTGACACTTTTTTACACCAACATGGCGAATATGGTGTTTACACCGACGGAGGTACTGCAAATGTTGTACAGTAAGGAGGAAAAGGAGGGCGACTTTGACGACTCCGCCTGCAGCCAGCTGGTCCCTTTGTTGGCTCACCTCTCTGTGTCAACAAGTCAACAATGGACTTTCGACTAAAAGTGTATTTTTACTGCCCCAAGTTTTAATGTAATTATGAAATTAATAATATAAGACAATACATGAAATTTCATAAATTCATATTTCGAAGGTCTTTGTTAATTTAAGCCATCACTGATAGTTGTGGGTTATTTGCGGCGTTATAAAGCTTCAAAATAACACCACAAAACAGGCAGAAATAGGTCAAATTCGTGTTTGGATAGGTTTTGGACGCCATATATTCAGCCCTATAAATGCAATTTTCAAATGAAATTTTACTTTTGTAACTGGTGTTCCTAAAAGCAGTCATGTCTGTGAAAAAATTATCTGTTAAAAAAATGTATATATTATGAAAATCTTACGAAAACCTTTGACAGTAAATTTGAAGTTACTTCCAGGTAAGGCAAAAAAGTATGGACCTAGTAAATGGTTTTATAGTAAATATCAGAAAGTAAATATCAGGGAAGAGCGAGTACACCGCTATCTGTTTTTTAAGCCTGAAATTGATATAGGTTGATCAGAAGTTGCTATATTGTAAGCCTCAATATATTTTTATTTACAGCTTGATCTCTATTACACCAAGGTAAGAAAAGTGAGCCGACTGGAAAAAAAAACACAACAAAAACCGGAGCTGCTTAAGAAACAGTGAGAATGAGAAATGCGATGCGGGCTGCATATGCAGCCCTGTCTTGTCACACAAGCACAACTTTTGTTACAAATCAAGTTTTTACACCATAAACCCCTAAAGTGGGGCAGAATTGAAATGTTTGGGTTATAAAAAGCTATTTTAAAATTATGATGTAGTAGTGTGGATATAGCCTAACTTTTTATCACTTTTAGGTTAAATGATGATCTTATTGGGGGACTCCATCAGGTAGTTGTAAATATTGATGTATGTCACCTCTGATGACGATGAGAAAGAGAAGAGAGTTTTTCATTGTACCCTTTTTACTCAACTACAGCTAGTGTGTTAAAATAATCATCTGACATGTAGAAATAATGTTTTAAGCTAACTCCTGGACAGCGTTTTTTAGATTGTGCTGCTGATTGTTCTTCCCTCCGGACAGTTGCAGTATGGCGCATTGAGCTCTGTCTCTATCACAGGATGCCCTGAGGAGAATTTTCCTTCAGCCCAAGCACGGATATTGACTCATATTACTCATCATCATTACTCATCATTTGTACTCATCAAAATTGCTATACCTGTACTGGATACTCGTTTCAGCCGAGTATCTGACTCAACTTTCCTAAATATAAAGAATATGTACCAGTGTATACAGATGGATCTAATCATCCAGAAACTGATAGTACTGTATCTGCAATCTCAGCTCCCGGCCAGAGTTGTGGTAAACAGAAGGACATCAGATTACTTAAGTGTATATCCAGCTGAGTTATATGCATCTGGATGGCCCTAGAATGGATTTTGCAAACTAAAATTAAAATAGCCCTGACGCGGCTCAGCAGCATCTTTGTCAGTCTAAAAATAGGTACATCCCACAATCATCAGGGTCTGGTGTTCAAAGTCATGGAGATAAACTCAAAAGTTGTTAGAGAAGGCACTGAGGTTACATTCATTTGGGTCCCTGCACACATGGGCATTTTCAGAAATGAAAGAGTGGGTAAACTGGCTAAGCAAACTGTTGAAAATGAAACAATAGACATCACAATAAAACTTTCCAAATCAGCGGGAAAGAATATTATACGGAATAAAATCAATGTTGACTGGCAGCAATACTGGGATCAGGAAACAAAGGGAAGACATCTTCATACAATACAAAATAGAGTAGATATTGACAGATACAGAGGAGGAAATAGAAGATTAGTGGTAACAATGAGTAGAATCAGAATAGGACACAGTAAAATAAACAGGACACTTTATATCATTGGAAAACATCCAACTGGTGTGTGTGTGATGTGTCAACAAGCTGAAACAATAGAACATATTATTAATTGTAGAAGATATGTCCAGGAAAGACAGAACATGATGACAGGCCATGTGGGTTAAGAGCTTCCTGTCAGCCTGCAAAACAACCTTGTTTGGGTTGCTTGCGGAAGGCTTCTTTCGGCTATCTGAAAACGTCTTCAGTCTCTTCTTTGTCATCTTATCATGGAACTGGGTCTTTGGGCCTTGGTCTTTAAGCCGATCCTGGTTGAATGCCTGATATGCTTCTGTACCAATCTTGTGAGCAGGGGGAAAGGTACCTGTTGAAATGCTGACAAACTCACTTTCTCTCGGGTCAAAAGGGTTCATCCAGTCATCTTCAAGAAGCCTCACAATGGACTGTATATCTGCTTCATCTCTGGTTATTCTAGCCATCTGCAGGTCTGGGTGGCTGTGGCGAGACATTCCACATCCCACCATCAATCTGAGCTGCTTGAGGAACATGCTGCGGTACTCCAAAGTCAGCTAGTACCTCTCCACAGCAGCCCTTTTCAAGCCCTTTATGTATCCTGCTGTCTGGGTATCTCGATTGACTGTTTCCTCAATTGTTTGATCCACAGGGATTCGGCCAAATGGATTCTGGCTCCCAAGCTGAACACTGAAGCCACCCTGCATGAACTGATGGTGCACCTCTGAGTGATCAATGGGAAGACATGAAATTGTGGCAAAGTAGTATGGCAGAAAGCATGCATAATTCAGCTTGTCATAAGCAAAGCACCATGAGATCATAGTATGGATTGATGCAAGCTGGAGCATCCAATTCCTCTCTCTTGCTGTACAAAACAAGCCCAGCATGATCACAGCCATGTCAAGGTAAGACATCCAGAAAGCTGACAGTTGAGAGCCAAGGCACTCTTGGAACATCTGGAGGAGCCGAGAGCAAGATACATCATTCAGGAGCGTTGTCAAGTAGGCCTGGGGCACTTCGTCATGGAAAATGGAGATGCTCTTGAGGGCTTCATCCAGGTGGTTAACCTCTGCTCTACGGTTTACTTGGATCCTAGGCAGAAATCCCTTCCAAGCAAACCTCATACACAATCTTATGTAGCCTGACAGCACGGTTGTATTTGCGGCCTTCCATCACAGCAGTGATGTATCCTTCTACAGTCACTCCGCACTCCACACAAACGTAACGAAGGCCACCATCCTGAAACGTCTTCCCCATGATTGATAGGAAGTTGCACATGATATGGAATGTCCCTATTCTTAGTATTATGTTCTGGAACTTCTAATGCTTACAAATTATTTCTGCCAGTCCAACTACTAAGGGTTCGATCTTCTGGGTTTGACATCCGAGTGAGCAGCCAGATCAGGTTCTTAACCCTGGCATTCTTGACTTGTTTGTCTGCATCCACATTTAGGCTAAGTGGCTGAGGGCCCCACTCTCTTACCAGCATTGTACATGGGGAGTGATGATTGTGTTGGGGAGATGCTCCTTTTCTTGGACTTTTCAATCGTTGTCTTTTCCACTTGTGGCATTGGCCCAATGATTCTGGGCTGCACAGCAATGCTGTTAACTCGATGTGATCTGCCCTCACCACTGGTTGTCTCCTCTAAGCGGGCTATGTTTTCCCCGGCTAGAGTAGTGAAGACTTCCTGGTAGATGTTGCTTGGCAGTGCCACTCCCATCTGGGATCGCTCAAGCTTTTGAAGGCACCATGCATTGTCAATTTCCTCTACCTGTGCGTATGAAACACCAGTCTAATCAGGATACAAATTAGTTCTGTGTTTCCAAACAGAATCTTGACTGAAAATGGCAGTATGATGTGCTTTGGTGGTTTAGTCTTGCCACCAGTGACTGCAAACACAAGATCACTGCCACAGGAGTTGGTGAGCTGTTCAACTCTTTCAGGTGGTTGGGGACACGCAGGCTTCCCTGTAAGCAAGGTTCGCAGAAAGATTGTGATGGACTGTGGTATGATGTGTCCTTATCCTGTTCCACATCAGGTGGCCATAGTTGGCTGGTCTCATTCTTTTTTATGTCATTTCTCAGAAGTAAAGCAGCTTTGGCAACCAATTCCACTGACTCAGCTCTCATAGCATCCAACTCAGTCTGGAGAGCATATGTTCTCTTCACAAGTTCTCTCTTACAAAGATTGCCAGTGTACACTAGAAGTTTTCCATTGTCATCAGGACAGATATGTATAGATTCTGCCAGTTCCTCCTCTAGATTGCAAAGAAGATTCTTCATGGAAGATCTGGTGACTTTGCCGGTGCCATGAGATAACATTAATTCTTCAAATCGCTTCCTGACAGTTGCCATGGGAGCTATATCATGACTGGGGAGAAGATGTGTGCTGATATACAAGAGAAGTTCCTGAAGAGCCTGTTTTTCTGCAGTTTTGCACAGATCAGCAGCATCTTGTTCAGCATCAGCCAGTCCACTGCTTGTAGCTGACTCCCCATGTGTGTATGCATGATAGCATGATCTATCTGCTATAACAAACTCCATGCTGGTGATCGCCAACAGTCTCTCATCAAGCTTCTTGATAGCTGAATCTCATATCTTGCTGTCTGCAAGCAGCTCACCGCACTTTATCAGGTTCTCATGGGTCTTCTGACCTTTGATGTACTTGCTGGCTCTGTCACAGAATACACATTTCTCCTCAAGAACCCTTGAGCTGGTTGGTGTAGCTCGTGCTGCTCTGGCTGAACTCCCTTCAGCTTGCACCTTTGGGACCTGAGCATCTAACAGTTTCTTCATGGTGAAGACCCTCCTGCATTTTCTGTGATACAACACAGGGGATGTAACCCTCAGCTCCCCAGACTGCAGCCCTCCTACCCCATGAATACACTTCGATATCCTGTCCATGAATATCACAAACAGGACTGGTGACAAAGCACAGCCCCAGCAACCCCCACCTGAAACAATTTTGACTTATTGCCAAGAACCCAGACACAGCTCTCGCTTTGGGAATACAGAGATTGGATGGCCCTCAGCAGAGATCCCCTCGCCCCATACTCCCGTAGCACCTCCCACAACATATCCCGGGGAACCCAGTCGTACGCCTTCTCCAAGTCCACAAAACACATGTAGACTGGATAGGCATACTCCCAGGCCCCCTCCAGGATATGTGCGAAAGTAAAGATCTGGTCTGTTGTTCCACGACCAGGACGGAACCCGCATTGCTCCTCTTCAATCTGAGGTTCCTCAATCGGCCGGACCCTTCTTTCCAGCCACATGGATTAGACTAGACGGTAATTGGCACACATTCTCTTGTCCCCCTTTTTAAACAAGTGAACCACCACCCCAGTGTGCCACTCCTTTGGTACTGTTCCAGACTTCCACACAATATTGAAAAGGCGTGTCAACCACAACAGCCCCTCAACACCCAGAGCCTTCAACATTTCCGGACAGATCTCATCAATCCCCAGGGCTTTGCCACTGTGGAGTTGTTCAACTACCTCAGTGACCTCCTCCCGTGAGATCGACGCTGATCCTCCATCATCCACCCCAGAGGACGTGCAAGTTGGATTCCGGAGTTCCTCAAAGTGCTCTTTCCACCTTCTGACTATCTCCTAAGTCGAGGTCAACAGTGACCCATCCTTGTCAAAAATGGCTTGGATATTCCCCTGCTTTCCCCTCCTGAGATGCCGCACGGTTTTCCAGAAACACCTTGGTGCCTTCCGGAAGTCCTTCTCCATGCGTTCTCCAAATTCCTCCCACACCCGCTGCTTTTCCTCCCTCACCACTGAGGCTGCAGCTCTTTGGATCTGTCGGTACCTTGCAACCGCCTCAGAAGTCCCCCGGGCTAACATATCCCGGAAGGCCTCCTTCTTCAGTCGGACGGCTTCACTGACCACCAGTGTCCACCACGGTGTCCGAGGGTTACCGCCCCTTGAGGCACCCAAAACCTTGGGGCCACATCTCCCCACAGCAGCTTTGGTAATAGAAGTTTTGAACATCGACCACTCAAGTTCAATGTCCCCAACTCCCACAGGGATGCTAGAGAAGCTCTGCTTGAGGTGGGAATTGAAGGTCTGTTGGACAAAGGCCTCCTCGAGACGTTTCCAGTTCACCCGCACTACACGTTTGGGCTTACCCCGCCACCTAACACAACTCATCACCAGGTGGTGATCAGTTGACAGCTCCGCCCCTCTCTTCATCCGAGTGTGCAACACATGTGGCCTCAGAGCAAATGACATAATTACAAAATGAATTATTGACCTTCGGCCTGGTACCAAGCATCCTTATGTTTGAACATGGTGTTTGTTATGGAGAGTCCATGGCTAGCACAGAAGTCCAACAACAAAACTGCTTGGGTTCAGATCAGGAAGGCCATTCCTTCCAATCACACCCCTCCAGGTATCTCCATCATTGCTCACTTGCACGTTGAAGTCCCCCAATAGGACTATGGAGTCCCCTACTGGAGCCCCATACAGGACCGATTCAGGGTCTCCAAGAAGGCCAAATATGCCAAACTGCTGTTTGGTGCATACGCACAAACAGTCAGAGTTTCCCCCCCACAACCCTGAGGCATAGGGAGGCGACCCTCTCGTCCACCAGGGAAAACTCCAACATAGTGGCACGCAGCCTGGGGCTTGTGAGTATTTGTCTGGCCCCCAACCTGGGAGACCCTACCAGGGGCATTTGGCCCCAGACAACACAGCCCCAGGTTCACAGGGGTACACAAACCTCACCACTACAATAAGATGATGGTTCTCCGGGGAGGACCTGTATAATGTGATCCACAAAAGTCCTCTGCTACTTCCTGCTAACAGCAGTATTAAAGCCGATTTTTTCGCCCTTGCTCGCTCCTGCACCTGGAGGAATTGGCACCAACTAGTGGTGCAAACAAATATTATCTGCAGGGCCTCTCTGTAACAGCAAAGGTGATCTAAATCATCAGTAGTGGCACACAAATTATGAATGTGCAACACTGGAGAATGGACACTATTGGTGTATGGCATTTTTATGTTCAAAATAGTAAATGCATGATAAATATTTTTAAGCTACTCATCTGCAAATGTTACCATACCAATTAATAACCTGGACATATATAGGAATAATAAAATAGCAACAAGAATTTGCCCTCCCTTTCGATTGTGATTTGTGGTCTGGCTCATGGACTAATCACCCAATGAATTATAAACAGTTGGAGCTGCTTTCCTGTTAGGTATTGGAAACGATGATCCGTGCGGTCACGGCTTATTGTTCTAGTTTTTTTGTTGTGCATAAGTATCAGCTAAACATTTTGCTGAGGGTACACCTCCATGTCTGTCAGGTGGGTGCTGGTTACCAGGCCAGCCGGGTCATTGGACTTTGTGTTTAAATAACCCACCGCTGCTTTTGAATGAAGACTAGGGCTGACTCAGCCGGTTTATGTTTAGGTAGGCTAGGTAAACTCCTATCACAATTTTCTGAGTTTATATCAGAGTTAGTACAGATAAAATCATGATATTGGGTGATTTCAATATACATGTAGCTGTAGAAAGTGACAGCCTTAGTTCTGGGTTGCTTTCTTTACTAGACTCAATTAGCTTTTCCCAGAGACAGTAATATGTACACCTTCTCGTCAAACTTGACAGGTCCTTTGATCTTAGTTGAACTTTTGACCCCTCCCCTCTCGACCAATGACAGCGTTTCCCGCTCGTAACCACTCCCCTGATGTTTCCACGCCCCTGGCAATGAGGTCACAACCAATCAGATCATTCGAGGTCGGGGACAAGCAGAATGGCAGCAAATTCATTTCCAGGTTGACGGGGTAAGAGGGAGGACGTGTTTTGCTAGAGTGAAAGGAGCAGATTAAGTATGTATTTAAAAAAAAAGGATGATATTCACAGAGTGTTTCTCTCTCTACAAAGAGGGAGTACAAAACAGTGGTTTTAAATTATTGTTTTAAATCATGTGAAAGTTGTGTTTTCTCCCTGCGAAGGGGTTACTTACTAGGGTCTTTTGTAATTTCCGTCCGTTGTTCAAACCTCTGTTGTAATGTAATGAGAGGAGAGGATATTGACGGTGATATTCACAAGACACATGGTGTTTCTGTCTTGATGCAAACCTTACAAAGAACAAGTCCATCTTCTCATTCCAAGAAAGGACAAGACCCTGACTTTGATGTGTTTATTACACTGGGTGAAAAGTTTTGTTTATATATGAATGGGTTAAAAAACTATCAGGGTGAATCTGGAGGGACTCGTAAAAAACAGTGTGAATGAAAGGTTAAGGGACTCTGTCTTCACATTACAAGATAGACAGAGTGTGTTAAATAATCTGAAATTTGTGAGTTTCTCTTTAGGCAAAACTTTCAAAAACAAAAAAAGTAAGAATGAAAGGTTAAGGGACTCTGTCTTCACATTACAAGATAGAGTGTGTTAAATCATCTGAAATTTTGTGTTACTCTCTAGGCAAAAAGTGAGAATCAAAGGTTAAGGGACTCTGTCTTCACATTACAAGATAGACAAAGTGTGTTAAATAAGAGTCATTTTTAGACTAATCTGAAAGTTATGTTTCTCTCTTTATGCAAACCTTACAAAGAACTAGTCCATCTTCTCATTCCAAGAAAGGACAAGACCCTGACTCTGCTGTGTTTATTACATTTGGTAAAAAGTTTTGTTTATCTATGAAGGGTAAAAAAAACTATCAGGGTGTGTCTGGAGGGACAAAATCTCGGACTCTGCGTTTACCAGAAAAAACACTCAATTGACCGTCAATCACAGATGAGTTACACCGACGTGACAGGGAGGGGTTTAAAAAAACCAAGAAGCACACAGAGGGCCACAGCGAGCACAGCCTGTGTATTGACAAAACGATCGATTGATAAGTTGTGATCAGTTGACCACTCGGAGCAACGGAAAAAAGAAATGAACAACGGTAAGTCATTTTAAGATAACGCAGTTAATTGATTGTTTCTGAAAAGTTTTTTTTTTTGTGATGTGTATATTTTCTTAAAAGACTTGTTTTTACAGACGGTCTTTTAGAGGGTGAGTTGGAGTGTCTGACTTTTGATGATTTTCCTGATGGTAAGTGTTGCGTCTTTATTGAGATTATATTCATATTATTATTTTTATTTTTTACTGTATTTTTTCCCGGTAGTTTGTACGCAAGATCTGGACGAAATTGAGAGAGTTTTCATAGAAAGTTCTCCTGCACCAGCAACCGCTACAGCCGTGACCGGGCCCATACCAGAGACAGTTCCAGCAGCCGGAGGCTCCCGGAAAGCCATGGCTGAAGAGCCGCGACCGTACGGGGATAAACAGCTATTCCAGGACCCGGAGGTCTCAAGACGGGAGGAAGCTTGAGGAGAATCTAGGAAAAGATCCAAGGAGTCTTTGAGCAGCTCTTCTTCTAAATCTTCTTCCTTTGCCGCTAGCAGAAGAGATTGTAAGTTAATTTTTTCACATCAGCCTGTACTTCAAACTGTGTACCTGCATGAACAGAGCTTCAATTGTGTATAGCTCGGTGGGAAATAATTTTATTTATTTAATTTTTTCTGACTATAGGAAGGAGAAGAGGAGGAATTCGCGCTACAGAAGAAACAGGTCCCCATCATACAGAAGAAGAATTAGATCGCCATCCTACGCGCGGTCACCAAACTGCAGGAGGATTCCATGCAGACACCTCAATAGATTCCTTGACAGGTTGTATGCACTGGCGTATGAGGTTTGAGTTAAAAAAGGTGTGACATGGAGCAAAAAGGGAATGAAGGTTGTCGGAGTTTTTCAGATGACCCTTTTCTGGCGATAAACCTAGCTATAGATGAGTTGAATCATCCTGAAGCTGTAACGAATGCTGTAAATGAACTACGTTCTGTAATTAAACGATTTAACTATAGAAAATGATTCTGTGACCGAGCCCCCCGTCTCTCCTCATTTCTCTCGGCTTGATTCACCTTCTCCACCGGTTGTTTCACACACAGAATGTTTGAATGCCATAGACAGGGCCGTACACCTGTTAGAGATTCAGGAGGGGGGAAACGCAGGTGTAGTTTCAGGGGCTGAGGAGAGGGAGAGGGAGGGGGAGGGGGACAGAGGGGTAGAGCTAGAGGAGGAGGGGGGCCGAGGGGCAGAGCTTGTGGAGGATGAGAGGGAGGGGGGCAAAGGGGGAGACGGGGTTGTGATTAGAAATAGATTCAATAATATAGAAATTAGGCGAATTTTAAATTTCCCGACTCTGACGGGCGTAGCCGATTATGGAGAATTTTACGGCTCTGTGATGGGAGCCACTCATGACCTGTTTGAAAGAGCATTCTCGCATGCACAGCCTCGTGACGTTGTACAGATGGAGCTGAGAGGGGACAGACTGATTAAGAGCGTGTCCTCTATAGTCAGAGCTGAGAGCGCTGACGGGGGTCTCTCCACCTTTCCGAATCTCCTGGACGAACTGGTTCAGTCCAACATGTCTGTCATGACGGACACCGGTCTTGAATTAGTGGTGCAGTTGACTCGCAACCCTCGCAGCGGAAGGAAAAGAAGCATAGATAAAATGTTGGATGAGGAGGTTTTGAAAAAGAGGAGATTTTTGTACGTGGTGGAAAATCTCCGCAACAAAATGTGCTTTGCTATTAATTTGGTACACCTGCTGCATCCCCATCTCTGTGATACAGAGGCTGAGAGAAAGGCCAGAGAGTTTCAGACGGCTGTAGGTTTTGATGATCAGACGGAGGTGACGTTTGATGATGTTTCAAAGTTTGAGAGGGTCTTGGATGGTAAAATTGTAGTATTTTATTGAAACAAAGGCACACGAGCCCTCCAAATTCCTTACGCCTAACCCTAGAAAAGACAAAACTGTGTTTATGTTTTTACACTAGAATCACTATTACGGCATAAAAAATGTACAATCTTTTCTAGGAGCCTGTCACGTGTGTGAGTACTGTTACACGGGGTATGACAGAGTTTGCAGCCACCGCTGTTCAGGGCGGTGCTCCGTGTGTTTGGACAGCTCATGTTGTAAAGTCAGGTTCGAGCCCGTCCTTCGTGTAGATAGTAAGCAGACCGACACGTTCTGTTACAGTCTGAGTAAGCACAAGGAGCCTATTGAGAGAGTTGGGTTTGGGTCATACGCCAGTCAATGTGAGATGTACAAACAGTGTGAAAAATGTCACAGACTGTGGTACGTCGCAATGAACAGCAAGAGCAAACCTCACGTGTGTCAAAAATTCAAATGCAACATATTCGGGGAGGTCACCGAGGAGGAGGAGTCAGGGAGCGAGAAGCATCTCTGTTACATGCAGCCTTTACAGGCAGACACGGATCATAACCAGAAAATAGTCTTTTATGATTTTGAAACCTTCACGAACGACCAGGGCATGCACGTGCCGTATCTGGTGTGCACAAACACCTTAGACGACAGCTACTTGGTCCTCAACGCCATGATAGAGCTGGGCATAAAGCCGTCCTTGGTCATGCAGGGTAGCAAAGTGATTTGTTTTTCAGAAAGCGATTACGGTCATAAATACATAGATTCCCTGAGTTTTCTGACCATGTCTCTCTCCGCCATGCCCAAAGCTTTAGGTTTTGCTGATAAAACCAAAGGCTTTTTTCCTCACGGTTTTAGCTCTGAGCAGCGTTTAAAGTACGAAGGCCCTTAAACTCGAGCTGAGGATTACTGCAGATCGACCATAGCCTCGGCCTGCATGAAAGTATTTCTCACAAATTTTCTCAAGCCCAAAACCTTAGCCATTCCTCCACCCGATCATTACAAACGTCGGTTTAAATCTTATTTGCACAACAGCATACAGTGGTTAGAATGGGTTTCTAACACCCGCGGCATCTTCATACAGCACGCTCTGAACGCTGGTGAAAAACAGCTGGGAAAGTACTTTGTAGACGGTTACGCAGAAGCGGGAGGCGTTAAGTACATATGGGAATATTTGGGATGTTTTTACCACGGATGCCCGGTGTGCTTTCCACCTCAAGAACACTCTCCTCTCACAGGGACCACATTTGAGGAGCTCCACTCTAGCACAGTGAGGAGACTAGAGAGGTTGCGTTCGAAGTACGGCGTCACACCTGTCGTCATGACGGAGCACAGGTGGGCGGAGATGAAAAAAACACACAAGGGGGTGAAAGATTTTCTTAGACGTTACAACGCTCCTCAGCCTCTGTCAACCTGCGAGGCTTTGTACGGAGGCAGGACGTGTGCCATGAAGCTAAGACAAACGGTTGATCCGTTATGTAGACGTGACCTCCCTGTATCCCTATGTAAATTGCAGTTTCCCTTATCCTCTGGGTCGCCCTGAAATAATTCTTAAAGATTTTGAACACCCCAGCAGCTACTTTGGGCTAATCAAAGCCGTAGTGTATCCGCCCAGAGGTTTGCTATTCCCCGTTCTACCGTACAGAACTCTTTCTGGTAAACTGGTGTTCACTCTGTGCCGCGCCTGCGCAGAGATTAATTTTCAGCAGGGGGCGTGCACTCACAGTAACGAGGCCAGGGCTTTAAAGGGGGTCTGGGTCACGCCAGAGTTTAACAAGGCTTTGAAGATGGGCTATCGTTTGGCCAAGATCACAGAAGTGTGGCATTTCGATCGCAGGGACAACACCGTCTTTCTAAAGTACATGCAGACGTTTTTGAAAGGTAAACAGGAGGCTTCGGGTTACCCGCCCGAGGTCGTAGATGTCGCAGAGAAAGATACGTCAGGGACTATCAGACGCATCGGGGTATTTTGCTGGACGCCTCCCAAATTAAACCAAATCCGGCTAAAAGACAAATTTCTAAATTGTGTCTCAACAGCTTCTGGGGAAAGTTTGCTCAGAGAAATAACCTCTGTCAGACGTCCCTCCTCACAGAACCCGAAGAGTTTTTCTCTTTTATGTTTTCAGAAAAGCACAAAGTCAAATACTTTAACTTCATCAACGACAGAGTGGCTCTGATCCAGTGGGTGCATGGAGATCGCTACATCGCCCCTCCCAACAAGGTAGACAATGTGTTTGTAGCCGCTTTCACCACAGCCTATGGCAGATTAAAATTGTACGGTTACTTGGAACAGATGCAGGACAGAGTTCTTTACTTTGACACAGACAGCCTCATTTACACCACTAGAAAGGGCCAAAACACACTGCCTCTGGGCAACTACCTGGGAGAATTGACCGACAAATTAGACGGGGACAGCATACAAGAATTTGCCACAGCCGGTCCTAAAAGCTACGCTTATCAAACCAGGAACAAGAAAAAAGCAGTGCTCAAAGTCAAAGGTATTATGCAGACGCATGACAGCTGTCAAAGAGTCAACTTTGACAGCGTGAAACGACTGGTGGAGTGCTATGTGAGACAGCGTGGTGAGAGTGGGGAGGAGGGGGAGCACGAGGGGAGGGGTTCATTCAAACCCCTCAGCAGAACATTGGATCAGGGAACAGGGATAAAAGGGGATTTCTCTTAAAAAATTCTTCATTTCAGAAAAAGTTTCGCGTTGTGTTTGACAAGAGACGGTTGCTGCCTACCGGTCGTACCTTGCCTTTTGGTTTTTAAAAAAATGTCACACCTTGTTGAAGAAATTGATTTTGATCCTAGATTGGTCCTGCCCTTTTCATGCCAGATTGTGGGACCCAGCGGTTGTGGAAAAACTTTTTGTAAAAAATTTATTGGAAAATTGTCAACATGTGATGAACCGTGTACCTGAGAATATTGAATGGATTTATACATCTTATCAAAGCATGTATGAAGAACTGCAGAAGAAAAATAAAAATATTAACTTTGTTGAAGGACTGCCGGATTCTTTTGAAGATGCTCAATTATTTCCCCCTCGACAAATCCATCTCATTATATTAGACGATGTGTTATTACAAGTGGCGGATCATCTGGAAGTGGTAAGAATTTTCACGCAATACAGACACCATAAAAATATGAGCGTGATGCTGCTGACCCAAAATGTATTTTACAAAGGTAAATTGTACTCGAGATCAATTTACTCGAGATTCTTTCGGTTATTTATTGGTGGACCTCACATCTGTCCAGAAAGATTCAGACTCAGGTCGGGAATACTATCTCGCCAGTGGCCGGTGGTTTACGTGCCTAAAACAAAGTGAAATCATTTACATATTTGGAGGAAAAAAAAAAACAAAAACAGTATGTCGGCGCGTATAAAAAGGAACACTCCTCTACTGATGGCCTTGAGTCGAGGCACGCCGCTGAAATGTAAAGACATTCTCCAGCACTGTTCCACAGACTTTCTTCAGTGTCTCAGCGAGCTCTGTTTAAACGTGCTGAAAGGAAACGTGCCGTTGAATGCTTGTCAATATAAAAAACACGAAAGCCGGAAGAAAATTATCAGGCTGCTGGCAGACAAAAAAACTTTTTTGAAGAGAAAACGAGGGGTTTTGATGAAACAGACTGGAGGTTTTCTTTTGCCTCTGCTCTCTGCCATGGTACCCATGTTCGGTCAGCTTCTCGGCGGTCTGATTCACAAAAACTAAATTATGAGTCAGAAAACTAGCCAGAAGACGTTTCTGCTGAACCCTCAACAGCCGAGCCGACTGACGCAGACGTCAGGCCCCACGGTTGTCCTGGGTACGGAAACTCTGGCTCAAACGATGAGACGTGAGGCCGAAAGTGATTTGGATGAAAAAATTAGGGCTGTATTAAACGAGGCGGGACTAACCCCTTACGAGAAAATTAAAAAATACAATGCCCTGTTGCAAAGATATCTCACCCTCGTCAAACAAGATGACAGAGAGGGGGCGGTGGAAGAGACAACCTATAGCCGATGCAGAAGAAGAAGAGGCGGAACCGTTGCCACAGCAACAAAAACAACAACAACAACAACAACAGGACGACGCGGTCTCTGAAGTACTGCAAAACCTCGCTCCTCGCGATTGTAAAAATGCTTCCTATATCATGAAGAAATTGAGCAAGAGTAATGGTGGGTGGACTCCAAACGGTGAATTTGTGTATAAGGGAAAGACCGTGAGAAGTTCTCATATAATGGACCTGTTTAAACATTTGTCCTCATCTTATAATAAAAAAATCCACAGACCGGTGCCAAAGGGTTGGATGTTTTTTTTAAATACTCTAACGGAGGTCAACATTCCCCTATCCTCTGTGAATAACCCTCAAGCTCACAAACAATACAGCAGACTCAGAATGGGGGTGATGTTAAAATGTCTTTAGGGTAGTATATGAAATCAGGAGGGAATCCAAAAGAGTCGAAAAAAGTCCCCGTTCCGTCTTCTTCCAGTGTAAGGGCCAACCAGTGTTCTCCGGGCTTGTGTCCCGGATGTGTGTTCACAATCATGTAGGCGGGGAGTGTGAAAGATGACGTCAGTAAAGGCAACTGATCCGAGGCCCAGACCCCGCAGAAAACATTTTCCAGTAAACGATGCATGAGAATTTCCAGCTGAAGGTTATTCATTTTTTGCATCGGTTTGACTTTTAGTAGTAATCCACCAACACTTGTCGCTTGGAGTTGATTTCCAAAATAGATTCGTAGCAAGCGATCAGGGTGGTGGTATGATGTAACGGCACCCTGAATCTCATTTCCAGCCTTAAATTTCCGTTGGAAACAGGGGATAAGGTGTCGGCGTCTTCGGCGGCGTTGAGGTTAAAGACAAACAGAGAGTAGCCCTGCTCAAATTCTACCCTGTTGATGCTTAGAGGTCAATCTTTCAAATGTCTCCCTGTGGCGGTAAACATGTTGTAAAACTCTCTGATGGACACGCCTCGGTTAAATTGAGGTTGAAAAGTTTTGCCCGGAATTTGTCTGCCGTCACGACACAGCGCCATGTATGTGTTCTACTCGTAAAAGCTTCGTGGTGCACCATAGCCAAAACAACGTATTTGGGCATGGTCCCCAGAAATAGATTCTCTTGGTTACATATTCCAGAATTCTCCGGGATGGAATAAGTTTTCAAGTTCACCCGGGCCAAAGGATAGAGAGCGTTTCCCTTTGCTAAGGCCGCAGCGTGTCCTAAACGCACCACGGGGGCCACGGTGGTGCTCTCCGGAGCGCGAGTTCCTCCCTTTAGGACGATTTCTTTCGATTGATTTCTTCTTGAGGCCTCCTTTGCGTTTTTTTACCCTCGTCCTTCCCGAAACAACACGCTCCCTGGGAGGTCTCTTCCTAGGTCTTCTAGCCAAAACAATGATACCTCCAGCGCCCTCTTGAGATCCGGGGATCTCCCACTCCCCGCCGCTGGATAATTTACCCACGACGCAGGTAAACACTTCGGAGGCTATGTTTTTAGCCGCTGTTTTGATGTGAGGTTAAGCCATCGCAAAGCCCTTTCTCACCAAAGGCGCTACAAAACGAAATAACTTGCTAAATACAGAGCCTATACCTCTCCCGTACATCACAGGGGACCTGTAAAAGCTGGGAAGTGCTCCCCCTACTTGATTTTCATAATAACTCACAAAATGGTGAGGGTCTGTTTTGAGACTCTGAATAATTTTTTTTTTATACACTGGAAAGCGTTTTGACGGGCCTGAAATGTAATTTCAACACAGTCTTGCCAAAGGTAAAATTGACAGGTAGGTTTTTATCCGATTTAATCTCTATGCGAATGTTTTCAATGTGGTTCTTGGCCACGGGCAGATAGTAAGCGGGGTTGAAATATTGTGTGATCACATCTCCGTACGTTCCCTGCACATTGACGATTCTCAAGATAGGCGCGTAAGCGTCACCCACCACCTGGTGTTGTACCACGTCTGTGTAACAGTAGAGGTGGTACATCCCTGCTTTTATATCCGCGGGATAAGGAGCCATCTTCGATTCAAACTTGATCCATTCTCCAGGCTGTACACCTAGGAGCCACCGGTCTAAAGGGCTGAATAAAGTGAACTTTTGTGTCTGTGTGGTACAACCCTTGGGCTGAATAAAGTGACATAATTTCTGTGTGGTTTACCTCTTTTCACAAACATTTTTAAATAATTTTGAACAAATTTGGAAAAGAAAATACCCCAACAAGTTAATTCACATGGACTAACAAAGTATTCCCCCATTAATAAAGGTCATGGAACATCACATATCAGAAGAATACTTGATTTTATTTTTATTTGTTTAGCATGTATTTTCAGAACAGTTAAAACATTTGTAACAGGTAATAATTGTAACATTGTATTTAGCTAATGCTGTTCAATCAATTATTTTTATACAGGTAAAGTCAACAGTAAGTGCCATGGAGGATTCTAAGCCTTCACTTCGCAGTCCAGGGACAGTGAGTGTCATGGAGTGTATCAGCCAGGTAACTTGCATGCACACTGTAGAAGCACAACATGTGAAAATGCTCTTCTCAAAATTGGCTGTCCTGAAATAGCTGAGTGCCAAAGGAAGGATAATTAAAAGATATTGCTTAGCCATGTCCGCTTACAAGTGTTACAAACAAGTGACGCATGTGTAACAGAATAAAACATTTTAAATGATCAGAATGACAATTGTTATGATAAATGATGGTAGTAATAATGATTAAACTGTCAGTTATAAAAGCAATAACACAAAAAAAAGAACAACTTACAACATTCCTTCATAAAATAATTTCAGGATTCCTTCATGGGACCAGGCCAACGCATTCAAATCGTAAGGACAAGTCATTCCCAGGCAGACAACAGGTATGGAGATTTTTCTCGTAACAGCCAATGCACTTGCATGGCTCTCACCTTTCGAGCCTGCCACAATGAAGGGTTGCATTTCAACACAATCTCTCTTGACAGAGTGCTTGAACAAGGAAATGCACTCTATGTAGGTGTTAAACGGCAGCTTTTGTTCAACAACAAATTCCAAAGTGACCATTTAACCTTAGAAGAGATGCCTAAGCAGGTATTCACCAAGCGTAACGTTTACACTGTAAACATGAACGCGTCAGATCTGATGGTAGGTGGCCTGAGAGTCAAAGAAGACAGTGGTCTGTTGTCCCTTGCCAAGAACCTGGAGTGCCTTTCACAAGACGTCCGCCATGCTGTGCTCATAGTAACTCCAGAGTGCTTTGCAGTTTTCCGAGAAAGATCTGGACGCCATGGATTGTTTGATTCTAACTCTTGATCAGAGACAGGTTTGCCACAGCCCAGAGGAACTGCCATTATGCTAACTTTCAGTGACCTGAGTGACATGGCCGAGCACTTGCATGAACTTTTCATAGAACATGGTCCAGACAGACCCCTGGGCAATCAGTGGATGAGCAGATGAGTGTGGATGCCAATGTCCCTAGGAGAAAAACGGATGTCAGACAACCAGAGAAATTGCACATCAATCAGGCAGTCAACATCACCCATCATGCTACAACAGCAATTCAAGATTTTTCCAAACTGAGCAAGGAAAGGCGAAGGAAAGCGATGAGCAAAGGAAGTGTACCACCTGGAGATGAAAGCACAGGAAGCAGTGAAATTCGGCTGAAAAAAATGCAGGCCAGTAAAACCAAATATGCCCAGGACTTTCATCATCAAAAACAAAAAAAAGAATACATCACCAGACGATGCAACACTGAACCAGCTTTCAAGAGCAGGCAGAAAATGTACCTGAGGGAGAGGTACAGTACCAATCTTCCATTTCAGAGGAAGCAGAAAATGTACCTGAGTACAAAGTATCACCACATCCCAAAATTCAGGCTGCATCATATACGGCGTTGCACTCAAAGCAAAAAAGATAGACTGGCTATAAATGTTGTTCTTCGTATTCGTCACAAGTCGCAGTGTGCACTGAGCATAAAGAGGAAATACAGAGAAGTCGCAAGCCGCCGCCCGGAAACTCCACTGTCTGTGGTTAACCCTTCGATGCAAGCTACTATCACTTCATTTCAGGAAAGGATTCGACATGGGCCCACACATGTTTGCGCAGTGTGCCACAGAGCTCTCTTTCCAGATCAGGTAAAGTATTGCAAGAGAGACAAATATGTCAAAAACCTTCACGTGGTGGCTGATTGCTTGACAGGTAAGTATATCCACAAATGCTCAGCTCCTTGCACTGTACCACAAGAGATGATGGAGGAGTGGATCTGCCACACCTGCGACAGCCACCTCACCAGAGGAGCGATGCCATCCATTGCGGTGGCCAATAACTTGGAGCTAGCACCCATTCCAGCGGAGCTAGAAAACCTAAATGTACTTGAAAGGCAGCTGATCGCAAAAATCTTACCATTTGCAAAAATCGTATCACTGCCGAAAGGACGACAATGGGCAGTACATGGTGCAGTTGTGTGTGTACCATCGGAAATGGAACGCTCTCCCGAGGCCCAGCCCCGAAGCCCAGCTACTGCAGGTCAAGTTGAAACGGAAGATTAAGTACAAGGGACATCAGAACTTCTACACTGTGAACATGAAGAATGTGCTAGCAGGACTAACGACTCTGGAAGAGAAGCATTTGGAATACCGCAATGTAACCATCAACGAAAACGTTACATTTGAAATTCTAGAGGATGATCAGCCAGTCGATTAAGAACAGGTCAACCCAGACGCTGTACAGCCTGACGAACAGCGGCCCAACAACGTGGACCAAGAGAAGGAGGATCTTAGACCAGGTCTGACTTTGGACACTTGCATGCAGCCTCTCGACATAGCACAGGAAGTTCTATCCTACAGAGATGGGATATTCAGCGTTGCTCCTGCCCAAGGGAACAAACTCGTCAGCTTCTTCAAGGTACCAAAACTTGAAGCAATGGCTTTTCCTGTCCAGTTCCCAACTGGACAAAACACATTGGACAAGGTAAGGGAAATAAAATTGTCCCCAAGTAAATATTTCAATGCGAGGCTCTTCTGTGTGGACACCCGGTTTGTGAAGGACCAAACTTACCTCTTCTTTGCGCAATTAGTGATGGAAACTCACATGGCGACCAACAGCATGTCGATCCAAGCACGGAAGGGAAAGAAAAAAACCAATGATGGGAGGAAAATTTCGAACCAGATGCTTCAGGATAAAGAAGACTTGGAAAAACTCATCCAAAACAGGGAAGTGACGCAGTTCATGCAGCCCCTTAGAAGAACTCCAGCGTACTGGGAGAAGACACTTAGAGATCTACACGCTATGGTCAGACAGTTGGGCAGGCCGACCTTTTTTGTCACCTTTTCTGCTGCTGAAATGAGATGGCCTGAAGTTATTGAGGTCATAAAAGCACAGCAAGGTGAAGAAGTGGACTTTTCAAAGCTCGACTGGAATGAAAAATGCGAGATTCTTCAAAGCAACCCTGTCATTGTCATGCGTATGTTTGAGAAGAGAGTGGATGCACTCATTACAGATCTGATCCTGTCGCCAGCGCAGCCCATTGGTCCGGTGGAGGATTACTTTTATCAGGTGGAGTTTCAAGCGAGAGGAAGTCCACATATTCATATGTTGGTTTGGATCAGAGATGCACCAGAGCTTGATCTCGAGGATGACGTTGAAATGGCCGGGGAGAAGACAAGAATCACCATCCTGCCTTGGGAGGGACTCCATAGTTGAAGATGACGAAGACAAAGATGATGACCAGAAAAAACAAGCGGATGTAAAAGGAATAGATGATGTCCAGAAAAAGAAATCCAGAGAAAAAACCAAATGCAAGTCCAACAAGAAATTTGTTGGAAAGAAACAAATGGAGGCTAAGGAAAAGTTAAAAGCGCTGAGAGACTTTCACATGGATCCAAATGAATCATTCCAGGATTTGTCCGACTTGCTGGAGAAATGTAAGATGACCCATGAAGAATACGAAGGATATGTCGATGACCTCACCTGCGGAATGATTGTCCTTAGGATCAGCTCAGCGTGACGACTACAGTTGCGTCATGTATATGATGTCATATGTATCAAAGCCAGAGCATGAGATGACCAAGTAACTCAACACGGTCATTCGCCATGTGAAGAAATCCAACGTCAACGAACGGGACGAAATGAAGCAGATCATGCAAGCTTTCGCTAAGCACAGGGAGGTCAGTCCTCAGGAAGCAGTGGCATCAGTATGCAGCCTGCTACTTAAAAAGTGCACCCGGTCAGTCATTTTCATACAAACTGACGAGGATGGTATGAAAATGCGTCTCCCAATGAGTAAATTGATGAACATGAATCCAGACGATGAGGACGTGTGGATGTCTGGATTTCCTGAGACGTACGCACACAGACCCGCAACGCGTGAATTTCAATTCATGTGTCTTGCTGAATTTGTGTCGCAGTACAGGGTTCTCTATGGCCTGCAAGCTCTAGGACCCAATGCCATTCCCCTCCAAAACGACAAAGGATTTATTCAGAAGAGAATGTCGGGGAAAGCTGCCATCATCTGATTTACTCTTTACTCGGAGGAGAATCAACCGGAAAAGTTTTACATAACTCAGCCCAGACTTCGTGAGGAGTATGTACCGAAGCCTCAACAAAACGCAAGCGTCCATTTTCTACACTGTGCGTGAATGGTGTATGAAATGTGTCTGGGGTCAAAATCCTGAACCCTTCTTTTATTTCATCTCTGGGGGAGCCGGATGTGGCAAATCCCACGTCATCAAGTGCAAGGCTACCGAGATTCTCTGCCAACTTCCCAGGTTGCGGACATGTCCCAGCCTGCAGTGGTTCTTACTGCATTTACAGGTACTGCAGCTTTCAACATTTCTGGAAAAACCTTGCATTTCATCTTGAAGCTGCCAAGAACTTTGAAGACACCATATCAAGGTCTTGGAAACGCTCTGGACAATCTCAGAGCAGTGCTGTCCAATGTGGAGATTTTGATCACAGACGAGATATTCATGGTTTTTAAGGAGCTGTTTGCCTACGTCCATTGGAGATTCCAGCAAATCAAAGGCAACAGGAAACCATTTGGAGGAATGTCTGTCCTTGCAGTTGGCGACTTTTACCAGATGCCACCTCTTGGTAGAGCCAAACCCCTCTGCGTCATTGAGGAGGATGTTCTTGATCTCTGGAGAGATTTCCAGATGGTTAACCTCACATAGATCATGCAACAAAAAGATGACCACGCTTTTGCCGAACTCTTGAACAGGATCAGAACGAAGAGGAAGACGGATTCTCTCAGTGTCGACAACAGAGCTCTGCTCAAACGGGCCATCGTTGAAGCCAAAGATTGTCTGGCCGATGCCCTGCATATCTTCGCGACGAACAAAGAAGTTGATGCTCACAATTCTGCAACTTTGACTGGGCTCAACTTAAAAGTTCAAGAAATTCCAGCAGAGGACTACAAAAAAGACCCCCGGACAGGACGAATGGTCATGACGCATATTTGCATCAAGGGCAAGAAGAGGGATTTGCCAGACAACATACAAGCTGCGTGTGAAGCACGGGTAATGGTGATTCGGAACCTGGATATCGAGGATGGGATTGTTAATGGAACTTTCAGTACAATCAGAAACATTGTCAGGAAATTTGAAAAAGGCGACAGTGACGCTGATAGAGCTTGAATTGGATAATCCAACATCAGGCAAGAAATTCTGCAAGAGGATTCAAGGACCAACAGACAACTTGGTGTACGTCGAAAGATTGGAGGAAAACACAAGCGTCAGAGGAGTGGTTCGACAGCAGTTCCCAATGAAACTGGCATTTGGTTGTACAGCTCACAAAGTGCAAGGCATGACTATGAAGCCTGCAGTGGTGTGTCTGAAGCGTGTATTTGAACCTGGAATGGCCTATGTCGCTCTTAGCCGTACAAACTCACTTGAGGGACTGAAGATCATTGAGTTTGAGGAGATTTATGCTGATCCAAATATAAGGACAGCAATGGACAATATGAATCACGCTTCAATCCAGATTACAAGACCACTGTTGCATTTTGTGAAAAAAGCAGACCACACTGGCTCCACGTTGGCAATCGTCCATCACAACGCGGAAGGACTTCCGTCGCATATATGTTTATATATATATGTATATATATATGTTTTACGATGTAAAATGTCATCATGAATTCAGGCTTGCCGACGTCTTATGCATTATGGAAACTCACTCGACTGGATCCTTCGTTCCCCCAAAGTTTCACTTGGACGGATACAACCTGTTTGCACGCAACAGACACGTCTCATACGCAAACAGACATGGCTAGACATGGCTACAAAAGAGGGCGGTGGAGTTGCAATTTATTACAAGAGCAATCTCTCAAGCAGAGTCCCGGCGATACTTTCAACATGTGCCGGATCTTGAATTTGCTGTTGTTAAAGTTGTGGCCCCCGTCAGAGCGTTGATAGCCACTGTGTACAGACCACCAAATCTCTGTCTTGAAACATTTCTTCCAAACATGCAAAGCCTCTTGAACTCCATGGAGATGATGGATTGCCAGCCTGTTATGGTTTGCGGAGACTTCAGTGAAGACCTGTTCTCCAAAGGAAAGAAAGCCATCCGTGAGTTGTTTCAGTCCAGAGGCTATAGCCAGCTTGTCTCCACTGCAACAACAGAAAAGCAGATACTGATTGATCACATTTATATCTCGCAACTGGATATTTTGTTCTTCTTTCCAAAGTCGTGGAATCGTGTCTGGGTGGCTATTTCACTTGGTTTCTTCCTTGATTTTAGTTGGATTTGGCAGCTGTTAGGCAGAAAATGATTCTCAGAAAGTATAGAGCGTAGACGTTTCATTGCAGGATGGAGTGTTGGTAGGTATGTTCATCTTTTCAGCAGATAGGACCCAGATTAGCGGTAGGTATTCTTGTTAAGCGTTTCAATTTCCTCTGCAACGTGGCTAATCTTGGAGCATGTTCTCCTTCTTTTGCAACCCTTTTTCCCTGTGTTGTGGTATGGCCTCCATCAGAGCCTGCTCCATTTGTATTGTGGTTTGTACTGTGTTCTCTCTCTGTTTCTCTTTATCTGTGTCTATGTCGTGTGCATGGATGTGTTTTTCTCAGTGTGTCTGTGTGTGTGTGTGTGTGTGTTTGTACACACTGCATTGTGTGCTAACACAGGGTACATGTGAAGCGTTAAGTGCTGTAGTGTAGTGCTTAGCGTTAGTGCATGTTGCTACTGTTGGTGCTACTGGTGCTCTGTGTGCTACTCTCTGCTTACATCCACTGCTGCTGGCTAGCCTTTCTAATGGAGGGTGATAAGAGGAGCTGACTATGTTAGTTTCAGTATATAGCCTCTCCACTACCAAGACTCCTGCAGTGCCTCCTCGCAGCCACATACGGAAACTGGGTACGTCACGGTCCTAGGCTGAACTGCAGGGGATCTCGGAGCAGCAGTGGGCCCCAGAGACGCAGCATAGAGGCCCACCACCGTGTGGACATGCCCTGGTGCTCGTCAACCACTGTCCCAGCTATGGCTAATAGCACCCTCCCAACCCCCAGGACACACTCCAGCTCCCTATCCCGGCCCACCTCACACACATGCATGACCAGTTATGTTGCATTTACCTAGATCCCACCTAACATCGAAGACAAAGCAGACACAGAGATAAGTGATAACAATGTTTGATACAAATCTGATTTGATCTTTTTGGATTTATTTCTTTGATTGTGTTAAATTATATTGAAGATTGAATGTGTTAATATGTACACAGTCATTTTTTTTCATTTTTTAAAGACTAAGTTTGTGAAATTCACAACATGTTTTTTGTGATGAATTGACGATATAAAGGAGTTATATTTTTGCACAATGATGTATCATTGAATTGCTTTTTAATATCATTTTTTATAATATTATTCCATTTTCTTTTTGTCTGAGCAAGATGAAGAAAAGTATTACTTTGGGACATGTAAAAAGTTTTGAATCTGAAGTCTCCACTTTGTTTTTTTTTTTTTTATTTCATGTTTAATAAAAATTATGTGCATAATGAACTGGTATCAACATGGTGTTTCATATGATGAATGCATTATTCACAGATTGCAATTATATGTTGTAGTAGAAAAAGTAATCACTTAAGTTTCCTGGCATGGCCTGATGCACTGTTATGTTAATCTGGCATATATCTGGCATAAAACTGAATGTTTACCAAAATGTTTTGTAAATGCTGTCCATGCTGTACTTACAATACAGTAGTAGTATGACGTTATTTATCTCTTTCTCAATTTTCACAAGAGGCTCAAACTATGAGGGCTAAAAGGAGTAGTTGAAATCACTTGTGGGCTGCTGTGCCCACAGTCTAGTGCTGCCCCCACTGTGCCACCCCCAGATGTGACGATGGGTTTACCATCTTCTCATGGGGCCCTTCCTCCTGCCATGTACCTCGATTTGCTTTGTTGCAAATACTTACGTGGTTGCCAGCCACATTTCTGGTTATTTCGTCAATTTGTGCACTGGTTTTCTACATTGTTTTCATTTTTGTTCATTTGCAGTTTGTTTTCTTCTGGTTTAGGTAACCCCCCAAATTTTTGTTCTCCTTTTCAGTTGCTGAGTGCTGCCGGCTAGGGTCCTTGGAATCTTGGTGATAGCTTCCCTTTTTTATGTGTGTGTACTGTGCACCTCCTTTTTGTTTTTGGTTTTGGTTCCACAAATAATTGGGGTGATTTGTTTTCTCCTGGGATTTCTCACACATCTTTGAGTCACATCCTCCCACTGGTAAGCCACAGCGCTGAACAGATTTCCCTTATTTTGCCTCCTTAATGATATGAATGTGACTTTTTTTTAAAAAAAGTATTGATTTTACATAATAAATAAATATTTTTTTCTCAAACTGGAACCACATCCTGTATCTACATTGAGCAATATGAACCTCTGTTTCTTTTGGTTGTTTATTACAACCCTGGTAATTCCTAGGCTGAAACTCGCTAGGTGGCGTAGTTAAATAGAAACTTGTTTTTACCTCTTGTCCACCACCCTTGCTCACCACAATTGTCTGATAATTGATTAATGGGCAGGATGTGATCTCAGGAGACTTGGCAGTGGACTTCATTGTGAAGTGTAAATAAATAAATAAATAAATAAATAAATAAATAAATAAAAAAAATATAATCAGACACTGTGATGAAAAACATATGATTCATGTACAATAACATCCACTCACTCATGGCAGGTTTTCAGAAAGCAAGCGTTTATTGTTTTCCTCTTATGATTTGCATAGTTCAAGCAATTTCCTTAAAGTACCAGTGGTTACATGTAAGAGTCAGTGTCACTGATCCAACAGGATACATACATGTTCTGGCTCCTCATTGTGACAAATGCTACATTTAGTATCAAATATCAGACACCGTCTGTTCATTCTTTAGACCCATGTCAGATTCCAGTGAGTCTAAAAATATCTGAGTCTGTCCTGGAAACATGAACACAAAATGTGGTCTGAAAAACCTATGTGCAAAAATTCTACCTGTTGCGTCCAAAGTCTAAAAAAATATGCACTGTCTGTGTGAATTTGTTCCCTTCTTAAAAAAACAAGAAAAAATATTTTCTGTCCTCCAGTTGTTTTTGTGTTGTGAACATTTCACTGTCAGTCCATTTTAATCCTTAAACACAGTACAACAGTTCTATACACACTGAGGGGAGGAGCCAAGAAAATTACATTGCAAGGGGTTTGTGTGTTTTGGGATCAGGAGGACTTTATAGTTTGCAGGTGAAGATCAACAGATATGACTAACTGATAAAAAAAAAATATTTTATGTATTTAAAAACTGCCCAGACGATTATATCATCACTGTTTACATATAACTGTTTACAGACATTGTGTATTCAATTGATCTCTGACTAATTGATAATTGTTTCTACTCAAAATTCAAACTGTATGAGTAAAGACGTGAACACACTGACAATTTTTGGACAATGGCACTAATGATTATGACATTTCACTTGAATTCATTGTCAACTGTCTCAAAGCAGACACTTAGGTCCCTTCTAGAGCCACATAAAAAGCCAATGATACACACACAAACCACAAACCATGTTGACTATGACTGGATTGCATTCTGAGGTCCTTTGAGTGTAATGGGGGGCTGAAGCACAACAGGAGCTGCACACAGGATGGCGGTCATATAGGTGATAGAGATCTTGTTTCTGTCTCACCTGAATAGGACTTGATTTTAGCTCAACAATGTAACAATGCAAAGCAGAGTGAAGATGGTGCTCATCTCATTCTACTGTTTTTCAACTGAATCTCAACGCTAATCATGCTGTAGTTTCTTTGAGAATGTGCTGAAAGAAATCTCAGGACTCCAATAGTATAATAATAATAATAATGCTTATAATATATAATAATGCATAATAATGCTTATGAACATCTGGAGCAGAAAACTGTTTCAGTGGCAGAAACCATGTGACTTCCTCTCAACACAGCTGGTCTGAGCATAACCTTTAACCACGGGCACAGGAAGCATTTAACATGTGGGTGGGACAGAATCAGGTGGGAGGGGTCTGTGAGTTCTCCTCCAGAAAAACTTGCAAGGAGTAGATGTAATGTCCTGTATTTTGTTGCCTTCTAATATATGTTTTGATACTTTGATCTGTGAGAAAAATTATGGGTTAACTTTGTAATTACTTCCAGAGGAAGTGTTTGGAATATCACATATTTGATAATATTAAAAAGCTAAAAGTAGTATCAGAAGCTGATTTGTTGAATAATTTGGAGCCTGCACTAAAAACTCCATAATGACTGCCACTAACAGTAATTTTTTAAATCAGAATTAAATTTTGTTATGTCAGCATTTGATCCTCAACTCAGCTGCGCAAAAAGAACAAGGATCAGACGCCCCGTGTGTGTGTCTATATCTACTCAATTTGTGAGAATGTGGACTACTTTCTCTCGATACACGAGTGGAAAAGATTTAATAATGAAACACTGTGAGCAATTAATCATTTTAAAAAGTAGGTGGTGGGACCTGTCCCATCCTCTTATGGTAGCTCAGACTTTGGCCTTCAGCAAAAAGGGGTTGTTGGTAGCAGCTGAGTCCCAGCTGAGGAATCTGTCTTCATTAAAGTTCAAATGAACACAAAACACAATCCTGTATTCTTGTGTTTCTGCTTCCTCTGTCTGATCCAGCGTGTGCTAATGTTTGCATATGAGTTGAAATGAAAGGAGAGGAACATGATGGGATGGGGGTGTAGGACTGGAGATCTGGCTGAAACAGGTATCACAATGTCTGTACTCACAGTCAGGTTGGAAGGTTAATTGAACATTCTCTCAGTGTGATGTTGTAAGCTTCAGGATGAGTCTTAGTCATACTCAATGACTGTTATGGGGCCTCATCCTGCTCATTCACTGGCACTAGTGTCACACTTCATCAACATTACTGTAAAACATCTCCTGACCTAAATGAAATATTACACATTGAAGCTGGTAAGAGACAAGCAACCATTTGGGGGTGCAGTGGGTTGGGGTTAGCTTTAAATCTGCCACTGGAAATCTTTCTTAACAGATTTCCATGCTTGTGGCAATTTTGGTGCAAACAAAACGAAGAGTGGAATGTCTTGGGTAATTTCCATCAGTCAGTCGATCCAATGAAACCTTAAAAAGATGCTCCATCAAACTTGACAGCAGCCAGGGCCTGAACTGTAGGACAAGCAGAGACAGACAGGTGAGACACTGTCATTTGCCTGCAGTATCATATCATCAAAAGTCAGAGAACAGGGTGCGTATTTACAGGACATGCAGATGTAAAATGCACTGGATGACTTCTATCCAACAAAAACAAATTCTCAACAAGAGAGGCTAGTATCACAAAGATGGATTTCATCTGAGCGAGGTAACTTCAGGGTGAACCCTGGGTTTTCAGTCTCACAAAAGTGGTTGTACTTTTGGTGTACATTGTCATGGTAATTTATGTGGAATGCCTAGCTTGTCCTGGAGCAGGTTTAGTTCAGGATAAGAGCTACCCAGGTATATAAGGCCGCTTACTGAACAATAATTTCTCTTGGAAAATGGCCTGCCCATTTCCAGACCATCCCACTAATGTGGTGGGTGTAGATGGCTGGGTAGTAAATGACGTGGGCTTGCTTGGGGGGTTCAGCGGTGCTCACCATTACCCGACTGGAATACTGGGCGCTGCGGCATAACGTGGCTGCGGTGGCTCTTTGGGTTTGGGGCCTCTTGTGCTCCCGCACACAGGATTTTGGGCCTGGGGAGCATGGGCCCCTGACTCAACTCTGGGCCTGGGTCACATAATGAAGAATTGATGAAGTATTGGCATTTCATGCTGGTGAATCATGCCCAGGTTGTAAGTAGAGCTCGAACACAAAAAGAAGAAACAGAAGCAAGAGACAAAAAACAGAAAGTAGACAATCTTTAAAGCTTAAGCTTAAAAAAGCTCAAAATTCGCACAAAAATCTGGCTTTCATGTCACTTTCTGTTAGACATTCCCACTGTCATGACCTCCTGATAGCAAAGGCAAAAAGGCTTTCTGGTTTTGAACATGGCAAGATTGTTGAGCTGCATCTGACATCTTGCCAGGCAGCAGTAAGACAGTCATTTAAGTTTCTTAAAAGATCCTGAGGGTTATAGGACAAAAAAGCCAAGTGGTAGACGCAAAAAAAAATTCACCTGTGCTAATCCGGAGGATCCTACGGGCTGTCTGTGAGAGAAGGGCTGTCAGACTCAGTTTTTCCGTTGCCTTGTACACTTCCTGTTTTATTTTGAAAATCTTATTGTTGTTTGCAATTTACTTACCCTCTTTGTTCTTTTTCTCGCCATGAGTTGACTCTCATTTGACTCTCATCTCAATTTTTTTCACCTGTGTTAGTTCCTGTATATTTAGACCCCGCCTCATTCCCCATGTCTCTGCCAGATTGTCTTTGTTACTCCCGTGTGCTAAGCTCTCTAGCGTTCCCAGTTGTTTGCTCCCAGCGTATGACCGGACAGTTTTTTGGTGTTTGATTCTCCTGCCTACTTCGCCTTACAGCTTTGGAGCAGTCCCTCTCCAGCCTGGGGTCCGGTGTTCAATCACTCTCGGAGCACCATCTAGCCTTGGCTGCCCAGACTAACCAAATTATGGCCCGCCTTGGTTCTATGACCCCAGCAGCACATGATTCTGTTGACTCTTCTCAACCTCGAGCATCTCCACATTTGGAACCCAAAGCACCACCCATTGAGAGGTACGATGGCTCTCCCAAGACATGCCACTCCTTTTTGACCCTATGCTCATTGACTTTCGAACTGCAACCTATTACCTTTGCCACAGAACGCTCCCGGGTGGCATATATGATAATGAACTTCACTGGCAGAGCTTGTGAATGGGCTACGGCTGAGTGGGCCAAGCAGTCCCCCACCTGTGAATCTATGACTGCTTTCTTTGCTGCATTTATCCGTGTATTTGGCCACAGGCCGAGAGGCAGCCCGAGCTCTTGGTAACCTCAGGCAAGGCAGGAGCTGTGTCATCGACCACGCCATCCGTTTTCGCACCCTAGCAACTGAGAGTCGTTGGAATAATGAGGCACTGGCAGACATGTTTTACCTCAGCCTTTCAGAGGATATCAAAGACCGTCTCACCACTGTGGATTTACCTGCAGACTCCCGGCAACCGGCAACATGACCGTGAGCGGCTCCATGGACATTCGGCCTATGAGGATCATCATCACTGGAGGCAATATGGCACTGCTACGCCCATTGTGGCCAGCATCCCAGCACGACTCAATCCACCTAACCTAACCCGACAGGAGCCCATGCAGCTCAGCCGGACGCAACTGAGTCCTGAGGAAATGCTACAACGTCAACATGATGGCTTATGCCTCTATTGTGGGGGTTCTGGTCACTTCCTCACCCAGTGCCCAGTAAAAGCCCCAGGCTCACCAGTAACTGGAAGCCTACTGGTGAGCCACTCATCTGTTGGCCCCAACCCAGCACGCTCACTGACACCAGTCCAGCTATCTATTCACTCACAGTCCCTCCTGGATGGATCTGCCCTAATCGATTCAGGAGCTGATGAGAGTTTGATGGATAAAAACCTGGCCCACCGACTTCATCTCCAGCTACAGCCGTTGGCCAAGCCCCGCCAGGCCAGTGCGCTCGATGAGCACCTGATGAGCAGGGTCACTCACCAGACCGCTCTTCTGTCATTGTGCTTGTCAGGTAACCATACGGAGACTATTTCCTTTTTTATTATTGATTCTCCTGTGTACCCTGTCATTTTGGGGTATCCCTGGCTGTGCAAACATAACCCTCACATAAACTGGACTATGGGGAGAGTTTTGGGGTGGAGTCAAGCCTGTCACTCATCCTGTCTGCTTCCTCTCTCTGTGGCTTCCAAGTCTGAAGTCGCTTGTGAATTTCCAGACTTGTCCAGCAGACCTGCGGAGTACCTAGCCTTGAAGGAGGTCTTCAACAAAGCTCGAGCCATGTCCTTACCACCCCATCGGCCATATGACTGTTCCATCGAACTCCTCCCTGGAGCAGTTTTGCCTAAGGGTCGCCTCTACTCCCTCTCTGGTCCAGAAAGAAAAGCCATGGATGAATACATCCAGGGGGCACTGTCTGCAGGGATCATTCGTCCATCCTCCTTTCCTGTAGGAGCTGGATTTTTCTTCACTGAAAAAAAAGATAAGACCCTGCAGCCTCTTAATGATTATCGAGGCCTTAATGACATTACGGTGAAGTATTGCTACCCCTTACCACTCATCTCCTCTGCCATTGAGCTCCTTCAAGGGGCTCAAATCTTCACTAAGTTGGACCTACGTAATACCTACCACCTGGTCCGTATACGGAAAGGCAATGAGTGGAAAACTGCATTCAATACCCCAAGTGGCCATTATGAGTATCTTGTTATGCCATTCGGACTCACTAATGCCCCCGCTGTCTTCCAGTCCCTGGTCAACGACATCTTCCGTGACATGTTGAACAGGTCTGTCTTTGTGTACCTGGATGATATCCTGATATTTTCTTCATTTGAAGTGGAGCACGTGGGGCATGTCTGCCAGGTGCTGCAACGGTTGCTCCAGCACCAATTGTTTGTCAAAGCGGAAAAATGTGAATTTCACAGGTCCACTGTGTCCTTTCTGGGATATATCATCTCACCAGGATCGATCAAGATGGACCCAGAGAAAGTTGATGCCGTCCTCAACTGGCCTGTCCCCACCAACCGTAAGCAGCTCCAGCACTTCCTTGGCTTTGCTAACTTCTATCGATGGTTCATCAGAAACTACAGTCAGATTGCTGCCCCTTTGCACTCACTCACCTCAGCCTCTCGGGACCAAGAAAACCTGGAAGTGGCAGAGTCTGCCACCAACCGTAAGCAGCTCCAGCACTTCCTTGGCTTTGCTAACTTCTATCGATGGTTCATCAGAAACTACAGTCAGATTGCTGCCCCTTTGCACTCACTCACCTCAGCCTCTCGGGACCAAGAAAACCTGGAAGTGGCAGAGTCTGCCTTCCGGACCCTCCTGTCCAGATTCTCTTCCTCTCCTATTCTCCAGATCCCAGACCCCAAGCTCCAGTTCATTGTTGAGGTGGATGCCTCAGACGTGGGAGTTGGAGCTTTCCTTTCCCAGCGCTCCCCTAAGGATAATAAGGTCCATCCTTGTGCCTTTTTTTTCCCGGAAACTCTCATCAGCGGAGCGCAACTATGATGTGGGGAATTGAGAATTACTGGCTGTGAAGTTGGCATTAGAAGAATGGAGACATTGGTTGGAGGGTGCTGACCATTTCTGGTCTGGAATGACCACAAAAATTTGGAATACATTTGAGGGGCCAAACGACTGAACTCAAGACAAGCCAGGTGGGCCTTATTCTTCACCCGCTTTAACTTCACCCTGTTCCCGCAACATCAAGCCTGACGCCCTCTCTCGGCAATTCGAGGCCGAGGACCACCCCCGGGATGCAGCTAACATCTTACCCCCCAACTGTGTGGTCAGAGCGGTGACGTGGGACATTTGAGAGTGATGTCCAGAGTGCACTCCCAGGTACCCAGATTCCTGATGGCTGTCCCCCCGGTTGGGTCTTCGTCCCAGGCCCGCTCCATTCTACAGTTCTACAGTGGGGACACTCTTCCCTACTGAGCTGTCATCCCGAGGTGAGTAGAACTCTGAGCTTGATCACACAGCGGTTCTGGTGGCCCTCCCTACGGGAGGATGCCCGAGAATTTGTTTCTGCCTGTCCTGTCTGTGCCCGCAGCAAGGTCACCCGCAGCCCTCCAGCTGGACTTCTGAGACCCCTGCCTGTTCCACATCAGCCACATCTCATATATCGATGGACTTTGTCACAGGGTTGCCTCCCTCAGAGGGTAAGACAGTGGTCCTCACAGTCATTGACCGTTTTTCTAAAATGGCCCATTTCATTGCCCTGCCTAAACTGCCCTCTGCCCGGGAAACGGCGGAGGCAGTTCTGTTTCACGTTTTTCGGCTCCATGGTCTTCCCCAGGATGTTGTGTCGGACAGGGGTCCCCAGTTCACCTCGCATTTCTGGAAAGAATTCTGCAGGCAAATCGGCGCATCTGTTAGTCTCTCTTCTGGCTTCCACCCACAGACCAATGGCCAGACAGAGAGATACAACCAGGAGATGGAGACAGCTCTGCGGTGTATCACCTCCCAGAATCCTTCCAGTTGGTCCCGGCAGCTCCTCTGGGTGGAGTATGCCCACAACTCGCTCCCAGTGACATCCACAGGCATGTCACTCTTCCAGTGTGTCTACGGCTACCAGCCTCCGCTGTTTCCTGATGTTGAAGGACAGGTTTCCGTCCGATCAGCCCAAGCTCTGGTTCGCCGTTGCCACCTCACTTGGAAGAGAGCCCGGGCAACCCTGCTGCGCACCATTGCAGGATATCAAAGAGCAGCTGACCGGCATCGTACTCCAGCTCCTCCCTATCGTGTGGGACAAAAGGTCTGGCTCTCCACCCGCGACTTACCTATTCGGGGGGGAGTGCCATAAACTGGGTCCCAGATTTGTGGGCCCATTCCCGATCTCCAAGATCATCAGCCCAGCTGCTGTTCATCTTGGCCTCCCTCGCACTATGAAGATCCATCCCACGTTTCATGTATCCAGGGTGAAACCTGTCAGGACCAGGTGTCTGGTCCCTCCCTCTGACCCTCCTCCTCCACCCCAGTTCGTCGCTGGTGGCCCCGTCTACACAGTGAAGAGACTGCTGGCTGTTTGCCGGCGGCGCAGGGGTCTGCAGTATCTTGTCCATTGGGAGGGGTATGGCCCTGAGGAGAGATCCTGGGTTCCTGCTCAGAACATTATTGACAAAACTTTTATTCGGACTTTCATAGACTCAATCCAGGGGTTCCTGGGACGTCTAGGGACGTCCATTGAAGGGGGGGTACTGTCAGACTCAGTTTTTTCGTTGCCTTGTACACTTCCTGTTTTATTTTGAAAATCTTGTTGTTGTTTGCAATTTACTTTCCCTCTTTGTTCTTTTTCCCGCCATGAGTTGACTCCTAATTTGTTTCACCTGTGTTAGTTCCTGTATATTTAAAACCCGCCTCATTCCCCATGTCTCTGACTCCTTGCCCGTTTTGTCTGCCTGATCCTGCCAGCCTTTTTGTGTATGACCCCTGCCTCCATTTGGATTAAAAGCTCTTGCCCTACTGGACTCACTACCTCACTCTCATCAGCTCTGACAAGGGCTGAAAGGACAAAAAATGTCTTCAAACATGTCTCCTCCCATGCCACAAGCTAGCCTGTTTGGACCAAACATGGGACATTGAAAGATGGAAGAAAGTTTTATTTTCTGACGAGAAAAAACTGTAACCTGGACAGTCCTAGTGGCTTCCAATGTTACTGGCATGACAAGGAAATCCCACTGGAGATATTTTCTACCTGGCATAGTAGAGGAGGATCCATCATGATCTGGGGTGCTTCAATGGAGCTTCATTTTGTGAAAGTGACATGAAAGCCAGATTTTAATATGAATTGTGAGCTTTTTTTAAGGCTATGGTATTACATTTTTGATCAGCTGAAGAAGAACCTGTTTGAGTTTAAATGCAGTTTTCAAATAAATTGTCTAGTTTCTACTTTTTTTTTTTTTTTGTCTCTTGCTTCTGTTTCTCCTTTTTGCATTGCAAGCTCTGTTTACAACCTGGGCATGATCCACCAGCATGAAATGCCAATATTTGTCATTTTACTACCAGTCTTAAGATTCTGATCAAGAGTGTATATATCATGTCAAACTGCACAAAAAATTGACAATGACCCATACCCTTACTCAACCGGGAAGTCTGGCAGGTTTTACCATATAAAGGGAAGATTTCATAAATCCAGCATCTAGTCAGCTCTAAATTTAACAGCTTCACATTCATTGACTATAATCTCAAGACTCCGATACAAAATTATCAAAATCTTTTCTTGCCTGTTATTGCCCGTTATTGCTGAGGGGCATGGTGTGATGGTGACAATACGCTATGCTATACACACAAGCATAGTTCATCCAAGCTGCCCCAAATTCACCATGCATAATCATGGTCCCACCCTGAACACAGCTATCTGGTGGGCAACAGGACATCATTATAAATTTTACTTCCAGTATCCATGTATGGGAAAGCATTGAACAGGAAGCTTTAGTAAAAGATAAGCCGTCACTACAAGGGATGTAGTATACTCCTATTCACAAAAAAATGTACAACCCTTTGATCAAAATTTTCTGTTCTGTGGTGAAAAAAAAAAGAGATGATTAATCTTAAAGTTAATATCTCTCCAAAAGTTCCCTTGTGGAACAACTATAAATTCACCTTAAATGGAAAACCTCTAAAAAATGAACTTTGGGAAAGCAAGGGGATAAGAACTATCGGTGACTTGATAATTCCCAGGGACAGAAAATTAAAAGCTTTTGCCAAACTTTCAGACATATATATATTATTGATCAAAGGGACTACTTAACTTGTATACAAATTAGATCTCATCTGACTCTTTTCTACTGTGTCAGAATCAGGAACTTTTCTTGAATCCCAAAATTGTTTCTAAACTGTATAAAATAATAAACAGCCCAGCAGAAAATACTTGGAATATGGCTGGGAAATTAATCTGGGCAGCACACTAAGTATGGAAAAATGGAGCCAAATTTGGAAAGACTTGCATAGAATTTCAAAATCAGTAAAGAACAAAATGATACATTTTAACATTATTCATAGAACATACCTTACTCCTGTTCAACTCCATCATATGAATCCCTACGTATCTGATTGTTGTTGGCATTGTCAAAAAGAAAAAGGTAAATTTTTCCATATGGTATTATTATGATGATGATGATGATGATGATTATTATTAATAATAATTATAACTAAACTAAATTTAATAATACAAATCATTATATTAATATTATAATAATATAGTTGTGAAATGCAGTTTTTCTGTCTTCTCCATTGTGTGATTGGTTGGCAGCAGCAAAACCTTGGGTTCAAATAGTGAGTTAATAATTGGTTTCATGAGACCATTTATCAGGAATGCAGAAGTGAAGCCAGATCACGCGTTGAGATTCAGGGCATGATAATCCAGCTTCGTGATACAGGGCCCATGTCAGTCTGGTTGGATAATGTGTTGAGAATTCTGAGTGTGGACAGACAAGTTTGTACACAAATGCTACAGGAATAGCTTATATGATATTTGTTCAAAAACAAGCAGGAAGTTCGACAAATACAAGCTGGGAAGGACGGACACTCACCTTGACAGACTTACACCTTCATGATGTGGGTGGAGTTGGGAAAGTCAGCAGAGGAATGGAGAGGGGCCTGGCTTGTTGGGGAGGTGGGAGGGCTTGGAGCGCACTGGGCTGGAATGAAATGGTGGGAGGTGGGAGGATTGAACAGAGGGACAAATGGAAGGCAAAACTAAACAAAGAGTGAGGTCAGCATTCACAAGTAAACTGTTCAATCTGAGAGTTTGGAAGGCCATTTGCTGTGAAAGTCATGTCCGTTCTTTCACAGAGACATCTGTGACATCCTTAAAGATAATGCAACCACAAATAAAACAAGTGCAGATTCATCATCATACATACATTGTTTCTCACAGTTAATTGTTTGGCTGTGGCTCTGTCTCTCTGTAATACTGTAATAAACATTACTGCACAGACATTAAACAGTTCATAATTATAATTATTTAATTATTTTGAAAGTGATCAAAGGGAAGATGAAACTAAAATAAAATGAGCAGTGTTCATCGTTGTCATGCACAGATATATAACAAATAATTTTTTTAAGGCCTTAGATGCAGATCTGAACTTCACATGTGACTAATGAGTCATGAAGGTCCAAGCAGAAATTAGGTTGTGATGTACAGAAATTAGGCAGCACGGCCATATCGTGGTTAGTGCTGTTGCTTAACAGCCAGAAGGTTGTGGGTTCAATTCCCACCTTTGGGTTTGATACCGTAGGTAGGAGTGCGAGTGTAAGTGCATGATGAAGATGAATGAATGAATGTACGGAAATTAAAAGTTAAGAGGAGGCGCTCACAATGTTGTGGTGATGGTGGCTGTGTGGACAGCATCTTCACCTGAGAGAATGCGGCTACGACGAGATGCCTCAGCAGCCAGAGCACAAGAGATCTCAATCCTCTTCTCCTGCTCTTGCAGTTGCTGTTGGGAACTTATAGGAGCTCCACTCTCCACTGGGCCATCCAGGACAGGAACCATGTTCTGCAAACTGAAAGGTAAACAAAAACAAAAAGAGGAGTACAGGCAGTAGTAGTCTGATTTCTCTTTCAATCTACAGGTGTGACGGGATATCTAATCAGCTGTACAGGGACCTGTATCACAAAGCTGGATTACATTTTAGCAAGGTAACTTCAGGGTTAACCTTGGGTTTCCAGTCTCATGAAGGTGGTTTACTTTCTATAGGGGTATATTGCCATGAAAATTTATGTGGAATGCCTGACATGCCCCGGAGCGGGTTAAGGATTAAGAACTCACCAGGTGTACAAGTGTGGCTACTGACCAGTCACTTATCTTGGAAAATAACCTGCCAATTTCTAGTCCATTGGTATGGGCGCTAGAATCGTGACTGGAGCTCCCAAGAGCAAGAGAAAAGTTTGTGCACAATTCAACCTGTTTGATTTTCCAGACGAGGTAAGTGGATTCCCTCCAAAGTCTGCTTTGCTCCACTGGGTCAAATACAAAAAAAAAAAAAAAAAAAAAAAAAAAATCTGTGAATTTTTTTTCCCTTTGGCATAAATTTATGGGACACACATACACTAAATCTTGCAGATGCAGTGGGGATTTAACATTCAGGTAATTAATCCTGGTAATTTACACATTGACAGTAATTTTTTGTCAGCATTCTTTGTGGCTTTGTGGCTTTATTTATATAGCAACTTTTATAACAGCCAAAGGCCTTCAAAAGTACTTTGCAGTAAAATAAATAAATAAATAGCTGTATTGCTTTTTCCTTTAATTATTAATTTTTTAGTATTCATATTTACTTGATATTATAGTTTAGTTCGCCATAATGAACACGCAGATTGGTAAGTGAAGTCTGATGACAAAAAGAGATCCCAGGTATGCTCATCCAGCTTTGTGATACCAGCCCAGGTGTGGCCTCACTTCTGTTGTGAGGTCCGAAGAAAGAGGGGGTGGAGCTTCCAATCCCCCACACCCCTCAAACTTCTAAGAAACTATTGCCTCCAACAGAGATTTCCCAGGTCTCTGTTAAGTGCCGTCCCAGACCCTTATCTGAACCTGGCATCAAGAGACCCTGTTTTCCAAAAACAATAGATTGCAGTCAGCGCCACAAATCAGCATGAACCTGCCTCATCCTGCAGAGAGGTACCCCTTCTCTGACCCTCCACTCAGGCTGACCTGATAACCTTATCAGGCAGCGAACGCAAATTGCCACTCTGGAATCTCCCTCTGATCAAGTAAGACTCCAAAGATGCCGAACCGACTTCTCAAGCAAAAGAGGACTTCGTAACTGTTTGAACTGTTTTTCTACGAGCTAATTTGGCAGAGATAGGACTTACACCAAATAATAAACTACTCCAATCACACAGTCACAGTACCACCTGATGGAGAGCCATCGGAACCAATGGTGTGTTGCCACCACACCATAACCTACGTACTTGAATTCCACTCATAAATGTCTGAGAAAGGGTAAAAGAAAGACACTTCATACACTGTCCATGGCCAGGTCTCTGATTTTACACAGCCAGTCAACTGAATCAGATAAAACCATGCCCACCGAAGTAACCACAACAAGTAGAGAAAACTGTACTTATCAAACGATACATTTATCCTAGTTTTACATAACTATGGTGAATAAAAAGCGTATTTTAAATCCAAACACCACCCCTGCTATGCCCTGAAGCTTAAGGGAGAAATTCAATTGGACCAAATTTGCGCCGACAACCAGACCTCCAAATAAACCTCCAAATAAAGTAGTCAAAATTAATGTTTGTGAGTGTTGGCGGAGTTCTGGGGAAGTTCTGAAGAGGAGAGCTTCTCCAGGAGACCTGACAAAGCAATAACAACCACAGCAGAAAAAGAAACTCAGAAGTCAGAATTTAGCTGCAAAGCTACAGGGGCTAAGTTCCAAGTTGAAGCTGAAGCTGCAGGATACCGGAACAAGTTTGGCTGCACAGCACTCAGCCTCCAGCATCTCGAGTTGCCGTGGTAACCAGGGCCTCTTGTACTGTCTGCGGCTCCAGTCTGTTTTCATCAGGAAAGAGAAGGATAATTTAGATATTAATTTAATAACCAAACCAATCGCATGAAAGACAACACTGCCTCTGCAGAGGGACAGGCCAGACCAACAGCCACTTCACTTCGGACATCTGCTGACATTCTTCTTCTTCTGACAGTTGAGTTGTCTACCAAGTAAGGTGGCGTTTATCTGCTTCCCCAGCGAGTTGTTCTGAGTGGTGGTACGAGGCCTGGCTATTAGACAACAGTTAATCAAATTTTAGTTTTAGAGCTCTCCTTCCTCAAACAGACTCCCCCTTGTATTTTGATAAACAATCTGCCATTCATTAGCCCAAATCCTCAAGAATAACCAGCCACATAATTATCGTTATATCATGCCATTCAATTTACATATCCAAGCTCACCTGTTTCACCTAGTTTATGCTTTGATTTGCACCTGTCTATAATGAGCATGTTTTTATTTACCCCTTTTTAATTAATAAAACCCCCATAAATTAAGCCATTGTTACATTCCTTCCTTCAGTAATTGTTATTAAGTCAATTCACAGTATTCTAGATTGAGATTTGATAAGAGGCAACACTATACACAATCCAAGGCACAACACTTCCAAACAGGTCTTCAGATGTAAACCCTGGTCTAATGAAGTCTAAAGGTCTTATATGAGACACAGGTCATGTTGTTCAACCAAAAATAAGCTATGGTTGTAAGGGAAGTTGTGGAGAGGCATGTAATGGGATGGCAGTCCAGTTTCACAGCACAGAGAATAGATCCTCTTCGTTGACATCACACCTACTTGGATTTGGCGATGAGCGTCTTGATCCGCTCCAGTTTCTTCTGCTTCTCCTTCTGCTCAGCAGGGCTAAGAGGGGTATTGTCCTCCACATCTAGGTAGCGCTCTGGGATCACAATCTTCTCAGGAGCCACCATCTACATTGCACATGATGGTCAACTGGTGTACATAAATAAACCATGGGGTAGAGTCCCTACTAGTTGTTTGCCCCAGGGGCTTTGTCACAGGTTTAGTTTTGTTACATATTATTGAAAATTCTCTGGGAATGATGTGTCAACTTGTCTTACCTGTCCGCTGATATCAAGGTCATTGTGATCTGGTCCCACTTGTAACCTTCTGAGACGAGCAATCTCCTGCCGAGGGGACTCCTGCCCTTGACCTCGAACTGCTGCCTCCAGATCTTTGATGTCAATCTCATGAGCTGTGACCCGCCTCCGAACCTGTCCACACGTGCACACACCAAGTTTAGTGAGTGGGTTGAGGTTTAAAAATAAAAGGTTTAATCTATGTTGAATTGTGTATGTACGTTGTGCATGAAGTTCTCCAGGTGATTATGTAAACATAGCAATCATACCACTTTGTAATTGGCTGGAGACTGGCCACCTGACAGGTTTAGACTCCGCCTCTTCTCCCTCACTGAGTTGCTCTGGTTGCGGCGTATTCGCTCATTCTGCTCCTCTATGCTCATCTTGGACTTCATCTCTGCAGAAAACATGGCACTCTTTGGCCGCTCCTGAGACAGAGGGTGATGTAACAAATTTCAATTCAGGTGGTTCAGTTAGAGCTCAGCAGATCTGGCACAACTTGAGCAGCTGAAGTTCATGGACTGATGTTATTCCATGCTTGTCCTGCCTAAATTATTTCAGTTGGTTCTGTTAAGTAAGCTGTCCCTTTAAGAGAGACTGCTGAGTAGGTCACTTATTAGACTTGAGAAGTGATGCCAACAGGTCAATTGCCAAAAGGTCGTCCTATTCCTCCAGTGATCCTAACAAACAACTATGGACATCTTGTGCAGCATTGTTAGTATGTAGTCTTCATTTTTGCTAATGGTCTCATATCATATCTCCTTTTAGTTGTGAAGTGAGTGTGTTCTACAGTGTTAAACGATCTATGAATGTAGCTACCGTCATGCTGTCTAGCATCATGCCTCATGGCTGTTTATTTGTTGTTGCGTCGCACCATCTAGTGGCCATTTTGAGTCACGGTTTTTGCCATGCAAGTAATAATGGTGCATCAGGCGCAAAAAAATAAACAAATACAATGATTTGTGAGAAAGGGAATTAGATAGTTGAAGTCACTTGATTCTTCATGTTTGATATTTAATGTTACCTCTGTTCAGCAATGTAAGATTATTAAGATCATTTAATTCATGTAATTGATTATGAGACTGTGTTTCATATTCCTTCAGTGTCACTCTTTCAATTGTCTTGAGTCTTGATGAGCAGATGGTGTTGAGTTTACTGCCATCGTTTACAGTAAATATAAGCGGGACAGGATAGTGAGACAACATAACAACTAGAAAACACAGTTCTTGGTTGCTGGACACAGACAATAGATTTGAAAGAGAAGTCACTGAATGCTCGATCCTACACATTAGGTTCCATGAAATAATCTCCAGGGAATGCTGCCTCTTTGGCCAACGCTAAAGTAGAGGCAGCATAAGCACAACTTGAAATGATCCTGATAATGGAAAAAGCACCATTAGAAGCACAAATGGTAAAGCTGTCTCTAGAGAGAGACGCAGCTGCGCCAGTAGTAAAAGAGCAGAGATCCTAGAAGCAGCCCATGATCTGCCGTTAGCGCTGACGGTTTGATGAGACCCCCTTTAACCCTTTGGAGCGGACCAGAGAATATGTCGCTGAACAGTTCAACCCACCTCTGCACCTTCTCACTCAGGATGACACTGATCAGCTGTACACACAGTCAACCCTGGCACTGCAGCCAGACTCTCAAGACAGGGCAAGCAGAGAACAGCCCAAATGACGGCAACCTCACCCATACAACAGCGACCAGAGCAACTGCTCATCAGCCACAACTCACTCTGACCACACCTCTAATCCCTAGAAATGCTCATGGTCCACCACATTCCAGCATGTCCAGCCTTACGCCTCAAAATGCTCAATGACCAATCAAGTATGAACAATGTCAGATATTTCACCCGTCGTAAGCTGGTTACCCACTTCAACAACCAGCCGGAGAGCTACAGAGCTTGGCAACAGTCCTGACAGAATGCTGTGAGAGGATTCAATCTGACATTCAGTGAGATGGATTTACTGTTCAAGTGGCCTGGGAAGGAGTCAGGAGAGAATGCAAAATGTATCAGGGTTGTCTGATATGGGACAGAATAGATGCATGCTATGGATGCCTCAGGTTCAGAGGCTCTCTTCCAACGCATCAGCAACTTCCCCAAAATCATCAACAAAGATTATGTAAAACTTCACAAGCTCAGTGACTTTCTGATGGAACTGCAGGCAGCCAAGGCAGACAGAACCCTTCCAGGCCTTCACTACTTTGACACAGCCAGAGGAATAAGTTCTCTGGTCCAGAAGCTTCCCCCCAACCTGCAAGAGAAGTGGCTGTCTCCAATTACAAAGAACGCTATCAAGTCTCATTCCCTCCTTTTGGAGTTTTCATCAACTTCATCTTCCATCAGGCTAAATTTAGGAATGACCCTATCTTCAACTTCACTGGCCAAGCTGATACTCCTAAAGCAGACAAGACCTTTAAAATACACTGACAAAAGGAAATCTCAGTCTGCAAGACAGACATCTCTACTACAGACCATAGTGCTGGAGCTGAGAACCCGATTTTCAGTGCCCCAGTCACAAAAAGCCCCACCCACTGCAGAAATGTCAGGCTTTTTGGGAGAAACCCATAGATGAGAGAAAAGCATTCCTCAAAGAACACAAGATCTGCCTTAAATGTTGCACATCTACAAAACACATGACAAGGGACTGCCAGTATACAGCCACATGCATCAAATGTGGGAATGAGAAACATAACTCAGCCCTTCACTCAGGACCAGCACCACAGACCGAGGAGCCACCCCCCTCTACAAAGCATGCTGGGCAGCCAGCATCTTCAGAGGTTGCAAGCTGCTGCACCACAGTCTGTGGTGGCAATCAGTGCTTAGTGCAGGCAATCAATGCTCTAAAATCTGTCTCATTATTACCCTGTGATCATCAGTGAACACAGCAACAGATCCATGGCTCGTTCTGAGTTCCTCAACACCTTCAATGTCTAAGGACCCCCCTCTCCATACTCTCTCCGTACCTGTCCTGGAGTGACGGAGACTATGGGGAAAAGAGCCTCAGGCTACCAAATCGAATCTATAGATGGGAAAGTCAGTCTTCTTCTACCAAGTCTTGTGGATTGCAACAACATTCCTAATAACAGATCGGAGATCCAAACTCCCAATGCTGCATCCAACCATCATCATCTGAAATCTATCGCTCATCTCATCTCAGAGCTCAAATGGAGTACACCCATCATGCTTCTCCTTGGGGAAGATATCATCACGGCCCACAAGGTGCAAAAGCAGGTGAACGGCCTTCTAGATGCTCTAACTGTGCAGAAACTTGACCTGGGATGGGTGATAGCCGGTAATGTCTGCTTGTGAGGTGTTCACAATCTTTAGACTGTAAACACCCTCTCTACCAGGACGACAGAACAGGAACGCCCTCCATCTTCAAACCCTGCCAAAAACATCCTGCAGTTGAAGGAGAGGTACAGTCAGTTCCAATGCACCAATCATCTTTAGCTACAGACAACAGCGAAACTTACCTGCAGTGGTGAAGCTGAGCAGTTGGGCTCCACCATGTTTCAACGATCAAGGTATGATAACAAGGTTACCAAGGCGTTGTCTCCCTGACAACAGAGCTCATACCTCAAATTGACTTTCATCACTGAGACGGAGTCTTAAAAGGAAACCAGCAGTGAAACAGCATTTCCTCACCTTCGTGGAAAAGGTTTTTTCAAAACAAACTCATCTGAAGGAGGCAAAGAGCACTGGTACTTGCCGACCTTCAGCGTGTATCACCCCACGAAGCCTGGAAGCGTCCGTGTGGTGTTTGACTCAAGTGCTCAGCACGAAGGAGTTTCATTAAACAACATCTTGTTGACCGGGCCAGACCTCAACAATATCAGCTTGGGGTACTCCTCAGGTTTCGGAAGAAAACCATATCAGTGTGAGGGTCCTTCATCAACCAGGACTTCTACGTGGATGACAGCTTGAAGTCGTTCACCACAGTGGAAGCAGCGTAAGATATAGAATCAAAGATCAGATCAGAATCAAATTTGCGACTACATAAAAGTAATGGAGACATTCACATCCCGAGACCACGCTACAGCCTTCAAAGATCTGGATCTCGATTCTGACACTCTCCCCATGCAGCGCAGTCTGGGCTCCGACTGTTGACCTAATGTCTGACACCTTCACCTTCAATTTAGGCAATGAAGAAAAACCATTCACCTGCCTGCCTGCATTTGTGTCAGCCAGTCCCCTTGTTCTTGACAATAAAGAGGTCTCCTTGCCCTGAGCAGTGGCAGCATGAGCCTCCAGAACTGAATCTGGCAGATACTGTATCACCACAAGGTCCATTACGCTCAGATACCAGCTGGCTGTGTAGACCTACGTTCCTAAATTGGACCCTGAAAGTCCAGCCTAAAGAAGACACCCTCGAGCTGGTGAACCCTTGATCAGATCCAGACATCCATCCTCTGGTGTCTACAATGAGCACAACCACTAGCATAGCACAAGCACAGCACAAATTGGGTGAGAGTAGGCAGAGAATGAGAGAAGGATGAGGGGATATTCAAAACAGGTGTAGGCAGGAACATATGATGCTGCATGAAGTTCATAGAAATTATGCTGGATGGAGTTCATGAAGATATGGGAGCAGCAGGAATGGTGTCATTTCAGCAAACATTTGAAAAGAGTTTGTAGTGTAGATAACATCTATCTACAAGGTTTTTCTGTTTTGTTACAGCCCATCTATTGGTTGTTGATTGTGTCATGTCAATGCCAAGACTGAAAGATTTCCATTTGATATTGCTGGCCAAGGCCAAGACTAGGGAAAAAGTGATGTAAAACAGCTGAGATTAGATCTTAAACTAAATGACTGAGATGATTGGAGCGTGCCAACTCCAGGAAAACTCCCATGATTTCATTCTGATTTCGAGTTTTTAGTCTATCTTTGACTGTGAAAACATCAGGTGTAAGCCCTGCATAACGCCCTCTCTGCTTAACTCCATTGTAATGCATGTTTATCTGAGTTACTGCTTTTCTTTCAGCTCAAATTGATCTCTGAAGTCAGTCATTCTCCTTTGACCTCTGGCATCAACGAGACATTTTCAACCAGATGATTTCCACTCGCTAGATAGTTACTCTTTTTCTGATCATTCTCTGAAGACTTTTGAAACTGATGTGCATGATGATCTGAGTAGGAACGTATTTTCTAAAATACTTGTTTCTTTCTTCTGTGTAGAGTTTGCATGTTCTTTCTATGTCTGCATAGGTTCTCTCTGGGTTCTATGGCTTCCTCTCGAAAGACATGCATGTTTTTGTTAATGAATATTAATAATGTGATATGACTCAGAATTTCAGTTGGAAAGCTAATAATGGATTTGCAGATTTAACTTTTATTAGCTATGGCCATGGCATAAATATATACATGAACTGTTGCTGTTTGGTCAGTTGTCTGTTCTTCTAAGTCTTTTCTGATATACACACTACACATACAGATGTGACATAATTCGTAAGCGTGCGGTAAGCGTGTTGCGTCATTTCCGGTCACTGGCGGTTGTGCTCTCTATTGTGCTTGTATTGTTTCCACTGTTCTTCTGCTATTATTTCCTAATTCACTCGAGTAATCAGGCAGAAAATTATTTTCACACCAACACTAGGTTTTAGAAGTCAATATCTCCCCTTTCTCCAAAGTTTTTAACCGTTTCTGTTCCTCCGCTAATCAAACTACCCGATTAGCAATGTCCTCTAGCTCTCTGTCGCCACTCTCTGTTCCTCCTTCTCCTCCTCCTCTCCTCTCCTGTTCTCTGTGCCTCATGTGTAGTTATTCTTCTGCCTCCTTTTATGATAGCACCTCTTGTCATAGATGTAGGATGATGGTAGAAATGGAGGCGAAGATTAATGAGTTAGAATCCCGGCTCCGCACTTTAGCTAGCCCAACTTATGCTAGTGTAGTTAGCCCCCCCCCTGTAGCCGGTGCGGACCAACCTAGACGAGCTCATACGGCAGCTAAGATAGTTTCCTCCCCCCCAGTGGCTCCCGAGCAGCCGGGATCTAGTCAGGGTGGCTGGGTGACTGTCCGAGACAAGAGGCATAGTCGTAGGCAGTAGCCCCCGCCTCACCACCGACCAGTTCACGTTTCCAACAGGTTCTCCCCTCTCAGCGACACACCCGCTGAAAAGCCGACTCTAGTGATTGGTGATTCTATTCTGAGGAACGTGAAGTTAGCGACACCGGCGGCCATAGTGAAGTGTATCCCGGGGGCCAGAGCAGGCGACATCCAGTCTTATCTGAAACTGCTGGCTAAGGGTAAACGTAAATATGCTAATATTGTAGTTCACGTGAGCAGTAACGACACCCGACTTCGCCAGTCGGAAGTCACAAAAATGAATGTGGAATCGGTGTGTACTTTGCTAAAACGATGTCGGACACTGTAGTTTTCTCCGGCCCCCTCCCCAATCGGACCAGTGATGACATGTACAGCCGCATGTCGTCATTTAACCGCTGGCTGTCGAGGTGGTGTCCCGAAAACAACGTGGGCTACATAGATAACTGGAAGTCTTTCTGGGGGAGACCTGGTCTAATTAGGAGAGATGGTGTCCATCCCACCGTGGACGGGGCCGCTCTCATTTCTAGAAATATGGCCGATTTTATTACAAAACCAAAACCCTGACAATCCCGGGTCGAGACCAGGAGGCAGAGCCGCAGTTTAACACGCTCCTCTGCGCCTCAGTCAGAGCGGTCATCTGCCGAGAATAGAATAGAGTCTCTGTCTATGTTTAGGTCTATAGAAACTGTGTCTGTCCCCCGACGACCTAAATTTAGAAAAGTTAATAAACTTAAATTAAACAAAAGAGGAGCTAAAAACAAAAACCTAACTGTAATTAAAACAGCCACAAACTTAGTCTCAAATAACACTGCGATCAAATGTGGACTGTTGAACATTCGATCATTATCATCAAAATCTCTACTAGTTAACGATCTCATAGCTGATCACCATATTGATTTATTTTGTATAACTGAAACGTGGCTGCAGCAGGATGAGTATGTTAGCATTAATGAAGCTACACCCCCAACTCATGTTAACTTTCATATCCCTCGTACCACAGGTCGAGGAGGTGGGGTGGCTGCAATATTTCAGTCAAGCCTATTAATCAACCCCAGACCAAAATCTGGCTGCAGGTCTTTTGAAAGCCTCACTCTTAGTCTCTCCCACTCGGACTGGAAAGGTGAAAAACCAGTTCTGTTAGTTACAGTATACCGTCCACCTGGTCCGTACCCAGAATTCCAACCAGTTTTCTGAGTTTATATCAGAGTTAGTACTTAGTACAGATAAAATCATTATTCTGGGAGATTTCAATATACATGTTGATGTAGAAAGCGACAGCCTTAGTTCTGGGTTTCTTTCCCTACTAGACTCAATTGGCTTTTCCCAGCATGTGAATGAACCCACTCACTTTTACAATCATATCCTTGATCTTGTTCTAACTTATGGCATTGAAATTGACAAGCTAACAATTCTTCCCCAAAATTCTCTCCTGTCTGACCATTACCTTATTACATTTGAGTTTACTTTAATGGGCTCCACAGCATTGAGGAATAAATTCAGCTATAGAAGATGTTTATCTGAAGCTGCTGTGGCTAAATTTAAAGAGAACATTTGGTCATCATTCCCAACAATGCCATATCTAAATCTAAATTTAAATGAGGATTTCTCCCATACGCAGGTTGATGACCTTGTGACTAGCACTATGGCCACACTGCGTTCGAATCTTGATAATGCTGCCCCTCTCAAAAAGAAAGTATTCAATCTGAGGAGGATGGCTCCCTGGTATAGTTACCAAATCCGTACCTTGAAGCAGACATCAAGGAAATTAGAAAGAAACTGGCGTTCCAGTAAGTCAGAAGAGTCTCACAGAGCCTGGAAAGACAGCCCTAAAAACGTATAAAAAAGCTCTCCGCAGTGCTAGAAGTTCATATTACTCAGCACTCATAGAAGAAAACAAGAACAACCCCAGGTTTCTCTTCAGCACTGTTGCCAGGCTGACAGAGAGCCATAGCTCAGTTGAACCAGTGATCCCCTTAGCTCTAAGCAGTAATGATTTTATTAGTTTTTTTTTCAGACAAAATTCTCATGATCAGAGAAAGAATTTATCAGCTCTTGCCTACGTTAGATAAAAATCCCCTTCTGAAGACGGCAACTGCTGAATCAGCTGCGGCGCCTCTTTTACATCTGGAATCATTCTCACCTCTAAATCTCTCAGAGCTAGCTTCTATAGTTTCATCATCCAGACCGTCAACCTGTCTATTAGACCCAGTACCAACTAGCCTCTTTAAAGAGATCTTTTATGTAATTGAGCCGTTTATTCTAGATTTGGTTAATCTGACTTTATTTCTGGGTTATGTACCTCAGGCACTTAAGACTGCGGTCATCAAACCCCAGCTTAAAAAGCCTAATCTTGATCCAGATGTTTTGGCAAACTATAGACCCATATCGAACCTTCCATTTATTTCTAAAATCATCGAGAAAGCTGTAGCAAAACAACTACACGAGCATCTGGATGGGAACAGTTTGTTCGAAGAGTTTCAGTCAGGATTTAGAGCCCATCATAGCACAGAAACAGCGCTGGTTAAAGTCTCCAATGACATTCTAATGGCCTCAGACAATGGATCAGCCTCCATACTTCTCCTTCTAGATCTTAGTGCTGCATTCAACACCATAGATCATAATATTTTACTACAGAGACTGGAACATGAAATTGGAATTAAAGGAACTGCACTAAAGTGGTTCAAATCCTACTTATCAGATAGACATCAGTTTGTTCATGTAAACAACAGCTCCTCCTCATGTACTGTAGTCAGTCATGGAGTCCCGCAGGGTTCGGTACTTGGACCAATCCTCTTTACGCTTTATCTGCTTCCTCTAGGCAACATTATCAGGAAACACAGCATCAATTTCCACTGCTACGCAGACGATACTCAGCTGTACCTATCAATGAAGCCAAATGAAGTCAGTCAGATAGTCAGACTGCAGGCATGTCTTGAAGACATAAAAGTCTGGATGACTGGAAATTTTTTACTTCTCAACTCTGACAAAACAGAAGTTATTGTACTCGGTCCTAAGCACCTCAGAAAAATACTATCTAATCATCTCATCAGTTTGGACGGCATTACTTTGGCCTCCAGCTCCACTGTAAGAAACCTTGGAGTAATTTTTGACCAGGACATTCCTTTGTCCCTCACATAAAACAAGTTAGTCGGGCAGCTTTCTTCCACCTGAGAAACATTAGGAAAATCAGAAACATCCTCTCTCAGGATGATGCAGAAAAACTAGTCCATGCATTTGTAACTTCTAGGCTGGACTACTGTAACTCATTACTATCTGCATGTCCAAACAAATCTCTAAAAGGCCTTCAGTTAATTCAGAACGCTGCTGCACGAATATTAACAGGAACTAGGAAAAGAGATCACATCTCTCCCGTGTTAGCTGCTCTTCATTGGCTGCCAGTAAAATATAGAGTAGAATTCAAAATCCTTCTTTTAACGTATAAAGCTCTTAATGGCCAAGCTCCATCGTATCTCAGAGAGCTCATAGTTCCTTACTGTCCTAGCAGGCCACTCCGCTCTCTAGATGGAGGTTTACTTGTGGTTCCTAGAGTCTCCAAGAGTAAATCTGGAGGCAGATCGTTCAGTTATCAGGCTCCTCTTCTATGGAACCAACTCCCAGCATCGGTCCGGGGGGCGGACTCTTTAGTAACTTTCAAGACCAGGCTTAAAACTTTCCTGTATGACAGAGCGTACAGTTAAAAAGTCCTCTACTCTTTAGGTATGCTGCTGTAGGCCTAGGCTGCTGGGGGAAGGACTGAGCTTCTCTCTCTCTCTCTCTCTCTCTCTCTCTCTCTCGCTCTCTGTCTCTCCCTGTCACCCTCTCTCCCTCTTTCTCTCTAACTCCCTCCTTGCATGCGCTGATAAAAACCATCCTTCTTAAAAAAAAAAAAAAAAAAAAAAAAAAAAAAAACAGTTTCACCCAGTTCTAAGCATTTATACTGCATTTACTAACCATGTTCTGCCAAAGTCTCTGTCTCTCCCAGTTCCTCTCCTCTCTCTCCCTGTCCTCATCCTGCAGGTGGTGACTCATCTCCATCCCATGTTCCTGCAACACCTGCTGGTCCCATATAGCATGAATTCTGTATTACAGCTCAACTCCATGAACTTCATGCAACAACATGTTAATGCCTACACCCCCCCCTCCAATGCCTGCCTGCCTGTCTCTCTCTCTCTCTCTCTCAACCCAACCGGTCGAGGCAGATGGCCGCCCCCCCTGAGCCTGGTTCTGCTCGAGGTTTCTGCCTCTTAAAGGAAGTTTTTCCTTGCCACTGTTGCCAAGTGCTTGCTCATCGGGGGATCTGTTGGGTCTCTTTAAATAAATTTATAAAGAGTTTGGTCTAGACCTGCTCTATATGTAAAGTGCCTTGATGTAACTTTGTTATGATTTGGCGCTATACAAATAAATCTGATTTGATTTGATTTGATTTGATACAGCAGGTTGTTGGAGCTCTGGGTATGAGGTACACCAAAGGATGGTTTTATTACTGTTATATTCCACAGCTCACCTGTCAAACTTACACAAAACACCTACAGTTAGTTTTATTTATTTTCTTTATTGTTGAACAAAATATATTCACTGCCTAAAAAAAGAATGGCTGCTTTACCACATATTTATTCAGGAACGAAACAACCTTTTCCAAGGGAGGCTCCTTTGATTACTTGCAGGGTCAGTTCATAACACATCCAATACTATACTATAGATATACTATCCAATCTCTGTTCATGTTGCTGATTGTACAACACTATGCAATTAGACTTGGAAAATAAGGTGTTGAAGATATGTCACAATTTGAAGTAGATTCATCTTTCAAAATCTAAGCCTAATTCAATGATAATTCATGGTTCATGACCACCTAATTTCAGCCTTGTTAAAAGGTGAGATGTTGAAGCACCGCCACAATAAACATTCATCTTCAAAATTCATACCTGATGGAACTGTACATAATTGCTGTCAGGTTTGTTGGTAAAACTTTGTGGTTGTGAAGAACATTTTATTGGCAATTTGACTCAATAATACCAATCTGTTGTTTTACCAAGAGTATTATAAGTGTAATACTTACATAGTATAACTCTAACTCTATTTCTTATCAGAGAGATGTGTGTTGAAGACTGTTCTAAAAGGTCTCCTACCACTATCAGGACTGTTAAAGTAACAGCAGGCTGAGTCAAGTGTGAGCAGTTATATTACAAATCTGATGTGCATTAATTTGGAGAGCTGTATGTCCTGTTTTCACTGTCCAATACTGCACTTCATGTTTTCACTATGTCTGAAGGTTCCAAACTGTAATTGTTATTTTTACTTTGACACTGACATGTGGTTCCATTTGACTTACCTTGTAGAGGCCATTAGATATTTTGCCACTATGCCGGGAGACGGGAGCATAGCTCCTGTGGTGTTCATCTGTCGGGGACTTGGTTCTCGGAGGAACAATCCCAACTGTAACAAAGTGGACACAAGATGCATTCAAACCAAAGGCAAAGACGAGGCATCTCTTTAATCATGTTGTCATAACCCTTGTCTGGATTGCATCTCTTTTTACACCTGCCACTTAAAAATAGGGTCAGTATGACCCATCTTATGTGGGGTTGTGGAGTTGAATTTATGATTAGCAGAACCTGTTCAAACTTGCTACTAGGCTGATATACCTTTGTTCATGTTGGACTGCCGGTCCTGGACCTGGTCTTGCATCACACTGGTGGTCTGTTCTCCAAATTTGGACTGTAACATGAAACCCATCAATACTAAACATGAAAGCGTCAATGCACAAATTGGACAGATGCATTCGCTGATGATTTATGAGTCCAGTTAACATCTGGCGCTCTTGTCATGGCAGTGGCAAGACTTGAACCACATGAACACCTAATCAACAGTTTCAACAAAAATCATCCTTTCTCAGTGGATTCAGCTTTCGTTCAAGATTGACCAGGTGTCGACCTGAGGGGGCACAGAGACACATTGTCCAGGATGGGTCTTGGTTATTCCTGGACAACTTTTTTACACTGAGAACTGTAGAATCCAAGATGGACTCTGTGTTCATCTGGAAAACTGTTCCACACAGGTCTGCAAACATGTCATCAGCTGTTTTATGAGGTTGTTTGAAGAACACTGACCATGCTGGTCTCTGCCCTGGCCATGTACGAGCTAGCAGAACCCTACCGCTATGTTACCAAAACCACGGACAGAAAGTCTGACAGCTTATTGGTGGCTGCAAAGAATGGCTGCATGCTGCTCATCTTCACCCCTCACATACTAGTTTAGGGGTCAACATTTCACATCATCTTTCATTTCACAGGTTTGGATGTTAGTGGCAGAGGCTTTGGAGACAGCAGAGAGCAAGCAACCAGGTCTGATACAAGATTTCTGAGAGCTCAGGTAACAAGTGGAGGGGAGAGGAGAAAGGATGGATGGTTGGACAGTCTATGATGTGTGTCCAGGTTAAGTATATTCTGACATGTTAACGCTGGCCAAAGGTAAGAACTGGGTGGGGGGAGAGGTGAGACACCGAAATACCTTTCTGATGTGAACGTCTTCACCATCGAGGTAACCATCATCGATGCTCAAGCTGCATAGCCAGGTGGTGCTGTCAAAGGGCAAGGAGTGAATGGAGGGAAGGGAGGTTGGGGAGGGTTCTACAGGATAATAGGCCTTGGGCAGGGGAGGCCTTGGGGGAACACTTTCCTACATCACCATAAGGGCAGGAAGAAGGGATGAAGAAGAGAAGGACAGGAGGAGGAGAGATTGTTGTACATCAGGAGGAGTGATATAAACAGGGTAAAGTGCATCGCAGAAAGGAATCATCAGAGTGATTCTGTAAAATGGAGTTGTGAACGCATGTTTGGGATTCAAGCTAATTGTGGAGTGCTTAATGCCTTTGTATCTAAAGATGACTCTGCATCAACACTCTAATCAGACTATGTTGTTGCACAGTTCATTGGATCAAGTTGCCCCTGGCTGTTGGAGTAAATGAGTGGCTTCACATCTGTATCAGCATGACATGGTGACTGAGCAGCTAGCTGTCAATAATGTGTGTTGTCAGGGCCAGCAGATCTAAAACAAGGGACCGAGGTAGTGCGAGACCTTGACAACTGTGTAACGATATGACAGTGTGATAAGAATCCTGCAGAAGGAAAATCTTACATTAAGGAACAGAACGATATCTGTTTGAGTTTCTGAGACCATTGTGGTCTCCTGTTGAGCACTGAGATAGACAGGAGTCTGGATAGATTACTTTTCTTAGGCCAACCCTGATGTCTTGAATCCAGCCATTTCACATGGCTTCCTGGAAGTCGACTGGGTCTGAATGCTTCCAGTTGTACTTGGACCGAAGTAGATTGTTGCTGATCTTGCTTTGACTGGATATAGAGGTTGGGGGAAGTCTGAGCTGGATGTAGCAGAATGTAGTGTATGCAAGGACTCTCTCTAAGCAGGGCTGTGAAAGGGGCTGTCGCAGGTTTCGCGCTTTTGGTTTGGGGCTTGCTCTTTTACACACTTCGGGGTTAGTTCTAGCACATACACTTGAGCCACATTTTGAGATGAGCTTGGGTGCATCCGGTCCTTACCTCTGGGCCCAGCTGTTTGGTGGGGGATGCCTGGGAGCCAGGCACTGGGGAGAAGGGGCTGAGTGGGCTGGTGAGGCTTACTGAACTCAGGGGACTTGCTGGACTATTGGTACTGAAGGAGCCAGATGCACCGCTGGCCACTGTTTGAGGCAGACAGATGAGTTGAGCGGTCATAAGAATAGATACACAGGACAGACATACTGATATTTCAATTGAAATGAACTGTTCAGTGTGTGGTACCTCTGTGCTTGGCTGTGTCAGTGCCCCTGGACAAGTTACTCTTGTGTAGTCCCTCTAACACATCTTGCACTCTCCAGAACTCCTTCTGGATGTGTCTGCGAACCAGTTCAGTCTGCAAAAACCCAGGAGAGCCAGAATTATGTGAGGGCTGTGGATGGAAGGATATACTGCATCTCTATAAATAATTCTATAAAGAGTAAAGTATTTGGTCTGGGCCTGCTCTATATGTAAAGTGCCTTGATGTGACTCTCTTTTAGTTCAGCACTATAAAATTTAATTTGATTTGATTTGATCTGTGAGGTTGGGGCAGAGTGACAGTGGTTCCTGGAAGGAAAATACCCAAATACATTTTTCATCCATTTCCAGCATGATGGAAGGTGTGTCTCTAGAAACAGGTTAGGATCTATGAGACAGACCTTGGCTATATCCTTTGTGCAACAGTTAATAATACATGAGAAAATTAAGACCTGCAAAAAGTCAGACTGGTTATGTGCTATATTTCCCACTGCACATGGGCAAATTACTTGGATGTTCTGAGTGAGGAAGGGTGGAGTCGGTCGTTGTTGTCGTGCTGAAGTTTGAGGAAAGTCATGAAAACGCACAGTTGCCCTCAAAGTTACTGTACTAACAAGACTAACATAGGCCAGAGATAAAGCTGAATGAATGTTTTTGACACAAGTTCATTTAAAACTGTCTTAAATGTCAGTGAGCTGTTGTTCCCAGCTAGTTAATCATCTTTCCTTTCCCTCACCAACTGCAGAGGAGACACGGTTGGTGACAGGTGGCCTTTACCTGTCCTCCTGCATTGAGCTGCTCCCACAGATCTCCATGAATGGCATTGGCCTCATCCTCCAGTGCTTCAAATGCCATACGAGTGGTAGTTAAAGCCTGACAAAGGTGAAAACACATTTTTAATGAAATTCCATGACTGGTGGGCACCCTTACTAAGCAACATCAACAAGAGCAGCATCTCCATGGATCACTAATGTTTCATCGTCATAAGCAAAATCAAAGTGATCTGATGGTTCAGTCAAGGGCTTGTTAAGGAAAGCTGTTGTAACAGCCTTACACTAGAGGCTTGGGACAGCTCCCCTCTAATGTTGATCAGCTGGTTCTGCAAGGTCTCCTTCTTGAACTGCAGCTTCTCCATGGCCAGTGGCTGATTATGGTATAGTTCCATCTCCTGGTGAGTGGCGACCAGAACCTCTTCCAGGCTGTCCTGGGAACAACAATAATTCAGCACAGACAAAGTGTGTAAATTGTACTATGTCAAGTGTTTCTCGCTGTTGAGAAGCTGCTAAATGAGAATGAAGTCATGGGCCAGCCGGTACTTTAGAGCCATCTGGTGTTGGCCTTGTCCTTTGTGTTCCTCTTCCTTGTGTTGCCCCCTCCCTTTTGTCTGTGTGTGCCTGAGTGGAGGAGCAGCTTTACCTGGGAATCCTGCATACCAGTCTATCATCAACAATCTGGAGCCTCAGCATATTCTCCAGTTTCTAACCCACTCATCACCAGATTGTTGCTCCACCAAGCGTGATAGATCTCTCGGCCTACTCTCATACCAAATCTCCTTGTGCTTTGTGTCTTTTCCTAACTCTGCTACCCTTGTGCTCAGTTTGCTACACTGGAGTACCGGCTTCCTTGCCTTGCCTGCACCGAAACCTAACCGCCTCCTTACTAACCTTCAACTGTACACCAATTAACACCATATCAAACTTCACTTGTCTCAGCCTGCTTATCGGTCCTGATTACCATTTAACATGATAGATGACTCCATAATAACAGTGTGAAGCGAGTAATGCACCTTGTCCATTCTCAGTCTATGTACTGCTGCCTGGTGGTCTTTCAGAATCCGGTTCTGCTCACACAGTCGACCAAGGAGTTTCTGTGTCAGACGGAGCAGGGTAGTTATTAGATGTATGTACAAAGTATAAGACTGTGTCTGTTGGAGTGTGTGAGTCTCTTACACTGGTTTCAATCTCGTTTAGTTTCAGTGTGGGGTGAAGCTCTCTGCTGTAGATCTCATGAAAAGGGACCTGTCAGGACAGACACATCATCGTCATCAATCAAATACCAACTGCTGCAATGACAGAAACTCAAGGTTCATGCTCTTTATTCTGAGGAACTCTAGCATAATGACACACTAGCATATCTCTGTGACATCATGTAACATCAACAACTGTCAGATATTGAAGTGTGAACACAGTTGTGTCTTTTTCCTTACATGCTGCTCTAGGTATTCCAGGTTGCGCTGGAGCTGAAGGTCTAATATGTCCTCCTGAGCCAAGCAGCAGAGTCACACAGACAAAGTTTTCAGATAGGCAAGAGCACAAGCATACAAGAGGTCCTTACATGCTAAGATCTATCTTTGGCTGAGCTGCTTTTGTGTGCTGGGGTTGGACCAGGACAAATGTAAAGGGGCAGTATCTTCCCCTCACCCCATCCTTCTTCACCTGATTGATATTGTCAGGTCTGGGCATCATCACCTTCACCTTCACCAGACTCTGTATCTGTTATGAATTAAGGTGGAGGTTGTTGTGGAGGATGTTAACATTACATAGAAAACTCCGATCACAGATGAGAACCAAAAGATTTGGGTTAAACTGTTGTAAACTTGTCAACAACTGTTGATCAAACAAATGTCCCTACTTGTTGCCACACACACCATATAGGGCATCTGAATCTGCATCCACGCACCACAATTGTTTGCTTGCTTGTTTGTTTTGTTTGTTTGTTTGTTTATTTGACCTAACCCTTATTTCACTAGGTAAATCAATTGAGAAACAGTTCTCATTTACAATGATGACCTAGCCAAGAGGCGCCATCTGAAAAATAAATACAACACAAAATGAAACATATAGGCATGCAAGCAGGATGCAAGGGCCAGATACAAATGAAGTAACACAAACAGTGTACAGTGGACAATTTTTCAATATTTCAAGCTCCTGGTCTCACACAGGGCATACACATGCACACACACTCCCATTTAAACACAGCAAGTTTGGGTCAGCACAGATCAACCACACTGCTGTCCACAGCTACATATTAAAGCTACCCATGTCTGTGAACGTGTGTGTGTGTGTGTGTGTGTGTGTGTGTGTGTTTGTGTAATTGTGTATCTGGCTGTGTGAATGGCTTTCCTTTCCAGTGATTGGGAGATATTTGATGATATTAGTAGCACATACCATTTTACTGTGGATAGAGGGGGAGACAGGGCAGTTATGATGATACAGTCCTTGGCCTAAGGACCTCCTATCACCAGAGTAGTCGTACTAAAGGAAGGAAGGAAAGGATTTGAGTAAAGAAGGAAAAATGGATCAGAATGACGGGCAGCGGTTAAGATATATATGGTGACAGCATATGGAATGAAAACATCAGATTGTCACTGCTCCTGTAATCCACATTACATGTTTTCATTGTGATCCTTAGTCGCATGTCTCACTTCATTGAATTTCCTCAACGCATATTGTAAATGAAACTGCAACATGTCACTTCAAAGGTCCATTCCATAAGAAAGGTGAAGTTATGGTAAAGAGAGGGACAGAGCTGTCAACTGATCAGGGGAAACCCCTGGATGGACCTGGCAAGCCCAAACGAGTAGTGGGGGTAAACTGGGAACGTCTGGGGGAGGCCCCGGTCTGAGAAGCCTTCAACTTCCACTTCTGAAGGAGTTTTTCCCACATTCCTGTGGAGGATGGGGACATCAAACCTGAATGTTCAATGTGAAAAACTTCCATTGTTGAAGCTACAAATGCATCCCATGGTATTACGGTCTTGGGTGCCTCAAGGGGCGGTAACCCTCTGACATCATGGTGGACAATGGAGGTCAGGGAAGTCATCTGGCAGAAGAAGGAGACTTTTAGGGACATGTTGTCCCTGGGGACTCCTAAGGCAGTTCTGATGTACTGCCAGGTCCGAAGGGCAACAGCTATGGCTGTGGCAGAGGCAAAACAGAGTGTGTTGGAAGAGTTCGGTGAATTTTTAGATGGCTCTGAGGTGTTTCAGGAGGGGAAAATGGAAGCCCATCCAAGCTATGTACAGCAAGGATGGAACATCATTGACCTAAACTGAGAAGGTGATAGGACAGTGGACAGAGCACTTTGAGGAACTTCTGAACCCCACTAATCCACTCTCTGTCATGGAGACTGGAGGATGATGGTGAATCATCATCAATTTCTCTGGGTGAAGTCACTGAGGTAGTTAAACAACTCCACAATTGCAAGGTCCCAGGGGTTGATGAGATTACCCCCTGAAATGCTGGAAGCTCTGGGTGTTGAGAGGCTTGAGAGGGTTAACGTGCCTTTTCAACATTGCGTGTGGCATACAGGGGTGGCGGTCCGTCTCTTCAAGAAAGCGGACCAGTGCCAATTACAGGGGTATCACACTACCTCCCTGGAAAAGTCTACTCTAAGGTGCCGTCTTGGTCGTGGAACAACAGACCAGCTCTTTACTCCTTGGGGATTTTTGAAGGGGCCTGGGAATACAATCCACATGTGTTTTTTGGAGAAAGCGTATGACCGGGTTCCAAGGGATGTTCTCTGGGAGGTGCTGCAGGAGTATTGGGGAGGAGGTCACCTTTGAAGGCCATCCGATCCCTATATGCCCAAAGCGCAAGCTGTGTACTGCTAATTGACTGTACACTTGTTTCTGGTGGAAGTTCGCTTCCGTCAGAACTATGCCTTCCAATTCTGTTTGTGATATTCATGGACAGGATTTCAAGATGCAACCGTGGTGAGGAGGGCTTACTGGTCAGTAGCCGGATGATCACATTGCTGCTTTTCGCTGATGTGGTCCTTTTGCACCATCGACACTCAGCACTCACTGGACAGGTTCGCAGCTGAGTGTGAGCAGGGATGCAGATCAGCCCCTCTAAATATGAGGCTAGTTCTCAGTAGGAAAGCGATGGATTGCATTTCCCAGATGGGAAATGAGTCCTTGCCCTAAGTGAAGGAGTTCAAGTATCACGGGGTCTTGTTCATAAGTGAGGAAACTCATGCATGAAATTGGCCAGAGAAACAGGGGCTCTGGTGCAATGCTGCATTCGCGGTACTGCACCAGAGTAGATGGATGGTCGGACGGATGAATTTATGGTAACTTGGTAACTGGACTAGATGTGGTGTTTCAAGAATCTTGAATTATTTGGATTAATGAGAACCTCCAAAGAGGGCAGCATGGCGGCATAGTGGTCACCCCACAATAAGAAGGTCGTGGGTTTGGTTCCTGGCCTGGGTCCTTTCTGTGTGGAGTTTACATATTACATATACTCCAGTTTCCTCCCACCGTCCAAAGACATGCATGTATAGGTCAACTGGCAACGTTAAATTGGCTGTAGGTGTGAGTGGTCATTTGTCTCTTTTTGTCTTTGTGTGTTGGCCCTGCGATGGACTTGCCTGTCCAGGGTGTACCCTGCCCCTCACCAAATGTGTGCTGGGATTGGCTCCAGTAGCCCCGTGACGCAGAAACGGATAAAGTGGATGAAGATGAGTGAGTGAGTGAGTGAGTGAGAACCTACAAAGAAGTCCTTATGTTATATTAAAGATCTTCAACATCTAAAGGCATTAAACTTCTTGGCAGGGTAGTCACAGTATTGCTGTGTTATTACATATAACTTTGGATTGCATTGACATTTAATATCAATCTTTTGATTGTGTTAACCTTTGAAAAAAAAAATAAATCAAGTAATTATGATAGATTGTGCAACTTTTATATATGCAATATAATTCGACATGCACACAGACACAAACACACACCTTTGGGGAGCTCAGTGACCTCCTCAGGCTGTAGGCAGATTGGTCAGTGTAGATCACATCATCCCTCATCCTCCCTCGGAATCGGTCAAAATGCGCCGACAGCGACCGAGCCGGTGAGGCAAAGTTTGGGGGTACAGGTGAGTAGGGCCCACCTGTTGATGATGATGGTGACCTGGGCACAGACCGGGAGCGTGGCTGGATTGACAGACGCCTCATGGATGTCTCCATTCCACCATAATACTGTGCTCCCCAAGCATCCCTGGGCATTGGGGGTCCATACGGCTGATGGGGTCCATCTCGCAGCGAGCGATGCCTCTCCTCCAAAGTCCAGTGTTGGTCATACCCTCCCACAGCAGAGACAGAGCAAATACTGTCAGGTCGGACCCCTGGAGGGTACAGAGGAAAGTCCTCCACATATTGGGAACCCCCAGGGTAGCTGTAGTAGTCACTTAGGACCCCTCGGTTCCCTGAGTAGTAATGAGGGAGGCTGAAGGAACAATACAGGAAGAGATGGACATTATTTAAAAATAAAAACAGCGCGAGACTAGAGGGTTTATCTGTTATCTCTTCCTTGAAATACAGATTCAGATCAAATCAATTTGACATGTGTATACATGGAGATGAAATAAGCACATTAGGAGGACACTGTGTTTTCTCTCTAATGCTCAAGTTAATGACGCTAAAGAGTTCATCAGCAGCTCACGGTGAACTCAGACTTTTATGACATTTGGCATTTCAGTGTTTTTAAAGCTTAAAACTATCTGACCCTCATACAAACATGTTTCAAATAGGTCTGTGAGTCATCTACCTATTGATATCATCCTGGGAGGCCATTCCCCGCCGCTGGTTGACCCACTGCTGCAACTGGGCCATGGAGCTCTTCCTCTGTGCCACTCTCTCTGGAGCTGTTCGGGGCACAAAGCCCCTTCTCAGAACTACATTATCCTGCTGCTCCTTTTGATGCTGCGCTGGACAACAACTCAGCTCTGAGTGTCCCTGAGTCGCACAATGTCCAGTGTAACTACTGGATGGAGGCTGCTTGCTGATACTGTTGTAGGGCATGATGTTGTTCAAGTCATAGTTGCTCCAACCATTTGGATGGTGCTTTAGATCAAGTGCCTTGTCAGTACCAGGTCCTTCCCCTTTATCTCCACCTTCCTCTAGTCTTCTGTTTTTCTTTTTTTCCTCTTGATCACAATTGAGCATACAAGAGGGTTGTGGATCAAGACTGTCAAAACCATTGACCTTTGTGTGGGTGGGTAGCTCAATGTCAGGTTCAGTGTGTTTCTGTGTCAGTGAGTGCTGTTGTGGGTCAGTTGCATTGGTCACAATAATGCAGTTGAGATCAGCCGTGGTGTCAGAGTTGGCTCTATAAAGGAGAGAGACATAGAGAGTGAAAAATAGCACAAATAGGAGAAAGCAAACAAGACTAGGAAGGAGGTTCTTTTGTCTATGCTTAACACTAGAACCGCCAGGGTTCGCTGTGTACCCTGAACTTCCAACAGGTAAGATTTATCCACTACTAGAATGCATTGATTTTCAAACTACAAGGTTAATTTATTTATCATTTTACAACACAGGTTTGCATAACAAAATACTGGCTGTGTCTTTATGCAACTTACAAAGTGACAACATGACAATATATATAGATATATATATTTGTGATGCACTTTTCTCAACAGAAAAAAACAGCAAGATCAAACAGCATGGAATTAACAAATGAGCCCCAAATATATATAGATGTGTGTATGTGTGTGTGTGTGTGTGTGTGTGTGTGTGTGTGTGTGTGTGTAAGGCATTTGCAGAATGTTTTATTCTGTTTGCAGTTAGCCTTCACCATGCAGGTCATTTTACCCGTTAGCAGTTCTAGTGAGTGAGTCCATTCTTCAGTCTGTGCTTTAGTCTGTTCTTTAGTCTGGTCGTAATAAGTTGTGCAGGGTGTACTGACTGCTGCTGGTCATTGTGTTGTCTTGTGCTCTGCTGATAGCTTAGCCGAGTTGTGTCGTATTGCATTGTGTTGCACTTTGTCATGTCATGTCATTGTGTCCTGACCTCTGTTTGTTGTTGACCTCTGCAGCTTCATTCATGGCTCTGATCCAGTGTTCCTGCTCCACATGGCTGTCTGTGCTGAAGTAGTAAGTCCTTGTCCCAGCGTGCTCCGCCTGCATGCAGAACACAACAGGACGCTTCAGCTTCACCTCCCCACCCTCTTCCTCCTCCAGCTGCAGAAGGAGACAGAGCCCAGAGAGGCAGTGTTAACGTCCTCATTTTTTTTATCAACACTTAGTTCATGGCCATAGTGGGTAGTGTAGTTGCTCCACAAAAAAGAAGTTCACAGGTTCAGTTCCTGGGCCTAGGGCCCTTCTGAACTGAGTTTGTATGTCCTCCCTGTGCTTACATGGATTTCCTCTAGGTACGCTGGTTTCCACCCACCGTCCAAAGACATACATGTTTGGGTTAATTTGTGACTCTCTTATAACCTCTTTTATTCATTTCTTTAATGATTCCTTAAAACGGAATAGTGTTTGAAGTCTTGGTGCAAGTAGTGGGCATGCATGTAGTAGTCATGCTATTCAGTCAAATTTATTTATTGTCATTATTGTTGAATAATAATCATTAGTAACAACAATATAATACTGACAGAGAATGTTTAACAACAGAATATTCAGTGTGTAAACCAAACAGAACTGTCTCCAGCTAACATGCAGACATGCAGTGCATCATATTTAATAATATGTAGTGTGCATATGCTGTACCTTCTGTTCTCTCTGCCACAACTGGAGGCAGCAAGACCTCAGGAGGGAGAGGGAGAAGACAATGAGGGAGAGAAAGTGAAACGTGTGGTGTCAAATGTCACTGCTACTCCGGCCTATACCTGTCTTTTTAAGGAGCCTTCTGGATGCTCACATTACAGAGACTAACAGTGTGAAAATCTAAACAAACACAGTGCCACAAGAGGGCAGCATGCACAAACACTCAGACTGCTGTCACACACGCTACTCCATCCTCCTGCTGCATAAACCAAATCAGTGTACTTGCTCTGTTTTCTGGTTACCTCCTGTCAGCTATATAGTCTCCATGGAAACACATAAATGGGCAAATGATTCCATCTGATTCAATCTAATTTTAAATTAATTTTTTAATAATTAATTAATAAATAATTAATTTTTAATAATTTTTTAATTTTAATTTTTTAATTTAAATTTTAAACACATTGAGGTACTCTAGTCTGGACTCAGTGTGTGGATGCGTGTGTGCAGGGTTGTCCTCAGCAGGAGGAAATTATGTCACTGATTGACAGGAGGCATTTCCTTCCGTGATGGAGCCATGTGAGTCTCCGCCTTTAGCAATGACATAAAGCAATGCAATTGGCTTAAAGGGCTGTATCATAAGTAGCAGCAGTAACCTAGCAACAGAGGAGTAGCCGAGAGGAAGACTGAAAAAGGGAGAGTGTGTCTTTGAGACCACCCTACCTCATAGTCCTTCTGTCCATTCATTAAAGAGGGAGGAATAGGCCAGTGAAGGTGACGGAGGATGGGAGTGATGTGTTCTCTGGAGCAGGAGTGGGTGAGCAACCGGGCAGCTGAATTCTGAACATATTGTACATATTGGACAGGGAGGCCATAAAAGATGCGGCTGCAGTAGTCTAGCCTGGTCTGGAGGTGATAAAAAGTGTGGATGAGTGTTTCAGTAGCCGAGGAGGAAAGGGTGGGGCAGAGGTGTGCAATGTGTTGCAAGTGAAAGAAAGATGTTTTGGTGGCGTGGTTGACGTTTGACTTGAAGGAAAGAGTTGGGTCCATGATGATGCTGAGGTTTCGTGCCAGGGGGGAGGGAGTGACTGAGTGACCATCTATGCAGAGTGAGAAGTTGTGGGAGGAGGGGAGGAGGGATTTTGGGCCAAAAATTGTGACTCAGTTTGCTTCATGATAAATTCAATCAGTGTTGTTAACAGTGACGTAAATGTGTCAATCATTACTCAGCCACCAGGTGGTGGTGTCATTGCACAAGTTAGTAGTATGCCAACCACCAAGCTACATTAGAAGAAGAACTGTGTTTTGCAGAAGCTGGCCTTTGTCAGATATATGGAAATATATATGGAAACATCTGGGAATTTAACCAACACAGCTCTTCGTTTCTCTAGGGCTTTTATATGTTGGACCAGGTGAACACTATGCATTAAACAGAACAACTCAAATCACCATTTACCTCTGAGCATATTTACTGTGACATTGTAAGAAACTAGGTGTTTGAGCAATGGAAACGTCATTGACTCTAGTCCTTTCAGGCTGAATCAAACATCAGGGTTCACAGGGAGGCTTTTCATAGTGTGATGATAAATATTTGATTTTTTGGCAAATTTTGGCAAATATTTGTTGGCAGGTATGTTTCTGTCTCAGCTGCATTTTGAGTTCTGATGACATTCAGGAGTTTGGAAGTTGTGTTGGATACTAGAGAATTAAGTGTAAAGTAGGAACAAATGAAATAAAGTTAAGTACCTAATGTTGGACTATACCTGTCTGACTTGATGATTCCAGTACGAGATAATCTGGTATCAAACTTAGTTGCAGGTGGTAACAGCTAATATAGTTGAAAATTACAGCTTTCACAATTCTCTGTGCTGTTTTGATAAAGACGTAAGACAGACCGATCAGATTGGATACTGGTGGTCTCGGGGCTACAACAGTTGGACCCAAATATAAATTGTATGGTTCACTTGTTTCCATTGTTAACTGTGTATGTGTGTGTGTGTGTGTGTGTGTTCACCCACTCTCCAAGTCCAGCCTCGAAGAAGAATGCTGTCAATACAACCATTCAAAAAGCAGCAGTAGAAAGCTATTGAAAAGTATTCCTTGACACACATACACATGCACACATACCACTACAACTACTACATGTTGTATGTACATTGTCATTTATAATTTTGCTCATCACTACTTCATTAACTCATTAATTTTGCTATAAACTGGACTCACCACCCTGCAAAAACTGCAAGTGTGTCAAACCAGACATGTTGTGAGATCAACAGGTGCATTCTGGGTCAAGCTAAATGCTAAAATACTGAGGGTGGCTATCCCAGCTGTTGTGAAACACTAAAGCAGCCAACAATATGGCATAATTGTAAAGACAGTCAGAAAAATAGCTTAGACAGATGTGAGAACATGTAACTCTTATTTCAGTGTCAATACTGACCAAGGACAGAACCCTTAACTACAGACCAGGGGTTGGTACCACAAAGTGGGATTTGGACCTATCAACGTAAATTTGGGTGAAATTTTGGTTCAAACAATGGTGGCTCACTTCTTACTGGAACATGGTAACTCATGCTGAATTGCTAACCTGCTCTATAGCAGGCGATGTTAGAAAGTGAGATCACTGAGATCAGACTTAAATTCAGACCCTATCTCAGAATTAAACCAAAACTTTAATACAAATCGTAATTCAGACTTCAACTAAGTCTTCAATTCAATCTTATAACTGTGTTAATCTGTTGCTGCTTTAAAGAGAAAGGCTAAGTTCCACTGAACATACACTTAAACACACCCATACTGTAGGTGTAACCTGACGACTTTCTGTTGAGTCATAAAGTTACACACACACACACAAAAGCCTGGGTTTAATAATATAAACTCTGCAATGGATGAAGGTATTTACGTGAGTAAGGACTGTAGCAAAACTTTAACATGTTGCACAGGTGTGCGTGTGTATATAGAGGTGTTTTATACAGCCTGGGCAACAAACATTAACACAACTTCAGTTATTTGGAAAAAAATAAAGGATCAAGAGTTATGGGTTTCAGCTGCAGAGTGTTACTGTGAGATATGGGACAAAGTCCTGCTTTTTCTGCCTGCTGGCTCTGAGAGGTCTATATTCAGTGTTAAACTACAGGTAGAACAGGTTTCAACTGCTCTGTGAATGAGCTACTGATGAAAAAAACTGGGATCAGATTATTTGTTCAAGCTAGTCTGGATTCTAGTCTGGATCCTGCAAAGAGACTGAAACTTCCAAAGATCTGATCAAGATCTGACTACAGACCTGACTGTTCCTCTTTATCTTTTTAAAACTGACCAGTTGTCAATGCTGTTGCAGGGGAGGGCCAGCTGATGGTCCTCCTTAGATGGTTCATTGTGGGAGCCATGACAATGTTATCAACCCCTTATACAACCAGAAGGGGCAACATGGTCGAAATATGCCATACCTGTAGTTAATAAGACATATACACACATAAATGGACAAAATGGTATCCTCAGATCCTCTATTAGTGACTTCCTCGGTCATCTGAACAACAACAAGACACAATCAGGGAGGAAAAACAGGAGGAAACCTAAAATATAACAATTCAATAACGACAGAAATCAGTCACAGAGTTGTTACCAGAACATACTAAGAAAATGCAATGATCTCTAAATCAAATCCAGACCAAGTTGGTAAGTGCTGTGATGTGTATCTGTGTTTTATGGTGGATGGTCATAGCACTATTGGTCAGACAACCCACTTCCTGGTGATACCTGGCCTGCCCACATATCTACACACTATCAGCTATAACCTGATGCTGAACTGAGAGGTGAGAATTTCAACTAACCTCTAACCTCTTCAGACATCTGACTCAGTAGAAAACTTAGGAGGACTACCTATGGTAAGGTAGGTTGTAATAACGTCACCAAGTGAGGCAAAGACAGACAGCAAACTTAATTGGTCTGACCGGTGGAAAATGTCGGTCTACAACCTGACATTTTCCACCGGAAGTCAGAAACCTGTTTCTATGAAATAACCAGAATCAAACCAGAACTCAGAGACTACTAGAACTCCTGTTTCCATGACTCCCTCTGAACGTGTTGTTCACCAACATCTTGGTCTCTGAGGGTCCCTCTGAAAAGATACTGTTGTAAATAGTAGTGGCTGGAAAGGAATTACCAGGCAGTTTAGAGGGAGGCATGCTGGGACAGGCCCCTCCCTGCAAAATGTCATCCAATGAGAGAGAAGATGAGGAGTCCACCTCATTAAACACACAGTGGCTAGCATTCTCTGAAATTTATCTCTTATTACGTAAGCGATTGCTGCACTGTGTCACCTGTCAGTACACGTTAAGGCACAACCACATTCCACGGTGATGACTACAAGAATCACACTCTCCCAACACTAAAGACAAGAAGCATGTTCACTGAGGCTGGACATGTCTCTGGATTCTGGTTGGATAGTTTAAGGACCTAATCAGAGAATTGAGACCTGCCTGTTCAGTCAAAATCTCTACCATGCAGTAAAGGTAGGTTTCCACCAACAAAACCCTTAATGCACTCATCTTCTCTCACATCCAGAACATCTCTGTACTACTACAGTGGAGGGTCAAGTCACAGTCCTGCTGTTCCTGTCTCTACATAGATATGCACAAACAAAGCATTAATATGAGAAAAAAGAGCTGATGAGAAAGTGGAACTCATGGATAGTGAGGGAGAAGAGTACAAAGGGAAATTCTTAAGTCACAGACTACATTACAGATAAAATAATTGATTTCCTGAGCTAAAAAAATCCTGTCAGAGCCCTGACACTGTGTCAAAGAACACCGTCAAAACAGAAACAAAAACAAACAAACAAACAGAAAAAACAAAACAGCACTTTGAAAAAAACACTCTTGTGTTGAAGGGTGTTGACTTGTGGAAATAATCTGACTGTGGATTAGTAAAATTATGTTGTAAAGTTGAAAGTCTTCTCTCGGTCCAAGACCAGGCCAGGTGCAAGTGTAAGGTATGGGCCCAGATGGAGTTGTTCATGTGTCTGATAGTGACTGTGATTTACATGATGACCAGTGACTTCAACATCACCCTGATGACACCATCACACACGACTGACTCTCTATTATAGTCTGTTATATTTACCTCCTCCTCCAGCTCTATTTTTTCCTCTATATTTAGAACTCTAATGCATCTGCTCTTGTTCAGATACACGGTCATTGTCAGTCTGATCATCATGATGGAGTGAGTGTCTCAGTGTGTCTACAGTGTGCCTACATAGCCCGGTCTTTGCTCTTTACCTGATAGAGACACACACGCAAGAGGAGAGTGGGGCAGCCAGGAGAGGGAGATGAGAGGGGACAGGAGGGAGAGGGGGAAGCTTTCTCTTCTTACATAAACCTTTAGTCAGCGGATCTAGGGTCAGCCAAACAACAAAACACCTTCATGTTCAGCTCTGTCACGGGAGGATTTGCGGGGGGGCTGTCTTTGAAGCTGATTTTGTATAGGAGACCTTTCTGATCCCTGTCAAGAGCCTTGACAGTCTGACATATGATACAAGGACCCAGAAATGGCGCAAACCTAGAGCCCATCCTCAGTGTGCTATGACATCTGGGGACACAGTGTACACAACATCAGCCACACGTTGTACACAACTGCACATCAACGATAAGAGACTGGGAGTCCCAGTTCAAGGTTGCCTCTAATTGTGCAAAACCATTAGCTCTCCCCTTGATGACACCAGGACTTTCTGGTCCCCATGGGGCATACTAGTCATAAATAACGTGTGACTCAATCATCTACCTTCATTCAGTCACATTCAGACCCACACCCCACTCCAAGGCACAGCAATGCAGCAAGGAGTGTCATTGCACAAGCAGTCTTCCCCTGACATTTGAGTTCTAAGAGCCAAGGTTCTGTCAGGAGCCAAGGTTCCTGACAGAACCTTGGCTCTTAGAACACTCACTATCCTGCAGCTGCCCATTTTTTTAACATGTGCCTCTCAAACTGTAGAGAACTTCCACATATTTATTTTAGCAGCAAGAAAATACAAGACCACAAAGAACCAACAAATGTCCCTGTCAAGAATTGCCTCCTGACATGTCTGAAACACATGAACTCATCAATGTTCTCACAGACATTCCAGGAGGCCTTGTCATGTGACCATGGTACTGACCTTAAAGGAAAACTTGCGGGTGATGTTATCCAATGGTTCCACTCTTCCGATCCGAAAACTTAGAAGTGGCAAACTCCCTAGCACCGTATCCTCTTTCTCATCTGTGAAGATGACAATAGAATAGTATCACAGACAAGAACAGTCACATCCTGAAACAGTCCTGCTCTCCTCACAGGAGCTCCACAATGACAGTTGCCTAGAATAGATATCCATTGTGGTCTGAGGGTCCCTGTGATAACCATGGGCAATGACTCACTCACTCACAAACACACACGGACACTTACAAAGGCCAGGATTTAGCAGTGATAAGCAGAAGCACAGAGCTGACTGAATAATCAAAGGCATGAAAATTTCAGCAGCAAAAAATTAACCACTCTGAATGACTGAGATCCTACCTTGGATCCCCAACGCTGCGTTGCACCAACACTCTGCTCACTCAGAGTGTGTGTTCATGAGTGGGTGTGTATGACGGAGGGGGAGAGAGAGAGGAGGAGAAGCAGCAAATGAGAGCAAGGGGTAGAGCGAGAGATCTGAGAGGGGGATGGGCTTGTGCAAGCATACAATACAATGAGAGAGAGCAAGAGGGAGACATCCAGTGAAAGAGAGTGACTTGAGATAATGATCTGACCATGTGACTCAGTGTTGCAAGAATCTCAGCTTCGAGCCAACTGTACCTGCTGCTTGTGTACACCAATGAGATCTCGCACATACATACACCCCTACAGAAACAAACACACACAGATACACAGGGAACAAATCTGGCACTCCCACTTATCTGCAAGATTTATCAACGTCTGTGATTGAAGCACAACAACACACAATTAGACAGCAGAAAACAACCGGTGTGATGATGATGATGATATTACGATACAGAAGGAAAATAAAATTATCCATGTGTCTGTCTTAGGTATGCAACAATATTCAAATATTTTATTAAAAATATCCAATATGTCCTGTTTGGTTCAATACACAAAGGCAAACAATGGCAATTCGGTGCGTTTCAGCCCTCACAAAACTTTATCAAAACTTGGTACAGCGCATGCTGTGTGATGAGATACACTCAGAGCAGGCACAGTAGAGAGAGCAGCACTGCTTTTTTCACTCTGTCTTCAGAGGCAATCAGAATTCCCTGAATTTCCCAGGAGCCAATCAGCAGTCAGTATGCAAATGCTGGAAAAAACAGTGGAGAGTAAACCTTGAACAAACATTGCGAGTGAACGGGATTCCATCCTCTTCCCAACCCATGGTGTGGGATCATTTTGGATCGGACTAATCGGACCAGTGATGACACGTATAGCCACATGTTGTCTGGCTGTCAAGGTGGTGTCCTGAAAACAACGTGGGCTACATAGATAACTGGATGGCTTTCTGGGGGAGACCTGGTCTGATTAGGAGAGATGGTGTCCATCCTACCGTGGATGGGGCCGTTCTCATATCTAGGAATATGGCAGATTTTATTACAAATCCAAAACCCTGACAATCCCCAGTCAAGACCAGAAGGCAATGCCTCAGTTTAACACACTCCTCTGCGCCTCAGTCAGAGCGGTCACCTGCAGAGAATAGAATAGAGTCTCTGTCTATGTTTAGGGCCGTAGAAACTGTGTCAGTCCCCCAACCACCTACATTTAGAAAAGCAACTAAATCCAAATTAAACAGAAGAGGAGCTAAAGACAAACTTAACAAACTTAACTGAAATCCAAACAGCCACAAATTCGGTCTCAAATAGTATTGCAATTAAAAGTGGACTGTTTAATATTTGATCATTATCATCATTTTCCTTGCCACTGTCGCTAAGTGCTTGCTCATCGGGGGATCTCTTGGGTCTCTTTAAATAATTTTATAAAGAGTTTGGTATAGACCTGCTCTATATGTACAGTACCTTAATGTAACTTTGTTATGATTTTCTATACAAATAAATCTGATTTGATTTGATTTCATTTGGATTTGGTGTCAACTATGATGATCAGCAAACAAAGCACAGTGTACAAGCATTGCTTTGCGGTTGTTTAACTATTTTGAATTGACACTGCAACTAATGTCATGTTTACATTTGTTAATTTTGTTTGTCACAGTTAAGTAGTTTATATGAGTGGGTTAAAAGTTTGTTTATTTTTATTATTAGATACACTTTCTTTTTGATATTGCCTATTTTTGATAAAGAGCATATAAGATAAGTGCTCCCTTTTTATAATACATTTTGTGGTTTGTCTACATCTGTGCTATTCGCTGATATTCTATTTGTAACAGTTAAGTAATTTCTAAGTATGGTGGCTACACTAATGTTTGCTGTTTATTTTTTATTGGATACTGCTCTGTTTTTTATTGAAGGGTGTTATTTTTTTATAATACAGTGGCTTGACTATATCTACTTGCTTTTAATTATTTTTACATGCAGTATATTGCCTTTTCTAGTGAGTAGTTTTATATTAATTATGCCCACCCTAAATTAAGACTGACCGCACTAAAGGGCACACTGTTGACCCAGAACACCGGTGCAGTATGTCATGAATATTTACTGCATTAAAAACCCTGAACACTGGAGGCCATGACCATGACCTTGTACACCCTGAAAACCATGAATACTCTGACCACCCTCAAAGCCGAAAACACAAACCACCTCAATCCCTGACCACTGTGAACACTAATGACCCAGACTACTATGAACACTGAAGTGTGAGGGTCAGGTCTTGTCTTCCTTCTGTCTGTGTCTCTTGCATTCCCTCCTCATACTGTTCCTGGTTGGTCTCAGGTTCTGTTTGTGTCCATGTGCCTGCATGTATGCAGCTGGGGCATGACTACCTGGTCTTTCCTGCCTTTCACCTGTCCGCAGTGAACCTGTCCACCCTCAATACTACACCTTGAACACCTTGAATGTCCTTTACCTTAATGACCTTGAAGACACTGAAAACCCTGTCTACCCAGACCTCCCTGAACACAGAAAATCCTCAAGATTAAGGCCACCCTAAAAACCCAGAACATTACTGAGCACCCTAAAACGCTGAATCACAGCCAACAGATAGCTTTGGATCACAATTGATCTTGTCTTTTCAGTCATTAGCATATGCTGCATCTGTTTGAGGGTTAGGGTTAGGCCTGTGAAATACAGCCCACTCCTCCCTCCTGTTCATACTTTAGCCCTTGGTCCTCACTGGTATAGCAATCACTGTGGTAAATTGCACTGTCACACATTCCTGCCTCGATCATTCCCTCCCTCTAAGTCCCCTTCACCAATACACAGCTGGGCCAGGCAAAGAGGGAAAGGAGACTGGAACAAATCAGATGTGTTCAGAATGAATAGAAGCCCCCTGTGTACAGGGAAGAGCGTCTACATAAGACATAAAATACAGACAATGTGTGTCATCACCAGTCTGTAACATAAGCAATGGCTTAACCCTGGTCACTGTGATGTAGTGACTCAGTCAGCACCAGAAGACAAAACAATGTAACCTTTAATCCTGTGGGGGTTTTGTTCTTATCTCTGCTAAAAGTGTGTCTACTGTACATCTCAAGTGCAGCAATCATCTGGAATCTGCTCAAGATTATTAGAGGCTGAAAAGTGCAGGAAAGGCAGTTTCGCGAGTTGGTATGACAAGGGTCCCAACACAGGACAGTTAAGATGCAATAACACCTCCCTGTGGTGTCTTTAACACTGGAAATCACTAAGAGAAACATAGTTGAACATCAACATACACATCCATCTATCTACCACTTTTCCATTTCCAAGTTGCGGTGGGTGCTGGAGACAATCCCAGCCAAAGTTCCAGCCGAGGGGCAGGGCATACCCTGGACAGGTCACCAATCCATCACAGGGCCAACACACAGAGACACAGACCAACAACCACACTCACATTCAGACCTGTGGGCAATTTAGAGTCACCAGTTAACCTAGATATTATTGTGCGGCAACAGGGCTAACTACTACGCTGCCGAGTTGCCCAGACATACACATATTTAAACAAAAATTTTCATAAACAGAATGTGAATGTTTCAGTTTGGACTGTAAAGATTTTTTTTATTAGGTGACAGTCACCTTTGACCAAATTCTAATCCACTCAACCTTAGGTCAAAATAAACGTTTGTTTTTTTTCTGTTCTACCTGGGTTTTTGCGATATCAGGATCATGAGGGAGAGAGAGAGAGAGAGCTGATCTGAAAGCAAGAGGCATCCTGATGCAATAAACCATTTCTATCAGCTTTACTCTCAGTATTTCTGATATAACACTTGTTATACAAGAATTCATCCACTGGAGAGACCTCTATGTCAGCAATCGCATATAGGTCAAAATTAATGAAAATGTTTAAATATTGTGGGGTTTATATTACACTGACTCGCATTATGAAATAATGAGTTCACAATGATGAGACATGCTACCTTGACTCAGGGCTGCAAATATTGAGCACTGGAAAATAACATATTGCTCACTCCAATGGCACTAGTCCCTTAAAAACATTCCAAAAAATTGTCAGTCAATATTTGACTGAATCCAAATTATTATTATTCCTGTATAAAAGTAGGTTAAGCTGATTTTGCATCGGCTTCACTTAATTATATTTAAATATATAAATATTGTTTGTTATACTTAAACTGCCATTCTGGATGTACTTTCTCTCTAGCTACATCCAGAACTTTCTTTGTTCTTTTTAAATTTCTTAAATTTTAGTTACAGTTACAGTCAGTTGAGCTCTCAGGGTCACCATACTATCAGACTACTGTCACTTACACTGTCAACAGTTGCATCTGATTACAGATTACACAGTAAAAATTATATGAACACAAACCTTTGTAGTAGAAGAGACATCTGTCTGTGAGGACGAACCATCTCTTATTCCACTGCTTGACTCCACTGCTGGCCTATAGGAGCATACATCACACACTCATCATCATCAACACCAGTATCAGAATCTACATCTAAATCAACTTCATCATTCATAATAAATCCCACTGAGAATAAACCAATGCAGCTGCAGTGGGAGATGTGTCTCTGTACGGCACATGAGAGCCTTCTTATTTAACCTTGAACTGAAGAGCATAACTAATGGTGAGAGGGAGGTGCCAATCTAGATTGATGAGCTTGAGTCACTTTCTGTTGCTGCAGTGGGCATGAACTAACCTGCTTGTACAGCCAGCCCTGTTTGGTGACTGCTGATTTTGGATTCCTGCGCATAGAGTTGGAACGTTTCCCAAAGGTTGCTGCCTTTCTGGGAGGACGAGACACCTACAGGACAGCAGCAAGGCAGAGAAGCATATTTAATTTATATATCCATTCACAAAGATGGTGAAGTAGAGTGAGTCTTTTGGGTGTTTACCCTTTACAGTTGAGTTTGAGTGTGTGTATGTGTTTGTGTCTCACGTGGGTGTAAGGCTGGGCCTCTGGAGAAAGGTCTGACACCATGGTCTTGATTTTGCAGTGACTGATCCTTTGAGCTGCAGTGTTCACCTTCACGTTCATTCCCAGATCACAACTCCTGCACAGAATGACAGACACTCAGATGATTAGTGTGTCTCTTCTCCCACCCAACAGACTAAAAAAACCTGAAATCAAGTGGTCATGTGAGTAATGATTCCTAGCTGCCAGGAACAGGGGGGATTTATAAAATATTATTATTATTATTATTATTATTATTACTACTACTATTATTATTATTAATAATAATATTAATAATAATAATAATAATAACAAATAAATAAACTAAGGGGATAGAAGACAGTTCAGCAAAAAGTGAGAGACTAGAATAAACTGACTTGGTCTGGATCCACATATAAGAGGTCAGAATCTCCAACATGGACATGGGTGGTTCAATATCTGCATGTAGCACCAGTCTAGCTGGGAACATTCTCTAACTGCTAAAATCAAAATTATGCAGCAAAAATCAGCTGACTCTGGAAGGCATTTTATGGAAAATAAGTACTGGTCGGTTTAAGTACTTCAGAATAATACAGTATGTTGAAAATTCAAATGTTGTGTTTTCACAATATTTCAATGTAGAACTGTTGGACATAATTAATGTAAATATGGAATTTTGTCACTGATGTACTATATGATTTAGTCTAGTCCAACCATGTGCTGCATTAATTAAACACGTTTATGTTTTATAGTTCCAGGAGAGGGCCCTGAGGAAAAAACAGCCCCATAGAGGTGCTCAGCAGGGCCAGACAGGGAAACAGAAGAACCATGCAGGTCCCCTGGAGACAGAAAGGAAAAGAGCAGCCCCATGCAGATGCAAACAGGACAACAGAGCAAGAAAGGAACATTGTTGCTTCTTCAGAAGCAATCCTACTGTTGGATCTACACTCTACACTCATGTTAATTTTCATATCCCTTGTACCACAGGTCAAGGAGGGGAGGTGGCTGTGATATTTCAATCAAGCTTATTAATCAACCCTAGACCAAAATCTGAGGCCTTTTGCAAGCCTCACTCTTAGTCTTTCCCACTCAAACTGGAAAGGTGAAAAACCTGTTCTGTTAGTTACAGTATACCGTCTACCTGGTCCATACTCAGAATTCCAATCAGAGTTGAAAATGGCAATTCCAGCAACACGGAAGAGTTTCACAGAGTCTAGAAAGAAAGCTTAAAAACTTATTTAAAAAAAAAAAAAAAAAAAAATATATATATATATATATATATATAGTAAATAATAAATAAAATATAAATATAAATAAAATATCTAAAAAAAAGTTCTGAGTTTTCTGAGTTTTAAATCAGAGTTAGTACTCAGTACAGATAAAATCATGATACTGGGAGATTTCAATATACGTGTTGATGTAGAAAGTGACAGCCTTAGTTCTGGGTTTCTTTCCTTACTATACTCAATGGGCTTTTCCCAGCATGTGAATGAACCCACTCACCGCTACAATCATTTCCTTGATCTTGTTCTAACATATGGCATTGAAATTGACAAGTTAACATTTTTTCCTTAAAACTCTCTCCTGACTGACCATTACCTTATTATATTTGAGTTTACTTTAATGGACTGCATAGCATTGAGGAATGAATTCAGCTATAGAAGATGTTTATCTGAAGATGCTGTGGCTAAATTTAAAGAGAACATTTATTCATCATGCCCAACAATGCCATATCTAAATTCAAATGAGGATTTCTCCCATACACGAGTTGATGACCTTGTGATTTGCACTATGGCCGCACTGTGTTCAAATCTTGATGATGCCGCCCCTCAAAAAGAAAGTAATCAAACAGAGGAGGCTGGCTCCCTGGTATAATTCCCAAATCCACGCCTTAAATGCAGACATAAAGGAAATTAGGCGCTCCAGTAAGTTGGAAGACTCTCACTGAGCCTGGAAAGATATCTTAAAAACATATAAAAGAGCTCTCTGCAGTGCTAGAAGTTCAAATTACTCAGTACTCATCGAAGAAAACAAGAACAACCCCAGGTTTCTCTTTAGCACTGTAGCCAGGCTGACAGAGGCCATTCCTCAGTTGAACCAGTGATCCCCTTAACTCTAAGCAGCGAAGATTTTATGGACTATTTTACAGATAAAATTCTTACAATCAGAAAGAATTCATCAGCTCTTATCTACATTAGATAATAATCTTCTACTGAATACAGCAACACCTGCATCAACTGCAACACATCTGGAATCATTCACTTCTGAATCTCTAAGAGATAGCTTCTATAGTCTCGTCATCCAGATCGTCAACCTACCTATTAGACCCAGTACCAACTAGACTCTTGAAAGAGATTTTTTTACTTAATTGGTTACAGCTAACCCTAACCCACGTACCGTCTTGCATTCAAAAGTCACCCGATCACATTTCTGTTTGGAGAACCGATTGCGTTAGATTCAATTGTTTGACAGATATGACTATGACCTGGACGAGTGCGAATATGCACAGAATGAGAGTGATCTAATGAGTCTGCTGAACGTACTGGTATGTTTAGTAGGGCCCTCCTAGCCCATATATTTCGGACAGACGTTTAACAATCAGTGTTGCCACCTCCACAGTAAGGAAAGTCAATCAATCAATGAATTTGCATAACGTTATTCTTTTGTAATTTTTTCATGCTTCTCTGACTCAAGTTAACGAGCAACTCCACTCTAGCTTTGAGGAAAAAGTGATTTGGACTACTCCTTTGAGTTCTCGTAGTTTGAAAAGTTTACTTTTTATGTGAAAACGGTTTAATGTATTGGGAAGTTTTCCTCCGTTTTAAAATTTGAATGGCATTTCTACATGCAGGTATGAGAGAGCGAGGTGACTAATAAAGGGGAATTTTTGTGGAGATTTTTTTTTTTGTTTCAATTAATTTCCTATGGAAAATTTTGGCCAGTTTTTTGGGAATAACTTTGGGAATAACTGGGAATAAATAGGAATTGCAAAACTAAAAACATGAGGAAACAAAGCATCAACTTTCACTATGCAGATGACACTCAGCTCTACCTATCCATGAAGCCAAATTAAGTCAGTCAGATAGTCAAACTGCAGACATGTCTTGGAGACATACAAGTCTGGATGACCCAAAATTTTTTACTTCTTAACTCTGACAAAACTGAAGTCATTGTATTTTGCCCAAAGCACATCAGAGAAATGCTGTCTAATCATCTAATCAGTCTGGATGGCTTTAGTTTGGCTTCCAGCTCCACTGTAAGAAATCTTGGAGTAACTTTTAAACTGGGACATGTCCTTTGTCCCTCACATAAAACAAGTCAGTAGGGCAGCTTTCTTCCACCTGAGAAACATTCCTCTCTCAGGATGATGCAGAAAAACTAGTCCATGCATTCTTAACTTCTAGGCTGGACTACTGTAACTTATTACTCTCTGGATGTCCAAACAAATCTCTGAAAGGCCTTCAGTTGATTCAGAATGCTGCAGAATGCTGCTGGACAAATATTAACAGGGACTAGGAAAAGGGATCACATACTAACTCTCCTGTCTTTAGCTGCTCTTCATTGGCTGCTGGTAAAATACAGAGTAGAATTTTAAATCCTTCTGTTCACATATAAAGCTCTTAATGGCCAAGCTCCATGATATCTCAGAGAGCTCATAGTTCCTTACTGTCCTAGTAGACCACTCTGCTCTCTAGATGGAGGTTTACTTATGGTTCCGAGAGTCTTCAAGAGTAAATCTGGAGGCAGATCTTTCAGTTATCAGGCTCCTCTTCTATGGAAACAACTTCTAGTAGGGGGCGGACTCTTTAGCAATTTTCAAGACCAAGCTTAAAACTTTTCTGTATGACAGAGCTTATAGTTCCATTCCTGCCTATACCTGTTTCAGTATCCCACTCTCCTGCTCTCATTCTCACCCTACACTACCCCCCCCCCACCCCGTGCCTCTCTCACTCTCGCTTTCGCTCTGTCTCTCTCCCACTTTCAACCCAAAAGGTCGAGGCAGATGGCCGCCCCCCGGAGTCTGGCTCTGCCCAAGGTTTCTGCTGCTTAAAGGAAGATTTTTTCCTTGCCACTGTCCCCAAGTGCTTCTTCATCATGGGACCTGCTGGGTCTCTTTAAATCATTTTATGAAGACTTTGGTCTAGACCTGCTCTATATGTAAAGTGCCTTGATGTAACTTTGTTATGATTTGGCGCTATACAAATAAATCTGATTTGATTTGAAGGAAAAGTGATTTGCTCCGTGCATTGCAGAACACACAATACCTCTAAAACAGGGGTCTCAGACTCGCGGCCCGCAGTACAATATTTTGTGGCTCACACCTTAATATGAAAGTATAATATTAGTGTGGCCCGCGGAGAAAGTGTCGGGGCTAGGTGCGTGACAGTGCATGCGCCAAACTTCCACCAGTAAGTGGAGAAACATTCATAACCCTGTGGAGAACGAGGAAGAACTGCTTTGGAGACGAAGAAGAAGAGCTTGTTTACGTTCAGCGCACTATCGGTAGTTATCATGGACGCTATGGACATTGTAGAAATAAACCTGTCATCGGTGCTGGAAGAATAATAAAGTCTATGTTTATGTTCCCATCAAAGCCTGTATCTGTAGCGCACCAGTATGTAGTATTTAATCGTATTAATAAAAACAACAAACTGCAGCGTTTCACTGTTCAATGAGCCGTTTGTATATACATAGCATGCACAGGTAAACACTGTGATGGATGGAGACTGTCCAGGGTGTAATCACTGCCTTTCACCCTGTGTGAGCTGAGGATAAGCACCAGCACACCCCGCGATGCCAGTTGGTACGAAGCAGGTGAAGCTCCGTCACAAAGCGGAAATGACTTTATGCGTTAAGACGTTCTCTTTGCGCAATTAGCTAGCTAAACACTTGTTTGAAACGTGAAACAAGAGCACCACTAAGCGGAATCAATTAGATTGTGCCATACCCCAGTCATGTCTTTATCAAAGCCTGCAGTGAAGAGGAAGGTTGGTGACGAGCACAGACAATTTCAAGAAAAGTGGGAGACGCAGTATTTCTTTGTTGAGCACAGGGGCATCCCCTCGTCTTATTTGCACAAATAAAGTTGCAGTGCACAAAGAATACAACATCAAACGGCATTATTCAACTAAACATGCTGAGGAATGTGCAAAAGCCAAGGGGATGAGAGAGCCAAGCGGGTTGCCAGTCTTAAAGCATGTCTACTGTATACTGAGGGTCTCAACTGCTTCCTCTCTCAAGCCAAATGTGGTTGAGATTTGTGAGAAGAAGCGCTGTCAAGTCTCTGGCAGCAAGGAGATGCCATGTTCAGAAGAACCGTTCATGATTTCACTCAATGTTCCATTCATGTTTAGGACACTTCATGTTCAGAAGAAATCATTAAAACTGTTAATGACATTTGAGGACTTTTTTTTTGAGGAATCCCTTATGCGGCCCACCCTCACCCAGACTCTGCCTCCAGCGGCCCCCCAGGTGAATTGAGTTTGAGACCCCTGCTCTAAAAAGTTTACTAAACATGACACGTTCTACCTCTCAGACGGTAAAATTCAAACAGAGTGCCACAAGAGAATATACTATATCCAATATACATAAGAGAACATATCATATAAGAGATGGAGAGAAGACATTCCTCTCTGCCTGCTCGGTATCAATCAGCAAAACAAGCGAGACACAGTCCTAAACATACAGGTAACTTTGTTTGAACTGAAAGAAGGTACTGGTCTCAAAGAAGCTAGAAAAATATGAGACTGTTTTTAAGCCAGATCATCAAGCTAAATTTTATTTCAAAGGTCAAGGATTCAAAATATTGAGTGGATGAAGTTCATAATTTATATTTTTTGTATTGATGCTCATGGAGAGGCTCATTTTGACTTTCTTTCAATCAAAGATGTTCTTGAAACAGTCCATCTTTAGTCCATTTATCGAGAAACCATCACAGAACTCATCATTGAGGAGCTAAAGAGAATGTGGATCGCCTTCTCAGAATCTTTGTGGTTTTGGTTTAGATGGAGAATGTCTGAAGAAAGGATCCAAATCAGGGATTTGATTACTCCTCAGAGTCACTGCGTTAATCACCACCTTGCACTAGCATGTGGGCACATTAATAACTTTGCAAAGTACATTAAGGTTGTTGAGACAACATTAAGACAGGTTTGGAAATGGCTTCAATCCACAAAGCCCTTAGCAGTATTTGTGAAGCCCTGTAAAATCACAAGAAAATGTAATATTGAAGCTGGGAAGATCCATCCATCTATCCATGAGGAAAACTTTATCAGGGGCAGCTATCTAAGCAAAGAAGGCCACATTTTATACCCTAGCTCTTCCGGGGGAATCCCCAGGCATTGCCAGGCCAGCCAAGAGACATAGTCCCTCCAGCTTACCCTGGGTCTTCCTCCAAACCGGGAAATGCCCGTAGCACCTCCCCAGGAAGGCGTGCAGGAGGCTTCCAAAAGAAATGCCAGAACAACCTCAGCTGGTTCCTTTCAAAGGGGAAAGGAGGATAACTTGCGAAAATTCTAGAGTTATTACTTAAAAGCAGTATTTTTCATATTAATATTGTGTTAAAGTTACGTTGTGACTGTGTGTTACTCACTGTAGATAGGAATGTATCAGTCTTGACTCTTCAAGCTGGATTGGGCTCACTGCTGGTCCAAGAGGTCCACTGAGGTCATGTTGACTACAAGAAAGAGGACACGATCAACAAAGGATGTGAAATAAGATATTACACGTGCTGGCAGGAATATAACTACTTGGAATCAATATGGCAGAACAATAATGACAATATTATATTAACAGTTCCATCCATTATGTCTCATAGTTGATGGGAGTGATGGCTGTGATTTTTATTTCTTTTACCCTGATGCCATCCGTGTTCCTTTTACTGATATTAATGAGGGACTAAGCTAAAAAGTATGAAATCATTACCTAATAAAAAAAGAAACAATGAATGTTACTCCTCATAGGTTTGATTTGAGTTGAACACAGTCATTCACAAATGAAATCATAAATTTTTTTTGATATATATAACATTTCCACATACAAAAAAATAACATGCACATTTACACACCAGTCACATATTGGGATCAGTTTGGAGTCAATCATCACACAGTCAGCTGATGTCACCACATGGTTAGCTTTTGTCATTACAGTTATTGCGCCTGCTGTTTATTGAATACAGCTCAGCATTTAATGCCATAGGTCCTCACAAGCTAGTCACTAAGGTCAGGGATCTGGGGCTGAACTCCTCACTCTTCTCCTGGGTCTGGAGCTTTTTGACAGACAGACCATAGGTGGTGAGGACTGTAAAATACACCTCTAACCCACACACCCTCAACATCGGCGTCCCCCAAGGCTGCATTCTCAGTCCTCTGCTCTATTCGATCTACACCAATGACTGCAAAGCCAATCTCCCCTCCAACATCATCGTCAAGTTTGTGGATGACATGGTGGTGGTAGACTTAGTCTCCAACAGAGATGGCCTATCCGTAGGAGGTGGATGCAATGTTGTCAAGGTGCCAGAAAAACAACCTGCACCTTGGTCTCCAAGACCAAGGAGATGATTGTGGACTTCAGGAGGAAGAAGCAGAGAAACCATAACACCCCTCTCAGGATCTATGGGACCCCAGTGGAGAGGGTGCAGAACTACAGGTGGCTCAGCATCCACATCTCTGAGGACTTAACATGGACATCTCATCCTGGTGAAGAATGCAAGGAAGCACCTGTACCACCTCAGACGGCTGAGGAAATTCAAAATCCCCACATTGCTGCAGAGGACAGTTTACACCGCACCGAGTCTCACCGGGAGCATCACCGCCTAGTACAGCAGCTATACTTTCATGGACAGGAAAGCTCTGCACAGTGTGATTCGCTGTGCTGAATGCACCACCAGGAAAGCACTGCCCACCCTGCAAGAGAACTACACCAGGCACTGCACCACCAGAGCCTGGAAGATCCTGGATGACGCTCACCTCTTGACACTTGGAGCCCAGCGCTGCCTTACTTTACCTATGACTATAATAAATGTTTCAACTGCGAACTGAAGATTTCTCCAACTCCTTCTTGGGCTTCCAATAAAAGAATCGGGTCAACAGATTCAGAGATGAGAATAATTCCAGATGTAAAGAAGTGTACAAAAGATCCTCCCTCTGTATGTGTTTTTCATAGTTTTTTGCCAACTGCAAATTCTTACACTGCTCAGGTCCTTAAATGCACCATATGCGCTCAGCTCGGTCCAGAGAAAAACTTCGTCTGAACACCATAACAACAGTGTGTGCGTCCATAGAGCAGTGAGTGATAAGTTTATTCTTGTGTCACACTTTGTGAATGTTCATGTTAATCTATATAAGTCTGTTTTGAAGGCTTTACAGTAGTTTTTGCCATCGGGTTGTTTTATGTGATGTGCAATTAGCGCATCACATAAAACAACATAGAGCAACGTGGAGCTAGCTGCTAACAAGCAATAGCCTGAGAGGTTTAAGTGGCTATATTGTTTATTTCTGTTGTTTATACATTACATACTGGATGTTAACGGATTAATGACAGTTTATATCCATTTTATGTTTCATCCAAGCCTGCAGATTAATGCTTATTCTGGTTTCGTTATCTGGATAGAGATATCTACCTCAATATATTTTATGTCTAATTTGTACTTTATTTCGAATCACACACACACACACACACCCACACACACATACTAACTCAGATAAACAGCTTGAACTTTATTAAAGGACTCTGCTTCTTCTTTATGCACCCTGAACATTCAAACCGTGTCCTGACGCGACACTCTGAAGCGATTGCTACCACCTAAGATCCAGTACAGTCAGTCTGTCATACAAGTAGGTGTTGCATTTGATTCAGGTGTTGCTGTATTCAGTAGGAGATTATTGTCTCATGTAGGTAAGAGCTGATGAATTCTTTCTGATTGTTAGAATTTTATCTGTAAAAAAGTCCATAAAATCATCACTGCTGAGAGCTAAGGGGTCACTGTTTCAATTGAGCTATGACTCTCTGTCAGCCTGGCTACAGTGCTGAAGAGAAACCGGGGGTTGTTCTTGTTTTCTTCTATGAGTACTGAGTAATATGAATTTTTAGCACTGTGGAGAACTTTTTTTATATAATTATAATTATATTTATTATTTATTATTATTATTTATTAATGTATTTATTATTTACTATATATATATACGTTTTTAAGCTTTCTTTCCATACTCTGTGAAACTGTTCCGTGTTGCTGGAATTGCCATTTTCAACTCTGATAGGAATTGTGAGTATGGACCAGGTGGATGGTATTCTGTAATTAACAGAAATGGTTAGGGTTTGAGTTTGAGTGGGAAAGACTAAGAGTGAGGCTTTCAAAAGGCCTACAGCCAATAGGCTTGATTGAAATAATAATAAAAAATATAAATAATAATAATATAATAAATAATGAATAAATATTGCAGCCCCCCCCCCAACCTATGGTATGAGGGACATGAAAATTAACGAGTGAGGGGGTTTAGATTCATTCATACTGACATACTTATCCTGCTGCAGCCAGGTTTCAGTTATACAAAATCAATCAAATCAAATTGATTTATATAGTGTCAGATCATAACCATAATTATAATCGTAAAGTCACATCAAAGTACTTTACATATAGATTAAAATGATTAAAAGATACCCAACAGATCCCCCGATGAGCGAGCACTTAGTGACAATGGCAAGGAAAAACTTCCTTTCAGAGGCAGAAACCTCGAGCAGAACCAGGCTCGGGGGGGCGGCCATCTGCCTCGACCGATTGGGTTGAGAGAGAGGGGGAAAGAAAGAGAGAAAGAGAGAGAATAGTAGTCCTCTTCTGTTTAAGTTGGGTTTTGTAACTTTTCTAAGTTTAGGTGGTCAGGAGACAGACACAGTTTCTATAGAGCTAAACACAGACACAGACTGTATTCTATTCTCGGCAGGTCACCACTCTGACTGAGGCGCAGAGGAGTGTGTTAAACTGAGGCTCTGCCTCCTGGTCTCGATTCGGGGTTGTCAGGGTTTTAGCTTTCTAATAAACTTGGCCATATTCCTAAATATGACAGAAGCACTTTGCAGCCATTAGCGCAAAAAGATGAAATTATTTTCCTTTCCAAAGGAATTGAAAGAGCTAAATGCAACATTACACATACAGCAACTAGTTACAACAGAGAGAATGAGTCTGTGCCAGAAAACCTCTGCACATGTCTGATGTCAGGAGATTAAAAACTCAGTAACTAGTGTTTCTGAACTTTTTTTTTTTTATGTTTTTATTGATTTTTAATAAGAACATACAAAAACACATTCCCACATACATTCGAGTTGTAAAAAAAAAAAAAAATAATAATAAAAATAAATAAATAAATAAATAAATAAATAAATAATAATAATAATAAAAAAATAAATAATAAGATTATCACACTCTATAACCTTACAGATAAGTACAATCCATTAATAAGGGTGCCCACACTTCTTCAAATTCTTGTACTTTAACCCTAATTAGCTTTTCTAATGTAACACACATTGCCATCTCTCTAATCCAAGATTGTGCAGAGGATACCTTAGTCTCTCTCCAAGATAGAGCATCATCATCCTCCTGGCCTGTAGGAGGCCAAAATTGATCAGATACTTACAGTTAATAGAAAAGCAATCCAGATATATCTCCAAAATACAAAGCTTTGGTAGGCAGTGTACCTGAATACACGTAATTTCACTTAGAGTGTGTGTGAGCTATTTTCCAAAAAGCTACCAGTGTAGGACATTCCCATACACAATGAATTAGGGTAACCCTCTCAGTCAAACACTTCACACATGTATCTGGAGTGCCAGAGGACCATAATTAAGTTTCTCAGGGTTTATGTATGTCCTCATCAGCCACTTGTGCTGTAGCAGTTTCATTTGAGTATTAATGGTTTCTACTTGAACTTGAACAAGCTGTCGCCCACTCAGCTTCATCAAGATCTTCCTTAATGTCTAAACTCTTCTTTTATCATGACTAGATTATTTATCATATGAGACAAGGGCTGAATATAATATAGAAATTTGTAGTTTCCCATTCATGTGTTTTACAGCAGCTTTGATTAGATAAAGTGCTTCAGTTGTAAATATTTTTTTTGGAATTGAATATTTCAAACAAATGTCGTTAAATGTTACTAAAGTGCCCTGAATATACAAGTCTTCAATCAATTTAATTATACATTTTATGTTTTTACACGTTATTATTTTTATTAAATTACATGATATTTTATGTTTAAATATTGAGGTATTATTAATTTTATTAATTATTTAATTTAGTATATAATATTTTATTATTATCACTTTCAGTGTTTCCAGTCTGTTTTTTATGTTTTGAAGCTAAAAGGAACCTTTTGATGTAGGTTCCACCTGCCTTTGTTTTGAGAGCGTTCTAGCTCTGCCCTCGTGCGCGTTGCCTCGTCGTTGAACATGACCTCTAAGTGAAGTAAAATAAAGTCTTTCTGTCCTGCCGTAACGGTGCCTTTTTCATTAAAGAATTATATACAACCTTGTAACCCCCAACACCCACGGCCCTGGCATGCTACCCATCCAGAAACCAGAGTTACAAACTGGTAGCAGTTTTGCTTAGTTTTTTTTTCTTCCGTGAATTATCCTAGGCAGTCAACTAGCTAACACCGTGTGGAATCTACCGGACTACAGGCCACTGCCCCAGCATTCTGCAAGTGTTTCTCTACATTCTCCTTGACGAGAAGGTTTTGTGGACAGTGCTACAGCGCTAACGTGGGCCAGTGTTTTTGTTTTGTTTGTTTGTTTTTTTTCACCTGGTCATTTTAAGTTGGACAGTTTGGGAATCGTGTTGTTGCAGTCGGTTGCGGATGGCACCAAGGACGTCATTGAGGACTAGGACTCTCACTCCGACAATGACGGTGCAAGCAGCGCGACCCAGAAAGACACGACAAAGACGGTTCTTCACTACAGAGTGGAGTTGCCACCATACTTTAACGGTGATGCTATGGACAAAGAAAGTTTTTCTTTGTGGAATACGAGGGGGCTGTTGTTACCCCCAGATGTGCAACAGGACTATGACAAACGTGCAGCTAAGCTGAATGAAACCATACAAAAAAAATCAGTCTGACCCATCTGCTGGACTTTTTTAGGCCGTTAAACAGCTCTCTGATGACCTTCAAGCTCTCCAGCTGGAAGTTTCTCAGCTGGGACGTAATTCTGACCTCGCAGCACAACAATTGCATTCCACGTGTTGCTGCTTCCACCCAAAAACCAACAGGATGAACAGAGATATCGGCGTGGCAGAGAAAGATACCGTTGCTCCCCATCTGCATCACCTGACCGTGGCGGATACTATCCTGCACATCATCATCACAGATCCAGCTGGTCCCAGTAGTAATGATCATAACTATCACAGTCTCAGCCGGTCCAGCAGTTATCATCGCCCCAGATATCCCTCTACTCATTGTGACAGACAATACTCACCTACCCCTCCAATTTTCTTCATCTCACCGATATGATCATCATTCTGCTTACCAGCAGGATCGCTTCAGGCAGGAAAGCCCAGACAGGCACTACTTCCCTCATCGTCCAGGTCCACAAGACCCACATAATGGTGACTTTAACAGACACACCTCCAATGACTCTGACAGATCCAGGTATGATTCACACTCTCTCCTCTCTGCCAGGCAGAGACACCAACAACGAGGAGAAAGGGACTACCATGTCAGCTTCACTGAAGAAGACCCCCGTCAGGGAAAAGAGCGGTAGCAGGTGCTGAGGGCCAAGTGTCTGCTGCTACCAAAAGTGAGGCCCAACAACAGAAGTCACCTCTCCCTTGTAAAGCCCCCACACGTTATGTAATTTCTATTATAGAGAACATTGCCACCAAAGTCTTCTTAGACTCAGGGTCAGACATTTCACTGATTAGTGTGGCCTTTAGGATGTCAGTCCCCTCTTTGAGAACCAAACCTATGCAATGCTCAGAGCTTTTACCTTGGGCAGTGACTGGTGACTATTTAGATAACCTAGGCACACTTCCTATCACCATCAGGCTAGGTAATGAGATGTTCATCAACATAGTGGAAGGGGTCAGGAACATTGCACAGCTAGTAATCCTAGGTTGGGACTTCCTGCTTTCACTCCATGCAGTATTGAACGTAGGGAAAGGTAAAGTGGTAAAGTGGGCTGTAATACCATTGTTCCTCTCCTGCGTGCTACTGATGTGGCTCCTTTGAGCTGTCATGCTGTCACAATATCACCCGTAGTTGTTCCTGCTATGTCACATATGACTGTTTTAGCTAAGGTTCAGCCCACTATTGGTGTAACTGATCTTGACACAAACTACACAGGTATCTTAGAGCCACATCCACCTAGCTTCCAAGGAATGTTAGCAGCACAGACGCTAGCTCATGTACAAGCAGGGTTGACTGAGGTTAGAGTAATGAACCCCAATAATGATGAGCTCCACATTCCATCTGACATCAGATTAGATGATTTTCATGCACTTGATGAAGACCCCGAGGTTGACGTCCATTTTGAGGAACCTAGTGTATCCACAGTTACAGCTAGGACAGAAGAATGCTTTCAACAGTTGTTACCAGATGTTGACCTCAGTCAGGCAAAAATTGTTGATGAACAACGACACGAGCTTCAGTCTTTATTGATGCCCTACAGTGATGTTTTCAGTGCTAGTGATCAAGACTATGGACACACAAACAGTGAGACACAGTATCTGGACAGGAGATGCGCCACCCATTAAGCAGAGAACATACAGAACCTCACCAAACGTAAGAGCAGAGATAGGCAAGTTCAGCGACTCTTTTCACAGAACATCATTGAAGAAAGTTGTAGCCCCTGGTTTTCCCATGTTGTGCTCATCAGAAAGAAAGATGGTAGTTACAGGTTCTGTATTGATTATAGAAAGGTAAATGCAGTCACCATTAAGGACTCGTATACCCTACCATGACCTGCAGATGCTCTTGATAGCCTCTCTGGTGCTTGCTGGTTCAGCACCATGGACTTATGTAGCGGATATTGGCAAGCAGAGCTTGAAGCACAAGACAAGGAGAAAACAGCTTTCAACACTGGCAGTGGACTGTACCAGTTCAAGGTTATGCCTATGGGCCTAACCAATGCTCCACCAACATGTCAGAGACTAATGGAGCTGGTGCTTCATGGCCTGCACTGGAAAGAGTGTTTGATTTATCTGGATGAGGTCCTTGTTTTCAGTTGCTCTTTTGCAGATCACCCACAGAGTCTCACAGAGGTTTTCAGCCATTTTTGCTCGGCTGGTCTCAAGTTGAAAGCCAAGAAGTGCAAGTTTTCACAAACACAAGTCACCTTTCTCAGACATGTTGTCTCCAATCAGGGACTGCAACCAGATGCAAGGAACCTTGAGAGCATTCGGAGATGGCCTACACCCAGGACAGCTACAGAGGTGAGAGCATTCATTGGACTGTGCTCTTAATACCATAGGTTCACAAAAGGTTTTCTGTCATCGCAACTCCATTGCACACACTCACACACAAAGGAGCAATTTTCAAATGGACTGTTGAATGTGAGGATGCTTTTCAATCCCTGAAACACGCTCTCACTCATCCACCAATTGTGGCACACCCCATTTTCACACACCCTTTTCTCCTGTACACTGATGCTTCACAGGGCAGCATTAGCTCTGTGCTGTCTCGACGTCAAGATGATAAAGAATGTGTTTTTGCCTACGCAAGTCACACACTCAGTCCCTCTGAAAGGAAATGGTCTACCGTGGTCTGACCGTGAGTTCTGGGCAGTTGTTGTTAATTATAAATTTTATGTTGTTACTTATCATTGTTTTTATTATATTACATGATGATATTTTATGTTTAAATATTGAGGTATTACTAATTTTATTAAATATTTAATTTAGTCTAGAATATCTTATCACTTTCAGTCTTTCCCTTCTGTCTTTTATGTTTTGAAGGTAAAAGGTAAAGTATGAGTAGTATGATGTAGGTTCCCCCTGCCCTTGTTCTGGTGGGGACTGATAATACTGACGCATCATAGAGAGTTCATTGCCTCGTCGTTGAACATGACCTCTAAGTGAAGTAAAATGAAGTCTTGCTGTCCTGCCGTAACGGTGCCCTTTTCATTGAAGAATTATTCACAACCTTGTAACCTGCAACACCCACGGCCCTGGCACGCTACCCATCCAGACAGGATTCAACACACTCCCTTGTTGGCGCAAACATGAAAACCGCCATCTGTCCTTCCAGGAGTAAACCGTGCATTATACCAAATAGGTGAAAATTGGGAAATGTAAAGTTTTAGAATCTGATGAATAAAAATATAGGCTTAATGGCAGCTTAGATGTTGATGCTTGTCCAATATGAACCCATGCTGGATGAGAGTGTGTGACAAAATAGCACTACGCAGCTGAGCTGCCCAGTAATACCACTAAACTGGGGTTTCTGTCATTCCGATAAACCTACAAAATACCATATTAATTTATTTAAAAAAGGATTTAGGCACTGGTGGGAGTGACTGAACCACATATAAGAATTTCGGCAAGATAGTCATCTTAATTATGTTGATCATTGATATTGGCAAAGTTGTCCATTTTTCAAGTGTGTCTTGCACCTCTCTCATCAACAGTTCATAGTTTCCCTTAACAACTATATTAATTTGGGGAGTAATCTTAAATCTAAGATAGGTGAAGCCTTCACTCGCATTAAAACAGGGTGTATTTAAAACTGGGTTAGTTCTTTTGTCCATATTCAAGAAAAATATAGAAAATATAGATTTTTTTGCATTATCCAGAAAACAGATGTATCAATTAAATGTAATAATGTCTGGATGCTGCTTGATAAGCCTGACAAAAAAAGAATCTCGTCTGCATACAACGATATCCTATGTTCATGATCTCCGATTGTTATACCTGACAAGTTGGCTTCAGCTCAAATGGACATGGCTAAAGGCTCAATGGCCAAAGTGAACAATACACTCAAAAAGTGACTCAAGCCCCTCTTAGAGGTGACACATTACCATATTGTTTGCCTAGTGAAAATATATTGAATCCAACAAAACCCAAATATGCTTAACAAATGTAACGTAAAATCACCAAGCAGTAAGCGTCCGCCATTTCCAGCCTCTGCTGAAGACCGCAAGAGTGGCTAGTCAGGTGCTAGTTCATTTGCTGGTGCTCGGTCTTTTTTGTTTATTTAGTGGACCTTATAGATTCCTGTGAAATAATGTGCATGACATAGATGGACATGTGTACACTTGTGATACAGTAGAGAAGGAATTTCACTTTTTATTTTCAGGTCGGAGTTGGCCGGTGGTGGCTATAGAAGCAGTTAACCGCTCGGGTTGAGTTTTCAGCTAACGTTACTAACTATATTGTTGGGCAAGCACAGACATGACATTGTTTTCATGTGCTCCTATGTGTGTGTGTGTGAATTAATGTTGTGAACGTTGTGAGCTTGATTTTACATGTAGCTTCAGTGTTGCTTTACAAATGATGTGATAAAAACAATTACATTATGAGTAACATTTGTATGTGTACATTGGCCAGTATTTAAATGCAATTTTAACATGAAACAGTCCTGTAGGGCAGTGATTATTGAGGTAAGGCCCAGCAGGTGGGCTTTGAAAGGTCAAAATATGTAGATGAAACATTTTTAAGTTTGAAATGACCATTAACATATGTGTGATTTATTTATAAAACACTATTAAAAACATTTTATGTAAAACCTATGGTACTTAAATCAAGAGTTATTCTTCATTTATCACATTTATAAAAATCATTCTTATCGGCAGTCTCCTAAGGAAGTAGGAGCCTCTACATTTCATTTACATGTGTGCTCATGTAGAGAAGTAGCAACAGAGATTTTTTTCTGCACATAAATAGATATCTCAGGCAGTATGAAACAGTTCCATGTGTGTTTCTAGGATGTACATTTGAAACAAATGTTTATAGTACATTCCACACACGCAAAAACAGGGGACACAACCAACATTCATTGAAAGATTTTAAAGCTCATGTCCTCAGTACAAACACTCAGATCAGTCAGAAAATTCAGCAGATGTGACAATACAGTCCTTGGATATAAATCATGACTATGTAACTTTAAGTACAGTTGAGGCTGCAGGTTTACACCTGCCAAATATTAGCAGAGAAAACTGCTTGCATTCTCTTGAAGTTGGAAAATATTATTCACATTCCAAAGACCGTTATAGATGAGATCCTTTCCGAACTTCACATCATATTAAGTGCAGCAAATTTACCTGTCACAAAATCTACCATTTTTTGATGTATTCCACAATCAATACAGCCAGTTGAGCACATATTAGATACTCAGAGAAATCAGAAATTTCAAGATTGTAAAAAATCTTTACAACAGTTGCTCTCTCATAAAGATGTGCTTGAACATATTGAAATTCAGAGAAAAGACGACCAGCTATTAGCTTATCTTCAAGAATGCAGAACTGCAACAGATTGTGAGTACTATAAGCAAAATCGTTTTCTGTCTTTTGAAGGGCTGAGAATAGCAGTAAATCTTTACACTGATGATTCTGAGATCTGCAAAACCCTCGGCACATGTCGGAGGAAGCACAAACTGTGCGGTGTCTATTGAGTTTTGGGTAATTTGCCACCAGGTCCAACTTCAACACTACCTCAAGAATGCTTAGCCCAGTGGTATTTAACTCTTCTGTGCAAATCTGACGATTTGAAAGTCTATGGCTATGAAAAAGTGTTTGAGCCTTGTTTGCAAGACTTAGAGCAAGATATTAGAGCAGCACCGTGTCTTCATTTCATAGTGTAATAGCTGACAATCTAGCAGCCCAAGGGATAGGTGGATTTGTTGAGTTTTTCTAGCGGGTCAATATGCAGGTTTTGCACAGGAGATAAGTCAGAATTTCAAACTAAAGATGTGTGCTTGGTTCCAACCTGGAACCAGAGATATCCATGATGTTCATGATGTCTGCGAGGGAGGATGACACTGTCTGCTGTGGTGTCAAAAGACAGTGCATTTTAATTAAACACCTCTCACATTTTCATGTCAGCACTGGTTATCCTCCAGACATTTTTCATGATCTTGAACTTGTGTACTGTATTAGTTTTTTGATCTCTGAAAAATATTTTACTCTCAATCACCTCAACACATTGATCCAGAAATTTCCATACAAATGGGGGGGGCAAAACTAATCGCTCCAATTCTATACCACAGTCTTTCACATCAAACAAAACTATTGGGGGCCATGCACATGAAAATTAGAACCTACTGAGATTGCTTCCCTTAATTATTGGACAAATTGTCACAGAAAATGAACCACCATGGCAGGTAATTCTAGATCTGAAGGACCTAGTTGAGCTGGTCGTGGCCCCTGTTCACACAGATGAGACCATTTAATTAAACACCTCTCACATTTTCATGTTAGCACTGGTTATCCTCCAGACATTTTTCATGATCTTGAACTTGTGTACTGTATTAGTTTTTTGATCTCTGAAAAATATTTTACTCTCAATCACCTCAACACATTGATCCAGAAATTTCCATACAAGCTGGTCGTGGCCCCTGTTCACACAGATGAGACCATTGCATATCTGGAGGCTAAAATCTATTATCACAGACAGTGCTATCTTGAACTCATTCCGAAACATCACTACATAGAGCACTATCCTCAAATGATCTGTTGCTTTGGACCTCTCATTTCACTGTGGACAAGGAGATTTAAGTCCTCCTTAGAGGTCACACATATCTCACTTGTGCCTAATGAAGGAGTAGGGAGTAGTGTCTGTACTGAAGCAGAGATACCCAGATATGACTGAGGTTCATTTGGCGAAGATTGTATCTTGCAATGGTATACGATACAGTGAGGGGATGCATATTGTACAGGGATCTGCAGATGGACTTCCTAAATTCCACACGATCATTCAATTGTGCATTCTTAAGGAGCAGTTGTGTTTTCTTGTGAAAGATGAATGTGCATGGTAACAGGAGCATTTTGGTGCATTTGAACTTCCATCATCATCTACTACAGAGGTTGGCCTCATCCAGCTTGGTAACTTGGGAGACCCATATCCCCTTTTTGAGTATATGATTGGGGGTTTGTGCATGGTGCTGCTGAAAAGATTCGTCATTGTCAGAGGTTAAGTGCAATTGTTAAAACTTAACCAGCCTGTGTCATGGTCTTACAAATTTTGTTTCTCACTGAAATTACACGAAAACCCCTTGTTTTCTGATTTTGAAGCAAGAGAGACACACTCACACATTCAGAGAGAGGGGGAGAGAGAGGGACCCTCATACGTATATCATTCACATATATATAGAGAGAGACGTGCAGGGAGCACTGCTGTTTCTGTGCGTGTCATCTTGCTGGTTTTGATTGATCATAATCCTCCAGTCAGTCCATATTTAACGACGCAGGTGGGCGGAGTCACAGAACTGAGAAACAGGAAAGACTTCTGTTTTCAGTGTGTCCAATCTTGTGTAAACAGGTAAGTACCACTGAAACATGTCATAAATGGATAAGTGGATCAGAGGGGGTCATTAACAAATTGTTTGACCTCTTCATCTTTCAATCTCTTTCCTTGTTGTTATTCTTAGATTTAGGCTAGTAACTACTATTGAATTTATATTTTTCAGGCTATTAACCCACTATTTCCATCTTGTTACCATGCCAAAAAGTGAAGTGCTCTGTTTCATCTGAAATAGAACACTAATTTATTGGTTTCTTCTCCTTTGTTTCTCCTCTCAATTAAAGGTGTTCTGCCGACTGACAAGTCTGAATCAAGAAAACTGCCCCTGGTTTCTGGAATTCCAGCAACAGTGGAATAACTGCATACAACAATAAAGACATTCTTTCAGGTGAAAGAGGATTTTTGGTTGCACTATATGGATGCTGACTTCAATGGATTCATGAACCTAACTTCAGTGTCTGAAATTCAGAACAAAAACACAGTGAAGGTAATATCTACCCCAGTCTTGGCACCTGAGGAGCCTTACATCACCTTGTACCCAGCAGACCCAGATCAAACCTCAAGTTCTGAAAACTCAATTTGGGATTGAGTCGGGATTGTCCTCGTGGCCTCAAGTTTTTGTCATCCCAAAGTTCACTTTCAAGGCTGAATTTGAACTACAGCTATTTTATTTATCCATGGGAATTAATTATGTAAATTTGTAACTCATATGTGTTATAGCCCTGCAACTTTAAATGAGAGTAATAACAAAAAATAAATAAATTGCTTTTTTGTCCTGTTTTTTCAAGTTGAATGATGAGTTCTGGAGGATCACCACAAAGCCGTTGCAATCAAAGTTCCTGGCACAGCTGGACCACTTCTCAGAGAAGCTTCTCCAAATATTCCAAAACAAAGGAAGATTGAAGGGACAGAAGATAAAGAACATCCTGCCATTAAAAGATGGAGTGAGTGAGAGTGAAAATGCAATGGTTATTCTTCAGCTTTATTGGGTAGGTTATTTTACGATTTTCTTGTACATAGATAGATCATATTTGATCAATATTAAGATATAAACTCAATTATCCTTATTTGAACAAGTAACAATACTGCAATCATGTGCTTAATCATTGAGCTACACACACCAAAAACACTACACTTCCACAGCCTATTTTACTCCCTGTTCCACCATACTGGACTAAATATTCTCTTGCTTTATGGCCTGTGTTTTAGTTTTAGCACTGTACAAGTCAGAAGATTTGTTTGAGTAGTGTTGATCTGAAAGTAGACATCAATCTTATCTTCTACATATTTAACAAATTCTGGATTTTTAAGTAGTGATCATTAATGACTATACAGTCATACCAAGAATTCTTAATTTTGGATACCAGTTTTTGTGACACTAAAAAATAATCAACATGGCATCTGGACTTATATATTCCTGAATAGCATGAGTATTCCAATTCATCTGGGTTAATTTCCCTCCGGACTTCAGTTAAGTTTAAGTCTGTGACATATTGTAAAATCGTTTTTCTAGGTTGTTATTTATGGGTATCACATTTCGTAGAGCGGCCTACTGAGTGCAATTGAAATCCCCACCAATGATGTTCAGGCCGTACAATGAAGGCAAGAATAACAAAAGTCTTCAGAAAATTTTTGATTGTCTTCATATATGCTAGCCAGATTTAGTACAAGGGACAGGATCCTACCCTGAGCAATTACAAATCTTCCTTGGGGGTCCTGGATAGTATTGGTGACTTGAAAGGGAATTTTGTGGATAAGAATTAGAACCTCCTGTGCCTAATTGTTATATGTGGCATGTATGACTTGGCTGGGCCACCTTCTTTGTATTTGTTTATTTTCAGTGACTGTAATGTTCATCACCTGTCTCAGTTTAGTTGGCTTACTGGGTCCTCTGTCATTCCACCTTGTAAATCTTAAATCCACAGTTGTGGACTTTCCATGTTGCTTTAAGTGCAATAAGATAGATGACCATGTAGAGTGTGACAGAAAATAAAATAGAAAATAGAAAAATTAAAAAAGCAAGACTAAGCAAGACATAAAAACACGCTCCCGATTCCCTTACTTAAACTGAACATTGTAAGGGCAAGTACCAATCCATGAGGAGTGGTTCAACTCTAGGCACTTCACTCAGACAGCCCACGTGGTCCCCCCCAACCCTGCATCCCAAACTGAACATTCAAACATTTATTGTCCTAGAATGATAGATATCAAACTAAGAATTATTAACGCTTCTTAAATTGACTGCCTCTGTAGTCTGCGTCAAGTAAGCAAGTGTATAATTTACAATAGGCACATAAAATAACTGTCCACCAAATATGGTAGTAGCAACTTTGCCTATAAATGAAATGAAGCACAAATTACAGAATGTATATCAATATACCTTTACAATACCTGTATTAAACTACAGTGCACCTATGTTGTCCATATCAGCCCTTCTGTAGTTACTAGTACACCTTGGCATTTAGAAATTTACAAGTCCAAGAGGAAGTTCTCAGCTTCTGCTGGTGTGGAGAAAATGACTATCTTCCCATTGTGTAGAGTCTGGAGGTGGCCTGGGAGTATGCCTATCCAGTCTACGTGCGTTTTGTGGACTTGGAGAAGGAGTAAGACCAAGTACCCGGATATCTTGTGGGAGGTGCTGTGGGAGTATGGGGTGAGGGGGTCTCTGCTGAGGGCCATCCAATCTCTGTATTCCCAAAGCGAGAGCGGTGTCCGAGTTCGAGGCAATAAGTCGAGCTTGTTTCAGGTGGGAGTTGGCCTCTGCCAGGGCTGGACTTTGTGACCAATCCTGTTTGTGATTTTCATGGACAGGATATCGAGATGTAGTCATTGGGGAGGAGGGCTGCAGTTCAAGGAGCTGAGGGTTGCATCCCTGCTTTTTGCGGATGATGTGGTCCTCTTGGCTCCATCGGTCTGTGACCTCCAGTGCTCACTGGACAAGTTCAGGGCTGAGTGTGAAGCGGCTGGGAGGATCAGCACCTCGAAATTTGAGGCCATGGTTCTTAGCAGGAAATCGGTGGCAAGCGTACCCCGGGTAGGAAATGAGTCCTTACCCCAGGTGAAGGAGTTTAAGCATCTTGGGGTCTTATTCATGAGTGAGGGTAAGATGGAGCATGAGATTGGCTGGAGAATTGGAGCAGCAGGGGCGGTGTTGTGTTCGCTCTATTGCACTGTTGTGATGAAGAGGGAGCTGAGCCAGAAGGCAAAGCTCTCTATCTACTGGTCAGTCTTTGTTCCTACCCTCACCTATGGTCATGACTGAAAGAACGTGGGTACAAGCAGCTGAAATGGGTTTCCTCAGGAGGGTGGCTGCAATCTCCCTAAGAGATCGGGTGAAAGGTTGGGCCATTCCAGAAGGAGTTGGAGTAGAGCTCCTGCTCCTTCATGGAAAGGAGTCAGTTGAGGTGGTTCGGGCATCTGATAAGGATGCCACTGGGACACCTCCCAAGGGAGGTGTTCTTGGCATGTCCAGCTGGGAGGAGGCCACGGGGCAGGCCAAGAACCAAGTGGGTAAGTGTTGGTATATCTCCACAGAGATAGTCCGCAAAACTCTTATGCACAGCATTGACCGAGCCATTTATCTTGGCTATACATCTCTCCATGTTGTTTCGTTTTGTCCCAAGGCCATCGAGAGTACTTATCTTGGTGTTGATAGTCTCACGGAGTGACTGTAGTTCCCTTAGCACTGTAGCCAAGTCTGTGGGCTAGCTTCATTGTTAGCATTGTCAGCTACTGCAGTAGTTGTAGTTTTAGGTTTCTGAGAGTCACAGTCTTTAAGCGTTGTTTATTTAGACATCATTTTAAATTAATTAGAAGCATTAGTGATTAGGACTTTGCTAATTTTTTGCAAAGTTGTGAGGAGCACAAACTTTAAGCTACCATCTTGGTCTGCGACACCACAGTGCCCCCCGTGTTTCTGAACTTTTATTTGTAACTGATGCGAAAGGTTCCATGTATAACAAAAAAATATTGCTTGTGAAACCGGTGTTCAGTAAGAACTGCAGTCAATGAGGACCATCATGGGATCAACCAAAGCACCTATGTTCTGAGGGACTAGGAGTATCTGAAGCCTTTAATGGGTCCAGTTTAAGTATTGGCAGAACAAGAGGAAGGAGAGGTGTGGAGCACTCACTGGGACAGATTAGGGCTTCAGGGAGAGAGCAGGAGTGACCCCACGTGACTGTATGAAGAAACCTTTAGTGCCAGCAGTGCCAGCCTTGTAGGTAACATGGGCTCTTGCAAATGTCAACCTGGGTTTCTGTTCTCATGTTTAGTCATATGGGGCTTCATAGGTAAAAAAAAAAAAATATTGTGATTTGAGATGCCAGTCTATGGTTCTATGTCACTGGCGAACTGACTTTCCCTCCTCCCAGAGTTAAAAAACTAAACCTGCGCATTGGAGTATCCTAGTTCTCTGTTCTCTGCTCTATGGAAATTGAAAAGGTGAAAATTTCTAGCCTGGAGTCTGAGGGTTTGGATATTCTCCTTTGTGATGTTGTTGACATCTATAGAATAATAATTAGAATCAAAACCAGAAATAGTTTTCTCTGATCCACTAGGGTGTTATTTAGTGGATAGAGTATTTTAAGATATCCTGGCCATCACTCGGCCACAGTCCCCAATGAGTCTAGTCTGGTACCAATCACAGAACCAACTCTTTCTGCCAGTTTGTGCTACCTTCCATCTTTCTGTTTTATGCTGCCTCCCCAGCAGTCTCCAGCATAGAACAGTATATTTCCCACCACATTCATGCATTCATCTTCCACCGCTTATCCATTTCTGGGGGTACTAGACATTACCTTGGACAGGTAGCAAGTCCATTATAGTATTTTTCCACCACAGACATCTGCATCTGTGAAGACATCTGCAGCATTCTTCAACTGATGCACTTTGCTGGCAGCTCTCAATATTAATCTATTTTTATTAAATTTTTACTTTTTAATTTTCTTTTAATTTTTATTTTTGTTACTTTTTCATTGAATTTTCTGCCAAGTGTTAGCTTTTTAAAAAAACAGCTACTGATGGATACGTCTGTGGAGAGAAGAGTTTACTCAAGAGAGGGGCTTCTTTCTTTAAAACAAAGCAAATCTGGAAGATACCACTCAATTCCAGCAGAGTTTTAAGGTTTTTCAAGGTTGCCATGCTGGTGCAAAGGTCAAGGCCAGGAGATTGAGAGAAAGCATTTTCTACCATCAAATATCAGGTGGAATGTAAACTCATTACAATATGCTTCGCAGGTCCTCACCAAAATACTCAGCTCATCACTTTTGTTTAGCAGGCTTATGCGCTTTACTGAAACCAGGGTGAATAAAAACATCTTAGACTCCTGTGTGGAACTACCTGGCTTCACTCTGATACATTCAGACAGAGATGCTGAAGCTAGTGGCAAGATAAAAGTTGGAGAATTAGCCTTATTTGTGAACCTAAGATAGTTAAAACTACTCTATTCCTATTCTACTACACTGTAAAAGTGATATTAGTGGGATTTAACCCTTTCAGACTCTATGGGTCAAATTTGACACGTTTTGACATCTGACAGCAGGAAAAATATTCTCAAATTCATTTTTTTAGCCTGAAATTTGACGACTTTTCCTAATGTGACCCCAAAGTACCCAAAAGTGATTTTACATTTTATACTTTTCGAGGGTCAAATTTGACCGGACCTATTCAGATGGATTTTAGCTCCACCAGTGTAGGTCAAATCAAGTAAGATGGTGGTTTCATTCTTAAACCCTATAGGCCATGTCTGTGTGTGCTTGCTATGGGACAGAGTTCAAGGTGGGCCTTAAAACTGTCATCTGTTGAGACACTGTCATGACACCTTGGCACTATGAGGCAGAACAAACCTGAGATGCCACCCGCTCTGATTGCTACAAGGGGGAGAGAAGTCTTTTCTTCCAAGTTTGCTTTCACTGAGGACACCACAGTTGTCCCATATTTGCAAAAGAAGAATGTCATTCTCATGAGCACATTACATGAGGCAGCAGAGGGGAGTGCTTGGAAGGACAGAACTATCAAAAATGTTTTCATCCATCATTCCTGCAGGGCATGGAATGGCGCCACTTTCAATGTGCCACCATAAGAGAAGTCCTGATAACACGACCCTACATTGTCCAAGCTGGCCCAAATTCGTCAAGTATAATCAGGGTGCCACGCTGAAAATATATATCTCATATAACTGATTCATGTGCAGAGTACCATCTACTGTGTACCAGAACTCGGCACCCCTCATAAATAAAATCACTCCTGCTGCAGAATTTATTATAACAACTTTACATGCACTGAGTATCATTTTGAGACTTTAAAGATGAAGTTATGAAGATTTTTTTTTTTTGGCAACAACACCTCTTGGCAATGACAATGGCGCCAATTTCAATATGTTGAAATAAAAGACAAAGTCTTTATAACTCCAGCACACATGGTCCGATCTACCCCCAACATTGCAGAAATGATAAGACTCCAGCCCTGAACACCTCGATGTTACAATACTGAGTCACACGCAAAATGTCAACTCCTGGACACAGACGATCAGCCTAATAACACAAACATAATCAGATTTTAGATCATATTTACAACATGTGTTCTTTATCAATTTTATGTCATAGCGTATTGTAAAATGTAGAGTTCTATAGTGCCACAGAGTGGACACAAAACAGGAATTTCTTATAACTCCATCATAGATTGAACCAATCTGCCCCTAACTTTGCAAACATGCTTAGACTTCTACACTAAACAAGTCCATGTGTCAATAGTGACTGCAACCCTGGATGCAGGAGTTCAGCTTTATTACACAAACATTGGCTGATGATATTTACAAGTTGTGTTCTCCATATTGTACATTTCCAGATGACATAAAACTGATGGGTGTCCTCTGATGCAGATAGTGGACACGTACAAAATGTTGCAAGTTTCATAATAAATAAAGCGAGGCCTGCACCTTTAATGTTGGTACTAGCTTTAGCATCTATATTTTGCAGGTCTTCACCAAAATCTAAAGCTTACTTTTGTTCAGCAAAGAGTTCACATTCCCCGTGATGATCTCTCCAGAATGGCAGAGACGGAGGCCAAAAAAATTCCACAAAAAGCATCCTAATGCCCAGATGTCCAAACATTTAAAAAAATGTTGAATGTCACATTGTCAGTATAATGGTATGTTGCCTACACATCTGTCAATATTGATAAACAGCAAACACTACAATCTAGTGAATTTGCTGTGTGGCACTGCATTGCAGTTGTCTCTGACCTCCAAGCTCATGGCCACCCATTCCTCCAGACCATCGTTGGTAGACACACGCACACCTCCTTACTCACCTTACTCTCCTGTCCACACGAAACTTCAACATCATCCCCCAGATCAGTCATGAATCAGCAGCACTGGAGACGGGACAGACGGATAGGGAGATGGAGAGATGAACAGAGAGGTGGAGAGCAGTCTGAGTGATGGAAAGGATGTAGAGAGCAAGCGCTGTCTTCGTCTCTCTCTTAAAGGCTGCATCCCTCTCTCTGCCCAATTCCCCACCTGTCCCACCCTCCCCATCTCATAAACTTACACGCACATACACACACATTGCCTTGTGGCTGAGAATAGCAAATCTCATCTTATTCTGTCCCCTCAGCCTGGCTGATATACACTATTACAGTCTCTTTCTCTCTACCCAACCCCTATTGTAATCTCATTTTCTGATCCCCGTCTCCCTCTTTCCTTCATCTTTTGGTGTGTGTGTGTTTCGTTTTGGGGTGATTTTGTTTTTCTTTTTGTTTTGTTTTTTGCAAACAAAGAGAAAAGAGAAAACAGAGGAGTAAGGGAAGTCAAATGGCTGCTGGCACAAACTGAGTGACTGTTTACGGTAAGTGTGAATTTGAGAGTAATACATGTTAGGTAGCTAGTCCAGCTGCGTCAGGGGTGAGCAATCATTTTCAATGAAGCGCACTGGCACCACACAAGCATTTCAAAATAAAAGCAGATTTAGATCATTTTATTTGTATCTTTAGCCCAGACATGGGCATCGTGTAGGCCACACAAAGTGTGGGACTCAGCCCGCACACTCGTTAAAGGCTAAACCTTTGCCTTATGAGGCAAATCTTTAGCGTCATTAGTAAAAGTCCTTTGACCTTGTGGACTGGAAGAAGCGATCGCGCAAGCCGCACAATGCCCATTCCTGAGCTAGGTAATGCTGTGACCTTGACTTGTTGCCTGTAGAGTGTAAATTACACGCTAGACAAAGACAAAGTTGTCCCACTGAACAGTGTTAAAATGTGAGATGAATTGTATTCTGTGTTCATCAGAAGTGAAATGAATCTCCTGCATGGTAAGCAGCAGAATCTGCAGCGGAGTTTGAGAGGTGTAACACCCCAGTCTGGGGGTTTGAAGAGCGCAACCCAAAAAAGAAAATGACCAAAACAAATGGTTTACCAAACAAGGTGAGCAATTTATTCTAATACACACCAGCCAGCAGCCAGGATATGTGTCAAAGCTACTCTTCTGGGGGAAAGACAAAAAGACATCAATAAACCTACCTCCCTAAACTAAACAAAAACAGAAGAAAACAGTCAAAAGCAAATGGCAAGAATCACCAGATTAAAGTCTTGCACCATTAAGGACCACTGCATCAGCTTCTGATTGGTGTTTTGCATCTGTTGCAAAAGTACAAGTGGGTTGTGGTCGGTGTGGATGACGACAGGGAGCGGACTGGAGCCGACATACACCTCAAAGTGTAGCCAGCAGCAGTGAGAGGGCCTCTTTCTCAATGGTACTGTAATGCAGTGGTCCCCAACCGTTTTTGCATCACAGACTGGTTTAATGTCAGACAACATTTCCACGGACCGGCCTTTAAGTTGTGGTGGATAAATGCAACAAAATAAAATGATAATCGGCATAAAAAATTTGCTATTTCCGAAATATAATAAACGTGAATCCACTATGCACTCGTATGGACCTTATTAGCAGCGTCCTCCTAACATCACATCAACAACATAACATGAATAACATCTTCTCTGCCCATCTAACCCTGAACCTAAATACAGCTTTCTTTTTCATAGAAGTCGCAGGCTCTTCTTCTGTCTCTTCACTGGGCCTTTTCCCCTTCACAAAGAAACTTTCCTTTTTTAATAATTTCAGTAGCTTTTGGGTTTAATTTTAGCGGTAATGTATCACATGACCGAGACAAGCGTCTTGACATGAGTCAAGAGTGAGTCATAGACGGATGTAACGGAGAGAATCCGGTTATTTTTCAAAATAGAACATAGTTCAGATTCATTTAATAAATAAAACATAAATAATGTAAGTTATTTATTCTTTATGTGCGGCCCGGTTCAAAAGACCCATGGACTGGTACCAGCCCGCAGCCCAGGGGTTGGAGACCACTGCTGTAATCTGCATGATACATGTTGAACTTTCTCATCTTATAGGCCACGCCTCCTCCATGGCTCCCAATCAGCACAGGGCAGCACCTGGAGGTATCCTAACCCAATCAGAGACAGAGTGGGGAGTCAGCACAGATCCTCAAAAAACATAAGCGGCTACACCAGAGCAGCAACATGAACGAGGAAATAATATGGCAGACATTCCAAATACGGCCGGAGCTGGAACAAGGGGATTACAATTGCCATTGCTGAGGCAGAGCTGGTGGCTGAGCTGGTGGCTGAGCATTAGCTTAATTGAGGAGCTGACATTGAATTGACATCTGATCCATGAACTGCATTTCAGTGATAACTTGGGCTCTAACAGGTTTAACATTTTCCCTGTCACAGGACCTGAGGTTTTTAAAACTCCAGGTGTCCAGGTAGGTGCTGACAGCAAGATGTTAACATCGGGAGGACAGACTCAAGGAGTATCATCATCATGATTTTTGTATCTCTAGACACGATTCCAACCTGGAGAGAGGAAAACAGAGCAAATGACAAAGCAGACGGGAAGGAGCCGACAGGTGGAGGAGGGCTGAGCAACAAAGTGTCTCTCTGTCTTGGAGTTGGACGCCATTGTCAATGCTAGCTAGGGTAGGCAAGTGTGGTATCCAGTTCGAGACTTGTTATAGGAGCATGTGCAGAGAATTACAGCCATCGGACTTTTATGACCATGATTTTGGATCACAGACTGAGTACAATGGAAGTTGGCTAGTTTGCTAGCTAGCTGGTGGCTAAAGCAGCAGTAAAACAATTAATTTAGATAATACATTGTAATTCGCTGACAGTGTAATTTGAATGTCTTAATATGGTCTATTTTTATTTAGTCTGATAAAGTCATAACTATGATGACTAGTATCACTTTGAAAAATAACATAAACTTAACCTGAATATCCAATATGACTAAAAATATAAATTTCACTACTGTGTATCCACTACATGGATATTCTTGCTCTGTGCCGGCATTGGTCCACCTGAGGAATTTTTTTTGTCCTCATATGCAACTTGGTGATCTCTGTTTTGTGAATTTTTATATGTTAATATATATTGGTGGCATTGCCATAGTGCAAAACAGTTTGTTTTGGCAATGCTCATTCACATGAGAGCAAAACACCAGTGAAGGGAGGAGACGGGGGAGCAAAGCAGGCAAGATATGCTGATAGTGCTGTAAAGTGTGTGTTAGGTGTTAATCTGTCCTTACAGATGTACATATGTTTGCATTTTTATTGCATTTTCTCCTCCTGCTTTTTTACTTCTCAACTCTGACAAAGTTATTGAACTTGGCACATTAGAGAAACACTATCTAATCATCTAATCAGTCTGGACAGCATTAGTTTGGCTTCCAGCTCCACTGTAAGAAACCTTGGAGTAACTTTTGACCAGGACATGTCCTTTGTCACATGAAACAAGTCAGTAAGGCAGCTTCCTTCCACCTGAGAAACATTAAGAAAATCAGAAACAACCTCTCTCAGGATGATGCAGAAAAACTAGTCCATGCATTCGTAACCTCTAGGCTGGACTCCTGTAACTCATTACTATCTGGATGTCCAAACAAATCTCTGAAAGGCCTTCAGTTGATTCAGAACACTGCTGCACGAATATTAATAGGAACTAGGAACTAGGAAAAGAGATGACATCTCTCCCGTGTTAGATGCTCTTCATTGGCTGCTAGTAAAATATAGAGTAAAATTTAAAATCCTTCTGTTAACATATAAAGCTCTTAATGGCCAAGCTCCATCATATCTCATAGTTCCTTACTGTCCAAGTAGGCCACTCCGCTCTCTAGATAGAGGCTTACTTGTGGTTCCTAGAGTCTCCAAGAGTAAATCTGGAGGCAGATCTTTCAGTTATCAGGCTCCTCTTCTGTGGAACCAACTTCCAGTATCGGTCTGGGGGGTGAACTCTTTAGCAATTTTCAAGATCAGGCTTAAAACTTTTTTGTATGACAGAGCTTATAGTTAAAAAGTTAAAGTCCTCTACTCTTTAAGTTAACTATGCTGCTATAGGCCTAGGCTACTGGGGGAATGACTGAGCATCTCTCTCTTTCTCTCCCTCTCTCCCTCCCTCCCCCTGCATGTGCTGATAAGAACCATCCTTCTTAAAAAATCCCTGTTTCTCCCAGTTCTAAGCATTTGCACTGCATTTACCAACCATGTTCTCCCGAAGTCTGTTTCTCTCCCAGCTCCTCTCCTCTCTCTCCCTGTCCTCAGCCTGCAGGTACTGACTCCTCGCCATCCCATGTTAATGCAACGCCTGCTGGTCCCATATGTTCATGAATTTTGTAGTACAGCTCATCTCCATGAACTCAGCTGATCCATGTGCTGAGAAGACCAGTACGCCAACTTTGTTATCTGAAGCTAACAAAGAACAATCGTCTTCTGTGATCTTCCCCGCTGCCGCCGAGGGATTTATCATATCGCCATTGTGATTCAGCTCGACCGAGCTGAATAACGCAGTGCGGACACTTGGAGCGGGTCTCTCTCTCTCTCTCTCTCTCTCTCTTCATCTCCCTCACTCTGGAGGAGCGGAGCAACCAAAGTAAGAAGCTTTAGTCTGGGCAGAGACAATTAGAATAGTGTGGGGAATTCACATAATATGTTTGAGTCATAATCTGGTACTGTAACAAGTGTGAGAATTCATATAATATGTTTGAATCATAATCTAGTAGTGTAACAGTAAAGCAGACAGCTTAAGAAAACATCTTACGTAATCATGGCCTTGAGGAGCTGCTCCTGCAAAGCACAACAACCTATGTAATAATGGCCTTGAGAAAACTGCTCTGAACAAGAAAGAAGGGGAGGGGGATCCGAGAGCTGCAAAGACTCACTGTCATTCGAAAGCAGAAAAACAACTCCATAATAGGATAATATAACAAAAAACAGGTAAATCCGGGGGTACAAAAGACTGGGACCTCTCTTTGTTGTCCAGAGCATTTTCACACACAGTGCTTGCATGTAATGCTCTTCAACGATCGTTGAATAAAGAAGTGTTTATCCTCACCTGGTTTACCTGTCTTTGCATTAATTTGGACTTTGGGACAGCAACCATGAGAGAAGCATAGCAAGTGTGGTTGCAACAATTTGGGGGCTCGTCCGGGATTGCGAGACAGGTCCGCTAATCTTCATTAGGACGGGTTCAAGGAAAAATGATCAGTCAACTTCTACTCGCGACAAAATAAAGGTAAGCAGACCTTTTCTAAAAACTGCACTATTGAGCATTCTAAAATAACATAAGAAGTTGACTGTGAATTAAGTACTTGAATAGCATAAAAGTGAGGAAAAAGAGGAAAGACTGAGTTAGGGTTTAGAAGGTCCCCGACTCTCCGGAGTCAAAAGCAGCCACTCGGCACTGAGTTCAGGGTTTAGAAGGTCCCCAACTCTCCGGAGTAAAAGCAGCCACTTGGCACCGAGTTCAGGGTTTAGAAGGTCCCCGACTCTCTGGAGTCAAAAGCAGCCACTCTGTACTGAGTTCAGGGTTTAGAGGTCCCGACTCGGGGAGTCAAAAGCAGCCACTCAGTAAATATCTTGACCGTGACAGGTTCTACCAGATTCTGACGAGGATCTGGAAGTGTCAGGGACACTAGTTTGGTTTTTGAAAGACTTTAGTCCAAGGAGGTGAGATCTCCTGAATTAAAGGTCGTTGTTCAGTTATCTGTAATTACAGAAAACCGGACAGAATTCGATAAAGGAAAGAAGACGCTGTGTTGTCAGTATCCACACACACACACACACACACACACAAGGGAAGTGTCCTGATATCTGTAAGGTGTAGTGTCAGACTGAAACTGACTACTGTGGAAACCTAACGGTGATAACACAAACAGTGTCAGTAGAGGTCAAGGACCAGTTGCTCGGAAAGTAAGTGTCATACAAACTGGTTGGCTACACTGAGCAGGTAGAAGAAAGGTCAGTTACTCTGAACGAAAGTGTCATACCAACTGACCGGCTGAGAGATTAATTAGGATGGACGTGAATTCTACAGGGAGATAGATGATGACGGGTGGGGACCACCAATCTGGAAGCTGTTGCTGACACAAGGTCAAAAGGTAATATTAGCAGCCGCTACAATATCAGATAAAAAAAAAAAAGGAAGAATTTGAAAAAGAAATCAGAGGGAAATTTGAAGAGGCTTTAAAACAGGCTGGCAAAGATGGTACGGAGATCGAACTATTAGGGAGAGGAGCCATATGCGCAAAATACCCCCTGCCCACTGTAGCGGCGGTACCTAAGTTTAAGTGGGAAAATAACCAAAACCCCAGAGATTTTCTAGATAAATGTAAAGATAAGTGGATCCACTACACCGGTGCACACCCTGGTAAGGCTCTCCAGAGAGAGCTGTATCGACAGGCTGTTCTGGAGGGGGTGCCCCAGCAAGTTAGAGAAGTTATGAAAGACAATCCAGACATGGCAGGGTGCGAGTGGCACATGTGGGACAGGCACCTCATACATCACCTGGCCAAGGCTCAAGACAAAGGTAGCCAAGAGGAGGAAACCATTAAAGGTTTACAGGCTCAACTGTTAAAACTACAGGTGGGAGAAGCTAGGCAGAGAGCTAATGACAAAAAGAAAGACACTAATTTGGGAAAGGCAAAGGTTATGATGGTTTCGGGTGGATCTGACTTTCCGGACCTGGATCCCACCCCACCTTGGGAAGAGCCAACACACCAGGAAACACCTCTGGTGATGTGCCAAGGAGGATCAGGAGCACCCTATAATCGGGGGCGTGGGGGGTTCAGAGGTCGGGGCGGCCGAGGCAACTTCTCGGGAGGAGGGAGCAATGACTGGTGTTACTGCTGTGAAGAAGAAGGGCATTGGGCTTGTGAATGTCCGCACAGGTCACGGAGACGAGGAACAGGATATCCTCAGATCACACCTCGAGGGCACCCTGGTCATGGAGGCGGTGGGAATGGTCTTCTCCAAATGTCAGCTTCCGGTGGCCAGTCCTGGCCATCCCATGCCCAGTGACACACCCCACAGAGAGACTTGGGTGGCATCTTAACGGCAGACCCGATGCTACCCGTCTCAGTCGACAAACAGGTGCTGCCATTTCTGGTCGATACCGGCACAACATGCTCCACGATGAACACATCTCGACCAGCTGCACTGTCAGACCAAACTACCACCGTCATGGGTTTCTCTGAGGAATCACAAACTGCCATTGACCAAGCCACTGTTAACCACCGCGGGGAAGCAAAGCCTTATACATCCGTTTACTCTCCAACCGTGCCTGTCAATCTCCTAGGTAGAGACTTGTTGATAAAACACATCCATAATGTGTGGACCAGATGGACTCACATTGACTCTACCAGATGGGACTGAGTTGCCCTGTTCCAGGAACCCCTCTAAACAAGGCAGTTATCTCCTCCAGCCAATGCAAGGTTCCTATGCGGACATCTATTGGGCCATGCTGAAACCTGAAACTACTGAACACCGTGGCATTCTCTCAGCCTTCATGAGGTGGAAGCCCTGGATTGCGTCCCTCGAGCCTTACATGCCTCCCCCTGATCCTCCACACGTAACATTGTTTTACGATCATAACCAAACAGAATGGTTCCAGGAAAGGTTCCGAGAACAATTAGAGGGGAAGGACTGGCAGATCTCCACCCGAAACATATACGTCGCTCTTGTGGCAGCAGCGGTGTCTCTTACACCAGAACAATTGCAGTGGTATCAGATGTCAGAGGAGGCCGTCCCACATGTGTCTCTAGCCTTACATCCTAAACATCAGGCTAAAGAATTGGGTGGGATGGTAAAATTAGTATTAGCACAGGATGATTGGGTTACCACGGACATTCGCGGAGTACTCTATTCGGCTAGAGCCAACACATACTCAATTCATGTAGAAGCAGTGGACAGTTCAGTCTTGGAGGAGGCCCACGTCTCCCGCTTCCACGGAAGAGAAAAGACAGATCACCCTGAGGCTGCGTCTATCATCGACTCTCTACCAGAGTCCCTATGAGCGCAGGGCCCGACAGATGTGGGACTGGTGAAATGTGAACCATTAAATTTTGAGGTTAACACCTCTGATCCAGTGTGGCTCAATCAGTACCCCCACAAGCCCCAAGCAGAGGAGGGCATCGCAGACACCATTCAGGGCCTCATATCACAGGGCGTATTGGAACCTTCTGTGTCTGCTTGGAACACTCCCATTTTATCAGTCGAAAAGAAAGCCACAGGTAAAGACAGAATGGCACACGATTTGCGCGCCATTAATGACATTTTAGTGACTACAACCGTACCAGTGCCTAATCCCTACGTGGTCCTGACTAACCTGGCCCCATCGCACGAATGGTTCGCCTGTATTGATTTGGCCAACGCATTTTTCTGTCTTCCTTTAGTGGAGGATCGCAGGGATATCTTTTCATTTACTTCCAAGGGAACTCAATGGAGGTACACCCGTTTACCTCAAGGCTTTGCACTCTCCCCAGGACTGTTCAATCAAGTCCTTAAGAATGTGTTGTCTGAGCGTGAGCTCCCAGAGGGGGTCACACTGGCGCAGTATGTGGATGATTTACTTCTGGCCGCACCTGCGGCAGTAACCACCTCACGAGTGTTGTTTTGCTTGGCGAGGGCAGGATTTAAGGTCAGTAAGTCGAAACTTCAGGTGACCCGTAAACAGGTCACATTCCTAGGTCGTGTACTATCTCAAAAGGGGGCCAGTCTCTCACCAGCACACAGAACTACTATCTTGCACCATCCACAGCCGCAGAAGGTCAAAGACATGTTGTCGTCCCTAGGTCTTACGGGGTACAGTCGTCAGTATGTCCCCAACTACACCGGGTTAACTCAGCCCCTGAGAGCCTGTATTCGGGAGCAGGGGATGAAGAACCTCAATTCGGATGTCGTTTGGTCTCAAGAAGCGCCACATTACAGCTGCCCATTCTTCCTCAATGTTTCTGGAACAGGAGGAGTAATGAATGGTGTCCTGGTCCAGAAAAAAAGTGGGGGAAAGAAAAGTGTTGATGTATGTGAGCGTAATGCTAGACAGAATGGAACAACGACACCCCCAATGTACACAGCATGCAGCAGGTTTGGCCAAGTTCATTCAGAAAACCGCCCACATAGTCATGGGACACTCCCTGAAAGTTTTAACAGCACATAGTGTAGTAGCACACGTACACTCTCAGGCATTTACATTAACCTTGCTGCGGCAACAGAAACTGAGCAGAGTGCTGGATGCCCCCAACATCGCATACACACAAGGGAATCAATATCGCAGAGAGGATAGGGATAGGAGAGCCACACATCTGCGAGGAACAGGTAGCAAAGGAAGAGAAAGTCAGACCAGATCTACAAGCTGAGCCCTTAGAAGGGGGAGATGAGAAGAAAGGGTTAAAAGCAGGATATGCAGTTTCTGCAGGAACAAGCAGGACAGTTCACTGTGAAAAAGGCAGAAAAATTGAAAGGAGCACAGTATGCACACACGGCGACCAGCCGCCATTTTGGCTCCGACAAGTGTGTAGCTGACGCCACTCTGTTGCCATCTTGGCCATTGCAGACGTCACCCACATGACTCTCCGGCCATCTTTACCACAGACACACACACACACACACACACACACCCCTCAAGATCCATAGATAGACTGACGCGATTGTGGTTGTTGTTGCTGTGCTATTGTGATTATAATTGCGGTCACTATTTATTAGTGTTGCTGCATATGATGTTACTATTGTTACCGCTATAGCTATCACCATCGCAAAGGCTATCCAGATTGCTAACCTGTTCTTATTACATGTGTGTTACCCGTTGTAGTTTAGTAGCTGATGTGTGTTATTGAATAATCAGACAATGACAGCCATTTATCCAGAGTGATGTTATTTCGAATAATAATTACTGTGAATAAATTCTGTTATATGTTAAACCGTTGTCGTTTCTGATTATTGTGACTAATTGCCAGTGCTCAGATTTAGTGCTTCTGTTAGCCCTTTTGAGACTTGATGTTGATTTTGCTAATTTGGACATTGGTCCCTGGTAACAGGGTGGTGCCCCAAAATTTACTACTAATAGTAAATAATTCTAGATATCAATAATCAGTTTCATAATCATTGATATTAATTGCCAATCTCTAAATGTCCCCTACTAGTGCACAACAACTCCTACTGCTGGCTAAAAATCAATTGGCAAACCACTCCGAAAGTGAAAGTGCTTGAAAGCCTGTCTGCCAAATCAAAACACATTGTGAAGGGATCACAGCTTGGAGGCCACAAATTGAAGGCCTTTAATTGTAGGCAAAAGCTGTTGAACTTTGGCTGCGATTTTTAAGATTTTATTAGTAAAGCAGCCCGTAAAAATCATAGCTTTTAAGAACTATATCAATCAATGGTTCCACTGAGCTATGACTCTCTGTCAGCCTGGCTACAGTACTGAAGAGAAAACTTGGATTGTTCTTGTTTTCTACATTCAACGTTGAATAGTAGGAGGACTATATTAAGGTGCCAGCCTCCTTCATTATTTTCTTTTTCAGAGGAGCCACAGAATCAAGATTTAAACACAGTGAGGCCATGCCATTTAAATCAAATCAGATTTATTTATATAGTACCAAATCATAACAAAGTTACATCAAGGCACTTTAAATATAGAGCAGGTCTAGACTAAACTCTTTATAAAATTATTTCAAGAGACCAACAGATCCCTCCACGAGGAAGCACTTGGCGACAGTGGCAAGGAAAAACTTCCTTTTAAGAGGCAGAAACCTCGGCAGAACCAGGCTTGGGGGCGGTGAACATCTTTCTTGACTGGTTGGGTTGAGAGAGGAAGAGAGAGATGGTGAGAGGGAGAGACACACACAGGGGGAGGCAAAGTTGGGTAGAGTAGGGAGAGAATGAGAGCAGGAGGAGAGGATATTCAATACAGGTGCAGGCAGGAACATATGATGCTGCATGATAATCATTTTATTATTATTTTCTTATTAATTCTGATAGGAACCAGAAAACTCCAATAGAAACTCTGAGTACGGACCAGGTGGACAATATACTGTAACAAGCTGAACTGGTTTTTAAATTTCCCAGTTTGAAAGGGAGAGACAGAGGATAAGGCTTTCAGAAGATCTATAACCAGATTTTGGAATGAAATATCACAACTACTGATGGTATGAGAGATCTGAACCTTCTTCTCGTCTTGAGACATAATAGCAAATTAATTATTTGTAATTATTTACAAAGTTCAACTCAAAATCACTCTTTGAGGAAACAAGCTGGTATGAAATGAATAGCAAAAGTAGCAACAAAAGATGCAAGCAAATGCTTGGAAATTACGATAGAATTAGAAACATAAGGGGCTGGGTGTGTCTGGACTCAAGTGCAAAAGAGCAGCAAGGCAGAAGTACCAAGTCTGTAAAACAAGCTCTTTAATCCAGGAGGTAACAAATGGTCAAAATCCAAAAAGACAGACTGAATCGTGCAGACAATTCATACAGGGAACAAGCAAAAATCCCAAAAATTTGAAAATAGCAAAACCAGTCATACACAGGAGGAAACCAGAGATCAGAACACCAGAGAGTTTGCACACAGAGGAAACTAAAACAATCTGGCATCAGAGGGGAGGGAGCACAGTTTAATTACTCTAGGAGAGGGGAGACAATGAGACACAATTGGAACACTTTCTGGCTGGGATGTTATCATAGAGAGGGACAACAGGGAGTAAAATTAACAGCAACACAATAGACCAAAAAGTACAAAATAGAACAGGAAATACCTACAAATTACCATATGGATCCTGACAGCAAGACAAAGTTTGGAAAAATCTAGACAATGTATCAACACAAATCACAAGGCTAAGCTTAACACAAAAGATCTAAATAATAACATAACTCAGGAAACTAGAAATAGTAAAGGACATGGACTTAAAAGTGAGATGGCTAAGTTCCATGGCACAAGACATGACAAACTAGCACAGGACAGACAGGAGGTGCAGACTGTATGTACACAAGGTAATGGGTCACAGGTGAACACAATGAGGGCAGGGAAAGACAATCACACTGGCACAAGAGGAAGGAGAGTAGGAATTTCAAAATAAAACACTGACACTGACAACACAGAGTTTCAGGTGTTTTGCACTTGTAGGGCCAATTTGGTTACTGGCAATCAAAATGAATAATTGATTGCCAATAATTAGTAGAAATAGCTACTAAAAATAGTAAATCAGGGACCAAATTTACTAAATTACAATTCAGTGTCATAAGGTTGCTAAAGTTGGAGCTCACACACTGACTGTTATGAATCCAGAAACCCTAAATATAAGTGTATAACCACAATAATCACAAACAACAACAGATTTAATTATAACAGGATTTATTCACAGCAATAATTATTACAAATAGCATTACTTGGGATGAAGGCTATTATAGTTCAATCATCAAAAGCTAACACTAGTTATTAACTACGACAGGCAATACGCATACACATTGTGGCGGACACTATGGGCTATGCCTCTCAACCAGCAGGACTGTGAGCTGAGGGCGTGGTTTAGGTTCCCAGGCTTTGGTGTAAAGTTGTTCCTGTTTCAGTTTGGTTTTGGAGTAGAGAAATAAGTTTAAACTCGCCTTTGTCTCCTGTGGTTTTCCTAATCCTCCCACATTGGAGACCCTGAATTGAGCATGTTTTGAGCAGATGAATAGTGTGACTCCACTTTGGCCAGGGCATCCCATCTCTCACAGCTGGCAGTTCTCGTTCCAGCATGTTGAGGCACTGAATGGCAGTCCACACGACGAGTCATGCAGCTGTTGCACGCCCTTCTGCAACACAGTAGATACGTTGACCCACAAACATCTTCTGCTTCAGAGTTACAGCCTGTCTGCCACGGAGAGGGCAGATAGAATCCTTTCCCTATCCGGTTTGGGCGACAGGACGGCCGTGGATCTCATGGACAATATGCTAGATGGTTTCCTTTTCCCGTACATTTTCCAGCACCAGGTCCCATCTCTGTGCGTGGCTCTGGCTAACTCCCCGTGTCTGTCCGCTGGTGACTGCTGAATTTTGGCTGAGAAGGCCGATCGGGCCCTGCAAACAGTTCGCTGTCCAGAGTGTCACATCAATGCCCCTGTTGACAGTGAAGGGGGATGCAGATCCGGCCATGGTGGCTGGAGTGACTGCCCAGAGATGGTGCAGGAATGGCCTCTGTTTGTTCCTCCAGTGGTTCAGCGGCAAGGCCAGGCGCTGCATCCCTCTGTGCTTGTTGAAGGCACTGGGAAATCCCAGGGCCAGTGCTTAGTAGCAGTTGTGGGCACTGGTGGACATAGTGAGCTGCTCTTCATCAAGGACAAAGCGGCACAAACCTTCCACAGGCTGATGGACTCGGTGTTACGTGACCTAGCCTTTGTGTTCATTTATCTGGACAACATATTGGTGGCCAGTCCATCAGCTGAAGAACACCTGGCGCACCTGAAAGAGGTTTTCTGTCGTCTGGAGAAGCATGAGCCTGATATTCAAGTGTCAGTTGAGGGATTGTGGCAGTCCTCCTCCCAGATCAAATGCCTCCTCCAGGAAGGGGGGATCTGGGACACCAGGCAGTGTAGGCATATCTCCAGTTCCTAGTTGAGGCAGTCAGACTGGCCATTGGACTCAGGATGGTACTCTGATGAAAGACTGACCATGACACTGATGAGCTTGCAAAACACCTTATGGAATCTGGAGCCCAACCGAGGTTCCTGGTTTGACACAATGTCCCTGGGAAATCCATGGATGTGGATAACTTGATCTCTGCCTTTTTGGGCAAAGCAATAAAATCAGTCATCTTTGAAAATCTGTCCGTCACTGTCAATACAGTGGTGTTAACTTCTGAGACTAGGAGCTAACCTGTGGGCACATGGTGACTGGGAAAAACAAGCGATTTTCTGGGCAAATACTAGCTGTTTCGCTTGTTTCACCTTTGTATTTGCCAGGTCACTGCTCCAACCACACGGTTTTGTGGAGGGATGGATTCATGCTCCTTGGCAAAGGGCTCGGGGTCAAACAGACATGACAAGGCATGACTTGGTGTTCTGGGACTCTGGCCTGTAACAGAACAAAATTCAATCTGTTAAAAAACAGAGTCCATCTGGCCTGGCAATATTTGCTTTTGCAAATATACTCCAGATTTTTGTGATGATTCCAGACCAGGAAAGGGTGCTGCGTCCGCTCCAACTAATGTCTGCACTACTCCAGTGCTCCCTTAATTGCTAACAACTCTTGGTTCTTTCGGCTGCAGGAAAGCACAGGGGGTGGAGCTTATTGTCCGTCTCAGACCTCTGAGATAAGACTGCTGCCAATCCCTCATTGCTAGCATCCACCTCCACAACAAACTTCAAGCCAGGATCAGGAACCATGAGAATCAAGGCAGTCGTTAAGCACTTCTTCAGTCTCTGGAAGGCCCCTTCAGCTTGAGGCATCCACCTGAAAGGAGACTGGAGAGATGTGAGAGCATGAAGAGGAGCAGCTATGGCGCTGAAGTTTCTGATAAACCATCTGTAGAAGTTGGAAAATCCTAAGAATTGCTGAACATTCTTGCGGTTATCAGGTGTTGGCCACTGAGCCACAGTGCTAATTTTAGCTGAGGAATGTTAATGATTCGGCATGAAAGTCACTCTTTTCAGCTTTTAAATAAAAAAGGTTCTCCAGCAGCCACTGGAGACCCTGCTGTGCATGACTTATGTGAGATTTGAGATCTGAGGTGAAGATCAATATGTTGTCCAGGTAAACATACACAAACTGGTTTAGAAACTCTATTAGAACATTGTTAACCGTTGCTTGTAACACAGCAGAGGCGTTACACAGACCAAAGGGCATGACCAGACATTTATAGTGTCCATCAGGTGTGTTGAAACTGGTCTTCCATCCATCCCCTTCTCAAACAGGAATTCTTCAGCTCGAACTTGGTGGAAACCTTCATCTGCTGACGCGGATCAAAAAGCTGTTGACATGAGGCGCAGAGATACCGGTTCTTGACAGTGATGTGATTGAGGGGGCTGTAATCAATGCATGGTCGGAGGGCCCCGTCTTTCTTGATGACGAAGAAGAAGCCTGCACCTGCTGGCGATGATGGTGGATGGATCAGGCCTGCCTGGAGAGATGAGTACTCTTTCATAACTTTTCTTCTCCAGTCAAGACATTGACTACAGCCTCCCTTTGGGTATAGGAGCTCCTGGAATGAGGACAATAGGACAACCATAAGAGCTGCGAGGAGGCAGAGAAGCTTTGCTTTAGCTAAATACCTCTCCAAAATCATGGCAACAACAGGATGGTGGAGAGCCTGTAATAGAGGCAGGAAAAGAGTTATTAATGCCTTCAAACATTCTAATACCTTCTCTGTGCTCCACTCCAGCAATGAAACAAACAAACAAACAAAAAAAAAAAACCTTCATGAACTCATGAAGGTCATTCACAAGAACTTTGGCTGGTTCAGTCTCCAGGGGCTCAGGAAGCTGCTCACTCGTGAGCCCAATCCATCTCAAAAAGACCCAGTCCATCAAACTCTCATGTGCCCCGAATTTATCAGGGCCTTTACCTGCACCTTGGTGCCACCATTCTGTATTTGGGCGTCTGTCAAAGCTCTGGGCAGGGATTGAGGAAAGGACACTCGCCAGTAGTCATCATATCTGCTGGCTTCCCTGTTTTCCTCATTGGATATGCTACTTGAAGACAGCCCTGCTGGCCGTGTTAGAAGCACTGCCCTTCCTTAAGATGACATTGGCGCTCTTCCACTGAGATTCTGGCTCTTCTTAGCTGGATGGGTTCTTCCTCTTCCTCTCACTGCGCTCCTTGGCCTATTAACTAAGATGCAAGGTCAATGCAGCTTCATTTGTTCGACACAAGTCAGTAAATTAACCCATTCAACACAATGTTTATGGGTCATTCAGCTGCTCATAGTGATAAAGTCTGAGGCTGATGCTTCCCAGACGATCACTCTGAAGTCAATTTTACATCCGATCTTGTGATTAGTGTATGTGATTCAGGTACACAAGACAAAGAGGCTGACTGAAGACCCTCTCCCACACAGACTATGGGTTCCATAAAAACTCCATGCAGACCATGCTACATAAAACAATATTCTGATGTTCCTTGAACACCTCACATGTTGACTATACGTACATATTAGACACAGTGCATATCATTTGTAGCCCATTGTTGAGGGATTGAGGCAGCAGCACATCCCAGTGGAGTGCCATAATGTGAAAATTAAGGTGGCTTTTGTTGCAAACTGTACCAATACGAGGGGCCATTGAAGGTCTCTTTCTTCTTGGGGACCCGGTCTGCTACTCCGGAAAGTGCCTGTCTTTGTTGCTCCTCTACAGAATTAAATAATCTCACCCTTGTTCAGTCAGGGCAGGAAAATCCACTGCCAGTCAGTGTCAGCTGATTTAATACTGTTTGCAGGGTTGTAACGTGTACAGGATCAACAGAGACATGGTGTATCAGGATCCGCATCCGGTTCCTATCCTAACATGTGGACTCCTCTACATGTTACATAACATCCAGTTACTCAACTGATCACTGACACATGTTCTCTGTTAAACTGTTTATGGACAGGAGTGTGTACATCCGTGTGTCAAAAATAATCAATGATGATCAAAGTAAAGAACAGACACACTGAAAGGATGTGGAAACAAAGAACCTAAGAGAAAACACAGACTTTGGCAAGTTGAGGCAGACTCGCAGTGTGATTAGGAGGAAAATTTAGGACAGTTTGATGTTTCCTGAGGGCAGTGTTCTTATGACAGTGTGCAGGCAATGTGAGATGTGCGTGTGTGTGCATGTACATGTATGTGTACGTGTGTGTGAACCATTGTATGTAAGTCTAGTCAGAGGGACAGGAGCCAGCACACTGGGCTGTTTTTGCCTCTTTTCTGTTTAAACTCTTTAATGTCATAAGTGGGAGTGATGGAGGCCTGGGCAGGGGAGAGAAATGAGAGTTAAGAAGATATGAGTACAAGGAGAGAATAAATTTGGAAGAAGAGAGACAGGTGAGTCTGGCTACAGAGATCTTTATTTGTATTCAGGGTGCACACACACACACACACACACACACACACACACGTACGTACAGGTTTCAGTCCTGCAGCCATGTATTTATTTTATCTTATTGTTTATTTAACAGGGACACAACATAAAACATTACCACACGAACGGTAAAAATGTCATGTATATAAGATAGATAAAGCTAGATAAAGCTAATTTGATCAATTTATGATCAATATTAATGATAATGATCAAAGTATATTTTACAATACATATTAGAAACAGAAACATATTTGTTGATCTGACAACTGAGATAAATACTTTACTTAATCCTAAAACCAGCAAGGAAGGCAACCAACTAGGACATCTTGGTAAGCCATCTAAGCTCTCATCTGATCTTCAGTCACTCACAGCTTTACAAGTTTGTCACATTCACATCAAGCCTTTGAACCACAGAGGGAGTTGTTACCTTTTCAGACTTTATTCTTCTTCACCTTCTGTGAAGTGTCAGGATCACAGCAAAATACACAAGAGCAACACACACTAGGATCTGTTCAGATTGAAAGTCAACATTCTCTCTACTAGAGACAAATGTTAACATGAAAAAGTCTGGAGACAAAGGCACACACTTTGATATCCAGTGGTCACACCCCACAGACATGGATGTGGTCAAGTCATCGCATTAGACATCAGCAGCTTCATTTTCAAGTTTCAGACAGACACGCATCAACAAACACATACACATGTCCCACAACAAAACTCCTCCATCTTTGAGTCCCTCCTTCACTCTACACAATTTGAAATAAAGAACGCATGCCGCAGCTCTTACCTTTTTTCACCATCACTACCATCACTATCTGCGTTTTTCGTCTTTGTTGCTCTCTTGCTCCGCTCTTCCTGCCAGTAGCAGCCGTCTTAAATGTCTTGGGGCTTGGGTTAAACAGGGCAGTCTCCAGTAAGTACCACTAGTCTAGGGAAACTACGAAAGAGGGGAAAACACAGGAAGAGTTTCAATGTGCATATGAGCAGAGAATTGAAAGAAAAGAGAAATCTGAAACCACTGGAGCTCCAGAAACAAGCCCCCTCTCCCTCCTCCTTCTCTTCCTCCTCATTGCTTTCACCCTCCATCTCTGTCTCTGCTTCCCTCCCTTTCCTCTGTTCTCCCTAATCTCCTACTCATTCATTGAGGCACCATTTTCATTCTTCCTCTCACTCCTTGCGCTCTCTCCCTTCTCTTATTTTCCCCACAGAAGAATAAAAAGACCCATATTTTCACAAGTCAATTTGGAGTGTGAGACACACAGAAGGAACAGAAGCAACACATCAGACCTGAGATGGCAACATCAAGCTGGGGAACAGAGAACACATCCTGTTTCAATGAAACAGGCTGTTCAAAGTTAAGAAAACTGTCAAAATGGTCAAAAAAGCCTCAAATGTCCCAAAGCAACAATGTGTTGCCTCATCTCTCAATTCTTCCTCACAGCACAGTGTGTACTGATGCAAAGTAATCAGAACAAATCACAATCAGAAATAATTTATGAATCCAAAGGGGAAATTCCGTAAATACTGAAGTAAGTTAACTGTAGCCCCACACATATCCACAGTCCCTTCTGTGTCTGAGTGAGGGTGCAAGAGTCATTTAAATTATAAGTGTAATAGTCTGTCAGATTTACTCACAGGGGTTTCTTACTGAAAACGCAGGTGTTAAGGGACAAGTCCTTTGATGAAGAGAATATCCTCCATTTTATCCATGCTCCTTACAAGTCCAAACAAGCCTAAACCCCTCCCATCCAACCAAAAACACACACTATTTAAGTCTAATCACATCACCTGGCCTTTAGACACAGACTTGCGCAGGCATACCTCTGCTCCAAAGTGAAAGACTCAGGAAGCATTAAATTAAACAATATCATGTTGGAACATGTCTAACTGAAAAAAACCAGAGAAAGACAAATAGCGGTCAGAGCATGCATAGAGCAGCCAGACCAGTCAGAGAAGTGAGAGTTCAGGCAAAGCAATGTTGGGCTTCTATTCTATATATCAATGAGTGAGTTAAAATTGCCTATTTAACTAGTAAGTACCCAGTAAATCAGTATCTTTGAGTTACAATACTAAAACAGAGTTGAGAGGATGGTGGTTTTTGCTCATCTCTGAACACTTGAAGTAACACATCCAGTCTTACTTCAGTGTCAAGCTATGTATACCTCGTGTAATTTATTATCAGAATGACCCCAAAAGAATTGCATGAATTGTTTTTACCAACCCAAAGTAATGAAAGTCATCATCTGTGTGTGCGTGAGTTTGCAATCCCAGAATAGCTTCTGCATGCTTCTCCACTCTGTAATCAGTGTGTTCCATCATAATTTGCAATGAGAGCTGCTCCCTGGGCCCAAGGCTTGACATCAGTCTGAACAGAGGAGTCTGTGAGAATAGTATCAGACACATGCTTGCAAGCAGGACACACAAAGCATAATTGTACACAAGAAGTGCAAGCTAAGGTTGTTTATTTTGGTCATTGGGTTATCAATGGATAATCTGTCAGCACAGGCAATGATACCGATCCAAGAAGCAAGGGCTAAAGCTGAAAATCCCAAAACAGGTCATTACATGAAGAACACAGGGAAACCACAGAGAAAACGCTGGATCTCTTTCTGATGACAGACAAAATGATCTGGCACAGGAAGATAGGGACAATCAAGACAATCACACAAGGAAACTTGACAGGACATGGGGAATAAAGACAGACTTCAAAATAAAAAAGAAAACACACACACACACCCTGACGAGACAAGAAGAAGGAAGGAGCATACAATCACCAGGCCCTGACAAATAGAGCTTCTTCTCAATTTCTTTCTTTTTTCTTCTTTTCTTCTTTCTTTTGTTTCCATTTTTCTGATTTTTGATGTTACTTCCATCCACAGGACAATAACTGCATAACTACTGGAAATTACATGTAATTTGGGAAAGGGGTATCTTGGACAGACCCAAGGCCCAATCCCAATGTTCACCATATTCACTATCCTTAGCCTTCACCTACTACCCTTTCACCCTCGAAAAAGACGCCGTAAGGGGTAGGACTTTGTAATCTTCCATAGGGATTGGGACACCCCTTGCTACGTCACTGCGTGTCACACCGTGGTGAGGTTGTCTCATCTGGGTTTTATTGTGTCTTATCATTTCTTGTTTTATTTTGAAATTCCTAACTCTCCTCTCATTTCAGAACACTTGCCCTTCCTCATGTATCCAGTGCGTCTTCATGATTACCAATTGTCTCCACCTGTTCCCCATTTCCCCCCACAGCTCAAATAGTCTGTCTTCCCCTTGTCTTGTGGCAGTATGTCATTGATTCATGCCCCACACCAGCGTTACGTCCATGCCACAGTCCTCGATTCCTTGTGTAAGCTTTTGGTCCTTGATTGAGAGAATTTTTGTTGTAATTTCTATATCTCAGTTTAGCCTTTTTTCATAGCCTTTGTTTATCCTCTGTATGAGTGACCTTTTGTTTGTAGATCCTTTTGATAGATTAATGCTCATAGCCTTTGTGTTTTCCTCTTTTAAAAGTGATTTTGAGTTTCAGTAACGTTTTATAGAAGTACCTTTTTGATCCTCTGCTTAGTAGCGTGAGTGAGTTTTCGTTTTATTAGTCAGGGTTTCCCCCTTTTTGGTTTTTCTGGTGTAGGATTATCAACCTCCTTTGAGAGCGATTTTTGTTTTCTAGTTGATTTAGAACCTAGTGACATCCCCGTAATATTAAAGTTTCATAGCTCTATTTGTTTTTCACTCGGTTCTGAGATCATTGCTGCCCAGAATAAAGTCTGTGTCTTGCAAAACCTCTTTGTCTGAGTCCTACCTGAGTCTCGGCCTGACACTGCGTAGTTTACGTTCGGGAATGCAAGAGACAGTTCAAGTAAATTTCCATCAGCATGATTTTATTTTTTTATGTAACGCCCTGACCCTGTTCGTACTCTGTCAATCTATGTAAAATTTGTCAATAAAAAAAGACAAAACAACAGCAAAAAAACAAAGGAATTTATAGTCACGATCGTCATGCTTCAGTTGATAAATAAACCAAGGCCCTACCTTGGGATATGCATATACTCACTCGCCTTTAACTCAATGGTGTCACGCCACGATTTCTACATTTAAACCTAAATAAAATGTATGAATAATAATCATTTTTTAGTTGATGCCTCTCAAAGCACTAAATACAACAATGTACTTGAAATGAATATAGTAGCAAAAAAGTATCTCAATCCAGTGGGTGTCAGACAAACAGAGCTTTCCTTTCCATCACCCTCTCTTTACTCCCTAAGTGTGTGAACAGGTGTGTTGATGTTGAATATCTGAGAGATATGGAGGTGCTGAAATGGAGATATCAAAGAAATGCTTCAGGACATGTGTGTTATGATCGATAAAAGGGGTACTGGATATGAGCTGGACTACTTGCTTCTGAACCAACTGAAATTTGTGGAAAAGTTTAGGAAGAAGACAAGTAAAGATAGAGTTACAGTTGTCATGCGCTGGAGTAATAATGCTCTGAGTTCTATGTGACAAAAGTAAGTTATAAATGTTATAAATAAATGGGAAAATGCAGCTCGTGTGAAGTGTGTTTCAATGTGCAAGGTACTGTTGTGGTACAACTTATTTGGGGCACCATTAGTTGGGGCCTGGTAGTTCATTGGTGATTGGCTATCAAATATTGACAAAATGTTGAATATAAAAGATATTAATGTTAAATTATAACTTTGTTTAATATCAATGTTAACCTTGGGGCACCACCCTAAAAAGTGAAACAACAGCCAGATCACCAATTCAGTCATAAAATAATATTCATTTAGATCTCTTGACGGGCAGACGTAATGTTTAGCACAGTCGCCCCACAATAAGGTCGTGGATTCGATTCCCAGCCTGGGGCTTTTCTGTACGAAATTTGTATGTTCAAAGACATGGTTAAGCATAGCATCAATCTCCCAACTTTTAATTAAGTCTATGGTTTTAATGTAAAATCTAAACCCTCTACCTGCCACCTTTCTATCTACCATTAATGGCACAACATTAACCACATCTAAATCATGCATGTGTGTCTTTGGCCCACTTTTACTAACATTTTTACTATTTCCCTTTTTTGGGAATTTAGTGTATTGTTCCACTGTTTTGCTAATGACACCCAGCACCATATGTCAAGCCCAATTCCACCCTTCCACTTCCTTACATTGTCTGCTGGTAATAAATCCTGATCAATAATAAAACTGTGGTTTCTCCTCGCTTCCCTCATGCAGTCTAGAGAGTGGATGACTAGAAGGATAAAAGTGAAAAAGTCACAATAAGAACTATTGCATGAAAATGCAAGCAGGCATTCTCTGGTCCTGGGAGCTATGTTGTCTGGAGCTTCTTGCTTCTGGTTCGGTCACCAATGGCAAATTGGTCTCAGGGCAGACAAAGAATGGTCCACAAACACCCAATGAGCAAGAGGACCCTGCCCAGAGGTTGTCCAGGGCCCCTGTCTGGAGCCAGGCCCAGATGGGGAGCCTGTACACAAGCGCCTGGTGGCCGCTTCTGTCACTGGGCCCGGCTGGGCCAAGCCTGAATAACCTATGTGGCTAATGCTCCTCGTCCCTGTGTACCCACCATCCATGGGGAAGACAAAATGGGGTCGGGTGCGCTGCGGTGGAAACGGGGAGTTCCGATGAACTGGACCCAGGTGGCATAGACTGGCCCTTAGAGCGTGGAATGTCACCTTGCTGTGAGGGATGGAGTCAGACCTGGTGCAGGAGATGGAGCGCTACCAGTTGGATCTGGTAGGGCTTGCTTCCACGCACAAGCCCCTGGCTGAGTGGTGCTGTGTTACAACAGTGGACAAGAGGGTCTCTTCCCTGTGCCTTAGGGTGACAGGGGGGAAACAGCTTAGAGTATTCTTCCTTTTTGGAGAACCTCAATGGGGTACTGCATGGTGCCCTGGTAGGGGACTCCATAGTCCTACTTGGAGACTTAAATGCACACATGGGCAATGATGGAGCAACTTGGAGAGGTGTGATTGGGAGGAACAGTCTCCCTGATCTGAACCAGAGTGGTGTTTTGTTATTGGACTTCTGTGCTAGTCATAGACTGGCCATAAAAAACATCATGTTTGAGAATAAGGAGGCTCATGGGTGTACCTGGTGCCAGAGCACTCTCGGCCAAAGGTCGATGATCGATTTTGATTTTGATTGATTTTGTCATACCATCAGATCTTAGGTTGCGTGGTGTGGACAATCGGGTGAAGAGAGGGGCTGAGCTGTCAACTAATCACCATCTGGTGGTGAGTTTGGCCAAGTGGAGGGGGAAGCCTCTGGACAGACCTGGTAAGCCCCAATATGTAGTGCAGTGAACTGGGAACAGCTGGAGGAGACCCCTGCCAGGAGGCTTTCATCTCCCACCTCCGGCAGAGCTTTTACGACAATCCTGTGGATGCTGGGGCATTGAGCTTGAGTGGTTGATGTTCAAATCCTACATTGCCAAAGCTGCAGTGGAGAGCTGTGGCTTCAAGGTCCTGGGTGCCTCAAGGGGTGGCAACTCTCAGACACCGTGGTGGACACCAGTGGTCAGGGAAGCCGTCTGGCTGAAGAAGGAGGAGTTCTGGGGTATGTTATCAGTGGACCAACAGGCCTGAAGGGCTGCGGCCTCAGTGACTAGAGGAGGCAAAGCAGCCGGCGTGGGAGAGGCTTGATAAAGACATGGAGAAGGACTTTTTGTCGGCACTAAAGTTGTTCTAGAAGACTGTCTGGCATCTCAGACAGGGAAAGCAGGGAACCATGTGAGCCATGTACAGCAAGGGTGGGACGTTGCTGACCTCAAATAAGGAGATTGTCGGGTGGTGGACGGAACACTTGTACCCACCCTTTGGAGTAGAGACAGAGCTAGAGGATGAAGGGGGGTCATCGTCAATTTCCCTGAGGGAAGTCACTGAGGTAGTCAAACAACTTCACAGTTGCAAAGCCCCAGGGATTAATGAGATCCTTCCTGAAATGCTGAAGGCTCTGGGCGTGGAGGGGCTGTCATGGATGACACTTCTCTTCAACATTGCGTGGGGGGGCAGTTCCAAAGGAGTGGCAGACCGGGGTGAGGGGTGTGTGTCAATCCTTTCCAGAGGTGCTGAAAAGTAGGACGTGAGGGCAATTGTCTAATTGAAAAGGAACAATGTGGGTTCCGTCCTGGCTGTGGAACAATGGACTAGCTCTTCACCCTTGCAAGGATCCTGGAGGGAGCCTGGGAATATGCTCAACCGGTCTACATGTGTTTTGTGGACCTAGCGAAGGCAAATGACTGGGTCATCAGGACATTTTTGTGGGGGGTTGTTGCGACCAGCTCATTTGGGGAAAGGGAAGTAACATAAAAACCCCAATGGTAAGAGGTAAAATAAAAGGTGTTTATTAATAAAAATAAGCAGTTAACAAAAGAAGGTGGCCAACGGGGAACACGAAAGGACCACAGTCAAAACATCAGCACAAATGAAATGACAAAACCAACTGACAGCGCATACAAAATGTCTACGAAGGTAGATCTTAATTAAGCACAAGAATCCCGAATCGGGGATTCAGGATTCGGGACAAAAGCATATGGCCACAGCGCGACGGCGAGTCAGAGTATGGGGAAACCCAGCTCGCCCAGAACAAAGGATTGACAGCTGTTTTATACTTGGGGGTGGAGACAACAGGCGGGCCCAGCTGATCAGCTGTTCGGCTACAGCTGGAGCAGCGAGGGCGCGAGGTAGGTGGTGCCGGTCCCAGGGAATTCCTGATGACGTTGGTATCCCCCCCCCACAACCACCAAGAGATAGAGAGAGACAGACAGATCCCCAATAATACGGCGGCGGCCATAACAGGGGTGTTTTGGGATTATGGAGTAAAGGGGTCACTTTCAAGGGCCATCCAATCTTTGTCATGTCACCCATCCTGTTTGTGATCTTCATGGACAGAATTTCTAGGCATAGTCAAGGAGGAGAGGTGCTGCAGTTCGGGGGGCTCAAGATCGCATCACTGCTCTTTGCGGACAATGTGGTGCTGTTGGCACCATCAGTCTGTTACCTGCAGCTCTCACTGGACAGGTTCGCTGCTGAGTGTAAAGCAGCTGAGATGAGGATCAGCACCTCCAAATCAGAGGCCATGGTTCTGTGGGATGGGAATGAGTCTTTGCACCTAGTAAAGGAGTTCAAGTATCTTGGGGTCTTGTTCATGAGTGGGGGGACTTTAGAGCATGAGATTGGCCAGAGAATCAGAGCAGCAGTAGCTGTACTGAAGTTGCTGTATTGCACTGCTGTAGCGAAAAGCTCTCGATCTTCAGGTCAAGCTTTGTTCCTACCCTCACCTATGGTCATGAGAACTGGGTCATGACTGAAAGAACGAGATTGTGGGTGCAAGTGACTACAGGAGAAGCCAGCAACCCTTCTGAGGATGCTCATTTTAGAGATAGGGTGAGGAGCTTGGTCATCTGAGCAGTTCAGAGTAGAGCCAGAAGAGGTGGTTCAAGCGTTTGGTCAGGATGTCCACTGGGCGCCTTCCTTGTGAGGTGTTCTAGGCATGTCCAGCTGGGAAGAGGCTCCAGGTGGACCAAGGACCAGGTGGAGAGATTATTGCCACTCTGGCCTGGGAATGCCATGGGATTCCCCAGTCAGAGCTGGTTGAGAAAGGGAAGTCTGGGGCTCCCTGCTGAAGCTGCTACACCCGCGACCCAAACCTGGATAAGCCATCCTCAACAAAGCAGTGCCGACTGTGGATCAGTTCATATGCACATTTTGTACTATTCAAGGTTTTTCAAGGTTTGCACTGTGTTCAACCTATTTGTATCTGTCATTATGATGATTGTTTTTTAACGCTTTGATTTCTACTTTTCATTTTCTCTTTTGTATAAATTTCCAATTTAAAAACGCTTGCATGCTGAGAGCAAAGTGAACCATAGTGAAATTCCTTGTTTGTATGCACAGATTTGGACATTAAAGCTGATTCTTATTCTTCCACCATTTGAAATTAAATGCATTCTGACTGTTTCAAGTTTACACAAATCTCTATCCAGTGCATTTTCCATTAGATGGGCAGAGCAAGAACACATCCAGGCATTTACAATGGAAATTCTTGGCTAGAATTGAAATCAGTTTTGCCAGGAAAATATTGAACGATCATATCTTTTTAATAGACAATGTATATTATAGCTTATTACGCACACGTTTTACTTTAAAATAATCTTACAGAATACTTGAAAGTTAAGCACCTCTTGCAGAACAGCACCTCTACCTATGTGGAGGGTGAGGTTTTATGCAGTTTTTGAGTCTTTGAAAATGTCCTTTATAACATCTTCTAAATGGTCGGAGGCCATCATTGCAATGTTGTGCTCTGCTAAAAAGCCTACTAGCTTTACCTTTGCAGTTTTCACAGTTGTTTCAAGTTGTGCCTTGGACATTTTCTGCAAACATGCTGGTAGACCTTAGGTAATTTTTCAAAACAGTACGCTTTTCCACAACAACAACAACAACAAAAAGATCTACTGCTAATGCCAACAACAGTACCCAGTCAAGCTGGGATCTTTTTCCAATTAATTTTTGTAAGCCTGTGGGCGATGTCACTTACTTTTTGAGTCTGTAGTGCCTGCATCTGCCTCTCTGCAACACAAGTCCTCCATTTCCTTTTATGTACTTAATTATTAATCTCTTGCATCACCATGTGGTACACCCCATGTCACCATGTGCTAAATCATATGTTGATTGACTGCAAAGAGGCACATGACACAATAGCTAAAAACAAATGTAGCATGTATATGCAGGATCCCTATTCAGATTGTAATTAAATGAATTAACTCAGCCATGCAAAGAAGCAGTCAAATTACGATACATTATAGGATTTTTGAAATGATTGATTATTCTTCATAGGGAGTGCAAAATTGTCGTACAAAAAGTATAACTATTGTAAAACCCCTGAGCCCGGTTCTGCCTGAGGTTTCTGCCTCATAAGGAAGTTTTTTCTCATGGGGGATCTGGTGGGTCTCTTCAAATAATTTTATAAAAAGTTTGGTCGAGACCTGCTCTATATGTAAAGCGCTTTGAAGTAACTTTTTTATGATTTGGCGCTATATAAATAAATCTGATTTGATTTGAACTGGCAACACTGATGGCACAGCACTTGTGCTGTGACTGATGATATTTCTCACAAGACCACAAGTACAGATAAGAACGCATATTGACAAAGGCCTAGTATTATCTCTGACTTTGAGAGAGAAATATGCGCAAAGTTGACAAGGAGAAGAGAAGAAGAATCCCTTCCAAACATCACAGAGAACCACAGTCAAAATCAAGATCTTCCCTCATGTTTCTATTTATGGTTCCTGTGTTACTTACCTCTTGTCTTTTTCTAGGTGCCTGCAGAATGAAAATCAGTTTTTCTTCATTTAATTTTCTCATGATCCTTCTGACAAACACACCCCCCCCCCACCCACCCAAATTCTCCTCAGGGATCTGATGATGGTCTTTGTTCATGAGAACTCGCGGCTGTGCTTCCCCAGGCAGGTCCTGTTCCTCGAGACAGAGGAACCACACAAAGAAACAAAGACCAGCTTTAATTTAGTACTTCATTGTACCAAACATTTTCATGGTCCCTTGCTGATAAACACTGGCACCGCATTTCTTGATAATTTATTCACAGTATGGGACAGTGTGAGACAGCGTGAGACAGTGTAGAAAAGTGTGGGACAATTGTCATTGTCAATGTCAGCTTTGAACACTGACACTAAATGCTGAAACTCTGGGGCACAGTCATGCAATTAATTGTCTGCAATAACTCTCAACTACCTGCATCTTCTATTTATCCCCATTTTCTTTACTCAGTCATTCTATCCTGTATATTTCCTGTTACTATGTTAGGCTAATCCTAATCCTCCTCCCCACATCCCTGGCCCCTCCTTTACTTTCTCCCCCAACAGGCTATCCCTCCCTCATTATTGAGGCTGTTACCATGGTTACAAAGGTGTGAGTATGAGCCTGTGTGTGTGTGTCTAAACCTCATCATCAACATTCTCATCATGGCAGCTGTTCACAAAATAATATCAGAAGACAGCTCTATTCATCGCTGCAGTATTTAATTAAAAATCTATTTCAACTGCCCCCCACCCCCACCCCCACCCAAAGGACACTGTCACGACCTCACTGTTGTATACATACAGAGATAAGCTGGTAAATAAGGAGGTGCTGATATGTGAAAAATGGCTTGGAATCAGAGGAGAGGACAAGATGGTTAATCCCTGGTTTATGGTCCTGCGTTAAATCAATGCCATACCTACGCCGTTGCTGTGACATCATCGTGAGCTCTTCTCTGTCAGTCCATTTCATTGCAGTGAAATTCACCACCACAGCAGTAGGGGCTGCACTACTTTCCTGTATGGTCATCATCGTCTTAAATTAATTTTTTGTTTAGCTTCCAGCTTGAAGAGTTGCAAAGGTGCTCATATTTTCTGACTTCCTCAATGAGTCGCTCTTTGACTTGATCCATGCTCCATCCGTGTAACACAACAAGATGTTTAAAAATGGTGGGGATTGTGCAATCTGGAAATACGGAACTGGAAATGCGTTGTTCCCAAGTTAACCAATCACAGCCCTCTCAGTCTGCGTCGCCTCGACATGTAGTTAAATTTTTTTGGAGGTGCGGGTCAGGCTACACCAGGCACTACGGCGAACCTCCCTATCCTAGGACGTAGGTACAGTGTTGATTTAACGCAGGACCATAAACCAGGATTAACAGTTAAAATGAATTCATAGGAAATGAACAAGTACAAGGGAAATACTGATCATTGATGAAAGAGGACATCTGAGGACATCTGGTGGTCAGAAGGAGAATGACATGTGTGTTTGTTGTGTAAAGCTAATTCTTTATTCTGTGGTGACAACTGGTGGCCTGGTAGATGCTCTTTCTTTCTCTCACACACACACTCACACTTTTTATGTCTTCACACAAACATAAAGTGCAGCTGAAGCCTGAATCAAAACTTCATCCACCTTTGGCTCTGATCAGCTCTGGAGGATTCAAGGGAATTGGCCTGGATTATCTTAATGCTGCCATGTGGCTTTCAACACAGCACTGTGTCACATGACATATGACACACTCACAGAAGAACAAATCTGGCTCTTTATGTACCTGCATTCTCACTTCTTATTCAAGATAATTCACTGCAAGTTAACACAACCATATTTGTAGCTGATGATAATGACAGCGTCATGACTGGACAGAGCAGGAGGGAGGCAACTGTTGCCTGTCAATGTAGAGTTGTAATGTTGGCAGGCACTTCCCCAAACCAATGTGTTAATTAGTGTGGAACATGCAAATGGCGTGGGCAGGGTCAGGACAAACTCCTAAATGCTGATTGGTTGACTTTTTTTTTTTTTTTTTCTTAATTGGAGAGACAAAATGAAGCCTCTGATAATGCTTGCTGCCTCGTTATTTGGTACAGTAAATGTGACACATGCACATTTTGGCTTTCATTTAAATAGAGTAGGCAAAATAAACTTATACCCATGGGACTAATGAGCAGTTTGTGTTTACTTTAGGAGTTAGGTAATGATGCTTGGTGATATCATGATGCTCTTGGTGCTAATAGTGAGGAGAACAAGTGCTACAAGTCATAATCAGACAGACATTCATGACAGTCAGAATACTGTTAGTATTTGTTCGTCTAGAACAAGAAATAGAGGAAGTGACTAAATGTCCAAGTTGTGCTGAGCATACACTGAAATACCAACCCCCCATCTGGGTGTGCGTTGCCACTCATTATATTCTCTCCCCCACACTTAACATAACTGATTTATCAACAACAGTAAATACTGCCAAAAATATCTATAATAGCACATCAAAAATTTCAAGTTTTTCAGTTTGAGAACTGACAACATACACATGCTGTCAATGAAACCCTCAGTGAGACCCTTCAGTGCCAAGTGTCTTCAGTCCCTTGGTTGCATAAGCTTCACAGCAACACACAAACCAGGTATAACACTTACCAGTCACATGTGGAAATGCTGCAATGTCCCCGCTGCTGTCCTTTACACTGGGTTTCCGATGCCTGCCCTCCAACACACTAGTCAGCCCTTAGTCACAGCTATGCTGAATGTCACCACCGGCTAACAATAGATCCTCCCAGAAGGAGAGCCCAGCAAGCAGCTGGTTGCACGACAATAAAGGCAATCTTTCCTCAGAGTGGGATGGATACACAGAGGACAGCGCCCTACAGAGCATGCCCAGCAGAAAATCCCTGGGTATTAAAACATCACATGACCTGCCATCCATCGTCAGTCACAGAACAAGCACACAAGACATGAGCAAGGAGAGAAGGAGACAGGGAACGAATGAAAGTGAATGGGTGGAGCAGGGTGACATTACGGTGCTGCTCAATTCTCCCTTTTCATTAGAGCAAGGAGAGACAGAGAGGAGGCATGAGCCAATAAGGTTTGAGCTCCTCAGGACAGAGAGTCCAACAGCAGTAGAAACAAAAATGGAGCAAGACAGAAAAACATACAGCTTAATACACACTTAAGAGCAGGAAGCCAGATGATTTTTCATGTCATCTGTCATATTTGTCATGTTCAGTGAAGATGTCAATCGGTGGCACTTATCTCCGACCATATGAAAAAAGGCTAATCCCAAATGTAACACAAATGTAGGATAACAACATGTAATTAGCCATGTAATATCCCAATAAATTTGAGGTGTGATATTTCTACAGTAGATTTTTTAATTTTAATCTCATTATAGTAATGTCGATTATTTTCACTATTAATTTCTTTTGCTACCATTATTTGTTGGTGCCATATTAATTTCTAAGATGTTCTCAGTCTGGATTCTGTAATATGTAAGAGTAGGAGATTACAGCATCCATGTTTCCAGAGCTCAGGTTTTCAGGAGCCTCTCATAAAGTAAAAGCCTTTTGTATGAGAAAAGCCAGTTGTGAATAATCAGTGCAGTTTTACTCAGAGACATTCCAGCATGTTGTGAAAACTGAATATACCATGGCAACATTGAGAGTAGTTAGGATCAGAATTACGTTAATATCATTGCACAACAAAATTGAAAGTGCATTCCTTAAGGTGCATGAGCATATAATAAAAAAAAAAAAAAAAAAAAAAAAAAAAACAATCCTCTAAAGTGCTTTCTTGCATACATGCAATGGTAATGGTAATGGTAAAGAACAATGGTAAAAAGGCATAAGCGGTTTTTGTCTGAGGTGGTTATTCCTTAGTGTTCTGAGGAAATAAAATCTCTGCTGTGCTTTCTTAATGACAGCAGCAGTGTGTATGCCCCAGGTCAGGTGTTCCTCTATATAGACTCCGAGGAATCTGAAGTCTGACACCTTCTCCACACAGCTTCCACTGATGAACAGGATCTGCGTGTCCCCTTTATTTGTCCTGAAGTCTCTTGATGATTTCCTTGGTCTTTGTTGTGTTCAGGGCCAAGTTGTTCTTTGTGCACCATGCCGACAGCTGCTCCACCTCATCCCGTATGCAGACTCATCCCCCCCTGAGATGAGGAAATAAGGAGGGATTAAAAATACAAACAAAAAAATAAACAAAAACAAAACAAAAAAAATATTTCACAAGGGAAACAGGAAACACAGTACTTCCAGTCTACAGAATGAACATTTAAAACATTAAAAAAACGGGACAGACGCAAAAAATGCAAAACAAAACAAAAAAAAAAATAATAATAATAATAAAAATAAAACAGGATTCCACATATCCAGTGGCGACCTGAGTGGAGGAAAGATTTAACTTCAAATGTAACTTCATGTTGTATATATTTTATACACAATAATAAATTCATACAGGATTAATCAAAATAATAGATTATGAACAATCTTTGAACAAATCTTACTTGCGATTTTGCATTTCTGAAGTTTTTTTTTTTTTTTTTAGGAACAGTAAAAACATTTTAAAATTATTAATAAAAACAATAAAGAATGGCTTTCAACTTCTGCACTTTGCACAATGAATATGATATTTAACCAGTGTGACTGAGCGCCGGCGAAAGCGCTGTCATTCTGGCCGGCATGCGTTGCTTTCTCTCTGCCGGAGAGCGCCGGTGCCGGGAAAGCACAGCGCGCAGCGCTCCCACTGTATCGGCAGAGCCACACTCTAGTTAAACCGTTTCTTGCAGGCCCGCACTTGTGTCTCGCGGTCCTGCACTCCCACAAACGTTTCCCCACTCCCGAGACTCTTTTTCCCGTTAGAGGCGTTCCAGGGTGGACATTCTGCGCCAACGCGACACACACTCCCATAGATACTCATACATAAACACTTACCTGCTGCTCCTGCTGCCTCTGGTCCAAACCGAGGCACTTCCTGGTCGCGCCCTGAATAGCGCTGAGTGGCATGCTTCAGAGGGTCAGGTGACCACGGACCACTCCATTAATGTTGAATGGAGTAATATTTTATGATTTATACTGGTGGTGATTAATACTGGCCGCCACTCTGCCCACTGGTGTGTGTGTATGTTTTCCTGTTTGCCAAGCTGCCTGCCCTGATGCTCCACACCTCTTTGCTCCATTGGTGCGGCCTTCAGGCACCTGACAGCTCCACCTTCATCACCACCTGGATTCCTGATTGGTGCAGCCTGTCTGCAATCTGGCCAATCCCAGCCGCCCCAATCAGGAACAACTGATTCAAAACCCCTGCCAACTTGTCAGTCTGGGTGGCTGACTGTGTGTGACAGTTTGCCACTTTGTTCGTGGCTGTTATATTTTGTAAAACCTAAGATAGCAGGCCATGTTATAGCTTGTGTGTTTGGATTGTGAAAAAACTTGACATTCTGTGAAACCTTGGAAGTGGAGGCTAGATTGAGTTTAGTTATTGTCTCCTTTGTACCCATTGGGTTTATAGTCCACTTTAGGTTCAGGGGTGCTGTTTCTGTTGTAGTTTTGATTTTTAGTTAGCTTTAGCCAGCCTTTGTTTTCCTTTTACTTTGAACTAGTCCTAATGGTACTGTTTAGCTCTTAGAGAGTCCTCTTTTGGTTATATTCTGTTGTAGAAGGTACACAGGTCCCCCTCAAATTTGAATCTTTTCTTTTAGAAAGTCTGATTCTGATTTATGATTTTTTTTTTTTTTAATGCTTCTTTCACTTTTTGAAAATGCTTTATTTAATATGTGAACAAATTTACCCAATTAGGGCTCTATGGCATCCCCCTGTGATAATCATGTAACTTCCTGGATTTTAAAACATAACTAGTAATCTTATTGTTCCACTTTTTATCCATAGGATTACATTCTCAAATCAAAAGATTTGGTAGTGCTGACAAAGAATATTTGTATACTCAAAAAAAAAAACTTTAATCAGGTTCATCAAAGGAAGGGGAGTCACATTACATATTTTGTCAAATTCCCTTTTATAACAATTTAAACTAGAAAATTCCTTGGCAGAAATTTTGAGAGTGACTTGGGGGGGCTGCTACCAGGACATCGACTTGGCAGATGTACAGATATACTGAACCGTGAGTATACATACACCCTGTGACACAATTGTAAAAACTGACCAATGCTCTCTATCTGTTGTCTGTGTGTGTCAGCTGTGTTTCTGTGTGTGTGTGTGTGTGTGTGTGTGTGTGTGTGTGTGCATCTGTATATTTGTCTTAGTGCATGTGTATATTTGTCTCTGTGTGTGTGTCTGTATAGGTGTGTGTGAGTGCGTCTAAAATTTTTTTTGCTGTGTATTGCTGTAAATATGTGTAAGTGCATCTGTATATCAGTGTGTTCTGCAGTCTAACACAATTGTCAGCAGTAACAGCTCTCATATCAGAGGAGTCTGGAATGAGTACATTGAAGGATTTCTTCTCGTGTGTGTGTGTGTGTGTGTGTGTGTGTGTGTAAATGTCAATGTCAGTAGTAACAGTTGAGCTGCTCTCATATCAGAGAGGAGTCTGGAATGAGTACATGGATTCTTCAGTCAGAGAAGAAATCCTTCAAACTGATGGCCATAGTCAGCTGTGTGTCTTTCTGTGTATGTATGCGTTTGTATCTCTTTGGGTTTGTCTGTTTCTGTATGTATAATTGTTCCTATGAACAGAGCTGTATATGACTCTTTTGTGTGTCTGGCTGTGTTGTTGTGTGCCCATTCGTCTGCATATGCACGTGAGTGTGTCTGTATATCAGTCTCTGTGTGTGTCCTGCAGTCTAACACAAATGTCAGTGGTAGCAGTTGTTCAGTTGCTCTCCTATCAGAGGAGTCTGACTTAATTGACTGCAGCTGTGTCTGAGCTTGGATTGCATCATCCTTCTCAGAGCCCATTAGAAAACAGGTTCATTTCTCTCGGGGAGCCTCTCACTCTGAGGCTATTTGTGACAAAACGGTAACTCCTATCAGAGAACGGAGCAGCACTACAACAAGTGTCTGAAGCTGTGCGTGTATTTTAGTGTTTCTAGGGTGTAAAATGTGGACAGGGGAGTGAGTTAAAAAATGTGAACTCCTCTCCTTCCGGCCAGAGAAAAATACATGGGGAGTAATAGGAGAGAGGAGGGGTGAGCATGTTCTTTAGAGGGGCACAGTTCAAATTTGGTTTGTCCGACAGTTAAAGTAAAGACATTTTTCAAGAGAGGACAAGAATCTCTACTACTTTGGAGAAAATGAGGCGCGTACCTCAAACTATGTGGCCGTGAGGGCGATTTTAAAAATATATTTTTTTTTTAGAGAATCTTCAGCTCACTCACGCATTCTAACTTAAGTGTCCTCCACTCTAAGCCACCAACATTCCGTGCAATACACACACGGGAAACTAACATTTTCAGCAGAAATGAGGTGATGCGAGCATCACGCTTGAACAATCGCTGTTCGAAAAGTATAAAAGATATCAAAGATGAAAACACCATTTGAAAGACAATAAGTTTTCCTCCGTTTTGAAGGTAAAATGAACTAAACTGAACTAAAAATAAACTGTGTAGCTGGACGTATGCCAAAATATCAGAGGTTTGAAAAAGGTGAAGATTTTCGCCGTCTCTCATAGGAAATGAATGGAGTTTAGTTTTTTTTTTTTTTTTTGCCACGTTTTCGCCGTTTACGGTACCAAAATATCGTATTCTACCCTGAAATCGGATAGCACACCGATCCCAAACAGGTCCCCGATGATGGACTTCATTCAATTCAAAGCCCTCCGACAAGAAGCGAATCAAAACTTTTACGGAAGAGGAATACAATTTTTAATATTAAAAAGAATAATAAACGCGCAGGATAACAATAGTGACTCTGTTCGGAGCCCGAGTCACTAATAAAAAGAATAATAAACGTGCAGGATAACAATAGCGCATCTGTTGCCTCTATAGCCATAGAGGCAACAGATGCACTATGGCTATAGAGGCAACAGTGACTCTGTGCAGAGCCCGAGTCACAAATAATAAACGCGCAGGATAAAATTAGTGACTGTGCGGAGCCCGAGTCACTAATAAAAACTTTTAAAAAGAATAATAAACGCGCAGGGTAACAACAGTGACTCGGGCTCCGCACAGTCACTGTTGCCTCTATAGCCATAGAGGCAACAATATTTTTCGACCAAGTCTGTATGACTCAAAAAGGTTACAATCCGTCAAATTAGTTACAAATATACCTTTTTCAAACACGCTCACACACCTGCTGCTCATCTCCTGTGACTTCCCTTTATGCCCTTCTCATTGCATTATCCCACATTTAGGCTCAAAACACAATGCTCCAATTGATACTATAACAGACAAGTTGCCAATGTCCAGAGCTTAGGAGGGTGATTCAATCACTTATCTTATTTTTGTCAATGGCCTGGCCACTGCATTGTGTAAGTTTATTAATCTTTTTGTCTTTTAGTCTCTGAAACTCAGTCATGGGTGTTGACATCATTCCTTGAATAAATAGTGTAAGACTGTATCATGCTGATGTCAGTGTCAAAATGAAAGTGTTTAAAAACAGCCAAATGAGGATTTATATCATAGATATTTTCAGGGCCAGTTATAAGAATCCCTGAATCCCTGGACAAAATTTGTGTTATAGATGTCAATATGGTTGTTGTATACCAAAATGAGAATTTCAAGAGCCTAGATACAGTGTAAACATCCTAAAGTAGTGATTTTGGCTTTAAAGTGTGCCCTGATGTTTTTAAATATGGTATGCTGTGTGTGTTTGTTCTTTGTATGTTTTTTTTTTTTTTTAAATGAGAAAGTTGCCTTTAAATAAAAGTTGTTGTTGTTGTTGTTATTGTTATTATTATTATTATTATTATTAGACATTCAGAACTTATAGCAACATTAAATTATTGTAACAGTTATGACAAACGAATTTATGATGAAGATAAATAACACATCTCCTAGTTTTACTAGTGTTTATCCATTATAAAATATCAGAAAATAGAAGTACAGTTGACTATATATTTTTTTTGCTGTAGTCATACTCACATTTCGTATCTAATACAGTGTTTAAAATTAAATAATCTAAAGAAGACTGAAATTATATTATTTAGTGAAAACATGTTTGACTAAAGTGTCTTTTCACAAGTATTTTTGTCACTGACGCCTCCCTCTTTTGTGGAGGTTATGGCCAGCAGGTGGCAGTACGTACAGCAGATTCATTGTTGAGAGATGACACAGTAGAAGAAGCTGGGATTAAATGTGTCTCAGAAGAATAACATGGCGGTCGCAGAACTACTCAGCACGGCGACGTTAGTCAGACAAGGCGCCGAAGCCAGGCTGTATCGGACAGAGTTTCTCGGAAAGCCGACGATAGTGAAGGAACGCTTCCCAAAGCGGTACAGACACCGGGCACTGGACGAGAAGCTGACTCACCGGAGGACAGTACAAGAGGTCCGTTCCATACTACGCTGCCGGAAGGCAGGTACGTCCAGAGGCAGAGCCCCTTGTCCAAGCTGCAGGCACCATGCGGTTATGCCGCTGGAGAGAAAGTAACGTTTCGCCAGTTCGTGTAAATCAGTTCGTCAGCCAATAAGTTAGTCAGTTTCAGAGTCAAGTCGTGTGCCAGTCAACATCTTACGTGTAACGTGAGCACCAAAATCTTTGGAGTCAGGTTTCGCCACGTTGGTATAAAATCCACATCAGATCTCAGACTACACGCAAAACAATATGCCACGTCTCACTGAGAATCTAGTCAGTGTTCTGTCTGCCTGAATAAGCTCCTGCAATACCTCCAAAAGGCATGGCAAATACGACTACAAATATTACTTTTTTTTTTTTTTTAACTTAGTCCCAGCAAGTCACCAGAAACTGTGTGATTCCTCTTTATACAGTGAATCCTACATGTTCATATGCCACCACAAATACCACTATATAGATTAATCTGTCTGAATATGGTTCTGGTATGATTCTCTGTTGGAACACTAAAGTCAGTAGCTGTTTTGTAGAAAGGAAATATTAGTGTGTGGGAGATATTTGACAGAACTGTCTTCAGTAGGAACCAAGAATGGTGAAGGAGGTAAGTGTGGTGGTCTGAAATTGTTTTCTTTTTTTTTTCCTTTTGTGGGATATCCTAAAAGCTGCAGAACATAGGCACACAGCCCTATCCCTTAACTAGTGACTTGTTAAATCACAGATTTATAACGATATAAATTATGCCATTTGGTCTAACCCTAACCCTTTTCCTCACAGGCATATCTGTCCCTGTAGTCTACTTTGTGGACTATTCCACCCACTGCATCTTCCTAGAAGAATTTGTGGGTTACTCAACTGTGCGTGACCATATCACCTCCGTACAGCGGTCCAAATCCAGTCAGGACCAGAATCTTGAGTGGCTGGCCCAGCGGATAGGCCAAATTCTTGCCAAAATGCATGACGAGGATGTCATCCATGGAGACTTGACCACCTCCAACATGCTGCTCAAAGGTGGCTCGGAGGACCAAGACTCTGAACTGGTCCTCCTTGACTTTGGCCTGAGTTACATCTCTGTGCTGCCAGAGGATAAGGGGGTGGACCTGTATGTGTTGGAGAAAGCATTCCTCAGCACCCACCCCAACACCGAGGCACTTTTTCAGAAGCTGCTTAAGAGCTACATCATGTCCTCCAAGAAATCCCAAGTTGTCATGAAAAAACTGGACGAGGTCCGGGTGAGAGGTAGGAAAAGGTCCATGGTGGGATGAAGATGGATCTGCGGACAGGGATAAGATCCTGAAAGTATGGTGTCGTGAAAATGCTGTTTCTGTGTATTAAAGACTGTCAGTGAAGTTACAATAAAACAATATCTGGGAATAGTTTTTTTTTTTTTTTTTTTTTTTTTCATTGTGAAGATATTAATACAGTCCATTGTTGCTGTTAGATGTTTGAGGAACGGAAAACAGTCCACACCTGGTTATGTCAGACTGAGGTCAGCAAGAAACAATCCAGAGCATGTCTGTGGCCTGACATCTGTCCTAACTTAACTCTAACTTGGTCCATTTAAAAGGTTTGTCCTGTCAGGTGTGCTGCACAGGCCAGATTGCAGGTGTGAGGAAATGGCACCTGTGACATAGACTCAACTGGCTTTTCCCAGCATGTGAATGAACCCACTCAACACTACAATCTTATCCATGATCTTGTTCTACATATGGCATTGAAATTGACAATTACAATTTTTTCCTCAAAACTCTTTTCACTGACAATTACCTCATTACATTTGAGTTTACTTTAACTGACTGCACAGCATTGAGGAATAAATTCAGCTATAGAAGAATTTTATCTGAAGATGCTGTGGCTAAATTTAAAGAGAACAAGGAGTCAACATTTCCAGCAATACCATATCTAAATTCAAATGAGGATTTCTCCCATACACAGGTTGATGACCTTGTGATTAGCAGTATATCCACAGTGTTCAAATCTTGATGATGCTGCCCCTCTCAAAAAGAAAATAATCAAACAGAGGAGGCTGGCTCCATGGTATAGTGCTCAAATCCGTGCCTTAAAGCAGATGTCATGTAAATTTGCAAGACAATGGTGTACCAGTTACTCAGAAGAGTCACAAGAATCTTCTACTGAATTCAGCAACTCCTGAATAAACTGCAACACCAATTTTACATCTCCTCTCTGAATCTATCAGAGCTAGCTTCTATAGTTTCATCATCTAAACCATCAACCTGTCTTTTAGACCCAGTGCTGACCAGCCTCTTTAAAGAGATTTTATACTTAATTGAGCTGTTCATTCTAGATCAGATTAATTTGACCTTATGGATTATGTACCCCAGACTCTTAAGACCACAGTCATCAAACCCAAACAAAAAAGTGAAACTTGATCCTGACCGCAGACATTTCTTGAAGACATAAAATTCTGGATGACTGCGTCTTCCTGACATCTGGCCCAGACAGTTGTGCTCTCTTGGATAGAAATGTAGGCATGTGGACTGCAGGGGACACAGTCTTCCACAATGAACCCCTTGTCGACCATTATGGCCATAGATGGGTTTAAGAGAGCCACGATGCCAGACTGCTTTAGAATCTCTGTCACTGATGCCGCCTTCATAGAGAGATGACACGAAGGTTACTGCGCCATGTGGGGCCATTCTAATTAATCCTTTGAAGGTACAGTATGATTTATAGTTGGAGAACACCTCGCTCTGAAGGAGAAGAGAATTTGGTGTTTGGCAAAGTAGTTCAGTACAGTCCAAAATTACTTGAGTGTCAGGGTAATCCTGAAAATTTTCTGGCAAGTGCACTTTGGTTGTTTCCCCGTCCAGCCAAATACCCACAGCACCAAGGACTGTATATAGAAAGTTTGCCCATGTATTGATTGTGCAGCTGACAGTTGGCTGGTGGATCTTGAACCTGTGTGCCAGATCTTTCGGCATCAGACCCAATGACAATGAATGTTCATAAACAGAAAAAAATCATCAATGGGTTGGAGAATCTGAAAAGAATGATATTGTGACCTTATTAGAAGAAATATCTTTTAATAGAGGGATAATTTGAAATGATGGTGTAATATGCTTCATAAAAACAACAAAAAAGTATTCACCGTCATTTAACTGTTTGAGGGACCTCATCAGTCTTTCCCACACTCTGTGCTCTTGTCACCCGTATCATTTCTTGGGTGGCTGGCTCTATCTGTTTCCAGAACGCCATCAGGTGGGATGTGGGATAAGTGGAAACCGCTTATCATAACAACATCCTCTGCCTTTACACCCTCACATCCACTGAGGAAAAACTTAAGGAAAACCTGGAGTTTAAACCTTTGATTTGAGCCTACCTTGTGAAGAATGTCTTTATCAGATGCAGCAAACTGCTCCAAGCAGAACTTGCTGCTGATTTGATAAATTTTCAAGGCCAGGCTTAAAACTTTTCTGTATGACAGAGCTTGTAATTAAAAACTCAAAGTTCATTTACTCTGCTGCTATAGGGCTAGACTGCTGGGGGAAGGACTGAGCACCCCCCCGCCCCCCCTCTCTCCATTGCACATTCATCGCCATCCCATGTTCCTGCAATGCTTGCTGCTCCCATGTCTTCATTAACTCCATACAGCATAATTTCTATGAACTTCATGTAGCATCATATGTTTCTGCCTGCACCTACATTGAATATCCCCTCCTCTTGCTCTCATTCTCTCCCTACTCTTCCCAACTTTGCACCACCTGTTTCTCTCTCTCTCTCTCTCTCTCTCTCTCTATCTCCCTCACTCAACCCAACCAGTCGGGGCAAATGGCTGCCCCCCCTCGAGCCTGGTTCTGCCCAAGGTTTCTGCCTCATAAAGGAAGTTTTGCCTTGCCACTGTCACCAAGTGCTTGCTTATGGGGGGATCTGTTGGGATTAAAAAATTAAATCCTGAAAAGCGAGAACAGGGGGATGTGGTGACTCTCCCTTTAAACCTGGCTGAATTTGATTGTTGATCTACAAATGAGTGTGTGCCACTTCAATCAGATGCAGACTGTTTGACAAACTGGCTCTTCAACAGTGAATACAATGGATTGCAGATGACTCTACAACATGTGTGGTTGTCTGCAGGGTTACAGGAAGGAAAGTATACCCACAGGTCAAAGTCTAATGTGAATTACAGGAAGCTCACACCCAGACAACTCTGCTGGAGTTGTACGGTGCCACAGCCACTGTGTGATTCCTGGTCCAAGAAAAGGTATTTGAAGAAATGCACACTGTAAGAATATTCCTGCTTGCTGCTGTGCTTTCTGGAGGTGAGTGTGAATCATTGTGTTGGTGCCAGGCTGTAGAGTGAGGGGCTCATGTGTGGACTACATGTTGCTCTCTGTGTCTTCAGGATCAGCTGATTCCAGCAGGAAGCTTAGTGTGCTGGTGGGCACAGACGTGACAGTAAGCTGCTTGTTTGACGCACTGAACCAGTTGGTGGAGTGGAGTGCTCTGACTGTCGAATGGAACATGGTGGATAAACATGCACAGAAGAACATGGTGTACACATTTGAGGACGGGAAGGCGCATGTGAGCAGAGACAACTCTGTTGTGGACAGGAATGGGCTGCTTCGGAGCAATGCTTCTCTACTGTTGCGTAATGTGACTGTGGCAGATGAAGGGCTATACACCTGCAGGGTCATCACACCGGTGGTCCACATCGAAAGCACATCATTGGAAGTGCTGGGTAATCATCTGTTGCCTCTGTCTTTTTCACTTGAAATGCATCTTTAGTCGCACACTGCTGACATCAGCTCTCTAAGTACTTTATTAGGAACATCTGTTAAACTATGCAAAAATCATCATCAATCATTGGCCAACAGAAAATAAAACATATTAATAGTAAAAATATATATTTTTATGTAATAATGTAAAAATTGCGCATTAGTCTGATGACTTAATGTACTGTTGACTCAAAATTCTAATTAAGAATTTAATCAATAATAACAAACAAAGTTTCATCCTCATTCAAGCCATTGGATGAAAGTTCCACTTTTTTTTTTAAGTAATAAACACTAATACTTAAGTGTCTATATTTATTTTCTTGTTAAAAGTGCTCTATAGTAAAATGTATTATTATTATTATTATTATTATTATTATTATTATTATTATTATTATTATTATTATTAAATTTAAAAATGTTGATGTGTCTGTTGGTACACCCACATTCAAAATGGTCACTTGACCCCATGATCTGGCCAAAATAGACGGTGGTGAAGGAGAATATGAGTTTCTTAGTTGAAGCCAGTCTAACAGTGGCTAACCCGCAGAATAGACCAAAACCCGGGAAATCTAATTAAAACAGATTTATTTATATAGCACCAAATCAAAACAAAATTACATCAAGGCACTTTACATATAGAACAGGTCTAGACCAAACTCTTTTTAAAATTATTTGAAGAGACCCAACAATGAGCAAGCACTTGGCGACAGTGGCATGGAAAAATTTCCTTTAAGAGACAGAAACCTCAGGCAGAACCAGGCTTGGAGGGGCAGCCATCTGCCGCGACTGGTTGGGCTGAGAGAGGGAGAGAGTGAAAGAAAGAGAGAGAAAGGCAAAGTTGGGTAGAGTAGGAAGAGAATGAGAGCCTGAGGAGAGCCTATTCAAAGCAGGTGTCGGCAGGAACATATGATGCTGGATGAAGTTCATAGAAATGATGCTGTTTGAAGATATGGGAGCAGCAGGCGTTGCAGGAATGGGTGGGGTGGTGATGATTCACCACCTGCAGGATGAGGACAGGGAGAGAGAGGAGAGTAACTGGGAGAGACAGAGACTTTGGGAAAAATGGTAGTTGATATGTTGGTGCATGCAAGGGAGAGAGCGAGAGAGAGAGCTGCTTTAACCAGTGCAATTTCTGTGCTGTGATGAGCTCTAAATCCTGACTGAAACTCTTCAAGTAAACCGTTCCTATACAGATGGACGTGTAATTGGTTTGCTACTGCTTTGTCAATGATGTTAGAGATTAATGGAAGGTTCGATACGGGTCTATAATTGGCCAAAATATCTGGATCAAGATTCGGCTATTTAAGTTGGGGTTTGATAACGGCAGTCTTGAGAGTCTGAGGTACATAAACCAAAGATAACATCAAATGAATCAAATCTAAAATGAATGGCTCAATTAAGTAAAAATTCTCTTTAAAGAGGCTAGTTGGTACTGGGTCTAAAAGGCAGGTTGATGAAATGGATGACGAGACTATAGAAGCTAGCTCTGAGAGATTCAGAGGTGAGAATGATTCCAGATGTACAATAGGCATTGCAGTTGATTCAGGAGTTGCTGAATTCAGTAGAAGATTATAGTCTAATGTCTTTAAAGAGGATAGTTGGTACTGGGTCTAATAGATAGGTTGATGGTCTAGATGAGAGGTATCTAACTCTGGTCCTCGAGCGCCACTCTCCTGCATGCTTTAGACGTTTCCTGCTCCAACACATCTGATTGAAGGACTGGACTGAGATCCTCTCTCTCTCCCTTGCATGCGCCGACATATCATTAATCATGTTGTCCCTGAAGTCTCTGTCTCTTCCAGTCCCTCTCTTCATCCTGCAGGTGGTTAGGGTTAGGGTTATCATCGCTACCCCATGTTCCTGCAACGCCTGCTGCTCCCATATTTCTATGAACTTTCTGTGAACTGCTGCACCTGTGTTGAATAGCCCCCTTCATGTAACTTTGTTATGATTTGGCATTGTATAAATAAATCTGATTTGATTTGAAGTCAGCGGAAGTTGCGTTATTTCAATAGTTATCATCGTTGCCTGGTGTAACCTTTGTGGTAAAATTGTTAGCATGGTATTATCCTCTGTCAAATGGGGAAAGACATGCATGAGGATAGAAACTTCACATTTCTCCTTTGGTTTATTCTAAGTTTTTGTCGGCATAGCAACAGGTACACTAATTTTGACACTGGGAATGGATTCGCTTAAGTCCCCAGATGTCACGAGACACTAAGAACATACATATGACCAGATCAATATTTGTAAACTCAAAGTTAATAATCCTGTTCTTAGCAGTGCTGTGCTATGCTAGTTGAAGTCACGCTGAGTCTGCTTTACCCAGTCCTTGGAATAAAAAGAGGAAATGTCCTTTCCAGTGTGCTGCTCATAAAATCCAGTAACTTTTTGTGAACCCCCAGTTAAGCAGATGCTACTGCTCAGTTGGCCATGTCTGACTTGATCCACAGCCCGACCTTCAGTTTTGCTCCCAGAAAAGGCAGCAGTGATAGAAGGGGAAGAGAAGACCATTCTGTGTGACATCACAGGTTTCTACCCAGAGAAGTTGGCTGTTACATGGTATATCCAAAATGAATCCCACATTGTCCAAGCAGGCAGCAGCCCCCTCTCCCATGTCTGCACCGAAATGGCTGTCAACAACCCAGACAGCACCTTTAATATTCGCAGCAGCATCACCTTGCACTCCTCTGCTGTGAAGAGTGGAGGGATTAAGATTATCTGCCAGGTGGACCACAGCACCTACATATCCCCCTACAGCAAATCGGTGACACTGACTCTTCAAGGTAAATTCACTTAATTTATTTCATTGCCAAACTGTGATTTCACCTCACTGTAAATGTTGGGGACTTGACTGCTGACTGTTCCTGCAGCTCCATCACAGCCCCTCAACAGTCATGTCACTCTGATAGCAGTCACCAGTATCATCAGTCTGCTGCTGGTCACCTCTGTCATTGGAGCCACTCTTCTCCTCTACACCTCCTTCTGCAAAGGTGGGGTCCATATTAACAAATATACACAGACTTCCTTTACTGCAGATCAGTGATTTGTCTAGCTGTGGTCTGCAAGAAGGTTTTATGTCAGTGTTTCTCAAACACCTACACCTAACTCACAAAGTAAAGATGGATTGTATTCAAAATAAAAACTATTTATTCATCTGTTACCACTTATCTGGGTATGCTGGAGGCAATCCCAGCTCATGTTCGGCGAGGGTTGGGTACACCCTGGACATGAACCCATGACCTTCTTGTTGTGAGGCTACAATGCTCACCACTATGAACCATGCTGCCGGAAAATCATATATGAAAGAAAAGCAAAAATAACACAGCAAGTACAGATTATTTCTATTTTCTGTACCAGGTATGTTGAGGACCCCAAACCTCATTGTGTGCTGTGCTATGATATACAGTATTTGCCAATGACGCAATTACACCTGCTAAACTCAAGTGGCACTTAGAGACAAAAAAAGGATTACAGATTACATCTCAACACGTGAGGCAATTTTTGACAGAAATGGCAAGAGCTTCAGCAACACACGAGGAAGAAAAACTTGCAGTTTTTTGTGTCTTTGGAAAATGAAAATGCTCCAGAAGCATCATACAATAGCAGCCAAGCCTTTTTTCACTTGGTGAGACTTTGCTTCTATAGTTAATTTGAAACTAAACACAGGTTCAGAATATCAGACTGTGTCAAGATCTTTAGTAATAAAGGTTCAGGTTTAGGGTTAGTGGTTCATAGAAAATTAACTTGTTTAATGAACAGTTGAGACACAACACTTAGGAAAGTTTAAAAGTTTGAGAAACACTACTGTAGATGGTCAGAGGTTCTCTATGGATCCTTTCTTGCAGCGATCTGATTATCAAATCAAATCAAATCAGATTTATTTGCCAAATAGAACAAAGTTACATCGAGGCACTTTACATATAGAGCAGGTCTAGATCAAACTTTTTATAAAATTATTTAAAGAGACCCAACAGATCCCCCGATGAGCAAGCACTTGGCGACAGTGGCAAGGAAAAACTTCCTATAAGAGGCAGAAACCTCGGGCAGAACCAGAGGGGCCATCTGCCTCAACCGGTTGGGTTGAGAGTGGGAGAGAGAGAGAGAAAGAGAGAGAGTGAGATAGGCATTGGGGGGGTATAGGCAGGAACATGTTGCTGCATGAAGTTCATGGCGTTGAGCTGTAGTACAGAATTCATGAAGATATGGGACCAGCTGGTGTTGCAGGAACATGGGATGGCGATGAGTCACCACCTGCAGGATGAGGACAGGGAGAGAGAGAAGAGGAACTGGGAGAGACAGAGACTTTGGCAGAACATGGTTAGTAAATGCAGTATAAATGCGTAGAACTGGGTGAAACTGTATTTTTTTAAGAAGGATGGTTCTTATCAGCGCATGCAAGGGGGGAGGAAGGGAGAGAGGGAGAGGGGGAGAGAGGGTGTCAGGGAGAGATAGACAGAGAGAGAGAGTAGCTCAGTCCTTCCCCCAGTAGCCCAGGCCTACAGCAGCATAGCTAAAGAGTAGAGGACTTTTTAACTATAAGCTCTGTCATACAGGAAAGTTTTAAGCCTGGTCATGAAAATTGCTAAAGAGTCCGCCCCCCCGGACCGATACTGGAAGTTGGTTCCATAGAAGAGGAGCCTGAAAATTGAAAGATCTGCCTCCAGATTTACTCTTGGAGGCTCTAGGAACCACAAGTAAACCTACATCTAGTGGCCTATATGCGGCTTACTAGGACAGTAAGGAACTATGAGCTCTCTGAGATATGATGGAGCTTGGCCATTAAGAGCTTTATATGTTAAAAGAAGGATTTTGAATTGTACTCTATATTTTACTGGCAGCCAATGAAGAGCAGCTAACACAGGAGAGATATGATCTATTTTCCTAGTTCCTGTTAATATCCGTGCAGCAGTGTTCTGAATTAACTGAAGGCCTTTTAGAGATTTGTTTGGACATCCAGATAGTAATGAGTTACAGTAGTCCAGCCTAGAAGTTACAAATGCATGGACTAGTTTTTCCTGCATCATCCTGAGAAAAGATGTTTCTGATTTTCCGAATGTTTCTCAGGTGGAAGAAAGCTGCCTGACTAACTTGTTTTATGTGAGGGACAAAGGACATGTCCTGGTCAAAAATTGCTCCAAGGTTTCTTACAGTGGAGCTGGAAGCCAAAGTGATGCCATCCAGACTAATGAGATGATGAGATAGTATTTTTCTGAGGTGCTTAGGGCTCTGACTTCAGTTTTGTCAGAGTTGAGAAGTAAAAAATTGTCAGTCATCCAGACTTTAAGTCTTCAAGACATGTCTGCAGTCTGACTATCTGAGTGACTTAATTTGGCTTCATTGATAGGTACAGCTGAGTTGTCTGCAGAGCAGTGGAAGTTGATGCTGTGCTTCCTGAAATGTTGCCTAGAGGAAGCAGATAAAGCGAAAGGGGATTGGTCCAAGGTCCGAACCCTGCGGGACTCCATGACTGACTACAGTACATGAGGAAGAGCTGTTTTTAACATGAACAAACTGATGTTTATCTGATAAGTAGGATTTGAACCACCTTAGTGCAGTTCCTTTAATCCCAATTTCATGTTCCAGTCTCTGTAGTAAAATGTTATGATCTATGGTGTTGAATGCAGCAATAAGATCTAGAAGGAGAAGTATGGAGGCTGATCCATTGTCTGAAGCCATTAGAGTGTCATTGGAGACTTTAACCAGCGCTGTTTCTGTGCTATGATGGACTCTAAATCCTGATTGAAACTGTTCAAACAAACTGTTCCCATCCAGATGGTCGTGTAGTTGTTTTGCTACAGCTTTCTCAATGATTTTAGAAATAAATGGAAGGTTTGATATGGGTCTATAGTTTGCCAAAACATCTGGATCAAGATTAGGCTTTTTAAGCTGAGGTTTGATGACGGTCTTAAGTGCCTGAGGTACATAACCCAGAAATAAAGTCAGATTAATCAAATCTAGAATGAACGGCTCAATTAAATAAATTATCTCTTTAAAGAGGCTAGTAGGTAATGGGTCTAATAGACAGGTTGATGGTCTGGATGATGAAACTATAGAAGCTAGCTCTGAGAGATTCAGAGGTGAGAATGATTCCAGATGTAAAAGAGGCGTTGCAGCTGATTCAGGAGTTGCTGTGTTCAGTCTGAGATTTTTATCTAATGTAGGCAAAAGCTGATAAATTCTTTCTCTGATAGTGAGAATTTTATCTGTAAAAAAGTTAATAAAATCATCACTGCTTAGAGCTAAGGGGATCACTGGTTCGACTGAGCTATGGCTCTCTGTCAGTCTGGCTACAGTGCGGTAGAGAAACCTGGGGTTGTTCTTGTTTTCTTCTATTACTGCTGAGTAATGTTTTCTTCTAGCGCTGCTGAGAGCTTAATTTATGTTTTTAGGATATCTTTCCAGGCTATGCTAGACTCTTCTGACTTACTTGAACGGCAATTTCTTTCTAATTTCCTTGATGTCTGCTTTAAGGCACGGATTTGGGAATTATACCAGGGACCCAGCCTCCTCAGTTTGAATACTTTCTTTTTGAGAGGGGTGGCGTTGTCAAGATTTGAACATAGTGTGGCCATAGTGCTAGTCACAAGGTTATCAACCTGCGTATGGGAGAAATCCTCATTTGAATTTAGATATGGCATTGTTGGGAATGATGACTGAATATTCTCTTTAAATTTAGCCACAGCAGCTTCAGCTAAACATCTTCTGAATTTATTCCTCAATGCTGCAGACCCCATTAAAGTAAACTCACATGTAATAAGGTAATGGTCAGTCAGGAGAGTTTTGGGGAAGAATTGTTAGCTTGTCAATTTCAATGCCATATGTTAGAACAAGATCAAGGATATGATTGTAGAAGTGAGTGGGTTCATTCATATGCTGGGAAAAGCCAATTGAGTCTAGTAGGGAAAGAAACCCAGAACTAGGGCTGTCGCTTTCTACATCAACATGTATATCTCCCAGTATAATGATTTTATCCGTATTGAGTACTAACTCTGATATAAACTAATGGGCACAGTTCAAAATATAAAATGAAAACAAATAATTAACATAAATATGAATTAATTAATTCATTAATTAATGTAAGCTTTCTTTGAACTTTTGCTGAGCAGCAATACATTTGCCATCAATAGAATATTTTTATTATTTAGCAGTTGATACTTCAATGGAGTAGTCCAAAAAGAGTGACATGCAGGTATCGATATATCAATACCGTGGGATCAATCCACCCATCACTCGTATAAAGTACCCAAAAACTTACTTGAGTAAAAGTACAGTTACCTTACAAAAAATGACAAGTAAAAGTAAAAGTCACTCATTAGAATACTACTTCAGTGAAAGTCTTCAAGTATCTGATATTTACTGTACATGAGTATAAATAGTGATTTGATGTTAAATGCACTTACTTGTGTATGCATTAAGTATTTTTTAACAAGTAAATGCTGTCTATAAAAATACATGTTTTCAAAAAATGGTTTATTAGCAAATTACATATTTTCAAATAACCAGCACATGGTGTGTGGTGGAAATTGTTATACTTTCCTGGTGCAATATAAAAAATTTCAACTGAGTCAAGCTTGAAAGTTTTAATATAAGAAAACCTTACAGGAAACACAGTACAATTATGTCAAACAGTAACAAAGCAGGCAAAAGTAAGTCACATCAATACTATTCAGCTAAATAGGGTTAGAGTTTTTTCCCCCAAGTGGGTTCGGGAAGTCTTATGAATGCAAATTTGTGAAGATCTTATGAGTGTCGCCTGTGTCTTCTGTCTATTGTTTGCTGGGGGTTGAAACCTTTTGTCAGGTTTAAGCCACCTAGAACATTATTAAACACACAGGGATGAAAGACAAAGGACAACAGCGCTCATTTTTACTTGCAAGGAGAACAGACAGAGATATGTTCAGTTACATTCTCTAACTGCTCTGACGTATTTCTTCCATTCTCCCCTCTTTATTTTCTTAGGGCGGTCCTTAGTTACATGATGTTGCAGCTCTAAAGGGCAGGGAACACACAGCTGCAACGTAGTAGATGAATAGATGCTTGTTGAATAATCATATTCAAGTTACGCCTCTGAAACATGACACACGAACACTTTGAGGAGCTAGTTCATAACCGAAGTAATCTGGTTTCAGCCTCCTCCCTGTCTTCATGTTCCCCTTCGAAGGTCATTGCTTATCTCTGGAGGTATGATCTCAGTTCCTGTAAGAAAAGCACAAGTTTCTGCATTCCTGCAGGGTTAGTAAAAGTAGAACAATACTGTGATAATCATTTTATGTACATTTATTCTAACACCTTTTCTCTCCTATGTCATGGCATCTCTGACTTGCCTGACAGTCAGAGAATAATATCACATGCCTTTAAAAGGACAAGTGTTAATGACTGGAAAAAAAACTATTTAGGTCATTCAGTCTGCATTTCACATGTGGTATAGCTCCAGCCAAAAAACACAAGGATACCATTGGTTTTGGGCTGTGCACTTTGAGGACTGAACATCGGGGTCTACACAATGCAGCACTGGGAGCCAGTTTGCCCACTGCAGACACACACATGGGCACACACACACTCATTCATTCACTTACTCACATACACACAGACAAACTCATTCACCACTTCAGGGTACATGCAGAAATCCTGGAGTTGATTTCAATACCCAACTGGCGAAGATGATCTGGCAAGTGGTAGGTGTGGAGCTGGGGCTTAAGAAGAGTATTGCAGGGCATGGATGATTAGCTGAGGCAGAGCAAGTGAGATGATTGTGAATGGGATGCAGTTCCGCCTATTTAGGGTTAGTTGTTTTTTTCCCCTTGGCCTAGTAGCAATGTGGGGTACTAGCTGTTAGTGTTATCCATACAACCCTGTCCTGTAAATATTTTTTGTGTGTCTTCTCTCTTGAGCACTGTAAATATTTTGTCACTTTGTATGGGAACCTGGTGAAAATAAAAATCACCACAGACGTTGTCTGAGCCATCATTGGTCCCACAACACAGTAATCCAACCAAAAGAAAATGAAAGTTTAGATCCCTTTCTCTACATCAGCAGTGGATAGAATGGGTTTGGTGATTGAGATGAGCCTGAGTTGGAGAAAACATGATTTGAGAGCACTCCCGAGAGCGCTTTTTCAGTAGGGGTTGGACTACGGCATGTTTTAAACTTGTAGGGACTATACCAGAAGATAGAGAGCTATTAACAATTGAAAAGATGTGTGGACCTATAACATGACATACTTCTTTTAAAAACCAGATGGGCATGATATCCAAGGGGCAGGTGAAGGAATTCAAGTGAGGTATGGTTTCTTCGAGGGAGGGCAGAGAAATTTGCTTAAAATGAGAGAGTACAACAGGTGGCTCACAAGGAATGTTAATAAGTACAGAGCTTGTGGTAGAAGATATCTGACACCCTTCAATTTTATTAATAAAATGTCTGAGAAAGTCTTCACAACTTTCAGGAGAGACTTCACGGGGGAAAGGAGGGCAGATTAGAGACCCAATAGTCTTAAATAGCACCCTTGGATCATGACCGTGAGAACCAAACAGCTTAGAAAAATATGCATTTCTTGCTTCCTTCACTGCAATCTACTAGGTAAACATAAAGTTTCTGAGTGATCTGTATGATTCTGGACTTTTCATCCTTTTTCCACTGTCTTTCAGCTTTTCTGCTGAACAGACTCACACTAAGACCTACAGACAATTTAGAGTCGCCAACTAGGATGGTGGGAGGAAGCCGGAGTACCCGCAGGAAACCCACACAGACAGGGGGAGAACATGCAACAACATGTTCCTGCCTACACCCCCCCCCCCCCCCGCTATACAAATAAATCTGATTTGATTTGATTTGATTTGATGCAAACTCCGCACAGAAAGGACCCAGTCCAGGAACTGAACCCGCAACCTTGTGGGGCGAAAGCGCTGATTTATTTATAAGAGGACACAGCTCAACAGCTTTTTGGCTAGATTTCACTCTCTATGAAAAGTGCAGTGGTGCATCACATCCATACACTGTTGCACCGTGTGCATCTTTGGTAGCGTTTTCCATCACTTCTTGTGGAATCCCGAGGTTTCCCAATTACAGATCTTCTGCCTTGACCAAGAGGTCGTTCTCCATATCTCTTAAGGAGATTGATGGACAAAACCTGTTTGAAGGTCAAGAGGTCATAAGTCACTGCCCACAACATTTCTGAACAGCAGCCAGCTGTTCACCACTGCACTGTGAAGAGACCAAGCCAGGACTGGCCACCACCACTTTTTTGATCTTGTCGCAGATCTGTATCTTGACTATGACTATGTTTTATGCTAGCGGCAACAAATGTTGCCAGGCTTATATTTACTCTTCACATGATCAAAAGATGCATATAGGCACATAGTTTTCATTGTATATCGGTAGTAAACCCTTGAAAAGATGCATTTTGAAAATATTTTATTTATATCTGTACATTAAGATATTTTACTTCCTCTTGTAAAAGTTTGAGGCAAACATTTCCTTCAGGAGGTACAGGCAGGAAGTAAAGAGGCCTGGTCATGTGATCATTCACACTCGTTACATGATATTGAAATAATTTATAACAACCCATTCTTTCATTTTAAAACTTAAATTAGCTACCCAAAGTCATACCAATACCTCAAGAGGTTCCAGAATATCCAGATATCATATTCATTTGATCTGCAATATTACTCAGAGCTCAGTCTGCAGGGAGGGAAGTGTTATGTTAGCACACAGAGCAGTCATGCTAGTCAGTCAGCCCAGCAATATGGATGTTTCACAAGGGCCGAAGTCAAGGGTAGAATTTCTAGCAGTGGAGTGATACAAAGCTTCTTATCCCTTATTGTTTCCCTCATAATGGTGGAACTAAATATGATGAGCCGGTAATAAACCAACAAACTATACTTCTATCTTTACAGCTCCCCCTACTGTGTCTGAAATCAGCCAATCCAGCATCATATATGCTAAGGAACCCACCCAACTCAGATGCCACATCCAAGGAGTGAGGCAACAGGAACTCAAGGTGAAGTGGCTCAGACTCAAGTGCAACGCCGTGTCAGTGTACCCATCAGAAACGGACTTTCTGCTAATCAAGGAGGATGTAAGCAAAGAGACTCGTCTCTACTCAGAGGGAAAACACCACACATCTGTTCTCACTGTGTGCCTGAGTGTGACAGATGACTTGAACAGATACCAGTGCATTGTGCTGTGCAGGGGCCAGAGCTTCAACAGAGAGACCATAGTCAGGGTCAAAGGTGAGTAAATGTAGATTCATATCACTGTTTTAAATCAAGAGATATCTGATTAAAATGTCAACCCAGAGCTGCTATTTCATGTCTGTCCTTAGACCCTCTGTCTTTTGACCATTAGTCCTCAGATCCTTTTTCCTCAAATTATTTATCCTTACACAATCTTTCACCACACCATTTATCCTCAGAACCTCTGTTCTGAGAACATTTAACCCCCAACCGTTTCTATGGTCGACATTTTCTCTGCAGCTCTTGTGAATGTGTCCAGCTCAAGGCTGACCACAGAGCCAGCTTTTCTAAACTAGCCTGTCCACACACCTAGCATCCCTCTTTTTAGCACCGCCATCCCATCAAACAACATAAAAGAGGAAATTGGCCACTACAGACTCGTCAAACATAGCAAGGAGCTTGCTGCAGACATTGAAGGGCCTCAGTGTTCTGTCTTTTCTTGTAGAGGGCATCGGTGTTTACTGAACAGTCCAGTTTATTGTCCAGTACTAACCCCAGGTATTTGTATGTTGTGACCACCTCTACATTGACCCTCTCAATCGAGACTGGGGAGCTTGGTCATAGTGGTGTTCAGCTGGAGATAGTTGAGCCTGCACTATTTCTGTACTCCCCCTCCAGCCAATCGTTGATACATCTCACTATTCTGGTTTGCCCTGGTCAGGTTGTTGTTGTCTTTAGATCCTTTTTGTTTGTTCCAAATCTGTGTTCACAGTTCCTGCTTTTTTGTCATTAAAAAGATTAGTTTTGTCACCTCAACCTGGTTTTTGTACCACCCGTTGTGACACAACGGTTGGATAAAATATTGAATATTGTTGCATCCCCAATATTGACACAGAAATGGTAAGCAATTGCTTGGATGAGAATTTTTTGTTCTTGATCCTCTAACCACACCCCTCTCACCTTCAGTGGAGCCATCTTTCCTTCGCATCACCAGTATCCCTCAAGTCCCCAAGGTGGAGCGGCTTCTGGTACTCTGTTGTCGGGTGGAGAACTTTTACCCCCAAGACATCAGTCTGGAGTGGTCCAGGAATGACGGAGAGCAGGTCCACAATGTTACACACTTTGGCCCATTCTCCAATCACAACAGCCTCTACAGTGTGTGGAGTAAGATTCAGCTCGTCATGGCCCAAGAGGATGAGAGTGCAGTCTACATCTGCCGTGTCTACCACTCCAGCTTTGCTGCTCCAGGCTTTAAAGATGTCTCATACTACATAAATACGCAAGGTACCACCAGCCACAAGTTTTTGCAGAGCTTTTGCCTCTTCAGATAGAAAGCAACAGCTCTGTGTGAGTCATAGTTAAGTTGAGGAAACAGAGTCCAGGGGCATGTACAAAATCTTGTTTAGAATTTGTTCCATAATTCATTCTACGTGGGTACTTCTAACCCCACACACATTTGACATCATTCATTTCATTTCATCATTCATTCGTTTATTTTATTGCAAAAAGGCTCTTGCACAGACACTATAAAAAAGGGAAAAGGTATGTCGCCACACACATACATGCTTCATAAAAACCTGAAAGCCTTCACAGCCTTTGAAAAGCTTTCAGGGATTCATGAAGTAATTCTTGCTCATTGAAATTGTGTTTCCTGTAGGACTCCCACAGTGGCTAGTTAAGACACACTTAACCCTAACCCTACAAAACAATGTAAATGTAATGCTGACCAACAAGTATTTTTCATTTATACAATTTAGAACAATGAAGATAGTGAGAAAATTAGCGTGGAAGAGGTAACATCTGTTGTCAGATGCATATACAGTATGCATTGTCACTCCAGATAATGTCCCGGATGGCCCCTTATATTGTCCTTTTCTCATATGTCCACTTATTTAATCTTCTCCACACTATGGATTTGTAGACCAATTCTTGAGCAGTAGTACCACCAACCCACTGAAGCTGAATAAAGAGTTCGGTCTTCCATCATCATCCTTTTATTTATATTCTGAGGGTGGCCCTAATTTTTATTAGTGGCAATTTACAAAAGCTAAAATGCAACAAAACAATGGGAAAAACAATGAGAAAAATTCTGCTCATTCTGTCCAAAAACATGATTTTAAACCTTGAAAATTACATCTCATGTAATCTATCCCTCATGTAACCTTGGTTTACTAATTCAGTTACTTCTGAATCTGGCAGGCTTTCTGCATAAAAGTAACAAACTCCCTTAGCTTAAGAGTCTGTGACACATATTGTCTTTCCCTCTGACTGATGACAGCTTTAGTTACACACACAACCACATATGTCTCCAAACAGGTAGCCCTCCTGATGTAATGTTCATCAACTGTGAGCCACAGTGTCCTCAGCCAACCGAAGAATGTATCCTGCACCTGTGTATCAGGGATTTCTGTCCCAAGGAAATCACTGTGACTTGGACCAAAGATGGGGAAACACTTGTCTCAGGTGTTTTCAACACTCCCCCCAGCCTGAACATCAATGGCCTCTACTCCATGTTCAGTTTTCTCAAAATCAGCCCAAGCAGTGAGGAACGGGGCTTGGAGTTCAGGTGTCAGGTTGCCCATAGTGCTCAGAAGGAGTCTGAGGAGAGAATCTTCACTCTGCCAAACCTCTACCTGACCCATGACTGCTAATGTCACAGTGCCACCTACAGCTAGTAGGAAACAATGACGATGCTAATGATGATGAACTCAGATCAGGGGCCTCGATCACAAAAGCTGATACAGGCTGAAACATCCAAAGGCATGTTTCCTGAACCCAGGGTTTTCCCATCTAGAGCTGTGCGCTTTCACATGAAATGGGGCTTGCAGGATACAACCAATCGGACAATGGAGAAGACACAAAAAGCTGCACATTTGCTAAAGCTTTACACAATGGAGGAGCAAACTATAATGTTAACAAAATGTGAATACAATGAATTAATAATTCAAGCAAGCTGCAGCTGCCAGAAACTGCTAAGAATGCTGGCAAAAGATTGTAGACTCTGTCAATTCTTATGCTGGGATTATAATGATTAATCCCCACCACATCATTGCAACACAACATTGCAACTCCAGAGGGGAAAAGTGAACCTAAACCATGCATTAAAATTGGTCCAACAGTTCCTGAAGGATACCAAACCCAAGGTCCTGGAGATGGAAGAGCTTATGTCCATGTGACATCTGACACTGCAGATCGCAAGGGCCAATCAAATATACAATCAGACTCTGGTGCACAAGCTGTAGAGATTTTTTTAGTTTATTTCATTCACTCATTTTTACTCTGTAAAGGCAGTTATTTCAAATGTAGTGAAGTACAATAATCAGAAGAAAGTATACTGAAGTAAAAGGAAAATTACAGTTTTTTTTATTTGTAGTTTTTCAAAAAACTACATATTACACAGAAATGTTACTCAATTACAGTAACAATAGTAAATGTAATTTATTACTTTCCACCCCTGCATGTAAGATGATTTCAGATGGTCAGAGCCAAAGTATCACCCAAGGAATCTATTGCTTCAAAGAATCAAAGAGCCATTGACAAGAAACAGACTACACTTTCCTTGACACCCTGCTTTTATGACCCTGGGAACACAAAGAGCAAACATTCCAGCTAAAGACTCTACTATCCACTATAACTGTTATTTCATGATGTTATGAAAACTATGTTATTCATTGTTGTAAGTACTTTTAAGTTACAAATCCATATGCACTGATTATTGCTGATTACAGAGAATGTTCATTGAATCCTGTAGCATGAAATTTGCCAAAGATTCAAGCCTGTAGTTTAATCACATTCCAGTGAAGAGGAGCTGCATAGCGCTCTATTTCCCTCAAGTGCAGTGGATGTGAGTATTCCCCTCAGGTAATGCAATACCAGGAGTAATTAATATTAGAACATTGCTTAACAAAAGAAGAAATCCTGTCAAAAGTGTAGGAAGTGAATTATGTGTTTTATTCATAAATTCTTTCAATAAATTGATTAACTACAACTACACAACTAGTTGTAGTTTGTGTGTTAGATTAATAGTGAATTGTTCTAAGTTTATATTTTTCATTGTTCTGTTGCTTTCTTTATAAGCTTTGTGGCTTAGTTGTATTCAGCTGGAGACTAGAGATATTGTGTTTATGCATGAATGCTGTATTCCAACATTAGTTAATTAATCTAGATGAGGGCGGGTATTAGCAGAATGGCGCCAAGTTCATTTCCAGGCTGACTGGCGAAGAGTTAGGACGTGTGCTGCTGTGGTGTAAAGAGAGGATAAAGTGTTGAGAGCAGATTGAGTATATATTTAAAAAATTGATGATATTCAAATGACATGGTACACATAGTGTTTTTCTCTCTCCACGAAGAGAGAGGATGCTCACAATACAATGACATTCACATGATCTGAAAGTTGTGTTGTATTTTTTGTTTTTTTTTTCTCTCTATTAAGGACTACTCACTAGGGTCTTTGTAAATCAGGGCTGAGTGGAAAAGAGGTAGGTTTTCGTTCGTTGTTCAAATCTCTGTTGTAATGAAAGGAGAGGATATTGACATGAACGATATTCACATGACATGGTACACAGAGTGTTTTCTCTCTATGAAGCTTACATAGAACCAGTTAGAATGAAATGACCTCTCATTCCAACACTTTAAGGTGTTACAGTTGGTAAAAAGCATGGTGACGGTGAGTCTAGGGACAAGAAAGTCTTGTTTATCTATCTACATCTAACATCATCTAACATCTAATGTGTTTATTACATCTCATAAAACATAACAAAACAAAAGAGAGACCCATAAAAAGTTTTGTTTGTCCGTGAAGGGAGAGGATGTTCACATTATGATTTTCACATGAGAAAATGGAAAGAGAGTGTTTCTCTCTATGAAGTTTACAAAAAGAACCAGTTAGCATGAAATAACTGGTGAGTCTGTTTTCACAATACAAGGTAGACAGAGATTATGTTAAATAATCTGAAAGTTGTGTTTCTCTCTATTAAGCTTACAAAGAACTAGTCAGAATGAAAACACCCGTGAGTCTGTCTTCTCATTTCAAGAAAGGACAAGACCCTGATTCTAACGTGTTACACTTGGTAAAACAAAACATGGTGATGGCGAGTCTCGGGACAAGAAAGTCTTGTATATCTATGAAGGGTAAAAAAACTGTCAGGGGAGTCTCGGGGACTCTAATGTGTTTATTACATCTCGTAAAAAAAAATAAAAAAAACAGAGACCCAAAAAAGTTTTGTTTGTCCATGAAGGGAGAGGATATTGACAATACAATGATATTCACATTACATGGTACACAAAGTGTGTCTCTATGAAGTTTACAAACAGCTAGTCTTGTTCTCTCATTGAAGATTCTAAGTTGTTACAGTTGGTAAAAAATATATCATGGTGACGATGAGTCTAGGGACAAGATCTTGGACTCTAATGTGTTTACCAGAAAACACTCAATTGACGTGACAAGGTGGGGGTTAAAAACCAAGAAGCACACAGGGGGCACAGCGAGCGCAACCTGTGTATTGACAAGTTGTGATCAGTTGACCGCTCAGACCAGGGGAAGAAATAAATGAACCACGGTAAGTAATTCTAAGATAACACAGTTAATTGATTGTTTCTGAAAAGTTTTGTGATGTATATATATTTTTTCTTAAAAGACTTGTTTTTACAGGCGGTCTTCTAGAGGGTGACTTGGAGACCGAGCCCGTACCAGAGAGAGCAATATCGCCGTCCTACAGGAGATCACCTTACAGGCCTTTTTCACCATACTGCTCCCGTTCACCCCGCTCGCACATCTGCCAGAGGATTCAGTGCAGACACCTTGGTAGATTCCTTGACAGGTTGTATGCACTGGCATATGAGGATGTGATGTTTTAATGTGGTTAAAAAAAAAGGTGTGACATGGAACAAAAAGGGATGACCGTAATAGAAATACTTTTTCAGAAGACCTGCAGCCACCGCTCTCAAGGACAGTGTTCTGTGTCTGGATGGCTCGTGTTGTAAAGTCAGGTTCGACCCCGTCCTTTGTGTAGATTGTAACAGAACGTGTCGGTCTGCTCACTGTCTGGGTCTGGGTCTGTGAGTTGTACAAACAGTGTGAAAAATGTCTCTCTGAGGCTTGTACCGTTTTCAGAAACGGTTACATACAGGAAACGGGTGTGGATCCTTTCAGCAGGTTGACCATAGCCTCAGCCCGCATGAAAGTATTTCTCACCAATTTTCTCAGGACCAGAACCTAAGCCATTCCTCCTCCTGATCATTACAAACGTCAGTTTAAATCCTATTCGCACGACAGCATACAGTGGTCAGAATGGGTTTCTAACACCCACGGCATCTTTATACAGCAGGCTTTGAACGCTGGTGAAAAACAGCTGGGAAACTACTTTGTAGACGCTTACGCAGACGCATGAGGCGTTAAGTATGTCTGGGAGTATCTTGGTTGTTTTTATCACGGTTGCCCTGTGTGCTTTCAGCCTCAAGAACGCTCTCCTCTAATGGGGACAACATTTGAGGAGCTCCACTCTAGCACCATGAGGAGACAAGAGAGGTTACGTTCGGTGCACGGTCTAACACCGGTTGTCATGAGGGAGCACAGGTGGGTGGAGATGAAAAAAAAAAAAAAAACACATGAGGGGGTGAAAGATTTTCTCAGATGTTACGACGCTCCTCAGCCTCTGTCATCCCGCAAGGCTTTGTATGGAGGCAGGACTATGCCGTGAAGCTGAGGCACACGGCAGAGCCTGACGAGACCGTCCGCTACCTGGACGCGACCTCCCTGTATCCCTATGTAAATTGCAGTTACCCTTATCCTCTGGGTCACCCTGAAATAATCCTTAAAGATTGTGAACACCCCAGCAGCTAAAACCGAGAGGTTTGTTTTTCCCCGTTCTACCCTACAGAACTCTCTCTGGTAAACTGGTGTTTACTCTGTGCCGCACCTGCGCAGAGATTAATTTTCAGCAGGGGGCGTGCACTCACTGTGACGAGGCTAGAGCTTTAAAGGGGGTCTGGGTCACGCCTGAGTTTAACAAGGCTTTGGAGATGGGTTATCATTTGGCCAAGATAACAAAAGTATGGCAGGGACGACGCCATCTTTCTAAAGTACATGCAGACATTTTTTAAAGGTAAACAGGAGGCTTCGGGTTACCCGCATGAGGTCGTCGATGAGGAGAGCAGGGAAAGATACATCAGGGACTATCAGACCCATCGGGGTATTTTGCTGGACGCCTCCCAAATTAAAAAAATCCGGCAAAAAGACAAATTTCTAAATTGTTTCTCAACAGCTTCTGGGGAAAGTTTGCTCAGAGAAATAACCTCTGTCAGACGTCTCTCATCACAGAACCCGAGGAGTTTTTCTCTTTTATGTTTTCAGAAAAGCACAAAGTCAAATACTTTAACTTCATCAACGACAGAGTGGCTCTGATCCAGTGGGTGTACAGAGATCGCTACCTCGCCCCTCCCAACAAGGTAGACAATGTGTTTGTAGCTGCTTTCACCACAGCATACGGCATATTAAAATTGTACAGTTACTTGGAACAAATGCAGGACAGAGTTCTTTACTTTGACACAGACAGCCTCAGTTACACCACTAGAAAAGGCAAAAACACACAAACACACAAATTGCAATCAACATATTGGCTCAACAAATATGTCCCGGTCAAAAAGATTTTTTTATTCAAAGTTTTGAAGACACCCACCTGTCCAGAAAGATTCAGACTCAGGTCAGGAATACTACCTCACCAGTGGCCGGTGGTTTATTTGCCTGAAACAAAGTGAAATAATTTACATATTTGAATAAAGGAAAACAGTATGTCAGAGCATATAAAAAGGAATGCTCCTTTACTGAGGGCCTTGAATCGAGCCACGCCACTGAAACGTAAAGACAACTTGAGCATTGTTCCTCAGACTTTCTTCGGTGTCTCTGTGAGCTCTGTTTAAACGTGTTGAAAGGAAACGTGCTGTTGAACGCTTGTCAATATAAAAAATCAAAAGCTGGAGGAAAATTATCAGACTGCTGGCAGACATAAAAACCATTCCGAAGAGAAAACGAGGGATTTTGATGTAACAGACTGGAGGTTTTCTTTTACCTCTGCTCTCTGCCGTGGTACCCATGTTCGGTCAGCTTCTTGGCGGTCTGATTCACAAAAACTAAGTCATGAGTCAGAGAGCAAGCCAAAAGATATTTCTGCTGAAACCTCAACAGCTGAGCCGACTGACACAGATGTCAGGCCCAACGGTCATCCTGGGTACGGAAACTCTGGCTCAAACCATGTGACGTGTGGCTGAAAGTGATTTGGATGAAAAAATGAGGGTTGTATTAAAAGAGGCGGGACTAACCCCTTATGAGAAAATTAAAAAATACAACACCATGTTACAAAGATATCTCACCCTCATCAAACAAGATGACAGAGAGGGGGCAATGAAGAGACAACCTACAGCTGATGCCTCTGCAGAAGAAGAAAAGGCGGAGCCGTTGCTACAGCAACAACAACAATAACAACAACAAGACAACACGGTCTCTGAAGTACTGCAAAACCTCACTCCTCGTGATCGTAAAAAAACCTCCTATATCATGAAGAAATTAAGCAAGAGCAACGGTGGATGGACTCCAAACGGTGAATTTGTGTATAAGGGAATGACTGTGAGAGCTTCTCATATGGTGGACCTGTTTAACCCTCCTATTATCCTTGGGGTCAATTTGACCCCAATCAATGTTTATCATTCAAAAAACAATAGTTGGCTTTTTTTTTTTTTTTGCTCCATATTTCATGACTTTTCCTAATTTGATGGGGACAACTGATTAAGCGTAAAATCATCATGATAATATTTTTTCAATGTGCTGAACGCATATTCCACGCATCGGTGTTCCTCTGGGGTCAATTTGACCCCAAGCTGTTTTAGCTGTGTAAAACTTGTCTGTCTGTGTGTGTGACCTAACATCCCCACACCTGCAGGTGCAGAGTTGATACTTTTGAGTTGATACATAATGGGGGGAAACTTTCCCGCTCTGGGGGGGGGAGACTTTCCCGCTCTGTGGAGGGGGGGGGGGGAACTTTCCCGCTCTGTGGAGGGCGGGGTATTCCTGCAAGGACATTGGTAGTTCATGCAAAATAAGGGAGGAGCAAACATATAAAAGCTTGCATTGCAGCCCTCTATCCACATCATTCTTCTTTGTGCTCTGTGTACACTGCAATCTGCACGCTCTCTCATTTGAAAATGTCTTCTGGGAAAAGGTTTACTGTCAATGACGTTTTGGAACAGCTCTTTGACAGTGAAAGTGACATAGAGGAGAATGTTTCTGAGACAGAGGATTGTGTTGAGGAGGACCCTGATTTTGAGGCATTCTCATCTGATGAGAATGAGAGTGTTGACCCTCCTGTTGCTTCTCAACCACCAGCAGACACGATCCTTTCCAAAAATGGAAAGATGATATGGTCCCTTTCCCCACTTAGACAGCAAGGTAGACTTAGCGCTACTAATATTATCAAAATGGTTCCAGGCCCCACCAGATATGCAATCAGCCATGTTGAAGACATCAAGTCATCATTAGAGCTCTTCATAACACCATCGATTGAGAATATTGTACTTGGGATGACAAATTTAGAGGGGAAGCGTGTGTATGGGGACAGTTGGAAAGACTTGGATGTAGTCGACTTGGAAGCCTACATTGGCTTGCTCATTTTGGCGGGAGTTTATAAATCAAAAGGTGAAGCAACAGCAAGCCTTTGGAATGCTGAGACTGGAAGGGCAATATTTCCAGCCACCATGTCTCTGAAGACATTCCAAGTTTTGTCCCGTGTCATACGCTTTGATGACAAACAAACAAGGCACGGCCGACGCGAACGTGACAAACTTGCGGCAATAAGGGATTTGTGGGACAAGTGGGTGCAGCGTTTACCCCTGCTTTACAATCCAGGCCCCCACGTGACTGTTGATGAGTGCTTGGTTGCGTTTCGTGGGCGCTGTCCATTCCGACAATATATGCCAAGCAAACCTGCCAAATATGGCATCAAAATATGGGCAGCATGTGATGCACAGTCCAGCTTTGCATGGAATATGCAGGTTTACACAAATCTCCTGGCGAAGCACCGGAAAAAAATCAGGGCACAAGGGTTGTGCTTGATATGGCTGAAGGACTGCATGGGCATAATATTACATGTGATAATTTTTTCACATCTTATGCCCTGGGTGAGGAACTGCTGAAAAGGAAGGTAACGATGTTGGGGACAGTGAGAAAAAAATAAACCAGAGCTTCCCTCTGAACTTCTTGCTGTCAAGAACAGGAAGGTAACATCTTCAGTGTTTGCCTTCACTGATAAAGCAACTGTGGTCTCCTATTGCCCCAAGAAAGGGAAAAATGTCCTGCTGCTTAGCACCATGCACAAAGATGATGCCCTGAGCAGCAGAGAAGACAAAAAACCACAAATGGTGCTGGACTACAATGAGACAAAGGGAGGGGTGGACAACCTGGACAAGGTCACAGCCACATACAGCTGTCGACGCATGACTGCCCGTTGGCCCCTTGTCATCTTCTTCCACATCATTGATGTGAGTGCATACAATGCGTTTGTGATATGGTGTGAAATAAACAAGGACTGGAACAGGGGAAAACTGAGCCGCAGGAGGATTTTCCTGGAGCAGCTTGGTAATGCACTGGTGAAACCATAGATTAAGAGAAGACGATGCCTTCCAAGAGCATCAACAGCTGCTGCAGCTATTGTGAGGGACATACAGACAGAGACAAACACCCCAACTCCTCCAATGGTACAAACCGCGGGCAAGAAACGCGGCAGGTGTCAGGTTTGTCCCACCCGAAATGATTCCAAGACCAGCATGACCTGTTCGCAATGCAAGAAATATGTCTGCAAGGAGCATGCACACACTCTCTGCACATCCAGATCTGCACACATCTGCACACCCATCCACTACTGTACAGTAGTGCAGACTAAAAGCTTGACTGTGGGCATAAAGAACTGTTCCATGTTCTGACTATCTGACTGTTGTTCTAATTATGGTTTCTGTTTCACAAATGGGTGAATTTTCAAACATGTAACCCCGCCCCCCCCTACACACACACACACACACACCAAAAAAAACACCAAAAAAACACAAAACAAAACAAAAAGACAAAACAAAAAAAAAAACACCAAAAAAACATAAACAAAAAAAAAAAAAAAAAGGAAAAAAAAAACTCTAACTCTGCCACTGCCGGTCCCAAGCCCGGATAACAAAAGAGGAGGGGTGAGTATGACTTCATAGTGACTAACCACAAATATGTTACAAGAAAAGGAGATAAAAATAAGTAAATAAATATGTTTATGAGAGGAAAGGGGGGCTTATCAACATCAGTCAATATGGTTCATTCTGTGAGAGTCATGAATGTGCACCCCAAATTAGAAAAGATTTGGATGAAAGATTTTCAAGATACACTAACTCTAAAACTGAAAGTTTGACCTGATGGTGGCGCTACAGGGAAGGTCATATCATCACCAAACCAATAGGATTCATACTCTTGTGGTCATTAATGTTGTCAGTAAATTTGAGAAGATTTGTATGAAAAGTTTTCAAGATAAATTAATTCTAATTTAAAAGTTTTGCCTGATGGTGGCGCTAGAGGGCAGGTAAACTCACTGATAGGTTTCATTATCAAGGGGTTATTTATGTATTCAACAAATAAACAAAGTGCCTGACACAAAACTTGGTCAACAATTTTCTGTAAATCATTTTCTGGAGGCAAATATACCTGGGGTCAAATTGACCCCAAGGGTAAAATGTGTTAGTAATATTTGAGGATAATACGAGGGTTAAACATTTGTCCATGTCTCATAAAAAAAAAATTCCAGAGACCAGCGCCGAAGGGTTGGATGTTTTTTTTAATACTCTAACAGAGGTCAACATTCCCCTATCCTCTGTGAATAACCCTCAAGCTTGCAAACAATACAGCAGACTCAGAACGGGGGGTGGGGAAGAGAGCGGTGGTGGTGGTGGTGGTGGTGGTTTTGAAACCGCTCGGAAGAAAATCAACCTGTCCTCGCAATGGAGCATGCCCCCCCAAAGAGAGAAGAGATGATGTGAATGATGAAGAAGAAATACCCCCGGTGGAGAAAAGATATTAAGAGATGAAGAAACCTCTGTGGATTGAATTTTAATAAAGTTTATAGTTGAAAAAAAAGCACGCTTCAGACCGTTTTCTTTTGTTGTGTGTGTCTTTATTTTTATTTCTTATCCAACTTGTGACATTCTTTAAACATTTGTAAACCAGGTGTGCGGGTATGAAATTTCTGTCAAGGCCACCTGCCATGGGCCCTCTAAATCAATGTATTGAGGTAAATCCACCTGGAAAACTGAGGCCGTATTATTTTTAAAGACGTTGCGGCTGGCGTTGGAGGGAAGGGTGATGTATAAACCGTTGCTATCCTTTCGTGATTTTTGTACAAACACTACGAGGGAGAAGATGAAGTGTGTACACGGGTGGCTCGCGGGATTTGTTTTAGACATTTTTCAGATCGTCGGCTCTGATCCATCTGTTGAATTTTATTTTTTTATTCTTTAAAACTCTCATGTAGGCCTTTTTGGAAAATACATCTATGACCGTCAAGAGATAACAATAACCGTCGTTGTACTCAACCAAGGCCTGCATATTGCAGAGATCAGCCTGAAATTGAACCATCAGTCGTGGTACAAGCACTCTATTCCTGGGAAATTTTACTCTGACCGGCTTATGCAGAGTAGGGTTAGCATCCTGCTCTAATAGAAATTCTTTAACTTTTTCCACATTTACTTTTTTATTCTTTTCATCTTGCAAGGCCCTGCAGAGTCTGTCCGCTCCTCCAAAGCTGCCCAAGTGAAATGGGTTATAAATATACTTTTTTCATGACACTTTTCTCAGACCCGCACCTCTCCAGAGTTTATTTAAAAAAAAAAAGTTGTCTTAAAAAAAGTAGTCTCGCTGATTTTTCATAAAGCATCAGAAATATGTTAAAAATATATGCTGCATCAAAATATATTGAAAATATATGATGGATCAACTCATAATATTTAAACATCGAGGCTGTACAGGGCGGTCCTCATCACTGAAGCTTCAATGGTGGCTCTAATAACACAATGCAGCTTCAGCAATTCACTCGTGTGTAGGCACATTGTTTTGTACACAGCGATTTATGACATCTACAATCAAAGCATATATCATAAATAGATTATCCACATTGTCATAAATTATCTCTCTGATAATTTCATCAAATGCTCCGGGTAATGACCTGTGAATTGCGAGGTAACCATGATGAGTAAACTCCACAAGGGTCCTGCGTGACTTCGAACCGAGTCCAACCTCTTTCTCATTTCATTGTCAGGATTATCATTTTGTAGTGGTACAGGCCACCTCTTGGTGGCCTTCAGGCTTTTTGGCCAATGAGACCCTGAGGGGAGGGTATATAACGAGGTCGTTGCCCTCCTTGTCTCCCTCTGATCCTTGGCACCGAGCCCCTCCCACTTCTGGTTGCAGTCTCCGCTCTCCATAGCAGGTAAGGTGCATGGCTGCAGGCTGCTGCTCATGTCTGGCTCTCGTTGGATGGTGCTAACTGTTTTATTTGTGTGTTAAACGGTAGTTGTGGCGTTGGTTACTGTTTCCACTCCAGTGCGCACGCATCATGGAGGAGTAAGCTTCTGGACTCTCATCCGGTGGACCTCAGACGCTCCAGCTCTCTCAGGCAGCACGTTCTCTCCCTCCTTTGGTCAGAAGGACGCCTACAAATAAGGGCCGACCACTGCCTGGACACAAGATAAGTTGCTTGTGAGGCCACTGCTGCTTCGCCGGGCCGGAGTTGAGCCGGACTGCAGCCTATGCTGTACACTGACTTTATGCTGATGCTGACATAGCTCACTGCTGCTGTACATCTGCGCGTCTCCTACTCGGCGTCACGTCCTGGCGCATGGACTGTTGCACCTGTTCCAAAACACTCCCTCTGCCGCGTCCTTGGTGGCCCGCGACGGGCAGAGCGGCCGAATCAGAGGGATTGTGTGCGTGCGTGTGAAACGGAAAGACGACTGCGTGTGTGTGTGTGTGTGTGTATGTATGAGTGTGTGACTACGGGGATGATGGGACCTTGGGACCATCCCTTATAGAATTTCTGTTATTTATTTGTTTTTTGCTTTATTAATTGAGTAATTAAGAATGGTCTCTCTGGCCAGAGGTTATTTTCTTTGGGTTTTTTATTTTTGTTTGGTTCTTATCTAGAACCAATAATCTATTGATTGCGTGTAATTCTTTATTTTGTCCTCTAATTATCTACTTTGTCAAGTTAAGAATCAGTTATATTTTGTTTTTTTCCCCAAAAGAGCTTAATTGTTTATTTGGTGAATTTGTGTTTTTGTTTTTCTTAAACTGATATTTGTTGTTTGTGTTTATTGTTTATGGTGGTTCCCTTATTAATTGTCCCTCTGTTTGGTTTCCTTTTTAGTAGCTGGGAGCCAGCGGTGGAGGTGGTGTCCCGGGTGACGGTTTCCCTCTGTGTTGTGTGCCCTTTTTTTTTGGTTTGTTTTTCCTACACGATTTGACTTGAGTTTCACATGTGAGTGGGGTGCCCTTTAACCCTCCTGCCCCTCCCTGCTGTGTGTCTTGTTATACAGGAACCAGTCATCCCCGCCTTTCCCCCATAGATTTTAATTTGCCACTTTTAATTATCTGCCGCGAAAATAAACATATTTTTGTACATCATTGAAACACGTCTCCTGCCAATCGAATTACTTACCTGTGTGTCTTTTCTTTTTGCTTTGGTTTGGTTATTGAACTCTTTTTATTTTTTTAAAGGTCCCGGGGTGAAACCCCCCGGGTGGCGTTGTTGGTTTTCTTTGGTTACAGTAACAAGGTTATTTCAAATTATCTCAAGTAATATACAACCCCTCGTAACGCCACAATTTGTTGTGCTTTCAATCACCCCTTGTAAAATAAAAACTAACCGGCCGGTTGTCAGGTGATCCTCCAAATGTGGCATAAAATTTTCACAATACGAATAAAGACCTTGGATCCTCTCACCCGACATGTGGATGGAGCGATTTTTCAAGGTCGCGGCAATGGCAGGAATACATTTATCCGTCCAAAATCTCTCGTTCACCTGCTCAAAGTACTTCAGGTAAAAGTAGTCAGATGCGTCTTCCAGACACTCGTGCTCCTTCTGACTGGGGTGGCCGGTGATACAGCTGAAGCAGATTTCTGAACGAAAAACGGAGATGACGTGGTTCAGGAGATGAGACACCATGACTTTGACCGAGTTCAAAAGAACGGCGGAGAGATGTCCGTCAGTCACATCCTCTTTCTGCGGTGCACTTTTCATTAAAGATTGGATCGGTCTAACCAGCGGTGAAGGGGGTGTGTCAGGAGGAATCTGCGTAGCCGTCGAGGAGCTCGGCGGCTTTGTGGGATTTCTGCTCGATGGATAAGGAGCATTCCGGATCAGATGTCTTTTCCTGCGAGACCACAAAGTCAGCGTCCTAGGAGGACGAGGACTCGTCGGAACAACCGTTGTGGGAATGTAAGATATGATTTTATCTTGTTGTTCTTGTCGTTCGTTTCTATCTTTTTTAAAGTACGGCTGAGAGGAGGCGGAGTTACTCGCACGCCAATGGAACAGAGCAGTCCACAAGCAATTCACCATGAAGAGTGAGTTTTTCAAATGTCAACAAAAATGCAAGTCAATTGCTGAAATCTCTATACAAACTACTAAATACATGGTTTTCTGTTGATGCTGTGCTGGAAATTGCTTAATTTACTGTTTTTCACAGCAGTCCACAAGCAATTCACCATGTAGAGTAAATTTTTCACGTCTACAAAAATGTAATTCATTTGCTGGCATCTCTTCACAAACTACTAAATACGTGCTGTTCTGTTTGATTTTCTGGCTGGACAGTGCTTACTTAGTGTTTTTTCACAGTAGTCCTATCACATAATTTCAGCTATGTAGAGTTGAGACTTTTCACATTTCTACAAATGTACTCAATGCTGCCTGAAATCACTTCACAAAACTACTAATACGGTGCTTTTCTGTTGATTTCTTGCTGGAAACTGCTTAATTTAGTGTTTTCACAGTAGTCCACACATAATTCAGCATGTAGAGTGAGATTTTCACATTTCTACAAAATGTAACTCAATTGCTGAAATCACTTCACAAACTACTAAATACGTGCTTTTCTGTTGATTTCTTGCTGGAAACTGCTTAATTTAGTGTTTTCACAGTAGTCCACACATAATTCAGCATGTAGAGTGAGATTTTCACATTTCTACAAAATGTAACTCAATTGCTGAAATCACTTCACAAACTACTAAATACGTGCTTTTCTGTTGATTTCTTGCTGGAAACTGCTTAATTTAGTGTTTTCACAGTAGTCCACACATAATTCAGCATGTAGAGTGAGATTTTCACATTTCTACAAAATGTAACTCAATTGCTGAAATCACTTCACAAACTACTAAATACGTGCTGTTCTGTTGATTTCTTGCTGGAAACTGCTTAATTTAGTGTTTTCACAGTAGTCCACACATAATTCAGCATGTAGAGTGAGATTTTCACATTTCTACAAAATGTAACTCAATTGCTGAAATCACTTCACAAACTACTAAATACAGTGCTTTTCTGTTGATTTCTTGCTGGAAACTGCTTAATTTTCACATTTTCACAGTAGTCCACACATAATTCAGCATGTAGAGTGAGATTTTCACATTTCAACAAAATGTAACTCAATTGCTGAAATCACTTCACAAACTACTAAATACGTGCTTTTCTGTTGATTTCTTGCTGGAAACTGCTTAATTTCACATTTTCACAGTAGTCCACACATAATTCAGCATGTAGAGTGAGATTTTCACATTTCAACAAAATGTAACTCAATTGCTGAAATCACTTCACAAACTACTAAATACGTGCTTTTCTGTTGATTTCTTGCTGGAAACTGCTTAATTTAGTGTTTTTCACAGTAGTCCACACATAATTCAGCATGTAGAGTGAGATTTTCACATTTCAACAAAATGTAACTCAATTGCTGAAATCACTTCACAAACTACTAAATACGTGCTTTTCTGTTGATTTCTTGCTGGAAACTGCTTAATTTAGTGTTTTCACAGTAGTCCACACATAATTCAGCATGTAGAGTGAGATTTTCACATTTCTACAAAATGTAACTCAATTGCTGAAATCACTTCACAAACTACTAAATACGTGCTTTTCTGTTGATTTCTTGCTGGAAACTGCTTAATTTCACATTTTCACAGTAGTCCACACATAATTCAGCATGTAGAGTGAGATTTCACATTTCAACAAAATGTAACTCAATTGCTGAAATCACTTCACAAACTACTAAATACGTGCTTTTCTGTTGATTTCTTGCTGGAAACTGCTTAATTTCACATTTTCACAGTAGTCCACACATAATTCAGCATGTAGAGTGAGATTTCACATTTCTACAAAATGTAACTCAATTGCTGAAATCACTTCACAAACTACTAAATACGTGCTTTTCTGTTGATTTCTTGCTGGAAACTGCTTAATTTTCACATTTTCACAGTAGTCCACACATAATTCAGCATGTAGAGTGAGATTTTCACATTTCTACAAAATGTAACTCAATTGCTGAAATCACTTCACAAACTACTAAATACGTGCTTTTCTGTTGATTTCTTGCTGGAAACTGCTTAATTTAGTGTTTTCACAGTAGTCCACACATAATTCAGCATGTAGAGTGAGATTTTCACATTTCTACAAAATGTAACTCAATTGCTGAAATCACTTCACAAACTACTAAATACGTGCTTTTCTGTTGATTTCTTGCTGGAAACTGCTTAATTTCGTGTTTTCACAGTAGTCCACACATAATTCAGCATGTAGAGTGAGATTTTCACATTTCAACAAAATGTAACTCAATTGCTGAAATCACTTCACAAACTACTAAATACGTGCTTTTCTGTTGATTTCTTGCTGGAAACTGCTTAATTTCAGTGTTTTCACAGTAGTCCACACATAATTCAGCATGTAGAGTGAGATTTTCACATTTCAACAAAATGTAACTCAATTGCTGAAATCACTTCACAAACTACTAAATACGTGCTTTTCTGTTGATTTCTTGCTGGAAACTGCTTAATTTCAGTGTTTTCACAGTAGTCCACACATAATTCAGCATGTAGAGTGAGATTTTCACATTTCTACAAAATGTAACTCAATTGCTGAAATCACTTCACAAACTACTAAATACGTGCTTTTCTGTTGATTTCTTGCTGGAAACTGCTTAATTTAGTGTTTTCACAGTAGTCCACACATAATTCAGCATGTAGAGTGAGATTTTCACATTTCTACAAAATGTAACTCAATTGCTGAAATCACTTCACAAACTACTAAATACGTGCTTTTCTGTTGATTTCTTGCTGGAAACTGCTTAATTTAGTGTTTTTCACAGTAGTCCACACATAATTCAGCATGTAGAGTGAGATTTTCACATTTCAACAAAATGTAACTCAATTGCTGAAATCACTTCACAAACTACTAAATACGTGCTTTTCTGTTGATTTCTTGCTGGAAACTGCTTAATTTTCACATTTTCACAGTAGTCCACACATAATTCAGCATGTAGAGTGAGATTTTCACATTTCAACAAAATGTAACTCAATTGCTGAAATCACTTCACAAACTACTAAATACGTGCTTTTCTGTTGATTTCTTGCTGGAAACTGCTTAATTTAGTGTTTTCACAGTAGTCCACACATAATTCAGCATGTAGAGTGAGATTTTCACATTTCACAAAATGTAACTCAATTGCTGAAATCACTTCACAAACTACTAAATACGTGCTTTTCTGTTGATTTCTTGCTGGAAACTGCTTAATTTCGTGTTTTTCACAGTAGTCCACACATAATTCAGCATGTAGAGTGAGATTTTCACATTTCAACAAAATGTAACTCAATTGCTGAAATCACTTCACAAACTACTAAATACGTGCTTTTCTGTTGATTTCTTGCTGGAAACTGCTTAATTTAAGTGTTTTCACAGTAGTCCACACATAATTCAGCATGTAGAGTGAGATTTTCACATTTCAACAAAATGTAACTCAATTGCTGAAATCACTTCACAAACTACTAAATACGTGCTTTTCTGTTGATTTCTTGCTGGAAACTGCTTAATTTAGTGTTTTCACAGTAGTCCACACATAATTCAGCATGTAGAGTGAGATTTTCACATTTCAACAAAATGTAACTCAATTGCTGAAATCACTTCACAAACTACTAAATACGTGCTTTTCTGTTGATTTCTTGCTGGAAACTGCTTAATTTAGTGTTTTTCACAGTAGTCCACACATAATTCAGCATGTAGAGTGAGATTTTCACATTTCTACAAAATGTAACTCAATTGCTGAAATCACTTCACAAACTACTAAATACGTGCTTTTCTGTTGATTTCTTGCTGGAAACTGCTTAATTTTCACAGTAGTCCACACATAATTCAGCATGTAGAGTGAGATTTTCACATTTCTACAAAATGTAACTCAATTGCTGAAATCACTTCACAAACTACTAAATACGTGCTTTTCTGTTGATTTCTTGCTGGAAACTGCTTAATTTCACATTTTCACAGTAGTCCACACATAATTCAGCATGTAGAGTGAGATTTTCACATTTCTACAAAATGTAACTCAATTGCTGAAATCACTTCACAAACTACTAAATACATGCTTTCTGTTGATTTCTTGCTGGAAACTGCTTAATTTTCACATTTTCACAGTAGTCCACACATAATTCAGCATGTAGAGTGAGATTTTCACATTTCAACAAAATGTAACTCAATTGCTGAAATCACTTCACAAACTACTAAATACGTGCTTTTCTGTTGATTTCTTGCTGGAAACTGCTTAATTTTCACATTTTCACAGTAGTCCACACATAATTCAGCATGTAGAGTGAGATTTTCACATTTCAACAAAATGTAACTCAATTGCTGAAATCACTTCACAAACTACTAAATACATGCTTTTCTGTTGATTTCTTGCTGGAAACTGCTTAATTTAGTGTTTTCACAGTAGTCCACACATAATTCAGCATGTAGAGTGAGATTTTCACATTTCAACAAAATGTAACTCAATTGCTGAAATCACTTCACAAACTACTAAATACGTGCTTTTCTGTTGATTTCTTGCTGGAAACTGCTTAATTTTCACATTTTCACAGTAGTCCACACATAATTCAGCATGTAGAGTGAGATTTTCACATTTCAACAAATGTAACTCAATTGCTGAAATCACTTCACAAACTACTAAATACATGCTTTTCTGTTGATTTCTTGCTGGAAACTGCTTAATTTCGTGTTTTTCACAGTAGTCCACACATAATTCAGCATGTAGAGTGAGATTTTCACATTTCAACAAAATGTAACTCAATTGCTGAAATCACTTCACAAACTACTAAATACGTGCTTTTCTGTTGATTTCTTGCTGGAAACTGCTTAATTTCGTGTTTTCACAGTAGTCCACACATAATTCAGCATGTAGAGTGAGATTTTCACATTTCAACAAAATGTAACTCAATTGCTGAAATCACTTCACAAACTACTAAATACGTGCTTTTCTGTTGATTTCTTGCTGGAAACTGCTTAATTTCACATTTTCACAGTAGTCCACACATAATTCAGCATGTAGAGTGAGATTTTCACATTTCTACAAAATGTAACTCAATTGCTGAAATCACTTCACAAACTACTAAATACAGTGCTTTTCTGTTGATTTCTTGCTGGAAACTGCTTAATTTTCACATTTTCACAGTAGTCCACACATAATTCAGCATGTAGAGTGAGATTTTCACATTTCTACAAAATGTAACTCAATTGCTGAAATCACTTCACAAACTACTAAATACGTGCTTTTCTGTTGATTTCTTGCTGGAAACTGCTTAATTTAGTGTTTTCACAGTAGTCCACACATAATTCAGCATGTAGAGTGAGATTTTCACATTTCTACAAAATGTAACTCAATTGCTGAAATCACTTCACAAACTACTAAATACGTGCTTTTCTGTTGATTTCTTGCTGGAAACTGCTTAATTTAGTGTTTTCACAGTAGTCCACACATAATTCAGCATGTAGAGTGAGATTTTCACATTTCAACAAAATGTAACTCAATTGCTGAAATCACTTCACAAACTACTAAATACGTGCTTTTCTGTTGATTTCTTGCTGGAAACTGCTTAATTTCGTATTTTTCACAGTAGTCCACACATAATTCAGCATGTAGAGTGAGATTTTCACATTTCAACAAAATGTAACTCAATTGCTGAAATCACTTCACAAACTACTAAATACATGCTTTTCTGTTGATTTCTTGCTGGAAACTGCTTAATTTTCACATTTTCACAGTAGTCCACACATAATTCAGCATGTAGAGTGAGATTTTCACATTTCTACAAAATGTAACTCAATTGCTGAAATCACTTCACAAACTACTAAATACATGCTTTTCTGTTGATTTCTTGCTGGAAACTGCTTAATTTCACATTTTCACAGTAGTCCACACATAATTCAGCATGTAGAGTGAGATTTTCACATTTCAACAAAATGTAACTCAATTGCTGAAATCACTTCACAAACTACTAAATACGTGCTTTTCTGTTGATTTCTTGCTGGAAACTGCTTAATTTTCACATTTTCACAGTAGTCCACACATAATTCAGCATGTAGAGTGAGATTTTCACATTTCTACAAAATGTAACTCAATTGCTGAAATCACTTCACAAACTACTAAATACGTGCTTTTCTGTTGATTTCTTGCTGGAAACTGCTTAATTTAGTGTTTTTCACAGTAGTCCACACATAATTCAGCATGTAGAGTGAGATTTTCACATTTCTACAAAATGTAACTCAATTGCTGAAATCACTTCACAAACTACTAAATACAGTGCTTTTCTGTTGATTTCTTGCTGGAAACTGCTTAATTTAGTGTTTTTCACAGTAGTCCACACATAATTCAGCATGTAGAGTGAGATTTTCACATTTCAACAAAATGTAACTCAATTGCTGAAATCACTTCACAAACTACTAAATACATGCTTTTCTGTTGATTTCTTGCTGGAAACTGCTTAATTTCACATTTTCACAGTAGTCCACACATAATTCAGCATGTAGAGTGAGATTTTCACATTTCAACAAAATGTAACTCAATTGCTGAAATCACTTCACAAACTACTAAATACATGCTTTTCTGTTGATTTCTTGCTGGAAACTGCTTAATTTTCACATTTTCACAGTAGTCCACACATAATTCAGCATGTAGAGTGAGATTTTCACATTTCTACAAAATGTAACTCAATTGCTGAAATCACTTCACAAACTACTAAATACGTGCTTTTCTGTTGATTTCTTGCTGGAAACTGCTTAATTTAATGTTTTTCACAGTAGTCCACACATAATTCAGCATGTAGAGTGAGATTTTCACATTTCTACAAAATGTAACTCAATTGCTGAAATCACTTCACAAACTACTAAATACATGCTTTTCTGTTGATTTCTTGCTGGAAACTGCTTAATTTAGTGTTTTTCACAGTAGTCCACACATAATTCAGCATGTAGAGTGAGATTTTCACATTTCTACAAAATGTAACTCAATTGCTGAAATCACTTCACAAACTACTAAATACATGCTTTTCTGTTGATTTCTTGCTGGAAACTGCTTAATTTTCACATTTTCACAGTAGTCCACACATAATTCAGCATGTAGAGTGAGATTTTCACATTTCTACAAAATGTAACTCAATTGCTGAAATCACTTCACAAACTACTAAATACGTGCTTTTCTGTTGATTTCTTGCTGGAAACTGCTTAATTTAGTGTTTTTCACAGTAGTCCACACATAATTCAGCATGTAGAGTGAGATTTTCACATTTCAACAAAATGTAACTCAATTGCTGAAATCACTTCACAAACTACTAAATACGTGCTTTTCTGTTGATTTCTTGCTGGAAACTGCTTAATTTTCACATTTTCACAGTAGTCCACACATAATTCAGCATGTAGAGTGAGATTTTCACATTTCTACAAAATGTAACTCAATTGCTGAAATCACTTCACAAACTACTAAATACGTGCTTTTCTGTTGATTTCTTGCTGGAAACTGCTTAATTTAGTGTTTTTCACAGTAGTCCACACATAATTCAGCATGTAGAGTGAGATTTTCACATTTCTACAAAATGTAACTCAATTGCTGAAATCACTTCACAAACTACTAAATACATGCTTTTCTGTTGATTTCTTGCTGGAAACTGCTTAATTTTCACATTTTTCACAGTAGTCCACACATAATTCAGCATGTAGAGTGAGATTTTCACATTTCAACAAAATGTAACTCAATTGCTGAAATCACTTCACAAACTACTAAATACGTGCTTTTCTGTTGATTTCTTGCTGGAAACTGCTTAATTTTCACATTTTTCACAGTAGTCCACACATAATTCAGCATGTAGAGTGAGATTTTCACATTTCAACAAAATGTAACTCAATTGCTGAAATCACTTCACAAACTACTAAATACGTGCTTTTCTGTTGATTTCTTGCTGGAAACTGCTTAATTTTCACATTTTCACAGTAGTCCACACATAATTCAGCATGTAGAGTGAGATTTTCACATTTCTACAAAATGTAACTCAATTGCTGAAATCACTTCACAAACTACTAAATACGTGCTTTTCTGTTGATTTCTTGCTGGAAACTGCTTAATTTTCACAGTAGTCCACACATAATTCAGCATGTAGAGTGAGATTTTCACATTTCTACAAAATGTAACTCAATTGCTGAAATCACTTCACAAACTACTAAATACGTGCTGTTCTGTTGATTTCTTGCTGGAAACTGCTTAATTTAGTGTTTTTCACAGTAGTCCACACATAATTCAGCATGTAGAGTGAGATTTTCACATTTCTACAAAATGTAACTCAATTGCTGAAATCACTTCACAAACTACTAAATACATGCTTTTCTGTTGATTTCTTGCTGGAAACTGCTTAATTTAGTGTTTTTCACAGTAGTCCACACATAATTCAGCATGTAGAGTGAGATTTTCACATTTCTACAAAATGTAACTCAATTGCTGAAATCACTTCACAAACTACTAAATACGTGCTGTTCTGTTGATTTCTTGCTGGAAACTGCTTAATTTTCACATTTTCACAGTAGTCCACACATAATTCAGCATGTAGAGTGAGATTTTCACATTTCTACAAAATGTAACTCAATTGCTGAAATCACTTCACAAACTACTAAATACATGCTTTTCTGTTGATTTCTTGCTGGAAACTGCTTAATTTTCACAGTAGTCCACACATAATTCAGCATGTAGAGTGAGATTTTCACATTTCTACAAAATGTAACTCAATTGCTGAAATCACTTCACAAACTACTAAATACGTGCTTTTCTGTTGATTTCTTGCTGGAAACTGCTTAATTTTGTGTTTTTCACAGTAGTCCACACATAATTCAGCATGTAGAGTGAGATTTTCACATTTCTACAAAATGTAACTCAATTGCTGAAATCACTTCACAAACTACTAAATACATGCTTTTCTGTTGATTTCTTGCTGGAAACTGCTTAATTTTCACATTTTCACAGTAGTCCACACATAATTCAGCATGTAGAGTGAGATTTTCACATTTCAACAAAATGCAACTCAATTGCTGAAATCACTTCACAAACTACTAAATACATGCTTTTCTGTTGATTTCTTGCTGGAAACTGCTTAATTTAGTGTTTTTCACAGTAGTCCACACATAATTCAATATGTAGAGTGAGTTTGTCACATTTCAACAAAATGTAACTCAATTGCTGACATCACTTCAATAACTGCTAAACAAATGCTTTTCTGTCAATTTCTTGCTGGAAACTGCTTAATTTACTGTTGTTCAAAGCAGTCCACAAGCAATTCTCCATGTAGAGTGAGTTTTTCACATCTACAAAAATGCAACTCACTTGCTGACATCTCTTCAAAAACTACTAAACATCTGCTTTCTGTTGATGCTGAGCTGAACATTCCTTAATTTACTATTCTTCACAGCAGTCCACAAGCAATTCACCACGTAGAGCGAGTTTTTCACGAGAGAGTAAGATGTACACCTTCTCGTCAAAGTTGACAGGTCCTTTGATTTTAGTTGACCTTTTGACCCTTCCCCTCTCGACCAATGAGAGCGTTTCCCCGCTCTTAACCACTCCCCTAGCGATTACAAATCCCTGGCAATGAGGTCACAGCTAATCAGATCATTCGAGGACGTGGACGAGCAGAATGGCGGCAAATTCATTTCCAGGTTGATAGGCAAAGAGTGATGATGTGTTTTGTGAAAAGAGCAGATTGAGTATGTATTTAAAAAAAGGATGATATTCACAGAGTGTTTCTCTCTCTCTACGACAAGGGAGTATATTGACAAAACAATGGTATTCACACAAGAAGATAGAAAAAAGAGTTTTAAATCATCTTAAAGTTGTGTTTTCTCCCTATAGGAGAGTTAAAGGTTTTCGTTTGTTGTTGTTCAAACCTCTGTTGCAATGAAAGGAGAGGATATTGACAGTGATATTCACATGACACAGAGTGTTTCTCTCTCTATGCAAAACGTACAAAGAACAAGTCCATCTTCTCATTCCAAGAAAGGACAAGACCATGGCTCTGATGTGTTTATTACATTTGGTAAAAAGTTTTGTTTATATATGAAGGGTAAAAAACTATCAGGGTGAGTCTGGAGGGACTCTAATGTGTTTATTACATCTCGTAAAAAAAAAAAAAAAAAAGACAGATTGTGTTAAATAATCTGAAATTTGTGTTTCTCTCTATGCAAAACTTACAAAAACAAAACAGTGAGAATTAAAGGTCCGATGAATCCATCTTCACATTACAAGATAGACAGTGTGTTAAATAATCTGAAATTGGTGTTTCTCTCTTTGCAAAACTTACAAAGAACAAGTCCATCTTCTCATTCCAAGAAAGGACAAGACCCTGACTCTAATGTGTTTATTACATACTGTAAAAAGTTTTATTTATCTATGAAGGGTAAAAAACTATCAGGGTGTGTCTGGAGGGACAAAATCTCAGACTCTGCGTTTACCAGAAAACACTCAATTGACTGTCAATCACAGATGAGTTACGCCGATGTGACAGGGTGGGGTTTAAAAAAACCAAGAACCACACAGTGGGCCACAGCGAGCCCAGCCTGTGTATTGACAAAACGATCGATTGACAAGTTGTGATCAGTTGACCACTCGGAGCGGCGGAAGAAAGAAATGAACAAAGGTAAGTAATTTTTAAGATAACGCAGTTAATTGATTGTTTCTGAAAAGTTTTTTTTTTTTTTTTTCACATCTAAAACATCAGCCTGTACTTCAAACTGTGTACCTGCATGAACAGTGAAACAGAGCGAAGCTGCTTCAACCGTGTATAGCTCCGTGGGAATTTTTTTATTTATTTATTTTTTTTTTCACTATAGGAAAGAGAAGAGGAGGAATTCGCGCTACAGGAGAAATAGGTCCCCATCCTACAGAAGAAGAATTAGATCGCCATCCTACACAAGGTCACCAAACTGCAGGAGGATTCCGTGTAGACACCTCAATAGATTCCTTGACAGGTTGTATGCACTGGCGTATGAGGTTTGAGTTAAAAAAGGTGTGACATGGAGCAAAAAGGGAATGACAACTGTAGGAGTTTTTCAGACGACCCTTTTCTTGCAATAAACCTAGCTATAGATGAGTTGAATCATCCTGAAGCTGTAACGAATGCTGTAAATGAATTGCGATCTGTAATAAACAATTTAACTATAGAAAATTATTCTGCGACCGAGCCCCCCGTCTCTCTTCATTTCTCTCGGCTTGATTCACCTTCTCCACCGGTTGTTTCACACACAGAATGTTTGAATGCCATAGACAGGGCTGTACACCTCTTAGAGATTCAGGAGGGGGGAAACGCAGGTGTAGTTTCAGGGGCTGAGGAGAGTGAGAGGGAGGGGAGCAGAGGGGTAAAGCTAGAGGAGGATGAGGGGGAGCGTTCTTGAATTAGTGGTGCAGTTGAAGCGCAATCCTCATGGCGGAGGGAAAAGAAGCGTAGATAAAATGTTGGACAAGGAGGTTTTGAAAAAGAGAAGATTTTTGGACGTGGTGGAAAATCTCCACAACAAAATGTGCTTTGCTATTAATTTGGCACACCTGCTGCATCCCCATCTCTGCGATAGAGAGGCTGAGAGAAATGCCAGAGAGTTTCAGACGGCTGTAGGTTTTGATGATCAGACGGAGGTGACGTTTGATGATGTTTCAAAATTTGAGAGGGCCTTGGATTGTAAAATTGTAGTGTTTTATAGAAACAAAGGCACACAAGCCCTCTCCAAATTCCTTACCCCGAACCCTAGAAAAGACAAAACTGTGTTTATGTTTTTACACCAGAATCACTATTATGGTATATAATGGTATAATCTTTTCTAGGAGCCCGTCACATGTGAGTACTGTTACATGGGGTATGACAGCGTTTGCAGCCACCGCTGTTCAGGGCGCTGCTCCATGTGTCTGGACGGTTCATGTTGTAAAGTCAGGTTCGAGCCCGTCCTTTGTGTAGATTGTAACAGAACGTGTCGGTCTGCTTACTGTCTGAGTAAACACAAGGAGCCCGTTGAGAGAATAGGGTTTGGGTCGTACGCTAGTCAATGTGAGATGTACAAGAGATGTGAGATGTGAAAAATGTCACAGACTGTGGTACGTTGCTATGAATGGCAAGAGAAAACCTCACGTTTGTCAAAAATTGAAATGCAGAATATGCGGGAAGGTCACCGGTGACAAGGAGGAGGAGGAGTCAGGGAGTGAAAAGCATCTGTGTTACATGCAACATTTACAGGCAGACACGGATCATAACCAGAAAATAGCAATGCCCAAAGCTTTAGGTTTTGCTGATAAAACCAAAGGCTATTTTCCTCACGGTTTTAGCTCTGAGTAGCGTTTGAAGTACGAAGGCCCTTACCCTCGAGCTGAAGATTACTGCACAGAATGCATGACAGCCGCAGGCAAGAGGGAGTTTGAGGTGTGGTACGAAACGGTCAAAAAGAAGTGCTGTTTTATTGTCAAAACGACGTGGACATTTTCTCTCTCTCACAAAAAATATAAATTAAAAACAGATACAAACAAAACAAAATAATAATAATAATAATAATAATAATAAATAAAAATATTAATGATAATAGAATAGAATAAACTAAATAAATAATTAACTAACGTTTTCATCCAGTCAGAATAGACAGAATCCAGGAAGCTGTTTCTATGACTGAAATGAAAGGCTAAGAGCAGATGTTTGATCACAATGAAAAACAGTGCTGCAAAATAAAAAACAAACAAACAACAAAAAAAAAAAAAAAACTAGCTAATTTGTATCAGAAGTATCAGGCTAACTACACACCGAACAACCAACAATCAGTTGCTACCGATACCACCCGCTTTTATTTTTATTTTATTTTTTGTTATCAATTGCTCATCTAAGTGATAATGTAGCTTCCAAGAAATTGTGACTTAGCCATGAATGTTAATGTATTTTATTTAGCTGAGGCTTGTTTAACCACTAGAAATTATTTCTTCAGCATTTGTGTGATGCAACCTTCTAAACTGCAACTTGTTTTCCTGTTTTACATTCAGGACTACGTGTGCAAGAATCCATGTTTCGAGTGGATCCACAGGGAATTCTAGTCCACGCACTGCAACTACACACTGTCAGACGCAGAGGATGTTCTGTGCCATCTCCCGATGGCCTTTGGCATATAGATGGCAACCGTAAACTCATAAGGTCAGGCTCTATGTTGAGGAACTAGGAAGTACATACAGGTACATCTCAAAAATGTACATATCACGAAAAATTCTATATCTTTTGTCGTTTCAGAAAGATAAACCCATATATTATATAGACTAATTAAACACAGTCAGAAGTCTCAGAAAAAATGCAAAACAGAAATTTTACTATGGCCTGCAACACATCATAGAAATTTGTGTTGCTGTCTCAGTTGTGAGAAAATTTGTAATTGAAATTTTTCAAGTTAATTTTAACTACATTAGTTAACATCTAAATTCTTTATTTCAGTGTAACACTATGGACAATTGTTACTAGATCTTGGAAATTAGATACTGTCAACAGAAATATAAATAGCAGGTGTGGATTTTCGATTAACCTCTAGATGAAAACATTAAATATCTTTATGTTAAGGTGAAGATAAAAAGTTTAAAGCCAGTCATATGCACAGACAAAATGTACAGTAAATTCATAGTCATATACCATGAATACAAATGGATTCAAATGGATGGAGAGTTGTGGTCCATGGGAAGTTGTGGAATTGATGGCTTTAGCTGTCTAATTGTCTACCTTTGTGCTGCCACCAATAACCAGCTTCATGCAGGCCATCCAAACCTATGGAGTACCATCTCGGTTAGGTCTGATAAATCGGGTGAAAATGTAGCACAATATATGGTGTCACACAAAGGAGTGAACCACGACTCCCACATTACTGGGAGAAGTACACACAACCAAAGGTATTCAAACTTTCTATAAATAAGCACCAACCTTGACAGCATTTCAAGAGAAGTTCCCCTCACAGAAATTACCTGAGCAGGGAGTTGGGATGGAAGTTTAAGTGCACTGTGGATTGGCACACAGCGCCATGGTTAAAATTAAAAAAAATTCAGTTTCGCATCACGTAACTCCCCGCAACTAGTCACGACTATTCCGAAAACAAATGATTGTGAACGTGAACCTTACAAAATGAAATGTGTCAATTTCTCACCACTAATATGCGTGAAAGGACCACAGATAGCCTGTCCTTGTGGAAACGAAACCCCAGGGAGCTTAACAATGTATGAGTAAACTTACATGTGCCCTGCCTTCTCCCCCCTTCCTGAGATTCATCCGAAGTGGAAGCTTGTGAAAGCAGAAAGTAAAGAAAGAGACCTGAACTGGACGTAAGTAAAAACATAACACTTCAGCTATTTCACATTTACCGCGTTCCAAATCATCCAAACGATTGCCAGCCTCCCGGAGAAGTTCGGACACCGACCTCCTTGTGGACTCCTCCATTATTATCCCATCAATGTTTGTGAGAGAAAAGTATGTGGCTGTTGGCAGGCATACCTAGTTGATTTCTGCACTCACATGTCGGTCAACCAATTCCAAGGCGAACAGTTCTATTGATATTTAATTCTATTTATATATTTATTTTTGTATTCATTTCCAAATTTTTTATTTTTGTATTTATTTTTACTTTTATTTATTTATTTATTTTTAATTTTGACAGTTTTGGTCTTCCAAAGAAAAGCCAATAGAGTCTAGCAGGGAAAGAAACCCAGAACTAAGGCTGTCGCTTTCTACATCAACATGTATATTGAAATCTCTCACCCTAACCCTAACCATAACTAACAGAACTGGTTTTTCACCTTTCCAATTTTAGTGGGAAAGACTAAGAATGTGGCTTTCAAAAAACCTACAGCCAGATTTTGGTCTAGGGTTGACTAATAGGCTTGATTGAAATATTACAACTATGTGGAATCCCCACCTTGGAACCCCACCTATCACAGCACAGTTGACCGGAGTGGCGAGCGAGTGTCAGGTGGAGCAGAGTGAGCACGGTGATCACACTGAGGTGGTTGGTGATGGGGGTAGTGAGACTGGGAAGATAGGTGACACAGGTGAGGTGGTGTAGATGTCAGGTGAGAGAGTGTGTAGCAGGAGTGAGACAGGTAAGGTAGGTGAGCCAGGAGGTTTGGTGGATGAGATGGGAAGGTTAGTGAGACAGGTGAGGCAATGGATGAGATAGGTGAGAGAGTGTCTGTGTGTGCATCTGCGCCTGCTTCTGCAAAGTGGCGCAGTAAGCGTAAGAACTTGCTGGCTGCGGTGGTGGAGGGTTGTAAAGCCAGGGGGCTGGAGGCCCCATCAGCCACTACTGCAGACAACAACAGTGATGGAGAAGCATTTGTCTGACTGCAGTGATGTGTCTATCACCACTCCTAGTCAAGAAAATAAATATTAATCAGAAAAAATGTTCAAGCTTTTCCTCCAGCAAACTAAAGGCACAAAAGGCCTAAACATTGAAAAATATTTCCCGACAAGTTGATGTTTCTTAATTCAGCAAGACACATTGCTAAAAATAAGACCACGTCCAATTTAAAGAGTCAAGGTTTTTAGATTAAAAAAACAAATGATAAAAATTTGAAAGGAGTTTGATTTTTAATGACCATGACTGTCTTGATTTTATTTTTTTCTTCTATTGCCATTACTTTCAACCTCTCCCTCACTACTTTTAGAGTGGAGATGTTAAATGTTAATGGCACCAGGGTGGCAGAAAAAAGGGCTTTGGTGTTTGACACAGCAAGGAGGAAAAAATTTACAAGAAAGGCACAGTGATGAGCGCAATGAACCTGACTGGGCCAAAGAGTGGGAGGGACAGGTGGTCCTGAGCCACAATAGCATTGCTAGTTGGGGGGTGGGGGTCCAGTTCTCCAGGTCATTCAATCCTATGTCAATGGAGGTAGAGCACGTAGTAAGGGGGAGATGTCTTTTAGTGAAAGCACATTTTGATGAGCGCACTTGACTTTGATGGTTTTTATTAATTTACAGTAAACACGAGAAACTTGTGCGACAAAAAATGGATCAGACTCAGTGATTTACTCCCCAACAACAAACACCCTGCTCTATGTGCCCTACAGATAATATCTAACTAGGCCAGTGAGCAGCGATAGCTAACATGTCTTTGGGGTCATCAGGTTGGAACCTCCTTTCACTAGTGTTTTGTCTAGTTAGGCCCACAACACCTGAAAGTACAGAGGGTGCAGGAGGTGGAGGACAAGCTACACTACCAGATTTAGGAACCAAACCTGAGCAGACCTATAATCAAACTAAATCAAACCCATACAGACCAACTCACCTGGACTAACAGCATGGTCTCAAAGAGGCTCAAACAGGCCACACTCTCCACTTAAATACACTTCCTCTTCTTCCCATCTTAAGAGCTCCCCCTGCTGGGCCCCCAGCTACTATTACTTCTTCTAATCCAAACCCACAGAATGGATCTTACTGCCTCATGCAACATTTCCTTGACTATTTTCCTTACACTCTGTCCCCTTCCTCCTAACTCCCTCAACAAAGCACTGGCTACAAACCCTCTACATCCTACTTCCACTGGACAAATCCTCACCTTCCACCCTCGCTGCCCAGCATCCTTACCTTGATCAGCATAGCTGAGTATTTTCCTTTCATATGCTTCTTCAACTGAATCCTCTCATGGCGCAGTCAGCTCTATGAAATATACTTTCATTCTACTCCTAGACCACAAAATTATATCAGGCCTTAGCTTTGTACAGGCTATTTCCTGGGGAAAAAAAAGCTTAAGCACTGTGGAAAACCATAGAGAGGTTTGGATTCCAAATGAGTTTTATTGCCAAGATCCAAGTGTTGTACAGAGGCATTGAGTCTATACTCAAGTTTAACGGCAGTCTGTGTGCTCCCTTCAAGGTGTGCAGAGGTGTCTGGCAGGGCTGCGCTCTGTCCGGGATGCTCTATGCACGCTCCCTTGAACCCCTCCTCTGCAAGATACACACGAGCATTGCTGGATTTCTTTTTAATAAGAACATTGTTTTATCTGCCTACACTGATGACGTTGTTGGGCTGATACAAAATCAAAGACACACAGACATTTTATCTAACTTAACAGACTCATTTAATGTTCTGTCTGCTGCAAGGGTGAACTGGAAAAAACTGAAGCCTTCGCCGCCAGTCAATGGTGTGGTGGTCTCCCCGTCCTACCCCAGAATCTGTGCTAGAGAAAGGAGGGAATTAAACACCTGGGAGTCTTCCTAGGAGATTAAAGCACATGTAAGAAAAACTGGGAGGACATCTCAGCTAGGATAGAGGGAAAGATAAAAAAATGGAGATGGTTGCGCTCCCAGATGTCTTACAGAGGTTGTGTCCTGGTGGTTAACAACCTCGTGGCAACCTTGTTGCTGTGGCATCAGATAGCATCCCTGGAGCCACCACCAGGGCTGTTAGACCAGATCCAGCCAAAATTTGTGGAGCTCTTTTGGGAAAAAAACACTGGGTTCTGCAGGGGGTTTTATCATTGCAGAGAGAGGAGGGAGGGCAGGGCCCCATCCACTTGGCCAGCAGAACGGCTGCCTTCAGATTACAGTTTGTCCAAAGGTTTTTAACAGGTCCGACAGATCTGGTGTGGAGAGAACCGGCCAACTGTATGTTCAGACATGTGAGTAACTTGGGACTGGATGCTGCTCTGATAAAAAGGAGATAACACATTAAAATGTACAAATTTAGAATCAATTAAAAACAGAGTGTTTTTCAGTCATGGGCCCTTTTTAAAAGCAGTTCATGGAAAAGCTCTAACTCTCTGTTGTGGCTTTTGAATGAACCCATCATTCATGGTGCCAGATTGGACATCTCCTGTGAGGCCATGCTGGGTTTGATGACGGCACTGCTATACTCCAGGACATTTAAAATAAGTGGTTGGCGCAGCTGGACCAGCGCTGATGGATGCCAGGGCATTGGGGTTGCTGTTGGTGTTGCTTTCAACTGTGTGAGAGTGATCTGCATTGGGGGACTGAACAACCGTGTGTGCGGAGTAGCAGGCTTGGTGGAGACGGAGTAGCTCCATGCTGGAGGGTTCTTTACAAACCCACTATAAAAATACGAACTGCAGACCTCCAATGGCGGATTTTACATGGTGCCATTGCCTGCAACAATGTTGTTTGTGTGTTTACCCCCGCTGTGTCAAACACCTGCCAGTTATGTGGTCACCCTGAAACGGTTTTTAATTTTTTTAGTGAGTGTGAGAGACTTACAGGTTTCCTGACTTATGGAGCATTATGGAGCATTACCGCCACCAACTGGTATGAAGTGTGGACCCACTTAGTCATTCTCACAAAGGAAACATACAATTAAATCAATCAAAGTTATATTCTTTTAATCAATCCAGTTCAATCCAGCATCATAGCATTTTTCACTCAATACTCTCTGTAGCATGCCATTGAAATCTAACCTCAGCTTCTTTTTTGTAAGGCTTAAAATCTGATCTTTTCTTTCTTCTTTGTACAGTACAGTATGACATATCCCGTTGTTTCCTGTTGATCACAATAGTCACATTATCCTGAAAAATGTTTCTTTATTTTATACAGTGTGCTGTTAAGTCCTGAATGACCAAATTGTAACCTTGATATTATTGTTTCTTCTCTGCGGGATCTTGCTGTCTCTCTTGTAATTCCAACTCATCTTTGAATTGTATAAAACCAACTACCTGTTCTTTCTTCTTCCGTGTGCTTTGCCACTTTTCTTTTAACTTATGCTTAATTTTGGTTTTCATTTCGGTTTTACTTAATGGAACTTGAATGTTGATGTGATTGTTTCTTGTTCCTTCTTTTGCTCACCTGTCACTCCCAGTTATTCCTGAGCAGGTATCCACACTAATGTTATATTCAGTCCCATCATTTGGATTCTGTATGTTTGCTGAATTTCCAAGAATATAAATTTTCGGCTGTCTGATTGTGTATATTTTATACTGATCAGAGATGAGCTGGAGTCAGAGAACACTACTGTCCTACCAGGTCTTATTTCTTCAAACCACTAGACTGCCACTAACAATGCCTTCATCTCTCCTGAATATACTGATAACTCATCACAATTTTCCTGCATCCTTTAATGTTAATTTAATCCAGAACTACAAATAAAATACCCACTCTGCTGTCCAAATTCCTTGATGCATCCGCATATATTTGAATATGATCATTGTAGTTGTTTCCTATACAATCCTTTGTTAACTGTGGTTGTAGATTAAATCCCTTATCTTTATGCTTTTTGTTTAACAGAGTGAGGTCCACACTAGGTTCAGGAAGTATCCAAGGTTGTGTCACTGAGAGTGGAACTATTGGACCGATATTTATTGCTGTTGTATCAATTTCTTTAACTTTTCTCTCTATTACCCACCCAAAGCTTTTTGTTTCTCTCCTCTCTTTTACCCAATGCGGATTCAGTTCTTCTTGTGTCAGGTGATTTTTATTTTATTAGGCCCTTTTAAATTCACAGAGTAGCTTAGCACAAGCTGTATTCTTCTTAATTCTAAAGGGATTTCTCCCATTTCCACTTGTAATGCTGAAGTTGGGGTTGTTTTAATTGCCCCTGTACACAATCTTAATGCCTGTTATTGTATGTTGTCCAGTTTTTTTTAAAGTTCTATGTGCTGCAGATCCAAATGCGATGCGACCATAATCATTCTTCTATTTTATCCATAGCTTCTTGTATTTTATTCACAATAAATTTTATATTCACTCCTCTCTCCCAAATTGCCCCTTCATTTGCAAAAAGAGAAAATCCCATCCCTGTCTCCAAACTCTTCTCCAAATAACAACGGACTTACTATACTGCCTTGAGGAGTTCCATTTTCTACAGTAAAATTATTTGCAAAACTCTTTACTATCCTTATCCTGGAAAATAAAAAGACCTTGATCCACCTATATATCGGGCCAGTAACCCCCAATTTGTTCAATGTAATTCCTTGTCCTGCCTCCCGTTTGCTTTACCTCTCACTTTTTCACTCACAACAGGAGCCCTGTCAAGTCCATTTCGCCCTTGTTATCTATTACCTGTGATGTCATCCCAATCCAGTCACAAACTAGTTTATGTCAGCCACCTCGCTGCTGACACCATTTGCATCGGTGCAAATCACAATTTTAATAATTACTGTCTAATCTTAATTTGATGGGGGAGCACAGGGGGGCCTTTGTTGCCCTCTCACCAAACAGCCACAGTTGTGTGCCAAAAGTCAGCCATTCTGTATTCTTAGAAAATCTTAGCATCACCCAGTGGATGGGGGTCTACTTTATTCCTTTAAATTAAATGGATTGAACCCAAGGTATATACGCTACAGTAGAAGTTGCAAAACTTACAAATAGTTTCTTTGCCAAGCATTTGTTTCAACTGGAATCCAGCTAAATCAGTTAGTTTCAGACACAGCAGTCAGCTCTGCTTTAAAGTGCATATATTTTAAATTGGACTTGGACAGGCCTGTTTAGCTGGACCAATTTTAAAAACACTGCTCATGGTGTCAGATTTTAAGTGCCAGCAGCTGCTGCAATTCTTCATCTTGTTCTATTTGTGTCTGCAGCCTGCTGATGAAGGATTAGGGAAGACAGTGACAAAGTGTTGACTATATTTTTTCATTGGAAAAAAACAAAAGCTGATAGTGAAATAGTTTATTAGTGAATAAAATGAAACACAGCAAACAGTGTAAATACAGAAAATTAATTTGATCAGAAAATATTATGGATTCACCTGACAGAAAACAAGCAGAGCATCCAAAATTTGTTTTGGGTCTTGTATTTATGTGATGTGGGGTGGAAGATTTTAACGTTTCTATCAGATGACTAGAAAATTATGCCTCAAGAAGACTAATAAAAATATTTCAATATTTCAATTGATTTGCACTCATATTTAGGTCAAATCTATTACATGATGCATTCTCAAATACATATTCACACTTTTTCTTGTTTACAGTTAATCTGTCAGTGTAAACAATTGTATTAATCACTTTCTCACAGAGTTCACCACAACACACGTTTCTATTAGAGTCAGGTGTCTCAGACAAACACTCAAACAAAGAAACACACACACACACAGCCAACCAGAGAGTCTGTAGATTCAACAGAGTTCAGGGAGCCAAGAAGCTGCTAAGGTAACTCACAATGTGAAGAAAGCACTTGACAATCATCTTCCTTATTCTATATACCTGAGTGTCTCATGTCATGTATGTAATCAGATTTGAAACTTCAGCACTCCAAAACACTGCGTGCAAAAAATTTTGCAAAAAATAAACATATCAAACTAATTATCTTGATTATTAATGTGTGAGAACACAACCATTACAGAGTGGAAGCCAGATAGCGAGATCACCACCAAATGTGGCTACGGAAAATGTGCTTACTGTACATAAATACCCTCAAGAAAAGGAACCATCCCGATTTACACACAAAAGAATTTTGTTACAGAATTATGTGACCTATGAATGTATCCCACAATCAGTAACAATGACATGAATAATTTTTGAAGACACATCGATGATCGTACGTCACACAATCCGCACTGAAACCTGTTAACAGACAGAGGTGATGATTCAGTACAGATATCACACTTCATCATTCCAAACAGACAAAAATCCATCATCATTATTATAATCAACTTTATTGGAAGAAGCTAAGACCTCTTTTATTTAAATGAGAGAGAAAAGGGGAAGTTGGACAATACATTTGAAGCACCGAAGATGGCTACAATGGCACAGCTGTTGAAAATGGGAAAATAACTAACCCTAACCCTAACCCTAACCCTTTCCAAATAGAAAAAGCCTAAAAAATACCCCGGACATGATAGTGTTTTTGCATTTAAAATGCAAGATTTTACTCAAGATGAGCTAGATCTATTGGACACATTATGCCAGGTGTATGAAAAGAGAAAAGTTGTATAATTGAGATCGTATCTTTCATGCAATTAGAGTAAGACTAGTGCAGAGTAAAAAGTGAATGCAGCCACCACTGCTGATGAATCACTAAATGCATCTGGACCAAATCACCCTGTTCAGCTTTGACAATGGGCACTCCAAGTGTTCCTGCTTTCTCACTACTCTACAGAGAATGGTGTGGCTGAAGAGATTGATGTCTATGGTTCATTAGTCAAATCCATTTCAAAATATTTTGAAATTGTGAGTTTATGTGCTTCTTGATGATGTCACTGTTGACCTTGATGAAACTGTTCCAATGGATAAGGTGCCAGAAAAAAGTTCATTTACAGTCCAGGTAAGTTGTCAAGCACTAAAGATCGCCCCACTAAGACTTCTAAGGAGAAATGTTTTTCTAGAACTTAATGCTGCTGTTAAGAATGGCTGTATGTCTGTCAATGACTTGTTGAAATCACAAATGAGAAGAAATGAAAAATGAGCAGGAAAATATCACTCAAGTTATGGTCCTATAGATTACTCAGTCATGAAGTATTTTCCTGCGATACTGGCCACAGAATTCCTCCTGAATTACCTGTTTTTGTGATTTTTGGAAACTGTTCCCACCAAGAGAAGACAGTTGTTGAAAGATTGTCTCTGACAGTGAGGAATGGTTAGCTTTCCTTGATGCCCAAGATGTGAAACTTCTAGTCACAAAGAAAGGTTGTTGAAAAATTGCAAATTGTGCAGGATCCTGAACAATCTAGCAGTGTGTTTAAAGGGTTGAAACTCCCTCTAGGAGAAATGGATGTGGCTGGCTAGCCTCACTGTTATATCCAGGAATGTTGCGGCCATTCGCCAACATGAAAATCTTGAAAGAAAATCAGTTCCCTGACTTCCTGAAGAAATTTGTCATAAACTGAGAATATTCCTTAGTTTATCATACATTTATCAGAGTCTGTATTGGTGATAATTATTTTAGACAATCTTAACTAAAAACACCACTGATGGTTTAAGGCTACTCAATTGTGAAGTATTTTTCTGTGATACTGGCCACATGCTTCCTCCTCAGTGGTTGAAGGCTGGAAATCATACAGGATGACCAGTTGCTGAAAGAAATTTCTCAGATTTTGTACTGGTAATAAATATTTTGGATTAACTGTTTAATTAACTAAGATTATTTTATTGTATGATCTCTCATTCCAAAAAGTAAAGTGCAAAAGAAAAGATAAAGTAAACATCTGTTACTTTTAATTAGTGTTAATTAGTTTAGAATTTTCTAAAACATTGTGAAATGCATGATAGTCTAATACTTAATGAGAACTATGTTGTCGGTGTTTTATGGAAAATGCCAGGGCCTGCTTGCATCTGCAGAGGCCATTAGTTTATTATAAAGGAAAGTTTAAATTGAATTATCCCACTTTTAGCATATTCATTGGCCTAATTAAAATATTAGAATTAGCAACCAATATAACATGTCGTATGTGTAAGAAAAACAATATGTAGCCTATGGACATGTCACTTTACCACAATGAATGTCAGTAACTAAAATTTCTTTACTCATACATTCAGTACAATAATCACCTCCACTATATAATTAAATAAACATTTTTTTTTTTACAGAATCCAACATACTTTGAGTTGTAGCATGTTAATAGGAAGTGTAAGTGTAAGTAAGTACTCTCTTAAGGCAGTTATACAAAACAAGTATCTCTTTTAGTTAATATGATAAGGCTACCTACTTTTTACTAAGTTTACAATCAAACAAAGTGCCTTAAGACTACATGCAATGCAGAACATTAGGAAGATTTGACACAAGCTGTATTTTTTGTTTTTTCTTTCTGAGAAATGGCTCACAATCTTTATCCATTACATTTAAATTAGTACAATGAATAAATGTAAAATTTTAGAACAATCTATTCAGGAAGTACAAAGTCACCAACAGCGTGCAGCCTTTTGGGTCAAACTGCAACACAACTGTTCCAAACTGTTCCAGTAAAGTTCAGTTGTTTTGAGTTCCGTTCATTCCATTCCATTTCTATTTCCATTTAGTCAGGTACTTAATAGTACTGTAATAGAGTGATAATGCTCATGAGTTCATGATTCATGAGTTGCACCATAATGTCTCTTTCCATATTATGTGTGCATAATATTTATGTATAAACTGTATTATGCTGTGTGTGTATGGTGGTTTATGTTTCTCACCCTCTCTCACTCTCCCACTCTCAACCCAACCGGTCGAGGCAGATGGCCGCCCCCCCGAGCCTGGTTCTGCCCGAGGTTTCGGCCTCTTAAAGGAAGTTTTTCCTTGCCACTGTTGCCAAGTGCTTGGTCATCGGTGGATCTGTTGGGTCTCTTTAAATAATTTTCTTTGCCCTGACATCACTCCAGCCACAGTTTAAAATCCTGGCAGGCCCAACAAAACCCAAATTGAACTGAAAAAGATGAGGCTATTATACAGAAAGGAAAACTAAAACTAAACTTTTTATTTTATTTTCCAAAAACTAAATACATACACATTTTCCAAAAGTTTGTTGATATGTACATATATATATATATTTCTTTCTTTTTAATTTATGTTTTTCTGATGGTGCTCTTGGTTTTACTTGAACTGAGAAAAGAACATTTATTTATTTTAGCTTTGTTGTTTAAAATCAAATAAAGTACATTTCAGCAAATATTTAATTCAAAAATATTTATTATCAGTTGTATTATTTAACCTGAGGGAGTTTAAAGTAAATTGGTGCTCATACAGCAGGTCAGCTTGATCATATAGGGAATGAAAACATTCACATAAATATCACATGGTAACACAGCAAAGTACATTTTTTGATAGGGTAAGGCAAGGAAACACATAAACACGTGAAATTGAGGGCACAACAAACACACATGCATCTTCACTGGAACTTGGCTTGAACTGGACCAGTTTGAATTTGAATACCCTGATGTAGCTCATCAAATTGTCTCTCATACCCAATACCAACCAGGCTCTTTCAGGATGTTTTTCCAACAGTTGACTGACTTTAGATTCATCTATATGAATTAATTAATTGGGTGTGCACCATGCACTTTTAAAATTGCTTTTGTTGATAAAAGTCTGCTCAAAAACCTTTGCCTAACTGAGCTGTTTTTGGTACTTATGGACCTAAACCATGTACTGCAAACCAGTACACCATCGCACAGAAACAACACTGGTTGGTGATCTACCAATGGCTTCAGACAACTTACTGAGTGGCGTACTCACCCTGGTGGATCTTAGTGCTACATTTGACATGATTAAAGATAACATTTTATTACAGCAACTGGAACATGAAATTGGGATTAAAGGGTTGCACCAAACTAGTTAAATTATATGTATTGGATGAGTTCCCATTTTTGTTAAAGAAGGCTCTTCCATGCACACTATAGAGTAATCGTTGGCACCCAGTTGTTTTTTTCTATTAAGCCAAATGAAACTCATCAGGCAGTCAGACTTCAGGCATTTCTTAAAGCCTAGAACTTTCTACCCTTAAATTCTGACAAAACTGAAGTTTTTATCGTAAGCACCTTAGACAAGCTTTATTTGATCATTATCAGCACTCTGGGTGACATTAACTTGGCCTCCAGTCCCACTGTAAAGAATCTTATTAAAGTTTTAAGCTTAATTATTCTTTAGTTATGCTGCTATAGGCCAACAATTCTGGGGAATACACCGACTATCTCTCTTTTTCTCTCTCTCACTGTCCAAAGCATCACACCACTACGTCACCAACTTTGTTTCCATACAAATTTTCTGTAGTTTGTGCTGTTCTTTGCTGACCTTCTTTTTCCTCTTTCTCACTGCCCCATCCCACAGCTTCTGATCATTGCTGCCTCATCTTTTTGCTCAACAGCTTGTGCTGCAAAAACTCATATTTGTTATCATTAGGTGTATTTATTTATATAATAATGTATATTTTATAGTATCAGTCTTCAATCCTCTTTACATGTGTATGCTTGTCTTGTAATCTTATTTTTTTCTCCTTCCTCTTGTTATGTTCCCTCTCTACTTCTCTCTCCCTATCTTTCTCCCTTAATCCAAATGGGTGAGACAGATGAGCGATGATTGCTTGTTGTTGTCCTCTGTGTTTATCAAGGGCAGGGTTAGTAATTTAGTAATAGTAGTAGTAGGTATTTATTTATATAATAATGTATATTTTATAGTATCAGTCTTCAATCCTCTTTACATGTGTAAGTTTGTCTTGTAATCTTATTTTTTTCTCCTTCCTCTTGTTATGTTCCCTCTCTACTTCTCTCTCCCTATCTTTCTCCCTTAATCCAAATGGGTGAGACAGATGAGCGATGATTGCTTGTTGTTGTCCTCCGTGTTTATCAAGGGCAGGGTTAGTAATTTAGTAATAGTAGTAGTAGGTGCCTAATAAGGGTTTCAAAAAGATTGAAATGATATCACTAGTGATATTGATTCATTGGATTGATTGACTTCATGTCACGTCTGCAAAGTGCAGTCATTAAACATTCAGTGCCCAAATGACTGGCCAGACAGGAGCAGATCATACTCTGAGCTGAGTGGATGTGAAGTATCCATTATATAAATTGATATGGGGTATAGGCAGACTTCATGGACTAATTTGAGTCTATTAGGATAGATAGATTGTTTTTCTCATGTAAGAAGTGTCAAATGCAGCCATGGTGGCATGCGTCAACCAGGATTGGTTGAGTAGTGGTTGAGTAGTAGGCCCTGGACTACCAATTATGAGTTTGAGGAAGAATTTGATTCCTCAAAAGCAAATTTTTATAGCATGTTTATTAATTGTCATCACAGAATCACAGGCATAGGGGTCTAGATGACAAGATCCAAAGTGGAAATGGATGTTATGCTGGTTGTTGTATTTCAGGTAAGACAGCATGTGAACAGCATGTTGAATGGGGAGTTGGAGTGTTCCTTTTTGATTACTATGAAATTTCTGAAGATACATGGATGGCTTACTGGGATCATTCATGGCTCCGCAGGACTGCATAATCTGTCATGGGGTAACGGTAGAAGGATGTGAGCAACATGACAAGGACCAAAGTGTGCTGTAGATAATTGGCTCAGAGCATCCCCATAACTACAACTTTGGTTAAATATTCCCTGTCTTCCAGCTCGTGTTCTTCCCATAGCATAATATGAGAAGAACACATGTGGAGTTTATTTTGATTTGTTACAGATCAAGTCTGGTGGAAATGATATTCCCGCATGGCAGTGGCCTCTTTCAACAGGAAAATGCTCCTAATCACACTGCAAATTGTTCCGGAATAGTTTGAAGGATACAACAAGTTCAAGGTGTTGACTTAGCTTTCCCAGTGATCAATCTAATTCAGCATCTGTGCATATGTTGGCAAATACTATAAGTCTGATCGATGAAGGCCCAACCATGCAAAAAGATCTGCTGCTAATGTGGCAGAATCTGTAGCACAACTTCAGAGGTTTAGTAGAATTAATCTCTCCATGGGTAAGTGCTGTTTTTTGGCAACAAAATGGGAAGCTACTCAATATTGGGCAGGTGATGAAAATGTTATGGCTGATCGGTATGTTGAAACAACATTTCAGCCATCAATTAACATACATGAACCACACATGAAAATAAATGAGCCTTAACCGAACCTCACAACAATGTTAGATAACTAATTATGTAGTGCTGGCAACCAACCACCTTACTGTGTTACCTTACTATAATTAGACATCAAGCCAACGTTAGGTTTTTAACGTAAACTCAATTTTCAAATGTATATCATAATCCAATTATAATCAAATGTTGGGAAACAACTTTGTTCCAACGTCACACTAACTTCAGGTGTTTGAAAATAGACCCGTTCATTGATAATGCGGTGTGCCTTATGGTCCACAAAATACGCTACATATAACATACACATACCATTCATATACACATAAACATAGTTCTATCAAGAAGAATATAAAAAGAGTATGGCAATAAAACACTTCAAAATAAATAAAATAAAACTATATTCAAAACAACCCTATCAAATAAAAGCTTAAACTAAAAACTCAATGGCAGTGTTGCACAAGGTCACTTGAATATGGACTACATAAGAAATAGTATTTCTAATCATATCACATATATTTACAGCTACAATTGCCCTACAGTCCTACAGCCCAACACCAGAAACTCTCAGTAGATGTTTAAAGCTTCCAGGCTGTATTCAAGCATACCCATCCCCCTGATCTGAGCATTCTGGTGGTAATGGTGGTCCACCACATTCTGATGTAATGGCTGCATTTACAAAAGAAAGGTGGCTAATTGTAGGCCGTTGAGTTGCAAAATTTAAACCAGCAGCCTTTTGGCTGTCCTCTGGGCATTGTGGCAGGAGTAAGAAAACCCTGGGTTTTCTAGTGTTAAATCGCAGAAAAAGTTAATAAAACTGAGTGAAAAACTTTCTGTAATGAATTACAATGGACGTCCAGGCAAAGAGTGTCAGAGTGTATGGAAATGGCTATACAAACTGTGATTGGCTAATTGAGAGCGGGGCAAGAATGTTAAGCCTGATATTCTCTCCCGGTTACATGCTCCTGAATCTGACCTGGACTCCAACAGCACCATTCTGGCTTTCACCTGCTTGAGAGCCATCACCCGGGAGGTGGAGCCTAAGGTAAAGGCTCCTAAGGTAATCTGCCCCCTTCTGGATGCCCTAACCGACTATATGTTGCTCTTGAATTCTTTGCTTGCTAGCTTGTGCCTGATATGACCTCACCATTTGTTGTGAACTGTAAACTGTATTTCCCTATTTATTTTATTACTTTTTAAATATGTTTAGCATTTATGTAGGTTGGCAAGGTGTAGAGGTGGTTAGTACTGTACAAGCAAAAATTCTCTGTCTTTGATTCCCTTTCTCTAGAGGCCTATCTGGTCGGAGTTTGCATGTTTTCCCTTTGCTTGGATGGGTTCCATCCAGATACTCCAACTTCCTCCCACAGCCCATAGACATGCATATTTAGATTAATTGGTATCTCTGAAGTTCTCACAGGCATGACTGGTGACCTGTCCAGGGTGGACCCTTTCCTATCCCAATGTCAGCTGGGAGTAGTAAGACATGGAATACTCACTGTGGTCACTGTAGAATGTCAGCCAACTTCTCGTGGTAATACTCATAGTTTTCTTTGCAGTCTTCCCACAGGTTCAGGGGTTGTTCATCATTCTCCACAAATGTGTCCCACATATAGGAAAAGTCCAGAGGCTTCATGATCCTCAGCTTACAGCCACCAGAATGCAAGGCCCTAAGCCCTGCCTGGATTTCAGCTTCCTCCCACCAAAACAGCCGAGCTGAAAAAATAGTCAATCTGACATTTTTCCTGGCTCTTAGCACCTCAGCAATCTTTTTTGCACAGGCAGAGCAGGGACTAGAAGTCACATACCTAAGAGAAAGGGGGTGCAATGAGGAGAAAATCAGTGAACAAGATCAAAAGACCTGTCAAGACCTGTCAAGTGTTGCATGCTTGATGGAAAATCTAGGAACCAGTATTGTAGGGGGTGGGCTCTCCTCTACATTGTACATCAGGATGTCCTGTACTGCTTGGACTTTTTAATCCTGTCTCCCAACTTTGGTAACACAAATCTGAATAAATGCTCTTATATTTGTTACTAATTAATATTGTGTATTATACGTCTATATTATATACTTTTTATTCCTCAGAATTGATGATCACAATACTTGATTTACATGGCAGTGTCCACTGATTTTTGTTCTGACTTAAGAGCTTCATTTATCACTTCCATCCTTGAATCTAGCTGTTCTAGGTTGTGTCATAACAGTTTGGTTTGCTTTAGAATGTGGCACCAGGTCACCAGCAGATATGTAATTTTTATGAAAGCAGGCTCCACAATGTAGCAGCACAAAGTCATTTATGTTGTAAATGCTGTAAATCAATTTTTTTCAATTTACAATTAAAATTGTATTTTGACAGGAGAGGTTGCTCAGAATGACAAGAGTGTTTGGCAAATGTTTGACAACAACAGGTTTTGTGAAGAGGTGTTTGCAGAGCTTGTATTTCTGAAAAGGGCCCAAAAACCTCTGGTATTATTTCATACTTCATAAATATAAGTAACTTTTGTCTTAAAGAGCAGAGCAGAAATACCAAGAATGTAGTTCAGACTTGCTTAGCCTCATTCGGTCTGCCAATTTGAGAATGGTATGTACCAGGTGACTGTGTATTTAAGTGCAGGGTCATAGTCTGGCAGGCACTGTGTGAAGAAGGCTTCTTCAGCATGAGTGCTGGTATGCTCATCCTCCAGGTAGCCTCTCAGCAGCCCATCATTTGTTTTCTCTTTATGCACCAGGTAACACAAGATGGTCTTGTTGCGGCCTGAGGAGTATTCCACGTTCTTGAACTGGAACTTGAAGATGAAAGGATCAATTCGATCCCTGTTGAAAAGAAACATTGGTCAAAATGTGATGCTGGTAAGATCACTAACATTGATAAAAGCAGTTATTCTGAAAATGATAAAGATATTTATGACTATGGATTATGCAGTTATTGATGTTTTAACAATGACTTAATCCGACTTCAGCAAATACACTCTTTCTTCACCAAACAAATCTGGTTCAGTTCAGCTTTTAATAATAGTGTGTGTTAAAGCTCTGCTGTCGGACCTTTTGCTCATAAACACATCAAGAGCATAAAGTAGACATTAAAATTTATAATGTATTTGCAATGTTCAGAGTTGATTTAAGTTGACTGTCGGCAATGAAGTGAGCTGAAGCTGTACATGCATGTCTTTGGATGGTGGGAGTAGACCCAAGCACCCTGAGAAACCCACGCAAGCACAGGATGAACTTAAGTAAGCTGAGGTGGAAACTTGGGCTATCAGGGTGGGGGAAGCATGGCTGTAAAATATCAGCTAATTTTACATCACCTACATTGCTGAGACTGAAATTCCTTTGCATTATTATTAGACTGGTTTAGCGGTCACCAAGTCCAGGACTGTCTTCACCTTTCTCTGTTGAGCTATTAAAATAGCTTTTAGACACCAGCATCGGTGCAACACGGTGGTATAGTGGTTCACGCTGTTGCCTCTCAACAAGAAGGTCGTTTGTTCGATTCTTGGGCCCAGGACCATTCTGTGTGAAGTTTGCATGTTCACGCTGTGCTTGCGTGGGTTTCTCAGGGTGCTCGGGTTTCCTCCCACCATTCATGTTTAGGTTGATTGGTGACTCTAAATTGGTCTGAGTGTGTGTGTGAGTGGTTTTACATCTCTGTCTGTCTCTATGATTTTCCCCTGCAATAGACTGGCGACCTGTCAAGGGTGTGCCCTTGGCTGAGAGAGGCTCCAGCACCCCTCTGATCAGATAAGTGGTAGAATTGATTGATTGATTGATTGATTGAGAACAGACTTGCCACAAAATGCACTCAACAGACACAGAACATGCTCCAATCCACAACGTGCTTAGAGTCAGGGAGCTCGACTGAACAACACAAGCAGCTCCTTTGTTTGGCTACAACTGGAATATGGCAAATGAGGTGCCCATGCTCCAAAATTGTGTTTAGTCACTATATAGATATTGATTCTTCCCAGTTTCAAGTGTTTGCAGTGGACATACCCAATCTTGCATCAGTCACAAACAATCAAAGAAGGTTTATAGTAAGGACATGGACAAATTGACCCAAGATTGACATGTTCCTATTCTCCCTACCATGAAACTATCAAACAGATATGTACAAAGGACCCCCTGTAACCTGACAATACCAGCTTTAAGCAGGTAACAAAACATATACCACCAGACCATGGGCGAGACAGTTATTTCTGGAGGTAGTTTACCTTCGAACTTTCTCTTTATTTTAGGTGTTGCAAAAGGCTCATATGTCCTGTTTTGCCTGCCCTCCAAGGGTCAAATATACGGCTGAGGTGTCATTTTTGATGAGTTTCTTGAGTCTGTTGGTACATCTTTTCTGTTTTATTATTTCTTTCTAGATTCTATTTAAACAACTTTATATTCTGCATACAAGGAGCAGAGACACTAAGGAAAATCATCCTTGACATTAACCTTTTTACTTTTCACTTCAAAGTGTCACCCATAAACCCATTAATCTCCTCTAAGGAGCACCAATCTTCTTTCTGAGAGACACCCATCACAACACAAATTGGGGCAAAGTAGAAACACTGTCCATATTTCCATCACCAAGGCAACTAGTCTTCATCTGCTCCTCAGACACAGAGGCCCCTGCTGCTTTCTGGCTCTGGGAATAAGCAATTTTTCCTGACTTATATCTTCACATTCAAAATATATTTGTGTTTCTGCAGCTGCCTGACACAATTTTGAACCCCTCCCCATGCTTGAAATTGACAGAGACATCCAGTGTTTGAATAAAACAAAACAGAGTCCATCCTCTGCAGGAACTGGACATCAAACTGCTTGGCATTAGCCTGGATATACCTTCTGGAATCTACTGAAAAACGTTAAGAGGCATTACAGCTCTTGCTCATATGCATTACAAATAAACGGGGACTTGTTCTAACTTATGGCATTGAAATTGACAAGCTAACAATTCTTCCCCAAAATTCTCTCCTGTCTGACCATCACCTTATTACATTTGAGTATACTTTAATGGGCTCCACAGCATTGAGGAATAAATTAAGCTATAGAAGATGTTTATCTGAAGCTGCTGTGGCTAAATTTAAAGAGAACATTTGGTCATCATTCCCAACAATGCCATATCTAAATTCAAATGAGGATTTCTCCCATACGCAGGTGACTAGTGACTAGCACTATGGCCACACTGCGTTTGAATCTTGATAATGCCGCCCCTCTCAAAAAGAAAGTATTCAATCTGAGGATGATGGCTCCCTGGTATAGTTACCAAATCCGTGCCTTGAAGCAGACATCAAGGAAATTAGAAAGAAACTGGCGTTCCAATAAGTCAGAAGAGTCTCACAGAGCCTGGAAAGGCTATAAAAAAGCTCTCCGCAGTGCTAGAAGTTCATATTACTCAGCACTCATAGAAGAAAACAAGAACAACCCCAGATCTCTCTTCAGCACTGTAGCCAGGCTGACAGAGAGCCATAGCTCAGTTGAACCAGTGATGCCCTTAGCTCTAAGCAGTAATGATTTTATTAGCTTTTTTTCAGACAAAATTCTCATGATCAGAGAAAGAATTTATCAGCTCTTGCCTACGTTAGATAAAAATCCCCTTCTGAAGACGGCAACTCCTGAATCAGCTGCTGCGCCTCTTTTACATCTGAAATCATTCTCACCTCTGAATCTCTCAGAGCTAGCTTCTATATTTATAGACCGTCAACCTGTCTATTAGACCCAGTACCAACTAGCCTCTTTAAAGAGAGCTTTTATTTAATTGAGCCGTTCATTCTAGACTTGGTTAATCTGACTTTATTTCTGGGTTATGTACCTCAGGCACTTAAGACTGCGGTCATCAAACCCCAGCTTAAAAAGCCTAATCTTGATCCAGATGTTTTGGCAAACTATAGACCCATATCGAACCTTCCATTTATTTCTAAAATCATTGAGAAAGCTGTAGCAAAACAACTACACGAGCATCTGGTTGGGAACAGTTTGTTTGAAGAGTTTCAGTCAGGATTTAGAGCCCATCATAGCACAGAAACAGTGCTGGTTAAAGTCTCCAATGACATTCTAATGGCTTCAGACAATGGATCAGCCTCCATACTTCTCCTTCTAGATCTCAGTGCTGCATTCGACACCATAGATTATAATATTTTACTACAGAGCATGGAACATGAAATTGGAATTCAAGGTGGTTCAAATCCTACTTATCAGATAGACATCAGTTTGTTCATGTTAACAACAGCTCCTCCTCATGTACTGTAGTCAGTCATGGAGTCCCGCAGGGTTCGGTACTTGGACCAATCCTCTTTACGCTTTATCTGCTTCCTCTAGGCAACATTATCAGGAAACACAGCATCAATTTCCACTGCTACGCAGACGATACTCAGCTGTACCTGTCAATGAAGCCAAATGAAGTCACTCAGATAGTCAGACTGCAGGCATGTCTTGAAGACATAAAAGTCTGGATGACTGGAAATGTTTTACTTCTCAACTCTGACAAAACAGAAGTTATTGTACTCGGTCCTAAGCACCTCAGAAAAATACTATCTAATCATCTCATCAGTCTGGATGGCATCACTTTGGCTTCCAGCTCCACTGTAAGAAACCTTGGAGTAATTTTTGACCAGGACATGTCCTTTGTCCTTCACATAAAACAAGTTAGTCGGGCAGCTTTCTTCCACCTGAGAAACATTAGGAAAATCAGAAACATCCTTTCTCAGGATGATGCAGAAAAACTAGTCCATGCATTTGTAACTTCTACGCTGGACTACTGTAACTCATTACTATCTGGATGTCCAAACAAATCTCTAAAAGGCCTTCAGTTAATTTAGAACGCTGCTGCACGAATATTAACAGGAACTAGGAAAAGAGATCACATCTCTCCCGTGTTAGCTGCTCTTCATTGCCTGCCAGTAAAATATAGAGTAGAATTCAAAATCCTTCTTTTAACGTATAAAGCTCTTAATGGCCAAGCTCCATCGTATCTCAGAGAGCTCATAGTTCCTTACTGTCCTAGCAAGCCACTCCGCTCTCTAGATGGAGGTTTACTTGTGGTTCCTAGAGTCTCCAAGAGTAAATCTGGAGGCAGATCGTTCAGTTATCAGGCTCCTCTTCTATGGAACCAACTTCCAGCATCGGTCCGGGGGGCGGACTCTTTAGTAACTTTCAAGACCAGGCTTAAAACTTTCCTGTATGACAGAGCGTACAGTTAAAAAGTCCTCTACTCTTTAGGTATGCTGCTATAGGCCTAGGCCGCTGGGGGAAGGACTGAGCTTCTCTCTCTCTCTCTCTCTCTCTCTCTGTCTCTCTCTCTCTGTCTCTCCCTGTCACCCTCTCTCCCCCTCTCCCTCTTTCTCTCTCCCTCCCTCCTTGCATGCGCTGATAAAAACCATCCATTAAAAAAAAAAAAAAAACATTTGGCGCTATACAAATAAATCTGATTTGATTTGAAATCTGATGGTATAAACTAATTGAGTTCACTCCACCATGGTGCACCATGGCTGTGGCACCACCCTAACTTAATGTCTCAGAGACTGAGCTGGAGGATATCACTCTTACCAAGAAACAGGACTCAATCTCCACCAAGATAAATACCCTTAGAGAAAGAAGACTATAATCAACACAAATTACTGCACACAAGTAAAACAGCAATTATAGTGAGAAATATAGTTAAGACAGACAGGAAGGAAGTAAGACAGAGAGGGATTTACTTTAGTTACAAGCTCAGCTGAAATAAACTAAATGATTGGCTAATATTGTAAAATGTGTAAAATATTTGTAAATGCAAATATAAATTTACTACATAGAAGCTGAAATACTATAATAATAATAATAATAGTAATACATAAAATTGACTAAAATTACATACATACTTCAGTGTATGTATGTATGTCATGCTATTATATATATCCATGACAGCATGACATACATAAATATTTACAAAGTTGGAAGCTTGGGTATTACAGAACTGTACCTAGGTTCATAAGATACAATGGAAAAGCGTGAACCTCTAAACACAGTTCACTTCAGAAAAGCATACAGATCAATTAAACAATATAAATGATGCTTGTTCATTTAAAATTAGCACTATGGAACCACAAGTAAAACACCCAGAAAAAAAAAAAAAAAACGCTTTGCTTAGCATGGTTTTTATTTAGAATTGCCTCAGAGCAATAGTTTACTGTAGATTTTGATCAAGTTATATGTGAAGTTAGATTTGAGATTTGGTTATATTATTAGATATTTTATACAAAGTGGACATGCCCCATTTAGTCAGGTAACTTAACTTCCTCTGAATATGCACTGTGACTTACCCTGTGATGATCTCAAAGGGAGGTAGTTCAATTGGCTGCACCTGAAAATCTCCATTCTGATCATTAGCTACGGCACCACCAGTGGCTGCTGCCTTGTTTGCCGGCACTTCTCCATTGTTTTTTGTCTTCTCTCCTTCCTTCTTTACTTCCTGAACATCCTTGGTCACTTCAGTTGCTTCCTTGTCTTCTTTCTCTTTCCTTTTCATAAGCAAATTACTTTTGTCAGCCATGGTAAAAGTAAAGGAGTACAACAGACTACCATCTGACGGAAGATCCCAAACAAAATCTGACTCCACTGAAGATGAGGAGACAGGAAACGTGGGGGGAGGAGTGGAATGAATGAGAGAACCAAAGAGTCTAGAGGAAGAAAGTAGTAAGTTAAGCAAATTACGAAGAACGAGGAAGAGACAGCGACACAGTTCAGATAGTTGATAGGTCAATGCATAAACCAGGCAGATACTTCAGAACTTCATTCAGACAAGAGTAAACTAATAAACTACAATATGTTCAGACAGCTAAAAACCCTAATCCTAATCCTAAGCCCATAACCCAGTTTGTCTTCTGCTAGATGTCAAAAGTGAGTTTCAGTTTCAGTTTATTATATTTTACATACATATGATGGAGTTAAAAATTTACATAACAGAAAATGTTGTCCATCACAGCTTCAGTCTAAAAATATCTAAAAATGCCTTTAAAGGCTCACACAGCTCATGATAGACATTCACAGGCAGCTGCCACTCAGACAGGTCTATTTAAAGCCATTAGTATTTGTGTATGTGTTCGCGTCTGTTGTGTTCACACTGGTGCACGTCTTTTGTTTTTGTTCTTTTTTCCACCTGTTCCAACCACATAACATATAACATAACAATATAACATAACATAATGCCAATCCCTCTTTTCTTCCTTTTCTTCTACATCTTTTTACTATTCCTCCTATCAGTTTTCAACAGTCTTCAACTTGCAATACTCCACTGAACTTGTATCTCTTTTTCCATGTCTTTAAACGGGTCACACACTAGAGGATTTATACAGGTAAATTTACATCACCATCCTGATTAGTTCCCATGTTTCTTCTTTTTTTTTTTCTCCCTTTTTTATGTTTGCACAATTGGTGAGTGTTATATCAAGTTTAACATGCCATTACCTTTCTGCGAAACAATAGAAGCACTTCAGCACACACAATATTATTTTGCGTGCAACCAGTAATGTAAGGCAAGGTCATAACACACTTTTAAGGCTCTGAGAAGAGTAAAAACTGAAGTGAACCTATTTCTCTTCCATGGTGTGTGTTTTCCTGAGATCCCAGACAAGGATGTTTTAATTGCCATGCGTTGACTTACCACCACTCCAGCAGGATGAAGAGATGGATGTCTTAGGAGACTATAGAAGCTCTGAGTGATTCAGAGATGAGAATGATACCAGATGTAAAATAGGTGTCGCAGTTGATTCGGCAGTTGCTGTATTCAGAAGAAGATTATTGTCTAATGTAGGTAAGAGCTGATGAATTCTTTCTCTGATTGTAATTTTATCTGTAAAAAAGCCCATAAAATCATCACTGCTTAGAGCTGAGGTGAGCTGAACTCCTCTGAGTTTTCTTTCTAATTTCTGTGAAGTCTGCTTTAAGGCACAAATTTGAGAGTTATACCATAGAATCAGCCTCCTCTGTTTTATTACTTTCTTTTTGAGAGGGGCAGCATCATCAAGATTTGAACATAGTGTGGCCATAGTGCTAATCACAAGGTCGTCAACCCGTGTATGGCAGAAATCTTCATTTGAATTTAGACATGGCATTGCTGCAAATGATGTTCTCTTTAAATTTAGCCACAGCATATTCAGGTAGCGGCCCCCAGGATACACGTAACTATGCCCACTGGTGTCGCTAATTTAAAATTGCCCAAAATAGAATCGCCAATCAGTAGAGTCAGCTTTTCAGCGGGTGTGTCGCTGAGTGGGGAGAACCTGTTGGAAACGTGAACTGGTTAGTGGTGTTGTGAGGTCCGGAAAGGGGGGTGGAGAGTCCCATCTCCCACACCCCTCAGGTTTCAAAGAGACTGTTGCCTCCAACAGGGATTCGCTAAATGCCATCCTGGACTCTTATCTGACTCTGGCTTCGAAAGACCCTGGTTTCCCAAACAATAAATTGCAATTCACGCCACAAATCGAAAAAACCTGCCTAATCCCCAGAGAGATACCCTTCTCTGACCCTTCTCGCGGGTTGGCCTGATAACATTATCAGGCAATGGCTGTAAATTGCCATCCAGGCCAACTAGGACAGAAGGACTGATATAAAAAATTACTATTCTGATGAAATAGGAGACTGCAAACATGCCAAACTGATTCCCCTGAGAGAAGAGGACTTAACAGCTGTTCAAACCATTTTTCTACTAGATAATTTGGCAGAGATAGAATTTAAACCGGGCAATAAACTATTCCAATTATGTAGCAAAGTGCTGAATGACAAACCACTGTAACCATCTGTGTGCTTGGCTGTTGGTTATAACTGTTCTGTAAAAAGAAAAAGAAACTTCATACACAGTCCATAGTCATGCAGTTCTGATTTTCCACAGCCAGTCAAGACATGCATGAAAACGTTCTTTTCTTGGTTCATTTGTTTGTGTGTTCTGTGATGTCGTGATTAACTAATAACCATTTAATTGTGTTTTACAGTGAATAAGATAGAACCATATCCACTGAAGTAACAACAACAAGCAGAGAAAACTGTACTTATCAAAGTGATACATTTCTCTATGTTTTATATATAACTTCAAACTTGGATGAATGAAAGGCATAGCCTCAAATCCAAACACCGCCCTTGCTAGGCCCTAAAGCTAGAGGGAGAAATTTGATTGCACCAAATTTGCGGCGACAAACACATCACACCCGTGGGTCGGCCCCCAATAAATAGTCAATACAAAATTTTATCATGGGCAGAAGTTTGAAAAAAAGTTGGATAGAAGAGTTCTGGGGAAGCTCTGAAGAGGAGAACTTCCCCAGGAGACCTGTTGGAGCAACAACAGCAAAAAGAAACAGGAGTGAGAACTTAGCCGCTAAACTACAAGGGCTAAGTTCCAACTTGAAGCCGAGGCAGCATGCGACCGGAACAAATTTGGCTGCACTGCACTCAGCCTCCAGCATCTCAAGTTGCCGTGGTAACCAGGACTGCTTGTACTTCACGCGGCTCCAATCTGTTTTCATCAAGAAAGAGAAGAATAATTTGGACATTAACTTAATAACCAAGCCAATTGCACGAAAGACAACATTGCCACTGAAGAGGGACAAGCCAAAGGACCTTGACATGGCTGCTTTCGTCGGACATCTCCTCTGCCCTTTTTGTGGCCAGGTAAATCGTCAACTCAAAGTAAGGCTGCACTTACCTGCTCTGTTAGCTGGTTGTTCTGAGTGGTGCGAGACATGGCTATTAAACAATGCTGACCCAAATTTTAGCTGCAATCCCTCTCCTTCCTCAGAAAAATCTTTGTATTTGACATACAACCTTCTGTTCATTCGCCCAAGTTAGTAACCAGCTGCTTAATTATCATTGTCATATCATCTTATACCATTTACATATCCAAGTTCCCCTGTTTCATTTAGTTCATCCTTTAATCTGCACCTGTATATAATGAGCACAAATGTTTTAATTTCTCCCCTATTAATTAATAAAAAAAACAAACAAATTTAAGCCATTGTTACACTACTTCTTTTTTAGTCAATCCACAGTAAAGAACATCCCTCCCAGATTGAGACTTGGCAAGAGGCAATAATATACATACCGTCATACAATGGTAGGGGGATGTCACCCAGCTTAAGCTATAACTTTATGAAGAAGACGGTCTAATTGAATGCGTTGTCTTGGTGGCCTCTGTAAAGCATATTTCCTTTTTGTGATCCTCCAGTTCTGTGTGTCCCGTGGCCTGATCCCCTGCATCACTGGTGGCTCAAGCTGTCTCGGCCTCTGCAACCACCCTTTCATGGCTGGCCTCGATGAATGTTGGAGCCTTCCTGAGTCCTCGCACCCCTGCATGTCTGCTCCCGCAGGCCAGCCAGGCACTCAAGCCAACCAGAAACACCTGGACAACCATCACCCTGCCAAGGTAATAACAGACCTGCATCTCCTCGTCCGCTAGTCAATCCCACTACACTTATTATTGGTGATTCCATTATGAGTAATATCAGTTTTCTAAACATAGTCACTCACTGCTTTCCTGGTGTCACAGTCCCCATCATTCTAGAGAAAGTCCTGGATCTCCTGCCCACACTTCTGCCTTCCATTGAAAGGATTGTACTCCCTGTCAGGACAAATGACACCTCTCACCAAGAGTTGGAGACATCTAAAAACAATTTTTACTTCCTTTTCAGTGTGTTAAGAAGCTGTGTGCTGCGTCTTCAGCCGGCACACCTGGCTCCAATCCGCATGTAGATTCTGTGCCTTGAGATACATTGACAATTTTAACTTGTTCTTGGACCTGTCATTACTCTTTAGAAGGGATGGGATTCACCCAAATAATCAGGGCACCCAAATGCTAACAGCAAACATTCAGCATGCTGTCCAGTCCTCCCCCCACTGCCCATTCCAGGTATTTTCTACTTCACAGACAATTCACCTGCACTCTGTGGTCCCTGCTGGTAACTGCTTGGTACCCATTGTCAGCATGGATATTGAATCATGGAGTCCCCGCCGGTGATCAATTTGACCCACGCAGAGAGCAGAATCACTGTTACCTTTGAGTCCCCTGGCTCAATACTATTGAGCTAAGCTCATTCTCTGAACAATTACCACTTGACTATTTATATTTCAACGCCCCCAGGCTGTCAGGTCGAGCAGGTGGTATTTCAGTTATTTTTAGTTGCAGACAACGCATCTCCAATCAAGAACTACTCTTAAACTGTGAGTTGCGGAGGACCTGTCCAAGATTGTCTCCACTACCTAGATCCTGGTATTATTCAGTGCTCCAGCACCTAACTACCAAGCTGCTCAGCCTCAAGCCCTCTGGAACCTCCAGTCACCAGTCTATGAGCCTACCTGCCTACCAACTCAGAGCTCCACTGCACACGCCTCCCCCTCCAGTTGCTTCACTAGCTTCTGGATCACTGTGTTCACCTGTGCCATCCCCTTCCCTCACCTCCACCCTGCCTCGTCATGTGTATCGTCCAGCAGATGCCAGCACCCTCCACCCCACCCGGCCACCTGGATGGTTACCTCCCTCCCTATTCCTTTATCATCATTTCACTAAATGTCTTTTCACTATTACCAATTAGCCTCTGTTGCTTTTGGGTCCAATTACCAACGTAACTTCACAAGCACAGCCATAAAAGAGAAAAATTTGAACACTTCATTAATATTCTTTGAAACAATAGCCATAAACTTTGTGCTCTTTATAATACAATGAACTCAGTTCTTCATCCTCCCCACTACATATTTTATGAAACATCCCCAGGGACCTGTGAAAAGTTTTTACACTTTTGAGCGAATAAAATGTACGCAATACAAGCCAATATTTTAAGCTTTTTCTGACCCATCTGTTACCATCTGTTGTCCTCTGCTGTTTTTTACCAGTTGGAGCCAATTTGTCTTTCCTGCCTCAAAGATGTTGTCACTAAATTGAAACTATGTGCCTGTCCTCCTGATATCATCCCACCTTGTAACCCAAATTTTTAAGAATTTGTAATGTGCTCTCCTCATGTGCTCTCCTAGACCTGACAGCTGTGTTTGGCACAGTGGACGACATACTTGTAACTATTTCCTGGCCAATCATTGAGTTCATGCTAATACTAATGTTAATAAAGTGCATTTATTCTTCTGGAAATTAAACATCTTCATTGAACATCATGAAAACTAAAGATAAGGAAATGAAAATCTCAGTAAATATTTGTCTTGGGGAAGAGAGGGGTTACTAATAAACAGAAATAAACTCAAAATATATTTATTTATCATTTACACTCCCACCATCATCAACCTTGCAAGCTTCCACTTATTGCAAGGAGAATCTTCTTGGTCGATGACGATGTTGTCGACTTACACGTTCCATCTTGGGGTGTAACACTTCTGCCTGAGGGTGATCCCAGCAAGAAACTCTTTCCTCCATCTACACCAAAACCGCTCTGACAGATACTGCACCTGCCTCCATCTTTTCCTGGCAAGTCCCCTTTAACACATTTTCCTGGTGGGAAAGTGGGATGGAGGATTTCATTGTGAGCAGATGGTTAGGTGTCAGTGGTATGTCTACTGTCTACAGTGAGAGGGCGGCTGTGTACGATGGACATGGCCTCTCACTGGAGGCATCATCCAGTCTTCCAGTGGTCTGTGCAAGGACTGAACTAAACACAATCCTCACTGTACATATCTGCCTCTCCTGGACACCTCCAACATGACTTGCATCTGGAACATTCATGCAGAAGTCACAGTCTTTCCACTAGGAATGCTGCCTTCATCCAGTTCTTCAAGAGCTCTTCATTCTGTGCATCAACAAAGTTGGATCCATGATCTGGCCTTATTTGTCTCACTGCTCCTCGGATGGCTATGAAACATCTTTAGGCCTTGATGAATGCATCCATCGCCATGTCTTACAGCATCTCTATGTTTACTGCTCTGGAACAGACACATGTGAAGCGCAGACCATGTCACTTTTGTTCCTTGCGGCCCTGTAGAGTGGGTGATTGTGTGAGAGCTTTCTTAATTCCTGGCTCAGGATTAGCAGCTCTTTAAAATCTTCTTGCTGCACAAACTTCATGAGAGTAAGTGAAGCTTGCCTTGTCTCTTCTACTTTTAGCGGGTCTGTCTTCTTAGATCTCTCAGCCAGTCTATGAATACATGCCACAACGTTCACATGCCACAAAAGAAACAGCATTGTGACAGTCACAGAAAACTGTCCTGCTTTTCAGCCAGTGTGTTTAGCACCTGTGTGGCCCTGACCCCCGGGCTCCCACCAACAGCTCTGACACTCCTTGCTTCATATCTAGCTCTCTTTCCCATAGGAACTTGGGTCCTTGGAACCAGTTTGAGTAAATTAGTTCTGATACTCTGAGTCCTCTGGAGGTGTGAGGTGGTGGCAGGGTTCTCACTTGTGCCAACATAATGCCACTGTTGTGGGTGCTTCACGGATTGACTGGATTCGGTTTGCTACGAAAACACGAAACCTCCAAGCTCCGTTGCTGACATAGCCCAGGACTACTTGTGAGTCTGTACAAAAGTATTCTTTGTCAACATTGAGCTCTAACTCCTCCTTCAGCATACTGCTCATAGCAGCAGATATCACTGCAGCACTTAACTCAAGTCTTGGTATCCCGACTACTTTTGCTTTGCTTTGCCCATTTTCAGGGAGCAATGTACTTTGTCTTCACTCACAAGTCTTACGTAAGTGCATTGACCATAGCCTTGACTGCTGGCATCTGAGAAGTGATGCAACTCCATTCTCAGGATCTTTCCAAAGTTCTCAGGAGAGTAGCATCTTGGAATTTCAATCTTTTCCAGGTTCTTAAGGACTGACTCAGCTCTTCCACCTTGGCTTCAACTCATCTGGAAGTAGTTTCACCCAGCCAGAGCCTTTCTAGCACATCTCCTGGAGTACTTGCTTTCCTAACAGAAGGAATGGGGCCAAGAACCCGAAAGTGTTCCTTTCTACATTCCATTGTACTACAAGTCTAATGTCTGTACTGGGAGATCATCGTGGCTGTTATCTATGTCCTTCAACTTCTCGTCCTTTCACTCTCGCAGACTGATTCCAGAACCACTCAATTATTAGAGATGAATTTGTTGAGACGTAATTGTCCTTTAGCACACTCAGCTTGAGCTTCTTTCACCAGCTTGATGGCTGTATACAGACTTGAGGCCTACGATGCCATTGTCCACATAAAAGTTCTTTCTGATGAAGTCTGCTGCTAAAGGGTATTGACTCTCCTTCTGGTTAGTGAGATATTTCATGCCATAATTGGCACCACTCCAAAGAGGTGGACCCTCATGCTGTACTCTTTGGGCTCTTAATCTGTGCTTCCACCTTCCCACCACAAGAACTGCAGATATAATCTGTCTTCGTTATCCGGCACGTCAATGTTATCCCAGGTGCTGTAGTTGACCCCCGGCCCGGCACTTATCCCTCTGGCCTCTAACCGCCTCTGTTCCCCATTATTGTGGATCATTCCTAGATCTCCTTTTACGCGGCCGGTTCGCTATCTGGCGGAGAGAACCCAGAGCCCAATCAACAGCTTAAACTCATCACCCACCTCAAAGAGGAGATCCACTGACTCACCACCAAGCTCAAATCTAAATCCCAACTCCTGATGACATGCATTGATGTAGCCCATGAACAGTCCATCCACATAGCCTCCCTCCAAGCCACACTCCAGGACATCGTCCCCTAGGACCCGGTCAGCCCCTGGCCTAGCTCCACACTGAGCAATCCACCATGCTGGTCTGAGGTCCTGGTCCAAGCAGAATGAAGGCCCCCAAAGATGTGCCCACAGTCCGCCTGGCCCTTTCAAACCGCTTCAAGGCTCTTGCACATCCTCCCAGATCTGCCACCACCAGCCCGAACTAGGCCACACTCAGCGGCGATGGAGCGGCCTCCTCCCCAACAACTGCTGGAACTCCCAAGGCTCCAATCCGGCCACCAGGCAGAGCCCCCAGGCCCTCGTCCTCATCCACCAGAGCCTCCGCAGCCCACCAGCCTGTAGATCGGGCGGAACTCCCCTCAGTGTTTGTGAAAGATTGGAATTTTGAACGAACGGACCGACATCGGTAAGCGTGTTCCGTCATTTCCAGTCACTGGCGGTTGTGCTCTCTGCTGTGCTCTGTCATCTCATGTGTTGTTTCCACTGTTCTTCTACTATTATTTCCTAATTCACTCGATTAATCTGACAGAAAATTATTTTCACACCAACACTAGGTTTAGAAGTCAATATCTCCCCTTTCTCCAAAGGTTATAACCGGTTCTGCTCCTCCACTAATCAAACTACCCGATTAGCAATGTCCTCTAGCTCTCTGTCTCCACTCTCTGTTCCTCCTTCTCCTCCTCCTCTCCTCTCCTGTTCTCTGTGCCTCATGTGTAGTTATTCTGCTGCCTCCTTTTATGATAGCACCTCTTATCATAGATGTAGGATGATGGTAGAAATGGAGGCGAAAATTAATGAGTTAGAATCCCGGCTCCGCACTTTGGCTAGCCCAAACGATGCTAGTGTAGCTAGCCCCCACCTGTAGCCGGTGCGGAGCCGGGATTATGCCAACCTAGACGAGCTCATACGGCAGTTAAGATAGTTTCCTCCCCCCCAGTGGCTCCCGAGCAGCCGGGATCTAGTCTGGGCGGCTGGGTGACTGTCCGAGACAAGAGGCATAGTCGTAGGCAGCTGCACCACCAACCAGTTCACGTTTCCAACAGGTTTTCCCCTCTCAGCGACACACCCGCTGAAAAGCCGACTCTAGTGATTGGTGATTCTATTCTGAGGAACGTGAAGTTAGCGACACCGGCGGCCATAGTGAAGTGTATCCCGGGGGCCAGAGCAGGCAACATCCAGTTTTATCTGAAACTGCTGGCTAAGGGTAAACATAAATATGCTAATATTGTTATTCACGTCTGCAGTAACGACACCCGACTTCGCCAGTCGGAAGTCACAAAAATTAATGTGGAATCGGTGTGTACTTTTGCTAAAACGATGTCGGACACTGTAGTTTTCTCTGGCCCCCTTCCCAATTGGACCAGTGAGGACATGTACAGCCGCATGTCGTCATTTAACCGCTGGCTGTCGAGGCGGTGTCCCGAGAACAACGTGGGCTACATAGATAACTGGAAGTCTTTCTGGGGGAGACCTGGTCGAATTAGGGGAGATGGTGTCCATCCCACCGTGGACGGGGCCGCTCTCATTTCTAGGAATATGGCCGATTTTATTAGAAATCGAAAACTCTGACAATCCCGGGTCGAGACCAGGAGGCAGAGCCGCAGTTTAACACGCTCCTCTGCGCCTCAGTCAGAGCTGTTGCCTGCCGAGAATAGAATAGAGTCTCTGTCTATGTTTAGGTCTATAGAAACTGTGTCTGTCCCCCGACCACCTAAATCGAGAAAAGTTAATAAACACAAATTAAACAGAAGAGGAGCTAAAAACAAAAACCTAACTGAAATTGAAACAGCCACAAATTCAGTCTCAAATAACACTGTGATCAAATGTGGACTGTTGAACATTTGATCATTATCATCAAAATCTCTACTAGTTAACGATCTCATAGCTGATCACCATATTGATTTATTTTGTATAACTGAAACGTGGCTGCAGCAGGATGAGTATGTTAGCATTAATGAAGCTACACCCCCAACTCATGTTAACTTTCATATCCCTCGTACCACAGGTCGAGGAGGTGGGGTGGCTGCAATATTTCAGTCAAATCAAATCAAATCAAATCAGATTTATTTGTATAGCGCCAAATCATAACAAAGTTACATCAAGGCACTTTACATATAGAGCAGGTCTAGACCAAACTCTTTATAAATTTATTTAGAGAGACCCAACAGATCCCCCGATGAGCAGGAAAAACTTCCTTTAAGAGGCAGAAACCTCGAGCAGAACCAGGCTGAGGGGGGGTGGCCATCTGCCTCGACCGGTTGGGTTGAGAGTGGGAGAGAGAGAGAGTGAGACAGGCATTGGGGGGGGGGGGGGGGGGGGGGGGGGGGGGTTGTAGGCAGGAACATGTTGCTGCATGAAGTTCATGGAGTTCAAATCAAATCAAATCAAATCAGATTTATTTGTATCGCGCCAAATCATAACAAAGTTACATCAAGGCACTTTGCATATAGAGCAGGTCTAGACCAAACTCTTTATAAATTTATTTAAAGAGACCCAACAGATCCCCCGATGAGCAAGCACTTGGCAACAGTGGCAAGGAAAAACTTTCTTTAAGAGGCAGAAACCTCGAGCAGAACCAGGCTCAGGGGGGGCGGCCATCTGCCTCGACTGGTTGGGTTGAGAGTGGGAGAGAGAGAGAGAGAGAGAGAGAGAGAGAGAAACAGGCATTGGAGGGGGGGGGGGGTGCAGGCAGGAACATTCTAGGCAGTCAAGCCTATTAATCAACCCCAGACCAAAATCTGGCTGCAGGTCTTTTGAAAGCCTCACTTAGTCTTTCCCACTCAGACTGGAAAGGTGGAAAACCAGTTCTGTTAGTTACAGTATACCGTCCACCTGGTCCGTACTCAGAATTCCTATCAGAGTTTATATCAGAATTAGTACTCAGTACAGATAAAATCATTATTCTGGGAGATTTCAATATACATGTTGATGTAGAAAGCGACAGCTTTAGTTCTGGATTTCTTTCCCTACTAGACTCAATTGGGTCAGAAGTCAGAAGAGTCTCACAGAGCCTGGAAAGAGCTAAAAAAGCTCTCTGCAAGTTCATATTACTCAGCACTCATACAAGAAAACAAGAACAACCCCAGGTTTCTCTTCAGCACTGTAGCCAGGCTGACAGAGAGCCATAGCTCAGTTGAACCAGTGATCCCCTTAGCTCTAAGCAGTGATGATTTTATGGACTTTTTTACAGATAAAATTCTCACGATCAGAGACAGAATTTATCAACTCTTGCCCACGTTAGATAAAAATCTCCTACTGAATACAACAACTCCTGAATCAGCTGCGACGCCTCTTCTACATCTGGAATCATTCTCACCTCTGAATCTCTCAGAGCTAGCTTCTATAGTTTCATCATCCAGACCATCAACCTGTCTCTTAGACCCCGTACCAACTAGCCTCTTTAAAGAGATCTTTTATTTAATTGAGCCGTTCATTTTATATTTGATTCATCTGACTTTATTTCTGGGTTATGTACCTCAGGCACTTAAGACTGCGGTCATCAAACCCCAGCTTAAAAAGCCTAATCTTGATCCAGATGTTTTGGCAAATTATAGACCCATATCGAACCTTCCATTTATTTCTAAAATCATTGAGAAAGCTGTAGCAAAACAACTAAACGAGCATCTGGATGGGTTAGTTAAGTTGGGTTTGTTTGAAGAGTTTCAGTCAGGATTTAGAGCCCATCATAGCACAGAAACAGCGCTGGTTAAAGTCTCCAATGACATTCGAATGGCCTCAGACAATGGATCTTAGTGCTGCATTTGACACCATAGATCATAATATTTTGCTACAGAGACTGGAACATGAAATTGGAATTAAAGGAACTGCACTAAGGTGGTTCAAATCCTACTTATCAGACAGACATCAGTTTGTTCATGTAAACAACAGCTCCTCCTCATGTACTGTAGTCAGTCATGGAGTGCCACAGGGTTCGGTACTTGGACCAATCCTCTTTACGCTTTATCTGCTTCCTCTAGGCAACATTATCAGGAAACACAGCATCAACTTCCACTGCTACGCAGACGATACTCAGCTGTACCTATCAATGAAGCCAAATGAAGTCACTCAGATATACAGACTGCAGGTTTAAAACTTTCCTGTATGACAGAGCTTATAGTTAAAAAGTGAAAGTCCTCTACTCTTTAGCTATGCTGCTATAGGCCTAGGCTGCTGGGGGAACGACTGAGCTTCTCTCTCTCTCTCTCTCTCTCTCTCTCTCTCTCCCTCTCTCCCTGTCACCCTCTCTCCCCCTCTCCCTCTTTCTCTCTACCTCCCTCCTTGCATGCGCTGATAAGAACCATCCTTCTTAAAAAACACAGTTTCACCCAGTTCTAAGCAATTATACTGCATTTACTAACCATGTTTTGCCAAAGTCTCTGTCTCTCCCAGTTCCTCTCCTCTCTCTCCCTGTCCTCATCCTGCAGGTGGTGACTCATCGCCATCCCATGTTCCTGCAACACCTGCTGGTCCCATATTTCATGAATTCTGCACTACAGCTCAACTCCATGAACTTCATGCAGCAACATGTTCCTGTCTACACCCCCCCAATGCCTGTCTCACTCTCTCTCTCTCACTCTCTCTCTCTCACTCTCTCTCCCACTCTCAACCCAACCGGTTGAGGCAGATGGCCGCCCCCCCGAGCCTGGTTCGGCTCGAGGTTTCTGCCTCTTAAAAGAAGTTTTTTCTTGCCACTGTTGCCAAGTGCTTGCTCATCGGGGGATCTGTTGGGTCTCTTTAAATAAATTTATAAAGAGTTTGGTCTAGACCTGCTCTATATGTAAAGTTCCTTGATGTGACTTTGTTATGATTTGGCGCTATACAAATAAATCTGATTTGATTTGATTTGATCAGTGTCAACCAGAAGGCTGTGAAGATGGCCCTCCTGGTGGGCGCCCCCGCCACCTTGATCATCAGAGGCATTCCTTTCTTTAATGCCATAACACATTCTTTCTCCGGAGCAACTGTCACCGACATCACAGCAAAACTCCCTGGTCTTCTCCATTCACTTCCTCCCTCCATCCATTGCATCATTGAGAAAATCATTTTCATTTGTGGCCCGCTTCCAACGCTGACACTGAGTGCTGATTGCTTCAGCTGCCTTCTGAGTTTTAACTCCAATCACTCTGTAGCATATCCAGCACACACTTCACTGACAATTTTAACCTCTTCTGGAAAAGATCAAAATTTTTCTCCTGTGATGGATTACACCCAAACAAACAGGAATTTCATACTTGCTACTAACATCCAACACTCAGTTGACTAGCGCTGTCTACACCAGTCCTGCCCACTTCCTCTTCCTCGCCTACCACGAAGCCACCTGGAAAGAGCGTCCCCCACTGCCCTCCTCCGGAACCCTCATCCACATCACCCCCACTCCCCTTGAGGCACTTCCTATACCTTCCTTCTGGTCAGATCGAATTCCACCCTCCTTCCGACATCACCACCAGAAACAAAATGCGAACTTGTCCCATCTCCATCCCATTACCAGAACCTCACAATGCAGCATGCAACACCACCAACTAAAACTGGCCTTGTTCAACACTCACTCACTCAACAACAAAAGTCTCATTCTGAATGAATTCATCACGGGCAGCAAACTGGATTTCCTCTGCCTCATCGAAACCTGGCACAAAACCCAAGATTATTTCACATTTATCGAAAAAAAAGCTTGTTGCTGTTCGCTGCTGCATTGCCTCTCAACCTTACCCAACACGTCAACTTCCCCACACACACCCATCGACACATCCTTGATCTTGTCTGCTCCACTGGTCTCACACTGCATCAGCTCTCCAGCCTCAACCTCAGCATCTCAGACCACCTGGCAATAACCATGGACAACATTCCCATCCACATCCCTGTAGAGAAATTGAAATGAACTTTCAGAAACCTCAAACCAATCCCTTCCTCCACCTTCTCAGCAGCCCTTGCCAGCAGAATGTCCGCCTCCCCCCCCCCCATCTGACAACCCCTCTGGCCTCGTCAAATTCTACAACCACATTCTAACCTCCTGTGTTGATCAGTGGCCCCCATCGGAACCAAATATCTACCATCCGCCATCATGGTCTCCACTTCCACTGCTATACTGATGACGTCCTGCTGTACATCTCCACGAAACCAAATCCCTCCTTAACACTGCCAACAATTTCCACCTCACCATCAACAACTCCACTCTGCTCCCTTCCCCACTCATCCTCAGCATCATCTTCGATAATAACCTTTCCTTTGAACACCACATCAACCACATCGCAAGGACTGCCTTTTTACTCCTCAGAAACATTGCCCGTCTCCGTCCATCACTCTCCTTACCTGCTGCAGAAACCCTCATCCACACTTTAACACTTCAAGACTGGATTACTGCAACACCATTCTACAGTGGGGCAAACAAGTATTTAGTAAGCCACTGATTGTGCAAGTTCTCCTATTTAGAAAGATGAGAGATGTCTGTAATTTTCGTCAAAGGTACACTTCACCTATGAGAGAAAAAATTTGAAAAAAAATCAGGAAATCACATTGTAGGATTTATATGTAAATTATGTTCATTGTACTTCACGGTCCTCTTCCCAGCTCTTGTTATAATCACAGTCATAGTCATAGCCTGTTTGTGTACGACTTTGTTTGCCTTTTCGACCTGCCTTTTTGCCTCTTGATTTTTTGGATACCTCTGCCTGTCTGACTACCTGCCTGTGTACTGACTCTGTCTGGAATTAAACCTGCCCTTACATCAGAACCCTCTGTGTTGTGCATTTGTGTCCACTGTTTGTGCTCTGGGGAGTTCATGACAGTTGTGTTGATGGTCCTCACCCTTATCTTGAACTTCAACCACGGTGATTATGCAGCACTGTGTGTGTGTGTGTGTGTGTGTGTGGAGTGTAGTTCTTTTTCCTGGCACCACAGATGTCTTCTACTTATTGTTTTGACTTTTTTGGCGCATTTGTGTCCACCTGTTCTGTGCTCTGGGGAGTTTGTGACAGAACGAACTGGCCAGAATGGAGCCGGTTCATAATGCCCTTAGAGCTCAGGGTCAGAAGCTAGCTCAGCAGGAGCAACAGCTTGCTACCATGACCTGGCCACACGACAAGACTCAATGATACAAAGTCTGGGCTTGTAGGTTCATATTATATAACCATATTACATAAGCTCGACAATGCAGCCCCCGCTGCGGCTGCATTGAATTTTGGTCCTGATCTTCCACCGATTGTGTCCACTGCCACTCCGCCACCTCATGTGACTGCAACATCATGATATCACTTTTATCATCTTACACCTGTCTGGATGCGCTGAAGCCTGTGCTTTTGCTGAAGAGAGTCGCCACACCCCGTCATGTGCTTCCGGTGCACACGTCACCTCACCAGAGCGGGAGAGGTGCTTCATCTGACCAGCCTAATTGACTTCGCCCGCTTTCCACATCCTTCACTCCACCATCCGAGACCATGGAAGAACCCATGCAGCTGGGTAACACCTGTCTCCCCCACAAGGAGTGTCTTCACCAGCAGAGGGACAGGCACTGCTTCTACTGCGGTCTTCTGGGACACCAGTTCACAGACCGCCATATCAAGGCCTCCAAGGCCTCCAAGTATGCACTCAAGACTGCTCTAAAGGTGAGCAAGAACACTGTTTTTCATAACCCTGCTCACTATGCAGTTAAAGATAATTTTCACTTGAACACTGCTTACATGGTGGTGCCAACTTTCATAGACTCCGACTCTGATGCCAACCTCATGAACCTCTCTCATAAAGAGTCTGGGCTTGAGCCAGCTCAGGTTAAAATGTCCCCTCAAGCTGGAAGCAGTTGATGGCAACCCTCTGGGCCAGATTACCTACCGTACTTAATTAGTAAAAGACACGTTTCCTGATAATCATAGATAATAGATAATCATAAGAGTATTAGTATTCATGTTTTTCCCGCCATATCCCATTTGGCCATCCTCAGGCACCCCTGCTTAACCAGATATAATCCAAATTTTGACTGGGTTAAGGGTCAAGTTCTGTCATTGGGCCAGGGCTATTACCAGTCATGTTTTGTTCCGCATCCATCATTGGCTCACCAAGACCCTGACCTTTCTGAGGTACCTGCTTGTTACCATGATTTAATCACTTCCTCCTCACCACCCTTATGACTGCAGTATTGATTTGTTGCTTGTTGACTTGCCAGTAGTTGTGGTGCAGGCAGAGGTCTACCAGGGAGCATTTATGGTGACCAGTATCCTCATTGTTTTATTTTCCTAGAACAGGAGGAGGAGGGTGGGTAACGTGGTTGTTTTAAAAGAGTTTCTGCTGAAATGGAGAGAATTTACCTTTTATTTGTGTTGTTTTTTGCAAACATTACCAGGAGTTATCAGTTCCCCCAAACAATCACATACACATGGGAGGCCCTCATGGGACTCAGATGGCACTATCTTGCTGGGATTGACCCAACACACTCTTGGTTGGAAAAAGGGCCCATGAAAGATTTATTTTCTGAAACTAGGGTGAACTTTGAAAAGCAACGATGTCAGAAACGAGGAAGGAGAGGCACACGGCAATTTAAAATGATGTGAATGACAATTATGTTTTTCCATACGCAGTTGTAAGCATATTGAATAACACATTGACTTTATATTGAATTTCTTAACAGAATGAGTACACGAAAGATGATAGAACTTTTAATTAAACATTCATGGCAAGTTGTGTTGGAATTCTGGCATTTCTGTGAGTGTGGCACTAAAAATGTATGTTTTCATTTTTGAAAGATGGATGAGTTTGTCAAGGAGAAGCTTCATGAGTGGAACATGGCAGAGCAACGTTTGAAGGTATGTAATCATATTCAAAACAAATCAATTAATGAAGTTTGTTGAATAAATTAAGTAATACATTGAAAACTGTAACATTTGATTTCAGTCTATGTCATGTTGTGTTTTGCAGCTCAACAGATAGACAGACTCCTTTCTGCAGAATGGAAACTCCTCTTATTGGCACAGCTAAAATTTCAGCATCACCTAAAAAAGTTGCTCGAGGTATGCCTTGAGTCACAGTGTCAGAAAGATAGGTTTCGGGTATTTTGAAGTGAGTAACCTCCTCATTCAAGTCTCCATGAAGTCTGTTTGGTAAGTTTTCAACATTCAAGTTAAAGTATTCATGGTATACTGTGTGTCAGTCTTATTTTTGCAGTTTTGGCCACTATCAGATCTCAGTGCGCATTGCCCTATTGGACTGCTCCCGATATCAGAATGATGGGTTTCTGGCTTTTTAATGATAAGTAATTGACTGCTTAAGTCTGCTGCGTAAGTCTCCAAGAGCCAGGTTAAATTATTCATGACACACTGTTAGATGTAATAGATAAATAAATACATTTTCAGTGGTCTTTGTATTTCTTAATGAAGATACTTTAAAATACATTTTTATAAATTGTGTACTTGTTGCCCAGTTTTATACTTAAAAGTCAACCTAACATTTCATGACCAATAAAGGACTGTTTGGAACAGTACTTAATTTTTTAAGTACTTACTTTTTGTTGTTTCATCTTTTTGTAGTAAGTTTCTAGAGCACAATTCGCACCCAGGGTAATTCAAAGTGCTTTACAGATACAGGGGAAAAAAATACAAGAAGGCAGATAGAATCATTAAACATACAATTAAGAGTGTCATCTGCATAGTTGTGGTAGGACACGTTATAACTGCGTATTAACTGGCCTAATGGAAGCATGTACAGATTAAACAATAGGGGTCCCAGAATTGATCCCTGGGGAACTTCACAGGTCATAGCCATTTGGTATGAGACACGGTTGCCAATTTCAACAAAGTACAAAGTACATCTTGTCCTCGAGATAGGATTTAAACCAGTTTAGAGCAGTACCAGAGATTCCCACCCAGTTTTCTAACCTCTGTAATAAGATCACATGGTTAACAGTGTCAAAGGCAGCACTCAGGTCCAGCAGAACTAAAACTGAGACTTTGACTGTGTCTGTGTTCAGGTGGATATCATTAGTCACCTTGATCAGATCAGTGTCAGTGCTGTGGTGGAGCCTAAAGCCTGATTGGAAAGTATCAAAAACTCTATTAGACAGGAGAAAGTCAGTAAGTTGTTGGTATACAACTTTTTCCAGGACCTTGTCTAAGAATGGTAGGTTTGATATGGGCCGATAGTTGATCAGTACTGTGGCATCAAGACTGCTCTTCTTTAGGAGAGGCTTGATGATAGCAGTTTTTAAGGCCTTTGGAAATGTTCGAGTCTTAAGTGAGATGTTGACTAGTTGGGTAAGTTGTGTTGTAACAAACTGCTCAGCACAGGCTTTAGAAATCGAGTGAGTAACTCATCAAGGCAGCATGTTGATGGACTCAAATAGTTTTGTCAGTGACAGGTGTGAAATGTGTCACCTCTTGGTGTCTAGTTGGACGTAGAGTAGTTATTTGTGTTTTGGAGTTATTTGTGTCACATTTTTAATTCCTTGAACTTTGTCGTTAAAGTATATTGCAAACTCAATACACTTAGATGTAGATATTAGGCCTGGTAGCGAAACTGGAGGGTTTGTTAATCTGTTTACTGTAGAAAACAGGACATGAGAGTTGTGACTGCAGTTGTGATGATTTTTGAAAAATAACTCCCCCTCGTTCTATGCAAAGTCTGGTTAAAGACACATAGCCATTTCCACTGGCACTCCTTTTTCTGCGTGCTGACCAAGCCTTCTGTACTCCATGGCACCATTTGCCTACTTTTTCACCATTCTAACCTTAACAGGAGCAATGGTATCCAACACATTTAAAACACTTGCTGTAAAAAATCTCAACAGGTCATTAACATTAAAATGCGGGGTATTTTCAAACCTAATCATTTCCATAAACTGTGTCCCTGCGCTGTCATTTATAAGTCTTCCTTGAACAACTGCAGACTTAGCTACCTGTTTGGATGTAACAGACAAGTCGAAGAAAACAAAAATGATCAGATAAAGCAACATCAGCAATGTTCACATTTGAGATAAAAACACCTTGGTAATGAGCACATCCAGAATGTGCCCTCTGCTGTGGGTGGGTTTAGTCACATGCTTAGTTAGACCAAACATTTCAAGGACTACAGTGAGTTCTTTAGCGTGCCTGTTGGCTACATCCACATGCACATTCAAGTCACTTGTAATGACCAAACAGTCAAAATCAGTGCATACAACTGAGAGTAGTTTGGTAAAATCGTCAATAAAACAATTCTGTGGTGGTTTGTAAAGGGTGATATAAAGTATGGAAGATTGTTTTAGCTCCATTTTGAATGACACATAATCAAATTATGGAAAAACCCCAAATGACAATTTGTGTCATATTCAGAGAAAACATGCTTTGCCACAAACACCCCCACCCCTCTGGTTTTCTCGTGTTTCAGACACAAAATTGAAATGAGGTGAATTAGACTCAATTAGGATTGCATTAGCTGTGTTTTCGTCAAGCCATGTCTTGGTTAAAAACAGAAAATCAAGATTGTAAGAGGAAATAAACCTATTAATTAAGAAAGATTTGTAACGATCTGACAATGAGTAGCACATGTTTACACTGTAAAGAAGATTCACTCAAAGGGGATGGATAAGGCCACAATACACAGTCTCTGTGCCATCACATGTGCAAGGTGTGGGTAGACTGAAGCCTTGGTCACCCATTCTGCCTTTGCTTGATCAATTAAACTGAAATGCATCAAAATCTTGCTTCTTTTCCTGCCACTCATTTTCAATTCTCACCTATTTCCAGTGTTTCTGTTTGGGTGTGCTAGTGACTGTTCTCTCTCTGAGCTGTGTGTAGCCCCTGCCTCTCCCCCTCCTGCTCAATGCTCATGTAGCTGATCACATGCAGCTTGAACAGAAAAAAACTGAAAAAAAAAGAAAAAAATGAAGCGAGTCTGAGCCAGGCAGGAAGAGTTCCCGTTGTTCATTTCAAAGAGCTTCACCCCTCTCTCCCCCATGCATTTTAGGTGCTTTTGCACAAGATGAAACACCTGTAAACCTCATTCATGAACACTTTAAGTTAAGCAAAATTAAGTATGGCACAGAGGCACAGAGGACCCAAAATGCAATGTCTTCATATGAGGATGCAGGACCTTTAGGATGTAAAAATACTTAGACCATCTGTAATGGTTATAAAAAAAAACGTGTATAAAAAGTGCTGTTAAAAATGCTAAAATGCTTTAAAAACAGTAAGAAAAAGAATGCTTTAATTCATGAAAAGTACATGGTTAAAAACATAACATCATAAGTCATCCTGAACGTTAAAAAAGTGTATTAAGGTGAAATTCATTGTGATCTACTGATCGAGTGATGTTATCTGCTACTCAGGTCTTCTAGACTAACAAGCAAGATTTGATAAGATAAAAGGGATATCTGTGTTCACTAATTCTTTGTTATTTTGGGAAAGCTCTCTTATTAATGTTTAATGTTGTTTCCTAAACTGCCACTTCTTCTTAGTTATTTCTTGAAAACTAATCACCTCTGTGTTCGGTTTTCGATTGCTTATGTCTGAGCTGAGACGGTAGAGGGGAAACGATGTTTCGCTCGTTCATTATAACATTGGACGTGACCGAAGCGGCATCGTGTCTGTGTTTTTCATTTATTATTCCCCTCTACAGGTAAGAAAAGTGAACATAATCGGTTTTGTGCCATGTTTTAAATGTTTATTATGTCTGAAGTTGTAAGTAGGAAGTGAGTTATTGTGATTTATAACTATTTTGAGAGCTAATAATTTCTGTTTACTTTAATGCTAACGTCGCCGTATAACTTCTTTGCTAGCTGCGCTGTAGGAAGCTTCGCCACTGTTTCAGAAATGAAGTTGTGCCGTTTATGTGCAATGTTTGACATGTAAAGAAAATGCTTGATGATAAATGTGTAGCCCTGTATTTGTGGAAAAGTTCATTATAACATTGGACGTGACCGAAGCGGCATCGTGTCTGTGTTTTTCATTTATTATTCCCCTCTACAGGGGTGTAACACATCCACTTCATAACACCTTATCGGATCAGAGAACCCATAGCACTGGATGGTTAATCCATCTACAAAGGACAGAAAGACACAGAAAATCATTAATTCCCAAAGCTGCCTGACTTTACAACTATTTAACTATAATAAGATCAGCTACTAAACAGCAGAATTCCTCTCCATGGATCAATAAAGTATTTCTGATTCTGATTCTGGTAACACAGCACTGGTAGAAGTTACCGATAATCTTCTAATGGGTTTGGACAACAGAATGGTCCCAATACTCGTCTTGTTGGATCTTACTGCTGCATTTCACAAGATTGACCACAAGATTTTATTAAAGAGGATGAAAAGTGTGATTAGAATTAAAGGAACCACGCTAAAAAGCTGAAATCATACTTATCAAATAGATTCCAGTTTGTTGATGTTAACAATGGTTCTTCAATAGTTCATCATGGAGTTCCACAGGGTTCAGTTCTAGGACAAAATCTTTTCATCCTGTATATGAAGCTAATCAACTAACCCTAACCCTAACCCTTCAAGAATGTTCTCAAGATGTAAAGGCGTGATGACCCAGAAATTTATACTTCTAAATTCCAAAACCCCTGTTGTTGTACTTGGCCTTAAGTACCGTAGACAAGCATGACCTGGTCATATAGTGACTCTGGCTGGCATTGCCTTAGCCTCCATTTCTTTCTTTTTCTCTGTCCTTCTTCTTCCCCTCTCCTCCATCTCTCCCTCTCTTTCTCGCTCAGCTGGCTTACTTTGAGCCCTGAGAGAACATTGTAGACCAGCAGTTGCTTTAGCAGTTGATCTTTTGCTCTGGCTGCCTTTCAGTCTAGTCTCCTAAGAACATTTTTTTCAGTTAAGGTCATTTGGGTTCTTTGGAATAAGGAGATTATTTTGTTAGCAATACACCTTGGCCCCTGCTTTCCTGACTCCAGTAATCCAGCATTGGGCCACCTAGTGAGGAGTCAGCGCACAAAAAGCTAGATTCCAGCCTGATAGTTACAACCACCCATTGGTGGGCTCCCAGAGGAAAAGAAAATTTGGAAACAGATCTCAAAAATATTTCATTTACTTCTCCTAGACAACTATGAGATCTATTTGACATCAAACCTGAGCAATAAAATGCACAAAATCTCAATTTAGGCTCCTTTTAAGTTTCAAAAGAGAGTTTCAGAGTTTCTCAACTAGTGTGTCTGTTTGTGATCTCAGGCAAAGAAATCAGAGAGCTCTCTCTATGAACTCTTTCTATTCTCAATTGCTTTGTCAACCCACCTAGGTATCACACTATGATGACTAAAATTGCATGTTAAATTTTTAACAAGAACAGGGTCCGTTAACAACTAGAATAAAAAAATATATTATTTCTTATGAACTTGATATGAGATGTCAACTTTTCAATTCAACTCATTGGGCAGATATAACATTTAAAGAGTCAGTATTCAAAGATGCTGCACTAGATTGTTAACACCTCAGACAAAACAAATGGTTCATGAGCCACATACCTGTTCATGTTTTCAGCAAGTTGTTCCAACACCATGTTCAAGTCTCCAGTAAACACACAGGAAGCTTCCTTGTACACTTGAGCCAACAAAAGTGGAGTAATAGCAATTGCTGTATGTGACGGTATGGGCAATTTGGTGACTCTAAATTGCCCGTAGGCGTGAGTGTGAGCAGTCATTCGTCTTTATATGTCTGTGTATGTTGGCAAAGGAATGGCAACCTGTCCAGGGTGTACTCCGCCCTTGCTGAAACTACTGGCTGAGATTGGCTTCAGTAAGCTTGTATGTATTTCTGAACCAGACCCTTTAACAGTAAGAGAGAGCTCAAATGACAATATACATGTTATATAACATACATCTGTCCAGGACATCATTACTCTTGTATATCTTCACATAGTTTATTTTTTATCCACATTATTATTGAGAATATTCTTAAAATATTCTTTACCAAAACCTTTACACACTGAACAGGTCGTTCACACAAAAACTGCATATAGACAAACCCTCATTTATCCTTGCAAACTGTTCATCAAAATACTAGAATTTTCATTGGGCTCTAAAGGAGTTGAGTGCCGTCAGCCCAAAGTTATGGAGCTTGATGACCTGTCTTTTGTGCTCCTTGAAGCATTCAAAAGCAACATATCTTGACAGGAATATCGAAAAGGTCACTGAAGGTTGTTAGAAGGAAGTTCAAACTCTAAAAATCGCTATGTGGTCTGAAAGACTGAGGTGAATATTATAACGTTGGAGAAAAAAACAACCCAACATTATATCTGAAAATACATTCTGTCCTCCTCTGCAATGAGAGCCTTGGTCATTGTCTATATATATTCTCTTGTCCCAACAGCTGCTCAGTAAACAAATCCCTTACAAGCAGAGGGGACAGCTGCTGTTCCACAGTTAGGGACAGGGAGGAAGAGGGAACTCAGTCAAACTATCAGTGAGAGAAATGATTTAGGCAAGTTCTGAAGGGTTATAAATTAGTGGAATGAGGGCTAGGACTTCCATATCTTGAAACATCTTAGACAGAACCTTTCTAAAAATAATACTCGTGGAGGTAACCGTGAAGCCACAATGGCAGACAGCAGTAGCTCCCCATTGTCTTCCTACATCATGGATGAGGAAACTCTGAAGAGAAAACAAAAGGAAAAGCTGAAGAAGCTGATGGCTACAGGAGGTAACCCGAGGCCTACACGCTCCCTCCTCTTCTTGACACTAAGGAATCCTTTCCGCAAGGCCTGCATCAGTATTGTGGAATGGAAGTATCCTGCAGCAGTGAAAGGTCCCCAGGCATTTAAAAAAATGTGTTTCACAACTGTTGTTGGAATTGCTTTTACTTTCATTTATCATTAAGCTTTTTTATGTTCGGTGTGTGTTCGGTGTGCATGCATGAGACGTGTTTGTCATATCCTGTGTGTAATATGATAACAAGTATAAGTAATTGTCATTTAGAATTCCTATAAGTCACTTGCAGACCTTTTGAAGTCATTATCCTTCTAGCCATCTTTGCCAACTGTGTGGCCCTGGCTGTGTACCTCCCCATGCCTGAGGAGGACAGCAACAACACCAACAGCAGCTTGGTTTGTCAGCATGCCCGTGCTGTGTGCAGAAATGTACAAAATAATAGACTGTATATCCTAACAATGTTTTTTTTCAGACTCTGACATTAACCCAAAGAGTCTATTTTTGGAATTGTTTCTAATTTAAATGTAGAAACAACAGTTTTTATGAAGAGTTATGCAAAACCATCATCGATGAACAGGTTAATATTTAAATTTAAGCTGAATTGACCAAGAAAAATGAATCAGAATTTTTTCCTCTTCTGCCTTAATTAATGCTCACACCAGTCACAAATTACCAAGCATCAATTCATGATCTCCAAGATTCAGGATTAAATGGTCATTAAATGGTCATTTGATAACTTCCGGATACTTCAGGATAATAAATAGCAAAGGGTCTAATTCAATCTAGCTGCTATGGCATAATTGACAATACATTTTCTGATCTGTCTGTGTGTGTGAGACAATGAAGGCAGTCTAATCATGTGTGTCCACACTTATATCTGATCCCCCTCTTCTGCCTTCAGATTGGCCCCGACACAGTTCTATAATGAAACTAAATCCAGTGATGAATTAGGTCAAATTATCAGCTTTGGGTCTACTTTCAGGCTTCTCTATGATGATGACATCCAGCTATATGTGTTCCCTACTAATGACATTGCTGTCCCGATGCATATCTCTCTGACTCCCACACGCATTTACCTGACTTGATATGCCATCCAGCTATACAATGATGCCCTTTTGGCAGGCCTTACTTTGTGCTCAGTTTGGCCCATCTGGGCTTCAGTCTGGGTGTCAGTCACCATGACAGCCTACTCGTCATTATCTGAATCAAATTTAGGTGACCAATGCTGCCTTAAGAGTGACTTTCAGGTCTGAACTATCGACCTGAACTCAGTCATTCTGTTTCATGCTCCTTCTCAACCTGCATATATGATTTACTGCTCTTATTCAGTGTGATGTTATTTGTCGTATTGTACTGCAGTAAAGCTGTACTGATGTTGAATTAGCAATCCGGGTGGATGGTAAGGGCAACCGCCTTCATGAGCACTGCAGAGAGAGGTCCACCAGCACTTGGCCTCTTTTCCCCCCAATGTTGGCTGCTGCCTGGCTTCCAATTTTGAGTCTTCCTGAGCCTGGCCACACAGAGCCTGAGCCCATGCAGCTTGGTCGTTCCCAGTTGAGCCAAGAGGAGAGGGCTCGTCTCATGAACTCCTCTTTCTGCCTTTACTGCGACCAAGCTGGACACTTCATCTCCACCTCCTGCATGCCCGGTAAAAGATTCATCAATAGAGACACTGATAAGCCGAGCAGCCAGCCCATCTCCACAGGCTCCACCCTCTGCTGACGTGCCCAGTCACTCATCCTGTCTTTGCTCATTGATTCAAGAGCTTTTGAGAGTTTCAGTGGCCATGCAACTGGGAATTGAGATGGAGCCCCTTGATCCAAGCCAAGGCCCTTAAAGGTCAGTTGCTGGCCTGGGTTGACCACAAGACAGTTCTTGTAACCCTCATGCTGTCAGGAAACCATCAAGAGGCAATCAGCTTCCATATCTTTGACTGCCCTCACACTCCCCTGCTGCTCGGCTGCCCCTGGCTGAAGACCCACAACTCACACATCCACAAGTAAGATCACTTGTTGGAGCACTTTCTGTCATTTAAATTGTTTTCAGTCTGCCCAAGTTCCTGCCATCACTGAGTCATTTCCCCTGCCTGTTCAGTTCCAGAGATTTACCATGATCTAGGCCTAGTAAAGATCAAGCACTGTCACCACCACACTGCCCATGTGACCGCGCCATCAACTACCTGCCCAGGCTATGAAGTACATAGGGGACTCTCTGGCTACAAGTATTAGTGAAACTTCATCTTTCCTGGTGGTTGTAAAAGGATGTACCCTGAGGCCATGTATTTCCATGTACTTTCATGGTTGAAATAATATCACAGTAAAAAACAAATACCCTCTGCCTCTCATCAGTTCTGCTTTCATCTTAATAAATGCTCCAGCAGTCTTCCAGGCCTTGGTCAATGATGTCCTATGAGACACAATCAACCGTTTTGTCTTCATCTGCCTGGATGATGTCCTGATTTTATCCCAGTTCCCCACAGAGCATCTGCAGGTTCTCCATCGCCTGTTGGAAAACAGAAAACAGCGAAAAGTGTGTCTTTCATCTCCCCACAGTGTCCTTCTTTGGTTATGTGACCTCTCAAGGAGAAGTGCGGATGGATCCTGCCAAGTTTATCATTGTGTCTGAGTGGCCAGCACCACCCACTATAGTCACATTGCCGCCCCACTTACATCTTTCACCTCCATCTCCACTCCCTTCCAGTGGACACCAGAGGCTGAGATAGCTTTCAAGGAACTCAAGCGCCGCTTCACCTCTGCTTCAGTTCTAGTCCAACCTGACCCAATCCTTCAGTTTGTTGTGGATGTGGATGCCTCTAAAATTGGGGTAGGTGGTGTCTTTTCCCAGCATTCCTCTGCAAATAATAAACTCCACCCCTGTGCTTTTTTCTCCCATAGACTCCTTCCTGCGGAGAAGAACTATGACATCTGCAATTAGGAGCTTCTCACTGTTAATCCTTGTGCGGTCTTAACATTCTGTATACTCCCATTGTCCTATGGGTCAAAAATTACCCGTCTTCACCAAAGCCCTAAAATAAAGCGGCTTAATTTAATTTTAAATCCAATGTCTATTTCGTATGATGAAACATCCTGTTGTTTATCAAATCAACTCAATTTTATTCAATTTTATCATATATTTTTTTTCTTTTTTATTTTACCACAGTCCAACTGTCATAATAGTTTTCTTCTATACAGTAAAGGTTTATTATTACTATTATATCAATGTGAAGAAATTACTGTTGAATTAATGTTCTTGAAAGGAAAAATAACAGTCAACAGTATGGAACTTTTCCAACAGTATATTCTTTGTTTATATTCTTTAGGAAGTGAATTATCAAATACATCTCTCTTCTTTTCTCTTGTCTAATAACAAAACAGCAAAAGGTTACTTACCATTGAACATTAGCGCATGTGGGACATGATGTGCAAACATGAGCATGGGCTTTGCAGACGTATTTCTCACATGTGCAGCACACATCTTTCGTCTTGCAGTCCTTCTTCCAGAGGCAGAAATTGCATCTTTTTCTCTTGACTGACCCAGCTGCAGCCTCAGGTGGCTCAGGACAAGATTCAGCTACCTGCGCAGCTCTCACAAATGCTGCGGAGGAGGCGCTCCCTTCTTGCGATGCATGGGGTTACAAGAGCCTTTCCCAAATGCTCCAGGAAGATCCTCTTCCTGTTCTTCCTCTCAGCCATCCAGATTGGGTGGATTGTCTGCCATATCACAAAAGCATTGTATGATGAGACATCAAGGATGTTGTGGAAGACGACCAGGGGCCAGCGTGCAGTCATCCTTCTGCAGCTGTACATTCCAATAACCTTGTCGAGGTTGTCCATGCCCCCTTTAGTGCAGTTGTAGTACAGGATGATGGTTGGCTTCCTGTCTTCATGATCAGTGATTTCAGCTGCCTTGTGCAGTGTACTCAGCAGGACCACGTTCTTGTCTCTTGTTTTGCATCATAGGCCACCCATATTTTGATGCCATATTTTGCTGGCTTGCTTGGCATATATTGCCACAGCGACCTAATAAAAAAAATAAGACAAAGATTACAATTAGTAGTGCGTGTGAGTGTCACAGAAAAAAAAACACATGAATCAACAAAGTAAAAATATAAATTTCAGGTAAGTTACGTTACGAAAATAAAAATTTACCTTTGAATGGAACCAACTGCTTATCTACTGTAACTTCAGGTCCAGGGTTGTAAAGGTATGGCACACGCTCAACCCACTTGTCCCAGAAATTTCTGATGACTGCCGGTTTGTCCGTCACACGCCATGCTGGGCTTGACTCACGGTTGTCAAATCTTAGCATTCTTAAAAAAGTATGAAAGACTTTCAGCAGCATTGTGGCACAAAAAACAGGTTGCCAGTCCATCGCAGGGCCAACACTCAAGGACAAACAACCACTCACTCTCGCATTCACACCTCAATTTAACGTCACCAGTTAACCTATACATGCATGTGTTTGGACGGTGGGAGGAAACCGGAATACCCGAAGGAAACCCACGCAGACACAGGGAGAACATGTAAACTCCTTACAGAAAGGCCTCAGGCCGGGAACTGAACCCGAGACATCTGAGATCATTAAAAAAAAATTATTATTCTGTGAAAAAATCTTATATTAATATACAGATCACAGCCTATATTTTGTGGTTAATGAAATGAAAAAACTATATTTCCCTCTTGGTTTGATCATCTGTTATTTCATTCGATACTGCTAGTCATTGTTTTTAATGGAGAAGGCTTAATTGCATATTTGGGATTTTGTTGCTCTGAGTTCACCCCTGTTGATGTGTTTATATTTTTAATTGATAAATAAATACCATGCTTTGTTGTTGAATTGTTATTATGTCTATGCAACAGTTTAATTCGTTGATCATCACAGTGGCAGTTATGTAGGCCTATAGCCTATTTTATGGGCATGTGTCGAGTGGTGTAGATTGAACTTATCTTTGGGAGAGGGGTTCCAGCAATTTTCCCCGCTGTTTTCACCAAGGCACTGGAGTGCCTGTTGGTCTGCCTTAGTGGAGCTTGAAAACCACACCAAAAAGCCATATGTCAGAACACCGCGGATGGCAGAGTTGTAAAAGTTCACCATCAGAGTTCTGGGGATGTAGGAGCTCCTAAGCTTCCTCAGGTAGTAGAAGCATTGTTGGGCCTTCCCAAATGCTGAGGAAATATCAGTGCCCCAGGACAGGTCAGCTGCCACGGTCACCCCCAAGAATTTAAAACTGCTGACCACTTCCGAGCCGATGGAGAGAGGTCTGTGGTTTTTAAGTCCGTTCCTGGGGAAGTCCACAATGATTTCCTTGGTCTTTTTGATGTTCAAGGCTAGGCTATTGTTGTCACACCATGACACCAGATGTTGCACCTCATCCCCATAATCCATTTCATCGTTGTTGGTAATGAGTCCAAGAACAGTGGTGTCATCAGCAAATTTGACGATCAGGTTGGAGGAGGAAGATGCAGAGCAATCATGGATGAACAGAGTGTAGAGCAGGGGGCTCAGCACACACTCCCGGGGGGGGCCCTGGTGTTGATGACAAGGGTGGAGGAAGTGTTATTTTCCAATCTGATGTTCTGTGCGCAATTTGTTAGAAAATCCATGGTCCAGTTGCATAGGGTGGTGTTAAGTCCCAGTTGGTGGAGTTAGGAGTGGACTCTGTACAGCCGGATGGTGTTAAAAGCCGAACTATAGTCCACAAAGAGGAGCCACACATAGGTATTTTTATGCTCCAGATGCTCCAGAAGTGTGTGAAGCATGATGGCGACACAGGGTCACATTCCTAGCTTGGATGAGCTGCTGTACTCCATGTTTCATCCAAGATGGCGTGTTAGGAAACACACAGAGCTGTCTCCGTGATGTTATGTTGTCCACACAGAAGCAGATGTAATTCAAAACAGTGTAGGTGTGCGAGTGTACATGACCTGCTCTCTAAATACATCCCAATCTGTGTGGTGGAAACAGTCCTGGATCATAGGAATCACATCTTCTGGCCATAACCTCACTGTTCTGACAGTGATCTCAGCACTCCTGATTTTGGGTGAATACCGTGGATGCAGCAGAAAGGAGAGGTGGTCTGACGGACCCAGGTGGGGGTAGGCCTGGGCCCTGTATGCATCTGCTACATTGGTGTACACCTGGTCCAAAATTCTATCCCCTCTCATAGCACACTTAAATCCGTGTGAGTGAAGTCCCCAGCTGCAATAAAAACGCTGTCCGGGTGTGCTACTAGGCTGGTGTTAATGCTGCTGTATACTTGTGCTAGTGATAGCTTAGCATTAGCAGTGGAATTTAAACAGCAGTGAACTCCCTGGGGAGACAGAACAGTTGGCACTTTAACAGACTTCCTCTGGACTACACAGTTTATCCACTACCGTGACGTTGGTGCACCAGGAGTTGTTAACATAGATGCTAAGTCCCCCGCCAGTCTTTTTACCAGAGTCAGTGGTCATGTCAGCCCGGTAGGCAGTGCGTCCTGCTAGCTTGATAGCGGCCTCTGGGGTGGAGCTGTCTAGCCAGGTTTCGGTAAAAATCATGTAGCAACAGTGGTTCAGAGCCCTCTGCGTGGACATTTGCAGCCGTATCTCGTCTATTTTATTCCGGATTGACCAAGTATTGAAGAGAAAGATGGTACGAAGTGGTGGTCTAAATGGGCTAGCTTTTAGCCTGGTCCAGATGCTCGCATGCTTGCCTCTGGTCTCCTCCTCCTCTGGTCTGCTGCTGCGGGTGTCCCAGGGGATGGTCTGGTGATCTCCGGAGGGATAAAGTTTCCTCGACTGGCAGGTAATATGCTCTGTTATTAAGTAATAAGAGTTCAGTCCAACTATATTAACTATATTATTATAGCTGTACAAAATGATACACAGCACCACTAAAAGAGTGTAAAAACTATGGCAGTGGTACGAGAGCCAGGCCGCTGTGTCTGTGCGCGCCACCATCTTGGTTCAAGGCTGTTGCCCCATTTCAGAGGTTTGTTGGTGGATGAAAGAAGTAAATGTTTTTCTCATAGTTCTGTTTGGGATCACTGTCCTGTTGAAGAACAAATCATGGTCCCACTAAGCAATAACCAGATAGGATGGCATGCCGCTGCAGATCATGTAGACATGTAGCCAGAATCCACTCACCTGTTCTATGTCTTACAGAGACATGGAGGGTGGACTCGTCAGACCAAAGGACATATTTCCACTGGTCTGATGTCCATTTCTTGTGTTTCTTGGCAATTGTCTTCTTCTTGTTTTTCCTCAGAACTCACGTCTTAGTAATGATGTACTATGGTTTACCTTAGTTGAGTGGTTCTTGCCAAATTTCAATTAGAATAGTAGTCAAATAGGGCTATTCACTGCATAGACTTTTGTACCAACTCTACCTCTGCCTAACACAATTGATGGTCTCGAAGACATTAAGAAAGCAGGATATTCCATAAATTAGCTCTTGACAAGACACACCTGCTAGCTGAAAACCATTCTAGGTGAGTATCTTCTGGACTCAAAGCTGTCATCAAAGCGAAAGGTTGTTACTTTGAAAAATCTCAGTATAAAATGTATTCTGGCTCGTTTTAACATTTTTTTGTTTACTACATCATTCAGTGTGTATTTCCTTGTGTTTCCAAACTTTTGATGGGTACTTAATATAAAATAAAAAAGGATGTAGCCAATCCCACCTCACATTGGGCGAGGGCAGAATACACCCTGCACAGGCTACCAGGGGGAATACATGTTACCAGGCTGTAATTTGGGAAGAAGGCAAGCTACTTTAGCTCAGATCCCTAGACAGCTGCAGGAAGATGTTGCTAATGTTTGACCATTCCGTGGTGGCAAGTGTATTGTTCTACGCTGCAGTCTGTTGGGGGAGC